>NC_040891.2:6208170-7408170 GCF_900634795.4 Betta splendens
TGAGGTTATGGATGTTGAAAGCCCTAAATTCTAAACCCTTCATTTAAACCTCTCCCCACAGAATTAGGTGTTAAGTGTTAAACTGCGGCCCATTGACTGAACCTGTGAATGACGTTAATATTAAGTTACTGTAACATATCAGATATACATTTACAAGCTTTTCCGTTGACACTGACATTAGTGATCGGTCACCTTGACGTTTGGATGAACTGATGCTGAGCCTCGGAGTCTTCTCCGCCGACCCGACCCTGTGCCGTTGCTCTCCGACAGCCTCTCACTCTCCCAAATCCCTCGTTTAACCTTACACCTAAGATTCCGGCTTTATCAGGGAGGCCTCCTGCCGGCGCCTCGTTCACACGGCAGCCCAGAGGAGCCATTTTTAGCGTTCCCAGAAGGGGATTACAGTGAGCGCTCGGGAAAAGAAAGGAATCTTTAACGCAGAGAGGATGAGCGTAATGATGAGCATAATTTCCATCACCAGAGGAGTCGTAAAATGATCACTAAACTCGAGCTGGGCTGCGTCTTTTTATTTCACTGACTCAAAGTGACATTTATAAAACATTTGGATCAGGGACTATGCTTAGCAGATTTACTGCATAAGCTAATATAATCGGTTATGGTTTATTGGCACCGGCTCGATCTGGACTTCACAGGGCGACGCATGCAGTGGATATTCTTATATTCACAAAATGCTCCGAAACTGCGCTGATACCTAGTTCACATGATGTCACGTGGATGAGTTCTGCAGGATCACACAGGCACCCGCCCACGGAGCAAGAGGAGCCAGACGGCATGCGCTCAGAAGGCCAGCTCCGCGCCGTCTGCATGCGGCGCCGGCTCGAACGCCGCCTTTGTCGGACGCGGAGCCTCGCTTGAGGTCAGCTGACTGTACACAGCGCGCTTTGATCCGCGGATTCGGCTGTGGCATAAACAGCCAGCCAGCGCTGAGGCCTCAGCGCCGCCGGAAGCTTGCGGTCTGGGACAACTCCATTTATTACTCTGCTGTGGACCCAAGCGCATGATACTGAAGCCTGGGAGATTTATTTTCGAAGAAAGGCCCGAGCAGGAGGCAGACGTCCTCAGATCAGCGAGGAACATTAAGTGATAATTACAGAGAGAGAGAGAGAAAGACGAGGTTTGCCCCTCTCCCTTTTCGCTTCCTTTTCCTCTGCGACCACAGAGGAAAGTGGCGTCTCTAAACTAAAGAGGGGCGCCTGCTGTATTAGACTCCCAATGATTGGCCATGATTGCATTATCTGATCCTATGAGGGATAAAAGCACAGCGACGCACACACGCTCTCACCACATGGCTGTATTTCATTGCTCAGTGATCAATGCCTCCTCAGAAGTCAAACATCTCTAGACGTTATGCCATAAAAGTATATATGAGTCGAACTCAAACATGTTCTATCTTCTGCGAGTCGGGTTTTCTGACACACACACAGGCACACACTCCTTCTCCCCTATGTACTCGACTTCACCACCAGCCCACCGCACTCCTCTCCAGTGTCTTTGAACCCCGGTCGAGGGTCCTCTCCGCGGTGCCTCTGTCTGAATTCCAGAGATTCTGGGATAATTCAAAAGTTTCACGGCACATACTTGGTCCCCCCCAGGAGACAGTGGCGGAGATGGAAAATGCCACCACGGTCCCCGGCTCTCGCTCCCTCCATTGTCTCTACTCTTTAATCAGGCCCTGTCTGTGGCTCGCGCTGCCACCGTGGTGTGTTGTCTCAGCCTGGGAAAATGCCGGCCTAAGTGGCTGTTATGTGCTGAGGCGCAGACCACAGGGACCCAGAGGGGTGCTGCTGGAGCCCTCTGTGCCAGCTGTGGGTCTCACAGTGGCTAACACACACAATGAGTGAGGTCTCAAATCTGGACGCGGCCTTACATAACAGCCGTATACGTCTATTTACTTTTTAGGCTGAGCTCCATTAAATCATGCGCCATCATAATCATAGGCGTGAACCAAAACCCAATCATAAATTCTAAATATTATTTGCTCCTAAGGGGTTTTTGGGTGTAAACCGGCATTAAACTGCCACACATATAGGGCAGTATTGCAGGATTGCTCGGCTCTGAAAGGTTTGTGGAAAGGGAGTTTCCTGTCGTACGTCAACAGATGACCAAAACAAAGGTCCTGTGTTTCCCTGAGTCAGAGCGAGAGGAAGGTCAGGAACCAGCGCCACCTCGGAGTTCAGCTCGTCTCCGCTTTGTGATGGGACGGGCTCGTGCGAGGGTTGGGCAGCTGGGTCAACTGACGGCTGACTGGCCTTGGGCCGGACACACTGCTCCACCAGGTCAAGTTTACAAGTCGAGTCAAACCCTGCTGGTTTATTCTAGTTTATATTTAGTGCTCATACACATGAATAGAGATTTTATGAGGTGCCATAAATTTCATTTTACAAAGAGGGTGAGTATGGAAGCTCATGTACGCCTACCCTGTGGTTTCTCCAGGCCACCACGAAGCCTTTGTATTCGCCGTGTTTGCCATGGGAAAATATCTGAAACAAATAAGTTGCCTGGTCGGCACCAATCAGTGTAAAAACACTTCTAAAGGCTGTGGATTGTGCTGAGAGGGTGTGGCACAAAACTAAAGGAACTACTTGTTTACTCTGGCTACGTCCAAAAATAAAAAAAGGAACTATTTTCTCCCCGAAGTGAAAGGCAAATAAACAAGCGTTGTTGAGCAGACAATGGCACAAGCTGCCCGTGACTGTGCGGCCGCACGTTGGACTTGTTGTGAGAAAGAGTGAGATACTTCGAGGCTTTGGGGAAGTCAGATTTGACTCAAACTTCACAGAAATAAAAGCGAGTGAAGATTTTTCGATATAGGTTTTGCAGCTTCATACTAAGTGACAACCACTCCAGGGAACGAGAGAAGAATATATGAATAAGGATGCCTTTACCCTAAATTGCACCTCACAACAGCAATAGGACAGAAAACAGAGAGAAACCATACATTGCAATGCAATTCACTTGATAAGTGTCTATAAGATGCAAAACATCTTGCTTGGCGTCACCTCTGGATCTCATGCTACCTGGTCCTGCTATTTCTGAGCATTGTCATAAAAGCATCTTAATTTTCTATTAGCTATATAGCTTATAGAGCTAAGCTCTATAAGGTTCTATAAGCATATCACCATATGCCATAGAATTAAGGAATGTTATCAATGCTGCTACTACATTTTAAGTTTTTAGCAGGACTAGATTTCAGAGGAAATGTTGAACTTTTTATATCATTCATAAATTATGCAATTTACAAAGCTATACATGAACAACTAAATGGAAATTGAAAATGATTATTTTACACAATTTCCAATTTTCACGCATTTCTCTTCGTTTATAATTTTACCACGGTCATTGTGGTTCCGCCTCCCTCGGTCGCTGATTGGATAAACGGGGAACGTCACCGGTTGCCTATAGCGGAAGTTGTTCACTGGGTATGGGACAATGAACCTAAACAGCGCAAATCTGTAGTATCGGGCTACTATTAAGGTTTTGCGAGGTTCAAACGTCTGAATATAAAGGTATGGCGATTATATTTGTAGCTTTTAATATTTGATAGTGCGTCAGCCTGATTTATAAATTGCGTTCGTTATCGTTAGTCAGAGTTGTAACAGTCAGTTATCAACTTGCTACTCTGTGCTAGTAGCATTATGCTAGCTAGGTTGTAGGAAAACATGGAGCAGAGCCTGACAAACCTGAATGATTGTTTGTAGCTCCAGCAGCGTCGTCTTATGGTGCGTGTAATTTGCCGTTAACGCTAGACATGTAGTGCTTAATAGTTGACTCACTGATGAACACACAGTTCCCTCGGAGATGTATAATTTGACTTAGGATGATATTCATTGTTAGTACGGACAATATGAATTATTATATACTTTATTTTTCAGTTAAGACATTGATCATTCCATCTTATGTTGCATGTTTGTGTGTGTAGTTATTGTGTATGTGTAAAACTGCAAAACCAAATCACTCTCTTCTCTTCTACCAACAGGTGTGACCATGGAAGTGCCTTGCTACTTGCCCAAACTGCTGTTTGAGCTCAATGAGCAACGTAAGCGTGACTTCTTCTGCGACTGTAGCATCCTTGTCGAGGGCCGTGTCTTCAAGGCTCATCGTAATGTATTATTTGCTGGGAGTGGCTACTTTCGGGCTCTGCTGGTGCACTACCTGCAGGTGAGAGTAACTGAACTGATGTTTCCAGTGTCTTTATATTATCTTGTTGTTGATGCCTTAAATTGTTCAAATCTTGTATTTACTTTGCAGGATAGTGGGCAACGTTACAGCACAGCATCTTTGGACATTGTAACAGCTGATGCTTTCTCGATTATCCTCGACTTCCTCTATTCTGGCCGCTTGGGACTTAACAGGAGCAATGTCATTGAGGTGATGTCAGCAGCCAGCTACCTGCAGATGACTGACCTGGTGAACTTTTGTAAAAACTACATACGCTCCTCTCTAGAAATATGCAGCAAAGAGAAGGAGAGGAGTGCAGAGAAGGAGGACCAGGCCCAAGATGGAGGTATGGGTCCAGCAGACAGTGGTACTCCTGCTGCAGCGATGTCCAGTGGTGCAAGTGCTACCAAGCCTCACTCACAGTTTGCAGAGGCAGACAGAGGATCTGGGTTAGGTTCAGAAAGTGTGACCTCAGCTAGAACCCCCCTATCTATCCCAACCGCCACCCCTCCAGGGACCAGCAGGGATATGGACAGTGACTACCATTCCAGGGAGGAGTTTCCATCCAGAAGTGAAAGACAGAAGGGACACATGGATCAGACTAACCTGTCATCATCCTCATCTACTGCTTTGACCCCAGAGTTGGTTAACCCTAAAATAGAGTATGACCCTGATGAGGAGCTAATGGAGTCCCCTGAAACTAAAGAACTGGCTACATATCCTGGGCCCACTATGCACAATCCTCATCATAACAGGCTACTTCCCCCAAGTCCCTCTCACTCTAATGAGCGCTCCTCCCTGGGCTATGGCCCTTCATTTAATGCAAGGCAGCTAATGGAGATGCTAGCCAGAGGTGAAGGCCCCAGTTCTCTTGGAGACAGAATGGGGCAGCGTTTTACTCAAGGACTCAGTAGCAGCACAGGAGGAGGCCGACTGGACGAAGGTTTGGGGTTTGTGGGGTCATCTATCATGGAGATCCAGTCTGATTGGCTTGGAGAGGACACAGGTAATTAGAAGCTTCAACTAAAGGTTGTTAAATTTTTCTTGGTTAACATATTTATTACCTTTTTTTAAGTTAAAAAAAAAGAGAATGATTGTGATGATAGTGAGTAAAGTGTAAACCAGAGAAGGAAGATTCTACACTATTTGCCCCTATTCTGGTAGACTTGAACTCTGGTCTCTCTCTCCCCCTGCAGGTGATGGTTTAGTAGTGCCAGTGAAGCTCCATAAGTGTCCGTTCTGCCCATACACTGCCAAGCAGAAAGGCATCATGAAGAGACACATCCGCTGTCACACAGGAGAGAGACCCTTCCCCTGTCCAATGTGCGGCAAGAGGTTCACACGGCAGGAACATCTTCGCAGTCATGCGCTTAGTGTAAGAATTCTGACTAAACTGCAAGCACCTAAATGTAATTGTTTTGTTTCAGCTAATGACTCCAATGCTTCTGTGTGTGTTTTTGACTATTTAAACCATCCACAGGTCCACAGGCACTACTGGCCAGTGTCTTGTAAAAGCTGCAGGCGAACCTTCACTGGCGCCAGTGTTTCGCCCGGACTAAGACGCTTTGGTATCTGCGAGAGCTGTAATTGTGTGACCACCACTCATGATGACTCTGCCCCTGTTCACCCTGCCAGCCAGCAGGAACCCATGGAACGGGCGGACGGAGGCACGGACTGGTCCAGTTTTATGGACGATGTCGATGAGGTGGAGGTTGGCAGAGTAGAAGACTTGGTGGAGAAACAGATGCTCGAAAGGCAGCTGGCTGTCTGCACTGATGTAGATCATGCTCTGAAGTTGTAGCCTATGGTATCATTCCTTCATCTGTAATTGATGTTAAATTATTGCTGTATTCTGACATTATTTATTGACTCATTTGTAGCCAGTAACTTTGTTTCAGACTAAGATACTATGCTACAGTAATTTGCCTAAATGCAAATAGTTTTATTGTTTTCACAGAAATGATATGGTGTTTTTTCTGTACATGGTTTGATGAAATCCACACTCCTCTGTATGTTCTGTGTATTTTGACCTTTTGCACATAACTCAAAGTAGCTTCCTACATGTTTTGATACAATTTGAGATGGAAGTTCCCATATAAGCTTATAATATTGTTCCAATGAATGTGCAGTGTATCTGTTCTTCATCTCATGTCCACATATTCCAGCAGCTTTCCAGTGAAAAGGTTTATTTATCACATATTCATTTCTCTGAGTGTCCTCTAGTGATCAAGCACCTACTAGAGAAGATTTGCTCAGTAAATCCAGTGCAGCTGTGAAAAGGCAGTGTCTTGTTTGGTGTAATAATCACACTGTATATGACGTACGATTACTCATCATAATAAAAATGCCTCACATCTGATACTAGTCAGAATGTTAAATCACAAGCTATTCAGTATAGTAGTGTTTTAGATGTGGCAGTTTAAATTGTATCTGCCACAAGTGTGGTGTAATATCAGTAGCTGTGTAAAAGAAGACATCAAGACTCAAACTGAGGAGGGCGACAATAAGCACACGTGTGGCAAAAAACCACAGAAGAAGAAGACATTTTATTTTTACGACTTTCTTTTGTTTGCAGCAGAAAGCCAATATCTGCGGTGACATCACGTCCCTCAGGCAGCGTCTCGGCCGGAGTGACCCCGCGACACATGGGCAAGTCCAGGGATTTAAGCGAGTTCGAGCGGGGGATGATCGTCGGGGCCAGAAACGCCGGCTGCAGCATCTCGGAGACCGTGCGGCGCCTCGGGTTCTCGAAGACCGCGGTGTCCCGCGTCTACAGGGAATGGTGCGAGAAGCAGAAGACCTCCAGCCACCGGGGGTCCTGCGGGAGGAAACGCCTGGTGGACGAGACCGGCGAGAGGCGGCTGGAGATGATGGTGGAGGCGAACAACCAGGCGACGAGCGTGCAGATCCAGGCTCTGTACAACAGCTGCGCGCAGGAGAAGCCCATCTCACTGACGACCACCCGGCGGACCCTGAAGCGGCTGGGCTACGGCCGCAGGGCTCAGCGGCAGGATCCCTTCGTCCTGGCCGGACTGGAGGCTCTGGCCGCGTACGCGTCGTGCCCGGGACAGGTTGACGCTTCCGCGGAAATCGTGGGCAGGACTGAGGAGAGCCAGTCGTCTGGAGACGCTGTGTGCGAGAACGAGAACCACCCGGATCCGTCGGTGTAGGGGACGGGCTGGATCTTTGATTGGCCCCTGATGGCACGCTGTTACGTCCAAAGCCCACGGAACTGTGTAACTGCAGACAAATACAGTCGAAGGAAACTGATACATGTGGAAGTAAATCTACATGTAGTTAAATAAAGCAGGCTTCACCATCTATTGCCACAGCACAAGGCTGTTCCAAGATGTTTAT
Source organism: Betta splendens (assembly GCF_900634795.4). Taxonomy (NCBI): domain Eukaryota; kingdom Metazoa; phylum Chordata; class Actinopteri; order Anabantiformes; family Osphronemidae; genus Betta; species Betta splendens. The sequence continues at coordinate 6,215,707 of NC_040891.2, forward strand.
GAAGAGCTTGTATAGTCAACTTTAAGTATATATTATATGCATATTAGTCAGTATAAAAATAAATAATTTATGTTAATTTTATTAGCTTTGGGGGGATTCCCAATACTAAAATGTCGAAAGCTTATTCAAAGAGCCAGAACATCTTAGAATAAATGAAATGGAAAAATAAGTGTGTTATGAATATGTTTTTACATTTATTATACACATTTGATATTGCATAGGGGAAGAACACTGGAAGAGTCCCAACCTCTGATAAACAGACTATATAAGGGCTGTTTACAGACTCAGATGCACCTTATGTTCAGTTGGAAACTGGGTGTCAGTTTTTAGCTTGGGTTCGCTGGATAGCTCAATCGGTAAAGTCACAGGACTTGCATGCGGGGGGTTCCCGGTTCGAATCCCCGTTAGGGCGAATAGGCATCCAGTGTGGGTCCTTGGGCAAGACCCTTCAAGCTACCGCCTACCTCATATCATGAGAGACAATGAACCACATTATATATATATATATATATATATATATATAGCCATTAAAGACTGCATTAACCGACGCATGTTATTCAGCACATGCACGTGGACAGAATGTCCTCACAATAAAAGTTTTGAATACGACACAAAAGGCCTTAGATGCAGTAGCTCGTCCTGGGACGCGAGGGGGCGCTGTCGATCCTCGGCGCTGCACCCCTGCCTTCAAACGAAGAAGAAGATGATTCACGTGATTACGATCATGTGATTGAAAGCGCAGGATCATAATAAAACGTCCAGGAATGTGAAGCAAAGTTACAAGTGGAGCGTTGCTGTTAACAGTTAACAGGCGCTAACATGATGCTAGCGCCATTTCTCATTCTTGCCGCTGTGGTTGCGGGCACGGCGGCTCGGTACACCGCCGACTGGACCAGCCTGGACGCTAGACCGCTTCCTTCTTGGTACGACGAGGCCAAATTAGGGATATTCATCCACTGGGGCGTGTTCTCCGTCCCTGGGTTCGGCAGTGAGTGGTTCTGGTGGCACTGGCAGGGTCAGCAGCCTCCGGACCCAAAGTGCGTGGACTACATGAGGAAGAACTACCCGCCTGGGTTCAGCTACCCGGAGTTCGCGCCGCAGTTTCACGCTCAGCTCTTCGACCCGGATGAGTGGGCGGACATATTTAAAGCGTCTGGTGCACAGTGAGTTCACTGATAAAAGCAAAATCTACTCCTCTGCTGTTTTATGGCCTAGCGTCCAAACGTAATGTTACGTTATTCCATGCTAAATTGCAGGTATGTCGTCCTGACGGCCAAACACCACGAGGGCTTCACCAACTGGCAGTCCCCCAATTCCTGGAACTGGAATTCCGTTGACAACGGACCTCACAGGGATCTGGTGGGAGACCTGGGAGAGGCCGTGCGCAAAAGGTGGATGAAGGCATTATTTAGGAATCTTTGCAGTAATAGGTCAAGTTACCAGTAATTCCTGATACTGATACTTGCACTAATGCAGATCATGGTGAGCCTCGGCGTTTATGTGTTAAATCTGCTTAATGTTAAAGTTTATAATTTCCCTGATTCAGATCATTGCACTATGGACTCTACAACTCCTTGTATGAGTGGTTCCACCCCCTCTACCTGAACGACAAGAAGAACGGATTTAAAACACAAGACTTTGTGATGCATAAACTGCTGCCGGAGATTTATAACATGGTCGTAAGGTCTGTACCTCAATCACTACATCAGCTGACTGAACACAATTGTCCTGTCAAGGAGAGATACAGCGGCATGTGACTCCATAAGGTATATGAAGTATCTCTGAAACACCGGTTTCAGGTACAAACCGGAGGTTATCTGGTCTGATGGCGACTGGGAGGCACCGGACACTTACTGGAATTCCACTGAGCTACTGGCCTGGCTTTACAATGACAGTCCTGTACGGGTGAGTGTTCGACTTCTAACTGCGCACCTCAACAAGGAGGAGCTTCAGCGTACAATCCGTCCACTCTCTGTTCTGGTAGGACACCGTGGTGACCAATGACCGATGGGGAGCTGGATGTGCCTGCAAACATGGCGGCTACTACAACTGTGAAGACAAGTACACCCCAGGCCAGCTGCCCAAGCACAAGTGGGAGAAGTGCACGTCTGTGGACACGCTGTCCTGGGGTTACCGTAGGAACATGAAGCTGAGCGAACTGATGTCTTTACCCAGCATCATAGGGGTGAGGCTCATGCTTTCACTGTAGAGGTGGAGCTGTGCATCATTCATTCATTGTACTGTGATCATGACTGAAGGCTTTTATTACAGGATCTGGTTCAGACTGTAGCTCTGGGTGGTAACTACCTCCTCAATGTGGGCCCCACGCCTGACGGGATGATCCCTGTAGCTTTTGAGGAGAGGCTGAGGGGTGTTGGAGCCTGGTTAAAGACCAATGGGGAGGCTATATATGCTTCTAAACCCTGGAGGGTACAGGGAGAGAACAGCACCATAACAGTGTGGTAAGATGTGATTTGTGTTTTCTGTAAGAAGGAAGTTTCAGAAAGTCAAGACAAGACAAGAGTGATCCAGTGATATCAGTGTAGATTATTGGTTAATTGTCCTTATTTTCTTCTAGGTATACTTCTAAAGGAAGCACTGTCTATGCCTTTATGACAGTCAAACCTCCCAAACACACAGTGCAGCTGTGGGAACCCAAGACGTCAGCATCCACCAAGGTAAAGAGACAGTTGACGTTCCACATTTCCATTTTACTGTCTAAGAAACATTTAAAGGAACCTTTCATATAATAACAACAGATTTAGCTTTTTCTAATAATTTATTTTGTCATGTTCAAATCTGAAAAAAAACAGTAGTGATGTAGTAGTGATTCAAAGATGATCCCCATTATTTTGGAGGATGCCTTAGATTGTGGAGACTCTAGAAGCTAAAGCAGACACTTTGTTCCTCGTCCAGGTGACTTTGCTGGGGAATCCTGGGCCTTTATCTTGGGTTCCACTCCGTCCCACTGGGGGTCTTACTGTGCAGCTGCCTGATCTGCCTGACACGCCTGCGCAGGCCTGGACACTCAAAATGGAAAATGTCAGCTGAAATGTCAACTGGCCTCAGGTTTATTTGTTTGTAAGACAACAAGATCTTCTCTGTGGTTAAAGGGATAACACTTTATATTTCAAAATAAAGGAATCAAGCACTGCTCCTAAATTATTCCTCTGTTGTTATGAGGATCAAAGCTAGCTTTGAAATCAGTCTGGTAGACTCTCTGCTTTTTATAATAGTCTTTTATAAATTTGTTTTCTGAATAATACGTTTGAAAATGCACTTTTTCTATTTTGTTACTACATGCTTTCAAATGAGTGGAATAAAATACCACGTAAGAGAACTTTTAAGTTGTAATTGCTTTTTCTTTCTTTTTTCAACTGACCTTAGTCTGTAAAATGGAAGGCCACCGCTGTGCGACTTTATATTCAGTAGCAGAATCATATTGTGAGTTTTTTTTTTTAGCTGCAATTGTTTTGAAATGTCACTCGCTGAGGGGGAGTTGAGAACAGGATACTCATGGGAGACAGTCTAGTCCCATCCTTTACCCTGACTTATTATATTTATACGGTCTGCTTATTATTTGAAATTCACAGCTGTAGAACAAGTAATAAAATGGAAATGTTCTATGTGCTTTGCAAAAACTGAATCTGGGCCACATGTATTTTAATACCTGATGGGCAAGTTGAACATTGGTGAAGTCTCTCTTTGAATACTCAACATAGATTCAACAAACCTGTTAACAAAGTCAGAAAATCACACAAAGAAGACAAAAGAAACGCCGCTCCTCTTTTAACTCGCTAAAATAGCTTTATAATAATCATTAATAGTAATAATATTAGCCATTAGAAAATGTTTTGACAACGTTGACAGTGTTACATTCTGTGTTGGGGTAAACCACGTCACAGTGTGCCATCTCTCTGGGCTTCAGAGCTATCAGACGTGCTTGTTGGGCACATCTAGACCCATAGAAGATACGAGATCCATAAATAAATGTAAAAAAAATCAGAACTACAACACAACAAAGAATCATGATTTTTCACGTTACTGTGCAACACCGTTCACTGTTGTCCAGCACTAATTCAAACTGTTCTCGTGTGTCGTGTGTCCAGTGGTGACGCTATGAAAAATTCATATCTTATATTATCTCTATTGCTATATGCTGTTTTGTAAAAGGAGAAAACAACAAAAGCAATGTTTCTATGTACAATATGCTGTCTTGGCACTGAATCAAATGGAGAGAAAACAAAGAGAACTTAAATGTGAAGCTGAGCTCAAAGACAGAAAAGCTCGCTGTGTCAAACCCGTGTGGGCGAGACGGAAGAGGAGAGGAGTGGACACAGAGATGGGGCTATAAAGGTTTTGCTACATTGCAGAGTAGAATACAGAGAGCGGAGGATCTGCATCGGGTTGATGGTATTTGTCTTTCTCTGGCACAGCTGAGAGTTCAGAGTGGGATAAAAGCACGCAGAGGAAGAAGATCTAAAGTTTGGATCGTCCCTTCAGTCCATCTGTTTGGAGCTCCCTTCCCTCAAGGTCTCTCACTCCTCACACCAGTGTCCATCATTCATCCCAGAGAAATAAAAAGTCTTCCCAGAGTTATTGTCAGTTTGCTTTTCCTTTACTCCATCTCCTTAGTAGCAGCGATTTTAAACCTTCCATCAAAGAATAAACTACAATTTTTTGTTATTGTACACAAGACTCTCCTTTGAATACAGAACAATGTTTACCCATAGCTAATAATCGACAACACCATTAATAATAATGAGCGTGATGGCAACATTTAATCATTTTAATGTCAATAATCATACTAATAATAATTATATTGTAATAACAATATATGTAGTATTTAGAGGAGCAGTGTCCGTTGGCAACATGTATGAACAGTTCTGTAAACATGAGCGTGACAGGGTATGATAGTTTCTGCTAATTACATAGTAATTGCTCCGTTGTCTCTGATCCACATGAGTTACCTGTGTGTTTACTGTAAAGCGACATTACAGTGTTAATACACACACACACACACACACACACACACACACACACACACACACACACACACACACACACACACACACACACACATAAAAACACAATTGCACCTCAGTGTTAAAGGCACATTGGAGTTTCAGTTTAACATCGTCTTGGTTCTGAGCTGCTCTGGAGGTAAAGGGAACCACAACGGCTCTGAGGAAAACCAAACGTAAGCACATCTGGTACAACGTCAACAGATTAAAATGAGGGTTTACTGTCAGTGGCGGTTGGTTTAAACCAACCTTTCCTCTGGGGAAACCACAGCTTTTATTTTGTGGAAATAACAATTTGAGAGACTGGCGAACCGCAGACCTGAGTTTCTGTGTGGCGTTGGGTTTAGGGGAGAGAGGCACTTTGTTCAGAGTTACAGTAGAGAAAGATTGTGTTTTTGTTGAGGTTCAGAGCTGATGCCGTCTGTGATGTGACCGTGGGATGGACCTGTTTCAAGTCAGCCCACAATCTTTCCCTGACCTTAACGCAACTCTGCGAGTGCCTGAATGCAAACTTAACAGTTAAAATAAGACTGGAGTCTGGATTGAACTGCAAAATTGAATAGTTCACTTGAAAAGAAACAGGATGTTATGCTGTAGATAGACAAGATCGATGGAAGGCATTGCATCGGCGTCACCTCAGAATTACTGAATTAAGCAGTTTGGATAATAGATCCTAGTAATAGTAGATATGGTATATTTGGATGATCACAAATGCACCGTCTGTGTCTGATATGTTAAATAACTGTATTTTCCATTGCTGTAAACATCTGTTATATAAATATTAGATCAGGAAAATAATTTTGAGAAAAGACCTATTTCAGAACATGATTCAAAGCCGTCATGTTTCTACAAATGCCAATAATTGCTGGTAAATTGCTGGGATGACGAGCCGACTTTCCCTCCAGAGCAGCTCTGCCTCTGAGAAACGTCAAACTAAAACTCAAATCTGCTGCTACAACATCCCACTTGCACCACTTCGTTCCAGATGAGCTTCACACACATCGGCTACAGTCACCCCCGCATGCGTCCCTCCAGTCTCAGTAAATGGCTACTGGACAACATGGGCTCGAACAGCGTCCCGCCCCTTTGTTCTGAGAATATGGTCAACATCCCTGGGGGGCGGCTGCAGGGCCGCTCCGGCTCCAGCCCTGGAGGCTCAGGGTCTGTTGGTTTCGCGGTGCTAGAGAATCTCCTGAGGACAGAGGCCTGGGTCAGGGTTGGAGACACTGCTGCTAGAAACTGAGGTACTCAGAGGTGACTTATCCGTCCGGCACGGCCCCTTGTTGCACTTTTAGAAAGAGGTGAAAGGGTTCCAATAGTAGTCTGTCTGGTGTTGGATCGTGTCTGCAATGACTGCTTAACACAACTGGTTGCTAGTTTGAGCGGAGGCCTCCGTGTTATACTGCGGCGGATGCTTTGAGGAACAGATGGATGGAGGAAACACGGAACAAAAGCTATGGAAATCACAACCACCACAAGTGTGTTTACAAAGGACCTGTTGCAAGGCAAGGTGGCTGGCTAACACCTCAGCTTGTGATTACAGTTACAGAGGAGAAAGTCAGTGAGAGTCCAAGAAAAGTAGTAGTTGCTACGTTTGAAAAGGATCCAACAAAGCCTCTTAAAGCCCCGGCGTCTCCCTCAAGGGCGTCCCGTCTTGGAAAGACCTCGCCATCCCTCCGTGTGTACATTTTGAGGACTGTGAGGGTGGAGTCAAGAGTCCTTCACAGTGCAGTAACAGTATAAAAGCAGGTCGTTGTGCTTTGTTCGATGAGGACCGTGTCAAACGCTGCTGAGATGCCGTCAAGTTTGAGGGTAGGAGACGAGAGGATAAAAGGCTGCTCTGCAACCCACATGCTGCAAGTGAATTCAACTCTCAGCCCTTTATGTTTTTATTATTATTATTTTTTTTGCCTCCGCCAGGCCAGCTTGTGTAACGCTGAGGCCGTCGAATCGATCCGTCGAGCGTCAAATCAGAAAGCTGATTGTTGCTTCAAGGTCTCCGGTTGCCGCTGTCCTTCCCAAGTTTATAATACACAAAGACGTGACGCGTTGAAATAGCCGCATCCAAAAAAATCCCTTCAGTTATTTTCAAACTCAAAAAAAAAGTTTATAAGCTACAAAATTAGCTTTTTTCCTTTTATCTAAAATGAAATTCTGCCAGACATTTCAAAAGGAGGTCGCATGCAGTGTGAAGAAGAACAAAATCTGCCAACCTTGTATGTGTATTGCAAGTGAGATGAGGGAGACGAAGGATTGCATGTCAATACAATAAAACATTTTCTTTAACAATATTCTCTGCAGATTTGATAGGTTTCTATTTACACATCTGTCTCTCGCTATATATATTTATACGTACTGTAAACTGTGTTCAAAGGAAACCTCCACATATAGCTGGTTAGGCACATGTAGTTGGTTCTAAGAGGAAATACAAATCAGGGATACAGTAGTATACGTTGTTAGAACCACAGAACAATATACAGTAGGCCTAAGGAGGATCGTACTTGGCAATTACCACACTTGCCAGTTGTACCCTGTGAACCCGACCCAGCATTCACAAACTGAAGATAATGACCATTTGAACACGTTTTTCATATGTACTGAGTCTGGATATGCTCACACAGCTGTAGTATCACACAAGGCTAGAATCTATCATAATAATACTGTAGTATTTCACATTTGATATATGCTTCTGTAATTGTACTCAAGTATCCACTAACCTAGAAACGTAGATTATACTATAAAATATACATCTCCCATTAAAATATCCCATTTAAACAACATGTTCCATCCAAAGGTTAGAAAAGAAATGAAGGTCATGCTTAAAGATTCAAATATCTGGTGATTTTTCTTGTCTTTCAAATGGCTAGTTTGGACGTTTTAGTGTTGCCGGGGCTCCGACGCGCGGCCCTTCACGTTCACGCCACGCGCGCCCAAACGAGCTCGTGCACCGCATCCGTACAAAAGACTTCAACACCAAATCTGTGAATGAGACACTTCTTCAAATTGTTCAGTGAAAACATCAGGCTGTGTCATTTCGGTAGGTTGAAGGTAAAAGGAACAAACAGTGCAACGAACATACAGTCTGGTTTCTCTCACAGCTCAAATATCTACTTGTTTGATTTCTATTATTTCACACAGCGACGTCCTCTCTTTGATGACTCTTTGGAAAGGGTTGTGGGGGGGCGGGGGTGGATGACTCCTTTTGTTTCATCGCAGAAACGCTGCATCATCTCTTTAGCAGCGTGTCACACTGAGAGGACTGCACTTCAAGTTAGGCGAGTGAACTCTGCCGAAGATCGGGCAGCTTTTTAGGTTTTTAATGATGCAGAAAAATCACGGGAAAGTTCAATCAAGTGATATTTAAAAGGAGGTTGTGGGTCGGGGGGAAGATGAAGAGAATGAAGAAGCTGATTCCTTCGTGAGCGTTTCGTCAGGGTGTCTCCGAACCCCTGAGCTCTCTGCAGGCCACCGGTGACGGGGTTCTCCCCAGACCACTTGGTGGAGCTGCAGTCTCACAGTGAAAAGAGGAGTCTCCTCAGCGAGGTCCCGAAAAGCCTTTAAAGGCAGCTCCCCCGAAGCCGCTCACTAACCCCACCGAGCGTGTCTCTACCGGTCAGGGCTGCGGTGCTACACTCGAGTGGCGACACTATGTACAGACAGCATTCGCACATTCAGACAGCCGGGTTGGACGTGCTAGGCGTGTAGAACGGAGGGGAGAGAGGCGCGAGGCGTTTTCCATCAGCCGGCCGAGCGCCTGGGTGGACAGATGGTGAAAGGTGCCAGCTGTAGTTGATGTTCTTTGGGCATTGCCAGCCATGTGACTTTAAGGGCATTTAAAGTGATGGCGAGATTCATCCAGGAACTCATGGACACTCCTTGTGATTCAGGCGGTGAGTCCACTGCAAATGGCATCACGGATCCATAGCGGGGGATTCTGTCAGGTTTTGCGCCTGTAAAGCCCTTTATTTTGAGTGATAACGAAGTGCTGGGTGAACACGCACAGGCATGCTACTACTGCGTGAACCTCTGCCGACTGCTGTCGTATCAAAAAATCTGTTTGCTATAAGCCAAAATTAAAAAAAAAAAAGAATATCAGTTACTGTACTTCAAACTGTGTGTAACTCAAATCAGCCGAGCTCCCATTTGGAGTCTAGGCGTCCGTGTCGATATCGTTTCTAAATTTCAAGACACTAAAATGGCTTTCATTGCTTGTTTAATGAGCAAACGAACTGAATTCGCAGCAGCGGAGAGTGATTGGATGGGATGACGACGGAGTGGCAGCAGGAAACACAGGTCCGCTCCTCGAGGAGGTGGGCGGAGTTCAGTTCAGAGTCGAGTCTGGGCTTCGGGGATGTAAATCTCGATGCTGTCCGCGCTCTCTGTGGCTGAGTTCTGCCTGAAGGAAGCGGTTCTCTTAGTCTGTAGCAGCCTCCTCCTGGCTTCCGTCCTCTGGCGGTCGCCGAGGTCCAGCGACTTTTCCCGGATGGGCAGCGTGTGGCCTCCGAGACGGGGCACCACCAGGCCCCCCGGCCCACCTCCGCCACACCCGGGGCCCCCATCGCCGACGCTATCGGCCCGGAGGCCGCCGCTCACCCCGCCTGCTGGCTTCTTTGGTAAGGGAGGAGGAAGCTTCTTATCCTCCTGGCCCCGTGATAGTGACACGTAGATATAAGATGTGAACAGACAGTGGATTCGTCGTGTCGGGTGGTTAAAATTAATGCGTTTGTATGGGATCCCATGCAAAAGGAGAGATATTAAGAAAAACATAGATGATGGGAAACCAAAGGGGCAAAGCCGACAAGGAGGAGGGTCAAGTGAGGAGCGATTGTGGACAAGGGAATTATGAAATAAATAAATCACCGACACGTCAGCATGCGTTGGCATCGAGTGGCGTAAAAAAGGAAATGAAATGGGAGAACGGAAGGTAAACGAAGAAAAGAAAAAGAAGAAAAGAGAAACAACGGTTAGCTCGTTATCTAGAATAAAGGAAAATAATCAGTGAGTAGTGTAACTGTCAAGTACAATACGAAACAGTGAGAACTAGTCCGAGCAACTGCAAAAAATGCTTTCTAGCAATTTCTAGCAGTTTAAGAATCCCCCGTCTTGTGGGCAGCTCCGGTCCTCTTCCCGTTCTGCATTCTCACTGCCTGCACCGGCTTGGAAGGCGCCTCCGCTACTCTTCTGCACACGGCCACCTTAGCCCTGGGACAGCGCCGGAGGGGAACCAGGGTCGTCTGCACCGCCCGGCCTCTCACCTTCTTTTCAGGCGGGAGCCTCCAACCCGAGTCTTTGAGCCTCTGGAGGTCCTGAAACTTGACCCTGACGTCCTCTATGTTGAGCTGGAGCAGGTCCCAGAAAGCTGCCAGGTCCTGAGAGGTGGGCTGGGGGTAGGCTGAAGGGTCCTGGGGGACACCACGCAACACCATGAGGCCTGACATTCCCTGCCGTGCGTTTGCCGTCATGCTAAATTGTCACATACTCACCACACTCTGTTGGCAGAGGCGGAAGAACTGCTGGACTTTCTGAGACATGAGCATCTGGGCGCTGCCAACTGCGTTACGGATCAGCTCCAGAACTAGGACGATGCACAGAACACAGCCGGTTTCAGAAATTCTGAACATATTCATTATCCTTAATTAAACTTTTTCATCCTCCTCCCGGACTCACTCTCCTCCGGCAGCTCGTTCTCCTCCGCCTCTCTCTCCATGTTCTGGCACCAGCCCTCCATCCTCTCCACCTCCGTCTGCAGGAGGCGCAGGAAGAACTCGCCGTCCCTCATGCAGGGCGACGCTCGGCCCGAGTCCGGCAGGCTCCGGGGACCCTCCAGGGATGGCGTGCCGGCCCAGGCGCGCTCCGAGGCGATGGGCAGCGGGGAGTGGGAGCGCGGGGGTAAGTGTGGGTGCTGGTGGGGGCGTGGGTCTGTCGGGCAGGCCTCAGTGTTGTAGCCACTCTGAATAAAATCCTGGGAAACATTAAAGAAATCGGTTGGAACCGAGCCCTCCCTCCTTCGCCACTGTTCTCTGTGCAGACCCACCTCTCTGTAGGCCCACTGCCCCTGCGTGTGGACCGTGCGGTGGCACTCGGTGTACTGGCCGGCCGACTCGGGCTCCGACGAGTGCCTTTGGAAGCTGCAGCCGAACTGCAGGCTCTTGTCCTGCGTGGGCACGGCGATGCTGAGCCCCGGGAAGCCCTCGGGGTCCAGGTCGGCCTGCACGCTCGCCGTGACGCTGTTGGAGCGCTTGAAGCGAGCTCGCCTGCATCGGAGACACAGAGTATCAAAGCATGAATCCTGTCTGTAATGTTTTTTTTTTTTCCCAATAATGGCGTTGCTGGGACAGTCATGCTGCCGTTACAGTCATTACTAATGATACAGTAAGTCCTGCGAAATCCTTTGACATATGACGCACAACTGTGTAAATGTCACGTCTTAGTGATGAGTTGATGCTGTTATGTGTTTATAACCCTCCTCCCTCTTATCCTCCTTGGCTGTCTGATAAGGTGTGAGCAGTGACTCACACTTAGACCCTCGTTCCCTCCCGTGACGTCACACCATCGTCCCTGAGGCCGCTGGGGCCATTGTTAACAGGTGCGTGACCACATACGGCTGGAGGCTTCAGAGGATGCGATGCCTGCATTCAGGCGTGGAAATCTGACCCGTGAGTGATGCTGGATATAATTAGGAGAAGGGCTGCATCACGTGTGAAAGTCATGTCGAGTGTATGATTGGTTGTTGTCATGGTTACAGCCGCTAATGACGAAAAAACAAGGCATTCTTGGAACAAAGTGTTACCGGGTTCAAGCTGTGATGTCTGATGAAATGTTAAATAAAATAATAGGATCTCGCCTAGAAATCAACCATAGGTGGCTGCACCGTCGGGCGCCAGGGGAGACGAACGCTTTTTTTTCAAATTACGTATTAAAATTATTCACATAAATTACACTTCCAAGACCAAAAGCTCCTGATGAAGCCACACATTTAGGGTCAAAGTTGGATGAGCGAGTAAACAAATACCGATAAACAAGTGCAGGTTTGTGTTCATAATTAAGCAAACGCAAATGTCAGGCAAAACAAACACCAAGTTGGGAAGGAATTTGAAAATACTTTGATTTTTAGTACTTCTGTTACCTTTTATCATCTTCCACTTGGACTCCTATTGAGTGCACCTCTGTAAGACCTTTGCCCTCCGTGTCTGAATCTGACAGAGTCTCTGAGCTGTCCACCTGCAACCGCAAAAAGTCGTGATGTCATAGACGGCTGAAACTGAAAAAATATGTATGTGGCATCAACACCACTTTCCAGGAAGTAGTCCTGCCCCTCTCACCTGCACGGCTATAGATGGCCGCCACTTTCTCGCGCCTCGTTCCTCCTGCCCCACAGCTTTAGTCAGCACCATGCTGTTCTGAGGAAGGGAGGAGGACTTTCCCAGGCTGCCCCCCACCCTGCTGTCCCTCTCCCTGGCGGGCCTCGGCGGCCCCTCCAGGAGGCTGTCCGCGGAGCTGCTGTGTTTGGGCCGCACCCCTACTCCGGGACCCCCTCCGTACGGCACCAGCTCCCGCGAACCCCTGACCCCGTCCAGGCTCTCAGCTGAGTTACTGTGCTGCCGAGACCGCTGAGGGCCCGTTGTGGTGTAGTAGCCTCCTCTGGAGGTGCGACCCGAAGGCCCGTCGGAGCTGCCCAGGTCCACAGAGTTGCTGTGCTGCTTGGGGCGCCCGGGGCCCGGGCCGGGGGCCAGCTGTCCGCTGCCCTGGAAGTAGGCATCCTGGGTGGACTCAGTGCTGCTCTGAGCCCGCACTGAGAGCGAAGACTTGGACATGCGAGGTGGGAGTGGAGGGGGGGCACCTTTACGATAAGGAAAGACTGAAGTGTCAGAGGAACAGGAGAAAGGAAAACAGAAGCACAGTAGGCTGTTAAAAGCGAAAAGGGTTATATGTCATCAGGGAGCAGCGAGGGGGGTACTTACACAGGGGACAGACTGGAAGATGAAGGGAAAGTAGAAAAGTGATGAAATAGGGGAATAGTTGACATAAGAGGACACCAATACAGAGAGAAAGAAAACAAAAAATCAGTAAAAAAAATCAATGTCTTATAACCAAAATATGGTTGGCAGTGTTCAGTGTCAATGAAAAGCGAAGTGGAAGAGACAAACATGTTAGAAGTGACAGAAGGAAACCACCTGCTTTAACTAACGTGACTCTGCTCCTACTGTTTCCTGAGAGAATTCCACCTCCTCCTTCCCTTTGTCCCCCAACCTCACATTTCACCTCAAAAGTATGTGAACATACTCGATTTCACTCTGTGAAGCTTGTTTCATTCAAAAGCATATAGGTATGTTTGTATATACTGTATACATACATATATATATGTGTTATATGTGTATATGCATTGGAGTTCATGGTTGACATGTGAGATACTTCACAAAGGCTCTCGAGATCCCAGGGGATTGGCTTGTCTGAGGAAATCTGAGGCACTTGAAACGTGGTGGTACTTGAAATGCTTTACTGCGTGTGAGGCTTCTTTTTCTTTTTCTTCAGCGGAAAAACAAACACGTTTAAAACTAACAGTGATGGAGAACGAGCGGGAGCAAATGAGACGCAGACAGAAGGAAGCAGCTGGAGACAGTGAGCTATCATCATAATCATAAGCGTTCCAGTACCTATTACTGAGGCTGAGAACACACAAGGAGGCTGATGGGAGTGGTGTGATGCAGAGAGACGAGTGGGACGATAAAGAACAAAGCCCATCTACATACAGAGAACAAAGGCCTCTGCACATATACAAACATCCACTTTGCCCACTTCCTACCCTCCCACGTAGCCACACATCCTCCTGGGACCTCACGCCACTCACCGGCGCCGCTCTTGATGCTTCCCTGGGGACCGGACATGGAGAAGACGGACAGGCAGTCGTCGTCCTGGGAGCAGCCGGCCTGTATGGCACGGACGTAGCTGTGGCTGCGGGTGCGGAACACGCCCGGCAGGTCCAGGGCCTCCACGGCCTGGGACTCCACCTCCCCGAACATGGTCTCGCACACCGCCTCGAACTGGCGGTTCAACGAGTCGCCCAGCTGCGCACGGACGACAGCCTCTGGTTAACACTCACATGCCCCCTGAATTTGTAGCGACGCGTCTGTGTTTGTGCCGTTTGTCACCTGGGAGCTGGTCAGGGAGCGGGTGTAGCTGCGGGAGCGGGTGTGGGTTTTAGGTGTAGTCCGGCTGTTAGGGTAGGAGTCTGTGCACTGTTTACACGAGTACCTGGATTAAATAATCAACATTATTAGAACAAAAGGGAGTTTCCAGAGTATATGTACAGTAGTTGTGTATCAGACCTAGTTTATTAAGGGAGATATGAGGATTTAAACATTGTTCTGGTGCACGTGTCTACACAATCCATTCTTGACCTCTGACCTTTGATCCATGCTGATGGCTCGCCTGAAGGCGTCCCTCTGAGCGATCAGGGTGGATTTGGGAGAGGCTTTGGGGCTGGTGTCTGAGTCAGCGCTGTCGTCGTCACCCATGGCCTTGATGTAGCTGCCGCTTCGCATCCGGCGGCACGGAATCTCCCCTGCGCTGTCACCTCCACCCCCGTATCCGCCGCCCCAGTCTTCTGAAGGAACCTGAGACACGAAGCAGCGCGTGGTCACGGGTGCTCAAGACATTAGGATGATGGACTGGGTTATGAGTAGACATGGACTGTACGACCATGTGTAGCAGACGCATGGTCTAGTTTGTTTAGTAAGACTCTATATTAATGGGTACAATGTAAATAAGTCAAACAGTAAGTATGTGTTGCACCGACTGTTAGGAAAAAGGCAATTAATCACAATGTGAATTAAATAGTTTTGAGATATTGAAGGTGTTTCCGCCACGTTTTTGGCAGCTCCTTCTCAATATCTGTTATTAAAGTCACAAATAATCAAAACAGAAATATATTTCATCACTGAAAAATATTTCACACCTCAAACAGAAGGACCATGGTGACGGGTGATTCACACATACAGTCCCGGCACACATGCGCCCAGTCTGGGAGTGGAGAGCAAACACACAGGCACAGATCGAACATGCTCATGCCCACAGCGAGAGCATTCACACACACAAAGGCACATATATATGCATACGCAGGAGATAATGTTAGAGAAAGAGCGATAGGGACAAAGGGACTTACAGAGAGAGAGAAACTCTGACAGCTGGAGAAACACTGACACAGAGAAGGAAAAAGAAGCATAAGCCGGAAGCCGATAGAGCAAATAAACAAGTACACGGGACAGACAGAGGAAAGATGGTTCAGAGAGAGAGAGACCGAGCACCGAAATGGATAAAAGTGTCAGAGAGCGGGAAGATAGATGAGCACGTGAACCAACGTTAGGTGAGAAGATGATCACGGGGACAACAAATAAGGACAAACACAACACACGAGAACTGATGCGGAGCATTGAAATGCAACCAGACAAATCCACCGACAGGTTCCCACTGTGGCCTCATAGTAAAATATATGGCTCCTAAGACGAAGCCTGGATGGTTTCATTACTCAGTAAAAACCCATGACGACACTTCACACAGTGAATAAAAATGTGAAATATTCTTGGGCTTCTTCATATGAGGCAACTTTGTTAAATCTTCTAATGCTGATGAAACAGTTCAACGCCCCCCCCCCCCAAAAAAAACTGTGAGGTGCTCTAATTTGCGATTCACGAAAGGGGAAACCTGATCAATGACAGCTGGACACCAGGAAATAGTTCCTGTCTTCACTGCACTGTCTTCATTACTTGTCTTTTAGTGTTTTACAGATTCTGGTAAATTACTTTGATTTTATGAAAACAAATAAAGTGCATGTGAGGAGATAATCTAGTCCTGGGGTGGACATGGACATGGATAAACCGGTGGACATACAGATACAGATACAGATGCAGATACAGACTGCTAAAAGCCTTCAGTCTCGCTGTACGAATGGGCATATGGAGTTATTATTGTGGTGGACCACTCAGTGTGTGTGTGTGCGCGCGCGCGTCGCCATCTGATCCCATGTCTTTTCCAGAATGATGAAAGCCTTACACCATCAAAAAGGAAGCAACAGCTGCTGCTGCTGCAACGGCCCGTAGATCTTCTCGATCTTGCACACGCACACGTGACCCAGTGGAAACGCCCACGCGCACGCAGCCAGGGCCGTGGGGCCCGGCGTCCCGTTCAATGTGTGTTTTTAAGGTCGCCACTTAAAAGATGATTCAGCCTAATCTCCCGATCCCCCCGGCCTTTTACTATTGCTCTCCTCTTCCCATCCCGCTCCACTCTCGCCGCGCCCCTTGGCTACCATCACCTCTATCTCCTCTCTGTCTCTGCTCGCTTCGCTGCCGCCGCATCCCCGCTGCCTTGCTCCTCTCCTCTCTCTATCTTTGTCTGCCTCACCCTTCACTTCACGCCCGCTCCGTATTCACATCCACATCTTGCCTCATCCAATACCCACAGGCCGAGCGGCTCGGGGGATGGAGAGCGTTGGGTTCTGATGCTGCGCGTGTTCACTGGCAATGACAACTAGGGAGTCAATGAGCAATGAGCGTTCTGAACGGACTCAAGCAGTGAGCAGAGTCAGAGTCGCTCCGTGTCCAGAGGTGCGGTCGTGGTGGAACACGTCCGGGCAGCGCTGGACCTGCAGCTCCAGGAAGCTGTCCTCTCCCAACACACGGATCAATATGGCTGACTTTAGCAATAATCCCTGGCTATTCAGCACCTTACCGCCCTACACACACTACTCCCCCCACACTGCTGGAAGTGGGAAAGTTCACCTCGCGCCCCCGAGGTGTGCGAATGATGGCTGAGGCAAAGCGTTCGGGGTTTGTCCCCCGGATGCGCGGACGCACATCCCATCTCAGCGTGTCTCTTCTATCAGCAGACCTCAGCTGTGTCTAAAGGATGGGAGTTGGAAAAACACCAGGGACTCCTGCAGCTACCCGCTGTTTCCGTAGAAACAAAGCCTGCGTGGCGGCTCTACCTCAGCACAGCTGGAGCGCTTGTGTGTGCGCTCGCTCAGCTGTCGGCGCAGGTACAACACAACAGCCATTAGCTTTTCATTTTGGGGGATTCGCGCCTAAAAGGGAGATAAAGGGCAAAACGAAAGAGCGGGTGTGTTGGATTCATAGAGAGAGCGTGGTGACTGGAACTGGGAGACGAGCTAGATGTTAAATAATCTCTGTGTGGGTGAGAATCATTGTTTTGTGACTCACAGTAAAATGCCAGGACAGTCTATAGTCTCTCTACTGGAGGTAGATATTTAACCACTAAACCTTGGGCTGTTTTTGCTCTACATTCAATTTTCATTTCATGCTTTTTGACACTTTTTATGAAAAGAAAAAAAAAACAATTTATGTGCTTTAAAGTTGTTGCATTGTCTGAGTTTGTGAGAAGTGTTTTTTTACACATACAGCAGCTTTGTGTTAAATGTGGGAAGTGTGTAGGAAAATGCAACCTCTTGTTTCTTGCTTACACAGACATCACCTCCAGATTCTCTCTGCACATGCTAACACACACACACACACTGGTTGACATACAAGCGTACGCTCACCTGCAGGTAGTGGAAGGTCCTCTCCTTCAGCTTGCTCTCTACGGGCACCAGGGCTTTATCATAGCCTCCTCCCCTGGCTGAAGGGTACACCTCTCTGGCCTGACTCACTGTCATGGCTGACCAGGTGCTCCTCTTCAGGGAGTGGCCGTGGTGACCGTGGTGCCCCCCTCCTTCGCCCCCGGTTAAAGCCATAGTGGTACAAGCCATGCACTCCCCGGGCGCCGGCCCACCGCCGCGATCCTTGGGCCTCTTCATGGTGAGCTCCTGGATGGCAGCATCCAGGCTCTCGTGTCCACTAGGGTACCCCCGCCTGCCCCCGCTCACCAGGAAGCTGCTGTCGCTGTCCAGGTTGTCGTCAGAGCTCCACCAGCCCGCCGTCCTGCTGCGGTGGCGCCGGCCCGACTCGTGGCGCGAGTCGCCGCTCTTGCTCCGCTCCCGGGACTTGCTCCTGCGGGTGGAGCGCGACTGGTGGCCGGAGTAGTGGCCCCCGCCGTCCTCCCCGCCACTCCTGTGGCCGCCGCCTCCTCTCTCACCGCGGTACTCGCCGCCTCCCCTCGTGCCGTTGTATTCCCGCTTCGACGGCGCTTCCAAGGAGTGGGACTTGGCGAAGAGGCGCTGCACGGAGTTGACGAGGTGACGGATGCGGGAGGGGCTTTCGCTGCGTTGCTCGGCGCCCCCGCTTGCAGCGCGCTGGTACTGCAGGGTGTGGAAGCCATCGGGATGAAAGGGCACCTGCTTCTCAAACTGATCCATTAAGTTCGGGGGAATCCTGTGCATCTTCCCGCCATGGCCTGAGGACAAGCACTCCTCGCAAGAGTCGAATGACTGCAGAGCTGGGTGCTGGCTAGGGTGGGAACGAGGGAATGTACCCCCACCAGAGTGGCTATGTGAGTGGGAGTGGGAGTGGGAATGGTGCCTCTCCAACGCCAGGGCTTCGGCCGGACCTCCTGGGTAATAGTGGCCATCAGGGTGACCTTGGTAGTACTCTCTGCCTGGGCCATCACAGTCCTCGGGGGTGCAATGGCAGGGTCCTCCTCCCCCACCACCGGAGGAATGCTGGGACATGCTACGGCTGACATGGTACCCTTTCATAGGCGCCGGACCATGGTGGGCCGTCCGGGCCGAAAGGGGGCGCTGTGGGCGTGACAGGGCTGCGCAGGTCTCACCTGGGGGGACAGAAGGAGTCAACATTAAGACTTTAGGGCTTTGGGTCTTTATTCATTATTGTTGTTTGAACTGAAAATATTCTGTTTCAGCTTGACTTCAGGTTTAAAAACCTTTTGTGATGAATTAGCTCTGTATGTGTGGGACATAACGGTGGGAGGTGCTGTAACGTGTGAATGGGTCCCAACAGAAAGCAGCAGAGAGCACAGACTGACGTCCAGATTGTTTTCTTCTGTCAAGCAGTGCAATAAAATAGGTTATATTTATTCATTAAAAAAAAGATACAATAAATGTTTTGCTTAAGTGAAAACAAAAACTCTAACAGTGACTATCCAATTCATCCTGCAGGCTGTAATAAACAGCTACAGCCAGCCTTCTCATTGTCAGTCACCTCAAATCCCATTGGGACAATGAATCCGCATTATTAGTGTCTTTCCTTTTCTTAGAGTCCCATTTAGCACCTCTCGCTTCTCCCTCACATCTATCATTAGGAAATAATAATCTGCACTGCCACTGTTGCTATTTGTCTCGTTTCCCTCCACACATGCTTACAGGGAGTCTTTGAGCATTCTCGTGACTTACAGCTATGAAGAAAAACAAAACGTGTTTATTGACTCTGCATCCAAAAGTAGAAGAGCGCATTCACACTTTCTGTTTTAACAAATGTATCAATTAAATAGTCGGCTGAACAATATCTTAAAATATCCAAAGTCAGAAACCACACAATAAAAAAAGAGCAGAGGAGTTTGGGATTGTTTCTATGAAACAAACCCAGGAAGTGAAATCAATATACTTGCAGTAAGAATGTGGGCCTCTATAAATCGTCTCACCCACACTACGGTGCTTCTAAATCAAAGTAAACCCAATGGAAACAACTTATATCTTTGTATTGGCTTTCTCTTCATAGAAATGACCCAGATTACTCTCCAAATGTGGTAATCACGTATTTTATTGGACTGGCATTAATAGCTGCTACTGTAATCACATCCTGTATTACCCGCATTCTCTGCTAAGTACATAATGAATCACAGGCACACAGGCTGTTTGTAACGCACAAGCATTTCCCGTCATTTCTAGAGTTGATTAAATTGAAAAGAAATTACTTGATGAAAGCCAGAATGAAAGCGCTCGGCTGGATGGGATTCGCTGAGCTCCTGCGAGTGTATTTGTGCTCGCGTTCGCTGGGTTCCATGCCGAGATGAGAGATAGGGGACAGATGCTGGGATAATCATTAAATAGAGCGTGGCCTGTTTGTCATGATTGGCGGAATGAGAGCCGCCACCCAGGAAGCTCGCCCACACCGGGCCGTGTCATTGGTGTAGCCGTGACGACGGGCCTCTCCGAATCAGCATCCCACCGTGGACGCGTTTCAGACAGCCGTGGCACCTGGACGGACCGGCCTGCCTCTCATTAACTGTGTGCGTTTGTGTGCGCGCGTGTTGGTGTGTATCCATGAGGCTAAACCACGAGCTTAATCAAATCCTCCTGCTCTTCACAGTTATATAGTTACAGGAAAAAAAGTTCAATAGGTTAAACGGGAATTACTTTCAGTATAAACTATGTTTCAGGTTTTGGGCAGTAAAACATTTGTAGTTTTAATTGAACATAGATCTTATCATATTTTATTTAATACGGGTGCATTTAATTGCTCTCTGATGTTAAGAAAGCGCTGCACATTACATAAGCAAACCCATTGGCCTGGTGATACTTTAAAATGGAAATAGGAGGCTAGTAAACACATCTCGCTAATGGGAGCATGCTGGATGTGGGACTTTAAGCCCAATACATGCAAATGTTGTCAGGATATACAACTCCTGAGTGCTACAGTATCTAGAAGCTAAGCTAGGCTGTTTTTTGCATGTAACATACACAGATGCCAGCTGTAAGACGTCATTTTTTTGAAGTCTCAGTGTCTCAGCGCTGCTCTGCCTGGAGGAGAAAATTAAACCATGTTCCCTTTATTGCAAAGTATTTGGCTTTGGAGCCGGCTGCCTGCCAGGACCTGTCAATCTTGTGTGCGATGCACACGCGCACAAGCGTGCGGTTGCGTGCGCACGCGCTTCAAACACATACGAAGAGACAGACGTCTGAGAAGACGGAGGACGAGAAGGCGCAGCTGAGCGACGCCGCTGCCGTCTCTTCTTCCCTTCCACCCGTCTCTCTCTTGTTGTGACCTACTTCCATCCATCCTCCAGTCATGTCTCTCCATCCCTACGCTCTCCTTTCTTTGTGCTTCCTTTTTTTCTACCTTTCAGCACGTCTTGCTCGCTGTCTGTCACTGGTCCTCTGTGTTGAGTTAATTGCAAAGTTTGTTTCAGTTCTCGTTTATTGGCCTTTTCCATCCTGTCAATCAATCTCCTTTTATTCTTCATTTCTTCTCACATTATGGAGGAATTACAGTATTATATATACAAACACTTTCGCAGGATCAAATAATACACTGGAACCTTCAAGATGCTTCTTTTGTTGTCTCTCAGCCTCCTCTCCAATTACTTCGCCTCGACGTTTTCGTGCTGCCACTGTTTGATATAGCCCACATACTGTACTCCCCTCGCTCTCGTGCGTCACTTCTTTTTGTTTGCTTTCTATGTTGTCATTCCCTCTTGGTCAAAACCATGAATCCTCCCCTCTCTGCCTCGGTAGAGGTTCAGTGGGGAGTTGGAGCTGTGCAACACGCTGTCATTGTTTAACACTCTTTGGCACCAACATGATTGTTACAGAGGCTTCAGTGTGGAGCTGCTTCATTTGAAATATTCATGCGATCATGCCAGCTGCTCTGACCCACTTTGCTAACAGCTGAGTCTGCTCGCGCTCTCCCATCTCTGCGAGCGTTGGGTCAAAGGGTCTTTTACGCCGCTGAAGTGCTGTGGGTCCAGTATCTGATATGATAAGTGTCGTTTCAAATGCTGAAAGTACTTTTGTTCTCACCTCTGTGGAAGTGGCATCGCTCAAAAATTCATAATACGTTTTCATGAGGTTTAGCTGGAGAAAAGACGGAGTCAGAGCGGATGCAATTCCTAGTTTGTCTTGTGCAAACCTGGCGAATAAAAACGATTCTGATTCTGAAAATGTCATTCAACTCTGCAATTTCTACAGGAATTATTTTCTTGTAAGGTTAGAAATGCTCATTAGAGAAAAATGTTTTTAAAAATTTCCTTTAACAAAAAACTTTTAGCAAGTACCTGCTGTACACCTAATACTAGTTGTATGTTGAGATTTTACTTCATTCAGAGTCAATGAGCCAATGTACATGTCAAACTAATCCTTTATTGTGCCAAATACTTAAAAAATGTTTTTCCCTAAATTTCTGTCTCTTGCTACCAGGCAGTCAATGAGACAATAGCAGGCATTTGGACGTAGTAGGTAGTGTTGGCTTCATGGAGATGCACAAACGCTGAGCAGCAGCAGCCATTGTGTGCCTGAATGCTGAATTAGTTTGACTGCAGACACAATGAGCCGAGCGCCATCGTGGTCAGGGGCAGATATGTTGAATCATTTAAGAGCACGAGAAGGTGAACTGCACCGAGCTCCTTATAGAATTGTAGTCAAACAATGAAAACGTTTTCATTAGTCTGCTATCTGTCCCTATGTGGCAGTACAGTAGACTTCAAAGATGTTATTAACCGCCGGAGCTCAGCACTCCCATAATGGAAAGTGGGGCAAACAATAGTGGAATGTATGAATCTGGGAATGGGAAATAATAGAGGATTGGCTGAGCTGCGAGTTGGCGTGCACTTCCTTTGTCACCAGCCAGAGAGACAGGCATGCTGGGAAACTGGCAGCAGGACCCATTTGCTCTTCTCAGCTTTTAGCCATGAATGATCTATTTTCATCACTTTTCCCACTGCCTTTTATTCATACTCATACACACACATACACACACACACACGCATACGTTCTCTGACAGACAGGTGACAGGCTGCAGCTAAGCCATCCATTCGCGATCCAGAGCGAATCAGGCATGATGAGAAGGACGGAACATTTCGAAGGTGACCCATGAAAGATGACCTGTAATATATGAGAGCAGTAGTGGACCAGGTGCCTTCAGCTCATCAGGGCTGCACATACAAAAAAGCAGAGCAATCCAAAGACAAGGAAAAAAATCCTGGTATCCTACGGTACCGGCTGACCCGCTACACGGTTTGACATCTATTCTGGATGAAGATATAACTAAGAGAATTGGATCTACAAGCACTGCGACTGACAACTGATGAGGAGCCTGTGAGAGAAAAGATGATGGTGGCCTCAGCACAGGGGAAATATGCTCGCGCCATTAAAACTAAAGAGCTCCTAGGGGGCAATTCCACTATGTGACTCTCCCAGTCAGTCCCAGTTCACACTAGCACCCTTTACCCTTCCTTATTCACTAGTAGAGTGTGCATATACAGTGGAAGGTGGTGAGGCATGTTTGTTTTAAAGCTATAAATCAGCAAACCTTTGCACGAATCCTGCTCCAGGTGTTCATCACCCACATGTTGCTTTGGGAAACAGAACCCGGGACCATAATACTTTGTGCTTACAGGAAGTGGTGCTTGTGCGACATTTGTGATGAAATCATATCCTATGTTTAAAAAAATTACCAAAAGAGAGAGTGTCAGTTCATAGTAAACACTCCAGTAGAGCAGCTTAAAGTTAAGTACAACAGCCAACAGCACTTGATAATATTATATTATATTTTACAACCCGACCACACGAATCCTATCAAAATAAATGCTCCTTCACTGTAAAACTGCTCCTCATGATCAACCTTTCATCAGTGTGATTAAGTGAACGTGATGAAGAAGCACGTTTAGCATAAGGATGTATGTTTACGCCGCGGAAAACAGCCTGAGAGGGTGTCTGACTGTGACTTAATGAGTAGGAAAATACCAACACCACTTAGTGCTGCAGAGTGCCGCTCGCTTGTAATTGGGCCGCGTTCTCGTTCGCTCCCTCTCATCGCGTGGGAGGACACTGACGGGGATCGTAGCTGGGGCTAAACACAGATAAAAGCCAATGAGAGAATAACATAGGTTCATTCAGGGAGTCGCTGGTGAGACATTAGGCCTTAACCTCCTGCAGGAGAGGGCTAATCTCCACACGTACTACAGCTTTCCTGCACTTGTTTGACTTGTTTAAACACAGCTACAGTAAGAGTCTCTCTGGCTTTACTCTCTCTCTCTCTATTTATCTTTAATTTGTGTCCTTTCTGTGTTTTCTCTCTTTCCACATTCATCACCTTTCTTCCTTTTCGCTCTTGTCCCTTTTTTTTACCTTGTCGCTCTCCAGCCGCCACCCCCTCAGCGAGTCCTCCCTCGCTCTCTCTCTCTCCGTCGCTCCCCCGTCTCCTGTGTCGCGTTGTATTACAAAGTCACTTGACAGAAAATCAAAGGTAGATGCGCGAAGTACAGCTCTGGGAAGGATGAAGACACGCACGCACGTACAGGGACACACTCCGAACAGCAGCTCAACGCATTCTGCCACTCTCATGGCCGTAAAGTGAACGAATGAGGTTTAAAACTGCTCTTAAGTCAACCTTGGGGCTGAAGAAGTTAACCTGCCTTTATTTATGCTGATTTTTCAGTGTCTTAACAGTGGCCCTGTCAACAATAGATACTATTCATGGTGCGATTCACAGGTTTGCGTTCCTTAATACATAAACACGACTGATGAATGTTCATCGTTTCACATTTTTCTCTATAAACGCTCTTGAAACTCACGCTTGTTTTCCTGTGAAGCGACAGTCCTTCTGTCTGATTTGCCACCATGTCCTAGCAGGGCTCACAGGAAAAGAAACTTCTGAATCTACAATTCAAAGTCAACTATAAAAAACATCTATTTGCTAAGGAAATACAACAATTTTGTGTTGAATTACGTGAGCCCAGCATTTGTGAAACATATGACAATAGTGAAAGCGCACCAATGTTAGAAACAGAAATGAAGAGATAGTTCACAAATGAACAGTCAGGCAGTGTGATGTAACTTACAACTTTCTCTGGCAGATTCACCCCACAGGCACCTCAGGCTCCTCACAAACGCTGCACATACCCAGATAAAGGCTGGAGCTGCGTGCACAGATGCAAATCGCAGACTGACAGACGCATCCAACCAGCTGACTCTAGTGTTGCTAGGCTACTTTGTGAACTGGGTTACTACATGGAGAAAGTATTTGCATGAATCTCAAATGGCTGCTCATTGCTCATACACCACGAGAGAGCAGTGTGTGTGTGTGTGTGTGTGTGTGTGTGTGTGCGTGTGTGTGTGTGCGTGTACAGTATGTGTGAGAGAAGCTTGTCTATTGGGATCAATAATCGTGATCCTGCTTCTGATGATGATCCCTCTATAATCTGCAGCCAGATTAGCACCAGTGTGTGAAAGTGTTTAAAATGCAAATCAAGTATATATTCACAATGTATATGCATATTTGCATAATGTGTGTGTGTGTGTGTGTGTGTATGTGTGTGTGTGTGTGTGGTGCTGAGCCTGGTGTTAGGCAGCGTTCTTTCACTACCCCACTTCCTACTCTTTATTATCTCCATCACACTATCACACATTTTTTTTCCAATCGTCACCTCTTTCCACTGCAGCTCCTTGTTAGCGCGAACTAACATCAATACTGCACCTACTGGAACTCTAACATCGAACAGATGGACGAGGCTTAATAAACCTGATCTTGTTGAAATGGGGCAGAAGTAGTTTAGCAGCCATCTTGGCTAAATGGAATGTTTTTTATACAATTCCGTTAAAAGGTAGACATGAAGTAATAGCTGGACGCACACATACAGGCAGAAAACAGCCCAAAGATACACTAGTGTTTTAGAAAGCAACTCAGCTGCTTGTTTCAGGCCAGATGGTCATAATGATCCAAAAGAGGTGTAGTCCATATAGCACATTTAGGATGAGACTACGGTGAAAAACCCCTATTAAACACCACATAGCGTTACTTTAGGCTAAATGCAGTGTTCACCAGGTTATTTTAAGTTTCTTATCATATATGCCGTTAAGGCTAATGAGCATGTTGTCTATTTTTGCATATGTGGTCAAGAAATTTGGTCAGTGAAAATTTTGACCTGACAGTGGGCAATTAAAGTTCAGGAGATCATCATTGTCATTAGGATTCATTGTCTAAATGCCACGAATGTCTGAAAGAAATGTCACAGCAATCAATCTAATTTGCTTTTGAGATATTTAAAACCCTAACCTTTGGCTAAACTGGCGCACCGACCCACAGGCCGACACGGCCGTCCTCAAGTACAGTAGCGAAGGCAGTGAACAGTTAATAACACTGCCAAGTTATTACAGTTATGATAGGAATATTTCAAACGTCGTCACGGTCAGCAGTCAGGACTTCAAGTCTCACAAATAACATCCAGTCAAAAACAAGAAAACCTTGAAATCCAGACAAGTTCACATCCAGTTTTGTCGGATACAATAGTCCGTGTATAATTCTGCTCGCCCAGTTCATCCTCACTGCAGACTCCTATTAGACCAGTATTATCCAAATCCAATTAACTTAGCCTAATTCCATTTCTGTAATAGATGCTGGCTATCAGGGTATGTGCGCTGCCGCGTAGCATCACGACCGCTGCGGCCAAGTCTGACATTTAGCAGGTGATTTAAAATCGCCTTTGCACAAGAGTTTGAGTTGTATAAATTGGTGCATTGATTTGCCCAAAAAACTCTAGAGAATAAAATGTCTGTCATAAATAGAAAGGTCTCCTCCTCGCAGCCTTCAGTTACCATTAATAGTAAACAATCAATGAGAAGCGCTAACAGAAAATGGGTAAGAGCGGTAAAGAAAAGAGTGACATTCACAAGTCATTCACTGAGAATGGAGACAAAAGAACAAGTATCGCCAAGGAGGAGAAGTGAAAACGCACTCTGCCATTGTTCCCCGTCTCATTATGAAGTACAAAATCAGGGCAATCTAACCAGGCACAACAATGAGAGTGAGCCTGAAAAGAAGAGGCAAAACAGGAGATAATGAAGACTTCATTAATCAGCGCCGATACGAGTCCTCGTTTATCGCACCATTGTTGAAACCAATACAATCTACCGCTGAGATGTCCTTAAAATGCCTGATTGTGGAAACTTTTCCACTTGCTGTCCCACTCGAAGAGTTTGCAGAGCGACGGCACGCTGACAGAGGAGCAGGTTTGGGCTGGAATCTAAAAAATCTCCCAGGAAACTTATAGCAGTTTAGATTCCCCATTAACTCACTGGTGTCCCTCTGAATGTAGATGCTCATCTCTGCTGTTGATGGCTCATTGTGCTTTTGGATTTTATTGCCATGAAAACTGCTGGTTCAATAAAAAAAAATAATGAGATAAATAATCAGGCAATGAAACAGGTCTGCAGATCTATTAATATTTTCAAAGAAAAGATAGCGAGGAAGGTTTTAGCCTGGGTTATGTGCCATGAGTCATACTAGGAAAGCTCCATTTATTGTTCTTATGGGACCCGTAACAAAGAACAGGTTGTGCGGCAGTGATGGGTAAAATGCCTAATTAAAGGCATGTACTATATAGAAAGACATATGGAGAAGGAGAAGAAGGTATACACATGGGTTTGAAAGATGTAGATCTTGTCAGGATCCTGGGCTGGCTCTGCCTGTCAGGATCCTGGCCTGGCTCTGCCAGCCATTCTGTTTGATCTTTTTTTCGCCCTGGACCATGCCTTCTCCCTCACTAGGCCACGCCTCAGCTCTGGACCATCCCCACTCCCTCTCCTTTCCTCTGTAGACAGTAATCAGTTCAACTTGCCACACCTGGACTTGGATCCCTTCAAAGACTCCTGCAGCACAGCACTCTGTGCTGGGTCATTGCCATACACCACTGTCATACGCTGTCATATGCCACTCTGTCCTTGTTTACCCATTACACCATGCCGTTCGTGTCAGGTTGGTCCATGTGTTAGTTCATTGTTGTTCCCATGCCATGTATTAGTTAGCCTTGTTGCCATGTGTTAGTTAGCCTTGTTGCCATGCCTTAGTTAGCCTTGTCACCATGCCATGTGTTAGTTAGCCTTGTTGCCATGTGTTAGTTAGCCTTGTTGCCATGCCTTAGTTAGTCTGGTTGCCATGTGTTAGTTAGTCTTGTTGCCATGTGTTAGTTAGCCTTGTTGCCATGTGTTAGTTAGCCTTGTTGCCTTGCCATGTTTTAGCTCAGTCGTGTTCATGCCAGGTATTAGTTCCTCATTCTTGCTGTGTGTGTTTTGCTAGCTTGTTAAGTTTACCATGTTGCTAGCTCGTTAAGGTTGCCAAGTGGCTAACTTGCTAGGTTTGCTTGTTGCTAGTTCTGTTAAGTTTAACTTGTGTTAATGGT
This sequence comes from Betta splendens, assembly GCF_900634795.4. Lineage (NCBI taxonomy): Eukaryota > Metazoa > Chordata > Actinopteri > Anabantiformes > Osphronemidae > Betta > Betta splendens. The sequence continues at coordinate 6,243,750 of NC_040891.2, forward strand.
TTAGCCTCCTGTTATATTTTGTTTTTCTAAAGGAGTGTTTTGTGTTTCTGCGTGTTGGGTGTTGAACATAAATAAATGGGTTAAAATGCATGCCTGGTCCTCACGGCTCTCTGACTTGGCCCAGAACGACTCCTATGATCCGCCATCTTGCGTGGCGGATCATGACAGATCTACCTCAGCTGATTTAAAGTTATAATCACATGGGTGCCTGCAGTTTTAATGTTGGTATCAGTACTGGTAAAAAAAAAATCCATATTATATAAATGTGTCTCCATGTGTGAAATACGCAGAGGCTGTTGCTGAGTGGTTGTGCCCTGTGAGTCATCCCTGACTTCAATAAACCCTATTTCCCATAGTTACAGATTTGAATCCAGATAGAAACAAACAAAACATCTATGATCAACAGATCATAGAAATAAAAAAAAGCAATGATTTTTAAGCTGTGCACACAACTGATAAATGAGGTCTGTTGCATCTGTCGTCAGATCTGCAGATAATCAGCATCATTGAAAGACTGGAGAGGAGAGTGCAACATTAATGAATGCTAATGAGGAGGGAACTTATGGAAACGGTCACTTGATTATCTGTCTGACTTGAATTAATGAAAGATAATGTAGCAGTGATTAGTGTGTTTCCACAGAGGTCCAATGCTGTGCATGTGCAGTGGTGTTTGCACACTACTTGGCCTCCCATGGTCTTTTTTCCAAAGCCTTACAGCATCACAGAGGCAAAAATGCACCTGTTAGTAAAGATGGTCTGTCCGTCTCCCACCCGTCACCGCTGAAGGCAACAGAAGGCAGGCACAGTACGAGCCCTACAGGAAATATACGTAATCACAGAGAAACACGGAGAGTTGGAATCACTTAGAGCAACTTTCTGAGGGGTTTCCGACTTCCTGTGAGTCGGAGGCTGACAAGCCATCTGTGGGGAAACAGCTGAGCTAGACGGCTACAGCTGAAAAGCCTCCCTAAACAGAGGGAGACGACATATTCAGCAAAGTAATATAGGGTAAATCCACTTCAACTCAAAGTTACACATTTAAACAAGCATTTACACATCTGCTACAGATAGCTATATGACTCAGACTGGTTTCATCCCAGTAAAAAAGACACTGACGCATCATTAGTGAGCACCACAAATATGATCAAAGCATTTCAGAAGTAGTGGTAAAAGGTAAAATAGTGTGGTCAAAGTAATAATAAACCTTGTTGGGTCACAGTGATCCAGTGCTGGGCACCAGTGACTGGGAAAGATGAAATGTAAATGAACACAATTTTATCATAGCACATTTAATGAATCTAAATCAACCAAGGAAACACAGCATGTCTTGAACACGTTATTTAAACAGTAGGTATAGTTGTAGAGAAGAAATTATTTTTAAATGTTCAACTAATTCAACTTTATTGTATGCATTTGTTTTTAGTTGGAATAGCAAATTTATTTGTAATTCACTCTACATCAGTAAACCACTTCAGTATAACTAAGCTGAATCTTGTTAAAGCTACTTAACTGTAGTTCTGTCTGTTTTCCTAAAATGATAGATCACTCACTATCTTGGCTGCTTATTCCATACAGCGATCATGAGTGCACTGAAGCCCATCAACTTACATTGGGCAACAGAGATGTGGACACAGAATCAAATTTCAAATTGTCTTTGGAACTTTTATATTTGTTGTCTAATATGTTGTCATACACTCAAAAAGGGAAGTGCTTGATTAGCAAAATATAAATATGTTTGACTAACAAGACTATAATTGTGTGGTCAGTTAAAGTGATACATTGCTGAAAAATAAGTTGTATTTTACATTTTTTCAGCAAAAATCTGCAACAACATTTAACATTGATGGTCTATGTCTTGAGAAAACAGAGGAAACAAAAGTAATGTGTTGTGGCTGGAAACGGTCACATCCTACACCACCCAGAATGCATTGCGAGCTGACAAATCACCTGAGTTGCAGGGATGGCTTGCCGTTTAGCTCCGCCCTCACTCAGCCCATTGCTGGGGCAGGTACAGAAAAAAACAGGAAGCACTACAGTAGTTGTAGTCTGTGAGCACATGGCAGTCAGTCCCCTGAAGTGTCTCAGGGGACTTTTGCAGAGGAATAAATGATCATTTCTCTGCAAAGAAAATATGGTTTTGGCTTTAAAGACTTCCTTCAAAGAATTCATTCTTCTTTGTTGCATGAATGAAAGAATTTTCAAGTGAATAAGATCAACATTAGTTGATCTAATGAACATGAGAAGGTTGAAAAAAAGAAGTTCTGTTAATTTATTTGAGACAAACAAGAATCATTCATTTTCCCTTGACAAACATTTTAGTTAAACATATTTTGCTAATCAAGCTTTACTTTTTGACTTTTATGAGTTTATACTGGACGGCAAGAGCCAGTTAAACTGGATTTGCTCAGGAAGGATGACCTAGTACATGTATGAAAATTTAAGTAGCTCTTGCAAAGGGTAAACAACTGGGTCAAAGCATCCCCAAAGCCAAATCCCTACTGGTCCAGATCTTTATTGGGACTGAAGAAAATACTTAATACTCAAGGAGTCCTAATAGATCAACATTTAAACTTGTGATATTTCTTAAACAACAATCTATTCCGTGCTTTATTCTGTTTGAGAAGTGTGAATAGTTACTAAATGAAGTGTTGCCCTGCGGAGGTAACATTTTTATTGTCTGTTGTTTCATAGATACAGTAACTTTTAGATCGGAGGTGTTGTGTTTAAGCCTTAAGGGAATCAGCAAACCACTGCTGTTACTGAATGTGACCAGCTGTGACATAAAGAATCTGGTGTCTCTACAGTGGAGCAGGGCGTTGTTTGCAGTGTGAAGCTGACAGTGCGTCAGAAGAGGAAAGCGGCAGAGTGCAGACAAGGTGCAGATGTGTTCACGGGCGTCGTTAGTTCTGCCTCTCACAGGAAGCTGATCTCTCTAATCAGAATAAGCAGCTTGTCAGCGCACACTCCTCATCATTTAATTAATCACAATCAGACAGGAATCTACAACACATTAGCCACACACACACACACCCATGCTGGTTCAGAGGCGCGCGTGTGTGTGTGTGTGTGTGTGTGTGTGTGTGTGTGTGTGTGTGTGTGACCTCCGCGTCTCTTTAAGGTGCTGATCGTACCCTTTAGTAATGTTAACTTCTCGTGACTCAGTCAAAGGAAAAACGCAAAAGGAGGCGCGTGTAGGGACGTGATGAAATCTAAGGAGCGCTGTCAACCGCCCGTCCCCTCGCTTGACTCCTGGTGGATCAGAGGGAAGCTCGTCGCCGCCCGCGTGTCTGCGCTTTGATAGAGGCGAGGCTCCCGGCCGTCTTTGTCACACTCTCTACCCTGGATAGGCGTTTAGTTCAAGCTCATCATGCAGCCTCACACGCACTAGCGTTATGTTAAGGCTTCGCCCATTTCACACAGAGGACATCGAACTGCATTTCAAAGGATAAAATAGATGGAGAACGCCAGGTGTATCATTTCATTGTGTAGCGTATGATTTGTGCTGTGCCTGAACCCTGAAACAGGCGGATGTTTATTTGCCCTTTAAATTCCAGTTTCTGCCGATTATGACCGTGCTTCGCTCGCTCGACGCTCCTCCACTCGTGGTCGAGAGCTCCAGACTGTAACGCTGATACGCTATGAGATCATCAGCCCGGTCTGTTTTTAGCTCTGAGACAGATTGGATCCTGAATGACTTGCCTCAAACCACGAGAACCCGATCCTGATATTTCTACCTCCGTACGGCACAGCCTACATTTTCCTGCTCGCAGACAGCGGCCTCCCGATGGCTCCAGGTTGCCATTATAATAACGCATCTACAATGGAAGCAGGTTAATTAACCCGCTGCGAAAGAAGAGCAGTGAGGCACAATGACAGAGTGACGGCGGAGCGACGGGGAACGACGGAAGGACTGACAGGGACCGTGTCGTCTGCGACACCCGTCTCACGCCCCTCACTCAGCTGATCCCACGCACCCCCGCTAATCGTTAGCGTCGGCCTATTGATCCTCAATAATAACCAGCAGCTAAACAGACGACCGCTCAGGCGGGCCTCGCCTCCTGAAAAAAGCCTGCGGGGAAATTTGTGAGAGAAAAATCATTACGACGAGAAATGATTGAAAGTGAGCTCGGCGCCGATCTGAAATATGACACTTCACAATGCGTGCGTGGGAAATGAAACCTGCCTGGCTGTGGATTTCACCTGAAAAGCCAAGCTGTAATAAGTAGATGTATCTACTGTACTGTGTCATTATCATTACTTTAAATAGACTGGCATACACAAAAAGCTCCATCAAGCTGCTCAGTTGTTCACAGCAGCCTAAAAGAGCACACCCAGATAGCTTGTCTCTCCCTCACACACACTCATTAAGCACCTGCACGTATACACAGCAACTCTGGCTTTCTTTTTATCCTTTTAAACTGATTCATACCGTATCTAGGTCATGCGTTCGGTACCAGTGTTTCCCAAACTCTACGGTGACCTTTGATGTGAGCGACGGCTAAATAAAGACAATAACAAGTCTTCGCATGTATCCGGGCCCCGCACGTCCTGATCCAGCGGAAAGGTTGGCGAGCGGCGGGCTGAGTCACGCTGGGAGCGCACGGACGTACGAACGGCCACACGTGTCCGCGCGCAGCCAAGCGGAGCGGGAAACACTCCGAGAATCGGGAAAGGTCAAGGGTTGTGGATCAATTCTGCCGGGGGGCCGCCGGGATACGGACACAGATGGCTCCTAATCCCCCGTCCCCTCTGAATTATGCACTGTGACTGTCTCCCTCGCTCCCCCCATCACCCGTCTGTGGCCAAAATAGCCGCCACGACATTCATTCGGACCTAGTTACACTCGATTAAAATCCCTTTTACCGCAGAGTGCAATGATCCATTTGTGAAGGTACTGTACATGATTTCTGACCAGATTAGACTTTCATGATTTCAGATTAGCTCATACTTCATATTTAACAAAGACCTAACGTCTGTGTTAAAGATCACTAGGTTAGCCTATAACACTGTACCTTTTCATGCAAACGTAAGTTCTTTCATGTGGCTAACATTATTATCTCTGCCGGCTCACGGCTAATTCAATTATTGATTAAAGCATAGGGCTTTGATTCAAAGCAAGGCAGAGATCAAAAACACATTTTCTGGGACAAGTGTGTGACAGGTTATTGCTGCGTTGCGAAGCTGGGGACAAAGGAAGGGCAGACACCGCGTCGATGTGTTTTTGATGCCGTATTGTGTCGGAGCATCCGGGAACGGACCGTCGCCGCAGCCGCGACGCAGCGTTAAAGAGAGCAAACACACACGCGTGGAGGAAAGTGGAACAAGGCGACGCGGGATGAGCTCCGCTGCCTTTCAATTACTGTCCCGTCTCCTCACGCACGTCCGGCCGGCTCTCCTCCGAGACGGAGCTGTGAAATTGAATCGCCGGGCACATCGGCGAGTCGCCAGCAGAGGGACGGGGCGGCGCGCCCATGTCAGACCCTGAGAAGTTCACTAAGCGTCGGGAGGAAAAACTAGGGGGCTTAAATCACAAGTGCAGCGGAGCAGCTGGAGCCAGTAGGTTATTGTGAAAACGGTCATGCTGCTGTGCGCTTCCAAGGTGCCTTCAAAGATCTGCTCCTTCCTCCGGTGTGATTACTGGATTACTGTCCGTGTGAGTTGCTAACGTTTATGCTGAGAGTCGGTCTGTGTTCAAGCAATTAACAGGAGAGCAGCCTGAAAAGTGTATGTAAATTTAAGTGTTCAACACGAGAGAGAGAGAGAGCAAAAGAGAGAGAAATAGAAAGAGAGAGAGAGAGAGAAAACTATTGATCTGCTCATATAACTCTTCGCACAAAAGTGGATGTGAGTATTTCTTACTATTTCATAACAAGCCCAGGGAACAGTGGCTGACTTTACTTGAGCCAGACATAAAACCTGACACAGTCCTGTTACCAGCAGGCTCAGGTGAACGTCATCAGACAAAGGATTCTACATTCCGCATCGCCGCGAGAGCACCTATTCTGTCTGAGAGTCATTTAGATTAAGCCGAGGGACAGACGGCCTGACATCCGCAGGTTGAAGTGTGATGATTGAAGTCCAGAAATAGCCCGTGTGGCTCAAATTGGCCCCCGTGGACATTTGTTCCTTAGCTTTCACACCAGTCTACTATAGTAAGGCTGTTAGTAAGTAAGCGTTCTCTAATAAAATCACTAGATCTACATGTCAACTCTAGTGGTGAACTACATTATGTAGGTTACCGCTGAGAGATCTTTTATGGCAGCTGTGCTATAAAATACTTACATCAAGCTAAGATAAGCATCTTGACTAAAAGCAGGCTACAAATATATAAATATTAAACTTTCATAAACTTGAGACGTACAGTACAGTACATAACTTCTATGGTATGAGTAACCACGGAGGGCACAGTAGCAGGAGTAGTGCAGCAGTGCTGGGTTGAATCAGCACACATACACGCCTCGCACATGCCATCGGTGTCAGTTGGGCCTTCAGCAGGCTGACAGTGAGTACAGGGCAGCGTGCAGCAGTCCGAGACGCCGCTGGCTCCTTCATCCAGGCCACCCCACTCACCACTGTGCTTGTTGCCCTGCGGTGCGGTGGCGCCCCACAGCCACGGAGGCCCCGGGACGCCCTTGGGCCGGTCGAGCATCCTCGGGCCCACAGTTGGTGAACTACTTTTACAATATGACACATATGGGATCGCTCTATTATTTAGACTTTGGGGAGGTTGAGTGTTGGAGCCTTGCATTATAGAGTCAGAGTAGGAAAAAGGGGCTGAGGGGGTGCCGCTTCCTCGTTACTGCGTGCATTCAGTATTTCTGCATGGCTTAATTTTGACATGCTGTTATATAACATGTCACTCCATCCCAATACAGCTATACAGCACACACACACACACACACACACACACACACGCCGATGACTCCTCTCTGCATGTCCACGGGTGGGTCTCCACCCCAGCAGAGAGGAGCACGGACTGAATTACAAGCCATTATCGTTTGCACTAAAGCAGTTAGTGGCGAAACCCGAGAGGGAGGGGGTCGGCCAGAGCGGTGCACAGAGTGACTTCAGGACAAACGGAGGCAAGGAGAAAACAGATGGGGGAGAAGGTGATGCAGAGATAGAGTGACGGGGGGGGTGGGTTGGCTGTAAGCGTGGAGCAGCGGGACCGAGTGGAACGACAAGCCGTGACATTTCTCTGCCACTCTCTGAGGTGAACTCGGGTAACGCGTACCTTTCGGGCGCGTTTTTTTTTATTCTCTCCCTTATTTTCTCTTCTCAAGTTCACTTTTTTTTTTTCGTCTCAATCCCCATCTCTCTGCGTCTTCACCCTCCCTCTGTTCCACTTTTCCCTCCGTCATTTTGTCACAGGTTCGTGGATTCCTCGGGAAGATGGCGTCGCATTAGTCACAGCGTTTAATCAGACGTCATTATCGTTTCACAGGTTTCTCATCCTGTGTGTGCGGCAGCAATGTCACTTCCACTCTTAACAGGGACAGAAGATTTATCCCTATGGGAATTAAGGTCTCTGAGACAAAATGAGGGTTAGGGTTAGATGATAATTTTGTAAAGATGAAGAGAGGCTAATAAAGGAAACTAGCAATTAATCATCAGCCAAAGAACTTGAAATAACAACAAATCTGAGTTGCTGTCGACAGAAGTGACAGACAGGAAGTAGTGGGAAGAGAAGCAAAGTCATTGTGAGGTGGGTGTGGGGTAATGGCGGGGCCGGTGGCGGATGTGAGGCGGGATAATCCGTGTATCTCATTGTCTCCTGTTTTCAAACCAATTATTGTCATTGGCAGCCCCGTGAGAGAGAGTTAATGAGGGGAGCAGAGCTTTGGAGTGTCAGGGCACAGTCAGGGGAGCGGAGATAAAAACAGAGGATGGCGCGAGCGCCGGCATACAGACGACTGGAGTGCGGTGGTGGTGGTACAAAGGGATGGAATGTAAAATACGAGAGGGAGAAGTGGAGTGTCAGCGAGCGGCAGGCTGCTCACTGAGGCATTGCCTCTGACTCTGTCATATGTCCTGTCCATCTCTTTCTCCACCCGTGTTGCTTTCATTCATTTCTCGTATAAGAAGCCTACAATTAACCACTATACACCGAAAAAGGTCATTTAGAGACGGAGAATGAATCAAGGGTTTGATATATTCAAGCTCCCTCCATGACCTACTGTTGTCGATGTGAAGTCCTGAACTGAAAGGATGAATGAATGCATGAACTTCTGTGGACTGTGCCTTTAAGACACGACGAGAGTCAGTCATTATGTGGAATGCAACAACTCTAACATGAAAACAATTAGCTGCTAACAGCTCAAACTAAATGAATCACGAATCAAAATGAATCATGACATCCACCTATAAATCCATCCAAAAACCAGCAGCATATGACTGTCTCTTCCACTTGGCCTCTGCGCTTAATACATTCATATATGCGACGCGCTGAAGGCAGCAACCACGAGCTCCCCTCTGCATTCATTCGACAGCCTTCCTCATATATATATATATATATATATATATATATATATATACACACTCTATTCTCACCCTCCGCGGGTGGTCTCATCCACTTTCCAAGCTCGGGTCCTCTACCAGAGGCCAGGGAGCTTGAGGGTTCTGCGCAGTATCCTTGCTGTTCCTAGGACTGCACTTTTCTGGACTGAGATTTCGGATGTTATTCCAGGGATCTGTCGTAGCCACTCCTCCAGTTTGGGGGTCACAGCCCCTAGTGCTCCGATCACCACAGGCACCACTGTGGCCTTCACCTTCCAAGCCTTCTCCAGTTCTTCTCTGAGCCCTTGGTATTTCTCTAGTTTCTCATGTTCCTTTTTCCTGATGTTGCCATCGCTTCGTATTGCCACATCCACCACTACGGCTTTCCTCTGCTCTTTATCCACCACCACAATGTCTGGTTGGTTCGCCATTACCATTCTGTCAGTCTGGATCTGGAAGTCCCACAGGATCTTGGCTCGCTCGTTCTCTACCACTTTGGGAGGTGTTTCCCACTTTGACCTTGGGGTTTCCAGTCCATACTCCGCGCAGATGTTCCTGTATACTATGCCAGCCACTTGGTTATGGCGTTCCATGTATGCTTTGCCTGCCAGCATCTTACACCCTGCAGTTATGTGCTGGATCGTCTCTGGGGCCTCTTTGCACAGTCTACACCTTGGGTCTTGTCTGGTGTGGTAGATCTGGGCCTCTATGGCTCTGGTGCTCAGGGCCTGCTCCTGTGCAGCCAGGATGAGTGCCTCTGTGCTGTCCTTCAGCCCAGCCCTTTCAAGCCATTGGTAGGATTTGTTGAGATCAGCCACTTCAGTTATGTTCCGGTGGTACATCCCGTGCAAGGGCTTGTCCTCCCATGATGGTCCCTCTTCCAGCATCTCATCCTCTGTTCTCCACTGCCTGAGACATTCACTCAGCACGTCATCTGTCGGGGCCTTATCCTTGATGTACTTATGGATCTTGGATGTTTCATCCTGGATAGTGGCTCTCACGCTCACTAGTCCTCGGCCTCCTTCCTTGCGGCTAGCGTTTAGTCTCAGGGTGCTGGATTTGGGGTGGAACCCTCCATGCATGGTGAGGAGCTTTCGTGTCTTAACATCTGTGGTCTGTATCTCTTCCTTTGGCCACCTTATTATTCCCGCAGGGTATCTGATCACTGGCAGAGCGTAGCTGTTTATTGCCCGGGATTTGTTCTTGCCATTGAGCTGGCTTCTTAGGACTTGCCTTACTCGTTGGAGGTATTTGGCTGTTGCCGCATTCCTTGTTGCCTGTTCAAGGTTGCCGTTTGCCTGTGGTATTCCAAGGTACTTGTAATTGTCCTCAATGTCTGCTATTGTTCCTTCTGGGAGTGAGACCCCTTCTGTGTGGATTACCTTGCCTCTCTTTGTCACCATCCTCCCACATTTCTCGAGTCCGAATGACATCCCGATGTCCGAGCTGTAGATCCTGGTGGTGTGGATCAGCGAGTCGATGTCTCGCTCACTCTTGGCGTACAGCTTGATGTCATCCATGTAGAGGAGGTGACTTATGGTGGCCCCGTTCCGGAGTCGGTATCCATAGCCAGTCTTGTTTATTATTTGGCTGAGGGGGTTCAGACCTATGCAGAACAGCAGTGGGGACAGTGCATCTCCTTGGTATATGCCACATTTGATGGATACTTGGGCAAGTGGCTTCCCATTGGCTTCAAGGGTGGTTCTCCACAACCTCATCGAGTTTGCAATGAAGGCCCTTAGAGTTCTGTTGATGTTGTACAGCTCCAAGCATTCAGTGATCCATGTGTGTGGCATTGAGTCATAGGCTTTCTTGTAGTCGATCCAGGCTGTGCACAGGTTGGTGTGTCGCATTCTGCAGTCTTGGGCGACTGTTCTGTCTACCAGGAGTTGGTGTTTGGCTCCTCTGGTATCCTTACCAATGCCCTTCTGTGCTTCGCTCATGTATTGACTCATGTGCCCACTTATCTTAGCTGCGATGATGCCTGACATGAGCTTCCATGTTGTGGAGAGACAGGTTATTGGCGGGTAGTTGGATGGGACTGTACCCTTTGAGGGATCCTTCATTATCAGGATCGTTCGCCCTTCGGTTAGCCATTCAGGGTGAGTCCCATCCCTTAGCAGCTGGTTCATTTGTGCTGCCAGGCGCTCGTGGATTGCAGTGAGCTTCTTTAGCCAGTAGGTGTGGATCATGTCAGGGCCAGGTGCTGTCCAGTTTTTCATACCTGAGACTCTATGTTGGATGTCTGCCACTGTGATAGTCACTGGATTTTGTTCAGGGAGGTTGCTGTGGTCTTCCCTCAGATCCACCAGCCACTGTGCATCACTGTTGTGTGATGCCTCCCTTTTCCCATATGCCTTTCCAATATATATATATATATATATATATATATATATATATATATATATATATATATATATATATATATATATATATATATATATATATATATATATATATGCTGGCTTCACCATGGTAACCAGATCTGCACATGCCATTTTTAACCTACTTTATAACGTGTGGCTTTACACGTTAGGCCTCACCCACATCTCCTGTCAGTAATCACCTTATCTCCTCATCAGTGAATGAATGACACTAATACAGGATCAATGCTGCTGTGTCCAAACACTCACAGTAAAGTGGAATCATGTGTTAACACAATACAATGATAAAGTAAATGCTGTGTATCTTAAATTACTTTCAGCTCATCAGAATAAACAGGAGCTAGGTGTTTACTCCAGATGTTCAGAACACCCACATTCACATTGACTACTGGAGCAATTCACACCTTGCAAAGCTTTAAACTTCATCTCATGTTCCAGCAACAGTGATGTCAGACTGCATTTACATCTTCATAGATTTCAAGGAGACCTATGAATAAACATGCTTGCAAACGTGTGTGTGTGTGTGTGTGTGTGTGTGTGTGTGTGTGTGTGTGTTGTTTGGGCTGTGACTGGCAGAGCAGGTCACTGTGTGAACATAAATGCTGCAGTGACTTGAATTTCCACCAGCCTTTATTTCCCCCCCGATACAAAACACACACACACACACACACACACACACACACACACACACACACACACACACACACACACACACACACACCAAAAAAACACAGTCATCCATGTGTGAAAAACACTCAGACACATACAAGTCTTAAATCTGTTGAATCTTACAGTCAGAAATGCACTGTCCTCACTTTACCAGCCGCTCTCTGCTGCAAATCTGATCCGATCGAAGGTTTACTTGGCAACGCACTACCTGCAACGACAACTCAGTCCCAAAACTGAAAATGAAATGCGGCGAGAGAGATTGCGACTGCACACATAAGGTGATGAAGACAAATGAGGAAGTGATTTTCATAGCCAGATTTTTTTGTCTAGTGTTGCAGATAAAAAAGAGTCGTTACAGTAGCAATGACGCTGAAAGACAAATGGAAAAGAAGAAAAGAAAAAAAGAAAATGTCGCACCTTAATTTGAAAAGCTCAACCCTAGACTCGCCCTTAATCGCATGAAATGTGAAGGTGTGACAAATGGAAAAAGAAAGAACATTTCAGACAGAGACACTGCTGCTCCTGCTCAAGTGTATGCTCACCCATTAGTGTGTGCACACATTCATTAGTCCATATTGTTTAAAAATCCTGAGAACCTATAAACCCAATAAACGCCCCCTCATCAAATCAACGTAAACGCAAACTTCCCATTAAAACAGGATTGCTTCCATCGTCAGAGCAGCATTGTTGGCTGATTATGAGCCAGTACAATAAAAGAAATAGCATCTTAGCAGGATTACTGCTAATCTGTAATTGCATGTAATTTGCAAAATTAATAACTGTCTTTTTTATATAGAATGACTCATTCATAGAGGGCATCCAAAGGTTTTTTTTCTCATTCGTTTTTACAAGTGTAGTCTGGATAAAGGCACTATGTGCTTTTATAGCACTTGGAGCCGAGACAGATAATCATTGTTGCAATATTAGGAGATAATAGAAAACCACAGGGGCTCGGTCTTCAATGTTGAGTTGTCAGAAAACACGACAGCAAGGGAACTGCTGGAGCCAAGAAACACGTCGGGAGCGTTTTATTGCAGTTTGCCTGACGGACATTTAAGCGTCACTGCAAAGAGACATTTTTATGCGGACAGGATAAACGGACGCTGAGCCGCGCGTTCGTAAAACAGTTTCATATCGAAAACTCGTAAGATGTACAGCGCTTCACACGGAGATGCCACCTTTCATGACGTTTCTAGATATGCTCATTTAAAGGAAGTTTCCATGGACACTGTCAAACAACCAGTTCCCCACACCTGTACTATGGCCACACTGAAGATGCTAACATGCTACAGACAGTGGCTAAAAGGTGTCGATTCATCACGAGTGATCACATAGTGATGACAGTAGCAGTGAGGCCAAGTACAACAATGGTTATGGCAGCCAAACACACATGAGGTGGAAAGCTACTGCTGGTTCTGTTTATTCAACAAGTTGATTAGTTTGCTGCAGCTCTAGTCATCAGTGAACCATCCATGCATCCATGCATCCATCCATGCATCCATGCATCCATCCATCCGTCCATCCGTCCGTCCATCCATCCATCCATCCATCCATCCATCCATCCATCCATCCATCCATCCATCCATCCATCCATCCATCCATCTTTGGGCGAGAGGTGGAGTACACCCTGGACAGGTCGTCATATAGAACTATATATCTTCATATCAAAAATTCCAGCTACAGTATATCACACACACACACGCACACACGCACGCACGCACACACACACACACACACACACACACACAAACACACACACACACACTAAACCCTTATATACTCTAATTATGTTAGCCTGAACAAAATACCACTGCTTTCTTTCAATAAAGCTGAGAGTAGCGATCAAGCGCGATCCTGCATTGTTTTCTGCCTGCTCCCCTAACTCCATCCCCACCACACTGTTTAAACCCTTCTTCCCCGTCTTGTTCATGAATGGATCGTTCCTAAGTCCCTAAAGTGGGCGCTTATTACACCATTACTTAAAAATAAGAGCCTGGATCCAACACAACTGAACAATTATGATTCACACATTAATATGCAGGATTTGTACCAGGCAGATTTTGGAGGTAAGAGTACAACTAGTAGAGAGTTTACTGCAACAATCAATTCAATTGTATCAGCTACTCAACTCTATACTCTATAGAAACATTTTGAGTATGATGTTGTCGTGTACCGTAAACATGCAAATAAAAGAATAAAGGTTGAGTGTTGCCTGCTTGAATTCTGAAGAAGCTAATATCTTTTCAGGTGTCTCACCAGGATCGTTCTTAGGTCCATTACAGTTTAACTGGCTGATAATAATAGACCTTTCCATCATGGCAAGTACTTGCTGGACAACCTTCTCTAATTAGTGGCTGTGATTTGAGCAATTATAATAGATGCTATTGATTAAGTAGGGTGAAATGGGATAAAAGTCCACTTGGACCATTACTCATATCCTGAGAAATGTATGCAGTTAAATGCTTCAGCCCTCACTTGTCGTTTGGCGCTTGGCAGGTGGCGGGGAGTGGGTTTATAGGATTGTTTGCTGAAGACAGCTGCCTGCTAAAGCAATGAAAGCTAACCAAACAAAAACAGCACAATGAACGCACCCACAGCCAAAAGCCTGGTGCAGCAAAGGGAAGTGTAGCATCTGGTAATAATTATCTGTCGGTTTGTCATCATGAGTCACGACTAATGTTACACATCCATGTGATACATAGGTCAAGTAAAAATACTGACTATGCTGCTACCACAGACTACATCACCTGGTCGTTTTCGCTTGACATTGAAGGTAATATTGTTGGTATTTCCTGCACACAGGCCCTGTGCTACGGTCACTAGTGAGCTTTGCGCAGCGCTCTGTGTTTGCCAGCACTAATTCTACACACTTATGCGGCAATCAAACACTGTAAAGCCCCACTGACAGAACCCAACGTAGGCCGACTGGCTCTAAACGCTCCCAGTCGTCTGTCCCTGACTGATTATGTCTGAATGTTGGGCCAAGGTGTTTTTACAGTGATAGTCCTGAGTGTATGCTCAGCCTGTGACAGCGTAGAAGCTCAGACTGTGCCGGGACTCTTTACTCTACTGCTGCTGTGAGTGTGAGTGTGCCTGTGCGTGTGTGTGTTCTACCCGGTGGACTTTGGTCATGCGATACATGCTGCTGTCCAATTATCCAAATGTGATGGATGGGTTTGATTAAATCATATGAAAGGCAGGACAGTCACTGCCTGCCTCCACTACATCCATCTCCATTTTTCCCCTCTTCTCTCCTATTCTGACACGCGGACATAGATGCATCCCCTTTGCCTCCACTGGTGCTTTTATTGTTCATGGTATGAAAACCTGAGGAGCTCAGAACAGATGAGACCTGCTTTCAGCGCTGATAAAAGATCCATAGATCATCTGGAAGGAGAAAGAGGAAGCGCTTGTGAGTGACACCGGGAAAATCCGAGAGCAAGGGAACGATAGACAGAGATTCAGAGTGAATAAAATGTCCTCGACTGACAGGGCCCTCCTGATTTCTGAGGACAGTTCTTTGAACATTTTCTGCAGCCTTTCTCGACTATAATTGCAGCCACTTGCTGATTCCAAGTCTTAGCTGTTTCTCTGAACTTGACAACAACGCGGGCTTTAAAAGGTGTACAGCAGCCCCATGGCACAGTCAGAAAACAAATTTATTACGTGCACTTCTGTAAGCGCTTTTTTTATTGTGACCATTTTCCTGTCAATAATACAAAACAGTAGTTAGAGGTTTTGACAGTGATAGACTGGCCCTTTCTCACGCAGCCCAGAGATGAAGTGCCCGAGTAAATTACTATTTTTATCAGAAAGAAAATGCAGACTGCTGCTGGAATAACAACGAACATAAAGTTTATTTTGTACCAGTGAGAACAATATAATATAAGAATACAAATTGAATAATATTCGGACATTAAGTTGTTGATACGAGGAAGTGACTTCTTGGCCTAATTCTTTTATCTGCTGTGATAAGCTGCACTGCAGATAATCATTGATAACCTGTTCTGCTGCAGTCCTCGGCCGAAGACCACACGGAAGAATCACCATTAATTAACATTACTGAAGAGACTGCCTTCCACAAAATCATGTAATAATTAGGATAAATAATGATTTTAACCTTTCTAGTTGGTAACAAACTTTGAAAAGGCTTGTATTTGCTGGATGAATAATTTCTTAAGTTAGTTACGGTTTAGTTCTACTTCCTTCGGAAGCATCACAGATCTTTTTGGTTCTTTAAATGTTTCCACTGTATGTGTCAGATTCCTACAGCTACACAGCGTAAACTACAAATCCTAGCGTGTTCCCTAATGAGATGCCGTCCTTCAGTGCGGCGGAAAGCTGCTGTTTGAAGTTGTTCTGTCTCTGAAGCCACATGCTGACAGCAGGAAGAGCTGGCACAGAGCCACAAAGCCATATGCACATGCAAACCTGTAAGTAAAGGCACACACGTGTGGCAGACTCCAGACATCTCGCTTGGGTGAAGGGAAAAATGTCAGGAAGCGACTCATCTATGCTAAATACAAATTGCAGCGGCTCGCTTTGCTCAAAGACTTTGGGAAGATGCATTGTTGTTCTGTGGAGGACTCCTGGGGGCGCAGATAACGTTTGGGCCTCATGTGTGATAGCACTTTCTGTGTTACCTGGAAAAGGTAAGGCACAAAGGGACTGGGCTGCCTTCATCACCTCTCTGGTACAGCGGCAACATCGTACTTACTCTGACCTCACCACAAAAAGTAAACATAACACGAAAAGAACATCTGCTCTTATATCGCCTACATACAATACAGTTAGGAAGCACGATGCACCTACATTCATAAAACATACAGTAGCTCTCACCACAGGCACAGCTTCTTCCATCTATTTCCATCAGTGCCAAACTGGATTTCAGCAAATTTAAAAAACATTTTCAGGCAGTGTTGCGAGTAGTTTTAAAACACCAGAGACTTTTCAGCATGTTAAGTTTGCTACAAGAGAATGAAATCCACTGGACCTTGTTTACATCCAAGTCAAATCCTGCCTCGGAGCAATCTCCTTGTTTTTCCTAGTGTGTCTGTTTTATAAAACACAAGAACTGCTTTGTCGACTTTCTCCAGTTCCAGATACGTGCTGCTACACATTTTTTCACATACACAATTAGTTTATAGCGGTCCCTGCATGCAATCTAACCAAGAAAACATGAAAAGGTCAATTTTGGTCATATAAAAAATGGGACAAAACAAAATGAAGAAGTTAGTGATGCGTTCTAATCTCCCTGGTTCCTAATATGTTTTGGTGTAAAGATTTGACTCAAGTATAATTTAATTCACTATCTGTCGCATGTATTCCCTTCCACTCTCCTTCGTCTCCTCCTTTATGCCAGCTTTTCGTTTGGTCTTTTGGCTTTTGTCTATTACAGACTGGATCCTGTAATTTCCTGGCAGTTGAATGCTTTCCAGAACAATAAATAACTGAGCAGAGCAGTGAGTGTTATCCTTCGTGTCCCCAGTCATTGTTAATCCGGTCTGAATGGGTCTGTAGTCAGGAGCTGTGCAGGCAATAATGTGCTGTCACAGATGTATGTGTCAGAAAAGCACGACTTCACACCCAGCTCGAATTATTTCATTTAAATAAATGTATTCTCAAACGGAAAGTTGTAATAAAAAAACACTTGAGACAAATCCAATAAATGAATGCAAATTTGTGAATGTGACCTTTTCTTTGCCCATTAATCATGTCGCAATCCCTTATCGCAGCTGTTTATTTTTAAAAGCTACTCTGATGAAAGTAACCAACGGAATAAAACTTAAGTCTCCCAGCAGGGGGCTGAGCATACAATCATACTGAAAGAAAAAGGTTTCCATTTGTCTTCCTTATCTTGTCAAATGTTTTCCTTTTCCAGTTCTCGCAGCAGCATTTTCAGGCACTCGTGATTTAACTTGAACAGAACATCACAACCTGTCTCACCCTAAATGCATATGCACACACAAAGAGCACTTAGTCTTTAAGTGGCACTATCTCTGGCTCTAATTAAGACGAATCGTCAGAGCTCGGTTGTGTTTGGTAAACCCAACTCTGGGGCAAAAAAATACAGTGGTGCAAGGCAGCATCAGCTGATGGGCTGATGGATAAATAACTGAATATGGAGGATTTATAAACAAAATAACAAACAGATGAGAGTTATTTGAATGAAAGAGACAGTTAAGTGGTTTTAGCCGGTTACGAAGGAGAGATTCTACCAGACACCAGATGGGCTGAACAGTGCTGATGTCACAGTGGTAACACAAAACTCGGGAGAAAGGAGGGAGGAGACTGAGACTAAGAATAGCAGTGCGACCTCAGGCCAGTGTCGGATGGAGCTGCCTGCTTTTTTTTAATTTACAACATTACTAATGTGGCTGCCAGCACTCGTCTGTCATCTGTCCATCCTCCCTTCATCGCTCTTCATCAGTCATTTTTCAAATCTCTGTCCCATCAGCGTCCGCATTCCCCACTAAACAACTGTGCTCTGTGACCCCTGAAAGCGATGCCTTGCCAAACCGACACGCGGGAACCGCACCGCTCCAACTGTCGAATGAATGAAGGACCGAATGAAGCTTCAAAAGAACAACATCTACAGAGCAGTAACTCAATCGATGCAGCTTCACATGTGAGATCAAACACTGGAGGCCGTGGAGAGAGAACAGAGTTAGTGGCGGCTTCTGATCCCCACTTTCTTAGAGCTGCTTCACTGACGTGGGTTAATCCTTGAGAGGTTCCACAGGGAACTCCAGAGGATGGATTTCAAGGACGCTCAAGACAGAAGTGGGGTTTATATGTGAGGGTATAGGTGGCAGATTCCAGCAGGGAGTGTACTTGCATGTGTGCGTGCGAACCTACCAGAGTCTCATCAGGAAATGGTGCTCCATGTCTTTGGGTAGAAATGACTGTCTGAATAAATCACTGTCAATCAGTCTGTGGAAAGGAAGAGACAAACAAAACAAGAAAAACATCAGAGAAGTCAAACTGCAGAAAAAGAACTTGAGCGAGTTTCTGCAAACCCTCCTATACCTTATATGAAGTACATCATTCAATTTCTCTACTGTACATCCCTTCACTGTGGAAAAAACTCAGACCTGTAAATGGGTCCCTGGCGGTGCCTGGAGATGCAATGTGGTGGAAAATGTGCGGCTGTGCCTGTTGGTCCCAAAACAAAAAGCTCCCCTGCTTGGAGCACTAGGCCCCGGAGCCACGAACGGAGGGACGGAGGGAGAATATGATAAAAGAAAAAACAGTGGAGGGGACATTAGTGATGATGCGAGTAAAGGTTTAAAAGTACGAGTGACGGAGCGGCTAACGGCTTAATTGGGTGTGTGCTGTGACCAATTACCTCCTAAAGGTAGCGGAATGTGTGAAATCACTTAGACGTACGAGTAGAGAAAAGCTCACCCGCTGAGGCGTACGCAAATTACAGGGAGTGAGTCACTTGATGTGGGCACACGTGTTTAAAGTAGGTGATGGAATAAGAAAAAAAAAAAGATAGCAGTGTGCATTCATTCATTGGATGTAGATGCAGTGGAGGATGCCACGGGGTTCCACACAGTTTATTACCCGTCCATTAGGACTTAGCATTAGTTCAGCGATAACTATTAGCTGCTAGCATTAGCTATCCCGGGCTTTTTTTCTCTCTGTCATTCTAATCTCCCAGCGGGTGTTTGACCTCCATGGCATAATAAAAGACGATTTGCCTTTACCATCTGTAAATTAGATTTTACTGTGTAGAGCTGTGACATAGGATCACAAGGGTTCTGATATGCGTTGTGCGACGTGAGGCGTTGCATGCTGGACGACCCTGCACAGGATCTGTCGCTGTTGCTCGTCAAGCAGAGCGTGGCAGATGCTCCCACAAGCTCCCATCGATTCGCACCGTCGCCAGTGTGTGGGTGCGCGCGCGCGGCGGGATGTGTCGCTAGCTAGCCGCAGAGATAATTAGAACACAGCCCTTTCGCTGTCCCTGCAGGCCGCGGATCCAGCTGCTTTCATCTAATATAGGTCAGCTGTGACAAAGCCCTCGGCACGGACACTGATCAGCCCCGCTAGCGCCCTCGTACAGGAAGAATACGCGGCCGCGCACGCGGGGGCCTGTGTACGCTAAGCTATGTACAAAGAAACATCAGTGGGTACGTCCGTGGGTTCAGGACGGGCAGTCGCGGCGGGTGTGTGGCTTCAGAACAACTCTCCCGTGCTTCATCCGCCCACCGGTTTTCTTCTAGTGCCGAAAAAGTCAAACAAGCCAGACCACAAACACGATGGATAGTGCAAATGAGTAACTTCAAGTCGGTTTGCTCCCTGCAAAAGAAAAATATTATGCAAATGTATTCATTTGTTAAAAAAAATCCAATGCCAGACTGAAGACTGTGTTACTCTTGACTGTCTTACATTCAGACTGTATCTATTTCTCACTTGTGCTTTAGTTCTGTTATTTATTCTACTTGTGCTCCTTTGTAATAGATACAGGTAATACAATCTAATGGGGGATAAAAAAAACAGAGCAACACTTAAAAGGTGCTCCCTTGATTACTGTAATATTTACAGTAGAGGTTTACAGTAATTTCTAAATATCACCATAAAAACTACTAACACCCCTGGAGGCAGAGTTGCCCACATTCAAACATCCTCCACAGCATTTTCCAGCATCATGCGTTTTCCAATGACTACCTGCTCACAAATAAGCACTGCAGGCAAGCGGTGCTGACCTCAGGGAGGGTCTGGGCCAAAGACGGCAGGGACTGAATGACTGTACATTATGTCGAAGAGTGGTTGGGATGAAGTGAAGGAGAAGAAGCTTAAACACAATTATTATCTCCTTTATTCACCACACACTACTCTGCTGCCCCTGCGTTTCAAAGGCCACATTTGTTAAGCTGCACCGCTCCAAGAACTGAAGTTACTGCTTCGCCTCCTTAGGTGTTTTATCTAAAGAAAACATTGTTATTTCCTTGTCGCAGTACAACAGCGGGTTCACTAACGCGACAGCAATTGGTGCAAATTACGAAGTGTACAAGAAGCAGCTTAGCCCTTGGGAAGGCTTGATGGAGAGGTCCAAGTCATGTCGCATTGCAGGCGAAGTGCTCTCCTGAGTCTCATCATCTGCTCACTTTACGTTTTGTCCCTACACATGGCCTGAGAGTGCAGAGGTAGCAAGAAGGGTCACTCCGCAGCTGCAGCCATTTATGCAAATACAGTACAGTACAATCAATATCTGATAGTCCCCACCTCTACAGTACTGAGTTCCTCGTTCTGCTTTTCTAACAAGAGACTGCAGTAAGGGCATTAATTAAAGACATGCACCAAGGATTCCCCTCAGGACTGAAGCAGCAAAGCAAGTTCATACTAAGCCACAAGTGGACGGGTCTGTCCTGACCACCGTGGCCACAGATAATGAGAAACTAAAAAGAACAAATGCTGCACAGCAATAGAGAACAGTTTTAGTGTTAATGGCTACTAGATATGGAACTATAGCTTCATATAATAGTGGCTACAAGTACATGTACGAGCCAATACCCACTGCAGTGACCTGAACCTGAATCAGAGGATGGTACTGTAGAGCCATAATGTGATCAGGCATTTTGTAATTTACCTACCGGTAGTACAGATTATTAAAGAACAGCTTAGTTGCTGTAACATAAACCTTTGGGGCTATAAAAAAGGATTTTAGTATCAGTTTGTAAAGTAATGCTTATCTGGAATTGAGAGGAACCACGTGTCAGGTAGGCACAAGTTTTCATCACAGTATTTCCTCCACAGCTGTACAGTATGTAACTGCTGGCTGGTACTGTGACGGAGCGGACGTCTGGCTCAATATATTCTCAAATTCACCAAATGCACCACATTGGTTTAATCTTAATTTCGTGGCAATTACTGCAGTCACGGAGTCTGAAGGCTTAGTTCTGCTTTCAAACCACTGTATGTCCTACATTTAGGACACAGCACATAGATTCTTAATAACTTCTTGGGGATTTCTCCAGGATTTAGGTTCCGACAACCCAAGCAACTTTCTTAACGCCGACCATTTCCAATTAGATCCTATTAACAGCACACTGGCTTCAGCTGTGCAAAACACCCTATAGGG
Source organism: Betta splendens (assembly GCF_900634795.4). NCBI lineage: Eukaryota > Metazoa > Chordata > Actinopteri > Anabantiformes > Osphronemidae > Betta > Betta splendens. Next base: position 6,265,389 of record NC_040891.2, read on the forward strand.
GATTTCTGTCAGCTTAACGGAGGGGAGGAAGTGTATAAACAGCTGCATGTATGCTTTCCATACAGCTAGCCTTCACTGTTGTAATATGCATCACTCCAGTATATCATGAAGTGTGTGATGACCCCTAGATCCCACAAACAGAAGTAGAGTGCAGCCTTAACAGATAAGCACTGTGCTAATTACTGTACATCTGCAGGACAGCATGTGTACATTAAAGGAATAATGCAGCCTGCAAGCGGAAATGAGCTCAATTAGGAGATTAGACAGTGTGTGTCAGGGCTTCTCATAAAGAAATGAATAAATCTCGGCCGGGGAGAGTCTCCTAGTGTTTCCCCGGTGACCTATGGAAGCAGATGTACAGTAGCAGATGGCAGCAAATGTAAAATTAGAAAGAGGCTTCTGTAGAAAGCTTAATTGAAACAAACCGTTTAAGGCATAGACGGACGCAAAGGGCATCAATGTGAGTTTAACACCAACCTGTGCGATGTGTCGCAGACCGAGCTTTGAGATCAGTGTCCAAAACGACAGAGGTATCAGATTAGTTCTGTTTCATCATGCAACGTTAAAGAGTTTCGCTTTGCTTGAGCTCGGGCCGCTCCATAAAAGAGAGCCCGGCCGGGTCTGCAGTCAACCATGCAACATTAAGAGACAGAGGAAGCTGGATGAGTCATAGAGAGGTGAACAGTACAATTGGAATTAATTACGGGAAGTTAATGAGCAGTCAAAGTGGTTATAACCAATATTTTACAGTGATGAGTCTGCGGGCAGCTCGCGGAGACGCTACCAAGAGTTATCGCTTCAATCCAGAGCTACTTATTATTACACCTGTGTCCTAGCTTGCTCATAGTATATGAACAAATATGTACACATAGGCTCAGCTACAGCTGCTCCACGGTCCCAGAGCTCTCACACAGACACACATACTGTACATACTCCCTGGTCAGGGCAAAACACTTAGAGCTTAGCTCGCTCTCCAGTCCTCACCTGACAGCTCACCATTTTTCATAGCATTCGCTCCCTTCCCCACTTTCCCGCTTCCCAAAGTCTCGAAGCTCTCTTGGCTCTCGTTAGGTCAATCCTTGGCAGCAGCCGAATACATTAAGTGAATAGCTCTTTCAGGTTTTTAATCCGTCTCTATCCATTTTTTTTTTTTAATTCTGTCCAGCTTGTCCCATCAGTGCCCGGCCTTTTTCGTTTACTGCTTTTCCACGGCGCTCATCTTATTTTCTCCTTAATGACACGTTTCTCCGAAAACGCGGGAACAGGAGGACGGTACAAAACAAGGTGCCAAAACACCCCCCCTGCAAACAAATCCGCTGATTTAAACATAGGCCCACGTTGCCCCCTGTTATTCGCTGCTCGCAAACAATTTGCAATTTGGAGAATGACTTAAGTTATGATTATTTCATTCCAGTGCTGCTGGTGAAAATAGCAGGAGCACCGATGCCCCAGAGCATTCAGACAATGAATACCGCTCTCATTACTTCGAGTCAACCTCCAAAAGATTTGGCGTCTATGTGGGTGTTAGAACATACTCAAAATGTACGCACAATGTAACTCTTCATCTGCGTCCTTTCAACTGAAACCCAATTCCAAGCTTGCTAATACATTACGGATCATTGGACAAATACAGTATAGTGACGGCACACTGATTACAGAAACAAATGATGCATGGAGCTCTGCTCTATTGTATGTGCCTAAATCTGCTCTCTTACAAATATGTGTGCCTGGATGCGTGAGGTCTCAATGCACTGGGAAGAGTGGGCGTCCATTAGAAACAGGCTATTAGTGATATGACACGAGGTTACAGTACATCTTAACACTCGTCTTCCGCTCCAGCACAAGTCACCTGCAGTTAATGCACTAACTAGATGCGAGCTTATATTCTTGTATCTGAACCTTTAGTCTTGTTCTAACAATTGTACATATGTCTTTCTACAGTATTTCCTTCCAGAATTTCTTTCAATATGCTAAAACTTTTTCCTGTTTCAAACAAATCGTTCTGACAAATGGCAACATTCATTCTCCACCTTTCTGTGTCTCTGGTATATTTGGCGTCACCCAATCAGAGGTGTCCATTTCCTCGGGGGGAATGAATAAATCAGAGCACAGACCAGGGGTCATGTTAAGGTCACAGATGATGTCACGGTGGCGCAAATCTCTTCAAGTAAAGTCATCAAAGCCTCATTATTCCTTTCACTCAGGTCCGCTTTGGAAAATTAGCTTCAACACTCAGGTGTGTGTGCGCTTCACAGTCTAATTTGTGTCAGTGCCCACTGTGAGAGCAACTAAATTGGCTTTTGTACGCTTCGGAGTGAGCGCGCATGTGTGTGTGTGTGTGTGTGTGTGTGTGTGTGTGTGTGTGTGTGTGTGTGTGTATCTGTGTGCATCAGTGCTAATTGAGTTTAAAAATTCAGCCGTTCAAAGAAACGAAGCACTTGTGATTAGATGCTGTTCATGGATGAGGACACATCATCAAAAACTGAACGATCAAACAGCTACAGTACAATGGCAGGCACCGAGGAGGATGCAGGGAGGAAGAGGAAGGGAAGACAGCACCCAAACCAAAAGATGGTAATAAGTGCGTCTTCCCTCCTTTTACCCACCGAGCTAGCGTCATTTACATTTTTGATTAATCTGTTCCATTTAAATGAGTGACAGAAATTCGCAGCGAGAAAAAGACGGCGATAAACAAACAAGAGAGGAGTTTATTTATCTGGAATCATCAACCTGCCGTCACACTGAGCGGTGGAGCCACTGGGCGTAACATTCGTCACGGACGGGCTGCCTCCGCTGCCATTTGCATATCCCTGTTTGCATAATACACATAGGTTTGTGTGTCTAATTACTCTATAACGAGCATCGAAATTGATTGCTTGCATATCGCTCCTGCTTGGGAACTTGATCTTGATCTAAACAGTCATTTGGAGGCACGCGCGCACGCGTCTGTGTTTGTTTATTTGCGCGTTATTTGGGGAGGCGGGTGAACCGGTGACCTTTAAGTGAGGACGGGGAGGAGGGGAAACCCGCACGCACACACCCAGAGTGTCATCTTGCGTAACGCATGGCTTTTGCAGATTGATGCTTCACCTTATCAGGGGACCGTGTAAAACACTCCATCACGTGGAGCTTTGCTAAAGGCCAGCATCATCACAACTGCTTTGTGGGTCTCTAGGTAACTGCTGCATGTATTAGCCGGCGCCGCACACCCACATAAGCTGCACGGACGTTCCTGTAAACACGGCGGCGCGGAGACGAAAACACCCAGATGGAGGCAGCCCTCGGTCCTGCGTGAATATGTTAAAAAACATAAATAGACCTAACTGCTTTTATTGTCCAGTATCCTGATGTAAAGCAGGACTGTGCTAAAACAGGGGGGTGAATCCAAACATCCATACTCTGACCCTGTTTTATATTCGGCTTATACCAATTAGCAGAGAAACGCCGAAAGGACCGGAGAATTGCACTGTAAATGTCAAAAAGACATGAAAGTCCGGCAGATGAGAAAAGAGAAGAGGAAAGTGGGGGACAACAAGAAACTAATTAGCAGATGGAGCGAAGCAGCGCTAAGAGTTCTGACAATGAAAAACGTGGAGACTCCAAACCTTTCTCCTCCTTCGGTACCATCCGTCCCGTCTCCTCATTAATTTGCTGTCACGGTTCAGAATGTCTTCATGCCTCGTGCGTGTGTGTGTGTGTGTGTGTGTGTGTGTGTGTGTGTGTGTGTGTGTGTGTGTGTGTGTGTGTGTGTGTGTAGGTGGTTTTTGTCGGCATTAGTTGGCTGCGGGCTGTGGTCGTCCTTCAGGTGATGAGTGACCACATCATTAGAGGCGATCGTCTCATCCTGTTAAACGGCGCCGGCTACACTGGTGACCTACACACAACACTCACTCTCTCCATGACTTCGCTGCCGGTGGATTTCCGTTCCGAACTTTGCTTTCCCTCACTCAAACATACACAAGGGCTAAAAGGTCTAAATATAAAAAGCAATGAACACATGTCCAAAGCTCATGCATCAGTTATGACACGCTCTTCCACTTTTCCTGTTGGGCTCCATCTTCCCCTTAAGCAATACAGAGATTAGCGTATAACTTGTCCTGGGAAGCTCTTGCGGCACTGTGTGGCCGTGATCTAAAAGGATCAACGGCATCTCAGCGCATTAAGATCTGTGGGAAAGCTCTGGCAGGAGCGAGGGGAAAAGGAAAAGAGCACAGAGATGAGGACTTTTTGTGATGTCTACAAGATTGGACCATTTAAGTTCTGCTGTAGGATCAACAATGTCACAATGCTGCAAAACCAACATGAGTCAGTGTCATTAATTTTCTGCATGTGTTGGCTGTTATGGTTCAGAGGCTGAATGGAGGGATTCATTCTGTCTGCAGCACACGCCCGCTACTTAGTAACATGGTTATTTTTATGTTTAATTTGTTTTTATTTATCACTTTTCAATTCTTTGTGACAATCAAGTACAGCCTGTGATGTTTAGTCAGGTTTCATAATGGCAGCGCAAATAAACCCTGATTCATCCTTTCTTTGTTTGCTCCAATGTGCTGCCTCGCTGTTCTATATACAAACTACTGTGGGGGTTGTCTCCAGGGGCTTCACCCAGGTGGAAAAGACATGGAGCATGAGTTATGGGGGGAAGAGGGTAGAATTACTGCTTTATTGTTTGTTTTATTTGATGTTATATTGTGAGCTACAGTGTAATGGGGTAGTTTCTCATGAGACACTCCCTCACATGCACCGGAGGAGCATGACATGAGTCCAACGGCCTTAAAGGACAAACCTACGTGATGGTAGGAGCACGAGAACACGCCTGACGGACGGCAGAAGTGGCCGAGTGAAGTGACGAGCAACACTTCCACCGCCGGGTCCCTTCCTGCGCGGCTGTATCTCATTATCTTCCGGTGTTAATCCTGAGATCTGCTCATTAAACAGAGCAGGAGCATCCACACACTGTCAGCAACTCTATGGAAACAAAGTGCCAACACACAGAGACGCACGGCAGCTCGCGCTCCGGATGTGTCGCTCACACCGAGGAGCCATTTGTGCTCCCATTGCGATGCCTTAGGTATCCAACATGATGACATGTGGCATCGCACTAATTTATTTTTCAGACTTGACAATCTCTATGAATATACTAAGGGCATGATTTTCACAGCTATTCATGTTTGCCTGACAAGATGTGTGTGAGTCTGTGTCCGTGTGTGTGTGTGTGTGTTTGTGTGTGTGTGTGGAATCTGTTTGGGGAATATAAATTATCTCTCCCCCCAAAAACATGACAAAATATGTACGTTTGGCCAAAGAAAGCTGTCAGACTTGATCTCTGTCTGTGCCCGTTGTGTGCATCTGTGCGTGCTCGTGCTCATTTTAAATTCATGCATTTCTCAGTCCCTGCAAAAAACTTCTCTGGAGCGGTGCCACAGAAAAACGCCATTAGATTCCTCAAACGTGTAAATGACCTGGATCCTTGCATAGCATTACTGCGCTGCCTCTTTGCTGTACAGTACGTCCACTTGCACTCAGCACTCGTTCATAGACATGTTGTGTGAGAACGTTTCTGGGAACCACACACAAACATGCATGAATGCATTGGATCGCACACACATAGGCCTCCACTGCACAGTTTAAGGCCCGTGTCCTGCAGCCCTGGTGGCAGCGTTTCCTCCGTTTTAATGAATTTATATAATGAGATCACTGCAAGCCTCACACACAATTCGCCATGCGCTGCTCATAAGTGCCGACGCGTCTCGTCTCTCGAAACAGAGCCGAGGTACGTTGCTGTTCTTTTCATGACAACAAAGCCAGCAAATGTGGTTATTTCAGATCGGATGAGGAGCGCAGGAGAGGAGCACTAGGAACGGGGGGGAGACGCTGCCTAAAGCCAGCGTGCTTCTTACATCCATCCGCTGGCAGAAATGATGGAGGTTAAATGAAGGAGGAGAGAGTTACTGCCAGAAGGAGAAGAAAAAGCCAGTGTGTGGTTACAAGGGAATTAAAAAAAAAACTGTGTGTAGCATATTGAACAATTACAGTATAAATCTCCTCGTCTCTGACTCGCACACCCTGGATTCTTTTCTATTTCTGCTTCCTTCTCTCCTCTCTGGACTGGAGGTATTTACAGGGTTTCAGCATAGAGATCTCGGGCTCCTAACCCACACTTGTGATACATACTGTATACCGCGGCTGGTGCAGTGGTTTGGTTGACAGCCTCAGAATCCTGCCTGCTGCCTCATGCATTCAGAATTCAGATGTGTTTAGGGGATAAAGCACATAAATTTCATGCTCCAATGCTCCGGTGAATGACCCCTTTAAATCGACACTCATAGAATCTGATGTCTGGATTAGATTCTCCTCAGACTTGCTGCAGACTCAGATTATCACCCCCCTCCTCTGGCTCTGCACGCCGGCTTTTCAAGATTCATTTTTTTTTTTTTTAACATTTCCTCTATCTCGGCGTCAGCAGTTTCTGTTTCATCTCGCCCGCACCAGTTTCAAGCTGAGAGAAGGTTGCTCGTGATGAGGTGAGTTCACGCAATATTTCAGCAGCGGAGTGGCTCTCGGAGCGGGCAGGCGTGCGATGAAACGAGAATCTGTCTCACATTCGGTGGGGGGTGTGCGCGACAGTTCCAGTCTGCTCACCTGGAAAAGCATGAGACAATGGGAGAGAGTCGGTGGGGAGAGTAAAGCCATAAATGCCATCCAAAGTCCTCACTCAGGGTGCGGCTTCACACGGTTTCCAGAAGGGATTGTTATCATTGAGCCAGGATGCGTTCGCTGGCTGCTGTGGATGCTGTCGCACGCTAGGAGCCGTAATCCAATGAGCCGGGTCTCAGTTTGAGGTGGACTGGCTACTACTTGAAGGCATTTTTACATAAGCCTGATACTGTTCTGTCACAGTCGTCTTCATCAAGTCATCCCTTAAACGAGAAGTCCACCCCCGTTTCTGCTACTGATGCTATTCTTCACTATCTCCAACTAGTTTAGTCAAAAGACTCTGTTTGCGCTGGGACATTTGGATTGTTCTCCGTTTTGTGAATGAGTCCATTCTGCAAGTTTTGTATTTCCATTCAGTGCATTAGTGATTTAATCGCGTTTGAAAAAAGGTTGATGATGGAGGCGCTGCCTCTCGTAACACACAGTACAGTAAGGATTTCAAGTGATGAAAATGCAAATGAGAACAGCTTCACCTTCGGTAGAAACACACATGTATTTAAAAATAGTGAGCATGAAGCAGTGGTGTGCAGCAAAAGAGGTGCCTCATTGTTCACAAGGCCCTTCTCGAATGACGTGACTGCCCAGTGTTATTACAGCATTGGAAATGCTACAGTGTCTTTTGTCCAGTGGTGTAAGTAGCACAACAACGCTGCAATGTTTTCCTAAAGAACAAACAGCAGGAGACTCCAAATCAATCCATTCTACTTAACCCAGACCCCCCACGCTCTGTCGTGCTCTGCCCAGTCCTTCAAGTATCTGTCCTGTGAGATTACACTGAATAAGACTTCCAATATCTGTCTACTGTGAGTGAAGGACAAGGATCACTCAAAAACCTGAAAAAGTCTTTCAGTTTGTGGCTGACTGGCGTCGACTGATAACTGAGAAGTTGTTAGTTCTCAGTTAATAGTGAATAAACAGGATGTTACAAGATGTAATATGAACATAATAATGTAATAATTGCATCCCTACACGATGAACAGCTGACATTTTCAGACCGAGCACGGCCACCCGGAGGACCCGGTCCCAAAAGTCCCACTGAAACGATGAGCGGGGTTGAACACACTGCTGCGTTCAGGCATCAGAGGCCAATGCAATCATGCATGGATGGCCGCAGCGAAACACACGACAGCTTAAGTCCGGTGACATACTCATAGTCTCTAATTAGCAGCAAGACTTTGTTGTAAAGGGCAAAGCTGTCTGCTGGCTTTGGGGGCATGACACCCCTGTGATAAACTTCCAGTCAACAGGAGAAGCAGCCGTAGAGCTTTTGTCCCAAATACAAACATCGCAACAGCCGACGCAGCGCAGAGGACTTTCTACAGCTGCTGGAAAAGAAATTAACTCTTGTTTCTCCTTCTTCCTTGATCCAGCCACATCTCCTCCTCCCGCATGCTGCTGCAGAGACCCCACCAACACCTGTGCCCCCCCCCACAACACACACACACACACACACACACACACCTGAGATGAACTCTGACAAAAATGGAGAAATGAAGCAATCGATAGCAATTGTGTTTAGAGTGACTATCACGGTGTAAGGAGAGAATGGCAGGGCGTGTAATAGAGACGGAGTGAGCCAGTTAGGGGGCACGCGTGCACGGGGAGGCGAAGACGGCCGAGTCCGAGTAAATTGACTTTGTGGCCGAGCGACGCTGAGGGAGTTTGAGTGATTTGTGATCAACCTCCGAGCACAGGTTCGAGTTTCGCTGTGGATTCATGCAGTGACACAATATTTGGAAGGATGATCATAAAACGGGATGAGCAACACTCACTTTTGCTCCCCTCCACTCGCACACAAATCCACCAAGGTGTCAGTGGAAGATGTGGGTGAGCCCAGCGCTGTGGCCGGCTCCAGGCTCGATGAACCGCGAACCCTTCATTCTCTCCATCTCATGTTGGAACAGATGGCAACACTATGCAGCCTCGCACTCATGCATCATTCACTTTTCATTTAGCCAGGCAGTACATAGAGTTTGTTGTGTGTGTGTGTGTGTGTGTGTGTGTGTGTGTGTGTGTGTGTGTGTGTGTGTGTGTGTGTGTGTGTGTGTGTGTGTGTGTGTGTGTGTGTGTGTGTGTGCGTGTGAGACACTGAGGAGATTGGCTGTCACATGGGTTCACACATTGAAGTTCAGCTTTAGATTTTTCAGGTCACACATGTTTTCTATGGGCAATGATCCCGCACTAAACTGCTTACAGGACAGATAAAGTGAGAATATGCTCAATGCAATGTTAGAGCATGACCAGAATCATTGTATAATGATGGAATAAATAGTGTGTATAGGTTTTTATGCTATGGTGAATGTCGTGCTCTGAACTCTGGCTACTGAACCCAGCACGGTGCTCATGACGCCTGTCAAGCCTCCTCCGGTTCCCTCTCTCCCCTCGGCAGCCTTGTGAAGCACAGGAAGCGAGGTAGTGCAGATGTGTAGTTAGTGCTTAAACTCATCACTCCCTCTTGCCTTAAAGTGATTTCTGCGAGTATGGAGCGCCTCGGGCAGAAACGCTGAAACCATCTGCTCTCCTAGCGCTGCCTCTCCAGTTGGCATTCGCTTTCAGCCTCTCCAGCCTCCTCTCCGCTCTCTTTCTTTCTCCTTCCCCTTCGCGAAGCTGTGCGGTTTCGCCCTCTTGCTGCACCGGCTGATGATTGTGCATTGTTTAGCCCATCCACCCCTGAATCGAAGCACCCTCATCTTGATATAAGCTTAGCTAATCATAATATTGCCTGTGACTGACATATAGAAATGAACGTCTAGAACAAAGACACATCATAAAGTCTACATCATAGAACAAGCTGAGATGAAGTCCAGCTGTTGGCAGCGGGACTACAGTGCATAATAACGATGTCCAATGATTTGGACACTCCATTTCCAATAAATGAAAAATTCTTGGACATCGTCAGCCCTTGAAATGAAAAGTAAGGAGAGGTCACTTCTATGTGTCACCTCAGCCAATCAGAGTGGTCTCTCTCACAAGGTCTGCCAAGGTTAACATGCTAAATTGCCCGAATAGCTACAGACAGCATTCCGACGAGCTCCAACGGCGCAGGGCCCGCAACAGAAGCCGGGGGAACAGATGCATGTCAGCGTGGTGAGTCACGGCTTTAGAGGGGTTTTAGTGGCGCTATCATTACACCGTCATCAGACGCATTTCAACAGGTGTTGAAATGTGTGCAATCTTATGGTGATTGGCGAGATTCCAATAATAACCCAAGGGCTTCAGCCAATGGTCAAATGCTTCGTACATCGACTCTAATAATAGATGCTGGAACTGCTCTGCTATGGTCACAACAGTTTAAAGAAGGACTTGAAAGTAAAAGTGAATCTAACGTGGGACAGATATAAAAGATTTGGACATGCTGAGAGACAGAGAAATCCTTCACTCCTTAAAGACGGAAACATTATTGTTTTATCTCCTTCTTTCATCTGTTACTTGATTTCGCTGTCGTTTCTGCTACATTCACCTGGCGTCGAAGCCGACGGGGTGCCGCCTTTGATTTACTGCTACTGAGGAACTGCTCTCTGGTAAACTTGGCTTCTATTGCTGCTTTCTGCATGCGATCAAGTCAAACGACCCTGCGCCCATCCCATTCAACCAGTCTATTCATTAGCTAATTAAAATAAATGGCCACTTAGCCAAATCAATTGGAGGAAGACTGTCGCAACACCAAACTTCAGCTCTCTCCCCACGGATCGAGCCACAATCGAGACAATGAGGCTGAGAGGAATTACTGGACCACAATGGCGAGGTTTCCCTGGGTGAACTTAGCGGGGTCTCCTCCCTTTGATTCCCGTGTTTAGCAAATTTAATAAGGTTAATCTAAAGTGTGACACTCGCACTTACAGAAAGAAGTGGTGCTAAAGTATTCATAAAAAAATACTGCAGCTGAACAGGATCACAGGCTTCTGTCAACAAACAGGCAGTGATCCCACTGATGAATTATTCTGTTTAGATTATTCTTTTATAATACTCTTGGAAGCGCTCTCATGGCGCGGGAGCAAAAAAAGTGTGCCTGTTGGAAGTGAATCAATATGACAATATAAACCATTCAATTCAGCGCATAACTGTAATGAATTTTTAAATACAGGCACAGAACAAAAGACTGTGTGGGGGGGCATTAGCTGAATGCATTAATAGGAAATTAACTATTGTAAAAACAGAAAGTGGTCAGTGAGGCAGGGGAGGGGGGTTGGGAGTTTAAAAGTAAATAATAGATTATTTCCATATTTTAGCTGCTACTTGTTGCAAGATCCATTCTTTGAACCAGTGTGCAGTAATTATGGAACAATCCTCCGCTTTAGTACGCTCCAATAAAAGCAGCTTCGAGGGAGTGACACGTGATGGACATGACTGTCGTCCACCTGTCTGACATCGTGTCCATCAATTCGCATCGTCATGAAAGAGCTGGTCTACACTCTCTGTCTGTGTTTCTTATTTAATAGACATACGGTAATAAAAAGGATGTGTAGTGACTCTTACTGTATGTAAACTGCATAGTCGCACGTGTGACAGTTCATGCTTTGTTTATATTAAAATAAATCACTATGGTTTATGATAGTGAATAGGCTTAAATGTTAAAATAAAACATCTTTCCAAATGTGAAGGCCACCACACACCTGTAGTTTTGGCACAAATGACATAATGGTGAAATGATGATTTTGAACCTTGATAATGTGAGGCAAAATATAGAAAAGGTCACGCGCAGCATTAGAAATGCATCATGGATTTTTGCGAGGCTTAAAAGGCTCTGTAAATGGCACCAGTGTCAAAGATGGCGGGCTGATGCATTTGATTTAGACTCATTTTGTTTTCTCGTCTCCGCTCTCTGAGCTGAGCAAACAGGCCGAGCCGGTGGCCTCGCGTTCGCACCGACGCTAATGAACCTAACAAAACAAAGACGCGCGCATACAGTGCCGTATGCAAACACGCAGGCAAAACAAAGAGGCAAGAGCACGCCGCGCGTCCGTCGGATAAACAAGGCGAGGAGCATCGGAGCCCACTCCTCCGCACTCCACACTGTAGCAGGGGAGCCGTATCAGGCAGAGATTGGTAATAAAACTTTCCCCGAGTCAATGAAGTCAGTGAGAGTGTGCTTGTGTGCGTGAGTGTTTACTATTTGCTGCTCTCAGCGGTGTGGGAGGTCTGATTTGTAGCAGTAATATCGACAGGCAGGGGCCTCGGAATGTGGTCTTTCCTTCAGGGAGCTCTTCTACCCTTTCGTGCCAGCTCAGACACACAAACACATGCACACAACAACTACTGTAGGTTTGTATCAGGATACTGAGATCATCTGCGCCTGATGCCGCTCGGTCAAATCAGCATTTTGAGGCACATGCGCTGCAGCGACTAGCTGCACTAGTGAACTAGACCTCAGGTCTTTTTAACTAGCAGGTCTCTTTCATTTTTCCTCTCCCGTCCAAAATCATCTGTGGGTCAAACTGCGTAAAGAGAAGAAGCTCTTAAGAGCAGCAGTTCTAATGAAGGTGTGTGAACAGCCACAAATACACAACACTGCCGCAAAAAGGCTGAGGCCTTGTTATTATAGTCGGTGGGAAAATTGAACACACAAACAACAAATAAATGAAGAGTAGAAAAATATTTTTGCTACTATTATTAGTCTGCAATATACATTCTTATTACATCCTGTGAGGAGTTTATACTGTACAGTACATTCCCCCCTCTGCACGTTTCCTCCCACAATCCAAAAACATGCACTTAGGCTGATTGGGCAGTCTAAATTGTGAGTGTAAGAGTGAGAGGTTGTCTCTGTACACACGTGACCCTATTATGGACAGGTGACCTGCCCCGCCTCTCGCCTGACTGTAAACTGGGAGAGGCTACAGCGAGCCGGCGACCCTTTATGAGGAATGAGTGGCCCAGATAATGAAGGAGGGGGGGGTGAGGGGTATATTACCTATTCTGGCCTTTAGGCTACACGCTTGTTTATTACTAAGGTCAAACTGGAGAGCGTTGTATTCAAATCTTTAACAGCTGATCGATGGCCTGTAAAGTCTGCAGCACAAGCATCACTGCATCACTCAACATCTAGAAAAAAGGCAAGAAACTGCTGACTCAGATCAGCCCCGCGCACCGTTCCACCCCTCTCCTGCTTAGTCCTGCAACACTGAATGAAACGCTAAAGACATAAGGGAAACTGACAATCAGACAGGGAACCATCTTGGGCTTTAGCACGTAAATGGGAGCGAGCCTGAAGGGGTGATGCACTCTCTCTCTCTCTCTCTCTCTCCCTCTCTCTCTCTACAGTTGTCCACACTTCTCTCACACCCTGTTCCTCCACTGACACATTGGCCAATTAAACTTCTAAACTCTGACACTTTTTAAAGTATCTAGGGTATTTTTCACTGCGTGTGTGCATGTGTGTGTGCTCTCGGGATATAACACCCTGCCATTTCTATTAGGGAACGGATGGCTTCTTCTTTGACTCTGCAGAAGTTTTAAAAGGTATGAGGCAGCACAACAATAAAAACAGCAGCGATCGCTTTGGGCTTCTCCCTGCCTCCATCCTTGTGCAGTAAGGCGTAACGGAGGCCTAAAAGAGCTCTTTTCATATCCTGTGTCTTTGTCCTTCTCTGGAGTCACCTTAAAACATATTGGGCTTTTTGTTGTCCTCATACAAAGTCTTTTCCATGAGGCTCAGCCAACCTACGGACACACAGTAAAGCTTCCTTCTTGGGATGCCAAACGGCTCATCCTTAACCACGATTATGCATGTGAAAGGGAGGAAAGGCACCTTGCACTAAGTGTGAAGGACGAGTTCACGTTCCGAATGAGGACGACGGCGAAATTTCAAAAGGATTTCAGGGGCATTTGGGAGTCAAATGCTAAGTCTTATTCCGCAACATTTAAAATAAAAAAAAAAAGCCGCCTGAAAGTACTTCACGAAACCAGCTGATTTCAATCAGCCATTTTGCAGCACAAGAAGATGCTACACAGAATTTCAGAGATAATCACGTCATTTCCAGGTGGCCAGCTAAGGCTGATTGACAAGGCTATTCATTTTCCGAAGGAGATAAAACAGCCAAAAGATCTCAAGGCTATTTCGAAAGCCACCAGACCATCAACGATTCAGTTCACAGGCGGCAAATCCTTCCCAGTACATACGGAGCCGCGGAGATCACAATAAAGAGGGGGCGCGATTGTTACACACTGACAGGACAATTTCTGCAGGTTATCGAGTCCACGCTGAACACCTGCAGCAGGTATACGTGTCCGCCGCCGCGCAGATTTCAAAATAATGTGTGTATGTGTGTAGAACAAAGTGGCCAGTTGAGTGCATACTGTACATCAACGGAGGATTATGGAAGGACTGGATTATTTCCTCCAAGAAGCGCCTCTTAATCCTTAAATGAGCAGTCAAGGAGAGGACAGCAGCTTGAAAAGACTCAAAGATGAAATGGTTTCTTCTGAGCAACAAAATCTGCCTCTAGTCGTTCTAAAGGAAGGGATGCTTGACAATTCTACAGTGTGCATGTCCTAGTATTTGCTTCCAGCGAATAAAATAACAGTGTGTTCCTGAATGCCGGGCCTTAACACCCAGCGTACAGTCGAAGAACAAGCCTGAAAGACTGTGAAGAGACCAAAAGCTTCACAACATCAAGCATCTCCCTATCCATTCATCTTCCTCTTCTTCTTCTCCTCTACTGTAAGTGTCTCCTTCTCTCACTCGGCCCAGCATCTGACACTTACCGCGAATGCCAATGGCAAAGACAAAAGAGCAAAAGGATGAGAGAGAGATGAAGCCTGCAGGAAGACGCGAGGAGCCAGGATAAAGAGAAGAATAGTTAAGACAAGGAGTGAGACGTAGTGTTTACCTGGTCCGTTCAAGACACTACAAAAGAATGGAGGGATAAATGAACACACGGACGGAGACAATGAAACAGGGAATCTGCCCAAAAACAGACACGAAGGCAGACATAGAAATGGGAGAAGAAATAGTGGAAGGTGTGTGTGTGTGTGTGTGTGTGTGTGTGTGTGTGTGTGCGTGCGTGCGTGCGTGCGTGCGTGCGTGCGTGCGTGCGTGCGTGTGTGTGTGTGCGGCGTCTGGCAAGCGTAGCTTTTGGCCTTCGTGGAGAGCTGATAATTCCACAGCCATTTGACTCCTGCCAGACGCCCCACCACACACACACACACACACACACACACACACACACACACACACACACACACGTAGGTTTCATGAACGCTACATCTCCATCTGTTTGGCTTGTGTCGGTCGCCCCTTTTCATTTACCCAGCATGCCTCAGCCGCTTAGACAAACAAGCCTATTCAATGAAGTGCTGTGTAAGAGAGACAGATGGAAGTAAAGACTTTGGGAAGAGACGACAGGTGCCAAGAGCATCCTCTCAGTCACCTGAGTTCCTTTACTCCAGCTATGCAGCAAAGAGGTTGTAGTGTTTTGCACATATGATTAGCTTGTTGCAAGTCAATTCTATTTTTAAATTGATATTCCATGCTCAAGCTGTCGAGGTGCATCGATGGGAGGAATCAAAGTGACCAACAACACTTGCAGAATAAGGAGGCACTCTCCTCCAGCTACCGGCCTCCATCAGGGTCTGAAGCTTTACCTCACAGCTCATACTCCATCATAGCCTTTACAATTCATACCCGCATCTAGTCGTGGCAACCCAACACCATTAGAAGATCAATATCCTCTAGCTTACTCCCCCTGGGAGGACAAAGGTGCAGGCAGGGATTTAGTGTCTTACTTGCATACACTTCACCAGCAGAACAACAAAGCTCATTAGGAGCAACTCAGCCCCGAATGCACACGTCTCTCCATTACAGGATTAGTCAGTAGTTTTGTCAGTGTGTTTCTTTTTGCAGTTCATATGTTCAATTTGTGCAATTACAACTCTGAAAAGATTACGCTCATTTGTCAGCTTGAGGTGCTGTCGCTGTCTGGCATCTGGCAGCCTGTATTACAGTCTGTGCATGCGCCCATTTTACATATGCTATAATGAAAAGCTGTTGCATCGGTGAGATCGTCTCCGTGGTAACGAGGGCTGTCAGTCAAACGCTGTCACTTGTGGCTCTCTGAACGGGGATGAGGAATAAAAGCAGCAACTAGTGGATAGCGAGATGGAGAGTCCTGTTTATGGGTCACCTCTGGGTGAAAGGTTAATTCCACCTGCAGCAAAATCACCGACTCCATCAGTTTCACATGTTCACCCCACAAATGAAGAGACGAGAGGTAAACACCGAACTTCTCTAACAGTTACCTCAGCCCTTTGGTGAGTGATGGTCACTACACTGCACTAAGTGGGTTGCTGAGAACAGCATATATACTAAAACCAAGTGTGGCCTGCAACATAACCCTCCATAAATCCTTTTTCGTCATTAAGATATTCCTTGGAGTAAATGTGCTAAAGCGGCACAGCTCCTTAGTTGTTCCTGTGTGGAGTTTTGGAGCCTTGATTAACGTGCAATGGTTTCCATTCTGCTGACTCCTTCAGGGACAGGCCCTCTCCCCACCTCGTTTAAATAGGAGGAGAGCAGATAAAGGGCTACACTTGGTCAAGCAGTGCCGAAGAGTGTGAGAAGGGCTAATGAGGCCTGCTGAGTGGCGTGTGTGTGTGTGTGTGTGTGTGTGTGTGTGTGTGTGTGTGTGTGTGTGTGTGTGTGTGTGGCGGGGGGGGGCGACGACTCTATATTTTGGCTGGTTTGAGGCTAAGCCTGTAAAATTAATTGGGCCACAACAACATAAAACCACTGACTTGAAAACAAACCACACAGATGTTAAAGGAACAGCAACAAAGAGGCGCCGCGTGATGTCTGAACACGGAGCTAAACGAGTTACCGGCGCACACCCACACCCAGGAACAAATTGGCGTGATGTAATGCACAATAGACGGGGGGGGGGGGGACAACACGGTTTGCTCGCTTCTGAAATCTAACATCATTCCAGCCTCCCACCCTCCCTCTCGCGTCTCTCTTCAGCTGCTGTAAGTAGGGCACATCAATTTTTCACACTGTCTATGTCTCTCACTCAGTCTCTAGCAGTGACCACGGCACCTGTCTGGGCAAAATGTGTCACCCCTGTACGTCCCATCTTACAGTATCCCACCCACCCCTGCAGGCCTGCCTCGCCATCGCTTCAGTGCGTCCCTTCATCCATCTTTCTTCCTTCTGAAATCTCTTTCTTGGAATGCGGTGACGTGCTACCCAATATGTGTAATGTGTAATAATCATAGAGAGGCGAAACACACACACATGCAATTCAAAGATGATTGGATATTGGCACAGATAATAAAAAAAAGCAAAGCACAGACTCACCGATGCTCACAATTACATTCATACAGAACCTATAGAGCAACTCTGACATCAAAGTGAAAGGTAATTTGAATAGTTAACCTTGACGCATTCTGTCTAAACTGCAGCAGCTTAAGCAAACCACAAATGAACCCATAAGAATACACACACATGCACGATGTAACACCCTCCGAGAACCTGAAAAATGCTAAATTATTCGTGAAGGGGCAGTATTGAAAAGCCTTGACCTAACCTGTCCACTATTCCCACAGGCTGCACCCAATGATATACTTTCATTTCGGCCTCCTTCAAGGCTAATGTATCTCTAATACCATAAGGGACCACCTGGGACCCAGTTCACATCAGTTTTTTCTAGCGGAGCAGAAGATAGATTGCGAGGTTCAGCATCTACCTTCTGTCTTTCGTTCCTGTTCATATAAAGCACAACATAATTATATAATTATGAGTGTTATGATTCAATATTTGATATTAATCTTTTCAATCTGAATGTGTTTCCAGTAGTAACTATTCCTAAGCTGACAGCCAGTACGAGCAGTAATGAGTATTTAAATTCAGTGTATTATGAGTAATGATGAGAGACGTGACATCAAGCAAAGGACAGAATGTAATAAATAAATGCAGCTGAACGTGTGTTTGTCGGAGGTATCACCTCGCCAGCAGCGATGTGCAAAAGTGACAGCTATAAAATAGCTGTAGCTGGTTAAATAAAGAGGCCTGGAGATTGTTACGCGGCGTCTTCGGAGGGATAATTCATTTGTCAACCAGGCTGTGGGCTGAGGACGGGACCCAGTGCACACAGACAGACGGAGAAGAGGAGGAAGGGATAACACTTGGCAGAGAAGGCGCAAACAGAGAGGAGGGACAGGAAATAAGGAACGGAGGAGAAGAGGGGAAGACAAACAGCACGGCAAGGCTGAAAGGAGATGATCGAGCGATTAGACAGATGGAGGGTGTAAACACTGAGCGATGGGAAAGAGAGGAGGAATTATTATTACGGCGCGACAGTGACGAAAGCACTGGGGAGCGGAGGCGAACCGGGGGGCTGCTTATAAGGAGTAAAACAAGCAGGCATGACAACACAGCCAGAGGGAGGCTAGGGGTCAAAAGGGCAAATTAAATGAAGGGTGAGGGAAGCTCGAGATGTGTGCTGATGTGTGTGTGTGTGGGGGGAGGAAACAGTAGGAACAGGAGAAAAGGGGAGATTTAAAGATGACGCACACTGATTGGCTTTCAGGCCATTTCAAATCGTACCTGACGCCGTCAGTGTTTACACTGTATATGCTCTGACCGAGGCCTATGCGTGGCAGTGTTGCATGCGCTGAAAGCAAATCACCATGTTTGGCGTTTTTCTGTCCTTGGCGACGCAGGCTCATTAACCCATTCATGCCATGTTCATGTCATGTGCTATTCGCTCTACTTAATAGTCAGCTTTAAACCTTGACCTCTAGTCTTAGTCACGCGTGGGAGGCTGAGGTTTTCCATATATTACCATTATCAAGAGACTGAAATAGCAAACAAACACGGATTTCAATTAAACCAGATTCAATTGAACATTGGAGCAGCACTTGCACATCCACTTTTCGCACATACTGACTTATGAGGGGAAAGGTTTGCACTCTTACAGGTATGTGGCCATTTGCAAAGCCAGCGTGTGATGGTGTAACGCGCTCTTCCAGGGGATTTAACATGTTGGTGGACGCATCACTCAAACACATGACCACGAGGACCAGATTATTCAACGATGGGTTTAATCTGTGCAGTCTGCAATAATTAGTCCCCATGTTACTGGCATGATACAATAACGCGTACTGTAGATCGCCATTTAGTCACTTACACAAATAATTACTGTACCGCACTCTATGGACATGTTGGGCGCTTTTGTTCTTAATGGGTTCATACAGAACTTGAGAGGCTTGCGAGTCATAATACTACACACTCTGAGGTTTAATTTCATTGATAATATCACCTTGGCAGCCTGAGCCCGAGCTCTCATCCCTCGGCACTGGATCAAGTCTCAGCCCCCACACACACACACACACACACACACACACACACACACACACACACACACACACACACACCCCTTCTCTCCGACTCGTCTTGTGTGCGTAAGTTTGCGTCCGAAGGAGAACAGTGCGATAAATAGGCAGCGCAGCTCTTCCTCTGACACACAAAGTCATCGGTGCACATGCGTGCGATCCCGTAAATACGCCTTGCCAGCGGCGGCCTCATTATCAAAATTCCCACAGCCGGAGCAGGAGAATGGACACCTCCCCACAATTATCCTTTGCAATTACCGACGCACTTGATCTCAAATAGCTGGTTTTCATTCATTCAGCTGGGACGGTTCCCTTCAGTGTGGCGCGTCGTTCGTGCCATTATTTCTCATACTCTGCCCTGAGAATGGCTGCCTCAAAGCCACTCTAATTGCATTGGGGATCTGCCTTTAAAGGGTTGCTATGGTGACCGCTAGAGCCTTTACTGCGCCGCATGTCTTGCTCGTTTCCTTACTTTCGCTATAGCTCCATCGCTCACCACCTCTCTCTCCCCCTTTCATGTAACTGTACAGCACTTCCCACCTCGTCTTTACTTTCCCACTTCACACTCTTCACCTTTTCATTCGTCCCCACTTTTCCAAGCGGCTTGATGAAAGCGAGAGGGGGGGGGGGGGGGGGGGGGGTCCCAGATGATGTGACTTACCATGTACACATGTGCACATACACACCCCTGACCCAGCCCCCAATCAGCCCTCTTCTCCTGGCCTCTGGGGCTGAACAGTGGCTCAGATGGACAAAGGCGCCTTGCCAGAAACTTCCCCGTACTCCGGGATTTCCTGCTGCAGATTCCTTCGCCTAATGTAAATCGTTCAGCTCGAGTCGCATCCTTTTTGCACCATCGTTTTTGAACCAACCCAGGCTTGTGGCTGTTATTTCCCTGTCACACTCAGTGAGACTTTTAAAGGCAAATATGACCTTGTCACAGCCAGTAGACTACTGATCTGCACTGTATCACAAAACACAGGCGCATGAATCTCATGTCTTGACAAACTCAAATGAGATCAGTTCTAAGAAGCTCTGCATCGAGTCGAACCATCACAAGGCTTGAAATACTGACAAAAGCACAAGGGAAGCTATAAAATTATCCACAATCTCACACCAACAGAGTTCATACTGAAACACCACAATGTCCTATACTGTAGATCATTATAGCAATTCTGTGTATAATGTACTCAAGCCACCAGTGAGAACATGAAGGGATGGAGAGAGGAGAGTTAGGGGGAACAGGAGAGAGAATCTTTTGGTTGTTCAGTTGTCCAAATGGCTGCGGATTAAGTGTCTGTTATCTGTGCCACCTGCTGTTCAAACTGTAAAAAAAAAAAAAAAAAAGTTACAGAGGGTGTGTGTGTGTGTTGGGGATGACATTGATCCGCTGCCATGTTCAGCTGGGTGCCAAAACGAATCCAGCACCGGGGGAGGTCCGAGGCCGCCGCGCATTTGCCGGTTTACCGCACACGCGCGTGCGTTTCCACTCAGACCCAGTACGCGACGCGCCTCGCTCCGCTCATGCAGACACACAAACGTTTGCACGCATAAACAGCGACGTGAGCAAGAAAGCGCAAAAAATAAAAAAAAATAAAAAGAGAGAAAAAGCCCAGGGCGTCTGCAGCTCAACTAAGCAGAGTAACCTGAGCATAAAGAAGACATTACTGCACAATGTCTGTTTTTCTTTTCCCTCATCTCCTCCGGTCCTGTGGGGCACGGGCTCTTTGTGCATGCGTGTACAGTATTTCCGCAACTAGTTAAACTCATTGTAGGTAAGAGGCCCACACTGATCCAGCCAAGCATGCCACAGGGAGAACTACACATTCTACTTAGCCTTACCTCCCTCCCCCGTAATCTCCCCTCTCTCCCGCAGCATCTGCGCTCGACCCTGCGTTTCCCCACTTTCCTCTCCCTCTCTCCATTTATGTCTATCTGTCTCGGTCGGCCCGTCGACTTCTTGCTCATTCCACGCAAGTTCCCTGTTCGCTCGCCGTCCTGCCCGTGCTGCCTTCAATAATTCAAGCAGCGTTCCTCCCGGTGTACAGTGTGTGAGGTGGGACTCCCTCCCAGAAGCACACACAGCCAGTGTAAACGCCTGAACACTGTGTGCTCACACAGCCGCTTCCTGCGAAAGGGTTGTGCATGTTTAAAGATGCTTTGGATGTATATTTGTTAAATGTGTGGTCACTGGCTGCACTTGTGGTCTGAGTGTGTGCAGAGATGCTAGTGGGTCTGTGAAATGCAGGCACGAGGAATGTGCGTTTCGCTTAGATCTATGTCCACTGGACAGAATGTACCCATTAGCAACTGCAGCTGCCTGTTTTTGTGCATTTCACTATGTGATACAGTGCAAGAACACGTAAATAGAAAGGATGTCTTAGGTAGTAAAGGCTTCAATAAAATCAGTTGCTAGGAAACATATGTGGCACCAACCAGTCAGATAAATCTTTAGCATCACATCTTATTAGCAGTTATGGGGGACAATGATTTAAATAAATAAATATAATGATATAATTTCATTTCACTAAATTTCCACTGTAGCTCCAGCCAAAGACGATTATGTTTAAGTTATAAAAACAATATTCAATATAGCTCTTACATGTACATTTCATGAACTTATGTATTAGAAAGCTAACTTTAGATTTAGCAAGACTTTTAGGACTTTCGAGATACGAATTATAGATACACAGATAAAGGTAATAGTTGCATTCTAAAGCACAATGCGGGTTCAGTCTAATACTGGGAATAAATCAGGTAAATCTCAATCTTTCATCTGGAGAGAGAGAATGATGCAAAAAGATGAGGCCAAAGAACGAGAATCTCTGAAAGTTATTTCAGGCCATGTAGGAAAGCAACTGAGCAGCGAGCTTGTAACACCCTCCAGAGAATTCAAATAGGAAAACATTAGACTTGACATTAAAATTCAGTATTTTCATATTATGGGGCCTGAGGATTTCTGAGGTTATTCTCAGTAGCTTTATGAGCAGCAGACATCTCTGCTGGCGTGTCATCAGCAATATTATTCGGAATTTGTCATTGCGGGCACTCGACTACAATCCCGGTGATCGCATAAGCCTGATCACTCTTCATGGATGCGCATGTTGATGCCCATGAACCTGGGCTGATTGGAAAGGCGAGCGCGGACGTGAGTGCACGCATACAGGGCAGGACTGCGCGTACTGTATGTAGGTGTGCAGTTGTACTCTTAGACACGAGGAATCGAGAACAGGGACGCAGCCATTAAGGCAAAGCAATGGATGATCACTGTTTACCATCGGTCTACGGAGCAGACGGGTCCCTGCAAAGAACCGCATCAGGATGCGGGGCTGGAGGCTGCGCTCTAATAGGAGGGTCAGTTTGACATTTCACCAGTCGGAGTATTACTCTACAATTACCCCTTGACATTTCTGCATCAGACTCATATTTAGACCTCTACCGCCGCGTGCGCGAGTGTGCTAAGTTTAATCCACTTATTTAGCACCGCTGCAAACATTTATAGCTGTAATTTCCACCTCCAGCTTTGAGAGCGAGCGCTGTGTATCAGCACAGACTCAGGCTGCAAATCCCCACAATGGCCACAAACGCAACTCAGTCAGGAGTTAATCGAGTTTACTTCTTTATCACCTCGCTCTCATTTAAATACAGGATGGGATTCGATTTGTTTTGTTGGTTGGGTGTTTTTTTGCAGTGGAGTTGGGGGAATGTTAAAACCAGGGATCACATAAAGGCACCCTGAATCAAAGGCAGTCTGAGAAGCATTGATATTCCCTCACTTTCCCCGGCTATAAGGAAGCAGCCGCTCTGCGTGGCTGCGTGTGTGTACGTAGCCGCTGCTGCTTCTTCCACACTGCCCAACTTCAAACGCCGCGTCTCCACTTTAATCTTCTCCTCTCCTGCACTGCGGACGCGAAGAAAGACAGAGGAGGACGACCCGGGCTGCTTCTGCCACTCCCTTCCCACGGAGATGCCTGCTTTTCACGTTCCGCTGTTCTCTCCGTTGCCCCTGTTCTCACCCGGACGCGCTGATGCGCGCGCGCTGCCCGTGTAAACACGCTGGTCTCGCTGCGCGGGGCGGCCGGCCGCGCGGTCACTTACACTAATAGGCTCATATTTCTCCCTCTCACTCACACTCTTACGCAAACGTACGAGGCCGCGCCGCGATGCAAAGTGCTGGTGCAGGGAGGTGAACGCATCGCACACACTAAGTCATGCTGGGGGGGGGGGGCGTGGGAGGAGGGCACTTTTCAAAAATTGAAAAGCCAACTCCAATTGGACGCCAGTAATTAGAACTGACCTGAATGTTGCACTGAATATGGAATGAGAGAGAGAGAGGAGGGGGGGGAAGGGCAAAGTGGAAACAAGGAGGAGTGACCTACACTGTGGAGAGTGTTGTTTCAGAGGACAGGGCATAAGCACATGATGTGAAGGGTCATCATCATAATGATATACACATGATTATGAATTAGAATTGTTACATCTGCAGGAATTATGTCAAAAATTAGTAAGTTGGGATACTGTGAGTCACGTTTGAGGGTTTTTAGATTTATTGATTCCACACTAAACAGAGGATCTGTGTAAGTGTTTGTCATTTCTCACTGATGGTTGACGCCGTGATGCTGACTCTCCCGCCAGTCACTGCGATGCATCACAAATGCTCGATGTCACTGATCCATCACCTGTTGAGCTGGACAGTCCGTTTCAAGAAAAACCTGAATGAAACATGTGGCCTTTACCTTTAAAAGGCGCCTGTTCAAAAACTAGCCCACCACACTGTAATTTGTCTGACGTGTCTCTTTATTTCAGGCCTGGTGGGGGGGCCTCCAGAGAAAAGGCTGCACAAATCTCCAGTCTTTTACCAAATGATCCACATTCAGGGGCTTTCACAGTCGAGGTGGTTCCAACTCCAGCAACGTTTCCATAAATACATAACTGAGGAAGGCACATTAGAACTATAAATATATTTATCTTTATGCTTAGCTATGTAGTAGAGGTCATGCACATAATAAAAATGCATTTTATGCGTCTTCATTTCAAATATATATATTTAATAAGGACAATAAATTAGAAGAGGAAACATGTTTGGATAAGAGCTAAGGAATTTATTTTCAGTATGCACACACATCAACAGTAGCCTTAATAAACACACGCATCAGCCCACAGGAGCTGTCAAAGAAAATGGTCACACTGGCTGCCCAGGGCAAAGCGCTGTGAACCCAGTGGACACACATAGTGTACACACAGGCACACACGCAACAAAACATAATCCCATCACACTCTCTCTTAATTCCTAGCTGCGTTGACTGCGTTGATATATATATATATATATATATATATATATATATATATATATATATATATATATATATATTCTAAATATGTCCAAGGTATAGTTGTAAACAAGTATAGTTGTAAACTTGTAAGTGTACATGAAGATGGTGATTATTGTTCCCAAATCTGACAGGAACGGGTTCCACAACTAAAGATGAATCAGTGAATGAGCTACTGTCAGAGCGCACTGAGGATGAGGATGAGCTACTGTAGACCCTTGAACAGTAGCGTGACAGGGATGAGGGCATACATAGGCATTTGGGCATATTTAATGTACCGAACATACTGTACTTTCATATATATCGAATGTGCTGCTCTCCAGTAACATAAAGGCACTTAAATGCACAAAACACACACATGAACATACACACGCACACACACGCAATGGTAAATGTATTCCATTAATGGGTGCTGTAGGAACCAGAACCCTGGCTGTGCTCACTCTCTAATGGCCTCAGTCCTGCAGCCCTCTGGAGATCCAGCTGACTGTCACACCAACGTGTGTGTGTGTGTGTTGCCTATTTATTTGCCTGATGGTGTCACTACATTGGCCACAAATGTTCACACCACAGGGGGTCAGAGACAGTGTTATTCCCTACAGTACCCGACTTATGCTGCATGTTCGGCAACCACAACATGTGTTGCACTTTAGATTCAAACAATTAAATCTGCTTTTCTCCCGCCACTGATTTAATATTCATATTCAGTGTGGATCCTCATTAGCTGTGGTCACCACATCCCAGATAGAGATCTATGTCCCTACAGTATCATGTCAGGCCACTGGACCTTTGTGCCCTTGTATGCAGTCAGGTCAGGCCTGTGACAGCTGTGGGCCTCTACTGCTCTCCCCTTTGGCAGCAGCTGCTACCTCTGGCCTCGCTCCAAATGAGCCACGTTCAACCCAAACTGGCCCCGACTGGAAAGGAGCTGTTATAATGACGTGACGCCCAGCCGAAGATATAACAAACACGTCATTTCATCTGCATTGTGTGCAGAGCGCTTTTCAATCAACTGTCATTTCTGTTAAAACAATCAAAGTAATTGGATGTGTTATATTTGTCAGGCTGTGTGGTATTCAGCCTAATCAAAGGTGACGAGTAAATGAAATGAATTCATTAGCATTTTAGTTTTGTTACCTAATGCCATATTAAAATACATATATGAAACTTCCACAGTTCAACCTTCCTTACTTTAAAGAATTATCTGCTACAGGGCAGACAAATCATGGGCTGACACTAATCAGCTGATCATGTAGTACGTATTCATGTAAATGCACAGTGACTGTGAGCCACTGCCACAGCAACGTCCCCCCAGAGGAGGCTCGGTCCTGATGGAGGTGTAAAAGTAGAGCTTTTAGGGGTCCACATTTGTCAGCACACTGGAAAAACACAGCTGACAGTCGACACTGCGCGCACAACGCACCACACCCCTGATGGATGGCAAATACACTGTACGACAGGATCTTCGCTTCATCTGCCTCACAGATTACACTTCGGCTCAAAGACAGCACCCCGCGGAGGCCGACGCGGGGGGGTGGGGGAGAGAAAGCAGTTGTTCATACGTGTCTGCACGTGTGTTTGTTCCGTCAAAGACACCTTGATGGCGGACGGAGGCTCGGCAGCTCAACACTCTCATTAGGTCTGTCGCTGTCTTCGCTTCTCTCTTCTCTGTCTGTCGCAAGGCACCAATCTCTCCATCGCATCCCAGCGTGACTCAGCGTCCCACTGATCAAACGCCGTCTAGTCTCACCTCCCCTCCATCTCAATCTATGTGCCTTTTTTTCTTCCCCCCACTTCTCTCTGACGGTGGAAGGCAGCCACACGCAAACACCTCCCCCTAAAACGCCTCCCTTGGGGGCCGGCTGCGCGTTCTTTGAAAAGTGAGGATGGCCCTCCAGGAGGAGGATTTACAGGAAATGTAGTGAATAGCAAAGCAGGAGAGAAAATAAGATCTCAAGCACAACTGTGTCTGGAGGTGTTACAAATGATGACTCTCAAGGCTAATAGCCTGATAGACCAGCCGATCTCCAATGAGCTGCTCAGCAGACCGGATTAGTGATGATGACAGAGCGGATAACGCTGAAGTCATTAGTGCAAGCGCTCCTGAGAAACATCGACAGCCAAACTACCACCCCTATGACTGTGCTTTATGAGCATGAGATCAAATGACATTATCAGCCGTGTTGACACCGGAGGAAAGAGGCGAGAGATGAGATAAAGAGGGTCGTGCTGGTGATCTTATCCCTGTGATCTATAGTTTCTCACTTGAGTAAATGGGTGAATTCTCCAAGGACGCTATCTGCTGTGCTCCCACAACATCTCTGTAGATAATCAGAACGGAATCTAATGCACCATGCGGCACCGTAGTGTGACTTTGATAACCAGCGCCGTCATCGGTTGATGGGTGAGAGCTCATTCGTGGTTTCACCTGCCCTCAGACGGGAGAAACCATCAAGGCCCTAAGCACAGCCGCCTTCTCCTGATGCACACAATATTTACCAAATATTACTGTAGAATCAAATTTGTGAGCTATCATTCGGACGGTCTGCTTGATTTGACCCTTAGAGTCAAATCACTAAATCAATTTACTAACTTTCTGCGTACAGCAGGTGCAGCTCCTGTTTTATTCTAAGGTTTTTCATTTGTGATTGAATTCAGCCAAGTTTTAAGAAAATACCCCGTCGCAACGTCATCTTAACCATTCATGTGATTTGGACGCACTGCCGAGTCCTGGACCTTCAAAGGTCAGGCATCGAGAGCCAACCAATCTCACGGAGGGGAAAAAAAACAAAAATAACTACCATCATGTCCCTGCATCTCTTTTGGTATCAATATTGCAAGCTTGCGAGCTGGTGAATGCACGTTGCCATCAGTGATGCCTGGCAACAATGCCTTCAGGATCTCCTGCATTATTCAGAGAGCTCGACAAGCGCTCAGGCTCTGCCATTATCTATTTAAATCTGAGCGCAGGCATGTCCCACTGAAAGCATGGGCTCGCACCACCACCTGCCCCGCTTAGAGTTAGAGAGTGCTGTCGAGAGGAGGCAGGGGACATCTTGATGTAAAAGAGGTAGGAAAACATGCAGGGAGAAAGAGTGATGGAGGAGCAAAAGTGTTCTGGTTAGATAGGTGGAGAGTGGGGGGTGATGAAGAGGTAGGAAGATAAAGGTCATGAGAAGACGAGGACAAAGGAGGGGATGGAATTAAGCATGACAGCCATTAGAGTATGTCGGAGAGGTTAGACGAATGTAGTGAAACAAAAATGGAAGACAAAATCTAGAAAATGGAGGCGGGCTATGAAATGATGGAGGCAGATATTAAGAGGGCATTAGGGAAATAGGCAGAAAATAAGACTGGGGATGAGGGTGAAGAATGAGGCGACGAGAGAAGGGAAGAGGGAAGAAAGAGGAAGGAAGAAGGATTTGTGAAAAAGCGAGTGGGAAAAATAAAGGCAAAGATGTGAAACCGGGACGAGAGAATAGGCAGGAAGGGAATCGGAAAGAGATGAACACAGGAATGAGACGCTGAAACTAAGAGAAATGACAGAAAAGACATTTTAAAACATGGTGCACCTTCAAGTAGGAACCAGGGGGAAATGGATTGAACAGCCACTACATGATGTAGTATTTAAAGACTACTCCTCTCTATCATTTCATATCCCTCCCCCTCCCACCTCACTCATCCTCCGTCATCCATTCATCAAATGACTGCCGTCCCTTCATCGTGAGTCATCGATGCAATTGCTCATCCACTCCATTAGGCCATCATCCCAGCCTCTCTTATTCATGCGCTCTCCCTCCCGCTCCTTCATCCTCTGATCATCTCCAGGTTTAAAAAGAAACACACATCACGGCGCTGGCATCAGGGGACAGAAGTTCTTAAACCGTAAAAACATCCAGTTTAACAAGTCAATCGAGTCTTGTAACGGCGCCCCCCCCTTTACTTGCCACTGGGGAGAGATGCTTCTATAGCCAATCAATCAGTTTGTTTCAAGGACTTCCCTTGACTAAGCTGACTGATCTGCCTTATTTTTAGTCATAATGGCAGCAATGCTTCTTTCAGCTGTCTTCAGCCTCACCAGGAGCAAAAGCAATTTGATGCAAATGTTAGCAAGCCTGACTTGCTGATAGAAGTAGTTTGGCTTTATTTCCTGAGTGCTGTGGTTTTATTAGATGCTGCAGAAATTATTTTATGATGACCTTCATTAAAATGAGGATGCTCGTAACTTAATAGCTTGTGCTGTAGTGTTTGGGAATAAGAATCCTGAATAAGATCCTGCTATATATGCTCCCCGAGAAACACTTAATGGTGGATTGTATTGTGGTGCTGATGCTAACGGAGCTCAGACTAAACTAAACATGACTTATTAAAACAACAAAGTAAAAGATGTTTAATTTAAGCTTGTGCCATAATAACTAATTAATCAAATGACATTTCTGTGCAGCCAAAGGATCCAGTATTAATTACATACATGTTTTTTCACAACCGTGTGCCACACATTTGGCTTGCGCGAGTACACAGCTGGAAGTGAGATGGCTTTTATGGTTTCGCCACGGTACAAGGCCTCCACAGAGGAAGTCAGGCACACATTCATGAAGTAAGATCTCTCACACTCTGTGACTTTTTGAACTCCAAAAGTAATGAATGTCTGGCACATGCTGACATTCATCAATCGTGAATAAAGACAACAATGAAAACAAACCCCACTCACACACTCGTGAACATTTATCAGTATATGAATGAACATATGCTGATTCCTTCCTTTCCAGAAACACTTGAGTCACACGCAAACACACAATTCAACAAACACACAACCGAAGGCAAACACGGAAAACCCCCATTGTACAAAGACACGCACGCAGAAACGCCGCGTGGCTGGGGGCGGGCGACGGACTCGGGCGTTGGGCTGGCGAGGGTGGAAAGGGGAACAATTTCATGCCCAAGTGCATCAGAGAAGAGGACACTGGGAACTCAAGCAAGCATTTTTCCACCCAGATAGGTTACAGCAATTACCCCCGCCTCTTTAACCTTGTCGCTCGCCTGCAAGCTCTGTTCCAGGTCCCGTCCATGAGACAGTTCAGTCACGGTATTGGACTGAACTTCTCCTGCATTACATCAGTTCTCTTGGGCCTAACAGGAGCGCTGCGTGGCAGGATGCTGAGTCTGGGCTGACCAGTAATCCTCCAACAGCGAGTGTGATTAAATCCTCATCATCATGGGGGAAACGTGTCAAACGGAGGCGCTAACTCCCCAGTATGAGCAGCTCCGACATGACAACAGTGCGTACGAATATATGAGGGGGTGAGCTGACG
This sequence comes from Betta splendens, assembly GCF_900634795.4. Taxonomy (NCBI): domain Eukaryota; kingdom Metazoa; phylum Chordata; class Actinopteri; order Anabantiformes; family Osphronemidae; genus Betta; species Betta splendens. The sequence continues at coordinate 6,295,075 of NC_040891.2, forward strand.
ATGAAACGAGACGTGTGAAGGATATGAGAGAGCATCCGTGTGTGTGTGTGTGTGTGTGTGTGTGTGTGTGTGTGTGTGTGTGTGTGTGTGTGTGTGTGTGTGTGTGTGTGTGTGTGTGTGTATGTCAGAGAGACACCCTTTGTTCACCTCAACTACAGTTACAATACTGGCCCATTTTATTGGTGTTTGTCTAGTCGCCAACACTCCATGACTGCCAACAGAGAGGAAGGAAGGTAGAGCCCTTTCGACACAGGAGTACAGATTAGCATTAATATCGCTACAATCACACTCAGAAAATGTCAGGGTGGTATTATGAACAATTGAAGGAGCATTAACCCCTATTTAAAACTGAGGTATTGACCAAAGCGACATGAATTATTTTGCTCAATGACTCTGCACCTGTACCTCTAAAAGACAATTTTTCAATTACCGGTGAGCTTTAACTTCACAAGTGATAAAGCTACTATAACTTAAAGCTAGTGGGAAGATGTTCTCTGGTTTTATATTATAAATGTAACAATATGCTGCTTTTCTTCTATCACTATCACATTTAATAGTAAATCCCGCACTGTTATTTAGACAAAAGAAGCAAATTAAAGACAACACCCTGAGACACTGCCGGTGCCAGAACCTCAAAATTAATCAACAATGAAAATAATTATTAGTTGCAGCCATAGAAAGCGTGAGAAGCACTCGTTCTCATTTATCCTTTTTCCCCTGATAAAGCACTAGAACGATTTCCATGGCCATCGAAATTATCCCCACTGAATTATCAAAACAAAAGCTGCAAAGAAGTAACGTGTCATTTCATTATTTCCTTCATGATCAGCCTGTAATCCCCCGCAAGATGAGTGTGCTATGTGACATTACGACATAGAAATACGGCCTTTAATAAATAATAATTGCATTTCAGAGCCTAGAACCTAATGTACTTTCTCACTTCACCCTCTTCACTGACCTTTTCAGCTGCACTGGCTGAGTATCTTGGCTTCTAGTCACTAACATGGATCAAGTCCCAGAAAGTATGGTAATTGTTTTGTTAAATCTGAAAAAAGTATCAGTACATATCCCGATGATGTCATCAGCATTTGTGAAAAGCTCTCTATAGAGCCAGATAGGACATTGCACAACTCATTAAAGCTCTCTGAGCATGTGTCTCTGTGGGAAGGGGAAAATACATTTACTGAATTCTGACATAATTAGAGTGAATCACTCTACTTGTATAACTGCAGTTAATGCCACTACATCGCTTTGCCTCTGTTGATGCGCTTGACTATGACAGCGGTTTCCTCTCAACAGCATTTATCCGACGCCGAACTCCATCTGTATCGCGGAAAACCGTGACCGTACCTGGTTATTTTAGCTCCACTGACGTCCGCAGTGGCTTATGGTTTCATCTCTGCCTCGCTGCGTCTCATAACCACAGCGAATCCTGTCGCTCCTCGTGTTTGCTGAGCATGAGGGAGCTGCGGGACGGGCAACACTTTAAACGGCTAACGTTACATCCACCGATTAGCTCAAAAGGTAAATGTTAGTACCTGAGATGAATGTAACAATAGAAGGACGATCTGCACCCTGATTGCTCATAAAGCACCACGCCCATGCCTCTCATTGCTCCACTCCATCTGATCCCCTAAAAACACTTTCACCATCTCAGAGTGTAGCCAACCTCACATCTGTCATTGATAGTGTATGTGGTAAAAAAAAAATAATAATAAAACGACCTCCGTTGTCATAAAAGGCGACTCGCTGACAAAATCTTTTAACCAAACCCAGATAAACCATGACGAGGCTGGAGCTGTGTGCCTCCATTGCATATGCACGGCTGTTGATGTGCAGCCGGCGAACCTAATAAAACTCCCGGGGCGCTCGAGTTGAATGCGCTGTACTGATATGCAATATGCAAAATGGCTTCTTCGTGGTTTACCACTGAGCATGGTTTATGCAGCGAGTCAGGACTCAAAGAGAAAACGGAGAGCGAAGGAAAGACGCCGTAGGTTTAACTATATGAGCGCGAGCGTGTTAAATCTGTCCGGCGCTTGATGTTAAACGAATGCTCTGCATCAACACTGGGAGCCTTCCTTTCGCCTGATGGCATCTCCTCTGCCCTGCTTTTCTGCTTTCCACGCAGCAGTCGGCTTCACGGGCGACCGTAACAATCCGACACCACTCGAAGCCCTTCCTCTTGTCATCCAGGCCACTATTGCTCCTCCACTACTGCAGGGTTCCAGCCTGAAGCCTTGATGCGCTGCAGAGATGGTAACAAAGTGATTGGTTGCAAAGGGATACTCTGTCATTGTCAGCTTGTATTGGGAGGCGATATGATGGTTACTCTGAAAGGTCTGACATCAAAGCAGGTATTAGAGGTGGAGGGAATCTGATTTATGTTTATCAGAGGCAGCCTGTATATCTTAATAGTGAAGGGTGTATTACATTAAGCAAGAACTAACCTAATAAGTAAAGTAAAAGTTTCCCTTTAATGTTAAAGGTTTCCCATTTGAGTCAGGAATCATTGGTAACACTATACAGGGAATGACAAAAGCTTGGCAACTATGTCTATATGCTGAAAGATATTGGACATTATGCCACTGTTTTTGAAATGATTACACTCGGACATATACAGTACCTCCTATTGTAGCTGTGCACTAATAGAGACCTCACGGGTGCTGCTTTCCCCACTCCAGACATTAGTTTTCCCTCTGACAGCACAGCATTTGCAGGAACCTTAACCAGATGCCAAAATGAGCACTTAATCGCCATGCACCCATCAAGATGGAGCATCATTACGGAGTCTCTTACTGCACGTGACGGTGAAAAGAAATAATGGGATTTGTGCAAGGCGTGTTGTGGCACCAAAATGAGCCCTGGCAACTAAAAGAATGTACATCCCACATAGTAAATTCTTGTTTTGCTTGGTTCACGAAAAAAAAATCAATTTTAAGGTTGAATGAGACGAGATAAGTCACATTGAATCAGCATTTTAACAGCATCTTGCTCTTTAACATGCTCTATTGTGCTGTGAATAAGGAGTGTGCTTGAATAGACAGAGAATAGGGTTGGGACTGTTCCAATAGCTGCTTTCCAATATTTGCAGGGGCTTAATTTGCAATGTGGGGTTTTGGGCAACGCCAAAAAGCACAAAATATTAAAATCAAATAATTGGATGCCATTTTGGTTTTGTATGTATCCACGTGTACATGCTTTCCTTCTGCTTAATTGTCCACTATCCTGTCACTTTTCCATTTAAGGGGCAATTCGAAGAGCAGGTCCTCATTCGCAGTTTCGTCACATTTTCACATGTACCTGGAAGAAAACCGCAACTGATTGAGGGTGTGTGGAAACCAGCAAACCACCATCTACAAATTAGGTGTAAGAGAGGGCGAATGGTTCAAGAGGAAACTAAAGGAATTCAAGAAGGAAATTCAAGAGAGAGTCACCTGGATGGGACCCATCATATCTGGAAATATAACGCTGACGAACATTTAGGGGGAGGATTTGGAGGATTCGTACACATCTGTAGCCTATTTCTTCAGCCAGTCAATTCCTCGCATTATTAGCAGAACCAGTTGGTTTTGATTATTTCAGGTCTGACTGCACATGTTGTGCATGGTTTAGTTAAGGCACATCTCACAACATCAAGGCTCTCTGGTGCATTATGCTCTACCCTCTCCCACTCCTCTGACAACCCCCACCTACACACACTAACACGCACACACAAGCACAAGATGCACCCTGGATCTCCAATAACCACAAGATGATCTGCTCGTGCTCATTTACTTACATTAACACATATCACAATTTGATCATATTTTCCATATCAACATCTATAGCTATAACTGATAATAAGACGTGGTTAGGCGGTGTCAAAAAATCCACTACTGCAGCGGCACCGTATGTTGAAAGGGGCGGGCACTGACTGAATTCATGTATAGCCAGATGTTTCAAAAGAGCCACACATGGTGAAGCCCCCCTTCCTTCAAATGTTCCAGTGCACACAGGTAGAATAATAAACGTGCAGCATCCAGCGGCAGAACCCCATCTGGGCCCGGGTGGTCCTGAACAATCATCTGCTCCTCGCTGTCCCGTGCGCCGCGCTCGCCGCACGCGCCCCTCCTGTGATTAATTAAAGCGCTCTGCACCTCTGCTTTGCAGGGTAAACGCGCTGCTCACGCGGCCAGCGCCAATTCCTCTCCGGGACGCGCAGCGCACGCCGCGCATTGTGCACGCACAGCCGCGCTTTCACGGTCAGCGAGCGCTTACGCACGAATGGAGCCGCTCAGAGTCGTTTTCACGTGCATCGTACGTGGGTCGCCAAAAGACAATGCGATGCGCTCGTGTGATGAACGGAGGAGGGGGGTCGTTGTGTCTTCGCAAATGGCGCAACTTCTCACTCCGTCTCCATTCCTCTCCCCCTTTTGATTGTCAAGTTGACACAGCTGGGACCCCCGCCGGCAGCGAAGCGACCCGCGTTTGATCTCCACCGGACCTCCACGGCGACGCAAGCCCACTAACTACCCCGCGTCGCTTCCACGGAGCCCGCAATTAAAAGTCAAGAACCGTATGACAGCCCGCACGCACGCGTGCGTCCACGCGGCGCTCGCAAGGGGGGGGGGGGGGGGGTGAACCTGCACCGATTCAACAGCCTCGTGGTCCTCTTACCTTGAGGTCAGGCTTTCTCGACGACGGTTCCACGGAGCGCAGTCTTCGCGGCAGTGACTGAAACTCGCGCCTATTCCGCAGCTCCCCGGTCGTGTGTGGAGGGATGGAGGAAGAGCAGCGAAAAGCAGCGGCGCTTCATCCTCTCTCTCTCTCTCTCTCTCTCTTTCTCTTTCTCTCTCTCTATCTCTCTCTCGCTCGCTCCTCATCTCCCTGAGTTACAGGCAAGACTCCCCACCGAAGCATTACGAGCGACCGATTGGCTCACAGGATCCTCGGTGGCCCCTCTTCCTCGTTATAGGAGGGGCCAAACCAAACGACGGGGATCGAGAAGGCCAACACATTGCAAATAAATCACTGGAAAAATCCATTTAGCTGAATGTCTGACTTTTTCACTACAATTATAAACCAGTGATCTACGCATTGTTTCACCCAGGTGTAGGTTCAGGTGTTATGGAAGCTTATCTTTGTTCTACTTATTTATTTGTTAGATGGACTCCACAGTCCAACCTCTCTAAAACATTATTTACTTCATGGTGAGTGTGTGATGACGCATCCTGATGCCGGGCTACAAAAGTTAATTTGGGTGAAATGGTGCCACTGCAACTCCTTCTGTATGTTGTACAATGTTCCGACTACACAATCAGCTTCATTACAGTCTAATTAAGAACCATCCACTCAGGCTGAGGCACCACATCATAGAAGGACAGGGCTCGTTACTGTGAATCAGAAGCTTCACCCGTAAAGTCGCCCGTTCCAAACACGCCATCACATCAGCCACTTAACTAGGAGGCAGCTATTGTAAATGGGTCAACAGAGAGAGACAGAGAGACACACACACATAGGAGACGGAGGGGAAACGACTCGTTTTCAATAGGCCTTGAGGGAATTTTAGGATTGCTTGAGTATTATATTATATGACTGAATACCAGATGGGCACACATGCAAATAATGACCTACATTTATTTATCCCATTGCGTTGTTGGACAGATCACTACGGGGTATCAGGCTACATCAGGGGCTCAACGAGCATCGCAAAGCTACGCCATGACATGCGTTGAGTCAAATCATTTTTCAGCTGCTGGAAGAAGAAGGGAAGTTGGCGTCCACATGTCTTACAGTATATGAGAGAGAGAGAGAGAGAGAGAGAGAGAGAGAGAGAGAGAAGGAGAGGAAGGAGACACAGGCTGTGGCTGTGCACATGTGGAGTCGCATAGGCGTCGGAGCCTCCGTGTGTTCAGCCCCTCCACTGTTCATGAAGACCGACAGAGGCTCTATGTACAGTAAGTCAGTGAAGCATGGCTTCAGTAAGGAAATTACGTTTTCAACAAAGATCACATTTTGAGAGAAGAACACATTATGGACGGGCAGCTGCAATATCATCCTCTTTCATTTGGGCCGTAAATCAGGACTCGTGCCTAAAACTAGCCTGACTCCTCTCCCCGTCTTTAATTTGCAAAATCGAGTTTAGGCCCTTTCAGGGCTGATAAATATTCATGCTACAGTAAAGCAGTTTGAAACTGAAATGAACTGGGTGTAGTAGCAAGTTGTTTTCTGAAAATATAATTAACTGTTTCTTTGGACTGTTTTTTCCCCATGCCAGTCTACCCACCGGCGATCACAGTATTTTACTCAGGCTTTAATTTACTTCTGCAGCCTTTGATGACAGTTCAGCATCTTTTAAATTGCTACAAAACCCTTTTTATACGAAGCATTATGCAAATGTATAGTCGCCTTCGCCAGTGTGATAATGTGTCATTATTTGCCTAAAATAGTCCCGTTTACTTCATAATGACAGTGACAGCTGTGGAAGACGAGTTAGTTTCAGCACCATGGTCAGTGACACTGAGAAGGACCGTCAGCTTATGGAACAGTACTGTCTCCATGTGCTTTAAACCCTTCACACCAGACTACTGTCACCAGAAACACAAGGTCAACGCGTAGTTAATACTACACTTTTATCACATAACATCACAATTATTTGAAACACTGAACATTACTTGGTCATATCTGCCTTTAACAGTTTAATAAGACAACATATTTTACAACACAAGGTCTAAAAAGAGCCCATCACAGCCCATTACTAACCATGAATGAATCTGAACCAAAGATGCCCTTTGCCATTGGACCTGCCTGGACCTGAAGTCCTGAGGTCCAACCAAGTAGCTACAAATTTGTTGACAGCACAGATCAAGAAAACCACAACTATAAAGCATTTAAAAACCAAACCCACAACAAAAAATGCCAAAGAAACATCAGTTCAAGGCTCTTCTCTATGGGAGGAATTGGTCTGATTCCTCTATTCTGTTCCCAGGTACCAGTTTGCTTGCAGTCGGCTATAACTCTAACCCCAACAGTGGTTGTCATAAACAGATTGATGAAGGTTATGATATTGAACATATAAATCCCCTAGTCTGACATCTAGTGCATTAATATTCAACACTGGGCTTCAAGCATTGCTACACTATGCATGATTTATTAATGCTAAGTATGAGGGAAAATTACACTTTAGCTTAACTGTGTTTGTGTTTGTGTTCCCATATATTCACTTTCATTTTCCTACTTAACAAGACCATTGAGTTTTTAAGACACACTTTCTCTCCATGTCTCATGGAAACTTAATGAATATTTATTAGTTCACAGGGTCTAGGGGTAAAACCCGCATGTTCAGCGTAGCCCGTCACATCACGCAGCCTTACTCCTCACGTATGTGGCAGGACATTCATCACCAGGGTAAAAATCGTTTACAGCTCGGCCTCGTGCCACCTGCTTCACAGCCTGCGTGCGGATCTGTTTAGGTCTTCATTAACTCTCACCCAAACTATAAAGCCGAATGTCAAAAAGCCACAACTCCAGCTCACTGTGAATAAAGCCAGTCTGCTGGTTGCTGTTGTACTATTTTACCTAGTAAAACCCCTATTTTGCTGGAGTCTTGAATGCTGAGAAAGATAATGTTCTGTTGTATTACTCTTATTCATTCGTGTTAACGTAAACTACAAAATAGGCAAACCAAAACAGTCCTCAAACAAGTCAGTTATTTCTCACCAACTAAAGGTTTTTTATGTGCAATGGTTTACGCTTGCAGACGGTGTAGTTGGAGTGTATTAATCCTGCTGGAAAACACAAGTGATTACCTTCAAAAAATGACCTTCCGGTTGATCCCCAAATAGATGTGATGAGCTCCGTCCACGGCTCGTCCCCTCTGGGGCCTCTGGACATGGGGGGGGGGGGGGCCAGCGTGTCTACCTTTTCTAATAAAGCTGTCACGAGCTGCCAGCGTCACAATGTTGCCACTTCGATGGCGTTGCTCCAAGCTGCCCGGGATCAATAGCTGCTGTCAGGGAGAGGTACGTAAGTGTAATAAGGCCGGGAGACACATGGTAAGTACATAAGGGTGCGAGTCAGTGTGGGCAGCATGTGATTGGATAGAGAGTGTAACTTCACCAAAGATACAACAAAACAAAGTAATTGGTCAGGTTATATACAAAAGCCAGGAAGCGGAGGTCAATGACTCGTCCGGCTAAGAAATCTAATATAGCAGAGATGTGAGATACTTAGCTTCTGTTAGCACAGTGATGATGCTACAGTGTGATATCACCCCTCTCCCACCCCACAGGGCTTCAAATAGGAATATATACACGTCACTTCAGAAGATCTACAGATCTGCTAGTGTCATGCATATTTCATACAACACGCAAGGCTGTGGAGACGTTAGCTCATTGCTTTTGTAACATCATCACTAGCCGGGCATCGCTGACAGGCACACAGCTCCCTGTAAGCGCCGCACAATCAGTGTGTGTCATTTTAACGGATGTGCGCTCGCGGCCTCGTGAGCAAACACAGATAATGCGGACACATGAAAATATATTACATAAGAGAAAGTGCATTCATATTCAACACTGGGCTTCAAGTGAGTGAGATTTCCATAAAGTCTTATAGAGTCTATCACCATGTGATGTATCTGTAAAGCAAACCTCCGTCCAGATGCTTTACGGCATAGTGATATTCAGAAAAAACATGATGCTAACACTGGTAGCATTGGCCTATGGCGTTTTACTGGTAAAACTTTAGCTTAACAGCTAGTCATGGTTTTAACTTGGACAAGCTTGAAAACTAAACTAAACTGCTATACTTTTATAGTTTAAATCCTACACTTACAACATACTAATCACATTACCAGTTATACCTTTTAAGTCTAAACTGTGGTGGGACTTTTACCTTCAGAAGGTTATAATTTTATTTTTGCTAACTCCAGGTAGCTAGCGTTGCTAACTCCACTTGCTGTAGCTCACCTTTCCTGATGTTTCTGGTCCAAGTGCTGATGAAAGCGTGACCTTGTTGACCCAGCTGCCTCTGGAAACACGTCCTTTCCTTTTAAATGATGGTTTTCTGTTTAATCCTTCGTGGCTCTGGCTGACGCGTTTTATTAAAACTACATTAGCGGCGTCTTCCAGATTCTTCCCCTGATTTGGTTCCTGTGTGAATACACATGAAGGCGAGGTGAGGATTTAGTCACAAATAGGTGAAGTACTCGGTTGCATTTAAGGCAGCAAATCACAGAAAATCATATTAGACTTTCTGTCATGATGAACTTAGTAGGAAAAGCTACATGGACTTTTTTAAAGAAGCCTTAGTAAAATGATTACATATTCGTTACCAAGGAGATCTGGGCTAGATATATCTATCATTCCACATATATATGGATATATCTATCAATCCATACATACATATATATATATATATATATATATATATATATATATATATATATATATATATATATATATATATATATACAGACAGACAGACAGACAGACAGATAGATAGTGGACTGTGTCTTTCTGCAGTACTTGTAGTTTTTACCTACTGGTAGTCTAGGACTAGTAGTATTGTATATATCTGCATTATTGTGTTAACTGACATTCTGTGGTGAGGAATGTATTAAAGTCCAAGCAGGCAATTAGCCTCCCTGATAACTGTAACAGGTGGGAGAAGGCAGAGCAGATACAGGAAGACATAGCACGTCTCCTGAATTGGAAGCGTTCCATTACTCTGCGCCGGTTCCCCTCGCTTGCCGCCTCGCCATTCATCTGCGGCTGTAATGACCAGAGAAAAGAGCAGGACGCTCATCTGTCAGGACGATTCACTGTCAATTTGCTGGTGTTTTTATAAAGCGTCGCCGTGCTGCCGCTGGGGAGACAGACCCACTCCCCTAAAAATTTTTACAATCTTCATATCGACACAGACGACGGTACAGGCCTGATTGGAAATGACTGCGAGGAGATGGATTCTCACTTGGCACAGTTGTGGGACTGGCGCGGCTGATTTCGCGATATAATCCGATGAATAAAATGCATAACTAGCAATGGCACAAATTTGTATTACAATGCAGTAAATACATTTAAACCAAGGCTTGTTGAAACCAAGTCTTTGATAACGTCAGACTGTTGTTGGATGCCGTGCTCGTGGCAGTGTTCAGCAGAGCTCTGGCCAAAACTCAGTGAGGACAAGCTTCCAGGAACATTAGATTCTCTGCTACGTCTGAAGAAAAGTGACTTGTTTTCAATCAGCGCAGCTACGGCACTGCTGAGATTTGCATTAGCTCCTGATGAGCTACAAGATGCAACAGAAAGCTCGGAACCAGTTACAGTCGCTGGACATCCCCCATCCGTTTAGATGAGATAAAAGATAATATTGTGCATCAGCCAACAATGAAATGTGTTTTGGACTTATACAAGTATAAAAAGAAGAAATACTACTAAGTAGGTCATTTTTGAACTGATTATGTGACTGGGCAGAATTAATATTTTAAAAAAGTTTCTGGTCTGAGTGAAATACAAAAAATCAGCTCAATCACTGACTTGGAAACGGATGCAGGTCTTAGGTGTGTAACTGGAGGGAGGTGTGACCCCAGCTCCCGGAAGCGCCTGTTGGGTTCTCGCCGACCTGCGGCTCGGTTCGGCAGCGCTTCTTGGATCGCTGCGCGCGGCGCGTCTTTGAACTAAGGCAAGTGGCGCCGTTGTGTGGCACGACGCGAAATTACACAAGTCGGTTTGACGAATTATTCATCATCCAAACCACCCCACGGTGAAAAATAACATAAAAGTGACTTCGATGACGCAGGATGAAGAAAGTGATGGGATACGTTTGGATAACCGACATAAATGAACCGTTTTTTGTGTTTTGTTTTGTCTGTTTATGTCTCACTGTCTTTCCAGCGCATTCACTTTGACTCTCTAAGTGACCGAAAGCACGCGATGCATTTAATGCAAACTGGCGCATTTGACATAAGGACGAGGTCAAACACCCGAGCGCAGCGAAGCAGCACTGCCTTGAGTTCATCCATCCCATTTCCTGCACGCAGCAGTTCCTGAGGGAGGGCCGTGGCGGCAGCCATGGGAAAGTTCTCCCCACTTTTTCCGATTACATCGATTCCTTTTTAAAGACGGCAAAAACACGAACTCGGTCAGTCTGGACCTGCGGCGCGAGGAGCGAAGAGCGGCTTGAATAACAACGGTGGATCATTCAGGAGACGAGTCCAACTTCAGACAGAGCAAGGTGAGAGTCTCGTGCGGTTGTGGAACAATTTATTTTGGATATGAGCCATAAACTGTGTTTGAGTAGTTGTCAGTAGGTCAACTGGTTGCTGTGTTTTATTAAAGCCTAGATTTAGATTTCCCCGAGATTTCAAAATAAAATGAGAGTAATTTACTGCTGTATAAAATCATATTTTTAACTTTTAGATTCCTTTCATTAATGAGTTGTTTGGAAACTATGAGGATCTAAACTATAACATATACAGCAGGTGACTTACTCAGCAGCAGTGCTTATGCCATTTTCCTGTATAATATAATTTCTAGCCGCTTTATGTCGATATTTTTCGTTTTCTGTCTGTTTTCTTAGTAGTGTGGTGAAGAAGCCGACTAATTAGTATTCTGTGGCATGTTCCGTGGAGATAACGGTTATCACGGTTGTCCCTGTTAGGACGGCCATTGTCTTCTCTCATCCTGCCAGTGGAGTTTGTATTTTAACTATTAGGAAGAGTACTTTTTTTTTGCTCAGCGGGGAAGAAACAACAGAAAAACATAAACGGTCTACAAACAGACAAGTGTCAGCAATGCCTCATCTCCCCCGCGCAGGATGTTGGTGCAGATGTGTGTGGGGACTGTACTCGCGTGTGCATGTGTCACTAGAACATTACAAAACACGTATTTTCTATTTTTTTACCCACTTTGATTCATATATCCATACTAATAACTGCCTGTGTAAATGTTAATGACTAATGTACAAAGTTCAGTGGCTTCTCCTGGAGGTTAATGTGTTTTTATGTCTGTATTTGCTTTAGTGGATTTTTGTGCATGGGGCCCTTGCTCTTCACATGTGGATTAGCTGCAGCTCAGCCAACAACGGTCTGAGCTCATGGAAGAACTAAGAGGCTGCTGCCGCCAGATCTTTCGGCGAAAGCGCTAAACAGGTTGGAGAAGCTCCCTGTGTGAAAGAGGAATTTACAGCATCATATTTACAATACGCACAAACGCCAACAGATCGAACTTGGTTAAGACTTCATTTCAGCCTCCACTGTCTCTCGCAGGAGCGGAGGATGTCCAGAGCTGACTGGTCCTTCCTGGAGCACCTGCTGGAGGAGGGCCAGGAGTATTCCACCGGCGTCGGCCGCATCTGGCTCACCGTCCTCTTCCTGTTCCGCATGCTGGTACTGGGCACCGCCGCCGAGTCGGCCTGGGACGACGAGCAGGCCGACTTTGTGTGCAACACCAAGCAGCCCGGCTGCACCTCCGTGTGCTACGACAAAGCCTTCCCCATCTCCCACTTCCGCTACTTCGTCCTCCAGGTCATCTTCGTCTCCACCCCGACCATCTTCTACTTTGGATACGTGGCTGTAAAGTTCGGGAAGGACCCGCAGGGGGGGGGGGTGACGGATGAGAAGCAGGCAGACGAAGGAGGAGGGGGCAAAAAGGGTGAAACTGTGCCGAACAGAGACAAGCACAGTGTGACTGATGATGAGAAGGAGAAAGAAGGGGTTGGAGGGAAACGTATAAACGCTGACAAGTCTCCTGATTCGCCCAAACTCAAAGGCAGCTTGTTGTGCGCATACGCTTTCAGCATCCTGTTAAAGGTCCTCCTAGAGGTCGGCTTCATCGCCGGGCTGTGGTTCCTCTACGGCGGCTTCTTCGTACTAGCCAAGTTCGAATGCCAGCGCGCCCCGTGCCCCCACACCGTGGACTGCTTCGTGTCCCGGCCCACGGAGAAGACCATCTTCACCATCTACACGCAGGCCATCGCCGCCGTCTCGGTGCTCCTCAACCTCGTCGAGCTCCTCCACCTGCTGCAGCTGGCCGTCTCCCGCCGCCTGGAGAAGCGCTACCGGCTCGAGGGCCGGGCCCGTCCGCCTCGCGCCCGGCTGGTACCGGGAGGAGGAGGAGGCGGCGAGCTGGAGCTCCGGTCGGGGCCGTCGCAGCCGTGCGCGGCCGGCAGCCGCGTTCACCTGCCCATGGAGGACGGGGCCGAGTGCTACCCCAACCCCTGTGAGAGCTACCGGGACCTCACCATAGAGGTGAACTGGGCGCCCGCGGAGCCCGGGGCCGACCTGCTTCCTAGTTATATGAACTGCATGGAGGCCATGAGGACGTCACACTCCCCCAGAGTCCATTATAAAAGACATGCGCATCACACTGGGAAACACTCGAAGAGTTCTCATAAGGGACACTCGAAGCTGAAACATTATGTATGACAACTCCAGATGGTTGATTTGCTGTTTTTTTACTTCAGACATTCTTCTCAGGCACTTGAGCGTCAGGAGCGTGTGGCGAGAGCTCCACAAACTACTGCACTGTGAAGTTTGTGTTTGAATGAAGGCAGAAAATGGTCAAATACTAAATGGACCTATTCAAAACAAAGCATTTTAAGAACACCGCCCCCAGAAGGAGGCTCCTCCATATAAAAGTAAAAGATTGCGCTCATGAGGTGCCTGGATGTGGCTTCAATCATTTTTATTCCCAGATGTGACACTAGTCAAAAGCTCAACAAAGAACATGGAAGTATGTGTCTATGGACGGTCTAGGGACGGTGCGGTTCTGAGTCGGAAGAACCGTGACCCCCTCGAGTTGTCCGAAGGCCCCCCCTCCTCCGTGACGCTCTGTGGAATTCTCTGCTCTCTGGATCCCATTCGGCTTCAAACTCCCAAGAGGACGGCAGTTGCGTGAACGCAAGCACACACACACACACACACACACACACACACACACACACACACACACACGAGACGCTTCTCCCCTTTAGCCCAGTAAGTCGCGGCCGCTGGGGTTGCGGATGTCGAACTGGGAACGTGGGAATTCTGTAACTGCACGTGACTCATTGCCACTAACCATGGGACCCAGCCACCAAGACACAGGGGGAGAGAGAGAGAGAGAGAGAGAGATCACTGCATGATTCATTATAAACGCTGAATAATGCAGCAGAGACAAGCATCCAGTTTGAGAATCAAAACATCTTGGGACTGTGGAACTCCAAAGTGCATTAGTGATTGCACCTTACGTGAACTGAAAGCGGTACGGAGACGTGCAAAAAGGCCATGAAAGGAAAGGACTAATCATGTGATGACTTTAATTTAATGCAGAAAGTGTTGTATTTATTATATTGAAGAAAATAAAGCTACCAAAACGTAACACTGTCAATGAATCCTCAGCAGGTTCAGATGTTTTTATTGCACTTTCTTCACTTTTCTTCTCTGTCCACTGTACATGAAAATAATTTCTCAGTCCTCGACTGTGTTTTTATGGGACAGTTCTCTTCGTCCAGGTGGGATTGCGTCCGTGCATCCGCCTGTTTCCACAGAGAAACCAGTGGGTCACGAAACAGCTTGCGCGAGGGCGACCCCGCGTCAACCGAGTGACGGCTGAGCTCCACTTCACATTTATCTTCCTTTAGCGCGATCAAGGCAGAGTTAACTTTCACCTCCTGTTTAATGAAACACCTACAAATTAGTTACTGCTCCAACAGCCAGACAGCAAAGTCACTGCAGCCTATTAAATCCTTCAAAAGCCCAGAAGCCGTTTATATTACGGATTCACCTTCTAGAGACACATCCGAACATAATCTGTTCTCATTCACATCTGTAATGTTTCCTCAGGGCAATAAAGCCATGCGTTGTTTTTTTACAGTGAATTATCATCAAGCTAATGAAGTGAATAAGAAGCTGGGAAAGACCTGACGGGTCATCGTCGCGCAAACGGCCGCTGGGACGAGAAGCCGTCCTGACTGCGTTTCCTGACATTGTTGGAGGTACTTCTGATTCATTTCCTCTCTCTTTACGGACCGCACAGAAAAGGACAGTGGATGAGTGTACAAGCATCAATGGACTAGAAGCTGCGGGGCCCGAGCGTCTCCGGGAAGCAGACTGACCTGGAGGAGAACGCTCGGGTCCCAAGTTGTTATGAGACGCCAAAACACTGGCAACTCAGAGCAGAGACCACTTTCTAGGCCGTGTGTGTGTGTGTGTGTGTGTGTGTGTGTGTGTGTGTGTGTGTGTGTGTGTGTGTGTGTGTGCGTGTGTGCGTGTGTGTGCGTGTGTGCGCGTGTGTGTTGCGTGTGCCTACTCCCTTTGTTTCTCTCAATGCACACGCGGTCCCGACACACGACTCTCTCCGTATCCATAACAATGTCACGTCCAGGCACTCGGGCCTTAATTTGGGCATTTGTGCTACTCAAACAAAACAAACGCGAGAAAAGCTTTGAGCGCCTTCTAAATTTAAACTCCAGCTCAGGAAGTAGGTCTGCATCTGTTTCCTGGTCCAGTATTGTTTCTCTCCAGGGACTGGTGGTTGAAGATTGTTCGCCCTGACAATGCCGGGCTGCAGTGGGCATTGTTGCATTGTTTAGTGCCAGCCCCCCAGCGTTTAGCTGACCCAGCACCAGAGCGGCCCCATCAAAGGAAAACGTCTGGAGTCAATCAACAGGGCTGGTAACACTAATAGGATGCAGAGATTTTTATGTGGGTACATAAAACACATAATGGGGGGCTATTAGCTTGTGCGGATTTAAGATCACGGTCAAATCATTTGTTTAGAATTATTATAACTGGCATCAGACAAAGTTCACTGGAGCATTTTGGTCCTTTTTTGACCTTGCAGCTTAAAAAGGCTTCTGTCCTCCACTTTGTTCCATTTGTTTTCACTGAAACGCCCCCGGAGATCCGTCTGTGGGCTGCTTAATAAGGCAGGTGCTTTCCTCAGCGCCTTTGGGTGGTCCCGCAGTTGTTTCATACACGCTGGAATCTTTATAGTTGTAATGTGCGTGCGTTTGTGTCGGTGGAGGCTGCGAACGTCATCATCAGATTCAGAGAGCTGCATATTCCTCCACCTCCAACTTCAGTATCCAGCCTAAACACTGTGTACTGTATGTGGTGCCTCTGTCAGTGCGTGGGGGGGGGGGGGTCCTCCCATCCAGGAGGCAGACAGCTCTGTTGTTTCTGTAGCAGAGGGAACAGCGTCTCCGGCTTGTCCACTCAGGATGTTGTACTGGGGAAAAAAATAAAAGGAGCAGCCAGCATCACCCACACCCATTATCCCTATCATCCAACAGAACAATGAGCGCCTCCCAATGTCCCCCCGTCCTTTCCCACGAGCCTCGGTTCCCACAGCCCTGTCCAGGTCTGAGGAGCAGAGCCATTGTTAGCGCTCTAACCTGTCCACTGATTGTTCCCAGGAGGAAACACTCTGACATTTTCTCACTAATATTTAGCCACAGCCTCACCGTAACCTCTCCCCCCTCGCTACTTCAAGATGGAAACGAGCGCCCGCTTGAAGCGATCGTCGCTCTGAGCGCGCGGGGTCAGCGGAGTGAAGCAGGTCATTCCAGCGATAGCGGGTTAAAGCGCGGCGCTGAGGCCAATCGCTGGCGATAACGCAGCGGGGTTTTTACTGTACCAATCTGGTGCCGGTGCAAATCTGGGCCTCATAATCTTTCCACATTTCACGAGCTGGCAGGGTAATGCAGCAGAACTTATCCTGGCACGATTGAAAGGTTACCACCCATTAAGAGGGCTCCTGGAGTGAGGGAGGCAGACCGGACTGTTTCATTATTTAACGCAGGAAAAGGCTGCAGGACTGAAATAAAAATCCCGACAAAGTCTTTCTCTCCCTAAATGTGCCAAAGTGAAAAGCTTTTTCATATTATCCTGCTGCATTTACCACCCACCTTCAATCAGTTACATTTATTAGGGCCTTTGTTTGCCAAGCACGCCACTAGTGTTGCTTTAATAAAGTCACACTCACTGTCTCAAACCTGGGGCCCATTTGCCTGGTTTACTTCTTTGATGTTCCTCAGATTCTGTATGAATATAATATGTTACAATACATCAATTATTTTTTAAAGCACTTCAATAAATTAAATAAATATTTTATTTGACAGCAAGAAAACCCTCCAACCTTTTTAACGTTTGACAATTACACAATAAGGGACCTGAAGTTAAGTAAAAATCTACTCAGCTCATTTAGGACAATAGTTGTAGATGCACAAGGCAGTATTAAGTCAGACCTCATCATATCATATCAAGCTGTCAACAATGAAATCAGTTATATTTTATTTTTTTAATGGATCAGTCATTCCTTTAATAGTTACAGGTCTGAGTCCAAAAGGTGAACAGATGTGTAACTTCCTCATCCGTCATTGTCGCCTACTGTGAACTCCGTTCTAGAAACTGAATGAGCAGAGTCATGACTTCCTTCCTTAACCTTTGATGACATTTTCTATCCTTGGCAACAGCTTTGACTCTTAATAAAAGGGAATGAGGTACTTCTCCAGTTCACTCTCTAATTATACAAATTTCATTTATTAATCACATTTTTTTCCAGAAACGCAACCTTACCCCCTTCAGTCTGCAAACAATCGAACCTGAAAGTATTGTACAGAGGTTTCAGAAAATAGGACTAAGCTGCTTTAAGGCCCCGAGACCCCCCACATGGCTGGCTTATTTTGTCACATACCATAAAGATTACATGTGATAAGAGACCTGCAACAAAGACTTGTCTTTCTTCCTCTGCTTTCACGTTCACAGTTGGAGATCGTGTCTATGAACGTCATTACATGTGACAAGACCAAGAATGTTTTAACGGGAATGTGACACCTGAAATTCCAAACCCAGAGGACAAGCGACAAGAGATTGCATTAAACCATGTCAATTCAAAGGCTGAACAATGAAATGTTCAACAGTTACAGAGACCAATGTGCCAAAAGTCATGTGCAACATCAGTGGATAGTTTCCATGCAGCACATAGATGCTATATATAAACTACTAAATGACAAAGCGTGTGGCCAGGCAGGATGTACGACTAATGAGTATAGAAGGAATCAGCGTTCATCTCCTGGTTCACACCTTTCGCTCAATGCATCGTCCCGTTGCCGTGAGTCTTTCAAACCATCGTTAGCTCTTCTCTGGTCGGTTCCTATTCAGAGCTGCCTTAGGTGTAAACTCCAGTTTCTCTTTAAGGCTGAGCACCTGTGTGCTGTCCACGCCGGCCTGCTCCTGCAGCTTCCTGTCCTCTCTCAGTTCCAGGATGCTCTTCTCCTCGTCTCGGGTGTTGGGGGTGCCCCTGATGAACCACTCCAGGTGGTAGCCCACTGCTCCCACCACCAAGGCCACAGGGAAGGTAACATAGGGAGCATAGGTCCTCATCGCTGTCCAAACAACGGGCCACATGACTGCAGGCCCGTCTTGCTCCCAGGTGCTGTATGTAGCAAATGGAGAAGGCGGTTAGGCATTCACATCACATCCATAGGCAAAGACAAGATTTACCCCACAAAAGTTACAATTTCAGAACAGTATTTATATATTGACGTCTTGCATATGAGCCGAACTAAAAAGCTGCTTTTCCCAATTTGTTAAAACAATTTGTATGTGTTTGACCTTGAATTGTTTAACTGTGCATAAGCAAAACACACGACATGACCACATTTGTTATGGAGTACTGTTAAAGCGATAAGAGGAGAGCTCGAACCACGTCACGTATCGAACGATCTAATGTCTAAAATAATAAGTAGCATGTGCAGTAAAAGTCCAGTTAAAAGATAGAAGAATTATCCGACCATGCTGGCGGTGAGTAAACAGTCATTAAAAGAAACTGTGTAAGTGCGGTATCAGCATTTGATTCGGAAAAAAAAATCACTGCGCCACACGAAAGCCACTTCCGCGGCTTCCAGCAACGTTCGTCTGACTAGTTCGAAAATAAAACCATATCCATTTAATTGTTTATTGTGTTAGTCCTGACTCACCTTTACTGTTAGCACGTTGGAGCTGCGGTGAAAGTACGCAATTTCCGGGGGCTGGTGCGTTAACTTCCTGGTTGAACCTCATTGGCTGATGCGTTCTGCTTCGCTTTAACCAAAAGGGTTCCTCTGAGTTTAGGTCCCCCTAGTGGACAAGATGCTACATTACAGCTTTTCAAGGGAAAGATGAGGGTATTACTTATTTATAAAATAACAGGAAATGATCACTTATAAAAAAGGTTCATTAGGATATATATTACAATATTATTTATATGGTTATATTCTATCTGGTTGTGCAATGCATCTCCTCACAAATAAATCAATTTCTAGTTAAATATTTATATATCTTAGCTGTATAACTATCAGATGGTTGTTCCCTCCGTTGCACTTACTGTGAGTGATAAAAATAACAGCTCTCTGTGTTCAAACATTCATGGCGTTTCTTGCACTAAATCCTCCTCTTGAAGAATACCCATGACATGCTGACAGATCTGTCACCAGTACTGTGTCACAGGCTGACAAGGCACAAGCAACTCTCGTGGATGACAAACCCCTCAAGTGCCAAAATAGTTTTCCTTTAGTTTAAAAGCATAGTTTGGCATATAAAAACAGAGGCACCTTCAAAGGACGGCGCGTTTCAGGAAGGCTTTGCTTTTGTTTGCTTTGATTGCTTATGCAAGATGCAGAAAAAAAAACAGTGGCAAACTATAAATTTGCTGAATTGACTCAAGTGGAATAAAAGAGTCCACTGTAGTTTCTGAGCTTAAATGTTCTTTATGATTGATGACATATCTGCTCCTAGGCCCAAAGGCTTTCCTTAAAACTAAACCAGAGCAAGAAGCTGATCTATAGTCAGTGGAATGCAGACTGTCATGCCCAGTTCTGACTCATGATTCATGTTTGCCAAGGCACTGAATAAGAAAACTTAGAGCTCATTCCTTAGAAAGACTCCAGGAACCGCTGTGATTAAAAGGATTCTGTGTGGGTGATTATGTTTCATGCTTCAAAATGATTCCTCCATCAGTGCTGTCCATCTTGTAGTTGCCAGAGCTGGCAAATGATCAGTCCTGTCAGATAAAGTGAAATGTGCTCATCCCTTGAGGGGAAACAACATTAGTGGTGCCAGTTCTCCTTTACCAGCAACCTTAGCAGCACCAGGATTATTTCATCAGCTCTCATTTAATAGTAAATGAGATTTAGAGCCGCACTAGCCAAGATATTTCTGTAAAAACACAAGCGTCATCAATCCAAATCACAAACCAAAGCTGACAGAGACGTCCCATCCCTACTAACTGAAGCCCTGTGGACCTGCTCCATTTATCGGTATTAATTACAGATGTCATGCTTGGTCAGGGGTGGAAAGTTTTTTCATTCCACAGACAATGACAATAAGAATTTAGGTTAAACCACAGCTGAATCATGTCACTCCCAGAAAGGCTGCGGTACACTGCTCTATTAGTTAAAACCTTAAAGCATGGAGCAACTCTGGTCACATTCACCAAAAATCATTCACATGCATGTACAGGTGTCGGGTAGACGTAACATGGTGGATAGAAGAAGAGAGTATTACACAAAGTGTTCATAAGGTCCCCAGACAGCTAAGTTTAACCTCGGATTAAGTCAGGAGAGGAGGAGGTGAGGAGAAGATGGATGTGGGATATGACCAAAGAAGATGCCCAAGAGAATTTGATGGATTGCCTCGGATTCAAAAAGAGACAAAGAGGAGCAAAAGGACTCCTGACACAAACTGTGATCTGGCAGAGTAACAGACGGAGAGAAAAGAAGCACCCAGCACACATGAGCACAAACGCTGTTTTGTGCAGCTAATTTATTCTACAAGATCAAAAAGGTATCATCTGATCCTGGGCAATTTAAGGGTCAAAGGTCACTAGTGCTCTAGGGTTTAGGTATCAAAATACTGTACTACTACTGCTGCTACTGTCCACTATACAAAGGAATATACATCTGCTGGTATAAAACATAGACAACCTACTGTATGTGAAAGCATTATTTAAGTGAGACTGGCCGTAAATAAATGAAGAATGTCCGAATATCATACAATGTTGTTTATTTGTTGTTGGCATCATTTGGCATTTGGCACTGTAATGTCATTTATAAGTGCATTTTATACCATAGTGGACTGTATTGTCTTCAACACAACTGGTCCCACAATCACAGTTTCATCACTGCTCCTCTGCTCTGTTTTGGTCACAGATACACATGTATCAGTTGTTGACACTGGCTTACAGGAGTGCAATATAGCAAAATCTATGATAGACTAATTTATTTTAACTGTGCAACCTAAGCTAGTAGCTATCGACCAGTTACTCTGGTCTGAGGAGCCCTGCATCTCCCTGCTCTGCCCCTTTTTTTATACCTGCAAGGCTCCCATACATTCTGCATAGCCTTTATTGATGTCATCATTGAAATCACCTCAAGTAAGAATAATGCAAAATCAAAGGGTGATTCTTACACCAAAACATCTGGAAGCCAAAATCTTTGCATCGCTGCCAGTCCTGTTTTATAGGTTTGACTTTAGATTTCCCACCACTAAAACTTTTTCCAACATAAAATAATAAAAAGAAAATAAAGTCTAACTTCAATATGAGCAAATTCACTGGTCCTATGGATAGAAGAGCCGTGAGGTCATCATTTGAATTAATAGAGGTGTACCGTAAACTAACCTTTCAACTCAAATCCTGTTGCATGAAGGCATCTATGGCTGTTTGGAAACCTGGCACTGACTGTAGTCACTACATAGAGGCCTACAGAAAACTATATAAAGTAGTACAAACTGCAGTAAAATGATGTAGAGGCTTGAAAGCGGAACACAACATGACATGGAATCATCCACAGTGCAGGAGGATGGTCAGTGGGCTCACATCAGCCTGACGATGGCACCGGAGAGGAAATCCTCATAGTTGATGCGGATGTGTCCCGTCATGTTAGTGTCCTTCTCCCTGAAGGCCTGCGTCATGCTCTGGAGCTGGGTGCACACCTGGATGAAGCGATCAAGCTGCATGCCAGGTCGCATGCCTGGCACGGAGAAGCGTCGCACCAAAGTCTCTGAAAACTGGGGGCTGAGGTTGTAACCCATCTGAGCCAAAGCTGAGGAGGAAGAGACAAATAGGTATGAATTAAACGTGGCAGAGTGGAGCTACAAAATGTCTTTTTATGTCTGTTTATTCATATAGCACCAAATCACAACTAATGCCATGTCAAGGCACAGTGCATTTAATACCTTACTGTATATAAAGAGAATTACATTATTTTAATCACACAAATACTGTACCTTGGTGTAGCTCTGTGCCACTGATAGTCCCCGAGCGATCTCTGTCATACTGCTGAAACAACGCTCTCCATCGCTGCATGTAGTCCCACAGTGCCGAGAAGCCAAACAGGTCAATTTGTCCTGATCGTGTCTTGTCAAACATGTCTAACACAAATAAGAAGGACAGCACATTTAAACACAACTTGGTAGGTTTTGTTTTCAGCAAATACTGAGAATTAGGACTCACTAATCATCATAAGGCAGGTCTCATCGTTAAAAGCAGACCAGTTAGAGTTGACAAGTGCTTGCTTCAGCTCCTTTAGGTTGATGCGGCCACTTCGGTCTGTGTCAACAGTCTGGAACCACTGGTATGCCTCTGGGTTAACTCCAGGGGGGATGTTAACTACAGAAAAAACAATAGTAGTATAAAATGATGATGATAATAAATAATAAAAGATTTAGCTTGACTCTTTTGAGCTTGACTATGAAGATGTTACTAGACAGCAGTTTTCTTTTGACAGGAGCAGTTAGCAACACAATGATTTTCCTGCAGTTATAAAACTAGTTCTTATAAACAATAATTTAAAAAAAGGTAGAGAAAGGTTGGAGGTTAAGTAAAAGTCATCTTTGCACTTTTGCTGAGTGTTGGAGCAACAGGCCATTACCTGCAGACATAAGGAACATAGAAAATATGGTGTGAGATGAGGGAAGAGTGAAGGAGGAGAGATGATGGTCAGAAAAATGAATGGCCAGAGAAGGACAAATGACACTTCAGGCCAGACCCTGATGGATTCTGTCCCTGTTGGGGAGTGATGGCAGCGCAGGCTATCGGGTTCTGACATGGACTTAGCTGTTACAGGAAAAAGCATAATCACACATATACACACACACGCACAGGAGCGCAGCACACTCTTTAACCATCTGTCTCTTACTCTGTTTAGCCCTCACTCAGTATTACCAGAGTCATCACTCCAGCCGTGTAATCCTGCTGAGGGGCACAAACTGAACCCTGTCTGTACACGACTGTCTGGGAATGCGAGTCATTTTCTATCCATCATCCCACCAGAGAGCGACAAGGAGGAAGAAATTGTGAGAAGCAATGAATAAAGGGAATGAGAATCTATCTGCAGCGAACCCGCCTCTATTTTCAATACACCTGCTCAGGGCCCATGGGCACAGGGTAGGATGCTTACACAGCTTCAGTCTACAGTTACCTGCAGCAGGCTGGTGTCCATACGGTCCTCCATAACCCCCATAAGGACCACCAGGGGCACCTCCTGGTGTGGGTCCATATTGTCCTCCTTGACCTGGAGCTCCATAACCACCGTAAGGCCCTCCTTGTGGACGCGCTGCTCCACCGTATGGAGCGGAGGGTGGAGCCCCATAGGGACCACCGCCGCCCCCGTACGGAGCATTCGGTGGTGGGTTGCCTCCTCCTGGATAGCCCTCCAGAAGCAGAAACATTGTTTTTACAGTACTTTATCTGCCAGGTACATCAGCATCATCAGGACTCTGAAATAACTTTTCCAGACACACGGTTTATAGATCTCCGGGAACATGACATTTGGCAGACGATTAACAAAAGAACACTGAATGAATTGAAGTGTTTGAATTCCACAAATGCTATGAAATACAACGATTTGTTTAGGAAACCACAATGACAGCTCAGGAACTGTCTAAAAGTTGGACACTGTTTAACAATAACTCAATTAGAGGTTAATATAACAAAACTCGCTGTAAACAAGTTGGAAAAGTTAGCTCTGTGTAGTAAAAACGGATACAGTAGCTAACGCTCCTCATGATTCTATACGAACCATCTGCCTACGTTGAAATAAACAAGTGAAATAGAAAAAGTCCGCAATACGAACATGTTATTCTTATTAACTTAGTCAAAGCACAAAATCAAATGTTTCGCTACCTGGCCGTAGTAGTAACTCATCTTCAACACACTTTTCTTCCCTCAGAACGGAGCGTTTTGCTAAGGGTCACAACAATTGGTGCATTTCCGGGTCTGTCAAAACCGCACCCGCGTGCCTCGATTCTGATTGGACGGCGGAGTGAAAAAGCCATGACGACATGTTTAACGGCTGAATCACCGCGCCCGTCATTCGTCGAGAGTTAGTCACACAACGGAGAGGTATTGTAAGTCACCGTGTTTTGTTTAAAAATGTTCATTTATTTTCCTTTTCCTTCTTTAACAAATTACCATTCTTTTCTTCTTTTGTAGTTTTGGATAATAGTGACATCACTTTTTAGAGAAAAGAAAACCCAAGACAACACACAATAAGAATAACAGAATAATAAAACTTATGTTTGTGTACATATGAAACATTAGTATAATAACACAAAATAACATTGAATGTGTAATATTTCTATGAGGTATTCCTGTTAATGATGCTCTGTGTGCGTTAAATAAAAGCACCAGAGATCAAACCACAGCTACGTCGCCACATCCTGCGTCCTGCAGTCGCACAAACCAATTCCGGGCGCCTTCATGAGCAGTTCATTTGCATGCAAAATGCGCATATTCCAGCAGGAAGCATCACAATATTTACAAAACACTACTTTTAAAGTCATTGGTAATGCAGATTTCTCCGTGGAGTCTGCCGGGCGCGTTCGTATCATGTATTAGAAAGTCTCTGCTCAGTCGCTTTGTTGCAGATGTTCTCAATGGACTGCGTCGGGTCCACCGCTCTGTGTGCAGCTTCGCTGGCGCCTATGGGGCTGTAATATTGCTTTTGGATGCGCTTACAGATGAGATAGAACACCTCGCATATACACAGGAATACGCACGCAGCGGAGGACACCACCATGAACAGGGTGAAGATCTTCTTCTCCGTGGGGCGGGTTATGAAGCAGTCCACTGTGTTGGGACACGGCTCCAGGGAGCACTTGGACAGACGGGGCATGTCAAAGTTGGGGTAGATGTAGTGGAGCAGGTAGATGAAGCCGGTGTCGAAGCCCGCCTTGAAAAACAGACTCACCTGCGGGGAGAGATTACAACGGGCGACGTTTTGGATCAGACGGTTTAGAAGCAAAGAGGCCAAAGTTCATCAGATCATCGGATAATGCGTTTTTACCAGGTAGGTCCACCACAGCCCGCCCCGCTTCCTCCCGGGGTGCGCGTACTTGCGCGCGCACGCCGGCTGGCTGTTCTTCATCTCCCGATACTTGACGTGCGCGCTCACCATCAGCGACGGGCACGTGGCGAAGATGAGCTGCAGGGCCCAGATGCGCACGTGGGAGATGGGGAAGATGTGGTCGTAGCACACGTTGCGGCAGCCGGGCTGCGCCGTGTTGCACACGAACTCGCGGTCGTCGCCCCACACCTGCTGAGCCGCCACCACGAACACCAGGACCCTGAAGACGAAGACCACGGAGAGCCACACGCGGCCGAACGCCGTGGAGTACTTGCTGACGCCGCTGAGGGCCGCCTGCAGCCCCAGCCAGTTCATGGCTGAGTGCTTCAAGGGACGAGAAACGATAATGATGAGCAAAATAAGCAAATCGGTTCAGTTTAGCAGTATATTTTACAGTACGCACAGTAAATGGCATTATTTCACCATGACTTGCGCCCGAATTAAAAAGGAGGCATTTGTGTGATTCAGCATTTAACCTTTATAAAAATAAATGCGGCAGAAAACATCCACAAAATTGACTCTGTTCATAAACATATTTCCTGCCATCTCCCGTTGGTTCGAGTGGAGTGGCTCCTCATTGCAGCCGCGCAGTTTCGCTGAGGTCGGAACAGGTGCGGTTGTTGAGCGAGGAATGAGCGCATCGGAGCAAAGGCTCCTGAAGGATTTATTTACAGCAGTAAACAAAAAAAAAAAAAAAAAAAGCCCGTGTTGCACATTTACATCTCGTTCTGACGGGCGCTCGCGCCTTGACGGGGGAACACGTTGCACGACGGCCCCGCGTGCGGCCCACTGTTCCATTTCCACCCTGTCTGCTCTAATCCCGAGTGTTTGATTTCGCAACCACAGTCCTTCAGCATTCCAGCGGGCGCCGCGGACGCATTGAGCAGTCGAATCAGATGCTATTTTCTGTCTTCTCTGAAATCACAGGGCGTGAGCCAGACACGTCTAATCGCTGCCCTTTCTTCTAAGTGGAAGGTGTTAAGAGGCCACAACAGGGGAAATTGGGACTAGAGTTCCTCTAAAGACTACAGAGTGTTTTGAAAAACTCAAAAATTCTTCATTTGGCATTTAGAACATCACAGATGCATGGCTGCGAGGTGACTTTCAGCCCAGATGGGAACCCAAACCTCACTTGTTGTCTTATTTGCTGTAGGTTGCGGCGCTCTCTCTCTCCTCCGTGTGTGTTTGCCCTCATCTTTGTTGGGACAGACAACACGCGTCAGAACAACCGCTCGTTATGTGATACGTTGCTTCTTCCAGCACAGAGAAACTATGGATTT
Organism: Betta splendens; assembly: GCF_900634795.4. Taxonomy (NCBI): domain Eukaryota; kingdom Metazoa; phylum Chordata; class Actinopteri; order Anabantiformes; family Osphronemidae; genus Betta; species Betta splendens. Next base: position 6,321,702 of record NC_040891.2, read on the forward strand.
AGTGCATGCTCTGTCTGGCAGACGTACGTGAAACCAACCACGGTTATCAAGTGTCCAGATCACAGATCTAGAGCCCAGATCTCCTGTACTGTAGTTAATTCACTTTTATCTTCTGTGAACTGGCTCTACAGGTTTGACCTGTTGCAGCCCTGCTTTTATACATTATATAGTCTGTGTGACTCTGTTACAGTTCTTCATGTCATGTGGACTTTTTTGAATAACAAAGAAAGCTTGTTTTACAGTATCTCACCTTTTTACCTTAAATGAGATGTTTTTCCATTTTTTCAGGCTAACGTACAGGCTAACGCGAGAAAACAAGCTGAGTACAACAAATTCACACTTCCAGTTCTAAGTCTTTTCAGATCTCATTATCTTGGACACGCTGGGCGCTGAGCTCTTCCCTGGAAATAGGAAAAATCCCGGCTTTAAGGCAGAACGGTGACGTAAAGGTCGTGGCCTTTTGCGCTCCCTCTTTCTTATGATGTCATTTGTCCGGTGGAGTCTCTCTGAAGCCACGCCGATCATGCGTTTTCCCCCTGGAAACGTCTTTCACGAGGATGCGTCTTACCTTCACACACAGGAGAGCAGAGGCGGCGACGTTTCCTGGCGCGTCCTCGCAGCCCTTGTGTGACGAACACCTGAGCGTCAGAGGTTTTACAGTGAGGCTGCCGGGACGAGGGAAAACATGGGAGTGGCACTGAACCGTTTGTCGTTTCAGGGCAAGAAGAGAAAGTAAAAGTTGACGCATTTCCAGCCACTGCAACTCGCCCAGATATGTTTCACTAAAAAGGTGTGCGCCTGACGTGAGCAAACACATCTGCTGATGCAAATCGGCGCATTGATGCTCCTGGACCCACTCGGGTTTAGGGAGTGTCTGATTATCAGGTGTTCGGCGTTTAATCCCCAGTAACAGCGCAGAGGGAATGAAAGAGACAAAAAACGAAAGCATCATGACTGATTTAAAACAATAGATCGAAATCACGTGGGAAATAACGTGTCAAGCAACATCAACAGCCGGGAATCGTTCCATCAAGGCTTTATGTTACTTATTTAGAAGTTTTGCTGACACAGACGCTTAGAATCAGAACCAGAAACCATTTTAATATTGTCAGGTCCTGTAGAGTGTCTTGGTGGCCGAGGCACCGTCTATGATCTCATCATCCCATCTGACAGTAAAAGCAAGTTGTAATACAAAACAACACAACACAATGCAAGAACACACACACAGCAGCACACGACACAAGAATAATACACCAACATCATACATTTTTCTGATTCAAGACTAATTTGTCCACATCAATAGTCCAAAATATGAACAGATCCTCCATGGACAGTGGCTCCACACACACAGGACACCAGGACTCCCACGCGTCCCGCATGTACAGTAACAACAAGCAAAGTCCTCTTGGGGCAGAGTGGTTTTCCCAGCGATTCTTTTCTTTTTGGGAAAACTTTATCCAATGCGCTGAGTGACCGGTAGATTAGCTCCATGTTCAATAAAGTTATTCCATAATAGCAGATCAGGATGCTGCAAACAAAAGTAGAGCGGGAGCAAAGAGAAAACACTCCTCAACGGCGGAAGTAGAAGCTAGTTTAGCAAATTTTATGAGCAGATGCACTAAGTGAAAGCAAATAGGCAAATAAAAGTGCATTATTATCTTTGTAATTATTTTATTTTGCTTGAAGAAGGAAGATCAGGAAGATCAGACAGACAAACGTGTCATTGCCTGCGTCGGCCTCTAGGGAACGCTGATGCTCCACGCTTTTATAGGTCCAGCAGGCGGAGGGACGGGGATGTTGTGTGTTAAGCAGACAGAAAAACAAAGCATCTCATCTCTCCCATTAAATCCGAGCGGCGTCATCATCTGTGAGGAGGACGGCAGGAGGAAACCGGGGCAACGCCGCAGCGTTGCCAGTCAACATCGGGCAGAAACACGCCGACCGAACCGGCGGCGGCTCATCCCAACTCTCCAACGGCCTCGTCAGGGTCCACTTCAGCCCACTGAGCAGCCAATCACAGAGCCCGTCTCACCCATGTATGCTTCATCTCCATGATAACAGTAGGAACCATTTACTATGGACTGTTAGGAATGAGTCAATTTGTAATTGATTTCATATGTAGCTGACTGTACACGGTCACTCTGAATTCTTGCTATTCGCTCCAGCAACTTTATAAAACACAGAACCAGGATGTGACTCAGTTTGTTTGTAATGGGAATGATCCGATGCGCACCGTAAGGAGCGCGAGTCCCTCGTGTGAGTCAGCGTCAGATGCCCGTCTAATAACATCAGCTCAAACGGGTCCTAACCCAAAGGATGAATAGCGACTCCCACTCCCATCGCCGCAGGTGCTCTCCCTCAGAAAAAAAACAGGCCGAAAAGCAACCTTTCCCCGGACGCGGCGTGAAAGTGGAGGTGTAGAAACGGAGCGCACGGGGGCGAGCGTTCCAACGGTGGGATCGAGGCCTCGGCGGCTTCACTGACTGAGGACAGACTTGGAAGGAGTGGCTGCTTCCAAACATGCAGACGAAGCTGCGTCCCTCCGTCCTGACACGCTCCTCCTGTCTAGTGTCTCTGATCATCCTCATCCTCACCCACCTTCCTCCGCTTCTCTTCAATCCCCACAGACCTGTCCCATTATGTCACAGTCATCGCTCCAGCGTGGGGTCTGCGGAGTGTCTGGGCTGGTGACACTGAGCCAGACCCCCCCCCCCCCCCACACACACACACCCATGGCTATGTGTGTTGTGACAGCACCGTGTCTCCGCTGCCACTGTGGATGATGTCAGGATGCCCCCTCCAGGAGGTCACCGACTCTCTCTCTCTCTCTCTCTCTCTCTCTCTCTCTCTCTCCATCTTTGTTTGTCCACTGACTTCACAGGGGGCCGGTCTATTTGCCCGGTCCGCACCCAGAGCAGCCGTGAAGGGAAACGCTGGTCCGAGAGACGCTTTACAGACAATATAATAACTGTTAATTATACTTAATGCGTTCCACATTAAAAAAAAAGCACAAACAAGGCAATATTGCATGATTGCTCGGTTGATCGATTGCTGCTCCGGCACAATTATAGATTTCACCCAGATAAATGTTTTCATGGCCATACTTGGAAGAGGCCACTTAAATTAAACGGTCCAGCAGTAAAACTTAAGCTTAGCTTTTATTTTGCTCCTACGTGTTTTTTTAACTGCATTATGCATAAATAACTCCTACTTATCCTCATATCAGCAGCATCCACTCAGGGAACCACCTCCGTTTGATGTGGAGGTCCGGCCTGAGACGCAGGCTGGTGTCATCTGCCATTCACTGTCTTTTTGTGCCACTTTGAGTATCTGAGCAGGTCAGGATTTGCCATTCTGCACAGCAGCCCAGCTCTGTGCCACACAAAGCTGCTCCGCGTTGCTTTGTTGTGCGCCGGAGCAGCAAATCTGCCATTTTTTTGATTAAGCAGTCTACGATGCTGATTGTCTTTTAATAAGTGCAGGACTATTAATTGGATGTTCGCGGCCTAAACTCATTGTTGACCTTGTTTGTGCGCCGCGGATTCATCAAACATGTCTTTTGTTTGTTTGTGTTTGAGGTGTATGAAAACTAAATTACATCTCGCGTTTTAAAGCCTATTATTATGTAACTGCTCGTGTTATAAATAATGCATTTTGATTTCCAGAAATCATTTTCAATTACGCTGGAAATGGAGCGATGCCTGTAACCCGCGTCTGCATAACAATGTGTAGGATGATGAAATCATGGGGCTGCATGAACAACCACTGAGGGTGGATCTTGAGCAGATTGGTTGTCGTTCCTTGGGGGGCTGCTTCCTCCAACCTGTGGCCCTCTCCACTGTCAGAAGAAAGCTTCCTCATCACCATTTCAACCTACTGACTGTTGACTGTGAGGCAACTTCGAACTTATTTTTAAATACTATTTATAAAGAAATACATTATGCTCTGAAATGTGAAGCGATGCTGTTGTGGCTCCTGTGGCCCAAATTTCTAATTTCTTCTATGTAACTAGATTATTAGCATTCCCTTGGCTTGATCTGTAAATGGTATTGTTAAATGTAAAATTGCATATATCTCTTGGCACCATAATATACAGTAAAGGTTCACAGCAGGTTAAGCAAGTAAATGTTACTCCATCACTCACCTGATTCATGATTCCCAGTTGGACTTTTTCCAGCACCACTAATGCATAAAAGTGTGAACTGGTCCATTTGGTCGATGTTATTTTGATGTGTGACGTTATAAAAAAGCCTTTTAAAAACATCGTAGTTAAACACACTTGCATTTATCTCTGAATAACATTATTCCAACTACCAGTATTTAACTGCCGACAGCGCAGTGTTTTCGCTTTTTCTGCCAAACTGCACAGCAAGTTGTCAGAACTCGAAATGATTTCTAATAGATCTAAAGTGAATTTTAGTGAGGCTTTAGGGCAGAATAGTCTAAATATTGGTTTGTGGCTATAATCTTCAAGAACGGGTATTTTTACAAAAGCATTTGTTTGCCTTTTGGAAAGATTTCTAATCAAGCACTGAAGCCAAAGCCGAGTTTGCATCTAAAGGAGCCGTTAAATCTTTAAAATGGCCAATTGTTATGATTTGAAAATCAATAATCTGGCTCATAATGTGGAGCAAAGGTGGTTAATAATGAAGTTCTCTGTTTCCACTATTATGCAAGAGCAAGGCTGAAATAAGGTTTTCACACACACACACACACACACACACACACACACACACACACACACACACACACACACACACACACACACACACACACACACACACACACACACACACACACACACACTGTGAAGTTAGTTAGGTCCCGTCACTCCGACCAAGGCTTCTAATTACCACGGCTGCAGCCAGTGGAGTGAGATGACTCCCACCCACAAAAGCCTGCGCTGCTAATGATGTGTGAGTTAACCAGACAGCTGTGGTGGAACGCTGAAGTGACCGGTGAACGTCTGGACGCGCGCCGGAGCACTTAAAACGCGCGTAATCCGTTCTAAGTGGAGAGAATTCGGTTCAAGCGCTTTTATGCAAACCCCGCAGCCCACGTGAGAAATTAAAATCACAGCCGTGATCGACAGTCGGACGGAGAGCTCTCACCGCTGCCAATTCACAGCACTGTGGGACGTGTCAGTGACCTGAATCATCAGATTGACCTTTCTGCGAGGTGGGTGTTGCCAAAAAAGACAATGTGTTGAGACATCCATCAATCCAGCGTGGAGGTCTCAAGCCAAGCTGATGCTCATACAGATGTGAAGAACTCAGACAGCGACACATCCCTTCATGTTTTATGTAAAGCGATGAGAAAACAACCCTTAAAGCTTTAATCCTTCAGTGACAAAGACTTTTCTCGCTATTGAGCTCCACCACTGTTTTAAAAACAGAAATGACACGCGAAAAAAAATACAGTATCCGAATTCGATATTTCACATTTGAAAACACACCAGTTAAGAGAAAGTAAATATATGCAGATTACTTCCTGAAGCAGCTGTTTGATAGAGGCTATTGTGCTTATTCTGCTCCCAGGTGGGCTCTTTAAGGATATCTAAGCATCCGCCACTCTTCAGAGATCTACTTCACCAGGAAATCAAAGTAAACCCTGTCTAATGCCTCCGCAGACCTAACGCGTCTTTAAATAATCACACTTATGTTCATGGCTTTGCATAAATTGTGCCATCGCTGTGCATTATCCAAACATATCGTTAACCAATTTACAGTAGGCATGAACCCTCCATGGCAACTGACCTGTAGGGTTGAGCTTTTCACATGATGAAGAACCTGATGTCCTGTCTGAGTACAGTATGTTGTACAGTATGTGACCCGGCTGATAAATCTTATACCAGGAAGAGGCTCCTCTGCTCCTGACGTCTCTTTCCTGACTTGCTTTTCCATTATTTGCCCTTCAGACCATTGTATTTTCCACCTGTGCCACATTTGTTGCTACAGATGACAAGTGCTCCCGGGTTTTTTTGTGTGTGCCGGCCTCACGCTGCGCCCTGTTTTCCAGGATAAAGGGCCAAACAGACCACTTTGCTTTGGTAGAGCCATTCAGAAGGAGCTCATCCTCATTGTCTCCTACCACAGGTCTCCCTCAGTTGCCTGTTTTTCTTCTAGGTCGAGTCGACTTATATTTAGCTTTGCTGCAGCAGCGTTTGATCATTTATTCAGTTTTTTAAATTTTCTGTTATTCTTAGGCACATTTCTCAGCTCCATTCAACTCTCTGTAGTGTGTAAGTGATGACTAATCCAAACATACTGTACTATTGTCTGTCTATTCACAGACACTGAGTAACACATACACAAAACAAGTGTGTATTGAAACTATAAAAAGAATGTCTTGAATAATTATATATATATAATTAAATAACATAACAATATATATTGTCAGATTTTAAAACAGAGCGAGTATTTAGCGTCAGATTTGGGCCAAACACAGCATCCTACATTTCCCAATAACATGAATATAATACATTTTTTTAACTCATGGTTCTGTGATGTGGAAACTAGCCTTGACGTGTACTGTAAATCAATGGTGCCCGTTTAACACCAACATCTTGGTATTGGTGTTGGATGCTACGCCGGCGCCATTTGGATATAATCATGATCACACAGCTAGCATGTACATGTCATTAGCGCTTCGGAAACACACACACACACACACACACACACACACACACACACACACACACACACACACACACACACACACACACACGCTGGCTCAGCGCACAGACGCCGTCTTTAACCTGACAGAAACACACACACACACACACATGCATCCATCCCAAAAGTGATTATCAAGGGTGAGGGCGGCGGAGAAAATAAGTGTCTTGTCTCTCTTCCAACTTCTTTCCGGGCAAACAATCAATGATGGCCCAGCAACAATTGAGTTACAATCATTTAGTGTTTTCCGGCTCTGCTTTGATGCCGTCTGCTTCCAAACGAGGCCTGATAGGACGGGGGGTGGAAAAATTGAATTAACTTAAGTCACAAGGGGTGAATGGCACCTGAAAGCTTTGGTTATTCAATAAAACACACTCTCTCTCTCTCTCTCTCTCTCTCTCTCTCTCTTCCTCTTTCTGTTTTAACACACTTTCGCTGCTGTGCGTCCGATGCCTGGCTTTTATGCACACAAGGTTACACGAGACACAACAGCGCTGCAGAAACAAAGTCTCTAATCCAGGTGGCGGAACCCTCCGACCTCACCAGCTGTTTGGACTCGCTTCCATTGTGGGCCGCAAATTGTCTCTGGTTGTGAATGTTTGAAAATCTTTAAAGCATTACACGGGTATTTCAGCCAATTTCCCTGACTAAAACAGCTTTTCCCGGCTTGTTTGTTATTGTCAAGGACATTCAGTTCAATAATTGAATGGAATAAAGTAATTATACCACCCCTCTTCAAATACACAAAACCTTCAGCAGCTTAACGGCGAGCTGGAGCTTGACTAAAATGTGTTTACATCCAATTTTTGTTGTTGTTGTCTGTGGAAATAATCAACTCAGAAAAAGGTGCTCGCTGGAAAGTGATGGGAATGAACACAGACACTAACAGACATTAAGTGTGTCATATGAATATGAACTGATTGTTCTCCATTAATTTCTTTTATTTTATTATTTTATTACATTTATTAAAGGGTACATTGTCACCCTGTATACACATACTGTTTCAGTAGTCATATATTTTCAAAATATTTTTTCTTGTTAAATCAGACCAAATTTAAAATGCATTCCTTGCTAATTGTTTATTATTATATTTATTATTTATTGTTATTTATATTTCCAGATTTCACACCATGTGTCTGCTCATGTGTACACGTGCACATGAGGGAGTTTGTACAACGCAGTATGTGTTGTTCCGACCATACGGGCCACTGTGTCCAGCTCCAGCGTGAACAGGTAATGAAGATCAATGAGAGGAAAGGTGGAGGCCGGCTGAGATCCAGGTACTGTCTTCCTGTTTCAGGCTAAAGCTCTATCGATCCCCTGCGCTCCACTCTGCCAGCATCTGATAAAGGGCTTCTCTTGACATACACACACAAGGTCGAACACACACACACGCACACACACACACACACACACACACACACACACACACACACACACACACACACACACACACACACACACACACACACACACACACACACACACAGATGCAGGCTTTACTCCATAATGCTTGGGAAGGAGTTAAGCCTCCATCACCCTCTTACAGTTTTCCGCACTGTCTCAAACACCTGAAGGAAAATGTAGCGCTCACATTTCATCATTGTCAAATAATGCTAGCTGAGGATGGCTATTTTTCACACTGCATATTGCCTTGTGGTTGTGCTGCCTTCGAGTACACTTTGTAAGCCCCTACTTCAGACTGCAGACAATGGAGGCACAAGTATATTGTGCATTCAAGTGCTGTTTTTGTTGGCAATAATGAGAGAATGGATCCGGCAATAATAGCCGTCAAATTTTAATGGCTGTTATATTACTTTAGAGATCTGTGGCGCCTGGAGTGTTATAGAATGCAAAAGAATAGCACAAGCACTTATTCTACTGATATGTGTGTTCAACTTAAGGACAGTTTGTATGAAAGAGTGTATTAGGTTTAAGATAAGCTAAAGAATGTTAAAGCTGCATAATAACATTTTACACACTGCCCAAGAACTTAAGCCAAAGACTAGACCTGCACCACAGTTGTTATTTGATGGTGCTCATAATTATTATTTTTGTTTAGCTCTTTGTTTCCAGCAGCATCCGACGACTTCTGTCACATTTTCAGGTTTTGAAGGTGATTTTAATGCACCACTAAACCAACGAGCAGGTTCGTAATAAAAGAAGTCTGCATGCAATTTAGCTTTTTATGGGTCGGATGGGAGGCTCTTGGCACTTTACAATTTAGGTTTAGTACGCGTTCTTGCGGGTTTGTCTATTAGTTTTAATAAAGGCAGTTCCAAGAGACCTGTGACGACATCTATATTATCGCATCAAGTCTGGAACAGTAGTTGTGGTGCCTGAACGAAAGGATGTCTCCACTGTGATCTGCTTCCTTAGAACCTGGGGAAGATTCTCACTCTCTTCAATAGGCAGAGCCAACTTCCAAGTGTGAATCCTCAAATGATCCCATCATCCCCAAATGCTTTTTGAAATTTGCCCAAGATCCAGCCGAGTACGTTTCTAAAGGGTCCTAATTGTCCCAGCTTACCCAGAGCTGGATTTCCAGGCAAAACAGTTCATAGAGAGATTAGATAAGCACACGTTCCAGACAAATAGCGCCTTTATTCTGCTTTATAGAGGTTTGAGCAATTAAAGGAGTGTGTGAATGCCAGAGCCTGTAAAATGACTGCTTTTATTTCAGTGAGCGGGTCAGGAAAGACTTGGAGCCCGGTGCTGGTCCAGTTCTGGTGAGGAGGGTAAGAGAGACTGGGCTTTTCCACATCTGAACCCAGTAGCAGTGTCTGAGCGGACATTTAGCACACAGCCACAATTAATATGACGCTGCTCTTAATGTTTTGTGAACTCCACCAACTGCTCCTCGATGCCAAACATGCAGAGGATTAATTGACTTAATTAGCATAGCTGCGAGAGGAGCCGGCTCGGTTTCCACGTGGCGTCGTGCTACTTCTTATTCACATCTCCTCTGGGGTGTTGTGTTCATATGCGCGGGGTTTCGGTGCGAGACACAGGCGGGAAGGGAAAAGAGATACGAAAAGTTCCAGCGAGCGGGCGTTAGCTGTGGGCTAACGTTAGCCTGAGCCGCCCCGCGTTTGCATCTCCCCTTGCCAGAGTCGGTTTCACTGTCACGGCAAACATTTCACTCCTTTGCCTCCACTTTGTTACCGAACGAGACAGGAAACTTGAACACTCGTGGGCATCTCCTCGCTCAGAGCAACGCGCAGAGGCATCCCTCGCCTTTTATCTACTTTCTTTTTATTTCATCCCGGCTTCCACGTCTCCTCGGGGGAAGCTTGGGGAGGCAACGCTCCCAGATGGATGGATGGATGGATGGATGGATGGATGGATGGATGGATGGATGGATGGATGGATGGATGGATGGATGGATGGATGGATGGATGGATGGTAGACAGGAAACACTTGTCAGCCCTCGCGACAGAGGACAATTGCGTTCTGGGGTTCAGATGACATTTTTCCTGAGGGGACGTGATACGCTCATAACACAGCTTGACTCCCATGAGGGGCCACTCGTCTGTTTCACGTCAGACCTGCCGTCAGAATGAGGCGACTAACTGACAACAAGGGCGACTTTTAAACTTAGCGGGCAATCGTCCGGAAGTGACTTCTAGGTGCTAGCTAAGGCTAACGCTAAGGCTGGCCCTGACCTTTAACCCTTCCCTATGCCTGATCACTACATACAACTTTAACATCCATTTCCGTCCTGCTGAGATTTATCCACCGTTATTTATCTGCCACCAATGAGTGTGTGAGCTGCAGGTTTGCGAACATATTCAGTTATTCAGATTCATGCATGCACACACGCACACTCGCTGCTTTTTTGCTCTTTAAGATTCTAAATAAGGCAATTAAATTAACCTCTGTGTGTAAATCCAGAACAGCAGGCGTGATGGCCCTCGGGGCGTATTCATTACTTGCCCCAACAGATCTCATCTGCTCAGCTGCACGTTGAAGTTTAACACACTTCTGCGGCATTAGCAGGAAGCACACGCGCACACACACACACACACACACACACACGCGTGCGCACATACACACACACACACACACACACACACACACACACACACACACACACACACACACACACACACACACACACACACACACACACACACACACACACACACACACAGGTGAAGCTCAGTCCCGGTGTCATACACCAGCTCTGGGTGCAGTGATGGTGTTATGCATTTTTATGCAGGGCCGGGGACTCTCTCTAAATAGCGGTGTCACGGGTGCCAGGTTCAGTAACCTTGTGTTTTATCGTCTCGGGGCTGGAAAATGGGTTTTATTCCAAGCTGGCGATGAGATAAGGCTCTGTCAGGAATACTGGCCTCTTTGCCTCTTACCCTCGCTGCTGGAGGCTCATTGCAGCAGAGAGGACTAGCGTTCCATCTCTCCCTCGCCCCCTGTCTTGTATAGATTTTCCCTGCCGCCACTTTCATTACGTTTGACACTTTCTTTTCTGCTTCGACTTTCATGTTCTCAAACTCCTTCCTCCCTCACACCCGCGATTTCGCCCGTCTTCATTACGCTGTCATTAAACCGCTTCTGAATTCATTGCGATCATTTATCATGCCGTTGCATGGATTCATTATCGGGATCTTTTATTGCTTTTTATCCTCCGCCTGTGTCTTTTCCCAGCCTGACCCTGCAGTGGGACGACCCTGGTGCATTGCAATTTTCCTGAAATGTGTTCGTGTGAGTGAGAAACACAAAAAAACAAATTAAAGATTACAAAAAGAAAGCAAAACTCTGCTTATATCGCATGCTCCCTCTCTTCTATGACCACTGCTTTCTCTCCCACCATTTCCTCTCGCTGCCTCCTCCAGCTGAGGCCACGTATCACGGGGTCACATCTGGTGACAGGCCTCCCTCTCCATAAATATCCGCCGCTGGATAAATATGTGTGCAGCTGTTAGCCAGTGCTGACACTTTACCTCTAAGTGCCCCCTGTTGCCAAGGGTTGGCCGGCCATAAATTGTCCCAGGCTGTGAGGCAGGAGACGGCAGAAAGTGTGCGATGCTTTGTCTCTCTTACGGCACATGCAGTGGTGGAGGAGCGTTTCAGTTATATTGCTTACTAATACATAAAAAAGGGGGTCACATAAATCTGCTCTGCCTTTACAGGGCTTTACGTTTTATTATTACTTATAATTTACTCGAAATGTAATTCGCACAAATGTCCGTGATTTACAAGACATGAGGGCAGAAACCCAGCGAGTCTGAGCTCTGCTCTTAGAAATCTTTCATTCACAAGGCAGCAAGTTATCTCAACAAAAGAGAGTCACATCAGGCTGAGTAGTGAATGACTCTGACCACATGTACACTCACTCATATTCACTGGATTCATATTACATTTCTTTAATATAGTATTGTGCTTCATATACAGTCGCCTGCTCCTAAATGGCCATTGGTTTGGTTTCTCTGCCTCTTGGGACTTTGGGGCCAATTTGGCCTTTTTAAAGTGCTTTTGAAGGTTTCCGACAAAAACATCTCCTCCTGTTAATTTAGTATATGGATTCATTTTAAAAGCTATGTTTTGTCTATATGGTGATTCATGGCGGTTGTTAACCTGCGATGTGCACTTTAAAGGCCCTGCACACCCACAGTTCACAGTTGTTTTACATAAAGACTGGGATGAGGTCTAACCAGCCAGAATTGGAAACACCTGTGCAGAGGAAGTAGATATTCATAACAATTTACAAATGGGCAAAAGGAAACGCTCAAGGGGATTAATATGCATTTCATCTACTGCTGCTGGGAAATAGTGGGAGTTGGTTTGTTGATTCTTCCAGTGTGGTGCAATAAACCAGGGCAGGAGGAGATGGTGCAAAAAGAGGATTAAAAGTAAAACTCAGATATCAGGCACTTCCTGTATGTTTCTGAGCTGTGTAGTCAAGTTGCTGCTCCCCCAAACTTGACGCTCCTCACCCTCATCTCCACATGTGTGCACCTTCACTTTTAAAGGTTTATCCGAAGGCGTACAAGCCCGACCCCCTCAATTTTCTAGTTAATTACTTCCCAACTTGCTGCTGTGGTTGCTCTGGTTTCCTAATTTTTTAGGGCTCTTTTTGTGAAGAAATACACATTCTTCCTGTTGGACTTTGGATTTCACCCGTTCGGGACACGCACGTTTCTGCCGACCTGCTTTGAAACGCAGATGAGCGTTTTCGAATGTGATGTGAGCGTGCGAGGGCGCTCCCGGCTGCTTTCTCACCTGTGTGTGTTCATGTTGTGGCTGGGCCGGAGTCGCTGGCTGTTGCTGGGCGTGCGCCTCGCGCTTTCATGTTGGTAATTTATGTGGCAGTGCCACATGAATATTCATGTGGGCTTATTAATGGGTTCATATTTTCCATCCATGCCAGGCTGTTGTTGGCTGAACAGCTTATTTCAGTGGCGTTGTCCTGACTTTTATCTTGTACTGGCTTATTCAGCTGCTTCTATTCTGCTGCTGTGTTCAGGTCATGTCACTGTATATTACTGTACTGTTTTCACGTCATCATTACATTTAAACTGCTGAGCTTGTCTTTCCGCACGACTGCGAGCTTCGGCTTTCATTGCCAAACTTCGGCTTCTACCCATAAACTCATCAATGCATCACAGCGTTCCATAAGTGGAGACCGTCTGCCTGCTCCGAGCAATAAAACGCTGCGTTTAATGTGCTTATGTTAATTATTCTTTGATGCACGACTGATGAGGACACGGAGAACCGAGCACGCCTTCCGAGTCGCTGTTGGGATTTCCTGTTTAAAAGTCATAAGGCTGACATTAAATGACCACACGGATGCAAATTAGTCCCAAAGAGAGACACAAAACAACCACAAAGATGCATTAAACAATCCCAAAGAGATGGAAAACGACTACAAATAATGTGACTCCACTATTTCAGTCTGGGGGTTTGGTATATTGCAGTATACGAGGGGCAGGAGACTGTGTTAAACCTGCCTCTGCAGGGGCCCACATTGTCCTTGGCCAGCTGCTGTTCTTCTGAAAGGACAAGTGTATTATTTTAAATATGCTGCCATTTGGTATCGATGTTTCAATTTGTTTCTCTGCAAGAACGTAATTTCCAAACTGCTGTTGTTTCATAATTCCCATTAAACTTGTTTCCTGCTTTCTCAAACAGAAAACCTTCTTGCTCACGCTAACTGTAGCTGGGTCTTTCTTCAACTAACCCGATTCTCTTTGTTTATATTCCTGTTGATACGGGCTGAGATGCGGTGCAGAGGCTGACTGAGTAATTAATGCATTTCTTGTGAGAGAGGGAATCCTTTTTGTTGTCGTATATGTGATTGAGACATACTAAAGTCACACATTGTCCTGTTTAATAAAACCAGAGCTGTTAGCATTGCGCTAATCTCCTTAACCTCGACACCCTTGTTGTTTCAGAAGTCTTATGTATAAACTGCCTGTGATGCCAGATGAAGACGCTGACCCTGGGTTTAATTAGTGTCGTTGCCAGTCTCAGGCACATGCATCATACAGTATTCACTTGTGAAAGAGTCTGTCTTTGCTCACCCCACCACAAAAACGCTCCCTTCAACATCGCACAGCTCAGATGTGTGCAGACTGAGGCATGGTATCCGTGAGACAGATCAAATGCAATTAAGTCTCCGATTCTTGTGTTGTGTTTGCTTCATCTTGCGCTCGCGGTGATGACTGGTGGCTTGGCCGGAGGCAAGTGAGTCGGGCAGTGCGATAAATCAGCACGCTCGCCGCCAAGCAAATACAAACGGGAACGTCAACTTTCATCGCTATGTGAAAAGAAAAGACGTTAATTGGTCGGACAGAGTTGCACCGACCCGGATACTTTTAAACGTGATATTGTCTTGTGCGAAAATAAAACACTATCCGAACGAGAGTCAGACTTCTATATTTGTAAATGTCACAAGTGAGTCTCAGCTCATCCAGATGTTTTAGAACCTCACTTCTGATTGGACGCTGGCTCGTACAGAACGATCTACCTGAGCCCCGCGCCGTCCCATTACTCCGGCTAAACACCGGTTATCAGCCGGTGAATAATGTCCGTGTAGGCTCCTTGGCGTGGAGACGCTACTTGTCTTGTGCACGGTGGGAGGCTCGGGCTGTAATTAAAGAAAGTTAATTTGAGCCTTTGTGTGCCGCGAAGGATCTTTTCATCACAAAGACAACGCGCACGCTTCCTGGCTGATTGATGTCGTGGGATAATGTATGCCGGCGTCTACTTTGTGAGGGAGCGTGACTAATCTATTGTGCAGCTGTGAATGGCCTTCCTATGACACTTCTCTCTTCCATCTGCCTCAGTTGCCATGATACATCACAGATGCACTCCCTTGTCGCCTCACCTCTCCCATCTCCTCACAATGTTTTTCAGCAAGTGATAGACTCTGTTGTAATTATGAAAATACCAACAGGTAGCTGTCAAAGAGTGATGAAATGCTTGTCCATGGACTGCGCGTACTAGTAGGCTGAGCTGGAGTCATACAATAAACAGCCCTAAATCATATTCCAACTTGAGTCAGAGTTTGCTCAAAGGCAGACGTGATGGTGCTTGATTTGCTGCTGAAGAACAGCGAGCAGCTTAGATGCGGGAGACGAGTGCGATGCGAGGAGCCTCCGGAATTATTCACAAATTGTTTCTCTGAGGAGCGCGGTGAACTTTTGATTGATGCCTATCCCCATCCTGGAGCGGCAGCGTCGCGCAGCTAGTCGGGGTGGAGGGAGGTGGGCTGCGCCGGCGACGGCGTGAGACCGCACGCCGTCGCTCAGCGAAACCCAACGCCGCCGTTCGATCCCCCTCCCCTCATTCTGTCACCGTGCAGAGAGTCTCGCTCTCTGTCTGTTTCTAGGTCAAGACGATCATGGCGCCGCGCCTGTAGAAGTGGATCTTAGTGCGCCAGGCGCACAAGAACACACGAGTCAACACGCAGGCTTTAAATGCATTTAATGCACACAGGCAACTGCGCTGCAATTCGTTGCCTTGTCCCTTTCTGTTCGGCCTGTGATTCTCCTCTCTAATGGAGACAAACATGGTTCTATTGTAATGCTGCGATCGCACAGTCCACATAAAGCACTGAGTCATTCACACAAGGTCAGGGACTGTGCACCTCCAAGCTGTAAACAGAAATGCCAGCAAAGATGGACTCTATTATGTTTGTTAATAACCATAGTCCTGGACTGTTCACATGCGACTGTCACTGTTGTGAGCGAGTGAAGCAGCAGTTATTAATTACTAGAACTACTACCTTGTGGCTCGGATGTCTGCATCACTTCAGACTTGTGCCATTCATGCTAAAAGGAAACAGGAGCCCAGGAGAAGATGGCAGAAGTGGGGAGGTTAGAGGGACATTTAGGGGAGTACCTTCTAAGCAGCAGAGAGGTTTGTTTACAGAGAAAACAGCTGCCATCATCTGAAATAAGCGGCGAAGTGGTCAAAGAGCTCCTCCTGATTAATAGGAGTGGGTCCGTCAGCCAAATAGACTGTGTCGGGCTCAATTTAACGATCAGTTCCCGAGACGCTAATTGAACATTATCTGTAAACACATTACATTATAAGATTCGCATTTCTATTAATGCCTGGTCCAAGGCTGGCTCGTGTGCGGCGGCCATTGAGGCTCCCCTGACAAGAAAATGGGGTTTGACAAAGCAGCCAGCTGAATCCGAGATGCCAGCGAGCCCGAGCGGTTTCGAACCCCCGCTTAAAGGTTGCTTTAAGGAAAGGACGTTCCGAGGCGCATGTTGAATCCAGGCGAGTGCAATATCGCCAGGAGATGAGCAGGCCTCAGATGAGACGACACAGATAAACAGGAGAGAAGGAACGAGACGGGCTGAACAAACAAAGAGAAAACATCCAATAATGAGCATTCCCCTGACTGGTTTGATTGCGTAACTCATCAGCTTTCACCGCTGTCTTCCCGGCGCTCTCCCCGGAGCACCTGCTGTGCGAAGTTAGCGAGCACAAGTTTGCTTGTTTTGTGGACTCTTTCGTCAACGCCGGAGATCTGGGCAGGGAAAACGCGCAGAGCTCGCACGTTATTGTAGAGAATAAATGTTTGCTGACGAGGCCGACGGGAAGTTTTCAGACGGTGCGGCGATAAAATTGGAGGTGATGGTTCAGAGCTGTACAGTAAATGCAATTTGAAACGGCAAAGTACTTTTTAGCTGCAGTGAGATGCTGTTTGACTGTTAAGCCCATCGTCATCCACAGTATTTAGACATTGTAGCCTGTTCCCTCACTGTGCTGCTGTTCTGTTTCTCTACCTGTGTGTGTGTGTGTGTGTTTGTGTGTGTGTGTGTGTGTGTGTGTGTGTGTGTGTGTGTGTGTGTGTGTGTGTGTGTGTGTGTGTGTGTGTCTCCTCTTGTCCCACTGTGGAAAGCAGAGAGGCCTAACAATAATGTGGCGAAGTTGCTCAACATGGCGTGAAATGACTTTATTGCGTTTTTATGTTAAAAGCACTGATAGAATACATTTCTAATAAAAGGACCGCGGCGCCCCGGGGGTGCAAGCATGGCTTCTGTCAGTCAAGCAAGGTGACGCGTGCGTGTGTGTGTGTGTGTGTGTGTGTGTGTGTGTGTGTGTGTGTGTGTGTGTGTGTGTGTGTGTGTGTGTGCGCGTGGCGTATGCTCCCTAGTGAGGATCCCAGTGAAATGTTTTCTAACAGTGAGAACAAGGAAAGTTTGTTTTTCTGATCACGGGGATGAATCACCTGCTTAACATATGACAAAGGGCCGATTGCATGTCATGAATCAGGCCACTCAGTAAAGTTGATAGTGGGCTGCTGTCATTATTAAACCCACTCAAATGTATTGCACTTGATATTGTTTAGCAATAAGAATTTCCAGCCTTTCAATTTCAGGTTTGTGCACAAATACTTAGTAATCAGTGTGAGTGTTTTAGGAAGCAGGACTATGATGTAGAACCCTAAAGCACCTGATGCTCCATCTGCAGAAAAAGATTGATTATAAAAAAAGCTTGTTTAAGAAAACAAACTCTTATTAAATCTTTTATTATTTCCCTTATTCCATTGGTTTTTCATTGTTGATAGCTGAACAATTTCCTAAGCTTTAGATGGATCTTGTTATTTATGCTAAAAACTAACTGATAGATAGTGAGTACCTTGAAAACCTACAGTAATATGAGGGTCCTGAGAGTCTGGAATATAATATATAAGTATGTACCATGCAAATAAATCCACTGAATCTATCGAGCTAAGAATTCAACACTCCCAAGAATTTTGTTGCGGAAAACATATTCTCCAAAATAAAACTTGAGAAACTAGTTTGATAGTAGCAGAACCTTCGGAGAGATTAGTGCTCAGGGCTCAGTTTGGTTCTCCATTCGTTCTCCTGGGACCAGCTACACGCGATGGAAGCATTAAAAAAGGGGAAGAATGATAGTAAGGCGGCAGAAAGCCCATTCTGCCTGGGTCCAGCAGCAATCTGTCACGCTTCCACACACCCTCATCTGACATGTGATAATTCTGTCAGCCTCCGCCACAAACCCCCGATGTCAGACAACCGCTTAATTGCCTGGCAACACGTGTAAATAGCCCGTCCTCTGCTGGGGAACGGGGCTAATTCGATCTGAACTCCGCGGCTCGGGCATCGCTAGCACATGAACGACGGCGCTAGCGCTGCGAGCGTGTGAGACGGAGAAGGACGAGGCTAATCGCTAATATCTGCCCTGCGCTAGCACCCGGGCACACGAGTCACAGGGCCATTTAGCCGGTGCAGTTGTGTGTGTGTGTGTGTGTGTGTGTGTGTGTGTGTGTGTGTGTGTGTGTGTGTGTGTGTGTGTCACTGAAGTGTTATTTCTGGACCGGGGGAAGTGAAGCAGTAGTAGAGGGTGGGGTGAGGTTTGGGAGAGCAAGCAATAAGTAGCTGCCAGTCAAAGAAGGCAAACCTCCAAAGCATGATCGTCCAAATGGAGGCAAAAATATCTTTTACTTTGTTATTCATGTCTTGGTCTATATTTGTTTGTCTCGGGTGCCTTTGCGTTGCAGACTGTGCTGGTGGAGAATGAAAGCAAAGGTGGCCGCACCGTAGCGTTAGCGTCCGTACGCAAGACTGTCCTAAATGCGATGCTGGTCATTTTTCTTAGAATCTCGTGAACTTGGTTTCCTACTTTCCTCCCATGACCGACGGCCGACGGCGCCTTTTGTGTTTCCCGGCTGACGCTCGTCAACAGACTATTTTGGTTTTCCAACCCTCGTGGCTTCAAAGCAGAAGTCTGCTCCGCCAGAACAACTTGTTGGACGGTCGAACGGCTTTGAACCCTCACAACTCGGTCCCCAAACTCTATCAAACGCGTGTTCGTCCCACCATTTCTGGAACTTCTGCAAGTTTGCGCAGGCACTCGGCTTCAGTAGCTGTTGAAGTCATTGCAGAAAGTTTAGAGAAGGAACCTGTGAGAAAATTTTCTCACTCGGCTTTTTAGATTTAGGTTGTAAAAAAAATGGCTGCAGATGAGTGCGTGAGCCTCAGTAACTCCACAGATGCCTACAGTATAAAACAACACAGCTTTTAGGTACCGGCTCCCGTGCATCATCACCTTACAAATCCTCCTCGGCCTCAGCCGTCCTGGGGAAAACGCTGTCTGGCGACACAGTGGAGTTAGAGGGCCTTGCGTTGAGCTCATGATTGCGGCGCCGATGGGAAGGATGATTGCCGGGCCGGGATCCTCAAAGCGCACGCCCGCTCGGCCCGCTTTCGTTTAGCTCGGAGCAAGATTACGGCGCGCCGGTTTAGCTTCCAGCAGCCGTTAGACACTTATCAGGGCAGCGAGTGTGAAATTATCTCTCACTGTGACTGTCCACTCGCTCTACACCCCCCCACCCCCATGCTCCACTGCAGCGTCTAATTAGTGCCTTACACATGCCCTGTGCCAACACACGAGAGACTGACACAGAGGACTGAATGTTGGGACACAAATATCAGAATCTAAACAATTTACCAGAACACAATGTGTCAAAAACTTTGGGTTTCACTTTCTCATCTTTTTCTTGTAGAAAGATATTTCACACAGCAATAATACAAATGTGAGTAACGTAGAGGCCTTGTGATTTGTTAAATACTGTAAGACTCAAGGCGAAAGAGGCTCAAGGTCAACAGATGACTCATTCTTTCTATTCATCTATCACTGCATATCCTCATTGGTCTGTTTGCTTTGATACATTAATGACCAAAATGAAGTCGGGTTATTTTAATTCAATAAATAAACAGACATTTACAGATGTGATGTGTGTCACTGTGCATCAGGAGCTTTACAAGTCACGCAACACAGTGTGTACTTGGCTTCTAATTAAGGTCTGTTGCATATGATGATCTTATGCATCATGCATTAGATAATCTCGCTTTAAGCGCTTGAGAGTTTCAAACAAGCTGTTCTTTAACTTTGTGATTTTACTTTATAATTAATTAGAATAATTACCTCACAGAGTTACACCCTCTGACATTTTGAAAAATTAATCACATTGTTATTCGCGATTCACCCGGCGAACACATGGCTGGAATTGTAAATCATCCGGGTGCAGCTGTAAACATGTAAGTCAACAGCAGTCATATTACCTTTATTACCCGTCGGCACACAGCTAGTCAGGCGTGGCGGCTTTGCAGCATGCGGGATCAGATCATGATCATGATCTGCCAACAACGTCAACAAACCAGTGGCTTTAAAGTGTTGGTTACTTTCAACCTATATAAATAGCAATAAAGAACCTGTGTTTGATAAAACACCTCCTAAGAAGCAGCAAGACTGAGATTTAGGTTTGGAGTCATAGCCTGATCTTTCTTAGACAAAATAATTAACAATCAATCAACTCTTTGTTGGATCAATTTAACTTCCCCAGTGCTACAGCTGCACAAAGCTCATATTTAAACATTTTCAAATTGTACATAGCTTTCTGAGGGCACACATCCATAATCAGCGAATACTGAGAGCTAATGCCTAATATTGAACCTGTTCTTCGTGCTTTGACAGTAACAGTTACAGATGTTTGCAGAGCTTCTGTGAGCAGTGGAAATGTAAGATGACTGCAAAATATTATCTGGAATTTTAAGGGTGATGGGGGAGAAATAAAAAAAAAAAAATCAAATGCAGACTTGTTAAAACCCCAAAAATACGACAATCTCTTCTGGTGGCATCAGACCCCAGAGAGCTACACGGGAGAAGTCAGCCGAGCAGACTGCAGCACCAAACAGAATAAAACAATGGCAAGTCAGAACCAGAAATGGAAACGGGGACTTTGAAGCGGTGCAGGAGTCTGACTGCAGCAGAGACCGAGGCGAGCGAAGGGAACGTATAGAGATTTGAAGCGAGCTTGAATGGAGCACAGGATACGAACAGAATGGAAGCAAATTGGGAAGAAAGGTGGAGAAAGGGGAGCGGGACAAAGATGCTGAAAGACTTTAGCGACAGAAAGGATGAGGCCGGGCGAAAACAATAAGAATGATGGAGAGAGGAGGAGCCTGACACCAAAAGGCCTGGAGGAAGAACGATGGGGCCGGCTGAAGAAAGAAACACTCCAGCCCGGAGCAAACCATTGAGCGCGATGGAGGAAATGTTCAGAAAAAGCACTAAGAGATCTTGAGACGGAGGCAGAGACGGTTGAGCTTCAGCAGATAAAAAAAAAAACGAGAACATTTGTCCTACTGGTTTCGGCGGCAAACAGTGTTTCCGTGACAAGGTCACTGCTAGCAGCCAAATCAGCAAACACAAAGTGATGAATAGAGTCGCTTTTAATTTTGTAATTAATCTCTGACACGACATGCTTTAGCGAGCCTTGGGGAATCCATCCATCAGCAGCCGCTCAAATGTTTTTCAAAGGTCACGTCATCGCTTTTTGATATTTTCCCCAGACCCGCGTTGCCGTGAAGCGTCTTTTACGCCCCCAACTTGTGTGAAACTGAGGCCTCAGCGTTCAGCGTTGCAAATATTCAATATTTGGATAATATTTGGTTAATAACTCTCATATTCCTGGCGAGGGGTTTGATTCGGCTTCGTCGCATCGACCTCTTTTAACACCGTCGGCTCTTCTCAGGCCGGACCCTAGCGGTGCGTTCAAAGGCAGCGGGACGGAGGGCGCGTCTATCAATACGGCCGCGGCGCAGGCCTCTGGGTCTTCATTTCCTCCGTGTCCTCCCGCGTCCTCCTCAAAATCTATTCCGACAGGCCTGACAAGTGGTAGTGAAGCATTAACGCCGGATTTCGCTGCCTCAGAGACCGTCAGCAACACAAGACAGACTGATAAAGACACAGAGGCCTGGAGGACCCGGAAAGTAATGAATTCAGTCACTCCGGACCAACGGTAAAATATGGTATATGGCCTTTGGGATGTAAGTGTGCTCTGTGACTCGGCCTTCAACAGCGTACCTTGTTTAAAACCAGCAAAACTCACACCTACACTTGACAGCAGGGGCACACGGCACGATACCATAAAGCATCCGCCCTCCCACTCCTTGCCACGCTCCATTTTTCTCTGCCGGCCCACAGCTTTTATTTATTTTTTTCCTCCCATGCGACGCGAGCAGTGTTTTCCTCCGTTGCTAATGGCAACTTGCCATTAACCGGTGATGATCAAGAAGCCGGCCGGGGAGGATCACGGCGGCCGGCCATCAGGCCGACATCAAGAGGCGAGAGCGGCAAACAAACAGCGCTTGTTGGGGGAACAGGGAGCGGCTGTGGAAGGTTTCACGGTTTCCACGAGTGTCTGGAGCCGGTGGTGTTTGGCTGCGATCTCTGAGTGGCACGTTTGGTGCTGTGCACTTTAGCCCCACATCAAGGAGGATCAGGTGCTGCTGGTGATATTATGCGGTGATCTACAGAGTTATTGTTTTTCCTGCGTTGGTATTTCACAGCGAGGAGAAGGTGGATCAAGGCTTAACTCGATGTTTGGAGAATGGATGCTTGGCAATTATTTTGAGTTATGCAAACATATGTTTGTTGCACGACTCATCCAGGGTGTGAGGAGGTTTAGGAAAACAAAACTAAGTGCTCTTATCATCATTTTGGAAGTTAGAATTAACTCTGTCTCAGGTTGTGAGTGTGAATCTCTCTTACAACCGTGTTTGATTTAAACATGGAGGGTTGAGGAGTGTATTGTGTTTTTACTGTACTTATGTGAGAAACTTTTTTGTTCTTGCCCTCATTATGCAGATCTATTTTAACCAGCAAATATTTAAGACATAGGGGTATAGATTGGAATAAAGCTAAGTATGCGCAGCATCAGCGACTTGAGCCTGTGAGGAATATATTTTGTTATTTTGAGTCATTTGAGTTCTTTGAGTTCTCTTTGTCAGCAGTCTTTTCTTTTATTGCGTCCCTCGGGCATCATATCTGTTTAAAAAAACAAAACAAAGCACAAAGGCTCCTTCTCCATTTACTTTGCACAAATCTGCACACACACCCACACACACACATAAACACACACACGCACACACACACGCACACACGCACACACACTTACACATGCACACACCATTAATGTGTGTTGTAGGGTCTCTGCTCTGCAGCTGTGTCTCATCCTTTGTGGATTTTGACTCAGGTGCAGCCAACTGGCAACATGTTAGTGTTGTGGCACCAGAGTGTCCCTCTGCTATTTAGTCTGTATCTGGGGGGGGGGGGGGGGGGGTGTATGCATACGAATGGGTAGATTTACATTCTATACAGTAAATATTTCTCTCCCTCTCACAAGGGAACTGAGAGACTGCAAACATGTGGAATTAATCTTTTTATCATGTTTTTCAATATATTTCAGACTTCATTTTCCAATAATATATACTTTATATATATATCATTTATATTTTTAAAATATAAATATAATGTTACTGTAGGTTTTCTGCAGTTTTAGGTGCCCACTATTCACCCAGTCCCCTTGGATCAACCCTGTAGACGACAAGCTGATACTGCTGTAATGAGAGAAAGCACCAGGCAAAACCTACTGTGAGACAAGTGAGGAAGGGAGTCGACTACCAGCTGTCTCTCATATCCTCGCATGCACTGTGGGCAAACACAAAATTAGGGCACAATCCTGCTTCCTGTACCCAGATATGCACAGGCGCCTCTGCAGGGGGCTGAGTACGGCGCCGCCCGCAACAGTGGAGAAGAACAGACATCTTGGTTGTTTTTGGGAAAAGATGTGGCACAGCTGATCACAGCTGGTCAGGAGGATGGTGGATAGTTGTCATGGAGATGCATAGAGTTTGATTAAAGTTACTGGCTTCGTCTCATACAAGTAGACTAAAAAGGGAGGACACAAGATATTTGTTTAACCCGACATTATTTATTTATGTATAAATACAATATAAGTGGAAAATATAAATACATTTATTCAAGTACTGAAATGTATTCATTCCCTCTGTCTGCTACAACAGCCACATCCTTCTGCTGTAATGATCCATGTGCCTTCTGAAATGTAATACATTTTCCAGTTAAAGCCCTGTGATTGCGTGCCCATGTTTCCTGAGTCGTCTCGACCATCTCCTCACAAACATTTGCATGAGAATACTCGGGAATGAGCCAGAGCCTCCATATTTACCCAACTCCGCTCCTCTGTACAAACGTGTAAACCTAAAACAAAAAGGAGTGCAAATGAAGGCGAACAAGCAACAATAAAGTCAGATTCCGAGATTAGCAGCGGCTGAGAGAATTGGAAATGATTTTAGATTACCACATCACCCTCACGGCAGAAAGGGGGCTTGTAGTGACGGATGAGATCATACATCACACACACCACTGGGCTGACAGCTGCTGCTGTCGTAGCTCAACTCCGACCCCTCAGCTTCATTTATCTGGCTGCATGTGTGAGCGCAGTCCAGACATGGAAACATGACCACACACACACACACACACACACACACACACACACACACACACACACACACACACACACACACACACACACACACACACACACACACACACACACCACTTGTCAGAACCGAGCTTCACATTATCTGACTCTGCATGTTTATAATTATATTGTGCAAAGATGCCCGTACCCCCCCCCCCCCCCCCCCCCCCCCCACACACACACACACACATACACACACACATCTCCCCTTGTGAAGGGACGAAACCACTCTGCTTCAATGGTGGTCGTGCATCAGCTGGCGGAGACGATACATCCAGGTAGTTGGGAAGCAGATGGTGTTTGTTTGGCTGAAACCAACACCATTACAACTTAATCGGCTTTACTTTAACGTTTTACTCAGGACAAGATACATAATAATGTCTAGTCATCACCAGCTGCTTCGGCCCCAGTGACATTGTGGACCTGCAGACACATTATGTGCTGATAAAAGTGAATGACTTCTTTATTTGATTTTCAAAATTCAGCGTTATCGTGATGCATCCTGAGGTAAACAAAGTTATTGTAGCAAAAGACTCCCGGTGACATCGTGTCGCCCCGCGGATCGGGTTCAACCAGATCAAACTTCGCTTTCATCATGACTCGCTGTTCTGCAGGGACCACCTGTGGTGCTCGTTCGGCTGCCTCGTTGGTTCGTCACAAAGCAGTGAGTTGCTTATGAAAAGCAGTGGTTACCGAGTGTGATCATTGACGTACAGTAGTTGAAAGAAACTGACATTAGAGGAAAACACCTGCTTGAAAATAAAACTTAAATTTAGTTACGAGATGGGAATAAGTCAAGCTTAATTGTTGTTCCTCTGATCTTTAGAGGAGGTGTTTCTTCTTCTGCTACACAACATCACAACATAGCAGGAAACCCTGCGTCGAAGGGTGCTGACACCAGGGGACCTCTAACTATGTTATGGCTGATGGAACACTGACAGGTTCTCTCCTCAGTCAAATGCGATTGCAGTTGACTTCACTGATTAGTTCCCCTGTTTGGTTTAATATGTGCTAATCAGTGAAATCAGCTGCTGTGTCGTGTGGAGGCTTGAATGAGAAGCTGCATCCTTTGGCACAACACAGACCCTCGGGCCTAAACCTCCTGCTCCGTGTGTGTGTGTGTGTGTGTGTGTGTGTGTGTGTGTGTGTGTGTGTGTGTGTGTGTGTGTGTGTGTGTGTGTGTGTGTGTGTGTGTGGCCCCAGACTTGAATTTCAACCGTGCAGTGTTTTCACAAATCATGATTATACGCAAGTGATTTGAAGTGATTCTCAACACAGTCAGTCACCCAGAACAGATTTGAAGGCACTCTGCTCTGTTTTACTCACTTTCAATCCTTCTTCTGCATCTCAGCTGAAGCTTCCGCTCCACTCCGCAGAGGATACACGCCTCCCAGAGCTATATTATTATTATTTCACACTCTCATTTACTTTTAATGCTGCAGACCCTAATAAATCCAGCCTGGTTTGGTCTCGCTCAGATCTCGCTCCGCGCGGAAACGAGGACCTTTCCTGTGCACGATTCTCCGAACCGCCGCAATAACACCAGCGTTGTGTCTCAGCAGCATGCAGTGAAAACACGTTCTCAACCTGTGCCTGCGCAAACTAAACCAAAATCACATAAACAAATAGAAATTGACGGTAACTTTAGCAGCGGTTGCAGCAAAATGCAAATAAATCCTGATGTGAAGAAAACATAAATGATATCAACAGATCAAAGTGTTCATTTCACCGCTCCTTCAGCCATCACACGCAGCTAATTGTTTCCCTTCTTATGCCTTATTCCCCATGTTTCAGTGTTCCCCGTGCACCTCCTGCTGATCCCCTTATCTAATACACGATCTGCATTTCACAGAGCCATATTTTTATCTTCTTCTTTCCATCTATTCATATTCATTAGAGGCTATAGCTTTCTTTAAAGGGGAACTGCTTAATCAAACGGATGCAGAGCGCTTACATTATGATGCATGTAATACGCCTCCGACGCTTTGCCAAGGTGAGGCTCCCAGCTGTGTCATTGTGTATCATTTAGTTTGTAGGACAGTGTGTGTTTGCTGGTCTCCCGCCGTGATCCAGGCTGAAGCAGCCGTTACACCATGTCCTGCACGGTGACAACAGGACGGAACATACGCAGGGTCCAAGCACGATTCGGTGTAAGCCGCTCGTGCTACAAACAACCATTCCCGCCGTATGTGTGTGTGTGTGTGGTGATGTCAAGGGTGCCAAAGAGCCTTGAAGTGAGCAGGGCTGATTAGGAGCATCAGTCTTGTGTCGTTAGTGCTGTTTTAGAGCATCTCGTTAGCTACAGTAAGTGACAGGGGAACAAGCAGAAGCTGCTGTTGTTGTGGCTGTCGGGCAGAGACTCAGGACAGCCCGGCCATCCTTCTCTCAGACGTCGACTACTCCTCCAGCTGCTCCGCTTCACACCGAATTACTGCTGCAACTTTGACTTTTACACACTGTTCATTAATCAGGCCGCACCAGCTCAGTGTTTGTCAGCAATTCATGACTACAATCACGCTACGTATATCATGGCTTGAAAAATCATAAAGGAAGTGAAGTTTGTTTATATCAGAAGCAGTTTCCTTGCTGGACTTGGTGAAAGCCTGTTATTAGGATATAAAGGTACTTGACAAATGAGTCAGGGCAGTTTGGTTATGTGCAGCACATTATTACTCACTCTACTGCTTTTTTTTCTGCATCGGCTGTTGTTAATTCTCTTTAGGAAAGGTAGTGACTGTAATAAACATTTTAATAAGTCTTTTTCACGTTTAAATCTTACTGGGGTGGTTTTCTTTCTCCATGAAACCGATGAACTCCAGCCCTGATACCTCTGATGTTTGCTAATGAACTTGTCACTGTTCGCAGGGTTTCAGGAAATTAGATGTAACATTATTAATTGGCGAGCTGCAGGTTGTGCTTTGACCGAGGCAGACCATCCGTTTCCCCTGATTCTGGAGCTACGCCATTCAAAGTGGTACGAACCGACTCAGGACCTCTGGAAGACATCGATTTGTTCTCAGGACACTGTGATAGTGTTTAATAAAGTTGATGAGAGACTTTACTCGATGATTAGAGGCAGTAACACTTTTTTTTTTCTTGTTTACTATTTGTGTGATTGCACTTTACTCGATGTTTGTCTAATAGTTACTGCTGCTTCCTATGATCCTCATCATGAACACCATCAGGAGCTTTTGGCGTTTAAACCATTGGGTCCCAGTGCCTCACCAGCAGTGGTTTGAGTGATCAGATCGCAATCTGTCCTCCAGTTGTTCACTATTGTCTAGTGGTGTTCACTTGTGCGCCGATTGTTCTGGATGCTCTTTAAAACCAATTATAACCAGGGTTTCTGATGCATTCCATTCGCTTTGTACCTGTAAAGTTAAATTCAGTCATAATAATCAACTTACAGTGTGTCACCGTGATACAATGAAAACCTGTGGGAGGCAAATGCTGCAGCAATCCTGAAAAAAAGCCTTTACCTAATCAGAAAAGTAAGTGCCGAAAGTTTGTCAAAAGAAGATGAAGAAAGAAGACTAAAAAATTAATGTGCTTCTCACAGCCCCATGATCTGCTATTCAGACAGACTGAAATCAATAGGTGAAGAGGTCACTCATCCTGTCAACCCAGCTGAATTTCATTTTCTACCTCATATACATACCACTTCTTAATTTTTATATTCTGACCACAACTGATTTTCAGCCGCTAAGCTCCATTTTTAGCATTAGCATAGCGTCCACCAGCGCGGCTCTAAACTTCGACCATCGCGGTTGAGTCGACGTCGCCGAAAGAGATGATCACAGGGAAATTTAGGCCTCTCTCATCTGTAGGAAATGAGCGTCTTTCAAAACAAAGTGAATTAAGATCTTCATGAAAGAAGGTAGTTTCAAGAGAACAAAGGCTGTTGAAGGACGAGGCTTGAATTACAAGCGTCTTGGTGACCCAGGATCATGTTTATTAATATTTATTCCTCTACCCTATGCAGGCTGGCGGTTTTCCGCTTGGTTACACAAACTTAGACATGTATGGCATGTTTCAAAATGCACCACTCACTGTACAGAGCAATGGGCCCGTACATCTTGGTTTTAAAGTCGGGGCAAGTGCCGTTAACTCGGTGCAGGAGCCATGGGAGACTGGAGGAATCGGCTCTTTACGGGGCAGAGGTGGTGGAGTCGGATGTGGACGTGAATCAGAAGATGGTGCCGAGAGATTCAGATGCAAAACAGTGCAATCATCCTTTGGTAACCTTATAGATGAGTGTGCAGCCCAGGGTTCAACTGCCTTAGTGTTTGTAGCAGCTGTGTATTTCATTGTTTTCTCTCCACCGTCGTCTAAAGCAGGATCAGTTCTTTTAGAAGCTCAACTTCTCTAAAATGCAAATGATCTCATTCACATTGTTGATGAACGGTGCAGATTTTGACACATGTCGTCTTCCTGGCTTTAATAACAAGGCACCTTATGCTAATTTCCCCTCTTGATTGTACTCCGACAATGTGTAGCTTAACATAATGGTGTTTTACAGTTCAGCTGGATTTTGAGCAGGCCGTAAAAGAAAGTGATGAGGCTCCAGGGCTCAGATAATTGACATGTACACCCTCGTAATGAGGGATAAAATGACCTGATCTGCTCTCTCCGCCTGACCAGGCTACATAAGTGGCCCCCGAGTGTGCACCCATCAACCCTGAGGCAAGATCCTTTATTCTTGGGTGTTTCAATAGGGCTCTTCAGAAAAACAAAAGGTGTTGACCCCTGACCCTTCATTATTGTCAGGTCCGAATTTTTCTGCTTTATTTTAGTCAAACTTCCGATTTTATTTCTAAATAACTAGAAATGTTCATGTAAATATGAGGTTTGAGTTTTGTCCTCACCCTCAAGCACAGGGCGCGTACACGCGGCACACGCCTGTGTCCTAGTAGCATCCTGTATCTGTATCCCTGATTAATACCACCCCGTGGTCATCCATCAACATATGGCTGTCATTACCCAATCGAATCCTCGCTCCGAAATGCATTTAGGGAGGAAAAAAAAAAGAAAAAGCAAATCTGACTTTCTTTTGCTCATCGTCCCATCTGGTGACATGGATAATTAATCACCTAAGCGATGTGCCTCCGTTCTTCATTATTTAGCCCTGGAGAAGAGGCCAATGTTGAAGCGTGTGTGTGTGTGTGTGTGTGTGTGTGTGTGTACTGTAGCAGCAAAGAGCACTGGCGAGGTCTGGCTCTCTCGGCTTGTTTATGGCAGCGTGTTTGCTCGCCTCCAAACGCAAACATGATCAGATTAACAAACAGTATTGCTCAACCAATCAGCCCTCGTGGGTCGGCTAATGAGGGCCATGAGGTGCGGCACTATGCTTTTGCATTTGTTATAGGGAGGGGGGTCAGGTACATGCAGTTTATTTTTAATTTTGAGCAGATGAGCGAGACCACATGGATGAGGGTGGTAGGAAATTTCTTTGCCAAGATGAAGGATGTGTTTACGTTGTAGTTTGCCAAAATGTGCTGCAAGGCTTTCTGGGAGTCCACGAGTTTAAGTTAACGTTAACATTAATGATTGCAGTAACTTGTTAGCTTTTCTCATCTAATATGTACATGTGTATGTTTATTGTCCCAGTTGGCTGCATCATTTATTTCTTTCAAATGACGTGTTTGGTTTTGTTCACATATTCAAAGAGCAGCTAAGGACATGTACAGTAACTGTCGCTCTATTGGACACTAAACAACACTGGCTAAAGTCTGAGTATATACCCCACAGTCTGAGTATATACCCCACAGTCTGAGTATATACCCCACAGTCTGAGTATATACCCCACAGTCTGAGTATATACCCCACAGTGCTGGAACCCTGCTTTCCTGTACTACTTGATCTCGCTGAGCTTGTTGAGGTTGTGAGGCTTTCTTTGTGGAGTTTTAAATAAAGCACATTAGAGCAACACGAGTCCTTCATCCTTTGTTCCCAGAGAAAGGTGTGCCCATTTAGACTGCACAGAGAAAGAATAAGGGGAAAAAACTAAACTTTCCTCCTCCTACAGGTTTGTTTGCCAGTGGAGAAGCCTGATGTGTTGTTCTTAAGATCTTTTTCAATGAAGACCAAGAGTGTTCCAAAGCACCAAGGAGAGCTTCAACCATATACTGTATACTCATTAATCTTGAAAATGTATAGACTTTTTGCAGACCTTTACAAGATGTCCTCTCTATAGTGACCTCACACATAATGAGGTGATGAAAGGATTGTAATATTATTATTGGAAAGGCTTGCGAGCTCCCATAAAAGCTCTCATAAACCCTAGAAAAAGTTCCCGTAACACGCACTGACCTGGTTAGATTTAAATAGCTTCCGTATCAAGCACTGGCCTTTTATAAGCACCACGTGCAGATATGAATACATTTAAATATGGATTATCACAGAACTTCTACATGACTGCTTCCTCAGCCTCTCCACTCAATTATCTTTTGCATATGTCAAAAATTATATATTTAGGCAAAGTGGATTCATTCAATCAGCCACTTGATTGGTGTGTGTGTGTGTGTGTGTGTGTGTGTGTGTGTGTGTGTGTGTGTGTGTGTGTGTGTGTGTTGTATTATATGAACATTGTTCCAGTGATATTACAGCGTGAACCCTGAACCAATACTGATGCATTTGTGCTGTTTTGAATGCATTCATAGTACATAGTATGAAATGCACTAGTACATCTATAACCATTAGTTATTTTTTAAATTCAAAACTGTGACGTCTTATGTTCTAGAAGTATTACATTATGGCTTCGGGCTAATGGAACTCAAAAACACAAACTGTCCAAATATTGAAATATTTTAATCATTATAATAGGATTTACAATACAGAAAGGTCCAATTTCTGAAGTGTGTGTATGCATTCAACATTTGGCAGGACTCATTTAGCACAAATTTTTGGATCAATATGATGAAGGCAATTAGCCTGTGGCAATGTTGAGTTATTACCGAGGACAGGATTGCTTTGATAGCAGCCTTTAGTCCATCTGTGTATTGATGGGTCAGTGTTGCTCATTGTTCTTTTGATAATGGCCCATAGATTCTTTCTGGGGTTAAGGTCAAGTGGATTGTCTGGTCAGTCAATGCGGGACCGTGGTCAGTTAGTAAGTTTAGGTGATATGTCGAAAAAGGACTCAACACAGGGACTTGACGCCCCGACGAGTCCAAGACCGTGGAGACTTTAATGTTGTATCCTGTGCCTCTTCAATGTTCACACAGAAAATGAAATGATAATGCTTTTGCATATGTTAATAATGACTTATTATGACTACACTAATGCGATTTCACAGTGAGTTAAATTTAAAATTACATTTACATATAGGTCGTACTGTGAGAAACAGTGTAAATTAGTATTCCCAGCACAGGTTAAAGAGGTCAACTGTATAAGCCGAGCTATGTTCTACAATACACCGACGTTAATGCAAATGTTAGACCCACACACTGTCAGTGAAATGCTGCTCTTGTGTTTCATTGCTAATTTTCCTGTCCCTTTCTTTAATATAAACAGAATAAACAAACTCTACTTGATTCTTGTTCTTGCCGTCGCTTCCTTCCTCCCAGCGTCTGCGTTCCTCTCACGTTCTCGTTCGCTCGTCCCCTCGTGGCTCTCTCTCCCAAGGACGTGCTCCCAGCTGCGTGAAGGGTATCGCCGGTTTCCCCCCGCTCGCGGATAACTGGCCGCAAAAATAACGACCGTGCAGTGAAAGTCTGCCGCGGAAAAAAAAAAAAAAAAAAAAAATTACAGCGGTGATCATCCCGAGTTAACGTGCCGTCGTTCATCTTCCACGCTCCTGGTCACATGGCTGTTTGTAAAGCTGTCAAAGTAATGATTCTTATCTCTGTTCATAATGACATCTGTTCCTCTTCACGAGCTCTGTGCAAAATGCCCTTTATAAGATGTACATAGTGTGAGTGTGTGTGTGTGTATGTGTGTGTAAAAGATGATGGAAAACGATGACATGTGTTTTGTCAGAGATTTGATCCTGGAATCACACTGTCTGGGGCCGAGCACCTGATGCCCCAGCTAAGACAAATCACTGTCAAACGAAAAACAAAGATGGGGGCACCGCGAGGTGACGAGACGCTGCCAAACTCGTAGCTAATGCTAACGCTTCGGAAACGCGTTCGCTCCGAAGCGCCTGCCCGTGATCCCGCCATTAGGCGGTGCAGTGACAGGTGCGTGTTCAGCTATTAGGCAGTATGCAGAGTGCTTAAGGAAAGTGGAGTGAAGCTGCAGGGCATCTGCTGTCTCCCGTGTCCCCGTTTTCCCTTTTGTAGCTTGAAGGTTGCGGCGCGTGAAGCTCCACGCGAGCGCTTGGACACGAGGACGCCCAAACCGTGATACGCGGCGCACAGAATATGGTGCCTACGCCGTAATCATCAAGCTAGCACCAATTTTTAGGGTACTCGTGGATTTGTTTATTCCAGAGTTCTCATAAAATGAGCTCTAGTGTCGAAAGAGTGTATTTCATTATTTTTATCCCCTTCTATCTGATTTCTGTGCAGTGCAGCGACATAAGCTGTAGCAGAAATAAATAACTGTGTCACTACATAAGATAAAATATATATATATGAAGAAGCAGCCTTGGCAAATGCTGGGTCTAATTCCTTTTGCTTAAAAACCCTGCTATTTCTGGAATTGCATCATGTCCTCGAGATGTTCGCATCCATATTCATAAGACCTTCTCCGTGACAAGAGTCAGTTGGATGGTGCAGTCACGGCCAGAATCCAGAAGAACCTTGGAGCAAAGGTCAGTCTAAAGCTCAAAGCCTCATTCCAGATGTTCCTCTACAGAGCTGACATCAAAGATACAGCACTTATCAACAATCTCATTTAGCCTCGTTTATCTTCGGGAGCAATAACGGCACCCATAGGGGAGTAGGAATATGATGAATAGCCTGACGTTTGCTAAGAAATGCCCAAATTATCATCTAAATGACAGAGTAGTGGTAATTATGACGGTAACAATAGCGGCTGTGATCAATGAGATAATACTTCCAATTATAAACATGACATCTCATGGAGAAATAATGGGGATCATGTACTGCAGTTAGCTGTTATGATGTCCTTTGTGAATCAGATAATTGGAAAAATACACGGGTCAATGACAATGCAGCCGAGGACAAATCCGCGTATCAGCCAACACCAAATAAACCAACAATGGGCTAAACGGCAGCCTCGCGCCGACTAAGAACGACACACTGGTAGAAATATTTCACACGGCCCCGTGCTTCCGCTTGTGCGCGCGAGTCGGCGACGGGCGCGCGCGCTGCTGGTAGCGCCGGGCCCGCGTGTGACACACAAAGGCCCGTCAGCGAGCGCGGTACCGCTAGCCCGGTACCGCTAGCCCGCTCGCGCGGCAGGCCCCGATAACGCGGGCACTCAGCGGCTTTGTCTCTCCGGCCGGCATTCAGGGCTGTGAAGCCTGCCCAACTCAATCTCCCGCCATTGTTATGCTGAGAATGCCACTGCGGCTTTGTGACAGGCTGCAGAGTTATACGGCCGCTCGCTCTCCATCTCTCTCCTGCTCCCTTTATGCCGTTTCATTTTCTCCGACTTTCTAATTCTCTCGCAGCTCCGCTACTCGCCCCTCTATCACAGCTGCCTTTCATTTCCCGCCCGCCTCTTCTCTCCCCCCACCGTTACACCTTAACACCGCCCCCCCCCTCCCGCCGCTGAATGCTCTCGCGCCGCTTTCCCGCCGCCACCTGCTCTCATTTCTTTAACTCGTGTCATTCCCGCCGCAGCCCCGTCAGTCTGCTGTTTATTACGTGTGCCAAGCATTTTGCTCCTCTTGTGTTTCAGGGAGCGGGAACCTTGACAGGAGACATGGAAGTTCACTTACGCAGACAGGAGCAGCCCGGAGGCGCAAACAGAAACCATCGGCTTCATGATGTGCCCCCCCCACCTCCGTCTCCCGGGTGAGCTTCAAAACCGCAGCAGAGCGGGATTATCTTCCTCTATAAACACTGCGACGTTGTTCACTAGCGCAGCTTGTTAGAGTTGTGGCTAGTCAGTTTCCGGACCGTCATCTTTAAAGATTTAACCTAGTTGGAATCATAAAGTAGGGCAGCAATTGAAAAAAAAAAAAACATACTATCCTCTGAGGTTTTGAACGTTCACGATGTTGTAAAACCAAACCTAAGTAAACATATGGACGTTATAAAAGCAGAATGTGGAATGAGGAGCCTGGAAACACATGCACCGACTCCAAAATGAATCTTCCCGGTTAATAACAAATGTATAAAATGAGACGCCGTGTCCGTTTATGTATGAAGCCCCCCGGGGGGAACGTAATGTGTTTCTCCCTAGCGTGCAGCACACGACTTATTGTCTTGTTCCCAACATGTGCTCCATTTTTATGCCCGTGTCCCTTTACAGGCCCCGTCTCTACCTCCGGGGCCCCGTGACGACTGGCGTGGTTCATCACGGCGCCCGCGCGCGGTGGCGGCCATCCCCGTGCTGCCGGCGGCCATGTTTGATGGTGAGCCACACCTGTCACAATACAGCCCGTCATCTGTGAGCGTCTACAGATTGAAACGGTGGCCTTTTTTTTTTTTTGAGTCGTTGTGGAGGCAGCGAAACTTACCATCGCTTTTATGTGTTGTTTAATTAAATGTCTGAAAGATGAGTAATGACTGGTTGACACTATTCATGTTGGAGCATAGTACAGTTCATGATGGTGATGCCTTCACCAAAGCTCTAGTGGTTTGTGTATATTAGCGAGCATAAGCTGTGTGTTTGTCTTTGCATATTCTGTGTTTATACATAGCAGTTCTACATAGGAACAGGCTTAGTGCTGTTTACGCTGTGCACACAGGCAAACGTTCTGTACAAAGGGGTGTTTCCTGCAAAATCCTGCTAAGATCCGAACCTGATTTTAAACAAAGCAATCCAATATGGGCTTCACATGATAGAGTAAAGGTTAAATGGAGGCCGGATTTAATAAAAAGTACCTTCCTGCTATTGTCCAAGGTTGTTGGGTACAACATGTGCAGCACTCACCTACTCCATGTTTCTGACAAAGTGTAACTTACCGGAGCGCCTCCCGAACATCCCACCTAGGCTCGTCCCCAGCGGTTGAACCCCTGACGTTGCTGCAAACATTATTACACAGTGTCCTAACAGCGACGCAAAGCTGTTTGATACACCGGCTTAGAAACACAATTTAGGATCCCTGCTTTGTTATCTGGTAGCAGCCTTTAGTGAGGCTGAGCATTATGATGAACCAGTGTGTGTGTGTGTGTGTGTGTGTGTGTGTGTGTGTGTGTGTGTGTGTGCGTGTGTGTATATATGTGTGTGTGTGTGTGTGTGTGTGTGTGTGTGTGTGTGTGTGTGTGTGTGTGTGTGTGTGTGTGTGTGTGTGTGTGTGTGTGTGTGTTTGAACAAGGGTCAGAGAGAAACAATAAAGTGGAAATTTGCCTCCCGTACTTTGCAGAATGCTGATGCGCCACCTGAGGTTGGCACTGAGCTGAGGGGGAGACGAACGCAGACGGGGGAGAAGGAGCAATAGGAGCCGAGTGAGTGTGCGACTTTAAAGTAGAACGCGCGGCGGCGGCGGAGCGTTTGGTATGCATTACATCTGCAGCCCCAGATTTGGCCAAGTGCTGCTTCTTAACCTGTCCTCCTCCTCAGGATTATCATTCAGTCTCACCGCAGTTGATAATGTCAAGACAACATCGCTCAGGCTGAAATCATCTGTTTGATATGCGCCGGGAGGCCTTTGTGCCTCATCACATTTTCTGTCTGATGTCCAGTGCTGCTCTTTGGGGGGAATTCATCACGTCCTGTCCCCATCCTGTCCTGCACTCTCATCTCTCCAACACGGCCTGAAAGTAAACAACGCTGCGTCCTCCATCTTCTCCCACCGCATCCCCGCACGTCTGAGCCCAAATGTCCTCTACCGGGCGCATTTATCCACCTGATCAATTTCCCATCTCAGGGGCCTGAAAGTTTTGAACAGCAGCTACAGAGTCTGTGTCAGATGTATCCTATCAGTCGCCTCCAGGCCTTCTTACCTCCTTGGCGTTAAACATTAGTACATCATATGCTGAGTTGTAAGGACAACTCTGAGACCCTTCCAGTTTCCATGTAATAGCCCTAATTATGCTTGTCCTGGCATATTTAGCTCTCTTGCATTTCAATTTTCCTGCCCAGCACTTTGATCCAAAACCCATTTTTCTTCCTTTCTTTCTGGCACCTGCTCCCTCCACCCCCCTTTTAATCCCCATTCACTCACTGTACCTCTGCGTCTCCATTTCCTCTCCACACGCCTCACCACAGCCACCTTGGAAATGTAATTGAGGCAAGCGCTTGTGAAACACCTGCCAGTGGTTCTGCGAGGATTTAAGGACTCTGGTGAGGATGGCTGGTTGACCCCACCGCGACCTCCACTGGCACTAACTAACTGCAGCAACACCCCCCACCTACCCCCAACTCAACTTAGGTGATTAAGCGATCATTATGCATTGTCACATTTACAGTAGTTACCTTGATGCTTTATCTCACCTTGGTTGAGCATTTCACAACACAACATTGGATCTTTACAGTTGTTTAAAAGACCATGATGTAACACGTTCAGTGAATAGAATTTAATCCTTTAATTCGTGATTTACAACTATTGAGGTTACTACAGAAACTCTGGATCTACAGTATTGAACATATCTAAAGCCACTGTTGGCAAATCCATGGCACGGAGTGGATCTCTACTGTCTTTAAGCAGTTATCTAACAAGCACATTTACATTTCGGTGTCAAGGTCAGAGTGATCGATTGATCCGTGTACACTACTGTAACAACCCTTGTCATCAATTTGAAAGAAGCTGAAGCAGGCGGTTGAAACCGACTAGTGCTGTAGCAGAGATGCCAGTTAAGAGAAAATAATTCAATAAAGATGTGCGAGGTGTGGGACTTCATTGCCTTTGGCTCTTTGTCCAAATTCGCCATACCCTTGGCTGTCCCTGGAATTAAAGATCATTTTTAATCACTTTGATAATGGAAGCTTCTTTTTTTTTTGGTTAAGAGGAAGCTCTGATGGATATAACGGTTTATGGGAGTTGACAAGGGACATTGCACTGAGGGCATTAGAACTGGCAGCTTGTCAGACAGCCCACTGGAAAAAGAACAGCAAATCAAGAGAGGAATACAAAGAGAGAGAGAGGGGGAGACATGGGTGGAGAAAAAGGCCTGAAGGGCTTCTAAAGGCACCCAGCAGGTCACCAGACAGGCCTTTATCCCCCACCTCCTCATCTCCCATTGTCCATTAATTACAGTATAGGATGCGAGAGGGCTGCGGAGTGCTCCCATTAAGCTACAACAAATAGCCGGGACACAAGACGCTTAATTACCCAGGGACCAGAGATTGCTCCGTCGCAGTACTAAGAGGACTCTGTACCTCTAAACAAGATCTTTACCCTTGCGGAGAAGAGCTTGGTGTGACTTTAAAGCCAGGGAGACGGACATTAATAAAATTTATGGCTCCGCTTTGTGCCATTATCTGCACGGATGACCCCTTTAAAACCTTTTACCGTAGTAGATAGTTGTTGTTCCCAGTTGCTTACTTATTAACAAAAAAAAGACATTGATCTAATTTGTCCATATGCTGATGGCCTGCAGTATGTTGCGTGTGATATTTTAGGATTTCTAATAACCGCCTTCCCTTATGCCGTCTGTCTTACTCAATTAATGGCTTTCATTTCCCTGAGTCCGGGACTGATGATGCGCCGTAATATCTCACCGATTGTTCCACGGCCCTTTAATTCTGGCGTCTATTCTATCCCGCTCCCCTCTTTTGTGCCGTGTATTCATCAGCGTAATCACAAGGTTCGCCTGTAAGCAGAATAACCGATCGCGCGGGGTTCGCACAGACCGGGGGCCCTCTAATCTGCATAGGCCACACCGTGGAGCCACGCGGGGTGCCACGATGATGATTATCTTAATTAAACCCTGTGTCATTGGGAAATGTGCACAAACAAGCAATAACAACATCACCTCCCATCTGCAGCTGAGCAGCCAACGCCTCCCCAACTCGGCTCATCAGCCGGAGCCGCGGCGATCAGATATTCAAGTCAATACCGCGGCCTCGTAAGACGCCAGAATGCAGCGAATGGAGAATTAACCCGCCGAGCAAAATATATCGCGTGGAGTGTTGCCCGCACCTTTTGGGCTCTTGTCAATAACTGTCGGCGTTTTTTGGTATGCAAATGAGGACGCTATTGTCATCCAAGATGGATGGGCTCCGGAGACGGGCTGAAGGATGTCTGTGAGAAATGGGGTGCAGGGAAATGTGTCTCACCCCTGCTCACCTCTTCTCACCCCCTCGACTCTCCTTTCTCTCCACATGCTCATTTTAGTTTGTGCCATTTTAGTTTCCTCCATCTCTTCCAGGCCCTCTGTTAATGTTTGCACATTCATACAACAAGGACTTGTTCTTCATTTCTCTTGCCCTTCAGGCCACATGCAGGTCATTCCCACTTTCACATCCAGGAAAATAGTCTCCTTACAAAAGGTTTTCTAATTCGTGGGCTTTTATTTAATTATCTCTAGGTGGTGGCTCCTCCTGCTGCCTCTGCTGCTGCTGCTGCAGAATGTTTCCTTTTATTGCCAAGGTCCCATTCCTTCATTACCGGCCTGTTGTAATTTACGACATCATGCTAATTCACTCGGTAATTCGATGAACCCCAAATTAACCTGGCCGGCTAGTATTTTCCCCATTAGTTCGTTTTGCTTCCCACTCTATTGTCTGGATAATTAAGAAACATCAGCGTCCATGAGCTGAATCAAACCTCGTCAGCGAGCGGAGGAGCCGGTGTCGTTTCCTGTCCGAGTTCAGCGGAGCACGGCAGCTGCATATTAAGCACAGGGATGACGGCTGAATTACAGCCGATTAAGATCTGATAATCGCATCCCCTGCTTGTAATGTTGTCACACTGCGGTGCTAGACTCATCGAGCAGGGCGGGAGGATAACATGAGGGGGCAGGCAGGTGGAAGGAACGAGGGTCAAGGGCTGTAATTCGGCACCACTGGGCCGCAGAGAACCGCTGCTCCAAATCCTGTCCACCTTCCCCTCATGACTCCCTCCCTCCCTTCGCCTTCTGCCACGTCAGCTAAGCCACTAACAAAAGCTATAAGATGCCCATCCTGCTTTTACAGTAGATAATTTGTCATGCAATCAGTGGTGGTCATTGAAAACACAAAGCAATCAAGACCATTAGTTATTGGTTTTATCACTTTCACACGAGCCTTGATCCAAACACTGGTCATCATTGATCTTTGAGAAGTTGTCAAGTGGCTCTTATTTGACCAGCCAATTGTTCCACTCACTGCTCCTCAGTGATAGTGGGTATTACTCATATCAGTGCAGCCAGCTTGACTTGGATATTAAACCGGTGGGCACAAGCCAGTACGGTGCCGCACGTGGAGTGAGTAATACACCCGTACCGTCGCTTCCTGTTGTCACTCCTCGGCTTGTTTGTTCCGCGCTGAACCCACTGTACAGTAAGTTGTTGGAGCGATTTTCCACCTCTCTGTCTGCATGAGAATCAAACACTGTGGGATCCACTTCACAGCATAAGTGCTTCAACCTTTTAAGCGTTGATAGTTCCTCTCGTTTCAAAAGGACGTGTTCCATATTAATCATTTAGCTTGTGTAAAGTTAGAATAAAATCTCATAAAATGAGAGATTTCCTAAAAGGATCATTTTCTATGTGATAATTCTCTAGATATGCATCTTATCTGAAACTCTCATGAAGCTTTGGTTATATCGCCAGTATCTAGTAGTGGAGTCGTGTGTGCGTCACAGCCTATCTCACTGATAGTCATCTTTTTGTAGATGGATCTTGTTGGCTTCCTTGGAGTTGGACCAAGTAAAATGTTTCCCATGTTTATAGTAATGTCATTTTATCTCTTTCTCTTTTCCCAAATAAGGTTGAGCAGAACTCCTTAAGTGCTAGTAGAGTCAATCGGACATTTGTGCTTGGGAGATGGAATCTCCCAGTTCTGAGGTGCCCCATTTCAATTACGGCCGAGTTGTCTTAAGTAGCTTCAATCTAAGTGGGGAACTGGCCAAATGGGAGAACAGGTTAAATGGTTCTTGACTTCTCATTAGCCATTATTCACACCCAGAGAGGCACGCCACCAACATCCACCCTCATAATGGCTCCTCTCCTAAACCATTCAACCCAACATCACTGAGGAGAGCATCGTTTTTCTCTCAACAGCCTCTCCGTTCCACACTCATCCCACAGAAAAAAAACGTGTGTTTCATCATTTCTTAAAGGACATGTTAACTTTTGGCTTCTAAACAATTGTCAAACAACATTTGGCCTAGTAATAGTTAAGGTGATTAATCAGAGGTTAAGAGGTCATCATTGGATATCAGGAATCTTTCTAAAATGAGTAGACTGACTTTAGTCATATACCAACACAAGGGGGGTGAGCTGTGGTATTAACAAGGCGGTCTGAGTCAGCAGAGCTCAGATGTCATCCAGTACCACCGAGGCTATAACACCGACCGAGGTTCGGTCACTGGGAACCTCACGGTCACTGTGTTTGAATCTACAGGATAGCAGAGCATGAGGAAGAATTTAAAATGAAAGCTGATGAGATCACTAGATGGCACTATTCCCACTTTCCCTAAGCAGACGTTGAGGAAAGTGAAGAGCATCCCCAGACTTAAAGGCTTTCTTATCTTCTAATGCTTTTCCCAGTCAAGAAAATCTATGAAAACGTAGAGGAAGTCAGGACAAATGTTTGTAAATAGGCAAATCTTTGAGTCTATTAGATCAGATTTAGGTTAAGAGCTTTAAGACAGTTCTGCGTTCTCATAAAACCAGCAGCTGCACTTTGACAGCTGACATGTTTAACAACTTGCGTGGAAAATGCTGAATCGCCCAAAATTTAACACATTCAGTGACGCCCTATTTGTATTCTGGGGGCTTCAGAGACGAGTGAAACAGGAAGAAGGTTCAAAGGGAAAATAAATACGAGACGACGCTTGTTTGGATCGGCACTCGAGTTGCAAAACAACCTTTTGGTTTCCCTGGAAAGCGAAAGCGTGCGCACGCCTCAGCGCTTCCTGCTTTCGTGTATCGGAGTGCTACACACCTGCTCCACGCTCTAGCAACAAACGGGGCATCTTCACCAGGACGCCTCCTATTCCACGCATGCCAGGCGAGCGTGTCTGCTTGTTTGTTTTCCCCACTTCAGCCACGCTCGTGAATGACTCCGGTCATGTATAAGCTGAACGCCTTCACTTGAATTCATCGCCACTCCAGAAATCCAATTTCTTCCTCTAGATCCATGCCACTAGTGCGTAGCAGAGCGTGGGGCTTAGAAACTGAAAATGTTATTTCCTGAACAGTGTTGGTGGATTAGGCTGATGTTGAACCTTTTTTTTTGCCCTGTAGCATGATGAGAGTGTGGAGCAGCTTCGTGAACGAGCCGCCCGGTGACATCATTCTCCTGTTTACAGGTATACACACACCTACCCATGATCCACACGCACGTCGTCAAGTGATGGTGAAAACGTTTCTGGCAACCCACATCTTTTCTCGTCCACGTTATCGTGCTCGACAGCTCTCAGAATGGATGGCTTGTTCCTCGGTGAGACTGGAGATCTCTGTCTCGGCCTCTTTCTGACTAGCGGTGGAACTCTCCTCCTCCCCTGCTCTCGCACTCCATTTCTTTCTCTTTTTTTCTGCTCTGTGTATGTAAATCTGAGCCTGTAGTGTATCCCAGGAAGCCAGAGCGAGGCAGACAGAATGTGTGAGGGAGAAAATGAGTATTGCTTATGTAAAAGAAGCTAAATCCAGGTCAGACTGTACAGTCTTCATTAGACGCTGTTCCCCTTTTCGTACGCGGGCTCTGTGCAGCGCAGACGTGTAGTGCAAATATTAACAACTGTAGTCAGATATGCAAAGGTTATCCTCACACGGGGTGACTATTATGCACCTCTGGTAAAAGCACAGGCGATTATTTAACACTTATTTCAGTGCTGAGTTAATTTACAGAGAGACTAGTTGTCACTGCTCAAAGCTTCTCCAATAAAAGGATTAGCGGCTTTTTAGTTATTGCACCGTTAAAAAATGTCACTTCTAGGCTTTGGTAAATTATGTTGACTGTGGATTAAGAAGAAATAATACAAATAACCCCAATTTACAACCACACACGTGATCGGGTTTCTTCAGTCCAGCGATGTCCCTTTCAAATAGAGATTAATGGTTGGTACTACGGGCCAGTGTCTTCCTGAGGCTTCCACGCTGCCCTTTGTTTTACCTCTCGGTCCTTCACCTGACGCGCTCTCACTTCTGCTTGACAGCCTGTTATCACAAGGAGGGCTTTTAATTAGAAGACACACACTGGGCTTCAGGTTACTGTGTTGTCCACACAGATGCCAGTCAGGCACTATTGTTTTTCCTGTTATTTAGCCAATAGTAAAGTAGCTGCTGGAGAGATTTGAATACGTAATAGTTTTAATAAACAAAACCTAATATAATGATAGTGAGCTTATTTTTAAGGTGAGCTGTATGCTGTTTGTATCTCCTCATGGGAAGCGTGTCCTCCTTCCTCGCGGGTGACCATGACTCCGAGGCATTGTCTTGGTAACACTCCAGCATGTATTTATGTTGGTGAGATGGGTTGTAACCGTGTTTATGATGCTATAAAGTCTTTTTGGACAAAGCCCTTGCTGCCCACGGCGTCTCTGTAGGTCCACTGTAAATGGGAGAGGGGCTCT
Organism: Betta splendens; assembly: GCF_900634795.4. NCBI lineage: Eukaryota > Metazoa > Chordata > Actinopteri > Anabantiformes > Osphronemidae > Betta > Betta splendens. The sequence goes on from NC_040891.2 coordinate 6,364,966, forward strand.
GTCCTTGCAAAGGTCTTGTGGGTATTGGTGTGCGTGTCCAGCTGTGTGTGCATCACGTATCTAGAACTTCTCTGATGTTCGTCTTCGTTTTGCTCCAAACTGTAACATTTATACCCAAATTCATTATTTTAAAATCGTGCTGTTGCCTGTTTTCTAGCACCGAATCCGCTGGACGGCGATTGTCTAAAACATGCTGCGCTTCCAGATGAACATCAAGGGACTGTGTTATGCTGCAACTGTGATTTCATTGGACATTTAAAAATATTTTTCCCCTGCTTTGAAAACTAGACATCATTAAAATCCATTAGAAGCAACATAACTGCCGTTCTTTCAGAAGCAACAACCACCTTCCACAGTCGATGAGGTTGGTAATTTGGGGCTCACATAGTATTAAAATACAGCAATTTAAATGTGTTTATGGTAACATATCTTTTATTTACTTGGAGGCAAAGCAGTAGAAATTCTTTTTCCTCCGCCCGCCTTCCACTGCACGGCAGAACAGCAAAAAGGGTTTCGCGGCTGTCAGGAGGAGTGTGTCTCTAAGATCACATTTCAGGTTAATGACTGTTCACGGCTCGCCAGCCAGTCGCGTGGTGAGGGAGCACTTTTGACGCACTAAAGGGGAGCAAACAGGTGCACAAAGAGGCGGGATGGGGCAAAGGAAGCGAGGTGAAACCGGCGGCATCGAAGTCGAAGTCGGGCAGGCAAACAAGGAACTGTCGGGCGGATTAATTGGGCTCCAACGCACCTTCTCAGGCAAAAGTTAGGGTTGGCTATACATGTGGGTGGCTGTGCGCATGTGTGAACAGGTGTGACGCCGACGCTCCGAGGACTATTCATCCCAACTCCGGCGTGTCTGAGAATGTGCGGGTGTGTGTCGGCGTTCCCTCGTAATGTATGTCAGGCTCGCCGCGAGCAGTCGGTTTCAGGTTGGTCTCATTACTGAGGTAATTCCTCCGGAGCAACAGCTCCATAATGGCAGGAGATAGTAATGATCCTTTAATAGCCCTCCTCATTGCCCACTGGCCAGATCCTAAAACCTGATTTGCCTACTGTGCTCCCACTGATCCAGGAAGATGAATAGAAAACTAACCATCATTATATCTGCCAGGGAAATCAAATCAGAACACCCATAATCTACTTCTCAGCACCCACCTCTTTGTCTCATTTTCAAACTGCTCAGTCTATGCATCATCGCTAGTTTTCCCTTTTCTCTCCCTCCGCTCATGTTTTGTATTTCCTCCTTCGTCCCGTCCTCATCCTTCTCATTCTTTCGCTTGGCTTTTGTCTCGGTCTCAATTTCTATACTTCAAAAGGCATCGGTAGATTGGCTTCTATTTTATTGGCATTCGGGGGTAATGAGGAATGAGCGCAGCAACCAAAGCAAGCGGCTAGACGGGGAACTGGGCTAAGTAGCCTAGCGCGCGGCCGCTCATTTGCGAGCATGCTCTGCAGCAGGGGGGGACTCGCGTCTCAGTCCCAGTAGGTCCAGTTCAGCGCGCTGCATTGATAAGGATTTTGTTATCATCCTTCAAAAGTTTCTAAGGAAACAATGGCGAATGTTGGACTCGATTGTGTTGTGGGTCCGCGTGCATGTGCGGACACATGCATGTGCATGTCCAGCACTCCCTGTTATCTGCAGTGAGAAAATCGAGAGAGGCCGAAAAACTCCACACTAATCTCCTCCACATATGGTTGGGTTTCTCACATATCCTTGATAAGATTTATAGGGATTAGTTTGTCCCCCAAAATAGTCAGAGTGTGGAAAAATGGCTGTCTGGAGGGTCCTTTAATCTCTGAGCCATCGGCTCTGCTGACACAACAGGCCGACACTGAGGAACTGAGACCATTTCTTTGTTTGGTTCAGAAAAAAAAGAGTGTGCAGGAGTCATGTCTGCTACTTTAACAAGCAGGGGATAAATAGGACAGAGAATGGATTTACATGCGTGGGTGCACGTGTCACTGAACAGCCACTGTACAGTCGGTGGCTGTTGTCCCTCAGGTCTGCAGTGACTCACATGATCCATTGCTGAACAATCTATTGCCTCTGTCTGTCTCCTCGTCGTCGATGTGTTCGTCTAAATAATTCAGCTCAAACCCGGGCTAGTCTTTAATCACATGTCACTACTTCTCCTCACTGATGGCTCCTCAACACATTATTATAACTACGTGGGGAAAATTACACTGTGCATCTTCTTTCATCTCAAACTATGATAAGTTACTGTATAGACTTCATCCACATGTTTTTACCACTGACATGTCTTGGAATCAGAGCTAACATGAATGAAGAGACGCCAATGAGATGTTCCTGCCTTGGTTCCAGTGCACGTCTATTTTGGTAATATGGTGCATAATAAGATTATTACACTAATGATATAATGTCACAAATTGCGCCACGGGAAGCAAGAAGGAAGCTGTGATGGAATTCAAGTCCTCTCAATAGGAGACACGGTGCATATGGGCTACGCAGACGGGTCAAGTGAATTGATTTGTCAGGGCCAGCGTCTCCTGGAAACAGATTTGTTGGAGGGTGTCAGCGTGCGGTCTGGTGCATGCATGTTTGTGTGCGTGCCTGTTTGTGTGCGTGCATGTTTGCGTGCGTGCATGTTTGCGTGCGTGCGCCTCCTTGGAAAGCTCGGTGGTCTGCAGTTTCCCCACAGTTGCTTGGCAGCTTCGCTCTACTTTTAATTAGAGAAAAAGCATCTGCAACAAGGGGCACAGCTGAAGGAGTGTGAGCGAGCGAGCGAGCGGGCGAGCGAGAGAGAGAGAGAGAGCTGTGTTTGCATTGTAAACTAACGGAGCCCATTCATCCGGAAGAAATGCAAACGCTTCAAGGTTAGTTTTCACCTTATGTGGAACTGACTCTGAACTTTTATGAGAGAAAATGAAAAAATCAGTAGCGACATCTCACTAAGAGTGTGAACTGTGTTTACTGTGCCCTTTTTTCACAAAGTTGCTGCTTCAGTTTGAAGTAATCTATCTGAATATCCATAATGTTTTAATATGATTTATTTGAATGTTTTACTTGTAAAAACATTCAGCCTCTTCTTCTTTGGTGCTAAATGGTTCACGTTTTCCTTTCGCTCTTATACTGCACAGACACATGTGGAGCTTGGCTGCGGTCCACCTGTTGCACATGTATGTTCAACCCTCAGTTCATGCTCCAATGTGGAATATTTCTGCTAGGTACAGTATAATCCAGCTTTAATTCTGGGTCTTGTATACACTAGTTATGTGGTCCCCCTCCTTTCATTTCTAGTTTCTCCCCCTCCTAAATGAAACACACTGTACTGTACTGGAGTTGCTCAGATACATGTAGCATTAGCTTGAATCATCTCCCTGCACAGTGGGCTGCACTGATTTTTAGCAGCGTTGACCAGTGGATTCCTGGTTCTATTATTATTATGTTTTATTTTTGCAGCGCTCCTCTGTGGCTTATTTGCCACCTCCAGTTTGCACTTCATTGTTTTTCCTTAGCTCATGCGTCTTTTCATACATCTCATCTCCCGCTCACTGCTTCAAATCCCAAACAGTGTAGGTTTCGTCCAGTCTCCCGCGATTTCTGCCTGTATGTCAGGAATTAAGTCTCTTTCGCTCCTTTTCTCTCTCTCTCTGCTCCCTGCTGTCCACTTTCATTGTCTGCCAGGTAGTCTATAGCTCTTTCTCATGTTTGAGGTGTAAAAATTGGATGGCATGCGGTGAGTTGTGGATTAAAGTGAATGTCAATCACCTTCGTTTTTATCCTCTCTCCCCCAGGCAAAACTCCCCGGTGGGTTTACGTGCATGCGAGGATTTTTCATTCTCCCTCTCCGTCTCCCCTTTGTTCATATAAGCTGCCCCACATACATATTTGCATTTCTCAAGTAACTGTGAGTCATTCACCAAGTCAATTTATGACCCATCTTCAGGTGCTATTTGACTCCTTTCATCCCATTTGCCTGTATTCCCTTTCAGGCCACAAGCCGCTAAGCTTGTGAAAGGAAACAGAGCTGCAAGGCAGAGGGAGATTGGCAGATTGGAATGAAACACAAAGTGGTTCATGAAATACAATGCGCTTGTTTGCAAAGTAGGGAGTGGACGAGCGAAATGACCAGTCGCGTGAGCTTAAAGGCTGCTAGTTTCATTGGCTCGTTAAGATGAGGCAAGCGTGATAAAGTAGTGAGTGCTGATCTAATTATTAAACAGGTTTTGGGTGTTTTTGTCAGCCAAGATGCCGACTCAGGCAGATTTTTGATAATGGCACGACCAGCTGTGTCACCCACGGGAAGCTGTGTGTGTGTGTGTGTGCGTGTGTGTGTGTGTGTGTGTGTTTGTGTGTGCGCGCGTGTGTGTCAGTCGGGACAAATCAAGTAATCTCTTACCCTTTAAAATTAGGGTCCTCACCACCGTCTCTGACATTTTCATAGCAGAGGGACGATTGACAGCCTGTATCTCAGATGTATTAAGTGCTGGGCAGATTGTAACATCGCTGTGTCTCTGATAGACATTAAAACATTATGGAAAACTCTCACAAAAACAAAGGAGGGATTAGTGCCTCTGAGATGCTTTTATGATTCCAGAGGGGAATTCTGAGGAATCTGAATCCATAACTCTCTCACGGAGGTCTTGATCCAATGCTGTAACTCTTGATGAGAACACATAAAAATAGGGCAGAGCCCTTCTTGCTGGCGAAACCAGGGAGGCTGATTGAAATTGCTTGATTGTTATTAATCCTAATTAGCCTGATTTTTATGGAAGCAAGTTTTGGTGATAATCTTAATTACTGCTTGTGAGGTTCTGCTCTTTTGAGGAGAAGTGAGTGAGATGCAAGCTCAAATCAAAAACGAAGTTCAATATGATTATGCACATTTTAATAATAACTAATTAACTCAACAGTCTGTGGCTTTCAAAACTTGATCTACATAGTGGCGTTCCTAATGGAAAAATGCTTAAATTATTGATTTGATATATGAATGGAGGATTAATTGGGACTGTGGATGTCTTCTGATAAAAGCTTTGTCACTTAGAAAGGGCTGTAGCATCGAACGCTGCACATCTTGTTGTAAGCGCCTCGGTGGCATCTCGCAGACAGGGCGTCTGAGCGTCCTCCAGACAAGCGTAAGCCTGTGGTGACGGTTTGAAACGTCCATCAATCGCGTGTCTGTGATGCAGCACTGAGAGAGAAGCCGCTCGCGAACATCCCGCTGTGTGGATGCAGGCGTCATCCATGGCTTTGTAAGTATCATAAAACCACCACAGCTACAGTACAGATATGGGAGATGCAAAAAATGCAACTTTGTATATAAAAATAGGAACAAAAAGGCGCAGAGCTTTTTATTAGCAGCCTGCAGGTCGAGCTTGTTACTACGGGGCAAACAGGGACTATGAGACACTATGAGCGGGAGGAAAAGGCTGCTAACTCCCACTAATGAGACGAGAGGGAGGACCCAAATGCACGACTCGTAGACAACTAATAATCAATGGTTTTAATAAACAAATGAATGACAAAGGACAATATAACTAAGGGCGCTGCATAAGCAGGATTCAAATACTCAGGTACACAAAACTAACACATTGAAAGCTGGATAACTACAGAAAAAATCACTGGATCTGACAGATGTAAGATTAACAGACCTTCCATACGCTCAAACAGGTGACAACAATCAACTAATTCTCAAGCAGGTTGTTAGTGTATGGGATGCTTACAGGGACTACCGAAGGAAGGCCATGTGTTTTGTTTCTTTTTCTGAAGTCTGGTCCGCTCAAATACAGGACAGTAACATTTAGTACGGAATGATGCTAATAAAGAAATCATCATTTTGTAAAACAATCAACAAAGCAATCATGCCACGATCACAGATTTTAAAATGACAACCCATCTACAACTTTACCGTCTGATGTTGGGTTTCTACTGTGTTAATTGATTGCTTACATTACGTTGCAGTCAGGGCCCATGCTGTGACGCATGCGCCGGAGTTTACTGTAAAAACAAAAGCCTGTGCGCGTTAGTGTCAGATAAAAGCCAGTAATGATTAATATTACTATTTGTTATTTCCATGTACCTTATTTATTATTCATTCAATCCCAGCAGATGCTACTCCACACATATGGATGCTGCAGTATCACCCAGCTGGTGTCATACCCTGTATTTGTGTGGATATTAATATTAAGGGGACAGAAAACAACCCAAACTACAGGAACCTGTAATAAAAAAACCTGAATGGCTCTAATCTCACAACAGCACAGACATAAGTGCGCGTCCTGACTATCCACAAGACGGTGAAATGACTAAATGCTTGTGTCAGCTTTAGTTTAGCTCCTTTACTGACTATGTTTGTAACCAAAATTGCAACCCATAGTACTGTACTGTATATACATGCATGACAGCTGTTTCCCCTCATTTAGTGAACAGATGGTTTGGTTTACCTTGTTCGCCATAGTTTAGAGTATCTGCAATCTCACAGCAAATCAGTGCTTTATCCTGAGCTGGAGACGCTACGTACGTCTGCTCGTCATATTCTGAATGTACACTCACCGTGCAGCCAGTGTCTGAAGCCAAACTCTGATCACGGCTTGTTATAGAGACAGTATGCTATGATCAGGCCCTCTTCAGGGTGATCAGGGTGGAGTCAGGCCAACATGCCATCTGAAGCATAGCACCACAGCACAGAGAGCGTCTCACTGACGCCCATGAAATATCTGATGGGTCTGAAACTTCCTCCACTCGCAGTAGTTCTAATTAAGTAGGCCAGTGGGTTAAGCCCCTTCTGTCTTTAGGGCCCGTATGCTCCTTTAAACGTTTAATGGACATATTTTATGGGCTAGTTATGATAAGGTGTAAAAAGGTCAGAATTTGCAAAAGGTAGCTGAAGTGAACTTTTGAAAAGCTGAAAAATGGAGGAGAAGCTGGCGAGGGGACGAAGGAGTGGGAGATGGAGAAGCAGAGTAATGCATCATACTGGCAGAGGTCAGGCAAGAGCAGGCTATGTAATTAGCTATAGAGGAGCTTGGTAATCATGCAACTAATACAGTGTTTCAGCAGATAATTAGTCACACAACTGTAGCAGGATGACTCCTACATGTATAAATATACATATGATGCAGTTGCAGCTCTCAGATCTGACACACAGGCTACTAAGTTCAGGTTATATCTACACCCTCGCACTGGAAGCAACAAGAGGCCCGGCAACCTCCCACCCCGACCTTCCTCCTTTTGCTTTGTTCTTCCTCTTCTCTCCGCCTGTGGTCCGTCTTCCTCCATCCAGCCGCCTCCTCGGTGCGCTCACAACAAAACCCCCCAGAGAGGGGGCTAATGAGGGCTAACGACGGGAACGCACGCTGCCGTTTCCCTTTCATTAACGGGTCTGCGCTTGTGCAGCGCACACAGCTTTTCATCATCGGCGCCGGCTTTTCTTCGTCCCGTCCATCCATCACCTCCTCTCTCTCTCTCTCTCTCTCGCCCCGCGTCTCCTCCATCATTCGAGTGGAGTGGTCCTCGCCTTCTCTTCACACCGCCACCTCCTCTATGAATGCTAACACGTGTTAATATGCTCCTAATTACTGCTTGGTAGCGTTTCAGTGAGCGGGCACAAAGTCTCCTGGTGAAACAAACACATGTTTCAGCACAAACCCATGACTCCACAGTCTCTGGGAACTCGAGTCGGTGTCAGCGCTCGTTATTTGGTAACATCCTACAACATTGCTCTCATCGCGACTGTGGCTAGGGGAAATCTGCAGCGTGCAGCCCCACATACTGCTGAGCCATTGTTGATGCACCTTCGGGGGATCATTTATTAAATCTGAAAGGCTGCATGGGCACTCGCAGGGGTTCACACTGGCTTTTTAGCTTGGGCCAAAACCAGGACTTCCTGTTCAACACACACACTGTGAGCGACTCTATAAACCCAAACACGGGTTTTCTGCAGCAGCTGTGGCTAATGCTGACCTGCAGGGTTAACAGAGTTCAGGGCTGCTAATAACTGCTTTGCTTCCAGAGAATAAAGTGACGCTGCTGGTTGTTTGCTTTGCTGAAGCCTAGTTACAGGCGGCATAAAACTTTTTTTTTTTTGTTGTTGTTGTTTTCTTAAGATAATCAAAGAAAGTCGACCGCTGAGAAACTTGCTGTGAGATAATGGATTAGCTGTGGTTTCATTTCGTTACTGTTCCGACTCTGTCCGTCTGAGGGACTGGGAGCACTTCCAGGTTTTCCGCACATGATTGGTGTTTGGCAGACGCGTGCATGAGGCCCTCGTCTCCGCTGGGCTGCCAGGAGCCACACCAGCAGCCGCCTTTTGCTGACGGTCATTGATGATTTAAATTTTGCCGTGTGATTCCTTCACGCTCCACACAGTGCTGGGAATAGATTTCTCGCCTGTTGCACTTGCTGTTTTTGGCTCAAATCGATTTGGTAAGCGAGATATAATTAGATAGCACCGCGCTTCGTTATCATTTCCCATGAGGAGCGGCTAGTATGCATTACACTCATTTCTCCCTTCAACCCTTTGCTCTTTAATCCAGCTCCTCCTTCTTCTTCATGGCTTTTTTTACAGTCTGAGAGCTTTTTTGTCTCCCTACCTTCTGCCTTATTTCCCAGAGTGCATGCACCAGAATAATATTTCCGTAATCCCAACATAATTAGTCTTTAAATTCTGTCTTTCAAACTAATATCTTAAGACTTAAATGTGGGTTCAAGTGTGATACATTCTGCAGAAACTCCTTTGGAACCTATCAGTCAAACATTTATTTAAATTTCTAACAGAAAAATTCCAAAAGTTCCAGATCCAAGTGAAATTAAATTAGCATTGTGAATTAAATACAGTTTTAATATAAAAACAAATTATTGTGCAGGCAGATGTTATATTATTCCACCTACCCTAAAATTGCAGTGTGGTGAATCTGCCCCTCTTTGACACAGCTTTCCCCAAACTTCGAAGGACTATTTTACTGTATGGGCGGTTGTTTATTTTTATCTGCTCTGTACATCTGTGTTAGTGTGACATCAACAAAAAAAGCAGAGCAGAGTGGTTTTTGCAGCTTGTTAGATCAAAATGCATTGTGTTGTACTGCATCTGCTGTTGTAGCATTCAATACATAACTTCCAGGCGACCGTCTGGCCAGACTTTAACAAAAACTAAAACATTTAAAACCACATTTCCTTCTATCTGCTATGAGCAGTAAATTATTACCTCAATCGCTGACACTGTTTTTTCCACATCCTCTCTGTGTCACTGTGCAAGAACGTGGGGTTAAATAAACTCGGAGGAACCTTTCGGCTGCTGTGAAAAACTCACATTCATAAACACAAATTACGTGAAGTGTGTTTTAAACTGATAATTCCCCCTTATTTTTATGTGAATACATTTTCACTTCATTACCGTTTACTGCAAATTGATAGCACAACAATGACTCATTCTTGCTGGTTACTGACAATACTTTTTAGTGGCAAGAAAAATATTTTCCCTTGGCAGAAATTATAACAGTCAAAAAACCAGAAATAGCAGGAAAGTTGCTAACTAATCAAAACCTTACACGCAAAACACATCAAATTTCAAAGAACACATTATAAATAATTCTCAAAAAGAATGTGACAGATTATTTCAAAGAATTTTGTTGTTTCTCATGTATAAATCATGACCTTAATACGAAATGTTTCATAATTGACAATAAACTTATTGCCATTAGGTGTAATCAGAAACAAATACTCATTTAATGTACTTTCTTTCCAAATACACTCTATAGGTAAGAAAAACCTTGTCTGTAAGAGGTGAGTCACTTGCTTGCCCTCAAATTAACCTTTCTGCCTTGTCTCTCTTGAATCCATATTTCAAAGACACAAATCTCATTACAGATCACAAGAACAAAATCAAGAACTAATGATTAAACAAACAAGGGAACCAACTAGGAATTGCAAATAGTGCATAGTCGGTACTCTGGTATTGTTCAGCCACTAGTGAGGTTTGGCTAATTATCTGGGCCGAGTCATGAAATAAAAACGGTTTTCAAAGTAAATGTTGTTTATTTCTTCAGAGGAGGCCTCAACAGAAATAAAATGAGGGACATATTTGAAGTTTCAAAGGGAAAACAGAGTCATGCAGTGATTTAAAGAGCCACAATCAAAGTTGTCCTTGTGTAAAAAAAAAACAAAAAACGGGTGTGTCTAATTATAGCTCAATATGAAAGTTCACACAGCAAAATGTCACATCCAAAATGTCAAACACCAAACAATGCGAGACAGCCTTGTTAATTGTTATAGACAACGATGGTGCAGGGATCGAGAGTATCTAAAAATAGCACTAAGTGCTGTAGTTTAAAGACTTTAAAGTCTTCACAAAAAACTTAAAAAACAGAAAGTTGGGGCTTTTGCTGCCAAAAGCTCAGTAGGAGGCCATGAGAGAGACGGCTTTGATGTAAGGGGAGACAAACTCACAGGTGCGTCACACCTGTCTGGCAAACAGGAACTACAGAACACAGGCAGACGCACAGGGGGAGGGACGAGCTGAGCAAAAGCATCTGTTGCTGTCTATGGTGCTGATTCCTCTCTGCTCCCCGTTTAGGTCTGAATCACAGGAGATGTAAAACTCCTGCCTAAAGATCCTGCAGCATTAATAAATCCAGTAATATCTACTGCAAACAACACAAGTCTGTGCAGACACGGTACCTAAGCCCACCTTTCGCTCTGTGTGGTTTTAAAACACGGCAAACAGCACTAATCGATAATATTATATTAACATGGGTTAAATGAATGATTTTGTGGTAGATTTTACTGCTGAACAAACGGAAAACTGGAGCCACACTCAGCGATTTCACACAGCTCCTTGCAGCAATTTTACATCTTTCCACATCGAACGCTTTGCTTTTGCTTTCCAGATGCTGTTTTTAGCTTGAAGAACTTCACTTTAAATCAAAACATAAAGTGGCCCGAGGCCCAGACGTCAGTTCCGCCCATCTATATAAACAACACTAAAAAAACTGAGTGCAATCTGCAGTCAAACAATGATTTCAAGGCACATCCTCCAATGTATCTCAATTCACAATAAGTGACTTACCTGCTCTGTGTTCTATGAACATCATCATCCACATGCATGCAGATGTGAAAGTGTAGCTGCACAAAGCCTTTCGCTGGCGTTGATGGCAGCGTTTAGATTAGGTCAGATTAGATTCAACTTTTTGGTCATTACACATGTACCAGTACAGGGCAACAAAATAGAGTTTAGGTCTAATGAGAAATGCAATAAGCATCAAGTGCAGGACATAGATATGTGATGAGACAAATATGGACGGTATTTACAGATGGGTATGTAATGGACATAATATACAGGTTGATATTAACTATAATCAGGGATTTACAATAGATGAATGTAGATTAGCCTATATGCTGTTGCTATAGTAATTTATCTCCCACACAGCCGCCTGCACTTTTCTTATTGATATGAAGACACAGTCATCACATTACTGTAGCGATCTGCTGTTGTGCGGCGCTGCTGCATCTCTGAGTTTTGAACTAGCGATGCGCTCATCATTTCATGCTCTGGCCTTCTCCTTTGACTTCTGGCGGGTTTGAAAGCTTCGGCGAAGCCTTGAAAACAGAGACTGAGAATTCACTTTGATAAACATATATCTTTAGGCTAGATTAAAACAGAAGGCAACATAGCCAGAACACGGGGAGTCGGAGCACAGCTCCTTTGAACATCGCTCCGTGGGAGTCGTAATAAGCTTCTACCCCCACTCCCCCAACTTTCTGCATTTTGAGTTTTTGTTCTCTCCTGACACAGAAAAGTTGGACACGCAGAGACATGTGGGAGGCGGTGCAACTTGTAACATTTATACTTTTGCCATTTGAAGCATTGGAGTAGATTATCTGTATGTTAGGATTTAGAATTGCTAAACCGAATTCTTTATAGAGTCTGAACAAAGCGACAAGACGGATCAGATGAAGACAGAGAAGACGGAAAAGTTTCCATGTGTTTCTTTGGGGGAGATTTTGCATATTGTCAGGAAGGGAAATGGATCAAAAGCAAACAGAGAAGAGCCTCTTTCCTCGATTCACTCCTCTCCTCGTGCACATGGCTCCTTGGACTTTTGTTGCACTTTTTATTGTCATATTGTGCATGAATGAACACATAATTTAAAAACGTCCAGCATCCTCTGCACTTCATCACAGATCATCAGCCGTCACCCCCCCTCGCATCCCGTACCGGTGCTTTATCTCCTTTTTCCAGCGCGCTCCATTTTTTTGTGTACACTTTTTGTTGCCTCATTGTCTGCGCCGCATGCTGCGTGATGAAAGGCCAATCAAGTGGAAAAAGAGAATCCTGCCATGGAAATAAAGTGCTTCACATCTCCACTTATCTTCCTGCTCTCAAAGGCAGTGAAGTAAAACTTGCAGGGACCCAAAATAAAAGTGTAAGAATGAGACTATGCAAATGAAACACGAGTGTACGTAACACGAGTAAAGCAAACACAACTCTCTGTCAGTGGCTGCACTGTAAGTAGCGTGGAACTTTTGTGTCTGTAATTTATGTGTGTGTGTGTGTGTGTGTGTGTGTGTGTGTGTGTGTGTGTGTTTGTGTGTGTGTGTGTGTGTGTGTGTGTGTGTGTGTGTGTGTGTGTGTGTGTGTGTGTGTGTGTGTGTGTGTGTGTGTGATGAACGATGAATAAAGGTCATTAAAGCAGCCATGGATGTCTACAAGGCTCCCCACTGTTCGAGGCAATGAACCCTCCTTCAAGGCAGTTTTTAAATGTCAACTCCCTGTGACCCCCCCCACCCTCCTCCTACATTTTGTAATACTACTGTGATCATTCCATCATGGCACAGTTTGCGTCTCTATACCTTTGTCCTAATCCACAGCATCTTAGAATCATTTGAGGATACGCTGCCGTCATGCTTTTCTTGGTCAAATATTGGGGGGGGCAAAAGTGTGACATTTTCCTTCTCTCTATTTTCCAGCACATCGGAAAATCATTCCAACAAGTCATATTGAAAATATTACCTCTCGCCCATGCAGGTCACGTCCGGTGACTTACCAGTTATCCGCAGTTCAGTATCGGTGCAATGTGCGCTTGCATTGACGCCGTGGCCTTTTGCCATGACATTCAGAAAGCCAATATTTGTTATGGAGAGTAAGAAACAACACATAAATGTTGATCTTATACTTTTAATAGGAAGCCAAAACATGAGGGATATGATGTCATTGATTGGGGTGTTTTTACTAAGTGTTCGATGAGCGCTGCCTTTTCGGTATGCCAGCAGCTTTTAAGGGTTCCCACTGACATTATATGTAACAACAAATCAATCTAGTTAAATTAGCCTCTTCATCCTCCCTGTCGGAGGCATGATGTGAATCTTTACTCTGCTCAGTGATTGTTATGAGGCGCTAATTGGTGTCTTCCAGTCACTGCCTTTTATTTCTCATTCCCACAACCCAACTGAGACGCCGTTCATCATAAACGACGTCGGATTTTTAATTCACTTCGTGGACTTCTCTTCTTACCAGCGTCATCTTATGACCATTCCGATGACTGACGTTTCGGGGGTTTGTGTCTTTCCTTCAATTGCGGTGAATTATGGTGCGATTAAGGGCCCATTACTGTGTCCCGGTAAGACGCTGCAGAGGGCGATAGCTTGTTAGCATGCCGGAGCCCCCTGACTGATCACCTTTGAGCCTAGTAGGAAAAACACTGCATAAAAATTGAAAATCAAGAGTCGCAGCTGTTCATTCCATAATAATAAATAAATAAAAGAATATGCCATCCGTTTCCGAAAACACTTTTCATTTCTTTTTCCCTCCTTTATGAACCGAGCTCAATTTCTTTTCCTTGGGAAATAACACTAGCGTTGCCCTGTGGGTAAGAATTTGCCGGGTGGTTTAGCAACCCCTTTATTTCACAGTGAACCTGTTGGCCCCTGTAGGAAATTAGCTTTTAAAGCCATCAGGAGAGTTCTACTGACCTACCAGGCAAAAAGCATAGTAACCATAACGTGCAAGATATTCTTTTTTTGCTATCATCTAAATTCCTCGCTCAATAAACAACCATCCTTTTTAATAATTCATTGCCAACCAGTCGGATTGTGGTTTAGGGAGATGCTCCATCAACTGCCAGTGTGTCTGATGGTACAGTATGCAAGACTTGCTCCAACCAGCCGTGACTGGCTCCAAGGCAGTCTCTCCAAGCCTGAACGATGTCCACTATAAGGTGCATTATTTTGCTGCACATTTATGATCCATGCACTTCCCCGTAGCAAAATGGGTGATTTCCATAAAATGAACTAGTGAGTAGAAAAGAGGAGCCTCATGCTCACCGTGTTTTGTTTTATGGGTGAAAGCAAACACATTTTCAGGTGGATATTTTCAGTGCGGGGAGAATAATGACACCCATTTCATTTCAAAGTTTCCTGGCTCGCTTTGTGCGCTCGTCAGAGAAGTCAGCGAAGCCTTTAAGAGAACTTACTGGGTAGCTTACTGTCCTCATAATGCCCATTTGATGTTCAGCGGCACTGTCAGGATGCACCAGCAGTGCCAGCCACCGCTTCTCATTCAAAGTCTGCAAAATGCAAAGATCAAAGCGAACCTAATTTGAACAAATGGTCTGTTTGTTTTATGCTATTTGTATTTGTATGGGGCTCGGGTATTAAAGAGCAAAGCAGGCTGGGAGTCCTATCACTGTCAATCTGGACGCTATATTTAACAAATAACTGTTTGGAAACAAACAATAACTGGAGGCTGCCTAGGAGCTGGAGCAGGTGGATGCTTCAGTAGCTAAAACCGAGAAATAAAACCTAGAATGGGTTACAATCTGAAAACATGACTACCTTTACTGTATATGTTTTGACTCATTCCAAGGCCTAAGCCAAAAACAGGTCAGTTAACTACAGCAATAAATGGGTGCGATGCTGGGCTGAATATTAGCAGGCAATTAAGTCATAATTCACCATTCAGACATGATTACCTTTACTTTTCATATTTTCTGTGCATTATTCCGATAATGTCTGTGTATTTACCTCTAATAGAGCCTTTACACTGTTGGATTGACTCCTTATTTGCTGCAAGCAAAGACTGAGCGCATTCGTGCATCATGTTGTTCCAGGCGTCAGAGGAAGGGAGGGAAACAAAGAAATTCTAGCTGCGTAACACAATGCATGAAAAGAAAAGAGTCACAGTGAGAGAAAGAAACAACAGCACAACTGCCTGGTGCATCATAGGACGGAGGCATCTGAATTTCCGATGATGACTTTGGCATTCCGGGGGCAGCCGCAGCGGCAAAACCAGGCTTGTGCAGAACATGGCAGCGAGCGGGAGCTCAGCAGGGAGGCGGTGGGGGTAGAGAGAGCACTGGGCGGAGGGGTGGGAGGAAGGCGGGAGCGGAAAAGGTGACGCGTGGGTTCAGGGTAGCACACGGCTCCGTGCTCTCTGCCCCCCACACCTCTCACCCCTTAGTCTCCGAGTGGGTGATTAGCGTGGGCAGGTGCACAGGATGGCGAGTGCTGTCAGACACTGTCAGAGAGGAGACACCGCATTATTTAAGCAGTGGCGTTTCATAATTAGCTTATTAATAATAATAACAATATTGTAGTTTTAATTCTGATGTCTAATGCAACGTGTTGTGTCTACATGCTCGGTATAATCTAGGGTTCTTCCATTAAGTTGAATATGCTGTACTACAGACATTGTTCTGAAAAAACTTTTTTTTACATTCATACTTGTTGCTGCTTGCGAGATCTGACCCTTCCTACTTTTGAATGCTTGTTGTATGATTAAGTATGTCTTAAGGGCAAATGATGAAATAAACATGTGTAGCCTGCAGTTTAGGAAACCAACGCAGCAAGTGTTATTAAAACAAATCAACAAAATGATTCATACAAACATTAAAACGCTTCAGAAAGTTACTCAAATGATAAAAAAACAACAACTAAACAAACGTAAAACCAAAGCTGCATTATGATTTTACAGCAAAGGTCTAAGTCATTTAAGCAAATACCTCTGATGATGTCATTGAAGAGATACAATTTAGGTGCATTAAAGAAATTCAGTGGAAAAGCCCTTTAGTGGCCTTGGAAGGAAAGACGTCAGGTGGTTTGCTGCTGCTCATTTTTATCCATTTACTGTACATGACCTTAAATATAATGAATTTTACTTCAATGCTTGTATTAATATTTGAATATTTACTTTGGAGACCGGTGAGTGTAATCCAGACTGAGAGGAAGTTTCAGAAAAACCTTTTTCTTTATTAGTAACAGCTTTTGACTCTTTACCATACTGTACGCAGTCAAGTGTCAATGCAAAGTTTGTGTTGAGTCACAGAGGAAGAGAATCTTTTGTCTTAAGAGGACTATTTTCCAACTTATCATTAGTCTATCTCAGAATTACGTTGGCATTGTCGTTGTCATTTGCTGTTAATAGCATGCAATCATATTTATGATGATTATGTTACATAATAGCCTACGTGTGAATTGGCCTGGGGCTACAAACAGCCATTGAGTGTACCATTATCACCCTTGTAATGTTTTCTTGCTCTGTGTATACGGTTACTTCTGACCTTGATACTCACAGAACTTTTCACTTTCACTGTCTTATTGGCTTGAAGAAAACTGTTTGTATAAATAAAAATGGAAAACATCCCTTTGGGCACCTCGGTTAGCATCGAGAAAACCATCAGAATCCAGCTGAACAAGATTTCCTGCTTCTCTTTAACATTTAATGAGAAGCATTATTGTCTAAATTGTACATCGTGTTCCTTCCAGTGTGGCTTGTGATAGGAAACATATGGAATAACAAATGGTCCCAGACGCCTTCTGTTAAAAATCAATAGTACAGCAAGTACGGTAGATATCCATCAATTACAACAGAACATCACGTTAAACAGTGGCTTGTTTAGGATTTTCCTAGACTTTTAAACTCCGGCTTCCCCCGCGTAGATCAACTGAGACCAGGAATCCCAGTTCATTTAAGGACTGGAATCCTCTGGGAGAGTTATTATTTTGAATGGGTAAAAAAAAGAAAGTGCAAATAGGGGATGTGGGAATGGAAGCTCAATAGGGTCACATGGGTGGCAAATGACTCAAATGCTGCTGTGTGGCATGATAATCGGGGAACCAGTCAAACAATCAAAAATATTTAAATAAACCTAAATAATGAATAGGTTATTTCTAGGATTTAATATTGTTCCATCGCATATTGGTTGATAAATGCTAAATAATTTAAATCCAGTGTTTTATGAAGTAGATGGAAAGCACTGCTGCCTGGGCTACGCATGTAATGGCAATGAAGTTTCTCTGGTAGAGATGTTCATGCGTGTTGACAAAGTATCCAGTTACATTAATCCAAGAGAAGACAGAGTCGATGGCCAACACTCTGTAATGAGAGAATAAGCACAGTGATGTGGCGACGTGAACGAGGGAGACGATCTATGGGCGCTAACACGACATGGCTTTAAGTAGGGCGACGGGGATGGGAGAGCTGACTTTAAAGAGATCGTTCTGATAAATAGACTTGATGAGGCTGGATGGTTGAGTGTTCTCTCCACGGGGTGAGCGAGCTGAGCCGCCATGGTGGTTGTTCTGCAGCTCTGATGAAGCGGAAGGGATTATGACATTAAGTTGGGTAAGCATCCATGATTTTTGAAGGAGGTTTGCTGTAGCAGTATTAAGTATCTGTGCTCCTTTTGATTCACAGTAGACACAGACCAACATTTACTGGCTTTATAGTGACCTTCTTCTTAATACTAAGGATTGGTCCTGTTAACTACCTTGGACATGAACATTTATATGTCCTATCTAGAAGAAAAAAGATCAGAAGGTGTCCAAAAACACAAGGGTCCATCCTCTGTGGGCCATGACCCACCACAGTATCTTTTGTCCCTGTGAGATACCTGAAAAACAATCAGATTAAAATCCTTTCACTTTATTAATCCGATGGTCATTGACATAAGTAAAGGTCAAACACAAACTGTGTCTACAGGCTGCTGAAAGTTGCTGAAAGGTGTTGAATTTGATATAAGCTGTGAGAACAATCAGACTCTTTGAGCATTTGCACAGAGGAGTAGTGGTGTGGTGTCAAGCAATTTAGAATAAATGACCAACTACATATGACACCTCATCTCGATCAGTGATAATACCTCTATTTAATAAATCCTTTGATGTTGTAATTGTTTTCATATTTCAATGACGGCACAACATCAACTCAGAGTCTGAACATAATTTAGTGCTACAGTAATTATGAGTTAATTGCCATTAACTTGCTTTATGTTTACATTGTAACCCACAGGCTTCTCTACAGCAGTCGTCACAGTGGGCAGATGTAAATGCTTTGCAATTACTGCTAACCGGGGGAAACACTCTGTAACACAGAGGTCTGTGGTCACAACTACATCGGGGGGCTAACTTTGTTTTCATCACATGACAAAAAAAGAAAAAAACAGGGAGAAAAGGGTGAGAAGGGAAAAAGTAGAAAAAGAGGAACACGAAATCTAGCCCTTCTTTTCTTCCGTAATCCTTTTAAGATTATGAGAAATTGACAGTGTGTCATTTTTATTATACGCCAGAGACTTTCATCAACTGTCAGTTTCTTTTTTTAAAGAAGGATGATTATTGCAAACAGTTTAAATCCCTCTGTTATGTATGCACGGAAGTCAGCTTTTGTCAGTTTTGCATAAAATGCATGAAATAATAAATGTGGTTCTACATTCAAAGCCTTTTTCCTTATTTCCCAGTTATTGCTTAGTTTGTGCTCTAAATCGTAAAAGCCAAATCAGTAGAAATCAGGGTAACAGCTGCACCTTCAGTCGGGACGCTGCAGAAAAGTTCAGGCTTAATGGCACAATGTCAGCAAGGCGGGAGGGACAGACATAAGCAAATCCCATTACGGCGACAAAAAGATGGAAGACTGGCTGCATTTTCTTTTGATCGTCACGATTTCAGTGAAATGCTTTGAATATAAAAAAGCAGGCAGGCATTAAGTCTGGCTAATGAAACCCCAGCAGTTCAGTCACCTAACACTCCGGCCTGACTAGTGGTGTTTGCATCTCGCAATCTCGGCTGCAGCGGCTAAGAGGACAGAGGCCGCTACTCCCCGGGCAGGCGCCACGTCTCCTCTCAGCTGGACACTCGAAAAGGTCTCCCCTCTCCGCCCCCACCCTCCCCCTTGACACCTTCTGTCTTTCGAACAAGACCCGCGACATGTGCAAATCCCAAAACACAGTTCCATTAAAGCCCCCCGGCTGCCGACAAGGCCGGGAAGATGGCTGACACACGGCGTCTTCGGGGAGCAGAGCAGGGTTTTACTCGCATCTCCCTATCTCTCCCCCCCCCGAAGTGAGGAACAACACGGAGAAACTGCCTGTGTGATGCACTGAGACCGGCTCTCGAGTGAATACTCAAAACAAAACAAACACAAAAAAACACCACAAAACATGATTTATGAAAGTAAAGTACATTAAACTGATTCTTCCAATTCACGCGTCGAAGCAACAGGAGGAAACTATAGGCTGTTATGGAAGTGCTGCTACTCTCTAAAGAAGTCTGCATTTGAATAGAGTCATGCGGAGTGATAAACAAGCAAGCAAAACAATTTTGGAAAGTGTGAGCTCATGCAGAAGTAAACAAGTGCATTCATTAGGGAAAAACAACAGAAATTATTAAAATGACAATTATATTCAGGGCGATAAAAATGGAGTACGATGGAAAGCTCAGATTTAAAGATTCAGATAATGCAGATGTCATAAAAACACATTTACTGTAGCATCATCATACAGAAACATATTATGCATGTTTATTCGGCTGTAATGTCCCTTGTGTTTAGAAACAACACGATTATTCACAGACTGAGCTCAGTTCAATATCAGTTGTTTCATTAAAGCCCATTTCACACAGACGCGTAAACGGGCTTTATGTTATGACAGAAGCGGCGGCGCATCGCTAACAGTCAATGGACTTGATGCTCTAATAGTATCGCTCGGCCTTTTTCGTGTAAGCTGTAAACAACGTGTCAGTGCTGTCACATAAAGAAGCGGGCGCGCTCCGGCTAATGTGCCGGCGACTTGTGAGAGTGACTGCTGGGTGGTGGTGGTGGTGGGGGGTGTGGGTGGGGGAGGTCTCTTGTACCTGCCAAGCGCTCGCTCTCCGGGGATTGCGGCTATAATAGCGGACAAGGCCAGTCATCATTAAGCATGTTCTTCCTCCACGGGTCCAGTCGTGACATTATAGGTTTGAATAAGACGTGGCTTGCGAACATGACAGGGAGGAAATTGGTTGGAATAAATCAGCCAAACTCTTCACATTTCACACACAATGGAGGCTCTGAATAACCAGATGCACGTAATAAAGAGATTGAACCTTTACTTGCCTGATGGCGACCTCATCTCTCCAATAATCTTCCAATTTCCTCGCATTGTGCTCTTTGCACCCTGCTGTTGTATTAGGCTGACATTTATTTAACGCAGTCACGCATCATGTGTAAAGTTAAATGAAAAGAATGAAGATGTTAAGTGACAAGACTTATGTACAGTTCTTTATGGAGGACTCTAAACAATCCATAGATGGTGAGAATCAAGCTGCTTCATCCAGCGTTTTGTCTCCAGCGTCTTTTGGTTGTGTTGTTTTTTTTTTCCCGCTCAGACCAGAAAAGCATCAGGTTTGTGCTGCAATTCAGCTGGAATCTCCAGAGCCGGAATTAGCCTTGCAAATGTATCCGTGTTATTTCTTACGGATGTGCTGCCTCTAAGATTTAATTCTGCAGTAAATCACTTGAGATCATCAGGATTCTGCTGGAGCGAACCGTTCTGTGAGTTTCCTCTGAATTCTGCGTTGCATGTGAGGAAATGACACGTTGTACTTCGGATCACTCTTGTAGTCGTGTGATGGCAGGAAGCTTTGTTTCATTTACAGATGTTTTCCTTTGCTGTATTGTACGTCTCTTCGTGCCAGCATGCAAATGAACCCAGTGTCATTCAAATGTGCTGGCAACTTGCCTTTGTTTTAAAATGAGATACAGCCACTACGATGTGCGAGTTAAAGTTCATGTACACCCACTGATGGATCGTCCTCAGAACATTAGTCATTCCTATCCGCATTAGCATCGGTTCCCCCTATAGAGAACGCTGCTCGTCTATTGAGACTTTTGTGAAAAGCAACACTTTTTAAAGAAGTATCTGCAATGAATTAGGGGCGCTGACAATGCTTCCAATTTGCATCCCGCAAATGGGCTTTCTGTCATTCAGCCAAGAACAAAGTGCACAGTGTCAAATCTGATCTACGCTCAACTTGGATGCCAAGTACAAAACACACACAAAAAAATTGTTGAAACGCACACACAAACATAACAACATTTTAAGGAGTAGAAACACAAAATAAAACCATCAGTGTTTAAACAAATTAATTTAGAAAAATGTATTTGGCAGTCCACTGTTTGTGATGCAACCACAGCCGACTACTACACCCTGTAGATCTACATTAGGTCATCCAACTGTAGGTAATACATCCACACCAGTAGGTGGCAGCAGCCAGGCTGCTGTAGCCATTATTTCATTTCTATTCTATTTCTATTAAACGCAGCCAGGTGTGTTATCAACATGTTGAACTGGCTTAAAGTCACAGATGAAGGAAAGACACCAAAACTAGGTCTAGTGACGATCACCCCGCAACCTTCCACTCGCTTTGTCTGGCCATAATCTAAGTCTGTTTGTCAGTACGTAGTATGTTTCCTTCTTAATGTGGTGAGACTCAGTCCTTGGCTTTCACTCCCAAGTGGAGAATAGGGGAAAAACAAGAAAAACCTTGCTCTCTCTCGCCTCTCGCCAAATAAAAATCCACGTGAAGGATTGATGAGCAATGAGTTCACCGGGAGCGTCCGCGGGGGAGGGGGCTCGAGGGCGAGCTGCCAGCTGATGACACAGCGACACATTAAGACCGAAGCGCTTGGACGATAAAACGCAATCACAGCACCGCAGTCGGATCGCAAACCACCGAGCCGCAAGTTTCGTTGGAGGCAATTGACTTTTACACCCGCTGATTTCTCATCTCGACGAGGAGCGGGCGGCGGGGGAGTCGCGAGGACAGGCGCCAGCCACTATCAGCCGCTGCTTACCTGCGAGGGGCTAATTATAACCTTTATCTCTCGACTGCCACTTCAGGGTACGCTCATTGACAGCTGCCCATTGATATACAAATCACCGATGATGATATTCTCAGTTCCCTTCGTGATAGAAAAAAAGATGTGACGGTATGCTGATGATATTATCCTTTTTGTCATTCAAGCGTATCGAGATTAAGTGAGAAGCAATGCGGTGGCTGTCAGAGCCGGCTTTTGATAGCGGTTCCTCTATTTACCCATCAAAACACTGCAAAACATCTCCGGTAATGAGCCGCTCCTCCCTCGCGAGCATAAAGGCCCCAGCTGTCACGGCGAGCCCAGCGTCCCACACTCACGCCTCACTACTGTACGGTGGGCTGATGTGTGGATGATAATGCCGTCACGAGGATTAGCGTCTCCGCCGAGAGCCGCCGACTCGCTGCCGTCGTCCCACACCCATCACTTCCACTCCGTCTTGAAGTTGAAACAAAAGCCCCGCCGCCAAACACACGACTCACATCGTGTTCTCTTTGATATAAAACTTGACTCAGTGACATTGACAGAACCAGGTCTTGCTGCGCTTTGCTGTTTATCTTTTGAATCTATACATTAGCAAATAGGTTGATGGCAATTACAGTGAAGCCTTTGCATTAAATAGATGCTCCCAGTGTCTATAAAAAGCATAGAAAGTTCCCTTTACGCTGCTTTGATTTTCTAAGAGATAATTTTCAGCTTTCTGTTTTTGGATTTCACTTCTCAGAAATATTTTTCTCTTCTCCCAAAAGGATGCACCATTATCAGATGGTTGTCTTTTCCAAGTCGGTGCAGAGAATGGACTTAGATGTTCCGAAGACAAAATCGCCTTTCCGGCTGAAGATTCTCTTTGAGATCATAATGCAGATATACTCTGAATTAGAAATGGTGTTTTCATACAACGTCTGGAGGAGCGCGAGCAATTGTATCACCGATAGACACCTTATTTTTTATTCATTCTGCCTCCCTCCCTTCCTCCATCTCCTCTTCCCTTTTCTCTGACGGCTGATTAGTCTTTTTATCTGCTCTCGTTATTTGGCAGGATCCGCCCGTCTGGATGGCAGAGTCGACCCCTCCACTATCCAGTCGGTTGCTCTACCTGTTCCCCCACCTTGTCACGCTGCATTACTGTCTCTTGCTGCACAAATCAGATGTAATTAACCTTTTAAATGACGATTGTAAACCAGCAGCCGACTGTTTACACTGCTGCCGTAGGCTTCATTTGAGTAGCCATCCTTCATGCGGCTGACGCCTTTTTCTCATTTGCGGCTCCGTCAGCTGTCTTCTATCTTAGTCTGTCAGACATTTCCCCTCGTGCTCGGCTCCTCCTCGGCGCTCCCTCCTATCTCGGTGGCTCTACCTTGGCTCCAACTATGCGCGTCCCTCACATGTCAGCCCTTGAACGTGGCTGCAGCGAGCTCACAACCCACCGAGATGAGGGACACTCCAATTTCCAGCCACAGGATAAGAATGCCGAGAGGGGAAATGGAGTAATTGCCTAAACTGCAGCTTGACCTTGAGAGGATGAGCGCGGAACATAAACCATGAACCCGCGGCTCGACCTTGCGATCGAGGGGCAGGTGTTGCAAAACAGGCGTCAGATAGCGATAATCTGGTATTGGACATTCTAACGATGGTTATTTTATTCATAATGGCAGCGTATATGACTTGTGGCTCCGCTGACACATTTCGCATTTCGGCGGAGCAGCCTGTGATTGAGGCGTCAAGGAGGAAATGACTTATGGGTCAGCGTGACAGGAGCTAATCATACCAGTCTCATACAACATGCAGGATGATAAAATAGAGAGGAGAAGCCACACACACACACACACACACACACACAAACACACACACACACACACACACACACACACACACACACACACACACACACACACACACACACACACACACACACTCGTCTCGTTCCTGAGGGCTGACCTTCAGGATGGACTCTGTTAATTACTAACTCTTAAGAAGCCCTGTCGATTCCACTTCACATGGGTTGTTACTCCTTAATTAAAATAATAAGGCAATTAATAACAACATGGCTGAGGTCACTGCACATACAATCCTAGACTACCACTTAACACAGCCAGAGCTTGGGCTCCGTGTGTGTGTGTGTGGTTGAGGAGTTTAGACTCACATGACAGCAATGAGTATCTCTCCTCTTTACACGTCCTCGCTCCCTCCCAAATAGCCACTCATCCGCCCCTCCGCTGCCACATCCGCCTCTTTTCTTTACGCATCCCATCCCGCCCCCCCTGCAGCTGAAAGGCAGCGTGCCCTTGCAGGGTAATTATATTAGGTTTGGTGATAGGGGATCATAAAACTTAAAGCACTCCAATACCTGGGAATTGGCTGTGGGCACGGCAGCGAAGTCCTGCTGCCGTGTTTGATGGCGTAACAGGGGTTGTATACTTCCACCACGCTCGCCTCCGGTAAATTGAGTCATCATGCGAAATGAATAGGCGGCGTAAACAAATAGTCCTAAATCAGCGTGCTTAGGAATGTAACGCGCGCCGCCTTGCTTATTTACACGTTCAGTCCCTGCACAGCTGCTCGGGGTGATAATGCCGCACTTTACGGCCTCCTTGCCTCGCTGCCTCCACCCCCCCCCCCATTGTTCTCCTGGACTTCCCCCTGTCTTATCCCACCTTGCTCACCCATGCCTCCCCCTGTAGGTCATAAAGGATCAATAACAGCTAAAATGATCCTTCAGCTGTAATTAAAGTATGCCACAGCGTTCCTTCTCGCACCCTTTTGCCCTCACCCTGCTCTCCGGGCCTCGGGTCCTGAGCTGCTCTAGCCTCTGAGCTAGCCTTCGCCGGCTTCCTCCACACATACAAGCACACAGCGCCAGCTAAATGGTCCGCGGTGGCCTGCGCGCACCAAGGGTGATGGTTGAGTAATGACTATAGATTCCTTCATTATCCCTCCCCTAACAGGCTGGCAGGGCGCTTACATTACAGTGAATGAAGGGAGGGCACTGGCAAATTGGAAACACTCCCAGTTCCCATGTCACAGATGGTAAACACCACTATGTTCCAACACACAGAGTCTGTTTTCAGTCTTAATATGAAATAGGTTCAAATACTCATTTTCTTTGCTACTTGCGACACAAACGGAGGAAAAATTGTTAATGAAATGTTATAATCAAATGTTCTCATCCATCATGTTAATCCCCTACCGCTATCTGTTTGAACCCTCATCAGATCCGACAGTTCAAGTGACAGAGATGTGACGTTAATCGATGGCTTATCGTCTACAGGCAGGCAGTGGCTGCTGCGGCTCCCAATCAGAACGAGAGGCGAACCGCCGCCTTGATTGTGTGTTCGGATTTTAAAGATAACACTCAATGAATCCCCTCGGAAAAAATGTGCACACGTGCTTTATTTGAAGTCTTGCTCTCTTTATGTTAATAGTCTGTCAATAATGCATGCAGCCATAGTCCAAACAGCTAAATTGGAATGAATACAGCACAGATGATTATGACAAATGTGTTACATCTATTCAGAAAAACACCCAGTGAAATATGACCAAAGTAGATCTTTTCTTTTAACACTTACCATCTCCTGTTTTAACAAATATCATGAGAATGATTCAAAAAACAGCTGATGGGTTTTGACGATACCTTAGGAAACGGCATGAGGGTTTATACGTCTACCCTCACTCGTGTTTTTGCTGGTGGTAATAGAAGCGTGTGTGGTTTCTCTAATACAATAGTGAACCATTAGAATCCCCAACACCCCCCAATCCAAATTGAGAGTCTAGGGATGAAAGGTGGCACATCCTGTAAAGATGATAATCCGCTTTGTGGTTTTGGGCTATACTTGTGAAACGGAGTCGACTAAATCTGGAGTCGGCTTCACAGATTGAATGGGAGGCCACCTCGCATTGAATCCCACGAGGCTTTTTGCACATGCAGTACCTGGTGGAACGAAACGCGAAGGAACGAGGACGATCCGCTGAATCCTACCTTTGACTTTACTATGTATCCATGTAAAGAGAGAAATAAGGAATGGAAATAAGCACTGACAGACGATAAGCCACCAGTTTCTCGCCCACAGCAGCCTCTGTACTGATGTACTGATACTTCTCAGTTCGTCATTAACCGCAGCATCTTTGACCTTGTGTGAAACGGATTGTGTAACACATTGGTGATATGTGTGATTTACTGTACGATTTTCCACTAATAATGGTACCAATTTTTTACACAAGGCACAGAAATAAAGACAAAAATATTCCAATGACACTGTATTCAAAAAGATACTGAAGGCACTTTGTAAAGAAACAGCCTTTGTCCCTAAAGGGTCATGTAGAGCTTTCAGATGCATTGTGAGTATGTCAGGTTCAGGTAAGGTTTTTTCTAGTAAAAATGCCTCCTTGCTAAGTAATTCATATTTTCCTGATGTCAGAAGCCTTGATTTAAAACACGTTTCTATCGGCATTATTATCTCTGCGGTGTATTATTACTGCATAGAAATATGTGGCGCAGTCACCTAAACTGAACCTGGTAGTGAAAACACTGAAACGCTCATTTCATGGATCCACGTGGCCGCTTGTTTTTTCTAGCTTTTGTTGCCTAAACCGAACTCAGAACTCTCAGTTTAAACTCAGATCCATGGCGCAATAACTGGGCACTCTGAACACCCGGTACCCGCCTCAGTCGTGTCCTCGCGTTTCATCAATAAAGCTTGGTTCATTCAACAACTGTAAGCTGCAGGATAACGGACTGTAATAAGGTAAATCCTGTGGTTTGTAGATGCAAAAGAAGTGGCTATAAATGGTGGATTGACTTTTGGATTCTACAGTTCTCTTAGTGTTAAACAGCACTGTAGACGTGTGGATGCTAACACTGTGCCATGTGGGTGTCTCACCTCCTGCTTCTCTAAAAACCCTCTGTAAAATCCCCCTAATGTGCTCCATTTTCTGTCAGGTAAATAAATTGGTGTTGGCCTGGAGATCTCCATGTGTCATCTGAGTGGGGTCTAATGTGTTTACCACAAAATGTGCTTCGGTGCCGCTGATGTCAAATTGCTCTGAGTACTCCAGCTGCAATTACACAGCGACAGATGACTGGGGTGCGGCATTGATCTGGCACAACTGATTGCATCTTACCATGCCCTGCATGTAATAAGAACAGAGCAGGAGATTAATACAGATGCATGGGGGGGTGGGTTGGACACATGCACTGTATTAAATTTGCAACAATATGACAAAGCTGCTCACAAAGACTCTCTTGCTCTTCTGGCTGTTTTTTATGTTTTATGCTCTCACGGTGAGTGTAACTGCCACAAACCGAATGTCATCCACTGGTAAAAACATAAATTTGCCTTTTACGCGTGGCACTAAATCCAGAAGTAGCAAAGGGAATGATAATACAAGCCATTAAAGTTTGAGCACATCTCCATCTGCACACACATGTGCAACAGTGTCGACGCGGGATCCTATTTTAAAGTATGCATGAGTGGAAACTGTAATTTTTAAAAAATGAGATCTTCCTACATTATTGAGCTTGAATGTTTATTCTCCTCAGCTTCGGGTTCCTTTATTCCGTAAACACAGGGTACAGTATCCCAGTCCCTTTCTTTACCTCCTCCATTAGCATGTTTGAGTAGAGCCGGAGTGTCTGAGCAGGTTTATGTGATTTACCCTCCAGTGGCGAGCTCTGTCAAGATCAGCTCTTCTCCTCCAATTACCATGTCTCCATCCAGTTGCTGAAGAACTGCTGTACAAGCATTTGCTGATTTTTTTCTTCCTACTGCATAAAGATTTTTACTGCCTACAAAATCCCAGCAAATACACTTTCATGTTTGCCATAAATCTTGAGCGAGAGAGACCGAGGTTCCCAGCGCTGTTGTATCCAGTGACGAAACCGACTTTCATCCCTGCATCGCATCTCTCTGGCCATTACACGTAATCTGTGACCTATTTTCTCTGCGCATCGTTTTTTTTTTCCTCCGGTGATTTAATATATACTTCCTAAGCTTGCACCACGGCGAGTTCCACCTGTCTGTAATAGGCTGCAGTGTGATGAATGTCCGCGGAGAGTTTATAGAGTGATGGAAATGTGGTGGGATTACAGCTGTCACATCCATTTAAATTGGTATCAAAGAACATATCCATTAGTTTTAGAACAGAAATGTGATAAATGCACCAAACCAAAGTGACGTTACAGTCGTCCACTCTTTGAAATATGGCTAATTAATTGTGGCTAATTCATTGCTTAGCCTTGGTGCTAAATGTGTACTTCTACATAGGGTAACTAGCATTTTTGTCGGCCTGACAAATGAAATGCTCCCATTGCACTATAAACCTCGAGCATTTGATTCATGTCTGTCACTATTTTATTTGTTTCTTCTACAGTGAACAGCAAATGAAAGACCACGTCCTACATAAATTAACACCATAAAGTCCTCCAGCACGTTGGATTGTGTTGTATTTGTGTTGTGTTGTGTGTTTGTATTTATGTAAGTGAACGCCACACGAGCTGCGTTTGGACAGAGGTCCCAAGATTGTGACAGGGCATGTACAGTAATAACAATAGCTGTCATAGATTGCTTTCTTTGCTTAATTGGCACCATGCGTTTCACATTAGGGCCAATCAATTAACCCTAATGATGCAGATAATTAGAACATAAATGTATCAAAGTGCAGTGATGCCCATTGAGGTGTGGAGCAGCATTATGGTGGCGTTAATAGAGTTTTTATTAAGTCGTCGCCGTCCCGCTTTGGATCTCTTTCCCCGCCGTTGAGACGAACAGCGCTCACGTTAATGTGACAGAGAACGAGGGAGATGGAGAAGACAATAGCAATTAGACAGAGCCTTTATGCTGACGCTGAAGCCCCACTAATGATTCACTGACCCCCTCACGAGCTCAGATGCATGATCGTATGTTTAGGAATCAGTATTGTTAACTTTGGCATCACACACAAAGGGGTTTACTGCAATGTTTTTCTTCTGTCCGGTAATTTGCACAATCATCAGTCACTTTGTCCATTAAAGCCAACAAAGCCTTTCACTGTATGTCGTTAAACCTCCATCCTCCTTCAAGCTGAATTTTGGCTTGCTCAAAAATACACTTAATACGTTGCTCATGTGTGTGATGCAGATTAGCGATTATGATCTAGTCTTCTTGTCATTTTGCAACAACCTGTAAGAAACTACACTCACGCTGCCACAAATGCAGATGAATGCACACACACACGCACATATTTACTCCTCCTTCACTGCATATCCAAGGCCAATTATGCACTTCATGATCTGTGGTCAAAGGCGCTTCTCAAACAATCCCTTTAATGAGCTGGGCCTCCTCCAAATGCAGCTCCATCACTTGCGGTGTCCACTTGAATGTGTGCGGCGGGGGAGGAGGGAGGAAGAGGGGGATGGGGGTCATTTCTGCAGCTCAGCAAATTCAGTTTGATAGTAACAGCGCTTGTGCGAGGCGTCGATTTGCTTTGGTTACTGACCAGAGAGTAGAACAGAAGGACTTTAAATAATTTAGCATCATCTCAACCACGTCGGCAAACAATCATGTCTGCGAACGCTGTTTATGCCCCGTCACCGCTGAAGCGATCTCATATACTCCTCTCCGTGTCGGCCTCCTGCTTTTCTAGGGCTTCGAGATAAGTCTGTGTTTAATGAATATTTTATTTTTCAGTTAAATGCAAATGCCGCCAGGCGGCCATTGATAACGTGCTGTAAAACACAAATAGATGCACGGACCTTCTATCCAGATAGGGTCACATGCAGTAAGAGGCAAACAAGCCCTGCTGGAATGAAGCCATCGTGAAAATATTGCCTGAGTGGAGTTGATTTTGTCAGGGACTCGGGCAGACGGCGAACCCACATGCACAGCACGGAGGCGATATTATAATCAACAAAAGGTTTATTCTTAAAGGCACGGTCAGACGGTCCAGGTCATACACGAAAAGGCTCGGCGAAAGTACAGACAGGGAACAGGCAAAAACTCACGGTCGGTAGATAATCCAGGGTCGGGCAGGATACACGGTGCAAGCAGGAACAAAACACAAGAAACACGAAACACGGGGACTCAGGAAACTAGGGACGCTCAGCTCAGGGATTCACAAGAAACACGACAATCTGGCAGGGAACTAAGGACACAGGTGGTGGTTAAATACACAGTGACTTGATGACTAACAGAGTGCAGGTGTGGGTAATGAGCAGGGACAGCTGTGACAAGACAAGAAACCGGAAGTAAAGCTAAAACAGGAACAGAAACCAGGAGACTACCAAAATAAAACAGGAAACAACTAGAAACACAAAGCCAGATCATGACAGTACCCCCCCCCCTATGGCGCCTTCCACGGCGCCTACGGAAGCCCCCCCCCCAAACCAGGGCGGGCGGAGGGTGGTCCCAGGCGGAGGGACCACCCTACCCCTCAAGGTACATGAGCAGGGTGGGTGGAGGGAGGACCGGGGGAGGGCCAAAACAATAGTCCACAACAAAGTCCACGAACAGGGAAGACACGAAGTTCAGGGATTCCCTCACGGAGGGTGATGGCGTGGCGAGACCCTGCCCAGCAGCCGCTGAGCCAGGGTGGCACTCTTAGTGCCCTTGGGCTGGACCGATGTCCCCGGGGACCACCCCGAATGGCAACGTCCTCCGGGCGGACGCTGATCCGAAGGGCTGAGGAGTCGAGGCGGGCGTCGCCGCAGGAGGCAGCGCCATCCGGGCAGCAGGAGGCGCCGAGGGCAAGGCCACCAGTCCGGCGGCCGGAGCCGGGCCGCCAGGAACCGATGCAGGTGCGGCCGGAGCCGGGCCGCCAGGAACCGATGCAGGTCCGCCGGGACTACGACGGGAGCGACCCCCTCCTGGAGGCGCGCAGGAACTGCGACGGGAGCGACCCCCTCCTGGAGGCGCGCAGGAACTGCGGCGGGAGCGACCCCCTCCTGGAGGCGCGCAGGAACTGCGGCGGGAGCGACCCCCTCCTGGAGGCGCGCAGGAACTGCGGCGGGAGCGACCCCCTCCTGGAGGCGCGCAGGAACTGCGGCTGGCGCGACCCCCTCCTGGAGGCGCGCAGGAACTGCGGCTGGCGCGACCTCCTCCTGGAGGCGCGCAGGAACTGCGGCTGGCGCGACCTCCTCCTGGAGGCGCGCAGGAACTGCGGCTGGCGCGACCTCCTCCTGGAGGCGCGCAGGAACTGCGGCTGGCGCGACCTCCTCCTGGAGGCGCGCAGGAACTGCGGCTGGCGCGACCTCCTCCTGGAGGCGCGCAGGAACTGCGGCTGGCGCGACCTCCTCCTGGAGGCGCGCAGGAACTGCGGCTGGCGCGACCTCCTCCTGGAGGCGCGCAGGAACTGCGGCTGGCGCGACCTCCTCCTGGAGGCGCGCAGGAACTGCGGCTGGCGCGACCTCCTCCTGGAGGCGCGCAGGAACTGCGGCTGGCGCGACCTCCTCCTGGAGGCGCGCAGGAACTGCGGCTGGCGCGACCTCCTCCTGGAGGCGCGCAGGAACTGCGGCTGGCGCGACCTCCTCCTGGAGGCGCGCAGGAACTGCGGCTGGCGCGACCTCCTCCTGGAGGCGCGCAGGAACTGCGGCTGGCGCGACCCCCTCCTGGAGGCGCGCAGGAACTGCGGCTGGCGCGACCCCCTCCTGGAGGCGCGCAGGAACTGCGGCTGACGCGACCTCCTCCTGGAGGTGCGCAGGAACTGCGGCTGACGCGACCTCCTCCTGGAGGTGCGCAGGAACTGCAGGTGCTACCTCCTCCTGGAGGCCGGCGGGCGCTGCAGCTCCAAGGGTGACGGGGACTGGAACGACCGCTACAGGGCCGACGGGAACGGGGAATGGAACGACCGCTACAGGGCCGACAGGAACGGGGTCAGAGACAGGGGTGACCTCTACTTGGCCTACGGGAACGCCCTCAACTTGGCCGGGACGCCTCTACTTGGCCTACGGGAACGCCCTCAACTTGGCCTACGGGAACGCCCTCTACTTGGCCTACGGGAACGCCCTCTACTTGGCCTACGGGAACGCCCTCTACTTGGCCTACGGGAACGCCCTCTACTTGGCCTACGGGAACGCCCTCTACTTGGCCTACGGGAACGCCCTCAACTTGGTCGACAGGGACAGGAGCTGGAACGACCTCAACTTGGTCGACAGGGACAGGAACTGGAACGACCTCAACTTGGTCGACAGGGACAGGAACTGGAACGACCTCAACATGGCCGACAGGAACAGGAACGACCTCAACATGGCCGACAGGAACAGGAACGACCTCAACTTGGTCGACAAGAACTGGAACGACCTCAACATGGCCGACAAGAACTGGAACGACCTCAACATGGCCGACAGGAACTGGAACGACCTCAACATGGCCGACAGGAACTGGAACGACCGCAACATGGCCGACAGGAGCTGGAACGACCTCAACATGGCCGACAGGAACTGGAACGACCTCAACATGGCCGACAGGAACTGGAACGGCCTCTGCTTGGCCGACAGAAACTGGAACTAGAACGGCCTCAATATGGCCGACGGGAACAGGAACGGCGTCCTCCTCTGAGGAGCCGACAGGAACTAGAACGGCGTCCTCCTCTGAGGAGCCGACAGGAACTAGAACGGCCGCAACATGGCCGACAGGAGCTGGAACGGCGTCAACTCCGGAGCTGGCATGACAGCTTACAGCTGCCGAGCTCGACGGGGAAGACGTCGGGCCTGATTGGGTGGGGTTAACAATCGTCAGACGGGCGGTGCCCTCTGACGGGGACAAGGACGGAACTGGGGTCTGGGCAACACACGACTGATCTGGGGTCTGGGCGACACACGGCTGATCTGGGGTCTGGGCGACACACGGCTGATCTGGGGTCTGGGCGACACACGGCTGATCTGGGGTCTGGGCGACACACGGCTGATCTGGGGTCTGGGCGACACACGGCTGATCTGGGGTCTGGACTAGGTTCGACTGGGCTGGGGCCTGGAGGCGACAGGGCTGCACCAGGGCATGAGCATGGCGAGGCTGACCTGACTGAGAGGTGGGACATGAAGCGGCCGCTGGCTGCAGGCCCGGGAGTTGCAGGGCCTCACGCAGGACAGGCTCCCTCAGGACGAGAGCGGCTGCTTCCTGGAACAGTTGTTCTCTCGCGCCCTGGTCTGTAGCCGAATTGGCGGTGTTCATGAGGTGGACGAAGAGAAAGGCAACTGGAGGAGAGCAGAGGAGGTGGACCCGTCGGGCGACGCTGTCTGGGATGCCTGTTATCAGAGGGACACAGTCAGTCAGAGAATCAAGGGGCTCCTCTGTCGGGGAAGAAGGCTGCTCGGTCCCCATGACCGAGACCGCGGGACCCGGGATCCTGGACCCGCGCCGCCGCCGTCGCCGTCCGGAGCAGCTGCGACTGTCCGTCGTTTGAGGCGCTGGGCGCGGTGTGGACCGGACCTCTGTACCGGGATCCGCATGGTGAAACGGGGCCGCGGCGTCTGGAGCTTGGGCTGGAGACTGGGGAAAACACGATTGAGCAGGAGACTGGGCAAAACACGATTGAGCTGGAGATTGAGCAGCGCGCGGCTGAACTGGAGACTGAGCAGCGCGCGGCTGAACGGGAGACTGAGCAGCGCGCGGCTGAACGGGAGACTGAGCAGCGCGCGGCTGAACGGGAGACTGAGCAGCGCGCGGCTGAACGGGAGACTGAGCAGCGCGCGGCTGAACGGGAGACTGAGCAGCGCGCGTCTGAACTGGGGACTGAGAACCGCGTGAGAGCAGGAAATCCTCCCAGGGAAATAACCATGGAGCTGGGCAGGTTGGTGCAGGCACGACGATCCGACGAGGCGGAGAGGAGGAAACCGAAACCATGCTTCCGCGGGAGAGTTATATTTACCGTAAAAAACAAAGAAAAACAGTCACTGACCTGACCGGAGGCTAAGTGCTGGCTGGGTCCAAGTCTGGCCAGATTGTTCTGTCAGGGACTCGGGCAGACGGCGAACCCACATGCACAGCACGGAGGCGATATTATAATCAACAAAAGGTTTATTCTTAAAGGCACGGTCAGACGGTCCAGGTCATACACGAAAAGGCTCGGCGAAAGTACAGACAGGGAACAGGCAAAAACTCACGGTCGGTAGATAATCCAGGGTCGGGCAGGATACACGGTGCAAGCAGGAACAAAACACAAGAAACACGAAACACGGGGACTCAGGAAACTAGGGACGCTCAGCTCAGGGATTCACAAGAAACACGACAATCTGGCAGGGAACTAAGGACACAGGTGGTGGTTAAACACACAGTGACTTGATGACTAACAGAGTGCAGGTGTGGGTAATGAGCAGGGACAGCTGTGACAAGACAAGAAACCGGAAGTAAAGCTAAAACAGGAACAGAAACCAGGAGACTACCAAAATAAAACAGGAAACAACTAGAAACACAAAGCCAGATCATGACAGATTTATTGTGATATCTTTGTCTTTACAATGCATCTAGAATGAACTAGTCCTGCAAATCCAGCCCACAAATACAAAGTGTAAGGAATGTTTAAAATGCTCAATATGTGTATAGTTTAATGAAAAATCATTTTTAATCTACAGGATGAGAATCAGACAACTTGATCAACTGTGTTATTGTGTCTTGGGACACAAATTGCGAGCAGCAGCTGTAACTGCTTCTATGTTGGTGAAATATGGATCTGCTCCTGTTCTTTTGTAACATATATATGTTATTGCAGAACGATAATAATTATGATTCTTCCACTTGAGCAATAAACCTCTGCTGATGATGAATTTTTGCCTGGGGAATGCAGTATAGGCCTCAGCCATTTAACGTATGATTTACGTCTCTATGAATTGAATGCTCTTGATTAATTGAAATAATTTAACTGTAAGCATTTAAACGTTGGCCAAACACACACTTGTTAGGTGGCACCCTAATGCTAATAATGTGATTGGGCAGCTACTTGTAGTTTAGGGAGTTGCTAATCAAGGTATTTTTTATCAGAAGCCCTAAAATATATTTAATGTTCAACTTCTTCTAGAAATGATACTGTATAATCTCCCCTGATCAGGCTAATTGAACTAAAATCCAGAATGAATGGCAGGTGTCTCCAACAGGTTGTTCACCAAATTCACGCTGATGGTCAGTAAAATAAGCGGAATCTCAGAATGGAGCATCTGGACAGTCCTTCATTTGGTCGCGAGCACTGACAGAGTCCTGAGCATCTGCTCCGCTGAAATATTCAGCCACGCTGCGCCGCGGCGCCCCTCTCCGGGGCTCTGTTACCATGTGCAAGAACCAAAAGGCCGACGTGAACAACACCGGGCGACGCAGCGCCAGCGTGGGAGAGTGGGGGCAGCTGGGTGAAAGCTACTGAGCGCTCCGCTTTCTCTAAACAAGCGCCACCGGGGGGCCCATAAGGCAAAACGCTGCACTCGAGGGCCGTGATCGTTCTAACTAAGCCAGGTGTGAACCGGCTTGAACAGAGTAAAGAAGGCAAAGAGTTTGTTCAACCCACCTAAAAGTGTGTAACCACTGTATAACACCTCATGTTCCAGCCAGGTGTGTATTCTGAAGCCCCCCCGCAGTGTCTGGTATAAGTTGGTACGATCTCATGCTGTGTACAAATACATAATGCCTAAGATTCAGGCCTGATGATGACGAGATGACAGGAGCAGAACCGAAAGCAATTAATTAAAATAATTAAATAATAAAATCATTTTACATGACTGTTGTTGTTACGCAGTGCGACTGTGGCACCAGAACCCGATAGCCGGCCTCCGTTCAGAACACCACGCACATCACATACAGCAATAACACTAAGCAGTTTTCTACCGTATATGGTTTCAGAAACCGTGTTCGATAACAGTCGAGCGAAGTAATGGCTCCGTTTGCAGCCTTCCCCTTTATTTTGCATCAATTCTTAATAAAACACGATCTAATCGTTACTAAAGTCGCACGTGACCAGTCAACGACATATTGACTGTGGAAAAAGTAACAATGTTAAATATTTGAACCGCCTTTGATCACTTTATGCAAACGCCTTCTGCACAACCTTCCTCTCTAGAGCTGCTATGATTTACCTCAGGTAAAGGTTTCGTCATTGTTATTAGTATGTAGAGGCAGAGGATTACTGTGAATGCTCAGCTCACTGCAGCCAGGGCTGTATTTTTTGAAGTAATTACCTCCAGCTTCAACCCGGGGAACCTCAAGTGCTTCTACGTGTGAGATGTTGTCCTCGAACTGACCTCGTGTGATCTGATGATCTTATTCATTACAGACGGAATCGAACGCTGCATATGTTCGCCAACAGAGCATCTCATGAACTTTAAGTGTGGACAGTAAAGGATATGTGGTACCCTTGTAGAGTTTTTCTATATCCTGCCAAATTAATGAGCACATCTCCAGCAACAGCGCCCACCCGGTCAGGATTACCCCAGGATTGTAGCCTCACGATGTCCATTTTAAAAACACTCACTCAAGCTCCAGGTTAGCATGAAACCGCATGTTGTTGCTATGCATTGTTTAAGTGGTTCTACACGGGACTTGACATTTGCTCTGATGTGTATTGGAAGGGAAAAGGTGGCAATAGGAGCCGGCTAATCCACCTGAGAGACAGCCCGGGTGATGAATGGGAGACGTATTGCTTCCCAGATTAGGTTTGTTTTCCAATCATCTTCCAGCCATATACCATATTGATTAAAACCTAATAACCTCATAAGATGCTCCTCCACCTTTGTCATCCTCCATCACTTCCCTCGCTTCCTTCCCCTCTTCCTCCTCGTCGACATCGTCCTCTTCCTCCTTCTCCCTTTCGGGCGTCCCCAAAGAGAAACGACTCCTCTCCAACAAATCACTCTTCCTGACCTCAAAGTCGAGCCTTTAATTTTGATGATATCTATCAATCACGACAAGGATATCAAACAAAAAAAAAAAAAGGATCAGCTCGGTTATACATCCAACGCGCGATTAAAATATTACCTTGCAACACGCCCATCAATCTAAGGGTGTTAAGTGTCAAGCGGACGAGAGGGTTAGAGGGGGAAACAATCTGGTAACTTGATGACGTTAGCTTTTCCCCAGTCCAGCATTTAGCCGCTAAAGCGTCGTGTTTATTGTAGAAGTCATATTTTAAACATCGACGCCTTGTTAAAGTTTCATGAAGGTGAAGGCATCCTTGCGGCGCCGTGCACTCTGCCTCGGCAGTTTGTTTGCCGTTGTTCCTCTGAGCCGTACATGGGCGTTTGCGGCCGCTCCGTTTCCCAGGCGCCGCTCCGGATGCTCGCGCAAGGTCCTTGATGGGTATTAGAGCGCCGCTCGGAACCTCCTCTGCCCCGAAACCGCCTGAAAAAAGATCCCATCACATCTCAAGAAGCCTGATGAGTCTGTATTTGGTGGGGAAGCGCCTTGTCGGTACAAACAGACACAGACAGAGAATCAGCATAACCTTCCTCTGGGCTATATTTTACTGCTGATGGACCATTATTTGTCCCATTGCCTTTATGAGTGATATTCAAATTACCCCATTTGCTTCCTCGTTTCTCCCATCAGACGTCCCATAAAGCTCTCTCGCCTTCCATCTTTGTTACTCTCCCTTTAATCTCCAATAAGAAAACAATAGAGGGAGGTCGTTCAGAATGGGAAACGCAAACACAATCTCATCCACCTCACACTTGACATTTGTGAACCTCCGCTCACTTCCTTGGGATCATTTAATTTCCTTCCCCAGCCTCTGCCTTGGTCACAGGAAAACAAGTTGTGCTATATTAACCTTATTAGTGGTATTTGCATTCTAATTAAAGAAGAATTTACTGGCCCGGCGGGGGGGATTAAGGAGCGCGAGGACCACTGGGGCATGTGGCAGACGGCAACCTTTAACAAGGCTCCGGCTCTCGTGTAGTAATGATACAGTGGCTGTTGCCTTTGTTAAAATGCCTCGTGTTCCTTTCATCCACCCGAGTTTTCTGAGCGATGGGCTCACGGGGGGGTATCGCGTAACCGAGCCCGTGGGTTTGCCAGGACGCCTGCGAGTCCTGTTCGCCACCAGCACATCCAATCAAAATGTGATGTGTCTAATTTACAGCTACAGGAACCTTCAAATCTTAATGCAGTCATCTTGGCAGTAGCACACCGCCGTTCCCAGTGTGCCTCCAGAAATGCTTGTAAAAAGTTCTCCTTCACTGAGGCAGCAGCGAACTGTTGTCAAACATGTCAAACTATTGCAGCATGATCTACTCCTGCTGTGAGCATCCGAGTATTGGCATAGAGAGTTCAGCAGTGACCTGCACTTTCACACATCTGAGACGCTTTCCCGCTGGATTTTCATTCGACTCAGCTGAGTCAGACTTTGGCAGTGATGGCCCAGAACTTCCTCTTCACTAATCGGTGATGCTCTAAACAACGGGACCTCGGCCGATGCTTATATCCCTCTCCTTAAACGTCAGTCTTGCGAACGCTTGGCCCCGTATTGACTCTTGGCTATTTTGTCTCACTGGTTCTGTCAGGCCTGTCTTGCTGGTCATTTTCAGGCTGAGTGGATGTCTGTGTCTGTCTCTCTGATGTCCTTTGCTTGGCTCACTGTAAAAATTTAAAGGGACGATGAAAAGCTCCGGATTGATTTGTTCTTGCAGACTGTCCCGCTCTTTCAGTTTTGCTCATCTCCGCTTGTCACATTCCGTCTTGTTTTGTCTAGTCAGTCGCCTCATCCCCCTGTCTCCTTTTTTGCCCTCCTTGTTAGCATTTTTTAAAGGGCCCATATCATGCAAAATCCACTTTTTAGACATTTTGGAGCGTCCCTATGACTCTATGGGTCACATATACACACACTGAGCACGGTAGAAATGCATTTCCTGCTTTTTTCACATTTTGAAAACGTAAATTTTCTCATCCAATGAAAACAGCCACGACCTACTCTGAGGCCGTGTCCCAGTTGTCGTCACACTGGTTGAAAGTTCTCCTTGCAAATCCTGAACCACCACCCCCACAATGATCCCGAACCAAAACTGGACTTCCGCCATTTCCCCCCTCTCACTCACCGTGAACAGACCAGCACGGCAGCGCCCAAGTCCTCCCATAGAAATAGTTCGGTTCTTAGGTGTTCTAACCAACACCAAAGTCTCTTCACTTCACCAAGGGATCAACAAGTGAGGATTTGTGGGTCACTTTTATTTTTAACAGACCGGTGCCAGAAACACTGCCTCAGCATTTATACGTATGTGCATTTCAAACGAGGGTGCGTACAATGCTGGATTTGTTTCACGGCTCCTGTTGGAAAAAAAGGACCTATTCCTAAAGTCCGTCATCCACTCACTGCAGTAAGTACATGCTTGATATTTATAATGTTTTAAAATGTTAGTTTGTCCGTTTAAATGTAGTAACCTATGTGTGAGTCAAGTTACTAGCTAGCTATGCTAACGGCTACAGCAAGTCGAGCCTTTGTCCCCTTCAAATGTGCTCATGTGGGCTCCTGCAGCCACACACCTGTGTGGAGAAAAGCTAATGACTAACGGCATCGAGCGGCTACAGACAGGGAGCGGTGGGTCTAGCGTCTGTCCTTTTTCTGTAATCACATACACCTGCGGGGAACAGCTGATCGTTATCGCCCTTCCAGCGGCGACAGGCAGGAAGCGGTGGATCTAGCTCGCTGTAGTAAGTTTGTGCTTGATACTTGTGCTATCTAAATATGTTAGTTGGGTCTGTTTAAAATGCAGTAACCCACATGTGAGACAAGCTAATCGCTAGCGTCGCTAACGGCTACAGTGAGTCAACCGAGCCTTTGTCCCTTTCAAATGTGCTACTCTGAGTTGGTGCAACCACACACCTGTGTGGGGAACAGCTAATAGCGATGGGCCTTCGATCGGCGACAGGCAGGAAGCGGTGGATCGAGCTTTTGTCCTGTTGACGTGCTGCCGCTCCTGTTTGTGTGTTGCGTTAGCCGTTAGCATGTCTTTAGGCCTTTGCACTTTAGAGCGACAGCTGGTCGATCGCTACAAAAAGAACCTGCAGATGAACGCGGTTATGTTTATTACCCCGTCCTGTCCAGCCTAAATCAACTTGTGATTTGG
The DNA here is from genome assembly GCF_900634795.4 of Betta splendens. Classification (NCBI taxonomy): domain Eukaryota; kingdom Metazoa; phylum Chordata; class Actinopteri; order Anabantiformes; family Osphronemidae; genus Betta; species Betta splendens. Next base: position 6,405,046 of record NC_040891.2, read on the forward strand.
GGTTATGTCATTGTTCTATCAAATTCTAACATGATTAGTTGGAATGATTACTGTGTTGTGTTTCAAGCTTAGTTGCTAATTAGTCACATCTCTACAATACCTGCTGCTTATCTGGTCAGTTACCGATAGCTTGTACCATAGCCATTATATTTGTAGGACCAATACAATTTACAGTAAATGTAACAGTCTTTTCTATACTGTAGGAGGGCAAATCCCAGTTGCCCACATGCAAGGAGGCTGTCAAACAGAGAAATCACTGCAGACTGTTGGTACACAGACATCTGCTGCCCAGCTCAGGAGTGAAGGTATGTAAGTTTGTATGTACCAACAGTAAGATAGGTAATAGAAGATTTTAATTGGTATATACTGTTTAGATTTTATATTTGAATTGTAACAACAGTTTATCTGTTGTTTTAGCACAGACCAGGCCTGTCCTCGTTTGGTTTAATTTTTTGTCTGGTATTGTGTGTTCTTACATTAGAGAAGGTTTTGACCTACATAATAATTAACATTTCACTAATCTACAATTCTGATTGCACTACCTTTTGTTTTGATGAGGTGATGGTGAGGACAGCCACAGCTTCCATCTGGTAGAGGACTGCTTCCGCTCAGTCTTCCAAATAGTGATGAGAACAAGGATCACCACATCTCCCTGTTTACCCTACTTTCATGCATTTCGTCTGCAAGGCCCTGCAAAAGCTTCTCCTTCGTCCTCAAACCCCCAGACTTCTTAATTAACTCAGTAACCTATACATTGCACATTGGAGTGTGAAGGTAACAGTTTGTTCTAGCTTTGGAGTAGTGGTGTATTTTTTTGGTTTACAATAAAGTTGGCTTTAACTATTATGTATTTCACTGAACTCTGTTTCTGAAGGGAAAACACTTTTATTTAGGAAATCATAGTATTGAAATTACATGTTTTTCTCTTTCTAATATGGTAAGCTATAAAGTTGAAGCAGCCATAAATAAAACGCATATAAATTATATATAAATAAAGTTAAAAAAATTCTTAATGAGTGTTGCACTCACAAAAAACACATTTTTAATCAAATGGTAAAGGAGTTATTCTACAGGTGGTCTACATCAATCATACTATGAGTGTTTTAGTGTTTTATCCATCAGGAAACTGCCTTCATTTACAACCCAAGCATGAAGAGATGGCAACTCAGATTCTTCACCCCAGGAATCCTCAGCACCAGCTCACTAGCCTCTGTAGACTAGATACCTGTAACAACTTTAGATACAGAGACATATTACTGTCAAATTTATCATGAATGACAAAAAACATAATTAAAAGCAGTAAAAATACGTTAGGTCAATATATAATTTGAACCAATGCTTTTTGTTCCCAGGTAGGTCATGCAGTGATTGCTCTAAATATTAATGCACATTTTTTAAATAAAATTATGTCAGAGCAGCAGCACAAGTAAGACAAAAACAGTGAAATGTGTAAATGTAAAATCTATTTATATTATTTCAGCTATGCTCTCAAACTTATTTATTTGTATAATGTAAGCTAAAGTAGTGTTTTCTATTAACGAGAGTTTTCCAAGTAAGTCGTGTTGTGAATATTGAAGCTGCACACGCCATTTAGCATACGCATTAGCAACCGCTAGTCACTTTGCATAAATCAATTAAATTGAAGTAAATACGACATTACCAATGAGACACATCTTGCATCAGCCGAAATGTGGCGACTTCAACAGCCTCCTCTTCAGCTTCAGGGTCAGATTCGGGATCGTAGACGTATGGTTCTACTACGCTACGAACCAGCTGGCTAATGTCGTGCAGTCCTGTAGTGGGTCTTCTTCTGTGGAGGATTGCGGTGGATTGCGTTCTCAATGTCGCACTACTGCCACCTATTGTATCCTAACCGTGCGGTGGCTCGTATCCATGGAGCCAATTTAAAAAAAAAACAACAACAAAAAAGGTATGCGCTTCCGCACAGAGGTGTGTTGAGCAGCTTCGCTTGCGACACGCCCAGAAAACACAGCGTTTGCTGATGGAGAGTGAAAACCACACATTGACAGGGGCAGTGTGGACGATCTAAAGGGTTTTATGGGATGAAAATTTACAGAGACCTTACTGAGACATTAAAGTCTAATATTTTTTAGAATGAAAAGCATGATATGACTCCTTTAAATAAAACAATGGAAATATAAAAGCTGAAGCCTGACGTCGTACCACCGCTTGCAGACATGACTGTGTGAAGCACAGTGTCCTGTGCAGACGAGCGGTTGCAGGAAGCTCAGGCTCCTAAACAAGCAGACGACCAAAGTGAGGTGAGCCTCAGATCACAGTGATCAATAGGAGTCGGTGCCTGCTTGGAATTCATCAGACTCACTTGATAATTCAAGGACATGTGTCACTTCAATGCAGTTAACCTGTTCCCACCGTGGAAAGGGTGGTTTCAAGTTGGACCGCACACTATTTATACTCTCTGACTCCGAGCTTGAGTGAAACTTGATGTTTAGGACATATTTTTATTTTCTTTTTACTCCTCAGGTCTTGCTTGGGTAAATCAGCAGCTGATTTGCTTTGCTTTGCTTTACATATTTGACATGTCGCTGTCTCAGACAACGTTGTTTCCTGGCAGCATGTTCCATCTGGCTGCATCAAGATTTTTTTTCCAAAGTTAAATAAATTCTAATCCTAATGTCCAATGTGAACACACTCACTCCTAAAGTGATTACATAAACTGGAATCCCTCTGTAACTCCTATGGATTTGGTATAACACTAGAATAAAACTGTATTATAAAAATATGCTGAAGTCAATGGTTTGGATTACTAGAATCCAACTATTCATTATTAAACAAAGCTCAATTTTAGATAGATAGCCAGATTTCTTCCAGTAGCTCTTCACTATAAATAAATGTTTTTGTTTTTAATTTATTTCATTTATGGGTATTGGCCACTTTAATCAGCTTTTTTTTGTTTATCTTTTCTAATTTTTCTTGTCTATCTCTGTTGTGTCTTGTCGGGTGCTTGTAATTCAGAATCTCTCACAATCAGAGTGTTTTTGGTGACAAAAGTGAAGCACAGGGCTATTGTTTTATTTCATTTGCATGAGATTGTATGGTGCCGGAGTGAAAGCAGCAAGAAAAGGAGCTAAGGAAAATGTTGTTGCCCTTTTTTCCCTCTACGAAAACATGATTATGTTCTGAGGGTGGGGACTCAAAATGGAAGCATGGCTGCTACGGCAGCACTGGGGCATGAAATTTTCATTTGCTCCTGAAGTTTTCATCATGCAGAATATAACGCGTTCACAAACCAAGTGGGTGTCGAGGCTTCACGATCGCCATATCGCCGACACCCGTGTGTCGCTGCTCTACAACTTCCTCTGAGGGACGTGGTCCTTACTGCAGGGTTCAACCAGGACCAAGCTCTCAATGAAAACACCAACTTAAATGAAGAGAGCTCACTAAAAAAAAAAAAGCTAACTAATAACCGTGTCCTTCCAGTCAGTCGTTTTCTTTACACTTCTTTCATCTTTTATTTGTGTGTTGGCCTTGGCGATGACTACTCTGCTAATTATGTGCAAAAATAGTGTACAGTACAGTATCGGTGGAAACCACACGATCACTACAGAGCAACAGACCGTAACAGGAAGTAAAACGTTCTACTAAGAGGTGCTGCAAAATAGAAACGTCTGCATTAACACGGGTCCTCATGTTCTCATATTGCAGCTCGCAAGCTGTCAAAAATACATATGTATGTGATACTCATGTTTAATTGAGCAGTCATTTAAATATTGGAGTCACCCTGACTGTATAATAGCTGATAGCTGTTGAATATTGTTGCACGGCCATGCTTGCGCTTACGTGAACTCGGATCCTCAGGTACAAAAAATGTTCACGCAATGTTCTCGCTTCTACAGTTCTACTTACTTTGTCGCATTAAGAAAGTTCGGTTACTGCCCTTCAAAAATATTCTGGCCACATCTGATGAGATTCCAAGGATACTGTACAACTAAATGCTCAAGGGACTGCAACTCGCAGCTGCCCCAAGGACGCTTGAGTCCCACTGGAGGAGTTCAAGCAATTTGTTGAGGGGCGGAAAGACTTTTGAGCTGCTCTGTTCACCTTCCTGGCACCTTGGCACCACTTAGTAGATCACTATCTACTGCCATTAGTTATTGTACCTGGGTAATTTTGAAATAATGTCACATAGTCCACATTTCTTGCCCATCAGACTTTGCTTCTCTGGCCAAATATAGAATATTTGTTACTGTAAAAAGCCTCTTTTTCAGTTGTGGATGATAAAGCACAGAAACATGCTCCCTTGCTATCATCAAGTTTGGCACGGTATCCATCGAGAATTGGGCAAAAGAGAGGAAACATTCCATTTTTCATGAGACATGTGTGAATGTATTCATCTAATTAACCCAATTACCATCTGAGGCTCGCGTTGCATCGCAGAGGTTCACCATTAGGTCACTGTCAATGTGTTTTGATGACTTACGTCTTCCCTTTACGTCTCCCTCGCTCTCGTTTTGCTTTGTTCCCAGTCTCTCTCTTTCTCTCTCTTTCTCTCTCTCTTTCTCTCTCTCGGTTGCTCTCTCTGAGCAAATGCATCTTATTATGCAAAGGCCAAGCTGTGGAATTAGCAAGGTAATAGATGTGATCCGCTTGCTAACCCCAGCCGGCAGTCATGCACAGAATTTCAAACAGGGTCTTACACACAAGCGGGGTGCGCGTTGCTGCGTAGGGGGCCTGTCATCGCTTCGTTGACACTGAGCGTGTGGGACTGTGTCGCGCTTTTGTCACATATGTGTCCAACATCTGTTACTGTGGTGCATAAACCTAGAGGGCGGTCTGTGAGGAAATGTCATCGCTTACCAGGAATACTGCACGTGTGTGTGTGTGTGTGTGTGTGTGTGTGTGTGTGTGTGTGTGTGTGTGTGTGTGTGTGTGTGTGTGTGTGTGTGTGTGTGTGTGTGTGTGTGTGTGTGTGACACAGAAGAATCTTTAATTGAAGCAGAATCTGCCACTTGTCTACAAAGAAGAAGCCAGAACTGGTAAAATGCACTGTGACTTGTATGAGCTCATTTGCTAAAATACAGCCACTAAGTCCTGTTTTCAATCTGTTGGGTCGCGTAGCGTCGGCCTCATTGAAGGCCAGATTCTGATCAGCTGAGGGCCTGTGCTCAATCTGCATAAAAGGCAATTCGTGCCGTCGCAATGTGACTTTCACAGCGTGAGCGTGCACATGCATGTGCGCGTGCGTGGACGCCGCTGAGCGTGTGAACAGCTGACGCCGGGGCCGCGTGCGCTGGTTCCAAAAGCGCTGATTTGCACGGTCGAAGGGAGCAGATTTTCATATATTTAAGGACAGGCACGTTGGTGGGCTGTGACAGGCTGAGGGCATCCATGCATTAGAAAAGCCTGTGTAAACCATAAGCTGCCGGGGACTGGGCTGTAATACCTCCGCCCCCGTGTCCTGCTTCTCCATTTACCTTGACTCGTTTCCGGTTCGTCAGGTGACCTCATCACATTTCTGTCTAGATTTGAATATCTTATATCCTTAACTCATCTTTTTTTTAAATCTCTCCTTCTCTGCCTTCAGCAAAAGTTTTGGAATTGGATGAATAATGCATTTCACAAAATGACTGAGCTGTCAGAAACGGAGCAATAAGTGGGAAGACCAGCTCTCACCCCTTGTGTCCATCTTGGTTGTTGGTGACTTTTTCACCTTTAGAAAACAATTTTCATTAACAGCTGAATTAAACTGTAATGGAAAAGCCAATCTAAGAGAAACAGGATAGAGAAATATTAAGGATGGAGACTTGACGACTGAACCTCCACATCATGAAGTAGGACGGAGCTGCATTCACACTCTGTATCATATGCTTCTACGTCCCCGGTCGGTCAGAGCAGTGAGGCTCAGTGGATTCGAGTCTGTTCCCTTCACATGACCCCGTTTCCCCCCGAAGCACCGCATTGTTCTTGTCCTCCCCCTCCTTTTGTTCCCCGGCACCCAAAAAAGACTTGGCTCGACCTGCAGGCAAGTGTAGAGCAAAGGCCACGGAAGCATCCATCTATATCCACTTTCTCCCGCTCGCTCCCTAAAAGTGTGACAGAAGTCACCTTGAAGCCAGACACTTGTACAACAGAAGAGACAAACACACACACAGAAGCTCTGAGGCCTCACTCTGTCCTTGTCCGTCCCTAACCCTTCCTCCCCTGTCCCCATCCCTCGCTGTCTCCCCCTCACCCCCTCCCTTTTCTACAGCAACAGATCTGGAAGAAGCAGACCACTGAACAAATACTATTCGAACAATATCCATGATGGGTGTTATATAATTTATAGAGAAAGGAAGGGTACTTTTAAGAAAAGACAAATGAAAGCAAAGAAGTCGGAATCTAAATTTTGAAAAGTAGATATTTTTCATTGAGTATCTGACGAAGTGACTCTATAAAAGCAGGAATCTGAAGATGGTTGACTTCAGTTCTTCTCGCATTGTTACAGACATTTTCCTCTGAACGCAGTTCTTACCACGCTGCAGTGGGGACGCCTCCTACCACAGCTTGGCATCTGCTCCGAGCTCCAACGTGCACAGTTAAAACGAGGACAGCAGCTAAAGACCGCCGCACAAAGCCGATCGCCTGCTGTTTACTGTACATTCCTCGCTTGTTGCTTCGCATGTAAACACGTCCGCCCCCGCCCTCCTCCCTCAGGCTTTTGATTACCTGCTTCCTGCAGATGACATTTGTGGCTATCGGCTTGAACGTACGCCACAGGACGTGACAAGGTCAGAGACGAGATGGTAATCGTTAATTAAACAGACGCTGTATTTACATGACTTACACACTTTGTTTGGTTTAAGCGGAGTTGCTGCACACGGTGAATGTGGAGGTGAGGCTCATCTGGTGGAGACCTCTGTCTCTGATGTGGGTCCAGACTGTCGGCCTTTAGGTCGGAGGTGCTTGGTCTTCATATGGAATTATCAAAGACAGTTATTCATCACTAACTCTGAGGATTAGTCTTGCACATTCGCCGCTCGTGTGATTTATCTGTTGATGAATTAGTCAATCGCTGCCTCGAAACAGTTCTGCGAACGCAGCGAGTCTCCAAAGGTCACGCCACCGCAAACGCACAAACACCAGCTTCTTCCCGAGACGGACAGATGCCCTTATTCAGCATCAGTTAACAGGCGCCGCGCGAAGACGTTTAGGGCGGCGCGTTTAACATCCCCACCTTGTCTGCAGTTGTTTATCTCCCGCCCTTGATAAAGTGAAGGGCCCATTGTCTGCGCGTGTGTGTCACGGGCAATCAGCCGAAACATTTCCCACAGTCCCAAACCAGATCAATTGACCTTCCGCAGACATGTGAGCAATGAAGAGTGATGGACGAAACGGAGAAGAGGAGCGGTGCCGCTGGAGGAGCGACAGGGAGGAAGAAGAAGCGGAGTGAGGAAGGAGAGGAACACCACCCTCTGAATGTGAACCCAAATTAGCCATTATTCCCAAAACCGTCAGAATCTCACAGTAACTCGCTGGAATCCCTTTAAATCCGAAGGTCGGAGGGACTGAAGACGAGGCCGTCTTCTTCCACTCCGCGAGGTGCTGAGGTGTCTTTGCTGTAAAGGTCCAGCAGTGTGTTTTGTTTGTGTGCATGAACACCTTAGCGTCGCCTTCATCACAGGCTTCCTACATTCCAGAAGGAAGCAAAGGACATTAACTGCAGGAAGTTGCATTATATAAAGACGTCAGCGTTGCATTACGTAACAAAATGTGACCTTTCATTATTCTTCTTTCGCTGCTGTAAGACAAGGAGGAATAAACTGATGCTCAGAGGAAAATGTGTTTTTAGGTCAAACAATAAAAGATTCCAAGCTGAGTGGCCGCGCTGTCAAAGAGCTTGTCTCGTCTGACGCTCTTGATTCTTCTTCCACCTCCTCTTTTTTCCCCCTCAAGCTTCATCGGTGGGTTTTCCCTTGAGTTCAGGGGGAGTTCAGATTCTGGGTGTTTGGTCATTATCTGCTGTCTAGGACCAGGCTTACATTGATAACCTCCCATTCTAATTACAGCACATTCCTCCTTTTGACTTTCACATGTAATGTTTTTATTACTAGCTACTATTACACTTCGTCATTATTCGAGCTATTCATCCTATATTTAAATATCACAGCATCATGTTTCATTTAAATGTTCTAACCCCTCTATAAAAAAGTCTTGTTGGGTTGATTAAGTGTACCTATGCATCAGACTGTGCTCACTAGCCGAACATAGTCACGACTCATCGCGTTTCCACGGTCCGAGGCAGAGATTCATCATCATTTCATGAGCTCGTCATCTGAACTCTGTGCTCAGACTCTGCTCGCGTCCTCTCCTTCCATCCCGAAACCTCAAAGCCGGACTCATCCGTCTACAAAACAGTTTGGTTCCAGTCACATAAAGGCCACTGTTTGGGCTTCTCGGCCCGGTGTAACCTTTTCTTCTGATCTCGAAACCTCTGTGTTTTTTTCCTTGTCAACTTTGCCCGCGAGGCCGGCTGACCTCCCACACAGTGTCTGCGCCCACCGCTTCCTCTCTTGTTTTATTCAGCGGTGCAGCCAGTTCAACAGCGGTGAGAAATGTGTTTTTCATGGAGGACACACTTAAGGACATCTTCTCTGTTGGACAGATGTGCACTTGGGCCTTCCACTGTGTCTTCTGTCCTGATTTGTTGCAGTTGCAGCCGCTCCCCGGAGGCTGCAGTGTACGCTTCCCGATAAATCTTTAATTTCTCGGTTCTATCTTGTAGGAAACAACTTTCCTTTCTAACAAGTACAGACTGAGAAGTTCCCTAAGACGACTGATGGTGTTTGGTCATTTGTACTAATTTCACTGAAAACAACAGCCCACTCTTCCTAGAGAGTGAGGCCAAAAATAAAAGTTCTCTGCAGAAGCAGATAGCTTAAGCGCTTTTAAGGCCTCGGGCGTTGTGAGCAGTAAAATAAACAAATGCATAGAGGATCTTACAGTGCACGGCAGCACATTGGCACATCATGGAAGCAGCAGGAACATAATGGAGGACAAAAAAGTAAATGATGTCATTAAACCCTATGAATTGCCTGTCAGGTGCGTTTGAAGGTTCTTGGAGCGTGTGGTCTTGTGCGTTTGTCGTCTGATGTGGCTTTCAGGGGCTTCACTTCAATAGCACATTTGCTCTCTCTCCCCCAACGGTCACCGACGGCTACACAGCTAAGCCTCTTTGTCTGTCGAGCAGCCCCGTGACGCTGTCTGCTGCCTGTGTGTCATTGTGTGCCCAGATTCACCCAACAGGTGACTGAAAAGCAAAGAGCGTCACCAGGCAGCCGGCGCCCGAGGCGTCGAGCGGCGTCGACCTCCAGCTGTGCGACGGGGTGTCAGGTTGGATGCGCTGGGAGACGGGGAGACCTGTGGACTGTGAGGCCGACGTCATGATGACGGCCACAGCAGCACTCTCCCATTAGAGCAAGGCTTAAATCTGAGGCTCAGTGGGAATCTAATCATTCCCCTTTTACGCGGCTCTGTTCTTTGCTTTTCTGGCAGTGACGCTCACGACCTCATAACTACTCAGTTAATTCGTAGTTACATGCTGTTTATTTGTAGCCTCCTCAAAATAGATTGTCAACGCATTTGAGTAAAATCCGAATGAAAACGACTTTGCCAGCGTGAAAAAGACCTGAGACCGTGGATCCACGTGCACACGCGAAGGCGTGGCGCAGCACAGGACGTCAAGCTGAGCTCCTCACTGGTTCCGTCGCAGTGGAACCGCTGCAGGAAGTGAACGGCAAACCAGCCTCATGTTCAGATACAGAAATACACTTGAATCCCGCTGCTGTCGCCATTTCATGTCGGCTGGTGTACGAGCGGAACAATAACAAACACACATTAGCGCATCTTCACGAATGAGGCCCATTGATTAAAGCGTCATCGCTCCGATTAACTCATTTGTCAAATTGCTCATCTGCCTGTTGATGATTCGACTTTGACCCCTCGCGTCTTCTTTCGCTGCTTCGCAGCACATTTCCAAAAGTAGAAATAACTTCAATATATCACTTGGGATGCGGAGTCAAACGGAAAGTTAAAGTGAGTGTTTACCCCAGGTGCTTCATTTATCATCACAATGCTACGATGTGTCAAGGCAAAATATAGGTCAGTCACTCAAGGTGAGACTCGTTCCTTCCTTTATAAATACTAAGAAAAGTAAAGGTGTAAAAACAAAGGTACCTCAATACTTCCTCTAAAGATCACACTAATAAGAATAAACGCACCGATCAACAATTAGAACTGTTCGTTCAAATGCAGACTAAATATATCAGCGATGACGGATCTTGCTCTGAAAACGTGGGCCTAAAAGGTAATCGCTCTTCAAAGCTTTGTTCCCGCAGCGCGTGTGAAAGGGTTCCATGACACAAACCCACTCTGTGTTCCATTGATAAGGTCTGCGTGACGAGACGGGCCAACGGGGGCAGGAAGTGCCAGTTTTCACGCGATGCAGTCAATGACCTCCCCCTCCCCTTCAAAATAAAATATAAAATAGAATAAAAACACACACTGTCATGTTAGATCTCTCACGATACGTCTTTGTCACAGGAGCACCATGGGATTGCGTTGAACCCGCGCTTCTCCCACATCCGCGGCGCAAATCCGCCGCTAATCATAAATCACAGGCTCATCTGGGAGCCGTGATTGATTTCATTGCAGTGAATAAAAGGCAGAATCAGCCTCGTCTCCCGCAACCCCTGCAACTCTTCCCGCTGTGCTAACGCTGCCAATCCCGCGAAGCTACACGGCCGACGGCGGCGGGGGCGCGGGCGCGATTTCCGCGTGTGCGTCACTGGGAGTAATGAAGCAGAGGATGAGGCTGACATGAAGTCTATCAGAAGGTGTCAGTTCAGGTTAATCCTGATGCTATCCTGTCTGTACACACACACACACACACACACACACACACACACACACACACACACACACACACACACACACACACACACACACACACACAGGGTAAATTCATCAAGCTTATGAATAGAACCACGAGGCCCAATCCCTCCTACACACGAGCTCTCACATCTTATAGGTTTGACATGAAGGTAATTGAGGAGACCGTTCCCAATTAACACTATTTTACTATCTTCATAACCTGTCACCACTTCCATCATTACAGCATGGACCCAAGTTTGTTTTGTTCTCTCAGAGAACAGGTTGCAACATAATTACTAATAATCATGCAAAATATCAGGTGAGACGTTCAGATGATAATAAGGTGCAGTATTTTGTACTTTGAGCTTGTGATCCTCCATTAAGACGCGGACCGACGCATGCTTCTTGCCCTCGGCTGACGTGAACCCAACTATAGCCGCTCGTCGGCGCCGGCAGACGCGTGTGAGAGCGCAGCCTTTTGTGGCGGGTCGGCGCAAACTCCCGGCGGCGGTTGCTGCTCGTCTACAAAGCGCAAGAGAGGAAAGCGGGACGGGGCGAGGGCGAGTTCATATTTTATAGCGAAGAGACATGATGCAAGTCAGCGTGGTGGAAAAGTTTAGGAATTAAATGAAAAAATAAATAAATTAGAACAAAAAAAAAAAGTTGAAGCTGAGCTCAAAATCCCAGAATACAGTGATCTTTACCAGCACAACTGACACTGCAGCGCTGTCACAGGCCTAATGAGCTTAATTGGCACAATGAAGTTATAGCGGCGGTAGAAGCTGGAGAGTTTTTCTCTAGCGAGCCATAATAAGATTTCTAACCTAACCATTGTATTGCACAGCGTGTGTCACAACAATAGAGTCTGAAGCTTTAGCCACACACATAAACAGCACAATGTGATAATAATAAGCGGCTCCAGCTTCTCCAGTACAATCAGTTCATTCTTGGCTTTGTTTAATTAATGCGATTGGTTGAAGAACATTATATAATATCATATTTATTTAAAATACCTCATGTTTGCAGTCATTTGCTCTCTGCGGAACGAGATGCTTCAAAGTTCAGTTTAATTCTTCTCTGAACATTATCTGCCACTCGCTCCATCTGGCCCTCGCTGCCCCGCGGCCCGTCCGCACGTGGGTCGACATTTCCCAGCAGCGCTTGATGTATATCTGACCTTTGATGTTGTCGCCGCGTGTCCTAAAGCCCGAGGCCCAATTAAAACTAACAACCCCTGAGGCCCTCCAACGATCCCTGGAACCCACTCCGTTGCGGCGTCTCCTCTGCCTCGGCCATTACTTCGCCTCTCCAACGTCCTTCATCCTCGCTGCACCTCTGCACCTCCCTCGTCTGCTCATTTGCGATTCCTCCCGCGTTGTTGTTTTGTTTTTTTTTACTGATATTTGCAGTTCCACCACCTAACACGAGATCGCCCGCTCTCCTCCGCTCCCTCGTCCTCTCTCTCCATTTTTACATAGCCATCCATCCAAACAGATTTTGCCTCGGCTCCCGTTCGGGTAATGGTTCTGCTGGAAACTCCAGAACTCCCATTTCAGCGCGTTGCTCGTTTCCCTCGCTTGATGCATGGTCTGTGTCATGCGCCTGCAATATCCAGACCTCATTTATTCCATTTACAGCACATTTGGTAATTTCAACAAGTGCAGATGCTGTAGAGTCCCACAGCATATTCATTGTGATGACTTATGGATCTAATTAATCAGCGTGTGAGGCTGTGACTCCACCTCCCTGCTCCTCTGATCAGCTGCCATCATCTCTTTGATGCAGAATGTCAAAACAAACACTGGATATCACAGAATCCCTTAATATTAAAGTTGTGTGTAAATATATTTTAGGAAGTGTTGTATTTCAAATGTATTTTACAAAATTATTCACAGACTAATTAAATTCAGCATTTGGCAGAAGCTGAAGCTGTGAATCTTCTCACCTACTTTTGGGATCTTTATTCCAATAGTTCTCATTATATTTGTCAGATTGGATGGGAAGAATGCTGATGAATAGATTTCAAGTCTCGGATGTTTGCCTACTTCCTTACTTGGCTGTTTGCCTCAAGTGTCGCCCCATAATCTCACGTCTCATGCTCTCTGGAGCAGTTCGCTGCCCTCCACTGGGTCACATCTGTCCACTCAGCTTTAGCGAGATGCTCGTCATTCCAGCAGCTTCTCCCATCGCTGCGGAGGACTTCGGAGGCTTTATTAAAAATAGCTGGGTTCTCGGCCACCTCCCTCATCAAGGCCCCTTGGGTCCAGTAAAGTAGTTTAGCTGGATGGCTCGAGATAGTTGAGTCCTTGTGGATTAAACTATCCTCCATTTAATATGTCACATGCTGCTTTGCTCATATAAACTCACTGGATAACATTCACTGAGGCTGAATATGGATTCCTGTTCTTCGTCCAGCCAGAGGGGGGCGACGGTTGGCACTGAGCCCATCCGTACGAAGCGCCAGGCCCTCCTCCACCCGGTCCTGACCTCCTGTCCACCTCTCTGCCCATCTCCTTTAAATAATGCAGCCCGGCGACCTCCCTGACTCCTCCTGACAGCGCCGCCGCCATATCTCGCTATCACTTGTACTTACACCGCGCGCGCGCTCAGAGAAGGTCAGCGTACATGTAGCAGACATGTTAATGCGCAGATATATGTGTCAGTGGGGGTGGAGCCGGTTGGAGAAGAGATACAGATCTTGACCAGTCTCCTTCAAACCGCCACAGGGACAAAATGCCTGTATCTACAGTATTCACTGGCCACATTATTGGGTACTTCTGCACTGGCATGGAGGCCCACTGTAAATATAGGTCAACATTAATATTAGCTGTTAAATGGGAAATGAATTTCAGGTCCGTTCCGTCCCTTTATATCCTGCGTTTCGGTGTCTCTCGCCTCCTTCCCCCGCGTCTCCTCCTCCTCGGGGAGCGGTGAGCGTGGAGGTGATTACAACGTGGATAGGTCTCGCCACAATGAAGCTGTCAGGCCCGAACGAGGCACTGGAGCTTTTACACACTTTATCCTTCAGATTACCATAATCATGTGGCTGAACACAGGCCATGCTTCCTCTTCATTTTCAAATGCTAAAACATGCCTGCTCTGCAATTTATGCAGAGTGTCGAACACACCTACTGCAGCGTGCGGGACTTGATCCCCCACGGAGATCCTTTTAGAGGGATTTTGTCAAAGGCTACTTCTTTTTGCCTATCAAAGTGAATTATTTATCAAAAGCCTGTAACAATGTACAATTTTTTACACCAAAACATAATTTAGGGTATTTATCGCATGTACGTATGAATAAACCCAGTATTTAAGCTCCCAGATGTCTTTCAAAGAGTCGGGTCATTCTGAAGCTGCTCAGTCTGAGTGTCGGGGCCCGTGGGATGGTCCCCGTAGAGCGTTACAACGCGGGCTCATTCATCTTGCCCCGCTGTAGTGGGGGGTGTTGGGGTTGATGGATGCAGACAAACTCAGGGGTTGTCATCGATGTGGGCGACAATCTGGGCTTTTTGGGACCGTGTCACGGCGCAACTCCAGGTGTGATGGCAAAGGCTGAGGGAGCACGTTGTGAGGATACAGTACATAGAGGTGTCCTGCTCAAGGGCAGGGAAGGGGCATCGGTGCAGCGCTGCAGGCTCCTTCCCTATGAAGGATGCAGCACCCGTTCCAAAAGCAGCACCAGGCCCATTCCCATCCTGCACACATGCATAATACAGATGCACAGGCCACGGCTTATACAAGAAACCCACCCATTTGTAGTAATTCAGATGAATAGTGAATTAGACAGGCAGCTGTGACAGAATAAATAAGTTGTTTAAAGTTTTATCTCTATTTTAATTTTTTAAAGTTTGTGCCCCCTGTATTAAAGATGCATTCAAAGTGAACTTTTCTTATTGGCATTTTTCTCATTGGCAAAGTTTGTTGGGCTCACGGCTCCTCGAGAAGCCAGTGTATCATAGAAACAATGTTAGCGGCTCAGGCGGGCGCTCGTACCTCACTTCGCGGCGCCTCGGGCACAGTTGAATATTACACCATCCTCTGGTTTTCTGACTGCAAATCCTTGTTTGATGTCTAATGTCTCACCATAGGCAGCGAGGCCAGCCGCGGCGCTCTAGATTGACTGGGATCAGATCAAAATATGGAGGTGAAGCTGAGGCCTTTGTTTCAGAATGCTTATAGAAAGTATAGCTGATGTCGTGATGCTGAGACATGACTAATAGGTTTTCAGCATGAAGACCCTTTCAAATTAAGACATGAAACGTCAGGGATGTGCTTTTACTTTGCCTGCAGACTTCCTGCTGGCAACGGGAGGGACCTCTGTCATTAGACGCGTGTGATGTTATAACCACCACCTCTGACTGCATCTGAGCAGCCTCAGCGTGACGGCCTCAAACAAATAAGTCCACAAATGATATTAGAGTCAACAATGGAAGACATATCCCCAGTTAAATACTTGAACAAATCCAATTCCTTCATAGTTCTTTTAATAATTCCATATTCCAAATTACGGTCATTTACTCTGCTCACTAATGGGTGTCTTATTGGAAATGATTCTGAATCACGAGGTTCAGTGTGTACTTTTCAAAGTCAACCGCAAGACATCGTTAGAAAAAGCCCTAAAACTAACAGCTAATGGAAATTACAGAATATGTTTTATATTTCATCACAGCAGGGATATTTAATTCTCCTCCACCGCCAAAACCTCGGCTCTGATTTTTTTTTTCCTACGTTCCGCTCCAGACACATGGACCTGTGTGCAGGGGGGTCATGTCAAACCCACGTATGTACATTGCAGTAAGAAATATGTCCACTCTTTTCACACTGAAAAGTGCAGGAACCAGAATGTCTACCCTCATTTTCACATTCTTTCCTTTTTGTTACTTTACTTCATGGCATCTTGTTTCTTTGAAATCCTGAGGTGGAGAAAAAAAAAAAACACCTTTGATGTTCCATTGCAGAACTTCAAAGCCGAGAGCTGCTGTAATTGACCTTGAAGTAATTAGATGGTGAATTGTTGATCCTGACAGTTTTTACAGTGTGACGTCCTGCTGGTTAACGCGAGCTCAGAGCGGCGCCGCACGGCTGCAGTCGTATGGGCCCCGATGAAAGGTCGGACCGAGAGGCGCTCTTTCATCACTGTACAGTGTACACGGAGGTGTGTGTAGATGGAACGCACACAAAATCAGTAGACCGTGTGTGAGGTCTTGTTCATCTGTGTGTGTGTGTGTGTGTGTGTGTGTGTGTGTGTGTGTGTGTGTGTGTGTGTGTGTGTGTGTGTGTGTGTGTGTGTATCCATGATGCTGTGCTGCTGCCATTGAAGTGGCCTTAGAGTCGCTAATGAACCTTACGAGCGTGTGTGTGTGTGTGCGTGTGTGTGCGTGTGTGTGTGTGTGTGTGTGTGCGTGTGTGTGTGTGGGGGGGCCGCGGCTGCGAGGCGATACAGCATGCGTGCGTGTTGGTATGCGCGTGCAGTGAGTTTGTGTGAGTGATATCTTGTGTGGCCAGTGGGGCTGAGGAAGCTGCAAGTCGGCGATGGCGCCGGCCTCCGTGGTGCTCTAGAGCTAATCTAGTGAACTGCGAGACATGGGGGGGGTCAAGGAGAGGCCTCGTCGTCTCGAACCGGGTCAGCCCAGCAATCTAAAAACCTACTCCCTGACTAAGTGCCCCCCTCCTCCTCCCCCTCCCCTTCAATCACCGTGGAACAAAAGCCACGGTGGGTGATATGATCCCTGGAAGCCGACGCTGCTGTACAACGGCATGAAGGTGGTGCTGCAGTGTGAGCATTATTCAACAGAGTCATTAAAGGCTTTATTTATTCTCCGCTGTGCTACAGTATGTCTCTTGTTTTGTGTTCGTGCGGTGCTTTCCGAAAGACGTTAACAACGTTAAACCTGAAGGTTTGGTTTTAGCTGGATTAAGCCATTTCTCTGGCAAATCCCATGTGATTAGAGGGTAAACAATATAAGCCACACAACAGCTTTAAATAAGACGCGGGGCTGATTACACAAATAAAACTTATTAGAAATGTGTGTTTTTTATAAATTAATCTTGTCACAATGCCCAAGACTTGAACTAACCTCCTATGACTCAGACGTGAACAATGATAATTGTGCTCTGAATCCATCTCAGTATTGATTAAGGGCCCCGGTCGAAATGACAGCTCTGAATGTCTTTATTTAGTGTCTGGATTGAAACAATGATCCGTCCAGTCGACTTGAATCCATCAGAGTATCCTTGATTCTTTCATGGCTCCCTGAAAGGGAGCGGCAGCCGCCAAAGTAGCTGCGGCGACGCATTCAGGCTCAAACAACAACCATTAAGCCAAGGTTGAAATCAGTCAAGGGCCTCTCCTTGTGCCCACTCGCCGCTGCGTCCGCTGTGCCCGGCAGGAGCACAGTTCAGTGATTAAAATGTCTGTAATTACTGGACACGCGTATGAGGGTGCGTTCATCACACTGTCGTTAGGAGGAGGACGCGTTCCGTGCATCCTGGGTGAAAAGCAGTGGAGGATTTGACTCAAGGCGTTGGCACAGAGAGAGGTGTGTAAGCAGTTTGTCAGAAGTACTGCGTGTGTGTGTGTGTGTGTGTGTGTGTGTGTGTGTGTGTGTGTGTGTGTGTGTGTGTGTGTGTGTGTGTGTGTGTGTGTGTGTGTTCCTCACTCCTGTCACGAGGTGCATAGGTGAGTGTTGATCCCTGAGACGTGTGCAACGATCAGTGCGAAGAAGACTCTATTTTCAGAATGTTGGTCCTTTCGCACAGAGTTTCTATTCAAAGGGCGTTTCAAAATGCACCGAATCAAAGCAGATGACGGCCGAGAGAAGTCTTTCAAACTTTTCTGCCCTGTCGTGTTGCGATCCTGTGCATTTAGAGACATTTAGCACCAGGCGCATCTCTGAAACGCTCTCAACTCATTACACTGAATGTCCTTAAGATTGTCGTGTGCCCGACGGCTCGCTGAGCGGCGGCAGAATGGCAGCACGCAGACAAAGAGCCCTTGATTGAAGTGGCGGAGCGACCGCAAACACCGGCGCATTGTGATCCAGGAGTATTGTGTGGAAAGTGGCGGTTTGTGTCAGGGTGCATTAAGACGGCAGTCACCGCACGGCTCGGCTCCTTTGTCTGCTGGAATCAGCCAGCGGCTGCACGTGAGCGCCTGTTTGCAGGATTAAACCGGGAATAAAGTCATCTGTGAGATTTTGAATCTGGGAGTTTCAGGCGCATGTTGGACGTAGTGTATTAAAGCACACAAAGCGTCATCCTGGGGCGGTAGCATGGCGAATGACCCTGCAGGGATCCTGTGCTCCTGCTCTTTGCTCTGTTCATTATATGCAACACATACACCTGCCCAAGTGCACCCAGGAATTCCATTACAATGCACAAGCAGGGACACATGCACTTATATGCCAAGATTTATAGATTATACTGCACCGGATCCAGCAGGGATGCAAACACAATGCAATTCTGTTTCTTCATAGTCTGTGTGCAACTATTTATTAACTATCATTATAGTACCTGAAAACTGTTCTAGAAGACCAGGAAATCCAGATATAATATAATGTAATCCAAGTTACAAGGATTTTTCCAGGATCATATTTTCCGGAATGATAAAAAGTAGGTAGAATTCTATACTACAAATGCTAATAAGGTGGAAATTTAGACATGATGTGACGTTTAGAATCCAGTCATTTTAACAAACTACCACATGCATAAAAAAAAAATCATAATAAAGTAGTGAACTCTGAAGTACAACTTTATTTAATCAAGGCGATAAAATGCACAATGTGGCACACGGTGCTAATAAAAGAGATAAAATCCACATTGTGCTACAGGACTAAACCTCTTCTATATTAATCCAAGTGCAGACACAAAGGATCCTGTCACACAGCGGGGAGAAACGGGATCTCTAATAACTACACTGGAGACATTTTAATGCATTTAAAGGTCTCACAATAATTCCAGCTGCGATTTGTAGGTCAGATCGGGGCACGGCGACCAAAAATAGGTGAGGGTAAACCATAACATGCGGGGGGAGATTAAAAAAGATATGGAACGCTTAGCAGATCCAATACCAGAGGAGAGAGCAGAGACCCAGAAGAGGGTTTGGATCAAGAAAAAGGAAAAGTATAGGCTACTAAAAAAAACGCCACCGCACTAAACATTCAAAAATGTAATTAGACGTATTACGGCGCCGCGTGTGAAGATGTTGCATCAGGGCATCTCAGGCATCAAAGCCTCAGCGTCATCCCTCATTATCCCCGGGTTGTTGTGCTCCCGCTCGTCTCACACCTCTGCTACTTCAGCCTCCGTGGAGGGAACCGACACAGCAGAGATCCATACGGGCCTCTTTTAACGCGTTCTTATTCTAATGAGGCTGCAGATTAGAATGGGAGAAAAGGCGCTTTAATGCAAAAAAAACACCTTTCACTCCGTCAGAGAGATTCGCGTTGACCTCAGGAAGCCCCCGCGTCTGGGAAACAGGAAGGAGATGTTCTAATTACGGAGTATTTCTAGTCACCCTATCGTCAGCCTCCACATTTTCCCATCCTCACCTTTTTGGTCCTCATCACAGTCATGCAGGATCCACAGTGTGTGGACTTACTGTCACCGCTGCTCTTCTTGTAATTAAGTCGTCATCTTCCCAGTTTTCTCTCTTTTAAGACATGTTGGAGCCTCTGTGATTAACCTCCATCCCTGTTTATCGCCCTCCCCTCTCTGTCTCTCCTCCTCATTACAATGTGAGCGCTCGCTGCGAGGAAGGCAACAGGGGGAGCATTTAACCAATGGCTCCCGCCCATTAAAGCCACTGACTTGCCGAGGTTGAGCCCAACCGTGTCCTTGACCGGCTCTGTGAACCACACTGCAGACACGCTGTGGGGGGGGGGGGGCTAACGAGGGCCTGTGTATGTAAATGGGGTCTCCTTCGCCGCCTCACGCAGGGTGAGCACGGAGTACAAGAAGCACGGGTGCAGACGTTGGGGAAAAGCTGCGAAGCCAAGCCGGGCCTGACACCGCTCGTTTGTGTTTGGTGCCGATGAGGGGAACCCACGGCCCCGTCCCACCGAGCTCTGTGGAAGCTCTCTCTCTCTTTTGCTCTCGCTCTCTCTCTCTCTCTCTCTCTTACTCTTTCTCTCTCTCTCTCTCTCTCTCTTTTGCTCTCGCTCTCTCTCTCTCTCTCTCTCTTACTCTTTCTCTCTCTCTCTCTCTGCACTGTGCTGACGCCGCAAAGGTGGAGCGATGCTGTCACTGTGGTAGTGGAGGTGCGTCAGAGTGATGTGTGTTTGTCTAATTAATGACCTCTTCTGTTGTGTTTAGTCAGTATCTCAGCAGAAAACAAACAAACATTTAACTGTTTATTTCTTTGCTTCATTCCGTTTCTTTTCTCGGTTTTAATTATTTTCTTTGTATGTCAAGAATGAGCAGCAATAGAGAACGCTTCAACTGGTTTATTAGGTTTCAACCACCGACCTGCTGAGTCTAAAGCACATTTGCCATTAATAACAATTACGTCCAACTTGATTAGGAAACATTGTGAGTGACAGTAGCGAGTTAAACAGCCGAGCGAGGCGCAACAACTGGGGGAAGGTGAAAGCAGCGCGCCTCGCAACACAACCAGCAGCTTACTAAAAACAAACATTCAATGTGTGAAAGTGAAATAAGTGTTAAACAACAAAAACAATCCTGGAGGCTCCATTGGTTGCCAGGAAACAGCTGAAGAGATTCTGTGGCGTAAATCCACCACTTAACAGCAAGCTGTTAATTTTACTCTTCGTTCTATATGATTAAACTCCTGCACGTGGCTGCAGCTGCTTTAAAAGTCGTCCTCTCATCTCCACTGGCAAGCAAACAAACATTAGCTGATTTCCTCTTCTTTTTAACCGCTCCTTTACTTCGTTTGGCCTCTGTCTCATCCGCTACATCGCATAAAAAAAAGACAAAGTCTCCGTCTCCTCCTTTCAAAGGACGCGTAAATGAGGCCTGTTCATCAAGGTATCGGCGCGACGCCCGTCGTGTGCCAGGAGGCTCCGCGGTCGCGGCGGGGCAGCGAGGCACAGATGGTAGCGCAGGTGCGGCGACGCCACCACATCAAGCACCGTCACCGGCTCCATCTAAACGCTGCAGCCGCTCCCAGCGCGCCCATCGGATGCGACTCCGTGTCTGTCTCTCCTCTCCTACATATGTCGGGAAGCTGGAGTTAATAATTGACGCCAAAGTGGAGCTGGAATGGCCGTAGCTCTGACACATTAAACTTTGATGCGGGGAGTAAATGCGTCTTTTATCGTAACACGTAACAACGCCCTCAGTCCTGGTTTGCTTTCACATCATCACTCTGTTTGACAGCTTTCCCACAGCAGAGATTTCATATTTTTATTTATTTTTTTTCCCAGCATATCACTTGTTTGTCACATGAACTGGCAACCGTGCAGGAGTAAACCAAACAAGACAGCTTGAACGATACCCAGCATCAGCAAAGCACGGGAGAAGTTAAAACGTGCCTGTGGAAATTGACAGCTGCGCTGCTTGACATGTAAACACTTTGCATTCTGCTCCGACTACATGTGTTTTTTTTTTGACATTCTGTTTTGTGAAGGGTGC
Organism: Betta splendens; assembly: GCF_900634795.4. NCBI lineage: Eukaryota > Metazoa > Chordata > Actinopteri > Anabantiformes > Osphronemidae > Betta > Betta splendens. The sequence goes on from NC_040891.2 coordinate 6,426,532, forward strand.
CCTTCTGCACAGAGGAACCCGGTTTGTGCATTTGCAGCAGAACCGGAGCAGGTGCACTGTACTGTGGGTGGCGGCTCCTTTACAAGCTGCTGCTTTCACTCAACGCAGCCTTGACCCTTCGGTGCGTTAATGAGCAAACGGAGCCCCGTGCTGTAATGTGCGAGCGCCGATAGCGGCGGCGGCGTTTAGAAACCCGTGTGCGGGATTAATTACCTAAAAAGAGTGCTCTTCATGCTGAATCCCTAAGAGAACGGGGTGATTTGGTTCATAATGAGGCTCGCTCATTACAATGACAAGTCCTCACGGCTCATCAGCCTGACTTTGAGGAGGCGAACTCGAGTGCCGAGTCCGCGGCCTCCATTTAGGCTCGTATCAATAGCCAGTTAACAATGAGAGCACATTGACTATTTTGTCATTTACCTCTTAGTTGTGGACGTGACAAACATTAGCACCTCGTCACTTTCGGCAAATTTAATTATAGCGAACCGATTCGCAGAAATGCAACCGCTCAAGGTGGACGGCAATGGAATAGAGTCAACAAACAAAACCCAGGGAGGTCAGAGAGCGAGAATTTGTGTATTTGATGTGTAAAGTTGTGCGAGTACAGTATTTCAGCACTTACACCCCCTGCAATCACTCCCATGTACTGTAACACCCCACTAAATGTACTGATATATGTACGGGGGGGTGTTGAACACTTTGCCTAATGACTATTAAATGCCTCCTAACAGCTTGCTGGGAACAAGACACATATTACGGGTTGGTGAGAATATATTGGCTGCAGCAGTGGAAGGGGACAAAACAACCGGCGGGCTGTTCCCCCTTCATCACAGCCGAGTTCCCGGGCCGGAGGAATAAAGAGAGAAATTCACCCGATGGCCCCAATGCATCAAACGGTCGGTTACAAAGCGCCGCTCCCAACTTGAGGCCATTTATAACAAACAGAAAGGCGTAAAACTCTCCCTCTGCCTCAATCAAAACTGGATTAGAGTCTGTCTGCGGCTATAGGTGCTGGATACCTGCGGAGAAGATCAGGGTTGGGGGTGCACGGAGTTTTAAGGCGATATTATCTCCCCGTCGCACTTTGTTAGTTAGTCCGACTCCAGCTCCGCGCTCCGATCTCCCCCCCGCCCTCCCTCTTCTCCCCCCTCCCGTCACCTTCTCCCCCCCCGATGTCGAGCCGCTGCTCTTTGTGAGCCTTTCTTCCCGCGCCCCGCGTGCCGCTGAGCAACGGCAGCGTGCGCGGTTGTGTCACATAGCAACTGCAGCCGTTGTCCTGCAGTTCCACTGTGGCCGCACACAACCCACAGACAACAGACCCACACCCACACAACAGCGAGTGAGCTACTAATACACCAAGTGAGAAGATCAGGCCTTAAGATTTTTATATGGGATTATTATACTTCGTTGTACAATTCTAATTTACTCTACTTTCATAAGACCAGTAGTTTTAATGTTGTGGCTGCTGGTGAACCCTAATCTCTCCTTCACTTGAATCACACAGCTCTTTATGTCACATTTAAGTTTAAGCTATCACAGCAATAAAGCACAGCTGTGCCTTCGTACCCATCGATCCTTCACCTTCAGACTGTGACACGTGCTGGTCCATCATGGCCGTCGTGATGTGTGCTCCACCTCGGCCCAAACAGAGGGGCTGTGGCTCGTTGATCGCGAGGATGGGGACCTGGAGCGCCTTAAGGTCGAAACGCGGCCCTCAGGATGCACACAAGTGATGTGTGGAACCAATTTGTGCCACGCGCGCTGGGTCATAAGTAGTAAAAGCATGGAATGGTTTTATTACTGTATTGATTGGAAGGATCGTGCTGCATCGACTGCGTGTGTGTGTGTGTGTGTGTGTGTGTGTGTGTGTGTGTGTGTGTGTGTGTGTGTGTGTGTGTGTGTGTGTGTGTGTGTGTGAGACTAAAAATTGCACTTCCCTCTGTCTCTGGGTGATGTGTTATTTTGCCCAGTGCCGCTAATTGCTGTTTGCCTCTTAGTGAATCAAAACTGGCCGTTAGAGGGTTTTAAAGGTTGCACCGACGAATATGAAACACTGTGACTGACAGGTGTTGATGTCCAGACAACGACTCCTTCCAAATAACCTCTCCTGGGCTCAGCTTTGCGTTTTAACACCGCATTTGTTCGCAGAAAAGCAGAAATGGACAAATAGAGAGCGGCCCGTGGGAGGAAATGAGTGACGAGAAATGATTCAATCAGAGGCAGCGGACAAATATTGGACACGGCTAACGCGAGATTATACGGCCGTTGGCCGGACAAGAGATTTGACAGCAGCCAACCTTGACAAGTTCGAGAAGAGCAAAGCAAATGCATTACCACAAAGACTGGAAAATAACAACTCCGTGACATTAAGTCAAGGTCAAAATGACTAATGACAGTTTAAGGATCCAACTGTACATGAGCAGCTCCCTCACACCTTTACATCAAGAAGCATCCCATTAGACATTCATCCAAAACTGACAAAAGATGTGTCCAGACACAGAGACAAAGGCTTTACTGAATGAAGTCCGGTGGGATATTAAGTTGCACAGTGGAGACGTGAGCAAAAAAGGATAAACCGGACCTTAAATTGAATTAATTTACTCTAAAACGGGACAAGAAAGTATCTGGCGTTTAAAAAAAAAAAAGAGAGAGACCACTAAATTGGAGGCGGCAACGTTTGCAAAGCGGAGCAATCCCCTCTGCCTGATCCCGTCTCCAGAGAAATGCCTGAGCCAAACATTCCACCTGGCGCCAAATCTCCCTGTCTGCAGCCCAGGAGGGTGTAGCTGCGGTGCGACCTTCCCCCTGGGAGTGAACCCAAAGACCCCAAAGGTTCCCCAGACCCACGGCCTCTCACAGACTCCCCAACTGTCCAGTAAAGGTCACGCCACATTATGGAGGATCAAGCAACACTTAACTTTCTGGTGATGAATTGAACATGTATGAATGATATTTAACTATTTAACCTGTGTGGGAAAAGGAACTGGTGCTACATCAAAAAAGCAAGTAGAAAACTGCATTCATGAGTGTGGGAAGGGTTACAAGCCCCTTCCAGAGCTCTGGGACTCCTCAGATCCACAGTGAGAAACGTTATCGGCAAACAGAGAACACTTCAAACAATAGTGACCTTTATGAGAAGTGGCTGAGCTTGTGAAATTAGTGGAGGAGGATGGGGATGACTCATCAATGAACTGACATAGCTTCAAAGGCCTATAACTCAGCGAGGGTCAATTATCGTGACGGAACTATTTGATATACAGCAGCTGGTTGATGACATTCATGTGCGAGTGAGCAGGTGAAAATCGCTTAAAAAAACATAAATTCCGCCATTTCCAGAGAAGAACTGAAGTGTTGTTTAATTTAATTTGAAATTTTTAGTCCATTTGTGAATCAAGGATTTTTTTGACTTAAACATTAATCTGCCGCCATGTGCATTCACCCGCCATTTGTTTGACGATCTGAAGTGGTTCAGTGCTAAATACCAAAAGCGAAGCAATCGGGAGGAAGTAAAATAAAGTCAGGAAAAGTTGGAGGCTGCTGCTTCGGGAGAACAAAGGGTTTGACCTGAATGCTAAAATGCTACTCGCCCAACATCATCTCCATGTCCCCTATATCGCCAAGGATCCTGTGCCTGTCTTTGAGTTTGCCTTTGATCCTCTCCGAACGCGCTCCCAGACAGAGCGGATGTGCAGCACTGGGATGGATGGCCATGAAACGAAGGAGGTATCTAAACGAGGCAACATTTCCCATCTGCTCCTCTGATATCTCAACACTCTTCATGTGCCACTTCCCGGCGTCAACCTTCCCTGATTAAAGCGCTAAATACCCAGATACAACAAACTCCTCCGATGTCCTGAGGCAAAGCGCTGTAGCTGACAGCTGAGAGGCAGCAGAGGCTGTTTCAGCTGACACTGATTAGCCCGACGTTTCCTCACTGTATGTTTGCTTTATTACTATAAATATCAGACAAATCAACACTCGGTGTGTGTCTATCCTCAATCTGCTGTCATGTCACGAGATGCACTGCTTTTCGACTTGAAATTACATCTTGGTGAGACGGCGAAGTTTCCTGGTTATTAACTTATTTTGAAGCAGGATGCAAGTAAAACTGAAGCTCAATTAACAGGTAATTCATTTAATTGTACCTTCATCATTTTATGTGTTTGTGGAATAAAAATCCAGTCGCATGAAGCTGGAGCCTTTCCGTTGATTACGCGCTGTCGTCGTAGCATCATCCTCTCTCCTCAGCAGTCGCCGTGACGACATGGGAGCAGCGTACGATCACCCCCTCTCTGTTTTTACCCGCCTCCCCCTTTGTTTGCTTTAACGTTCCCCTTTGTTTGGCACCTGTGTCTCCAATATGACTCACTCCTGGCTGAAACCGGCAGATGATGCTGACTGTCAAAGAGGGGAGGAAGGCAAATGTAGAATTTGAAAGCAGGAAACGGCACGACTCAGCAAATGTGGGAAAAGGGACACATGGAAAGAAAAAAAAATGGGACCCCAAGAGGAAGAACTGTGGCTTTTGGGAAAAACAATAATATATTAATACAGGCACGTGTCAGTACAATTTTAATGAAATATTTAGGCTATAATGACATCAGGGAAGAGATGCTGAACAAATCTGAAATTTATTATCTTATAGAAACCTTAGAGAATGATACGTTTGGAGCAACAAGTGGTGGGGAAGTGTGCACTAACATCGCAAAGTGCATTCATTCATTCATTCAAAACAAAATCTGAAAGAGAAGATGAGGAAACTGTTAAATAAAAAGAGAGCATCTAACCACAAACCACTCCTCTCGGAGTTCACCTCCTTCCACCGCACAGTATAACTGTCACGGAGCATCAGAGGCAGTCAGGTGTGAAGGACTGTTTGGTATCACAGCTTGAGAGGGAGCCAAATCCTTCAAGGCGAAACCTACTCCCCAGAGAAGGCGCTTTGGATCCAGCGACTGCCGGATGAATCTGAAACCTGGTGGTTTCAGCCAGTCCCGATGCAGCAATCCTAAAATAAGCGTGTGGCTCGATTCTGTATATATTCTGTTATATTTCCATCCATGATTTATTAGGGGGAAGCAACATGTGCAGAAACATATGCCGCTGATGAAAAGTGGGTAAAACAAACTTAGTCCACAACACACGGCAGCTCGGCCTCAGCCCGTGTGGGCGTTCACAGAAAACAGCCAGCACAACTTCCTTTAAAAATTCAGGAACGCACGCGCAGCTCCTTCAGCCGCGAGGCGTAAAAACTCTACCCCGGTAAAAAAGTGAATGTCGGTCAGGAGAACAGCGTGTGTGGGAAATTTAGAGTCGGTTGACAGATTGTGTTGAGGTGGGATCCTAAGTGTTAGAGAAACACCCACAAGCACGGCAGCAGCAGCTACACCAGGTCTTACGCAACCACTTAAATCGCCTGCTTTCATTTGGCAACAATGAAAATATTATTTTGCAGCTGTTGTAGCTGTGAATATAAAAATCTGTGAATTAATTTTATGTCTTTAGAGACATAGAATTAGTGTTTAATACAAAACTGCATGCTCATTATTTTATCCATTATATATGTGTGTTTAGCTTTAAATCATCCACGCATAAGAATCTGGAAAAGCAACAGTCTGACGCGTCGTCTGGCAGCGCGACACCGGAACGAGGACGGTTGAAGGCTTCATTTTTGTCCTCGCGCTTTCGAGAGACGTTGCGGCGCTAATAAGAGCGCGGGGCCATTAAAATGCAATTTGGGCCGTGTTCAGTGCGAGCGGCGCGGAGGAGTGAACAGATTAGCCGCCCGCTCCGCGGCGGGAACGAGCGTGTGTGTGTGTGTGTGTGTGTGTGTGTGTGTGTGTGTGTGTGTGTGTGTGTGTGTGTGTGTGTGTGTGTGTGTGTGTGTGTGTGTGTGTGTGTGTGTGTACGCGCGCGCGTCCGGGCGCCAGCGTGAATTATTGATTTCTGACGGCCATTTATTTTTTGGGGGGGTCATTCTCTGCTCATTGACCTCTGTGTAATTACCTTTGGGATGACTGGGAGTGTTATTTAAGCTCATGACACCCTGATCTTGTTTACCTCCCCTCCAAGTGTTAGAATTGCAATAAATGAGCTAATAATAGACTCTAAACACCATTAGTTGGATACACTTTCCCTCCATATGTCATCGTCAAATGAACTGCAGGCACCTGTAGCGCGTTCCTTTGTTTTGCTGCATAACCTTACGCTAACTGGGGGGATTTACTGCAGCAGAACCAGGGCCGAGGATTCACGAGTTCGATCAAGCGAACGCCGGCAGCCGGTCGTCGGAGCTGCCGTTCGTAATTATGACAGATGCCGTTTAAATAATTCATTCCTGTTCCCGCAGCATTAAAACGTGCCATCAGAACTAATCTCACATCAATGCCTCCGTGAGTAAATCCTGCGTACGTGCAAGCGGGGCCTTCACAGGGTTTTTAAACTTGTTTACTCCTCCATTAATAATGATGTTTTTGCAAATAGATAATGTATAAATGCAGCTTTTGGACAACTCGTCTATTTGTAAATACTTTCAGGAGCCATTTGCGAGGATGCCGCCGCCTGTTTTATGCCATTCAAGGTATATGATACCTGCCAGATGAGAGAGGCAACACTCAGCTGATGCACCGCTCGCGCTCCCTGTGGGAATATTTAGTCTGTGGAAACAAATACATTCAGGGCGGTTGGTTCGTTGCTTGAAGTGATATAACTCAGCTGCGCCGGAGCACAGGAAGCTAAGGTGTGCCTGCACTGTGTAACAGTCCCTCCGCGAGTCTTCCGACCGACTAATAAATTTTGTGTATTGTTCATCCGGATACGAAGATGTGACATTTAGAGAATACTAATTGCTTTGCCTGGGTTCCCAGTCATATTTAGCTATTAAATTACAGTCTTTCATCATTAGCTCTGCCAGCCAATTAAAATGCAAATATCACTGACTCTATCCAAAACACGGGGGTAGCCAGTGATTTGTTCTTAATATGTTTTCATTCATATTGATAGCATCTTTTCATAGCGGTAAAAAGACAAATGTGTATACGCAGGAGTGAATAGACTCACACACGGAGTCGTATTTGAATAAATGGCTAGAAATTACTTCCTGGAGGAGAGTGAAGTGATATTATATTATTATTATTATTATAACTACAAATATCCACATGCTGCAGTATCAAAATTAACATGTGAGTGTCTGAGTGAATATGAGCCAGAGGCCCAGCTGTTAGTCAGAGCAGCAGCTGTGTCACCAGCGGCGACTACTCAGCTAAATGGAACAATAAGCACACGGGAAATTGAGAAATAATTCATCTAAAAGTAGTTTTAGTATAATTTACTAGTATCCACCAAATTCCACAAGTTCTTTGTTGATCGTGATCATATTTTGTCATTGTGTGTCATTATTATATTGTTCTTATAAAATTAAAATAGTTAAATTACTGCCTCAGTGAATATGCGTTAGCGAGAACTCAGACCTTCTTTCAATATAATGTATGATTTAAAATATAAAATGATATAAGTATGTTTAACATTTAAAATTCGATCAAATATCAATCACAAAACAGAAACATTTTGCCAAGCGGGAACGCAGGATGGTTTGTATTTGCTAAAGGTCACACAATCGCTGTTTTACATGGATGTAAAGTAGAGTAGAAAAATATAGTGTTATGTTTTTAATATATATATTTTTTTTCGGGCACTAAATCAGTGCAATTTTAACATCAGACATTCTTGTTGCCAAGTAGCGGCTACAGTGAACATTTAAACCTCCTCATAATGATGATGTCCCCATAAATAGAGTTACGGCAGCATCCTCGGTTACTGTGTGTTTGGATCAGAATGTGGAAGGTCTGCGGCTGCTTCATGGACGTGAAGAACATACGTGGATGTCTCACTACACACACTACAGCACATGCACTGAGCCTTTACCGCTCCCTGTCTTCTCTTATACCTGCTCACTCCACACGCGCCCATATGTTCTGATCTCTGCCAGGAGCGAAGCAAGCGAAGGAACGCCCGCCTGGGTTCCTTAAAGGGCACGCGGGTCGCGACAGCGCCGCACTTTACTACGTGTGCGTCCCCTTTGGGTGATGAAGGAGTCGGCGAGAGCCAGGAGCTGACACAAGTTTAAAAGCCGCAGAGGATGTGCACCCACACACACACACACACACACACACACACACACACACACACTCACACACACACACACACATCCTTGTACTCCCTTGGAAGTGAGGACTCCCCATTGACATAATGCTTTCCCTAACCCCTCACCCTAACACTAACCATCACATCTAAAGGCCGACGTCTAACCTTTGCTCTAATCCGAACCAAAACTTAATTCTAATCTCAGCCCTACAATCACATCTTAACCCTCAAACAGGCTCTTCAAATTTGTGAGGCCCAGCCATAGGGCCCCACAAGTGGCCATAGGGCCCCACTTTGGTAGTAAAACAAGTTCTTTAGGCTGCACTTCGGTGGAAGTGCAAGGACACACACATGCGTTTGATCATTGTAGGTGAACTACATCATTTTTTATTATGTATATACCGCCTTCCACTAGGGGTTTCATGCTTCTTGCCTCTTGCATGTCCTCAGACCCATGTACTGTATCTGCATGTGAAGTATGTACCGTAACAAGCTGAAACAAAATACTGTATATGTTTAGCAAACCTTAACTTTAAAATCATTTAACCAAGTACAGTATTAGTATTCATCCAAAAGGAAAACATTTTAATTCCCATTCTGTTAAAGGTGATTAAAACCAATAGCAAACAGATAATTGACCTTAAAGTGCCTTTAAGGGAAGCTTATGCCTGTTACTTCATAATAAAAGACTTGTTTGTATTTGAGGCATTAGTTTAGGTCTTATTCTAAACAGGCAATAATGAGCAGTGCTCCTGTTCCGCATTAATATGTTGCATGTGTGCACGGCTGCACGAGGCTCTACCTCAGCACTCTCTGCTGATGGATGGTCGTTTTCATCGGCTGCCTCGCGCTTAATGAACCCCGCCATCCGTGTCTTAATTGAATGCTTTTCATGCTTTTATGTTCTGCATTATCCAATCAAGTCTCATCGCCCCGTCCATCCGTCCTCCGTCTCCTCTAAATAAAGGCTCTGGCGCCAGTGCCGCACCGACCAACGCAAACACGAGGAGGGAACACGATGCTAACATGCATAAACAGTAAAAAAAAAAAAAAAAAAAAAAGAACAGGACACACCCGCAACTAAAATGCGGACTTTTCTTTCAACTTCTTCGCTGGTGTTTTTGGGAGCACAGCCCTTTAAAACTATCAGCAGGTTCATGCTCAAGCTGGAAATGTCAGGCTTTTAAGGCATAGGCCTCATTAAGTAATCTATAGTAGTCTTTCAATACACACACACACACACATACACACACACACACACACACACACACACACACACACACACGGCCTCCAAGTACCGACAGCTATTGGAGCCCGAGCATCCTCCCTGCAGTGACACTGCTGCACTGCCTTCTTTCCTTTTTTGTTGTTTGGCCCCTTTTTGTTTCCCACTTCCCCCCGAGGCCAACGGAGCTGTGAATCCTCCTCGTGCACAGTGTGCGCACGGGCATCCGGAATCATACATCGCCCTGGCTGCACCGAGACGCTGAGTGACTGGACGACATTCAGCCCTATTGATCTGCATGTGATCTCACAAATGGCGTGGCTCTTTACTGTCAGTGTTGGGGCTCCGGTCATTGCTTACTCTGACAAATAAAAGGAGTCTAATGGTCGTTAGCCATTACTGTCCCCTTAAGGAGCCAGACTAGTTGAGGACAGAACACAAATGTACAACTTTATAACATCACTGTCACCATATGAATTTAAAAATCAATAAAATATGCAAAATCGTGAACGAATGCATCAATTATGATGGTAGTTTAAGGTTCTAAATTAACATTAGCCCAGTGTCCCCATCAAACCGATCAATTACTTGTCAGTACTTAACCAGGCCACCAATTGGAGGCATTAGCTGTAATCGCTTTTAAAAGGCTCTTGTAATCTGTGTATTAACTGCAGGACCTGTCATCTAACATACATCGGCGCCTAATTGAAGTGATTATTATGCACTATGTATTCAGAAACAAATCATAGCTAAAAGCTTTTCACATGCTCAAAGGGCCAGACTGCATGACAATAAAACAGGTGAGAGATGAGACAGACAGGTTGTTTTAAGGTCTTGATCAGGGTAAGAGCAGGAAATACTGTAAGAAAACCTGTTAAGACTGAGGAAGCCAATAACAACACAACAGCACTAATAACGCGACACAGCTTGTTAGCCGACTGATGTGAAATTAATATCGTTCTCGTTGGCAAATTACTTTACAAATTGCAAATAAATGTACAGAAAGTAATCATCCAGTGGAACTGCTGCACCAGAAGCTAAAACAAACACAGTCCAGCGGCTGCGAAGCAACAAGGACGTACGAGGTTTTAAACACAGATCATCCATCGTACGATGGAGTTTAAAAATACAGGCCGACAAATAAATTGGCAAAAAAGCTGGCAAAGCAATGCATACAGAAGCAATTCCACCTCCTCCACCCTTCACTGATGATGTGCTAGTTTGGACCAGAAATAGTATAGTTTCGTATAAAACTGAACTTTATGTCCAAACACAAGTCTATGGCTGTAGCATGTTGAACTGAAGACGACTGAGGTCATGATACAGTGAGTTTCCCTCATTCCCTGATCTTTCTTAGAAGGCATCAGCACTGCAGGGTTCTAGGCTGAACTGCTGCAAGGTATCTGAACAATTAATGACCTTCAGCACTGCAAACCCAACCTGATAGATAGCGGGCCTTCAGATAAAGGAAGCGCCGCTCAGGGACCGGGCCTGAATGTACGGTACACGCAGGGACCGGAGCCAGGTTCTCCAAAAGTTCCCTCAGAAGTGGAAGGAAAAGCTCCTTCAGAGCAAACAGGAGAAATAAAACGCTGTAATACAATTAGATTCATATTGTAGTGTAGCTATCACTCATGGATTTACATCAAATCATGAAATTTTAAGTGATATAACATTATTGTACTTATGGAATCTGCTAGGCTAAAGTTAACACAAAGGACAGAAAATCACCTTGACCTTATTCATACAGTAGTGTAGTTATTTGTATCACAGTGAAAGGAAAATTTAAAGCACGCGCAGACTGTGTGAATCAGAAAACGTCTCAGCCTCCGAATCCCGTGACCTGAGAAACCTTCACGTGCCGCCTTTATGACTCTGGCAGTGATGCATATGTGCCTCTGATGACATCACAGGATAAACATTAATGAAGCTATAGGGTGAGGATGCAACTTTTTTTGATTATGAGCTTGTAAAAACACAATCACTGACTGATTGGCTGCATTCATTTGCATCAGATCGTCCCTAATAAAGTGGTCCGCGTGTCTGTATTTGTCGGGTTGCATTTGCAGGTTAGATTTACACTCGTTCCTGCGTCTGAGCTTGGAAAGCAGTAAGAAAGAACCCAGATTTTATTAGGAGCCTGTCAAATTTTCCAGTATATGTCTCCACGATGTGAAGGACAACATCAAGGCCAACTGTGTTATATTGTGTTTGTACTTGTAAGACATGAATTACTCTATAAGCTCTCTGGAAATTAATATAGCCTTTTCCAAATATTAACTCTGAATATCCAGATTTTTTTTTTAATTTCCATCACAACTACATTAACTGATGAAATAATCATCAAATTGAATCAAATTTATAGAGCTGCAGAACAGAGTCTTCTAATATTTTGCCAACTGCAATTTTAATTTGTTTTCACTCACACCAGTGTAGAGAATCTTCTCTGTGTGGCTGGTGCCAGGGGAGCAGACTCAACTCTAACTCAACTGCACAAACAAACAAACAAACACACACAAAAGGCTTTTGGAGTTAAATGCTGTTTTTGTTGTTGAGGATGAAGCGGGAGGACGTGGGCCCGCCGGCGTTTAAGGCTGCGACCCCAGCGGCCGAGCGGCTCGGCCCGACTTGGGGATCCTCCCGTGTGCTGCATTAACAGCTGCTGCCACCATTAGCCCCTCAAACGCCGTTGTGTTTGCAGCGCGCCTTTCATTCTGCGTGGCGCATGAATATTCATGAGGAATTTGCATTGATCGTTCAGCGTGGGTGTTTTGAGACGAATACGAGACCGGCCAAAAAAGCACACGAGTTAATTGTGATTTATAAGAGAAGTTTATATATAAGATTGTAACTTGAAGTTGTCACAGTCTCTCGGGTGAATTCAAACGTTGCATGAATCCTAAAAGATGTGGTAAAGGATAGTTTTGAAAGTACAGATAAAAATATAGACTTATATTTCAGACTGATCCCTGACAGTTAAATAAAATACCTCTCTTTAATGTACACTGTACTGCTGCTCAATTAGTAGCATATGATAAATGAAACACAAAGAAGCCAATATGAATATTGACGCAAAAGCATCAGATACTATTACACGCATCAGCTTGATATGAATTCAGCAAAAATAATATTGCCTAATTGCGCTGACTCACATCAATATTTATTTTGATGAGATTTAAAACCTCAATACCAGTCTGAGAGAAAACATTAGAGTAACAGCTGATATCACCCAATCTGAAAAGTAAAGTGCAGCACGAGGCTCTGACGATTAGTCAAGAACAGGTGTTTGATATCAGCTAATGCAGTTTAGTCACATGGTGTCAGTTTCACAGCTTCTGGAGCTTTTTTCTACTTGTAAAATGACAAAGGATTTACAGTAGGAGGAGTTACAGACATGTGGGGGGGGGGGGGCAACACTGCATTCAAATGCTTAAAATTACAGATAACCACTAGATGGATTAATAATGTGATATAAATTGATGTTCTAGCATGCCTCTGTTTGTTCCAGCTTCTCATTGATCCCCTTCACCTGAAGCCTCCGAGCACAGGGAGGAGGGAGAACGGAGCGTCTCTAATTTCAATCAAAGGTGCTGGAATGAGCCCAGCGTGCCAGTCAAGACCGAGCCCGCCTATAAATCAATGACCTCTGAGCCTTCATAAATTTCCAAATTGATTGGTTGCCTCATTGAGCATTACCCCGCATTAGCCAATCAAACGCCTCCGCCAGTAAACAAACTCACCGTGAAGACGCATCCTGGGAAGTTCGGTTCCGGATGAGGCGCCAGCGATGTGAAGAAAATATATAAACTGAGATCCTCCTTGGAAGAGAATTTCAAATCATAAGAGTACTTAATATTTCACTGGCTTGATGAAATATGCATTGTACCCCAGAATGGAGGAAAAATGCAATGATTTGGATGCATTATGTATGAGAAGGTCCGCTGGCGAAAATGACACTGCACTGTTGAATAATCACCATTTCACTATCACCGCAGCACAATGAGATTCTGTTATTACTACGCATCGCTCAATTCATTTGCAAAGTCTCTATAGTTTGCATTTTAGCCTATTATTTACATGCACACATGCAGAGGCCGCTTAATGAAGTAAGGCACAGGCTGGATGCGGTTCCCCGCATGTGACCCACATGATGAAGCTCTTTGCGGTTCAGCCCCATAGGAAGTGAAGAATACAAAAATAGGTGTTTACACAGAATTTCTTCCATTTAAAGTAGATTCTTTGCACCAAAGTGGCCACATGACGCTCAGTGGCATCTGTATAGTTGGGTAGGTTCTTCTTAAATAGCTGCTGCCTGGTTCTGAGCCACTGGACCGAGCTCACTCCCAAAAGCATCTTAACCCAAACATATCTGATTGTCTCAGGAATTGATGTGTCCCTAGAGCGTCTTTCCTCCCACATTCTCACAGGAAACCAAGAGGGAGAACGCTTCCTTCTTGCTTTTCTTAAATGTTCACTATATTCTTCTCGCTGACATATCTTCAGTTTATTAATATTTATAGTTCGTGCCTTCGTAATTTACCGTGTGTTCATAAACAGGCGTTCTATAGGAACTGCTGACAGCGTGACATTCAAATAAATGACGCGTAGCCCTCGAGATGCAGACTCTGCTTGGTTTGACTGTTATTTGACTGACAGGTAAATACATCAAAATTTACTTTACTTTACCTGTAAATTACAACTCATGAAAGCAGCCTCCTGACAGCTTATTTCAATCTGTAGGCTTAGACAAACGTCTATCCTGGGAATGTGTCTAAAGGGACCAGTTCCCCGACGTTGGACTCCTCAGACGCTCAGATTAAAGAGCTCACTCAAACCCGAGGCCTCGGAGTGAACCTCCTCAACGCTGGCAAAGTATCAATCGTGCATTTGGTCCATGATTACTTGGCACGATACTCTGTGAACGCACCTACTTAGACGCATTCCGTTTAAGACAGAGCAGGTGGTTTGTGAGACAAAAGTCACTTTCGAACTCATGGAAGTGGTGTGAAAAGAGGCAGTGAAAAAAGCAGCCCCTCTCAAAAGCAGAGTGTATATATTCAACCTGAGCGATATGAGAGATTAAAACATGCAAATAATAGAAACACTTAATAACCACGAGGGCTCTAAGGAAACATAGAAAGCACTGAATGCATAAAAGCCTTGGCAAACACTACACTGGTTTTTCGACAGGAACTTAAACACAACACACACACAAAAAAATGTCTGGCTCTCAGCCACCTCCCTAAATATCATTCAGAGACAGCCTCATTCCAGCCGTCCCCGAATGCCAGCATTTACATGTGTTATTTCCCAGTTAGCCTCCTTGTATTTGCTCATTTATTAAGGCTGATTTGTTGCAAATATATTTCGGTGCCGCTCGGGCTCGGGGAGTCTGGCCTGTGGAGGGATGAGGTCACAAAATCCAAGTTTCAAAGGAACCCGACATCAGAAGCATCAGATATCAGAGTTTCACATCATAAAGATACTAGGATGATTTGAGTTCTTAAGCTGTGACTAGCGCACAGTTAATTGAGGTGGGTTTTGCATTGTTTAACGGAAGCGACTGCGTGCCTTTGTCTCAGATGTGATGCGTGATGGACAGGCACTTCTGAGGAGCTGCGTCCAGCCCGCCTTATTACTGGTTTCACTTTCAAGGAGAATGAGACGCCATCATAAAAAGGACGCTTCACCCCCTCCCCCTCTTCTGTCAAACACTGGAGAGACAATTTTCCTGAAGTAACAATCACATGATCGCTCTCGGCCGACAAAGCAATCTTCCATCTATTTTGAATTAATCCATCTAAAACTGGAGCTCGACAAAAGGGCTCCGCTTTTGGTCCTCCTTCTGCTTCGGAGCTGCTTCTTTCTGGTCCTAACAATTCCAGATGGGTCACTGATTGTTCTCACTGGTCCCAGTTCGCACACCTGTTGAAACGGCGCCCCTCGCCCTGAGGTAACGGCTGAGCGTGGGCTCGGACGCGTCCGTGTGCAGCGCTGATACATCAGCCGATCCGTCTAATACTGCGCGTGCATCCGTCTGCGTCGCTCTGTTTTTCCCGTGTCCACAACAATGAAATTCAAATAACACATCAAGGCGAGCGAGCGTTTCAAGCATTTGGATGCTGTTTGAATGACAGCAAAATATTGGCCTGGCAGTGATATGCCTTTTATGCCATCACTCTGACGGTCAGCAAAAAAAAGAATCCCTTTCTTCACTTTCTTTTCTCCGCTTCCTCACAGACGCCGGGCCCACACTGTTTCTCACAGGGTCTGTTGCCAAAACCCGAATATTTCCAGTGAAAGCAAGCGGCAGAAATAAAACCACGGTTCGACTAAATGTTCTATGTTTGTATCCACGGCGTATGTCAGAGGAGGCATGAAAAAGCTCCCCTCATTCCAATGAACTCATACACCCAGGATAATTAATGACCTCCAGTACGTGTGAAAGTATGGAAACGCAAGTGGAATGCTCTGATCTGATCTGATAGAAACCACCGCAGAGATGGAGTCATGCACACGGTGCAGAAGAACGGGGAAATAAAGGGAGGGTGCACGAGTCAGAGTCGGAGTCAGAGTCAAAGTCAGGTGGCTGAAAGGAGTAACGAGGAGAAAGAGAAGAAATGTTCTAATGTCTATAAAGAGCACGTGCCTCCTTTTTGTCCCACAATGGCACCGCTGACCCGTGAAACGCATCGGACCCCACCCCTCGTGCCTGACACAGATCGGGCCGATCCTCGCCCTCTCCGTCGGCTGCGGAGTCCCGGTTATCGAGGCCCGGCGCACAAAAGGGAGGCGGGGAGAAAATGACATTTGAAAGTCTGAGAAAATGCAGCGACACAAAGGCGGTGGCTGATGAAAAGCGCTGTGGCGTTCGAGGGGGAAAGGGGTTCTGCTGTTTCATTTCGAAGATGTGTTTTTGTTCTCGGCCTTTGATGCAACTCAAAAGAACCTCACTTGATGTCAGGAAACAGATTTCCTACTTTCCCATGAACACCCCACTGCTGGAACCAAGGCTGCTGCAAAAACTAAGCTTGTATAAAAACAATCAGTTGGACATTTGCCTCTTGGCCTGTTTCCTCCTCCTTTCTCCTTAAGTAGCACTTTGTTTTATGTAACAGTGCGTTTACTACCTTTGGATGACGGATCAGAACGCTTAAAGGGATTCATTCACCTGCAGCGTGTCCAGTTGTACTTCAAGTCTCTGCCATAGTGCTGTTTTACACATCTGGCATCTTCTCCAAGCACAGAGCTTTTCAAGGGCTTCCGGAGTAGTCGGTTTCGCCTTGCGATGATGACAAAGCTTTTCCAGAATTATTATATATGCCTCAACAAAAAGTCAAGTGCTGTGTGTTAAATTTCTTTCGCCTTCAGCTTCCTGTTTAGCTGCATACGATGCTAGTGATGTCATGCACACACGGCACGTGTCCTTCACTATAGTTACTGTGCGTTTGCAATTTGAATTTTCAAGGAAAAACGGCAGATACCGACCTTCACGATCAGGTACACACTATACTGTAGTTCCAAAGATGATACTGGTATATTTTCATTTTTCAGAATAAATGTAGTAACTGAATAAGCAGATGATCTTTGGACATTGATTCAGCCTTGAGGTCCTTAAATTGAAAGGAGTGCTTTGCATTCAAAAATTCAGTAAAGCATCAACTTCATAACATCATTGAGCAGCAGGAGACAGGCTGCATCACCCACGGTGTCCTGCTCATGACCTACTATTATTACTAACACAATTTAATGTACAATGCCATGCAGAGCGGAGGAAGACCTCTGTTGTTGCTTTAAATCCTTCACCACGGTGAGTTACGGCTTTGCCTTGGAAACAGCTTTTCCAAATGTGGGTTCATGAGGATTTGGCCACAACTGAAAGAAGCAGCACCTTCAGAGTAATAATGTGAAAATTAGCTGGTGCAGCTCCTTGAACCATCCCAGTTTCAATAAGGTTTAAATTAGCAAATAGCAGGAGTCTGATGCCAAGCCGGAGTCATGATGACAGCAGGCATGGAGCAAATCTACAAGGGAAGAGGAGCTAAATTGCTGAGGACCCCGTTGTCTGACTTTTACTTGCATTCCAAGCAGCTGGTGAGTTTCAGCCAAAGCGTAAAAGCTATTTAGACCCTTTTCGGCTTCAGCAAGATCAACTTGGAGACACGGTACCAATGTTCCCGTGGAGTTCAGAGTGCTCGGCTCTGTGTTTGAACGCAACGGAGCACGTGTTCTGTGGAACCACAAACACATGAAGCCTTTTGTGCTGGTCTACAACGACGCAGAAAAGAATTGTGGGTAATGGCACGAGCCCTGGGCGGCGGCGTCTGGCTCAGGTTCAACCATTGGGAAGTCGCTGGTCATTCTGACTGGACTCTGTGGCAGATATGAGGGAGCAATGTAAACAAACCAAAAAGTAGCTCGTCGGCGCCCGAACAGAACTTTTCAGCATGCAGACTGCAGCTCTCTGTTTAAGATAACCTAGATCGGTGCATCAGATAAACACAGAATGTTTTGGAATAATCTATTAAGCATCCCGCCTCCCTGTCTTCTTCCTCTCCTCCACTATTTCCTCTCATCCACCTCATCGTCTCCTCTTCATCTCCAGGGCGGGAGGCGTTCCACATCGCTCATCCGCGCGCCGCGGGGCGCGTGTTTACTCATTTATTATGTCAAGACTTGAGGAGCAACGCCGTCACCCTCTCTCTCCCACTAAGCCACCACATCAAGGGACCACGCGCTCCGCCGAGGAACGACGCAGCCCGTCCGTCTTATTTATAGGAAACGAAGCACGGCGACGTCACTTCAGGATCAGGTGGGAAACCCTCTGACTGTGTCTGTGGACCGCATCCACTGTGGAACCGGAAGTCCTCCTAAAACGCAGCCGTTCACGTCCATCAGTGCTCTGGTTCAACTCGGCAATGGCGCCATGTAAGTTTAAAGAGCTTTGTTAAATATTAATAATGGGTTTCATCGACTCAGTGAAGTCTCACCAGAACGAGGCTCATTTCTGCCTGACTACAAAAGAGCGGCGCGCGGAGGGGAACGTGTCCTTTGAGCGGCGATTAGGCCGACGCGTTTGAAGCCCCGGCGCCCACCGCCGCTCGCCGCACCAGGTGAGCGGGGTTCAGCTTCCATCAGACGTCCATTCCCACCGACCAGACGTGTGAGGCATCGCAGGCAGACGCTGAACAGACTCTCCGCGGATCGGCTTCTCGACGCGCTGTAGTTACAGGTTATGAATATAAATGGCTACGAGTCATGATTTAGAGCACAATCAGCGCGGCGCCTTTGAAGTGGAGGCTCCACGCCGCCGCGTACACAGGGCAGACAATAAGCTGACGCGGAGAGACGCACTCAGTGAGTGTGAGAGACACAAATGAGAGTAAGACGTGTGGTTTTTAAAGGAATGGCTTGAATGAAGACACTGAGAGGACTTTGACCTCTGACCTCTGACGCAACAGCACAGCCGCCAGGTGATGTGATCACTGCCTTTAAGGTGCGTCCAGTACGGGAGCTGGTGTTACGCCAACACACAGCTGGTCAGGGCTTTGCAGAGACTCTGTTCCTTATGAAAGGTCATTCAGGCATGCTGCATACTGTACATGGCATCTTACAGAATGACACAGCTGTCCCCCGACTGTAGTAAGGCCTAGAACGGCTGCCTCACCCTGCGACCACAGCGTTAGCTTGGCATTTCATGATTAGCGAATAGGGCCAACAGTGCAAGTGGGAGCATGCCTGATAAATTTCATCATTTACCCTCCATGGAAATGAATAGCTCCCATATTCTGTTGGTGTGACGATGCATGACTGTGAGATTTGTTCCACACAGAGGGCTGGTGGTGGCACCCAGAAATGTATCCATGCATCCAAAATGGAACGCTCAAAGGACAAAGGAAGTGTGGACCGGCTCTATGGGAACACTTCACAACCATCAAACATTAATGTGGCCTTACGGAACCCTTCAACCGGTTCCCCCCATGCAGAATGTATGGTCTTTAAAGTAGAAAACGATGTATATATGGTGCAGGAGCCGCCTGATGCGGAGCTCTGTCGTTTCGCCTTCCCTGGTGACTTATTATTAAAGACGCCCGGCCTTCTCCTCAATTAGGACAGCACAGACACAACATGTGGCAGCATGAAATTCACTGTGACACCGTCGACTTCCAGCGCCAGCAAAGTGAAAGGGGGAAAATAGAGTAAGCGTTGGGCTGCGGGGATAAAATATGATGGAGACGAAAATGTACGGAGTGGGAGGAAAGATGAGGAATGATCCCTGATTGTGCTTGTCTTATGAGGGGCATCCATCAGAAATGACACCCGCACAAATAAAACCCTTCCCCCTCATATTCAATTATATAGCATGGAGCCATTTTTTCCACACAAGTGCACACGCCCATGCATAGACACAGAACAAAACAACAACACATCTGGCTCACATGTGTGCGATAGCGTCTAACGCGACTCATATTTGGCTCCGCGCTCGCTCCCCGGCGATTGTTGAATATCTACTGTGGAAGATTTATGGCGCGGCGACAGCGCATTTCTGCGCTATATAAACCGACAGTTTCACGGGATAAAATAAGAATCAGCGCGGAGCCGAGTGGCACAGACTCCCACTTAAATTACAGCCGAGCGTAAATCCGGCCGCCGCCGAACTCGAGGCGCGAGTGAGAGGAGGAGGAGGCTGTCGACGGCCTCACCTGCAGGAGAGGGAAACGGGGCGACCGGGTTCTAGGGGCGCGGGTGGTGGTCCAAAACCCTGCAGGAGCCGACGAGATTGAGCAAATCATTGGGAGATGCAGTATTAACAACTGATTGAAGGATGGAGAGAGAGAGGGAGAGAGCGAGAAAGAGAGAGAGAGAGAGAGAGTCAAGTGGAGAAAAAGACAGATGAAGAATATGCCTCAGGATGTGAAAGAGGGAATCGATGCTTAACTAGTTTGTAAGCCAAGAAAGTGTCAATGAGGAGGACTGAGGTATTCCTCTGCAGATAAACTGTCTGACCAGGTTGGGCAGCTTAGCCTTGGTAAACCGAATAAATAAGTGAAGGGATGCGTTCAGGGGAGCCACAGTAGAGGAATGCAGCGAAGTTTACAGGACAATCAGCAGCTGCTCAGACATTAAGATGAAAAAATGCCAACATTAGCTGCTTTTTTGTGTTACTTAATTGGTAAAACACTTGCTGGACCTCGATTCAGACTATTAACCAAAAGTACACAACTGGCAGTAAGATTAACAGGCAAATGATAAAATGAGCACTATGATGAATCCCTGCGGATGCTGAGCAGTCAAACTCTGTGACAGACACGCTTTTAATTACTAAAACGTAACCACCACACAGTAATCAGCGCGTTTTCCAGTGTGCGGCTCATCACAAACGCGCGTTTGTGACACGTTGGGACAAGTTTCACGTCTTCTATTTGACTTAAACCCTGAATTCAGGTAAAGACCTTGGTTAAGTGGCCCAGCTGGACACCCCGTGATTTGGAGGAAATCTATTCTCCGGCCCCTGGTTGAGCAAAATACTTAGTGCCTAGTGTTTTAGAGAAAAGCAATAGATACCTGAAGAAGACTTATGAAAGAACAAGAGAAAAACAAAGTCAAAAGGAAACAGATAGCGGATGTTTGATCTCCACAGGAATCCGGTCTACTGACAAAAGCAACAGGTATCAGTCAGGTCCACGCGTCTGTCGCCAATCCTGCATGAAACGAGTTCAATAAACCTTAAGAAAATCAGCGCAGTGAGGAACGACTTCCTGTCTCTTCAGGCGCGCATCGACGCATTAAGATACTGGAGTTCAATCATTCCTGTTAAACGGTAATCGTCTGCATTGTGTTTTGATGAGCTGTAAATCATAGCAACGATACAGTCCGCGCCAGCTAATGAATGCAGGGACCGGGTGGACGGCAGTGAATACAGGTAATTCATCATGAAGCTAAGCGGCGTGGTGATAATAGCGGCGCCGCGTCGTGCGTTGCTTTGCGGCTCAGGACTAAACTGTAAACGATGCCAGGCGCTCGCGCATCGCACCGTCCTCCGTCTCCGAGCGTCTGAAAATGCCAGGGCGTGGGCGTGGGGTCGATCCGAAACAGAGTGCGGGCTGGAGAGTGAGCTCCGAACGCCAAAAACATCAAGACTTGGCAGGTGGTTCTGGAACCATGAGTAACGAAGATTCTGCTCATATTTAGCTTTAGAGCGGCGAGGATCTTATTGTTAACCGTCTATATTTAGACGTCTGTATATCGCTATTTTTTGCTTTGATACATATTTGACTTTGTTGCCTAGTTACAAGTCGTGCGGCGTTTTTTCGCTTCAAAGATGAAACAGGTCCAATAAGAAGCGCAAACACGCGGGACGGACGAGGCCAAGCGGCCAAACTGCGGGACGAGGAGGTGAAGCAGGAGCGCGTGCGTTCCCGCCGCCTTTATTTCTTCGGCTTTCCGTCTCCGCCCTGTCGCCCTCATTTTGCCGCGTGTGAAGTAGACGCGCGTGGATCCGCGCAGGCAGGCAGGCGCGCGCAGAGAAAGGCCACCTGCCGGGCAATAACAACAGACCTGTTGCCTAGCAACAGCTAGAGACGGGCTTAGCTGGGAGAGAAAACTTTAGCCTCCCGCCCCCCATGCCCCGCCCCCTTCCTCCTCCCCCACATCCTCCCAAACACTGACGGAGCAACACACTGAAATGTTTTCTACGTCTTCCAGCACTTCGGTTCTGACGTAGTTCACATTCTGATCCATCCTCGTGTGCGTGACGCGAACCTCTTCCTACCTGTCCTTTCTCTCTCTCTCTCTCTCTCTGCTGTAAAACTTTAATAGCAGAATATTTGGGTTATGGGCAGGTAGTTGCCGCTGAGTCAGAGCCGGGACGCGCATGCGTGGGAGAGAAACAAAGTCGGAGCGAACGATTTTCGGCTTCTGAAATAGATCTCATAACTTTTTCACACTCTCTATAAACATTTACTTCATCTCCGCATCAGCTGTTTTGCTGCCAAGGATGAAACTTTTATAACGTCCCCCCCCCGTCGCCGTGGCGTATTTTACCCCCCCCCCCTCCTCTCGGTCGCGCATCTCATTGGAAGCTGACACGGTGGGCACCCCAGCGTCGCCGCCTCCACCCAGGGAGAACAGGCATCCAGCAATTATCCCGCGGCATCGGAAGCGCCGAGGCCGAAAGGCCGGACGCCAGAGTGCAGCACCGCCGTCGCCTCCGCCGCTGCACGCGGTCAAGAGGAAGCGCAGCCCAAATTTAAATAGGTCAAAGATGGAAGGGGCAAAGCGAGGAAAGATCAGGGGGAGGAGGAGGAGGGGGGGATGCAGAGGTGTAAAGATATGCTGCGCTGTTACTTACAAACAAAAATATTCCTGCAGACCTTACTGCCACACGCACGCACGCACGCACACACACACACACACAATCAAGAGAAATGCCAAAAATGAAATGTTGGAAAGTGAAGGAACATAAACCATCAGCCACATTCATTTGTTGGACAGAGGACACTTCTTGGAAAGACCTAAAGCTGGTACAATATGTATTGTATAGCTTCAGAGACAATGTTAATGAAAAACATTTTGTGCTTGATGAGTACTGTGAACGGTGTGAACTGCATGTTATTAAGCCTTGATTCCTCATATTTGAAAGAAGAAAATGACAGTATGTGACTGTAAAGATGAAGATAGCAAATAAACATCATCATTTTCATCAGACGTTACCAGACAGACTGGAGGAAATATCTTTCATTCAGTTTGGATGGAAAATAAGTCAGAACCATGTTCTTTGAGAATAACTGCCACAATGTACAGTGACATCACTGTGAAACCGTTAAACATCAAATGACAAAGTTAATACAGTAGGTCATTAGGCTCAATTACGTCTCAGTACAGTATGTGTCAGAGAAATGCAGGCTCCATGTTGGAGCTGCTTATTGTGGTTGACTGAGAGGTGCTCAGACCGTGAGCATCCTCCTCATACATGCACTCTGAATATGCTAGTAAGTACCACTTCGCCTTGTTGAACGTGTTACTCCAGTATCCTAGAGACCACGAGGGCGGCAAACTGTTTTTCACTGCACGGGAGAAAAAAAAACCCACAAAGTGTTTGCTTTCAGGAAATTAGCCGTAGCTGTTAAAATCTTTTTTTATTGGACGACATAATAAACCGACAAAATAAACCGATATGCAATTCACAGCCGAATCGACACATCCGCCGGGCGCAGACGACTTAACAAACACATGCAGCGCAGTTCTAATAACTTCCAAGGACACGCTACAAGTACAAATACTGTATGTGATAGACGGTTTAGCAGCAGCTGTGTTTTGAAATGTTTCAGAAAGGTTTTAATTCTTCTTCGTTGGTTTTTCTATGGCTCAGTGAGAGGCTGACAGGAAGGAGCCGTCGCCGCCTGGAGAAGCACTGTCGTAGTGAGAGCTGGGTTTAACAGACACAGCATATGAAGCTGAGATTGATGCTAAAACAGGCTGCAGGTGCACGCGGCTGTTTACTGACCTGCTGGGATGGAGGGTAAACAAGTCTGACGAACCGGTTGGGGTCACGACATGAACCGGCCTCCAGAGGACCGACTCCCCGAGCCGGAGCCTGACAGCCGATGAACGACGGAGCCCCTTTGTTGGTGGCGCTCTGATTGACAGCTGTGAAAGGACACGGAAGCTAATCGAACCTCTGATAATGCATTTGGTTATGTGCGCCGGGAGAGTTGTCCCCTTCAACACGGGGATTTACATACACTTAACTAGAGCTCGAGGACACGTCTGTGTGATGTAACGCCGCTTGCATCACAGCATCAAACACAACCGCTAGCTCGTCTCGTGCGCCGGCCCGTCCTAGCGCACACGCGCCACCAATCAGGAATCAAACACACAACGGCGAGCGCAGCCTCGACCCAATTTAGACTTTCCCTCCGCACGCAGTCCTAGAGAAGCTGCTCCTCCACGGAGGCGACTGACTGGATCATTACATGTGGGTGACGGTAAATAGTGAATCTGGAAACACGCAGAACTCTGTGATGTCAACATGCATGTGATCAGCATGAATGTAAGGGGCCCAGTACAAAACTAAAAGCCTGTTGTCGTGCAGTATAGGAAGAAAATAATCTGAAGTAAAACGTCTTTCATTTCATTTTTCTGTAGGTTGCTGCTCTATAACTGGCCCAAAAGTTGTTTTTAAACTGTCATATTCATTTCAGCCCAAACGCTGCCAGAAACCTGTCACTGTCGCGCTTGGTAAAAAGGCCCAGGCTAACGAACGTCACACACAGTAACACTACCGCCGACGTAGAACAAACCACCAATCATTTCGACCGCAGCCTCGTTACAGCGGGATGAAAAACAAAAGAATCACAATTCATTTGACAAAGATACTGTATATTGATGCTTCTAAAATTTGACACGCAGAACCTCTGGTCTGCTGAGAGGAACCGCTGCGGCCTTCAGCTTAGCGCGCCCTGCAAAATTAATGTGCCCAAGCAGTGATGATCGTGTTGAATTCTTCATGTGGACCACCATGAAACATAACACCCACCTGACCCCTGCGCGCACACACACACACACACACACACACACACACACACACACACACACGCTTTGGATAAAGTTGCCAAAGGATAAACTTACCTTTGGCTCTGTTAATGGTAACTAGCTGCTGAAAGCTACAAGGTCTGGCTCTCTCCTGAGGGGCAGCTGCTTGCTTCATGCCTGCTTTGGCAGCGCAGGCCCAGGACCTGGCATTAACGCCTGCGCCATCTGCACCTGCAACTGCAATATGCAGAGCAAAGGGGGAGGGGGGGGGGTTACAAGGATTACTGCTATATCCATTTTACACGCACGCCGTCTCGTCGGGACTGCGTCATGTTAAGTGAGAGGCACGGGGTGAGCTCGGTAGAACCCCGTTTATAACCGTCACGCAGATATTTGCAGCCGTCCTCCCTGAGGGGATCAACAAAGAGCCACCGAATCAACGGGACGCAGGGTGAATTCTATCACATCAGCAGCGCGCTGGTGGCGTGCCAGCGCTGTGGCTCACACGTGCACGTTTGTTGAGCAGAGCGGCCCTCACCTGCTAGGAAGCCGAGGGAATTCTGCACCGAATGTACCGCGACCGAATCCCACAACGGTGCATTTTCTGTAACGTGTGTTGTCGAGTCCCTAGAAGAGCACAAATACCGTACGACCCCGACTGTGACGCTCGGGGGGGTACATACAGTACTGTACGAGCCTCACACTTCCCACCAAAATTAAGGCCGAGCGCTTAAGTTGTTGTTGACTAAACTCTTATCTGTGTCCACTGTTCTGCTGTGCACCGGCGTGGACGGCCCGCCGTGTAATTCACTCTGCCACTGCACTATAATCCCCTCATTACGGAAACGTCTTCCCACTGACTCATCCAGCTGGGGAAGAACTTCGCTGATGCAGGGACGCAGCAGACGGAGAGATGCAAAGCGTGCATTTTGGGAGGGGGGGGGGTGCATATAACTCAGATCAAGAAATTGGTCAGAAGTTTGGTAAAGTGAGAGAAAGCATTAATCATACGTTTTAGGGTAGAGATGTTTGAGTGAGTAATTAGCATATTTAAATCATAACGAGAGACACACCTTAAGAGCTAATGCTTTGGGAGCCAAAGGTTCGAGGGCTCAGCTCAGATTTCTGATCTCTGACACAGATGGAGGAAACCTCGTGAGGCCCATTTCTCACCCGGCTCTCCTTACCAGCCTTGGCCTCCTGGCCATCATTTGGTCGTTGAATAATCTCTCTTTCCCCCACAGCGTCTCTGCTTTTGGGATTCCCACCGTGCCGCTCGCCCAGCGCTAAAGGTCTCGTCGGGGGCTGCAGAGCTGGGAAGTCAGCCAGCAGGTCATATGGTCCCCGCTGCGTCCGGGCTGCCGGTGGTGCGAAGGTTTTGGAAGCTGCCCGAGGTGCTTCTGCTCCGCCTTGGACGGACGCCGGAGCGCTAGCCAGCGTGTCAGCGGGGGGGTTGTGTGGGCGGATTGGAAGGGGAATCTCCCACTGGCCGTGCAGCTTCCCTGAGGCCGGGGGCCCGGTGGGGTGTGGTAGAAGTCCACGCCCCGCGGTGGACAGCGGAGGAAAGTCACTCTGATTGTGTTCGTCCACGCTCTGGTACCTTTCACCAGATGGGTCATAATGATTGATTGACTGGCTTCTGGATTCATGAACCCAAATCTTCCCGTTCTGTTGTTCACCTTTGTCCTGATGTGACAGGGGATTTTACAACACAGGTAATAAATAATATGTTATTTATTAACACTAAGAAGCACTAAAGCTAAGTAGTGGTAAGTCATCCTCCACGCTCACCAGATCTCCTTTCCCCTCTGTCTCTTCCTTACTGAGCTTCATCTTTTCCTCCATCGCTGGACTCGTTGCCCGTGCAGACCTGGCAACGCAGGGACGCCCGCGGCCTGAGCCTTGAGGGCAGGGAAGGGTGAACTCGGTGCAGTAGCGTTGCTGCACCCCCTCCTCGCACTGCGCGTTCTCACTCCAGTCGTTTGTATGTCTCTGCTGCTCATCGGCCCTAGAAAGGAGGGAGTAGGACGTGTAGGAGTGCGGTGGGGTTAATGCACAACACACCCTCACCCCGCCGCCACTGCCACCGCGAGGTTAACTTGCTCATGCAGCCTATGAACGACGTACAGTCGGCCCAGAGGTCAACTGGCTGCCACTGTATACCGCATGACTCACTAGCATTTCATTGCCGTGTTCAACTGAACCTTTCCTTGAACCCAACATCTTGCCCGATAGACGATGAAACGCCGACTCCATCGCTCCCTATCCTGTGTTTGTGGCGAGGCGCCGGCTCCAAACCATGACTTTTTAATGAGGCTACTCTTTAGTCACCAGCCTGTCGACTGTCGAGCCCCGATGCGAAACAGACGGTCCGGTGAGGCCCAGGATGCTTATGATAACGGAGACGTCACGGACGCTCCGGGCGGCTGCCGAGCAGATGGTGTACATTACCATTATACAGTGGGTCTGTGACCGCACGGGAGCCCACCTGATCTCCAGCGCCATGGCAGGAGCAGAAACGGGCCAAACGTCTTATTCGTGCCTCTATCAGTTCATTTAGCAAACGCTCAAAACGTTTTCACTTTCAGCTAATGTTTGAATATAGAATGAGCCTATAGATGACTTGTAGATGTCTATGCCTATAGCGTTTCTTATTTCTTATTGGAAAATCCCAGAGCTAGTGACATAATGGCTGAACGAAAAAGTGAGTAATTATTCACGGATTATTGTTATGTTCATATTATTATATGAACATTTTTAGTGACATTACTGCTGAACACAAAGGACAAAACTCCTTCAACCAAGACTTTCACAAGCTAAAAAAATGTATTTACAGTTTCTTACAACAGTAAAATCAGACACTAGCTTAGAATCCTAGGCCAAGGTGAACGCGTTGGCTCGTTTAGCGTCAGCATTAAGCTCTTATAGCAGCACTATGGGACATTTAACTAGACGCTGGACCGGGACAGACCGTCTTACCGGTGCGTCCGCTTGTTGCCAGCAGCACCGTAACCTCTGCCGAGCCTCGCCTCGCACTTCTTTGCTCTCGCCCAGATGACTTTGCAAACACGGTCAAAGTCGTCGCACGGCACGTGCGGATGAATCCAGGTGGAGCGCGGGAACGGCACGAAGGCCGCGTGTCTCTGCCGCCGATGGTTTTCGCTGATCATTGTCAGTGTGATGTTCACACGCCTTGACGTGTCCTTTGTTACTCCTGTGTTTTTTTTAAATTTGAACCAACTTTTTTTTGAAGAAGAAGAAACAAGGAAACACCACGGCTGCCATGGCAACCAGTTCAAATTGCAACATTCCGACCACAGCGCTGGAGTCCTGCTAAGTTCAGTTTGGATCAAACCCTCGTTTTTAAATAATTATTGTTAATATAGCTAATGCTATTACCAATAAATAGACAGTAGTTGTTGTCCCGAATATATAATCTGCTTTAGTTAGTCTTTTATTTTCCCCGTGTGGACACAAGACGGACTGCGCAAACGGGATCTTCCCTGGAAACAGACGCAAGACCATGTCCCAGAACAACCTGATGAGGAGAGCGGCGTTCCACGCAGGACTATTTATGACGTCCATCATATATACGAGGGGCTCTGGGGCCAACGCGCATTTCATTATCCTGGCTGTTTCCACGCACGGCGCAATGCGGAAAACTAATTACACCGTTCATATGCGAGAGTGGAAACGACTTTGAAATTTACTGGCGAGGGTTCCGGCCTGTTAAGCATCAATTTCACGTTTAGTGAGCAGGAAGTGGACGTCTGTGTTAAACTGCGAGGCAATCCTGTGATTGGTCTTAATGGATGGAGGCAGTGGCCTTTTTGGTGGCCCCTGAATGTTCACCGTAACCACTGAACAAAGTTATTATTATTATTATTATTATTATTATTATTATTATTATTATTAATATTATTATTATTATTATTATTATTATTATTATTATTATTATTATTATTATTATTATTATTATTATTTATTTATGTTGTTTCTTATATTATGGGTATAATATCTTCGGAATACAGTTATTCCTGAGACTTCAAGAGGGAACGGAGTGAAGGGGGGGGAGAAAGAGAGAGAGAGGGAGGGAGAGCGAGAGAGACGCGCAGAGAAGGAGCAGGTCTGCAGTCTGAATCTTGGCGTCGCACAGACCCGAGACGACGCTGTGGCCAAGCGCCGCTACACTGGGAATACATACAGATTTGTCTGTAGACGATAAGACCACTGGCTACGGTTAAGTCCGACGTTGCGTCGAGAAGTTCCTACAACGCGGCGGGTTTTTCTTCGGATCCGGATCTGTGGCTCTCCATCATCCGTCGTTCGCTGAGCCCGAATCTCGGTCCAACGACGAGTTCGAGCGTGGATTATCGACACCGCAGATGCTGCTGTTAACTGTGGATACATTAAGGAGACGGACAATTAAGTGCCCCCGGACAAACTGAAGGAGGGATCTCCCGGTTTCCGCCGTCTGTCTGGTGGTATCAATTACATATGTGGAGCGGACGAGGATTTGTCGTGATTTTCTTCGCCCGTGGGGTAGATCAGTGACCACTTGAATCACGTCTCCCCTTGGTTACCTTCCCCTCTTTCCTCCCCTTTAGGTGTGAAATCTATATTCTCAGACAGAGACTCCGAACCCCTCGGTCCCTGCATGACATGGTTCAGTCCAGCTGCGAGATCCGAGTCTCCTCCATGCATTGGGATTTTTCACAGCGCCTAAAACGAGTGAATCTCCCTTTTCTGACTATCTGAGAACTATCGCGCCTGCCAGACCAGAGAACAAGCTCTGCCATGACCGCCGCTTCAAATCGGGACGGAGCAACGGGACTTGCGAGGAGAGCGGAATGCGCATGCAGGAAAGGGAACGGAATACGGATTTTTGCTCTAATGAAGGCGGGAGTGCAGGTGCACCACTGGAGCCGGGTGCTTTTCTTATATATGGGGCTGCTGACCGCCTCTATAAAGGGTAAGTCCTCATGTGTGAAGCTGAAGACATGCAAAATGCACCAGGCTTACCCCCACTCCACCGCCCACCCTCCCCGAGCCCTGACTGAATGCAAATCAGCATCAGCAACACGCACTCATCCCGAAGGCGCATTTGGAGCGAGCTGAGCGATGATGTCGCTGTTCCAGTATCCGCAAACTTATTCATAGGGAGACGGCTCGTTTGGTGAATAGCGGGTCTTTAGGAATTCCGTCCGAGCTCCTGCCTTATTAATTGCCTTGACTCCGACGGCGTCTTGCGCTAAAGGGACGCGCTGGGTGATTTTGTGTGAGTTGTGGGGTTGTTTAACCGTAAGAGCTCTGCGTGGATGCTGCTGCTCCTCCTGTGAGGAGACGACGTTGAGTTCAGCGTGCCCGCTCATGGGGAAATCAGTTGAGGTGGTCAAGCAGGCGGCTGATTATTATGCTGCTCAGAGTACAAAAAGTGTGTGTGTGTGTGTGTGTGTGTGTGTGTGTGTGTGTGTGTGTGTGTGTGTGTGTGTGTGTGTGTGTGTGTGTGTGTGTGTGTGTGTTTGAATGGAGGGGGATGTTCTCCTCTATGAGTCTCCTCTTGGAAAAGACACCCTATAAAATTTCCACTTGGTAAACGTGTGTGTGTGTGTGTGTGTGTGTGTGTGTGTGTGTGTGTGTGTGTGTGTGTGTGTGTGTGTGTGTGTGCGTGTGTGTGGGCCTTGTCTATTTTTAATTATTTTCTACTTGCAACCGGAGCCGGACATTCAACAGATCATCATTATTATTAATTTACTTCTTGGCTGCGTATGCGGTTCTGACAGGAGAGGCTCAGCTACGGATCCACTTGTTTTATTTATTTATTTATTTATTTCCGTAGCCGTGGGCATTCATTACGAAAAGCTTGAGGCACCATTTAGACTCTAGGCTTTTTCCGAAAAAAAAGGCGCAATGATTTTTTTTGTTTCCCAACCCGGGCAGGTAGTTTGGCAACGAAATCCAAGCGTTTTATCACTGTCTTGGCTCCGCACCACAGAACGGGCACTATTTTTAGCAAAAGCCAAGAATACTGCCACGGCCACAATATGAATTTGACAGTGAGTCATGGCTCTGTGTTCGCCCACTCATACCTTTGGTTGGACAGCAGCGAAATCCACCAGTGAGTGGAAAACGAGCACATTTTCAGCATCACCAAATCGCCGTGGGCCGCGTCGTCTCATACTGTACACGCGTGGCTCGGGCTGCAGCGTCTCTGTAACACAAACGTCACTTCTCGTGCCTCCTATCGTGTTACTCCCACTTCGTCACCCACGTCTGATCAAACTTGTGTCATCAACCACCCATATGGTTTTATCACACACTCAGCTCAGTCCCAGTCATACCCACACGTCTCTCCTGACTTTCCTACGGAGTAAATCTCATTGCGGGGATATTCTTAGGAGGTTGCTTGTTTTATTTGCGTCCTGGGAGCCTTTTATTGCCCACTCTCTTGCCGTTTGAGTCTACTTTCGGAGCCAGTAAAGCGACTTTAACTTATTGCACATATTTACGGAGAGCAGGACGGGGGCCACACTATCCATCAACTCCCCTGTAACCACGGTTACTTTAAACGGCCTCAATAAATAGCGTTGAATAACCCACGCGGGCGACGAGGTGGTCTGGCGCGTCCCTCGATGCTGCTGCAGCCACCAGCAGTTGCCCCATCTTCCCATTGAGCGGCACCAGAGCCTCACGCTATGCTGAGAGGCGGAGCGGAGAGAGGAGAGGAGTCCTGGGTTCGCGGCATTTCCCTGCGCACAAGCTTCATCAGGACCAAAGCGAGGCTTGGAAATAAAAGAACATCATTGACTGATGCGTGCGTGACGTCGCGTGCCGGTCAACATCAGTGCACGGTTTGTTTGTTAGTCAGCGCCACTTCAAATAATCTCCAGCTTTCACTATCGTCAACGGCCACATGGAATGTGTGAAATGTAAAGCAGAGATATTGAAGAGCGCAGCGCATTGTCCATGAGATCTAAAGCAGATATCCCACTGGACTCGTCCCTTAATAGGCTCTAATCTGCGTTTTCATTGGAACGTGGAGAGGCGGTAACACTAAGGGCAGGAATGGAATAGATATGAATTTAGTGTGTCAGGTGCACGCGTATGGTCCCGTGCGCCGCAGCCCGCCCCGCATTGGATCATTCGTCAGCGGCGCGTGAGACAGTCGCTCAGCATATCCATTTACACGCAAGATCACGCTCCGCCGTCCTCTGCTCTCAACAACGCTCCCCTTTATCTGAAGGCGCCGCGTTGTGCTCATGATGCAACTTGTAGCAATGTTATGAGGACCGGAGGGCTTGATGCCCCCTTTGCGTTTTATCTTTCTCACTTTATGACATTTGCTCGTGTTCGCACAGTCACGGATGGCGCTCCTGAAAGAAGCAGTGTGCGCTCGTGTGCGTGTTTGGGGAAAAAAGAGCGCGCGGGTGCGTGTGGGCGGGCGTGTTCCACGCAAACCTTGGCACAGAAGTTTTTTTTTTTTAAATTACAAACTTTCACTATAAAAATCTTCAGGCAGTGAGCGAGGACCGTGGAGTGCAAATGGATCCCATTTCAGTTGGAAAAGCTTATTAGAGTCTCTGCTGTTGACGCTTTATTAACAGACTATCTAATGTCTTCACGGTATGTCTGAACAGCATTAGAAATTCAAGAGAAATTTCTCTAATCGCCGGAGCATTTCAGCACCCCGGACAGCGACAGCGCGCAGCTGAATGTGACGCTCAGTTGAAGGCCTGTTCAGCACACTGGACAGCTCCTCCGGCCAATACCCTCGACAGCAGCTGCTCTTCGCTGATTGGCTCGTTGGCTCTATAACTTGGGTTTTCTCCAATGTTTTAATAGCTTTGAACTCTCCATTAGACACAGACGTCAAACCTCTGTTTGACAAGATCATATCTTGAGGCTTCTACCGCTGCTATTATGCTGATATGAAGAAGCAAAAATGTTAATTACCTTCTTCCAGCATTTCAAATGTTAGAATTTGTAACTTTTTGCCCAGCGTGTGTATCCTGGGAAGGTCAGCTGGTAAACAGAACAAAGTAGCTGTAGCAGTACAATAACATGGCTCTGTAGCATTGCATAGCTATCATTACCTCCCTCTGCAACTGATAACACAGTAGATAGCTACTGTAGAAGCACAGCGGGATTGCAGTTCTATAGAAATCCGATCCCTCTTGTTAAAATATTCAGAAGTCACAGATTCAAAGTCCACCGATACGATACTGTATGTGCTCATTCAATAGTGACTGGTTTACACAGTGAACGCTCTCTCGCTCTTTCCACACAAAACAGGAAGATAGACCAGCATGCACTGGGTAGTCTACTTAGTCCTGTCACCTTGGGTGTCATAGTTATGAGTAGCAAAGATAAATGGCCACTCATGTCCAACACAACATATAGGAAGAAAGTCAAACTATGACATCTTTTTAGACCTACAATATTTGCATCTTGTCCAATTAAACTATAATTGCTGAAACAGTAATGTGATATGTTGCTATAGAAGTTGTTTGAAAATCTTTTCAACACACTTCATGACGTGTATCAAAATGATGCATTGACCTCCTACATAGTAAAGATACACTCAACCAGACCATATATCATCTGGCATCTGAATGGATGTGTCCTCTACACGTGTACAGTATGTTGTTACTTCTAACTTTCCCTTTGTTGGACAAAGAATTCAAGGTGGAATGGGACTGAGAGAGTTCTGGGGTTGAGATGAAGGTGCAGACAATTCCCAGGGATTGAAAAAAAACAAACAAAAAAAAACAGAGCAGCAAAGCAGCATGACAGAATCAGCTGTGAGGGGAAATAGGCGACAGAGAGGGGAGAGGACTGTTGGTGAAGAGAGGCGATAAGCCTCCACCAGCTGAGAGATAATCTGGGCCCTATGTTTCTGTGTCTTTTGAGTGCTGGGTGATTTTCCTCTCGTGGGTAAATGATCTATTTGGAGGGCTCATTTTCTTATCAGGCATCAAGCAGACTTCTATATTTGCAACTAACTGTTCAAGTAAGCTTGAGAGCGTGTGTGTGTGTGTGTGTGTGTGTGTGTGTGTGTGTGTGTGTGTGTGTGTGTGTGTGTGTGTGTGTGTGTGTGTGTGTGTGTGTGTGTGTGTGTGTGAGACTAAAAATTGCGCTTCCCTCTGTCTCTGACAGACAGTGAGGTGCCACCCCTATTCAACATGGGATGATGAGACTAAACTGTTGACAAGCAGATCATTAGCCAGCTCAAAGGGGACCAATGTTATGCTTGTTATGTGTGCGCCTGTGTGTGTGTGCGCCTGTGTACGTGTGCGCGTGTGTGCACAGCTTTCAAATCATGTGGGCGATTTGTCCTCATGCGCACCCTGTATTCCCACACTCCACCCGCTGTGTGTGTGTGTGTGTGTGTGTGTGTGTGTAGTCATGTTCCATGCTCCCTTTGTACCGTCTCCCTTTATCCTACCTCCAACCGTCCCACCACCTTCCTCTGTCTTCCTCCAGCCTCATCTCTGGTGATTCACACTGTCATCATGTCTCCAGATGGCCGGAGCTCTGTCGCTGTGCTTCGTCACAGTGATCACAGCCACACCAGTGACTCACAAGCACACACACACACACACACACACACACACACAGTTATCCACACAGACTTGAAGGCTCCCGCGCCCATAAAATCTTCAAATACATTCCTGCAGCCATTCACCAGCTTCAATAACATTTACACACACATCAACATATGCAAGAGCTGAACAAATAGACCTTGGTTGGAAATTTGCTGAGTTTCTTTATTAAAATGAGATGCATTGATATAAGCGTAATTGAGGTTTACTTAAAGTCAATAGCTTCCCTGCAGTCTTGTCTGTTAAATGCTTGATTTATTTGGTTTTGATGACTGGCACGGTAGAAGAACGTCCATCACATGTGGAGCCTAGACATTCAAAGCGAGACATTTCTATATCTGGGGGCATTGGTTGTAAAGTCAATAGTTCAAAGCTAACACCAGCAGAAAACATGAGAAACACAGATTCCTTTCAAATATGACTGAGCGTGTCCTTGAGCACAGCACTGAATTAATAAATGTATGTTTTGGCGGCGGCGCTTATTCAGGGAACATAAATCTAACGCTGTTTAGACTGTTATTGCTGTGCAACAAATTCCTATGAGCTCTTCTTCTGTCTGGCGTTAGCATTGCAGCATCTTTAGCTCCCTGGAAGATATTGTATAAGGTGAAAGCTGGACATTGCAGGACCTGAGCTGCCTATAAGGACAAATATGCAACAGATAACTGTCAGTGTTGTTTCAGATTCTCCTGGCTGTGATTTCTTGAGACACTTTGTGAGCTACTGTAAATCCACACAGTGAAGACATATGCAGATGTCTGGTCTGCGTGGAATAGAGGGCAGACTCAGGCTGGGGTCCTTTAGCTTCCCGCTTTACACTGGTTTTATCAGATATCAGTGATCCCAGTGATTGGAGATTAGATCCTGGGCATGAGCTGTCTTGTCCCCTGTCTTTTTTTTTTCTTTTTACCGCTAGTGCACTTTCTGTCATTTGTACTTCTGGTCAAAGACAGTGAGCATATTTGGAGGTGGTTTCCATTTAGAGCTCTGCATCTAAAGCATATTGTCATTTTACTTTTGCATTAAGTGTTGACCTTTAGTTTTGTAGTCATTGCTGAGGGGGATTATTATTTTTTCCAATTAACGTATGAAGCTTATTAAATTAGGCCAGAACAGTACTGAGTCATTTGAGGCATGCTGTTCTAGTGTTCCAATCTAGTTGGTGAGTTCTGTGAACCTGGAGGTGCAGGGTTTAAAACGTAGCCAGTTGACGCCGTGATGTCATCATGCTTTTATTTGTTTTTCTAAAATTATATGTGAATTGAAGCACATGGTCTTTGCCTTATTCTTCACAAACCTGTTCTTGCTATGGTGCGGATGCCACAATCTTGTCTACAGAAAGACAAGTGTCCACTAAAATTACTGGCGGGGGTCAGATTCAGGTCTTTCACGTCTTCCATCTTCTTTTCATAAGAGCAGCATTTGTCTTTCTTTAGACAACTCTATGTCAGTCTCATGACAAA
Organism: Betta splendens; assembly: GCF_900634795.4. NCBI lineage: Eukaryota > Metazoa > Chordata > Actinopteri > Anabantiformes > Osphronemidae > Betta > Betta splendens. The sequence goes on from NC_040891.2 coordinate 6,462,498, forward strand.
AGAAAATTCCCTCTCTGTTCTTTTTTGTGGACAACGTCGATAATATCTTAAAAAAGAAAAAAACACAGACTTTAATTTACACACATGCTGAGTCCACTGGGCTCAACGCTGTCAAAACGAAACATGCGGAGAGTGCTCAACAGCCTCCTTTGATTGTAATCGTGGTCTACAGCCGACACGTCCTGGGGGGCGGTTCAAATTTGAATTGAAAGGTTAAAGTGTGTTACAGCATGTCGAAGTGAGGCTGACAGATCGCTCGCTGCTCATCGGTCTCTCGCTGATAGATGGAATGGTCCTGCTGGGACGGTCATGACCTGACCTTTGGATCGGCGCATCCTCCCAGGTCTGGTTCACACTTCTCAAAGGGGCTCAGATGTCCATGATACCCTCTCACTGACTCACACGCTTGTCCTGGACGATCATCTTAAACTATAAATTTAATACGTCCATAATTGCGTTGCCCTGCACCCCCTATTGATGTTATTTATTGGTCAGAGTCCAGCAAGTCTAGTTAAAATGCAAATACGTGGAGGGATGTAACAAAGACCTGCTCTTCAGACAAGGTTGAGGCTAATGTAACTGAAAGAGTCCAGCTGTTAGATGTGACGGGAATGAAAACGAGGTGATAATTGACTTTCACTGTTTCGCACATTAGTGTCACACGTAATTGCGCTTTCTCCCCATAAGTAGCAGAGAGGCTGAAAGAGAAAGCTGAAATTATCGAAAGCATGTCGTGTGAGAGGGTGCGTCTCAAAGTGAACGCGCGTGCGCGTCGCCGTGCCATCGGGCGTCCGGAGACTTAATAAATAATTGTGGCGTGTGTTCGCTGCCTCCGTTGTCATGGGAACAACATAGAGCTTCTGTGAGAGGAGCTTCGATCAACCATATCTGCCTTGTCCTCGCCTCTTTCCTTTTTTAGACTCGTATTTTAATCATTGACACAAACAGGCCCAAATGTGCAAATATATAAAAAAAATGTGCCCACAACCCGTTTCCGCAGGCATCCAGCCCAGCTGTGCTTTGTGTGGGAGGCGCTGAATACACTCCCCCACAAAGACAGGGGTCTTTCTAAAAGTGAGGAACATCAACCGTAACATGCCTTTGACTCTGAATGGACTGTTTTCTATTGAACAGCTTGACGCCTTGGTGTGTGGGTTGTCGGGGAACTGTGTTTTTCAGAATACACAAGGACTATTATACAGTAGCTATAGTTGGATCAGAGGCTGAACTGCTCGTGTCGTTTTATGGCTGGAGCAGAATTTGTGTTAAGAATAACGGGGTGGGCGTTTCTGGGGGGGTGTCGTTTGCTTGGCGTGAATATACTGCTGGTTAAATATGACCCAGCTGGAAGGAACTGCCCCCCCCCCTTTCCTTCCTCTCTGTCTGAAAGGACACATGCTCCATTGTACCTCTGCTACCAGCCGTGATAACAGGCAGACGTGTGTGGTGATCGTCCAGGTGGATGATCCATGGAAAAGTGCATTCCAAGCTCTGACCATTGACGAAATCCAACATTTAGCCGTTAGCTAGGAGCTAAGTGGACCAGCTAGTGTGTATCGTCAGCTGGTGCCATCCGGCCCGGATATTAGCCTAATGTATGGAGTCGAGCGGCGCCGCTGAGCTCGCCCATTTCCATTTTAATGGCAGCCATCTAGAGGTTAATCCCGCTATGATGCGGGGAAGGCGCGCATCCACGCCGACACGCTGGGAGACAAATGGCGGTGCGGCGGGGGAACCCGTGGGGCGGAACGCTTTATCCTCAACACAGAGGAACGCACACTGATCAGAAGACCAAGAAATGGAAGCAGGGTTTGAAGTTTACACAGGGGTTAGGTTAAACATGATCATGCATAGCATTTGTACTGAATACTCCCTGAGAGACGCAGCTTTTTTAGTGGGGAATTATTCCTACTCGCTCCGGTGGGACGCTTCAGTGGGTAGAACCCGGTACCACATGCACATAAAAGTCTTTATGGTTCCTCGGGAGAATAGGAAAGAGCTGAACTCTGCATCTCTGCCGCGGAGTGTGATATGGGAGACGTGGAACAGCTAGCGCTAAAGGTATATTAACATTCCAAGGGACCCCTCCTGAACTTCAAAAGGCAGTCTTTCCACTTGCTTTCATCACGCACGGCATAAGAGGCGAGGTGAGAACGGCCTCCGTGGCTTTGTCTCTCGACCAAAGGCGAAGTGGAACCGAAGACGAGGAGACGAGACGAGAGGTAGCGCTTGTCTCGCGCGTGGACGCGTGGAGCGAGGCCTCCGTCCCAGAGGAGCGCCGCTCGCTAACAGGGCGGAGAGGCGCTATCTTGTCGCGAATGTCACTGCGGCCTCAGCGCAGGAGGGCAACGAGATGGAGGAGATAGACGAAGAGCAGCCCCCTCCTCAGTCTCTCTCTCTTCCGAACCATTTGCTCCTGTTGGCTGCTGCTCTTCCATTTATTGACCTCCCGACACGTTCTTTCTTGTGCACTTTCAGACCCCCCTCCACCCCTCACGTCGCGTCTTCCAAACCTATTTTCTCTCGTGTCTGCTCATTTCGTCAGTCTGTCCGTCTGGTCTCGTCCCACAACCCCCCCCCCTTTTCCCCAAGCCTCCGTCTTTCCACTTTGCTCCCTCCCGACCGCGAGCTCAGCCAAGTGCGGCGACAGAATCGGCCCTGGCAGAGTCAGAAAAGGTGCGCGTACAGGTAGAACCTGGAGCGTCGCCCCCCGCGTGCACGTCCAGGCGGATGCTGCCAGTGGGCAAAGCTGGACATCCACAGGTAGAGCACCAAGAATAATGGAGCTACCGCCAGCGTACAAGCCAAAGCACATAGTTTCCCAGACATGCTGTGTAATAAAACTCACCAACCCCCAGAATAACTCATCAGCTTCCCTAATTGCTGAACCAGCGTCCGCAGCTGTTCCTGATTCATAACGGCTCACCTGAACTTTTACAGCTTGGGGAAACACGACCTTTCGCTTCGTCCGGGCTGGAACTGAAGTGAAACAGCACGGCCAGCGCTCTGTTTATTGGGTCTTTATGGTCTGTCGTGGGGGTCAACTGGGAAATGGACTCGTCCCCGCAGATTTACGCCCGGGGGTTTCAGAGTAGGTCGCCTGCTCCCAGAAGCTAATTTCATAATGCACGCGGGGCGAGGCTTAAATAACGCAGCCAAGGCCCGAGTGCTTCGTCAAAACCTCGGGGGTTTCAAAGAACCACGAGAGCAGAACTGTCTCTTACTTCAACTGCACTTGGAGCTGAATGTGCTCCACATTGAATAGCCGTGGAATGATGAACTGGCGAACCCGCCGGGTCTGATGAGGTCCCCAACCGCTCCCGCGAGTGCGTTCGTACATTAAGTGAACTCCGAACTTTCTGTTTTTGCTCCGATTCAGCCCTGAGCGTCTAATATCCACAAGGAGAAACTCCTTCTTCTTCTTTTGCTTAATTAAATCCTTGCCTGCTCTTCCGATTGCCTGTTTGCCTGTTCATTCATGATGTAGAGCATGTCCCCTCCCTTAATAACACAAAACGCTGCTCCTCGTTTAAAAATAACAGTCCTTCACTTGCCTTTTTTTAGCTTTTTTAGTCTTTTCACTTTAGCTGCCAACGCCGCGGAAAGCTATTACATTTTAAACACATTGATTTCCAACATGAAAGTCTGTTCGGCCTCAAGACTCCAAGAACCACTACTTTCATTTCAATTCGCCGGCGCTGATTAATAATAATTCCCTTGCCTTAATGTCCTTACTCTCGTATTACGATTCAGCCCAGGTTGCGCGTCCTCGCTCCGCGGCCCCGCACGCGGGGGGTTCACCGTCCGGCCTGACCCCCATCGAGCGCCGCCGTCGGCCGCCTGTCTGAGCCGCTGATTGGCGTTTGACGGATAGAGGCCTTCTGATGAAGGAGATAATGAGGAGATTATTGACGAGGCTGCGCGTATGAAAAGCAGGCAGCGGAGGTGGATGTGGATGTTTTACCTGGATATTAGTATTGATCTGAAGATAATGGGAAGGCTGGATGCTGACTTGCTGGGCCTGTTTAAGGCTTTAATGAAAGAGTCAGGTGGAGACGGCCCCTGCTTTGATCTTCTTCATTCTATTCTCTTGTTCTGTTAAAAATGAGGCCTGAGACTAAACGTGATCAGACTAAATAAACTGTGCTCTGTTATTTCTTTATATTTATTTTTTTATTTCATATAGTCAGGTTACATAAGATTCATCTTAATCCCAACTTGCGCTGTTCTGTTTTTTTTTTCCCATCTCTCATCTTTCCCAAGAATTCCCTGGGACTCCGCCAGACTTCAACCACAAACAAAGAGGCTGAACTCTCGCTGCAGAAATTATACACCTCCAGTAGTCTAAGTGTATTCAAGTAGACAGGGTTCAAGTGCACGAAGCATTAGCATCTTTTGGAGCAGGTCAAGCACACATGAAGCGCCGAAAAGTGACGGCTAAGAGGCCCCCGTCTGTTTTTTTGATGAGACGGGCCCCGGGGAGTCAACAGTGGTATGATGGATATACTGTGACTGGAAATGCTATTATCCTCCTGCTGAGGCTGATTCAGTCCAGGCAGTCTGGGTCTTTACTGCCTGACACTATCTCCCCTTTTTCACCTCCTTGCAAAAATGCATTTAGATACAGACCACATGTCAGCTTTTCCTACGGTAGTTCACGTTTTATAAACATCTTTGTTGTGGCCTTTTACCTTCATACCTTCATTCTTAGACACAAGCAACTATTCAGAGTGTAATTTGGACATATTTGGAGCGTTTCCACCAGCGTCCAATAAGGAATGACACGATTGCATGAATTTAAAGCTGAAAAACGGTCTGAGGACTCTTTTATTTGAATGTCCTGTTTGAATGCCCTCAGGTAGTTTAGCTCATTTCCATGCACTGATTAATCATAGTCATTTGCTCAGTTATGCATTTGGATATAAAAGAGCAAAGCAGAAATCTGTCTAATGCGAGTGTTGAATTGTTTGTGTTGTTGAATAATGTGGGTTATGCTGACAACAGATGTCCTCCAATTATACTCCCCTAATTACATTTTAATCAGGCGGCATTAGGATTCAGGTTTGTGGCTGATACAAACACGGGGAAAGCGCAGGCTGTGTAAATGCCATGTTTTCATTTTCAACCCCCAGTGGCGAGGATATTTATTGGTCCCCTCGCCGTCGCCGTGATTCCACTTACGCTTCGTGTCTTCCACGCGGGCAAATTAATTTAAGGCGCGTTGTGCTCCCGCTGCCTGGGTTCAAAGGCAGTAGCACGTGACGCTGCTTGTGGCGCGTGACCGTCTGCGCCTGAACATCTCTCGCGGGCTGTTGACGTCCAGCTGATGCGGAGAACCATTCACGTGAACCCGTTTGGACCGGCGGAGGTCAGAACAGGCGCGTTGTTGGTGATCCGTCAATGCAGCCCACACGCGGCGTCGTCCACGTCGGTGATTAGCTTCAATGAAAACGAGCATTGACCGAAGGCCTCCGCTGTTCCCGCGCCCGCGCAAGCTCAGCGCACAGAGATGGCAACAGGTACAAATAAAACTTTAAGATCGAAAGCTGCCGCGACACGTGCGAGACGAGAGCAATTAACGCCGCGCTCGGGCGCGCGTCCCACTCGCGGGCGCGCGCGCCTTCGATTGTTATCCTTCGCCTTTTCCTCCGGCCTCCTCATCTTCTCTCCCCCTGCTGTGTCATGTATAATGTGGGAACCTATTACTAATGTGATGAAAGGGCCGGTGAGTGAACAAGTGTGTGATGATGGAGGTGGGGAACGCTGGTGGAGGGTGATCCATTTAGCAGCGCTATATTAATGGCTTATGCTGAACACTGGAGGTGATAATGGATGCTGCAGCACTCTGTCTGAGGGAGCGAGGGAGCTAGTTAGCGAGCGAGTGGGCACGTGTGTGTGTGTGTGTGTGTGTGTGTGTGTGTGTGTGTGATTCCTATTCCTGGATGCCGAGGAGTGATGTTGTTTCTTTATTTATTTCCCTTTTTTAACGTCTCCGCTCTCCTCGCCTAATAAGTGCCACCCTTCCTTCTTTGTGTCTCCACAGCTCAGAACTGCAGTTACACGCTACACAGTCCCAACGGGACCATAGAGAGCCCCGGCTACCCGTACGGTTACCCCAACTATGCCAACTGCACGTGGGTGATTGTGGCGGCTGAGCACAACAGGATACAGCTGGTGTTTCAAGGCTTCGCCCTGGAGGAGGACTTTGACATCCTGTCTGTATACGATGGACCTCCGAGCCCTGGAAACCTGCGGACACGGTAACGACATCATCACTTTCTCACCTCCAGGTTTAAGGTTTTGAGGAGTAACATTTGAATGTATCCAGTATTTTGGCCAAGCATCCCACGGTTCGTGCCTATCTGGGTTGTGGTGCATTCAGGGACCGTTTGTAGCAGATTGTTTGGAGGCAAATGCAGGACAGACTCTGCAAACCGCGTGGCAGCCACAGTTTTTTCACTGGAACTCGCAGCGAACGGGTCCAAAGCAAAACAAGGAGTCACATCGGCACGAAGGCTCCAACGAGTAAAAACTGAATCAACTGTCTCCGCCACTTGAACAGCCATCAATTTAACAGCCTCGGAAAGTGCTGCCTTGCGCAAACGCGGCGGTTTACGCGGTTTTAACAAGTCAGGATTTCGCAATCAGATGTTGCTTAAGCTCAATTCGCTGTGTGAGCAGCCAGACTTCTGTTTTTCATTAGCTGTGATTACAGGAGCCAGCCAGAAAGCTGCTATTCGCTGATGTGTTTAAGTATTTTGGGATGCTATTGCTCGCAGTCTCATATCAGATCAGATCTCTTGGCAGAGCCTCACATACAGACCAACTTAATTAGTGACAATTTCTGCATCTGACAGCTGAGGCTACAACAAAGCTGCTTTTAATTCCTGTCACCTCCTGCTACGAGCTTAGCCTTACAAATAGTTTAAAGCATATGTTACGCAAGCCTCCAGAGCCAGATGAGAGGAATATTCTTAAGGGCTTTTGTTATTGACACTGTTCTGAGTCTCCGTCAGCCTCTGTGCCTCTCCCCGTCAATACCCCCCCCCCCCCATGCCCCCTCCCGTCGCTGCGTCTCTCATTCCGTGCCAGCATCGCCTCCATTGCATCTCCCCGCAGAAAATGAAATGAAAGGGAGAAGCAAATCCATTATGGATTGGTGTTGCGCTGTTCTCCTCAGCCTTTTCTCCGGTTTGGACCTCTGGGCTCTGTTGTATATTGATGCTCCCGTGGGATGGGGAGAAGTGTTACACTCTCACTGTCTAAGCACTTTGAAGGGAAGTGAAGGGAGAGAAAATGAATTTAAAGGGGGAGGGGGGGGGGGGGTGAAATGTAAGCAAAAGGTTTGGAAAGGAAAAAAATGTAAAGCTAAGAAATCAAGAAGCGATTCTGAAGATTTAGTAGAAATCACAGATGATGCTTCGACTGTGTTCCGCAAAAGCGAGACATCAAACGTTATTTTCGAGGGGTGGGAAAGCGCCAGAGGAACGTCTCAGAACATACATGTACATTTACACACAAAGATGCACGTCTGATAATTCAGCGTTGCCTTTGCTCTCATCTGCCGCTCGTGTCAAAAGTAATTTTCTTCCCATCTCTCTTGCTCCTCTTCCTCCAGTGTCTCTCTCGCCCTCCTCATTTCCTCCTCACCCGTTTTTTTTTTTTTTTTTTTTTTTATACCTTATCTCTTTTTGTGTTCTGTTTGCTGCGTTTGCATGTAGAGCACACTCTGGATTGTGGAGCTGGTTACATTTCCTTTAATCTGGATTCAGATCAAGAGGGAATATTTCACCTCACTTTATAGTGAAATAATCACCTTGGATCGAGCGTTTCACGTTTGTTTAGGTTCCTTTATTTACGCGGCAGCCCCCACACTGTACTGTATGCGTGCTTGTGTTATAATGTTATAGTGTGTGTGTGTGTGTGTGTGTGTGTGTGTGTGTGTGTGTGTGTGTGTGTGTGTGTGTATATTGTCTCCTCCACTTGCCTCATGAGTCACAAACACTTGTTAAGTAAAGGCTTCTATGAGTCAGTCTGTTGCTGCAGCCCCTGATTAAACGTTTGATCCCACCTGACACACAGGAATCAGCAATAATCAAAAATCATCAGCCCCATCATCTGCAGTGATGTATGCCTTCGACTTCAAGCATGGGCTGCTGTCTGGGCTTGATTGCTGTTAATTAAGCCGGGCTTTATCTTCCAGAGGTGGCGCACCGATGAATTGGTTAAGTGCTTCTCGCGCCCTAAGTGTTGCTGAAGCTATCAGTGATTTCACGCAGGGAGGGGCTCGACTGCAGCAAAACTAACCTCAAAGGGAAATTAGTTTTGTTGACTTAAGTGGCTTAAATGTAATTAAAAATCCACAGTCTTGTAAAATTAGAGTAATGTGACTCATTTCATAGGGTAATGTCCTCAGACGGCCTCTCGTTCACAGCTGCCGGAGACGCTCTGCAGCTGGATCCCAGTGAGGAGGATGCACAGCGGGTTGAGGAGGATCATTGTGTTGATTTGGATTTGCAGGTTTGAGCTCAGAGGCAGACTCTGTTTCCTCAATAGGTGGATAAACACGGTGGAAGCGCTGCGTAGCGAGGCGTGAGACACTAATGCCTGCGTGTGCTGCATTTGTCCATACAGCGAGGAGCTGGAGTCAGCATGCGCTTCATTTAGCTTAGCGCAGCTCGAAAGAGAGGGAAGCAGCCGCTGAACGGCGGCTCGGCGGCGTCTGAAGTCAAAACAAACACAAGGGACGCACTTCTCTTGTGCGGCGTTCGTGGCGGACGCGTGGGTTGCCAGATGCTGCCTCGATTCGCCCGCAGACCTCCTTCAGACGCGTAGCAAACCTGGCGACGTGGCTGCAACTGCAAAAGCTCGGGAAACTGCACTTTTTTGTTTGTCACTAAACGCAATACAACCCACGAACGGCGCAAATGTGTGGTTATACAAAATGGGGGGGGGGGGGCTGAAAAGCCCCACCATACGTCACCTTCCATACGTTGCTAGCGTCTAGAGCGTCTGTGTCTGTGTAAATGGGCCTGAACTCCATCCAGGCTAGCGCCGGTCCCATCACAACAAGCTGAGTCAGTGTCAACCAAATCAGGGCTTATTGGAATCCGGATAAAACCAAGCTCACCCTCACAAACACGAGCAGTGAGTAAACGGCAGTGGGGCGTTCAGGGACGGAGGCATTTTAAGGCCCTTATCCAGATAACGCCTGTGTAAGATTGAGAAACAGATCCATAGAGTAGATTTGAGTGACAGGCCTCATGCTGCCTTTCAGCCTGGTCTCGGTCTGAACAGGGCGCGTTTTAACCAGGAGTGGAGTCCTCTGCCGAGCGTCGAGGCCTTTCACAGTGCACACAGTCCTCCGATCCTCCGTTAACATAAAAACGCTGATTCTAACGGCTTTATACGTCATTTTATTAGGCCTTCATTGCGTTATATTTCTTTTAAATAGTACCAGCTGCGCTCATAAAAGGCGTGTTTTTTAATACTCTTTAACACTTTATTTTTCCTTCATTGCAGCTATAACTTCTTATTTTATCACTTCCACTGTCGGGATTCATACACGGAGTCATTCAGCATGGAGCATCTAAAGCTTTGGTTAATTCACTTTGTTGTCTTTATCTTATATTGGTGCGTTTGTGTGCATCCCCGCCTCACTGTGTGTGTGTGGGGGGGGGGGCGTAAAGCGCCCACGTCTGCAGGTCAGGGCTGGAGCGGGTGACGTACTACGGCACTTCCTGCCCGAAACACCTGCCATAACTATAACTCTTCCCCCGCGAAGGCCTCGGCCGTTAATCTCTCGCAACACACACTTTGGAAAATGATCCCGCTTCGTGTAGACGACGGCGCGCGCGTGTTTAGCGGGAGCTCGCGAAAATCGCGCGCGCGCACGCGCCTTCGTCCGTTCGACCTGGACGTGCACGTGCCCCCACACACACACGGGCGGGTTGGAGTCTATAAAACGGCTCCAAGGCGGAGCGGATTTATTTCTACCCGCCGGTAATGACGGAGCGCCACCTCCAGCAGCATCCGCGCGCCGCTTCCCACTGTTCACGCGCGGCTCTCTGTCCAAACACGGAGATTTTCCGTCCGCATCCGCCGACGGACGCCTCCAAAAGCAGACGAGGCGCGCGAACGCACGCCGTCGGATTTATGGCTCCTCCGAGTCTGGGATGTTAATGGAGGGACGGCCACTTATCAATGCCAGCTTTAACAACACACCGCTAAAAACAGGAGGAAGAGTGATAGTTTGTTTTTCATCATCTCGCGCCGGGGAAAAAGTGAAACGATGTGGAGATTTACGGCGTTGGCTCACCTGTGAGGCAGAAATATTATGCTCCATAACCCCAGATTAGAGAAATAATCAACTAGATGGCCGTGAATTTATATCCCACACCTTGCGGATCACTCATTATGTGTATTGCTATTGACATTTCCCATCCTCGGGACCTATCAATGTTTTAACAGGATCCACTCCACCGGCGGCGTGAAATGAAATGTTTTCCTACCGAGATAAAAGATTAAATATTCAGGGCACCCTCCAAACAGAGGCTTCGTCTTCCGCCTTTGTGTGTTAAGGGTTTGACTCCTTTAATTAGAAGGCGCCGCAACTTTGAGACGTGGACCTGTAGAGTCTTCACTGTTCGACTGGAAACACGCGCGCCGAAAGTACACGCGTAATTACACCCACTCAGCTCCGCCCCTTATTTTAGCCAGCGCGTGTTCCCGCAGCACCTAATTAAAGCCCTCGCCTTGTACAAACCCCGCTAATCAAATTTAAATGAACGAAGCTGATTATTTTAACGGACGTTTATATAAGAACAAAAGCGTAAAACAAAGCAAGGTGAATCTAGTCGTTCGCAACGAAGGGATTTGTTTGATTTTCCAGCGATCTCGAGGTACAGAGCTGTGTTCAGAGTGACGTCATCCAAGTCAGAGAAAGCCAGCGCTTTCATTATATAGACTAACGAGTCGTAGCCAGCGATGGAGCGAGGCATACGTTGAGCCTCCGTCGTCTGGAAAACCTCTTCATTTGCATGACAACTTATGCAAATCGCATCCTTCACAATTTTCAATTACCCGGAGCGCAGTGTGACTCATGAGCACGCGGGTTTAACGTGCACAGAGCCTCCGGATCTGACAGACAGCGAGCCCGGCGTTTAGCGCTTATGCATTTTATATATCATATGACATGTCGTTCCTGTTCGCTTCGTGTTTGGGGGAGTTGAAAGCAATGTTGACACAGCTACACAACACACACGGTCCCTTTATTCCATCTCTTAGTATCTCTTATTCATTTTCATGTTTTCATCTTTGAGAATAAACTAAAATCATCTAAACATGTGATATTGGAAAATGATACCAACACTTTTGCTTTTATTTGTTTTTGGATTTATCTGTATTGCTGGTTCAAGCTGAGTTTGTATTTACAACAAAAACAGGAAAAAAAAAAACACAGCGTGACAAAGACAATACAATGATGGCGCCACGATCCACCCGCTGAGTCATTTCACTCTTGATTGGAGGAAGTGCTGCGACGGCACAACCAGACGTCTCTCCTGCCAAATTTCTCCCAGCTCAAACGGACGGCGCGCGTCACGAGCCGTCCGTCCACCGATCCATCCATTATCCCGACGGCTCCTGGTGTCCGCCGTGGATGGGTGGGAGGCCGGGTCCTCCCGTAACAGGTCGCCAGTCTGTCACGGGGCTGACGGACGGTGACTCACGCTCGCATTTACAGCCAGGCAGCCATGATCACCTTTATACGTGGGACCATTGGTAGAAATGAACCTCCAAATCAAAACGAATGACATGTTTAAAGTAACAACAGACCAAACCGAAGCCTCAGCTTTGGACCTGATCTACAGGACTGTGCAGCACAAACGTTCCCGCACTTGAATTAAGGCTCAAAGCAGGACCAGCATATTTCTCAGTCATGGTTTCTGCAGGCGTGTTTTCCCTTCCTTGATTTCACTTCTTTGTTTTTTTTCTTTTATTAATTCCTGGAAAACACAGAGCATAGCAGTGTAATTAGCTATTCTAACACCTTGTGAAATGTGATAATGGAAAAGCCTGCATATTTGACATGACACACACACACACACACACACACACACACACTGGGCTGTGCTGTGTCTATCCAAAGGATTTTCCTGGCATGTAATTAGACACATGTTGCATGGAACCAGTTGCACCTGGGCTTATTTGGCTGCTGGTTAAAGGTTATTCATCTGTATTCTGATCTGCTTTATCCCAGAATCAGTGCGGACACAGCAGGGGACCAAAATAGAACAGAATGGAGGAGGTCTCCATACTGACGAGACACTATGTCAAGTCATGAATGTCAGGAGTCACACACGATGGAGTCGTGATATGTGGAATACGCCAAACACAGAGCAGCACTCGGCACAGAGAGTGCATATGAGGAAACCGGTGTTTGTGAGAGCCTGTAGCTAATTCTAGATCAGAACCAGAGCTTTATTCAGTAACACCCCCCTCCTCCCCCCTCCCTCGCTGTCTCTTTGATCATCCCTGCCACGGGAATGAAAGGAGCGCGACGCGTAGAAAGCAAATAGCACTGTCCGGGCGCTCCATCGGTCACCGTGTCCCTGTTAGCTCCGCCGGCTAATCAGATCGTCTGCTCAGCCTTGTTTTGGACTTTATTAGTGGCGTCCCTCTGCGGCGCGAGGCAGACGGACGGGAGGGAGGGGGGAGCAAACGTTAAGATTCGGAATGTATAATTCAGAGCTTCAGAAAGAGAAAAGAAGCATCAGTGGAGGAGACTTAAAGCTGATATTACAGCCTCACTGTGTGAGAGCGAGGAGAAGACGGAGCGGGAGAAACCACGTCGCTGTCCTTTTTCCAGAGGGAGGGAGCGACACGGCAGCTCTGCAGGAGCACAGCCGAGGCCCCTGGACCCGAGGAGCCGCCGCGCTTCAACAAGTCCACGCTTCTTCTCCCGTCAGGATCTGAGTGCAGGGACGGCTTGCGTGCCGCACTGAGTGGCAAATGGCTGCATTTGATTAAACCACGCATCCTTTTAAAGCCAGAGATTCTGGGAAAGGCACCGTTGCACTCGGCCATTACCGGAGTCCACATTAGCGGTTGTTGGGTGTTTGTGTGTCTTTGTATGTGTGTTCCCCCGTCGGGCCACGTGTCTTGTGCAACTACAGAGTGTTTTAGCTCGTTGCGCTGACTCATAAATGCATCATTTGATCCTTGATCAGCTTATATAACACACATCTTTGCAGCATGTGTTACATAAACAGAACTAAGAAATACTAACTAGCGCCACTGTCACAAAAAGTCATAAAATAATAGATTTAACACAACAACCACGCAGGAAGCAGATTATGACTGAATCCATTTGGGGTCTTTGTGGTCACACATGAAGGGTCTGTTTCACCTTGTTTCCTATTTCCTATCAAATGAGTCTGTCCTTATTCTGTCCTTCATCCCTCTCATCCTAGTGTGTGTGTGTGTGTGTGTGTGTGTGTGTGTGTGTGTGTGTGTGTGTGTGTGTGTGTGTGTGTGTGTGTGTGTGTGTGTGTGTGTGCGTGCGTGTAAGTGTGCGCGTGTGTGTGTGCGTGCGTGTAAGTGTGCGTGTGTGTGTGTGTGTGTGCGTGTGTGTGCGCGTGTGTGTAAACAACGGCCTATCTGCCGTCCAGCACTTAGCTTTGTCACTTTCCGCGGGGCGAGAGTGGCGCCGCATTGGATGACTTTTATTCCGGCCCTAATTGTTTCTGCGCCCGAGGATTACGGGACGTAGCCGTGTTCCATTTGTCAGCCTTGATGTGTTTGCTGTAAGTGTAATTGACTCGTGTCTTTACAAAGGTGGAACAAATGAACACGGAATGCAAATCTGTTTCCACTCCTTACTGTGAGACCAATGGTGTTATTGAATGATTCCATATTAAGGCTTTAAATATTTATAGTTCTATAGTAAAGGCTGTTTGTCTATACGTCTATGTAACTTAATGAAATGGGAAACAAGCGGCATCGTTAAGGATTAACATATTCACATTATCAGCCGGGCATTATGTCAACGTTTCCGCTTTTGCATGTGGGAACAGTGTGTCTGGAACTTTAAGCCCACTGCGTTGCCTCACAGGCATCTATGACGCTGAGGATATGCACATGAAGGGAAGGAACCAGTCACATCACTTACTTGTTGACCGCAGTGGAAGTCAGTGTGTGTGTGTGTGTGTGTGTGTGTGTGTGTGTGTGTGTGTGTGTGTGTGTGTGTGTGTGTGTGTGTGTGTGTGTGTGTGTGTTTGTGCTGCTCACTCCTACCCCCAGGTGGACCCAGATTTAAGGAGCCTGTGATTATGAAGCCCTTATCTGTCTCCTCTCATTCACACGGACTCATGCGTTCCTTAAGCTGCCTGCACAGCTCCACTTGCTGCGTCGTCCCGTGTCTCTCCGTGGCCCAAAAATGAACCCGGCTCACAATTCAGACAATTTAACAGAGCCCTGACACTGTACAGTAAATTATTCACTCCTTCGCTCTCACGTCTCTGGCTTGAACTCCTCTCTCTGCTCCGAGGTTCATGTTTATTATTTTGCTGTAATGCCAACCAAAAACAACACACACACACACACACACACACACACACACACACACACACACACACACACACACACACACACACACACACACACACACACACACACACACACTTACAGTAGCTACTTAGCTGTTTCCTCTTGAGTACTTCTAATATTTCCTCCCGTTACTCTCATCCACTGCCACCTCTCACCTTCTCCTTCGCTCTGTTCTTTCTCATACATCGGCATCTCTCTCTCTCTCTCTCTCTCTCTCTCTCGCGCTCTCTCTCGACACTGGTTTCTTAATGACTTCACTGCGGTTTTGTCTCTCTCCTGGCGCTGAGTGCGGTTGATTATCTCACCATCAGCATTCAGCGTGAGAGAGATCTGGGAGACTCTCCCTTCCTTCCCATTCACCATTGATGCACAAATGCCCAGTGATGTCACACACGACTAAACCCTAACGAGGGACTAACTTCAGTGAGACTCCGTCAGTCGATTCCATTCATGAAGACGCATGCTCTGAAAGCTCACGTCCAGAGACCGAGAGCTCCACCCTCACGTCTCAACTCCTCCTGTCAACCTGCTCACTTCCCCGATCGCTGCTAACACGTATGCAGGCTTTCACACACTTTAAGTGAAAGTGAGAGCGCTGAAGGCCGACCGCGAAGCGCTGCCGAGGCGAGAGCGTGCCCTTGGGCGACGTGACGAGGCGCATTAAGAGCCCAACGCATAATAAGGCCCATGGAAACATCTCTAATTGCTGGTGAAGCCCTTCCTCTCAGCTGAAGGAATCAGATCATGTGCGGTGGGAACGCAGTCTCATTTTAACCTCCACCAGGCGACGCGGCCGGCTTTTTGAACTCCGTGATGAGTCACACACACGATGAACGCTGGCTTTTTTAATTAGTGTTTCTTCTTCATTAATCCTTTCTTCTTTAATATCCCTCTGCTTCCAAAAACATATGTGTATACAACCGTTGGCCTTGACCACAAGTCATAGCTGCACAGGTCCTAGTGTTGATAGCACACACACACACACACACACACACACACACACACACACACACACACACACACACACACACACGCACACACACTCCACCTCAAGTACCGCTCTCACTCACCACCCATCATTTATTAGCTAATGTCTCCCCTCAGCCATCAAAATCTTGCTGCTCTATCTCCCCCCCTCCCTTTTCTCCCTTCTGGGTGGAAATTCAGCTGCATCAGCACTAAAGCTTTACCTTCCACCTCGAGCACACACACACACACACACACACACACACACACACACACACACACACACACACACACACACACACACACACACACCAAGAATCAGATTACAGGCTGAATGACCTGATTTAGTCTCCGTGTGCGCACGGCGGTAAACACCCATAAATGTGGGCGGGAGATGAAAAAAAACCGTGACGTCGTGGGCGCGAATCCCTGAATAGCCGCGAAGCCCAACGAAAGTCTCTCGCCGTGACTCATCCTCCGTCAACCCGCCGTCGCCTGCCACCTCCTCATTACCCAACCTCCGCTCCGCTCCCACGCAGCCGTCTTCATGCACGGCGTCTCACCCCCCCCGCCTGTCTCACGCCCTCTTCCTTCCCATGGGGTCGTGGTGGGATAATTGGAAGCAGAGGTTCTTCATTGAGATGATGCTGAGGCCATTCAGGTGGAAAGTCCTCTTAATAGACCTCTGCTCCCTTCATGCATACACACATGAGCTTATGCAAGCACTTAAACACACACGCAGCACAGAATCCTCACACACGTCCATTCTCCTCCTCACGGGCTTGTTTTCCTGCTGAAATTACCCAGTTTCTATACAGCGCCGGCAGCCAGTGCTTTCCAATCATCCCATTATTTTCCCTAACCTGTCTGTCTCTTTCGCTCTCCTTCCCGCCCTCCCGCCATCAATTCGCCGCTCACTGGAGACACCTGTGCCGCGATTCCGCTCTTTTGTGCCGCTCAGTTGCAATCACAGCGCCCATCTCTTCCGTGATAAGAGGCAATCCCCCAGCCGGGCTTCCTCGCGACACCGCCTGCGCGGCCCACATCGCGTCGCAATATTTAATCTGCCCTCGCATGTGGGGCCAGTGTTGTGCGCTCTCCGCCTGTATCCATTTAGTTTCTCACCTTGCTTGGGAAAAGTGGTTCAGAGCGGAGCGCCGTTAATGCCAGATGATCACATTTTGGATGAGCCCCCCCCCCTTTCTATCATATCCTCTGTCAACCCCTCCTTTCCTCGCAGCGAGCAAGATGGCTGCCCTCCAATTCAATTTGTGGTCAGTGAAGGGACCATTTGCATGAACACGTGTCCCATCGTTTAGCGTTTGGCTCATATCCTGCCATGACAATCTCACAGAGGAATGAAGTCGTGCATAAATTACCCCCCCTCATGTGTTACTTAAGGATTAAGTGAAACACCGAGGCCCCTTTTAACACTTGGAGATAAATAGAGGGGATGCACTGTAGCAGATTAGATAAAGTAGGACACACATGCATGGAGAGCACACGTGGGAACAGAAAATGAAAATCAAAGCGACGCATGGGAAGAGAAATTAGCCAAAGAGAGAAACATTATCTTTGAATCTATGAATCAAAGATCTATACGGCAAACAATTCACACATACCCTAAATATAAAATAAATTAACCTGTTGTGACTCACAAACCAGCTTTTAAATTTGTGTGTGTGTGTGTGTGTGTGTGTGTGTGTGTGTGTGTGTGTGTGTGTGTGTGTGTGTGCGTGTGCGTGTGCGGGGGGCGAACATGTTAAATGGATTTATTAGCTGAACATAGTAACGCTGCTGCTGAAGCTGGTCCTAATAAGACAAGGCTCATTACTCCAAACTATTTAGCTTGTTTCCTACATAATTTCCGTACACTGGTTATTAGGCCCTCGGAGGTTTTATCTGCCACAGCACTCGGTGCAAAGCTTCGCTTCAACATCTCTAAACGGGGACTCTTTTACTTTGGCACTAGTGTGTAATAGAACGAAAAGGGTCATGTACTGTAATTATCAGGGTAGCGAAAGGTATTGATTTGACATTTGAATTCGCTTAAGGGGAAAAAGAAGGAAAGTAAAATAACTATCATCGCGGGTGGAAAGAAATTCAACATATTTACTGCTCACTTCTGAAGAAACTGTATCATGACTACTTCTATATTATATAACTTGAAGTTATGTAAATAGAATTTTTAAGGGTGGCAGTCAGTGGGTGCTTTTAATTTGGTAACGACATATAGAAGCTGTAGTTTTTAAGCACTTGATAAACAAATGTGGTAGCAATATAGATGGATTGATGTGTGAACTTCCTGTAAAATAATTTTTTTGTTGATTATCAAGTAACACTGAACAGCTTTTACTCAGCCTGACTGTTAGAAAGAAGCTTCTCTGATAAGACAGGCTACTGCACTTGAAAGCTCCCGAGACCCTGATTCAGAAATGATCTACTTAATGCTGTCCATCAACCTGACGGAGCCTTCACTGACTATGATTCAGGCGCTGGCCGGATCACCAGTCCATCACGGGACAGACGACCAGTCACACTCGCTCACACGGAGCCTCCAAATAGCCAGAGTGCATGTGTTTGAAGCAGATCTCGTTGCTACAGGAGTGTGTTAACGCCCCTAAGGTTGGCTTGCAGCTATGATGTTTATTATACTATAAAGCTGTGTGTTGTAGAAAATGTAAAGGTCACATGATCACAGAAGACAGAAGCAACTTATAGGACCATTCTCTCAGTTTTCTGTCCGCTTGAAGGTCATTTCAATAATCTGTTGATGTGTGTAGAAGTGTCTATAGGTGAAAAGTGAACCTCGAATGCTTTGGGGAACAGTCGACCTGATGAATCAGTCTTCATATCGGGACCTGCAGCCAACTGCGCTATTGATTGGATGTGTCCTTTTCTCTGATTTTTACTGTCCCTCTGTCCATCTGTTCTCAGGTTAACGGGTTTCCAGCTGCCGTCACCTATTGTGAGTACAGGCTCCAGACTCACTCTGTGGCTACTGTCTGACTACGCAGTCAGCGGGCAGGGATTTAAAGCCGCTTATGAAGGTAATTCAGCTTTCTTTATTTATTCTTTACTATTTTGATTCAGCCATGTTAGCATGAAGAAACTAATTGGATGTTCACCTAAACTTAAATCCCTCACGGTATAGTTTAATAGTTCCTATCCAGCTACTGTCTGCCCCCCGCCCCCCCTTCTTCTGGGCCAGAGGTTCACCCTTATCATGGTGACATGGCTGCTTTATGACCCATGGCGAGATCCTATTAATTGTGGCACTTTAAAGCAACGCAGGAGGGAAGGAAAACTGAGGGAGGGAAAGGAAACACGAGCCAGTGACTAATTAGGCTAATTACTTGACAGGAGTTTGTCAGTCGTTTTGAGATATTGCGAATGTTGGGATGTGGCTCAATGGAGCGACATCAAATGCCTCTTGAGACCCGGGACCACATTGCGTGACTAGATAAAACCCAAGACAAAAGAGCGAAGAGACTGTTTGTTATCTCTGCTAGGAGGCGATTTGGAGCGCCGGGCCTTTTTCTTTTCAAAACTGGAAACAACACTGTCCTCATGGTTTTGACCTTGGATGGTTGTAGCTTGCGTTTAATGTTTTTCTGAAAAAAAAATCAGCAAAGGTAAATACAGGACAGTGTGAAACAGCGTAGTGAAAAAGTGTAGTATCACAGAGATGGGGTGAGGAATATCAACCCTATTGAGCACCAGAGGAAACCGGAGCATAAGCCTAATTACCTGTCGTCTACCTGACATGACACAGGTGAGACAAAATGCAGCGGCCCGTGTCAGAGGCCCTGCTGCGCTGACGTGACGCTGCCCCGTAGGTTCCACAGAACGTTAATTGGACGGATAGTGGGCCGAGCGCAGCTTCCTTTCACTGGAACTGACTGGATTCTCCTCTTTTTGACACACGATATGCACACGTATGGAATTTCCTGCTCGATTCCACACTTGGATGAAGTGGATCCTCGACCCCTTTCTCCTCCCTGTTACAGTATGCTCTGTTCCTGTAGTCTCTTTGAAGGTCTCGGGCCATTTCCTCATTGCACCCGCGGGTCTTTGGATTTTCTGTACCACCCAGCTCGAATAGAGCTGACAAAGACCAGATAATCAACTTTGATGTGGATGAAGATTAGAATAAACATCAAGCTGGATAAACAAACATGCCTTATGTACAGTGCACCCCCTGCAGAGTCGGCTCTAAGGAGATTATCATCTTATTAAATAGAAGAGATAGAAAATTGAACTTTAAAATTTCCGACAAGAAAGTCCTTCTATACCTGCGTGAGTTGGACTAATGTGACGTTTCTGATGACTTTCTGTGGAACACGTCGCGGGAGTTGAAACAGTGATTTGTGTAAGTCTACGAATTGAACACAGTCCGTTGGCACAGAGCTAATGTTCTGCTTTAATTTGATTGGGTCACAGTTGGAAACCGTGCACAATGATCGGCGGCGGGGGGGGGTTTCACTCACAG
Source organism: Betta splendens (assembly GCF_900634795.4). Taxonomy (NCBI): domain Eukaryota; kingdom Metazoa; phylum Chordata; class Actinopteri; order Anabantiformes; family Osphronemidae; genus Betta; species Betta splendens. The sequence goes on from NC_040891.2 coordinate 6,482,563, forward strand.
GAAATGTCCAGTCTTTGGTGTGTTGTTTATTTCAAATTAAATCCACGAAGAAGAAAAAACAGAAACATCCTATCTTTACTTTATTCCTTCAGTAACTTGTAAGTCCCTGTAGCTCAGGCTGAGCTTCTCTTATCACCCTCTTTCTCATTTGGCTTTCTCACTCTCAACAATCACTGTAGCCGTTTGCTACACTCCATTTGAGCCAAAACGGCTGCTGAACAAATCAGTCAACACGCGACCGGTCCTTCGCCTCACTTCCAGCTGCACGCGGGGCTCTGTTTTCGAGCGGCGTGATGCGATTGGCTGCAGGCGTAATGGAATCTTACAGAAGCTAATCTCATTTTACTGTCTGACAGCGAGCGCCTTTTATGGCGGCCTGTCAATAGCTTACCCTTAGCAAAGCCGCGGCCGCTAATGGTCCCGGTTAGATCATAAGCAGCCTGTCAAATCATACGTTTATTCCCGGTTAGGTTTATTTGGTGTTAAGAGCCCCACCGCTGTCTGGGCTTTGCTTCTTTTTCTAAGTGCATGTCCAAAAGTACTTTGTCTTTTTTGCCTCGGGGAGCGTGAAAGTGTGAATATTGCATCAATAGAGCAAAGGATGCCAGCTGTGTTTAGGTTGCGTTACCCACAATGCAGCTTGGTTGCTCGGTAGAGGAATGCTAATTATAGGGTTTTACACAGACGGCTTATGATTTCTAATACTTAAGATATCAGAAGAATGCTGAAAAAGGCCTTGTTTTGTTTTATGCCCCATCGATCTGGAGCTTTTGTTCCTTATTACATACGACCCACTTCGAAGATGACAACTTGGCTTTTACAGCTCTTGTACTTCTTTGTCGTGAAAGGCGATCAATGCTTTTCTGATTATATTTAAGCGATTGCATTGATCTGTTTCTTTTCGTATGTGTGTTTTACTCGTTGGGCATCCTTCAGGTTTCCCAGATGCTTTTGTTTCTTAAGCTCTGGCTTTATCTCTCTACCTTTTGCAGCCTCCTGTATCAGCACTGTGCTTATCATCCACCATTTTGGTGTGAGCCCATCTCGCCTATATTAGATATCTGTTCTGATTCAGCCTCCACTGCAATAAGCCTAAGTGCTGCACAGTCCATCTCCCCAACACTGCGTAATGGCCGAGACCGGTCCGGAATCTCTTCTCTCTCCCTCGTTACCATGGAAACCACCAGACTCCCTTTCTCAGCTGTATTCGTCTCCTTCTCCTCCTCCATCTCTTTGCTAACTCCTTATTCATGTTTAATCTGGAGCTATCGAGAAGGAAGCTAACGGAGGCAAGGGGAATTAGAAACATTTGCCGAGCGTCTGAAAACATCTAGTGGGAATAGAAAATAACTCTTATCTCTTCATGTCTTACGGCATTTCTCGCGCTTCGCCCGTTTTCTCTCCAGCTTTTTCCCCCTCTCCCCTTTTCGCCCTCCGCACCTTGAGTCGGCACCTCGATGCCTCCTCCGTCGCCCTCTCGCTCTTGAATTTTAAAGTGCCGCGATGTTGATCCAGTCGTGTGTTGCCAAGTTTCTCCCCCGTCTGTGTCTTGGTTGCACAGTCAATGTGCCTCCAACTGGGTCAGCCAAAAACAGAGGAACGATAGAAAAAAGAAAAGCATTAAGCGCTGCAGGTGTCCGTACTGAGCGTTTGACATGTTCAACCAGTGGTGATGCAGCATCGGCAGCATCGCGTATTCGCTGTGGACAAGAAGTCAACACAGGCAACGCGGCCTTCGCATGTTCCATCAGACCTGATCTACAATAGTGCCTCTATCTACGCCCTCTCCGCCGCTCGCTCTCTCCTTCCTATTAGTATGAGGGAGAGGAAGGTGTGAGCTGAGTAGATGAGGGTGATGAGAGAGCAGCGGAGCGTGAGTGAGTTTAGTGCCGAGCTGAGAACGCTAGCTCCCTGCTTTTTAACTCAGGGAGTTGGCCCGATGTCTGATAATAGAGCAGTAGGAAGAGGGTAAACCTGGATCTGAGCCTAAAGTCCCAATTAGCTTTTAGTGTTTTCTACCTAATGCTGCCTCCTGTGATTTAAAGATGATACGTGGATGCACAGTGTGATTATAACACGTTCAGTGATCTTTGTATTGTACATGGCTGTTGCATGTGTGCGTCTGTCTGCCCTGTTGTTCCACATGAAGCTGCTCTGTCAGGAAGCTCTGGTTGCATGAGACTGGTTCATTTGGTGCCTTCAGCGGTGCAGCTGACTGTTAATGGTTTCCCCCAGGAATCAATGTACAGTATACACCTAAAATGATGCAGCAGCTTGTGATATGGGTGTAGACAATTGGATGAATTTTTTCCTTTAAATTAACACAAAGCTGTAACATAGTGATAATAGAATTATATTAATATGGTTTATGTTGCGTGAGTCAATTCTGGCATGAGGTCAGAGGCACGAAAAGGCCACGGTCACTTTAAATGTCACCACGGTTTGATGCTGCTGGCATAGTGTTAAAGTCACAGCAAATGCTGTGGACCGGACGCTGTGGAATGTATCTGGTAATAACGCACAACCACTGCACCTCCTCAGCAGTAAGAACATGCCGCTATAGCATGTTTGCATGATAATGACTTGCCCCCGTCTTCCTTCTTCGTGTTTTTCAAACAAAATTATTGAAATGATTTATTCATCGGGCGGCACGGTGGTGCGGTGTCGCCTCACAGCAAGAAGGTTCTGGGTTCGATTCCCGGAGGCGGCCCTGGTGCCTTTCTGTGTGGAGTTTGCACGTTTTCCCCGTGCTTGCGTGGGTTCTCTCCGGGTTCTCCGGCTTCCTCCCACAGTCCAAAGACGTGCATTAGGTTGATTGGCTTCTCTCCATTGCCCGTAGGTGTGAGTGTGTGAGTGAATGGTTGTCTGTCTATGTGTTGCCCTGCGATGGACTGGCGACCCGTCCAGGGTGTACCCTGCCTCTCGCCCGTAGCCAGCTGGGATAGGCTCCAGCACCCCCGTGACCCCACACTAGGGAGTAAGCGGTTAAGAAAATGGATGGATGGATTTATTCATCTTCTATTGATGGACACTGACACTGTACATTTAATGCCCACATGCTGTGCTCCAGTACAATTCAGCAGAGGTGAACACAGATGGCTGAATGCTTCTGAACACTCACACTCATCTTTAAATAGCTGCAACATGCCTATTGTTTATTGTGTTTATTCATTGTTATCAGCTGCACCTGTCTACTTTTCTTCTACTATTACTATACTGTATATACAGTATGATGTCCCCTCAGTCCACTGACTGTAAAAGTGTGCACTAACGTCAGAAGTGAAGCGCTCGCTAATCTTCTGTGTCATCAAAAGAACAAAATCAGTGTTTGAGTTGCGCTGCCGGTGTTTTCCTTGAAAAGCAGCGCTTGGTGGGAACATTGGCATAGAAGTATATGGAGTTTCGATGGAGCCTTTGCTGCAAGTTGTAGGAGCTAAAGTTAAGACAACAGCTTAAGTAAAACTATGAAACATTGAAAGTGTCCAGAAGTTTTCATAACTGACCTGTTGCTTCTACAGTAGATGTTAAATGAAGCCCAACTATTATGACTGAATGTATTTACCTAACTAAGTTGTCTTAATTGTGTGTTTCAACAAACACACACATGTAATTATCTTTCATACACTCGGGCTTTACCTCAATGCACCAGAAAAAACTGCTGCGTGAGACTGTTTTCAAAAATAAATGACCTCTCTCTGAATAATTCTGAAAATTTTAGGAAACGAATCTCCTGTATCTCCTTCTTCCCGTACAGATTTGTGGAAACTAAATAATTCGTAGACCTGCCGGTAGCGTGCGGGGGTTAAAGCCAGGCTCCTTTATCATTGGTTAAAGTTTAACAATGCTATATATTTTTTTTAATGCAAACTGACTGGTGCTGCTGGTTTAAGAGAGTGATGTCGTTGTTGAAATCCTCCAGCCGTCGCTTTACCTGCTTCACATTATGTTAATATTTGATACCGACTCCCATCTGAGCCTTTTTGGGATTATTTTTCACATTTCCTTCATCCTTTCTTCTCTTTTTATAGAACTGACACGAGCTAAGCGAGCTCTTGACAGTTCCCTTTGCCCCGCGAGTCACTGCCAGGCACGTCTGCTCCGCAACACTTCAAGATACATTTTTCGGAGCCTCTGCTCTTATTCTTTTTCCGCCCTCTATTTGTTTTCTGGGTGAACGGGTAGTGGGACGAAGTCTGGGTCTGTGGTCAGGAAAATTTGTTTGGCTCTTTGGATAAAAGGGGAAGGGGGGTAGGGGGGGCACTCACTCACACACAGGCACATGTGCAGTCACACAAGTGGACACAGTACACACTCAAAAATAGCATGATGCATCAGCTGTGCAGCGGAGCAGCGCCGAGGTCCATCCTTCCCATCAGCCCGTGCTTCTGGGTGAGTTTATTTGCAGGTTCAAAAGGTGTGTTTATGTCTTGGATTGCAGTTCTCTGGACAACTGCACATGATCAGACTGAATGTGAACTCGCCGTCAGCGGTTTAATACTCTAGCTGCGTACTGTGCGCGTTTTACTCTTGGCTGAAGCTGGTCCCTGTTTGGAATTACTGTATGTGAACTCTAGGACCGATTATTATTTTTATTACAGTGCTGCAGGAAGCTTAATATGGTTTAGTTTTCAGAATCTTGAGTAAATGTCTCTTTCAGTGGAATATTCACATTTTCAAAATCACCTGCATGTACGGCAAAGCACCAAAAAGGTCCACGGTTCTCAAATCAAGGCCTCTTTTATTACTAAAACCAACCTACTCAAAGTAAGAGGTGGTAATTTAATGTTTCATTTGATTTCACTGACTTCAGTTCAGGCTGCTCACCATGATCTAAATGAAGTCCTGTTTCCCATCTGTGCTTTTCACATACTGTAGCTCCAGTATGAAAAATTACAGTCCCATTGGAACCCAGTGTTGGGTGAGGATGTTTAACCTGGAACAAGCTGTGTGTGTGTGTGTGTGTGTGTGTGTGTGTGTGTGTGTGTGTGTGTGTGTGTGTGTGTGTGTGTGTGTGTGTGTGAAAATGCATGTGCGACACTGTAATGAACACATGTTGGCGAGTCGCGGCAGACGAAGCTTGTCCCGCTGTGGAGAAGCAACTGAGGTGTGAGCAGTTTGACAATGGCACAAAGTGACAGACAGACTAAGGGGAGAGCGCTAGAGTGGTGGGCGGGATGTGCTGAGCTGTACGTCTGGGTGTGCGAGCGAGGACGTGCAGTTGTGTGGATTTTTGTATAGCGCGTCCGTTCAAGGCGGTGCGCGTGTGTGTGTGTGTGTGTGTGTGTGTGTGTTTGTGTTTGTGTGTGTGTGTGTGTGTGTGTGCGTGTGTGTGTGTGTGTGTGTGTGTGTGTGTGTGCGTGTGTGTGTGTGCGCGCGCCGTCAGGAGGAGTGAACATTGAGGTGTTACTCACATGCCTGTCTTTATTTTGGTTGGCTGTGAAAAGCCCCCTGTGCCCCCTGCTGTTTCCACACTGACAGGCTACACGCTGACAGGGCCTACCCTCGCCGCATCCTAACAAAGAGGAAGAGAGAGAGATGTGAGGAAGACAACAGGGAAATAAAGAAAAGAAGACATCCACCGGTGGAGAGGGGGCTTAGCTGCAGAAGGGACTGAGGGGATGATTGAAAGGTAGAGGCGGAGGGAAGAGGGAATAGAGGAAATGGAGAAAGCGCTCCGCTGGCTGAGGCGCGAGAGCCGGGGATGACTCACAGTGGAGGGTGGGAGCCATGATGGGGGAATCTTCTCGCGCTACCCTGAGCAAGGTGCATCATCAAGAAAAGCAGGTCACAGGAACACATGAACGCCACACGACGCATTTGCTGCACTATTACTCATTCGCAGCACCCCCCCCCTTTTTTTTTTTTTTTTTTTTTTTACAGCCATGCATATTTTAGGCACTGAGCTCATCTCCCAAAAAAGCAGCGGGGGCCCAAAGTGCACTCGCCTCGGCTCCGACACAGCACTTTGTTATTGGGTTCTGACCGCACAAAATGTCACCCTGAACACTTCCTCGCCTTTTACCCGCTCCGTCTGACTTCTCCTAAAGGTTGCTATTGTTGTTATGCCTCCGCTGTTTATGTGGGGAAGCAGTCTGGCAGACTAATTCTTCCACTTTATGAAAGTGTGTAATTAAGCGCCTCGGCTGGCCTCTTGTAAATGTCATGTGCTCGGCCCTCTGGATCGCAGACTTTGATGTAATTAATTCCAGTCTGAGATAACCCCCATCAGCCAAGTTGCTGAAAATAAAGGTGATGCTTCACCTTTTGGAAAGTCTGTTAGTGAAGGCTGTCGGGGTGAAAGCGGTCCTTTGTGTGGGCTGCACAACAACTCAGGTATGTCATTTTCAAATTGCACGCGCTTGCGATGGAATAAACATTAAATCAAGAGCTATTAACTCAGATTTCAATGCTTCTATCATTTGTTCCACAATACTGAGACATAAAACCCTAATTGCACTTTGTTAATTTATTTGGGCTTTTCTCTCGTGTGAAAACAGGATCATTATTTCGCAGTTACGGGGAATGAAACGGTAAAAGCCAGATGAATAGAAGAAACTATGCCTTCGTGTCGTGGTTTGTGACTCTTCAGGTGCGTGTCGGCAATCCGCACCGGCTGTTTGCGGTAGTTTAAGATGACAGCCGCTGGTTTTCACCAGGGGAGGTGACAGAAGTCGTTGGATTTTATCAGCTGTGTCTTAATCTATAATAACAGCGTAATAACGCACAGAAGGTCGAAGCAGCAGAACAATAGTTTCATTCCGCCGTCTCCACTTCTTGTCTGATGCTTTTGCTACTTTTTCTCTCTCCCCCCTTTTCTCCCAGTCGCTATCGCTCATCAGGATTAGCCTCCTCCGGTTGTTAGCGTGCTAGCTCCTTTTCCTGTGCCGCGCCCGCCGTTTGTCTCGCCGCACAATCCCTGTTTTGTGCGGATTAGCGCCCGTATTGTCCCCGGATTAGGGTGTCATTGTTTCTGAGCCGGGACGAGGTGGGAACTCGCCTCGGAATATGAACGCGAGCGCGTGCGCGCACGGTTCGTTTAGCAGCGCTTCGGCATTTGAGACTGAAGATTCAAGCAAACAAGATGCTCCCAGCAGACACGTATGCGTATATAATTTCTAAATAGATATTATTATAGATTAAGCTGCCAAAATACTCTCTGTTTGACCTTCATCACTATATCTGGGGAAAACATCCCATCATTCCACCTTATACACAGGTGTTCTGTGCTCCTCAATTATCCCTCCACAGAAATCACATGGTTGCCCGGAATCACCTTGACTAAACGCACCTGTCTGCATCTGCATCGACTCAAATAACCGCTCCCGTGTTAAATAACAGGCAAACTTGATTTTCAAATTACAGGATTCCTAATTAGGTTTCTCCCGTGTCAAACTCAGGTTGCTCAACCAGGAGTGAGCAATATTCCCGTTGGCTCAGCATGAGAGTAGCTGCTGATGCTGCAATGATCAAGATGTGCAAATGAATTTCTGGTAGTAGCATGTTGGACCTCATCTATTGTTTGTGACATTATGACGTTACTGAGAATGTTTCTCTGTTGAATTTATTGAAGGGAGACTGTATATTATCCCGCTTTCTTTTGTGTAAAGCTTGTGGTTCCCCTCAGCTGCTTTTTTCCAATTAGTTTGATTGAAATTAAACCTGTAACAGCGTGAAGTGTATTTACTGGAGACTCCGGCACACGCGACTCCCATAAACCCACATTTATCATTAGGCAGTCGTGTAATCTAATACATCATTAAGATTGCCTTGCATTTATGTTGCCTTCCGTGATGAAGTACCCGGCGACAGTTATGAACAGTAACCAGCGAGTTCGCTCTCATTGCTTTAATTGATATCAAGCGAGCGGCTCCTCACTGGCTGCTGCGTTTAATCACTCCTCTGTTGTAACGCGCAGCCATTCATCAGGCCAGACGTATCGATCAGCCGGTGACAACTGCCTCGACTCATCTCTTTCAGATTACATTGACTGTAGTCACTCTCTGGACACACAAAATGCCAAATTTAGGGTGTTTGTGACTGTAGTGAACGGTTTGTTCAGTCACATTTCCTTTTTTCATATTTTTCAGTTATTTCAGCTAATTTAGTTTGTCTCAGGTAAAAATGCTGAGTATTTAAAAATACCTGGGCTTTTAGATGATTCATTTTTTTATCCTCGGGTTGATTTGCGTCCCGCTGTCCGCCTTCGTGTGTGTGCGCGTGACTAGCTTAAACTCCTAGCTTAAACTTGCAAGCGCGCCATCGCTGGAGCGTAAGCCTAAGACGCACCTGTTTGTTTGCTGTCTGCCTCTCACCCATCGCTTGGCATCGCTGCGTGCTCCATTTGAGGCCCTAATTCGCCGCCGCGGTGCAGTCTCCTGTGGCAAACGCTGGGAACACGTGAGGAGCTGCTGTTTGTGTGTGTGCGTGATGCACAGGTCTAAGAGTAGGAGGGAAGTAAAATAGGCAGCGTCAGTGAAGGTTTAATAAATGACTATTAGCATTAGCGGTTTAGCATTAGCATTTTAAGTTTAAGTTGTTCATTCCAAAACCCCTTTAGAGTTGATAAAATGCCATCTAACCTCATCCCTAGTTACAAACTATCTATGCTTGTGTTGAAAAGAAACATAATGGATGGAAACCATGACTGTGCGGCGGTAGGTCCCTGTGGTTTGAACCTCAGCCGCCGGTTCGCAATCAAAGGAAGACACCAGCTCGGGGAATTCTGCCTGGGAATTGAGGGGAAACAGACGAGCGCAAGGAACGTCTCCTTCCACATAAAGCCGTCGCTTTTCTTTTGATGATGCTGAGGGTAGAGTGTATAATGTAGATACGATGAATATGCTTATGATAGGAAAATGCCTAAAGTCAAGTAGTGAATGAAAGACTTTCTGATGTGGAGGAAATTTCCTGGTGGGTTTTCATATTGTGGAAAACAATTCTAATGAGCACTAACCACTACTTTGTCATTTAATAATTGCATCAGTCATTTTATTGGACTGCAGTTCATCGACATTCAAATGCAGACGCTGCGTTAAGCTCGAACGCGCTCCTAGCCCTGAGTTTTACTTGCTAATGTAATTTGGGAAGAAGAAGAAAAAGGGATGTAGAGTGATTTAACCGGTGAAGCGAAGCGTGCGACTGAAGGCAGCACTGTGACTTAGAAGTGTAGAACTGCAGAAGGAGACTTCATTTATGCCGATGATCGCGGCGCCGCAGCGCTGGAACAATTGCCCCTGACCTTTTTTTGTGTGAGAAAACCTCCGTCGGCACGTGAGATATTCTCTGCCTCGCCTGATCTGTGTGGTTCAAACAAATGGTAGATCACTAGCTTCTGGATGGAAAGTACAATATTGTCTCTGCCGTCAGTGGCTGCGGCGTTGGAAAGGTGGCCGTGTTTATTCAGTGCTGTGCGCCGTAATCCTTTGATCGTGCGGCCCTGAGTAGTAAAGCTATTATTAGGCCTCTCCTCTGCACTGCATCCCCCTCTGGTTGGGAATCGCAGCTAATTGTGGAGGTGCAGGAAAGTGCGAACTCCGCTGGACTGGGAGTCGGTGGCGTTTCTCACCCAGAAAAAGCAGAAGGTCTGTGGCGGACGCGCTCTGGATGTCGAGGCCTCGCACGGTAGACGACGGCGGGATGACGGATTTAGTTGAGACCTCAAGGTTAAATAAACGTATTGATTCATCTTCCCAGCGCACCTTTACTTCATCAAGCCCCCCGCTTGTGTATTCTCCTGCACAAGTCCGATAATCAAACCGATGGAGGGCGGTCCAGTTGCTCCGATGCGACCACGTGACCTGTTGACCCGAAAATGAGATGCAAATCAAATTCGTCCCAAGCCGCGTGGCACAAACGTGCCCAGCGGGTTTCAAGCGCACATGTATAATTAGGAGCATTTGCATGTGGTGATAATGGTTTTACATCTGCTCTGCATTCTAAGAAAAAAGAGGTGTGTTTGTTTGCTGACATTTTCCACAAGCCTGCGCGTTTACGCACCGACACTTCCCCTTCCACCAAGTCCCCTCGTGGGGAGGGAGGGGAGTGGGGAGGGGAGGGGGGGCTTTACTGTTTCCAAGGCAACCTCCAGAGGTGGGGAGAGATGATTGGCTGAGGGGAGGGCAAAGCAAGACAAAATGCAGAGAAAACAAGCAAGACAGGAGGATCGAGGCTGGGTCTAAAATACATAGAACTACTTTGTTTATGGATAACTGGCTTCTATCTGATCATAGAAGTGGTTGAAATACTTATTGTTCTTGCAGCTGTTGTATACAGTATAATTATAAGCATCCGTCCAGCCATCTTTCCATCCGTCATCTGAATTGCTAATCCTAGTAAGGGGATCCCAGCTGTCACTCAGGCGAGAGGCGGGGTGCACCCCCGGACAGGTTGCCGGTCCATCACCGGGCCGCGAACACAGAGCGACAGCCGCTGACGCTCGCACCTACGGGAGCGTGAACGGCTGTGACAGGCACACGGTGGAAACCCACCCACAAGGAGAGAGGGGCTCAAAGATGGGGGAGGCCGCCTGCAAACTGGGCTGGCCAGTTAAAACCCACCACGTGGCCTGTAGAGTGGGAACGACTGGCTGGTAAATCCATCAGCGACGGGAGGAAGAGCGGCTGTGGACTAATGGGAATGCCGTTATTCCTAATGCTTGTTTCTTTAGCAGTTTGTGTCCCTGCAGTGGAATTAATAAAGTACACACCTACCAGTTTACTGACTCAACCACAAGATCCTATTCATATTGTACATCAGCAACTTAAGGTTTTAACCAAAACCTCTGTTGAATGTGTATTCGACAGAGCAGTTAGCGCTTCTCTTCCGGCCCCTCTGTGTGACCACAGAAATTCAGTAGTTGTTTGAAAGAGTAATGTCAGTGGAGAGATAAGCCTGAAAAGCCGGGGGGGATTTGGATGCTTGAAGCCAGACAGAGTCGAGGCGGTAGCGCTGATCTCACCTCTCAGCTTCCCCCGGTCCTGTCTCTCATCTGTCTTTTGGCTTTCCTTGAAGTCTCTCATTCTGCCTGATCCCTCTTAGTTTAGTCTCATATATAGTGGATGACTACTGAATAGCACATTATTCTGTTTTGCAGACGGTGTCGGCAGCCATCAATTGTGTATGAGCTGTTCCTTCACGCCTGCACGACTGGCCCCCTTTTTTTTTTTTTCACGTGTGCGCTGGAAATGAGGAAACGCGTGGTTCCTCTCCGTTCTGTAGTCGGCCACATCAAGCCCTTCAAATCCAGGATCACTTGTCTAGTTAGGGGAGCTTTGTACTCAACTAGTCTCAAAATCAAACACGATCTTTCAGAAGTGGGTTTGCCTTCACACGCACGCACGCACACACACACACACACACACAATTACATTGTGCAGCTTAGATAAGGGTTTCGCTGCCTATCTACATCTAAGGTGTTTGGGCTAAGTGTTTGTTTCTGCCTAGTTTAGGGAAATCAGCATTTGAAGCGAGCGGAGCTGCAGAGAACAGTAATTAAATGATAACTCCTGATAAGGCACATTTAGCGTATGGCGCTCCAAGTATTGGAGCTCTGGCTTTTTTACCCTCGGAAGCGTCGTGCATTATTTATCCTCCCTCTATCTCACGATAGTTGTTAGCTGAGGGTTTTATGTCAGTTGCGTCTGACACTGGCGAACAATGAAACTCCCGCGAGTTCACACGGACGCCGTTTCCCTCCCCGGGAGCGAAAGGGGAGTCGGCCGCTGCGTTCCTCAGCCCCTCTAACCAGAAGCGATGGCCGCTGCCAGCTTTTGTCCGGCCCGTGCGCTCGGCGGGGAACAGGGGGCATTGATTGAATTGCTGCTTGACAAAGCAGAAACTGCTTATTGAGCTAATGCACCTGTATGTCGGGGATCGATTGTGCAATGTCACTTCCCGATGCATGGCAGGAAGACGGGGGAGGAGGGGGGGGGGGACCAGGAAAAAACACACCAACCTGGAACTTTGCGGCTTCGCACCGCTGAAATGCTGCTGCTACAGTCGGGTTGCCTTTCTTGCCCTGCTTTTTCTTACTGGAAACTAATTTGGAGCCAGGTGCTGCATAATTTAGCTCCTTCCCATTGATGACAGTGTTGTTTCTCCCACCATCCCTGCAACTATTTATTTCCAACCATCTGTCCACAGGCTCTGCATCATCTCGCCTTCTTTCAGACTTTCTTCATTTTATATATTTTTTTCCTACACTTATATTTAATCACCGCCTGAGAGGCGACCACCTAGACCTTTAGCTGCTGTTTGTTTATTTAAACATCTCTGACTGAACTCCAGATTAGAGCGTTCCACCTCTGCGAGGAGACGTCCTCGCAGAAGAGCTAAGAGATCAAACCCCTCGTTCGGTGGAAGCGCTTGGTTCCGAGCCTCAGCGCTGCCTCTCCGGGGACGTCTGCGCGCGGATGCGTTTCCTGCCGCGTTCCTGTCAATCACGCGTCCTCCTCAGCTGTTTGACGCCGCCGACAGAACGGCGTTGCGTCAGTCGTACAAAGACGCGCTCTTCTCCCGCCTTTGATGTGCGTCTCTTTGCCCTTTCGCCGTCTTCTTCGGATTTACTTTATACCAACTCGCTGAACAGGCCGAGTGGGCAAATTAGATCGGGAGAACAAAGAAGGTTATTGTATCTTGTGATCAGTGATGTGCAGCGTATTTAAAATAATTCCTTATGACAAATTGTGTCAGACATTCAGGATCTCTTTCATGTGTTTCTAATGTTATGTGACATTTACCGTTTTCCCTGCAAGGAATGAATGAATGTATAGACATGAAAACGATCAGGACGGTCAGTTTTATTAGGGTCAAAGGTCACCTCACGGGCGCTGAGCTTCGTACCTGCTCCGCCTTCAGCTCCGTGTGCCACAGGAAAGGCTGAGGGAAAGGATGGAAGTGAATGATGTACAGTGAGGGGTGAGGCGGGTGATGGATGGCAGGGCTTCTCATTACCGCCGTGTTTGCGTGCGCGCGTGTGCACGTGTGCACGTGTCCGTGGCGGATGCGTTGATGGACGAGGAGCATCCTTCGCCGTTTCCGCGATGGAAGTGCTTAAAGCATCCGGGCCCCAGGGGTGAGCGGTGTCACAGTCTTCCATTTGAGTGACTTATGGACCTGCCATGACGAATGCCCGGGGGCTCCTGTCGCGGCATTGGATGTTGGGGGTTGGGGTCTAATGGCCCACGTGACAATAGAAGTCGGACCTCCTGGAAGGAGCACACCTGTCGGTTGGAAACTCACAAACCTCCAAAGCTTGTAAAGCAATTTGTGAAGTAATTTTGATGTATGAACGTGTGTGCAGGGGAGGAAATTAATGGAGAGTAATGTGAAGTCGTCTCGCAAATATTTAAACCAGTTCCTCATTGTGTGTGTGTGTGTGTGTGTGTGTGTGTGTGTGTGTGTGTGTGTGTGTGTGTGTGTGTGTGTGTGTGTGTGTGTGTGTGTGTGTGTGTATACCGTCTGCTTCTGAGGATTTAGCCTCTGGAAACAAATGGAATAGATTGAAATAAATGAGTTCAAAGTACACGGTGCAAAAAAAAAAACCAACAGGCTGCTCGGGTTTTACGCCGCTGCCTTAGCGTCTCGATCTTTGGCAGCAGATAGTCTGTAAGGTTCTCCTGCTTTATTGTGCACAAAGAGAGAGAGGCGCATTACTTTTGCATGGATTGTATTTCTGTCAGCTGCAAAGTCCTTCTGCTATCACATCAGTTTTCCGTGGGAAATAATTGCATCGGAACACAATGAGGAAACGGCTTTATTTTCAGGTGTGTTATGTATTGGTGTTATGGTGCACTACATTACATCCTGTCAATGTTGTTTACCGCTGATGTGTATTGGTTACATGCATACATCTTGGGGATAGAGAGAATGGAGAATATTATACTGAGGATATTGATGGTCCTGAGTCAGGTTAAAAGGCTTTTTCCACTATGATGCTGCAGCCGTAGCCCCGTTCTGTGGAGCGTGTGGGTCAGACTTCATCTACTGCCAAAAGCAGTGGGGAGTGTGTACATGCGCACACACTGATGTATCATCCAGTGGGTCCACGCCTCCAAAGCGGGACCGCTCCCGCCGTCCACACCCTGACTCGCCGTCGCGGGAAAAAGCACAGGTTAACTAATAACATTAACGATGGCTCGCCTCCATTTGCGCGTGCCAGTAGTCCGTGCCAGCAGCCCAGCATGCTGGATATCAGAGCCCCGGCGCTGGCACATCTTAATGGAACGTGGCCAGGGTCAGTGTTACTGGTTGCGCCGCTGTTAAAAAGGACTTGTGTTCTGTTCAAATGAACAGAACAGTCTCGCTCAGACTCCCTCGATCAGCAGGTGAATCGCTACCAAGTCATTTAGTTGCAGGTGTCTGGTCTTTAGCAGATGTTCCAGCTGTGAAAATCACTAAGAGTGCAGCTGCAAGCGTGAACCTCAGATGCTCTTCTCTGCCCAAAGTGAGACACTGAAGCCGAAGCGCAGATATTCTGTGCGCTTTTTTATTTTTGGATTGGAAATCCATGTACAACAAACTAGCATGAGATTGGGTTCGTCAATTAGTGTGTCGACATTTTTAATCGACTCTTCATTCAAAGCGATAAATGGATTTTTACAGATTCCAATTTTGCACATAACTCTGTATTTTGTTATTTTCCAACTACAGAAACCAAGACAGTGCTGAGACATTGAGTCGAATTCGTTTTTAGTATTATCTGTAACTTGCAACCTGCCAAATGCAGATAGAAATAGTCAGGATGCATTGGAGCCAAGAGACGCCACTGCCTCGCTTACAGAGCTGCCGGTTCAATTTCTACAGACCAAACCTTTTCTAAAGCCAGCGTGGGTCGTTTCTGCAGCCAATCGCCATGACTTTTATTAGCCCATATAATGTCGTTACAATATGAAGCGGAGGCGTCTGATGAGGCGCCAGCGTCGTTGCATAGGAGCCACTCTGTCCTCTGTACAGTTGGGCCCGGTTCCTGTGGAGAGAGCGAGTTCTATCCAAAGTGCAGCTCCCTCACTGTGTGGGAGTGTGACTGGTCCTGGAAAGCCAACGACGCCAGGCTTTTCTGTGGAAAACGCATATGTGGTCATGGTTTGTTTTTTTTCATACGCTGGTTTGCTGTTTCAGATGTGGTTCTATGAGTACTCGCTTGTTCGAATCTACATTGTGGGTGTGAACGGAGCATCCCTGGGTGAAGGGACTTCGACGCGGGTGACTCACTCGGTTCCCCCGTTCTCTTTCTGCAGCTCTGCCCAGCTACACCTGCGGGAACCCGGGCCAGCTCCTCAACGGCCACCAGCAGGGCTCCACGTTCAACATCGGCGACAAGATCCGCTACAGCTGCGGCCCGGGCTTCGTGCTGGAGGGTCACACCACGCTGTCCTGCCTCGCCACCTCGGCCGGCACCGCCGCCTGGGACTTCCCGCTGCCCTACTGCAGAGGTAGGAGCGCGTGGCGTCCGGCGGCCGATAGCAACCCACCGCCCGTCTGGTGTTTCCTGGTGCATTTGAACTCGCCTTCCTGCGACGTGACCCGCTTTCTGCCGTCACGCCGATCTCCTATTTACCCTGACAGGACCTCAACAGTCAGGTGCCTGTGCCGCCGTTAGACAGCCAGCCAACCCCCCCCCCCCCGCATGTTTACGCTGCCTGTGTGTCCATGTGGCCCGCGGCCTGTGTCAGCGTTCCTGCTGGGACTCAGCGCCATCTGCATCCAGGCCGGGAGTCTGGAGGGCCACATAGGAGCACACATGGCTGGGCACCACACGCCAGCAGCCCCCGCCCCCCAATCACATGCAGACACATGCACTCTGCAGCTAGACTTGACATTAGCATCCGCGCCCTCTGCCTGCGTCCCCGGCAGCTTCCCGAGAACTCCGCTGGCTCCTCTCCCCGTCCGCCTCTCCTCTTTAATGAACTAATATTTGTTGTTCGGCGCCGAAGCGCGGCTCCTTCGCTCTCCTCGTTTACGCCTGCCGTTCCTCGAAAAAGTGCTCAGGCGCTCAAGGATGCGATTACGCCACCTTTTCAACAGAAATTACATGCCAACAAGTTTTTAGAAACTAGCACGCCCCCCCCTTCACCCCCCCCATGATTAATTAAGGTTCCCGGTGCCACATAAAAGTCAGCGTGCACACCTGAGTGCTCTTTGATAATGCATAAGTGTATAGTTAGTGTCACTCCAATTATAAAGCCTGCCCTACAGTATACTGTATGGAAGCTGGATGGGGGGGGGGGTTATGTTGGCGCGGCCGCCCTCCTGGACTCAGCTGAGTCCTCATGTGCCAGCACCGACGGGCCACAGACGACAGTGATGCTGCAGATACAGCAGCGGTGAGCCTCTCTCTGGATGTAACATTGGTGCTAATGCACATTCAACCTTTAGCTTATGAAGAGGCCGCGTTCCCTCGTATCACTGCTACTGTGAGAGTAGAGGTGAGCTGGTGCATCTTTACAGACGCGCGCAAGAGCTTCAGTGACAGGCTGAAGAAAACAAGGCGGATGCGTCCGCTTGCATCACTGTTCAATAGCTTTAAGGTTTCACCTGTTCTCCAGCCACTTCTTGTGTACCTTCATTTTGCTGTTGCGTCGCCAGTGGCAGCGGCGGTATGGGCAGAGGGCAGCGGGGAGAGTCAAGGTGAGAGGGGGGGGAGTTGGGGGGGGGGGAGGCTTCCCTTCAAGTGTGAAGAAGGCGCCTCGCGTGGAATATCAATGCGCCGCCTCCCCCTTTCTCCCTCACTTCCTGTCACTCCCAGTGCAACAATCACCTGTCACCCCCCTCGTCATGTCTCTTTCTCTCTACTGTCCAACCCCCCCTCCCTCCCTCCCTCCCCCGCCCCGTCCCAGCTTGTCACCTGTCATCCTCCTCATCCCTTTCTTCTCGCCCTTCTGCCGCGGTTTCCCTCCTATTCAAGTTCACACCTCACAGGTTTTCCGTACACTCCGCTGGTCTACCCGAGGGGTGTTGCCATAGTGACAGGGAGGATGGATGACAGACAGGTCTGGGCACCTTTCAGCCCCCCCCCGCGGCTCGCTGGCTGCCCACTTATGAATCCCACCGTCCGCCCTAATACACAGAACTGTGACAAGTCTGTGCTTTCACACATTCACCGCATTGTTGAGATCAGTAATGAACTTATCAGACGCTGGGCAGGGGAGTTATGTTGGCAACACATTAAGTGCTCGCTGTATTATTTAATGCTCTCCTTAAAGCAGTCTTAAGGAGGGAAGAGTTGCTTTGATTAATACAAATCTGAATTAATCAGAGTTTAATCATTCGCGCCGGCATTGCACGCGGTTGCATCACGCGCCCGACTCTGCTGAAGGGCTCTTTTTGAAATCCTGTGTCTCTGTGGCCTGTGGCAAAAAAAAAAAAAAAAAAAAACTGAACACAAAGTAACAATACGCTGTGAGTCGGTGCTCATTTTCATGCTGCTCTTCCGGAAACACCTGCACTTTGGCTGGTGGCAAAAATGATCATTTGAGGCCCGGAAAAATAAATAAAGAACAAATGTGCGTTTTTGGAAAGCATGCATGATCCCTGGTGAGGATTCTTCTCCCCTCTGATCCCTGGAGATCATTATTTTTCTGTTTATCATATATAATATTTTTTGCTGTCATGTCGGAGTCTCTTTAAGTAAAGTGCTCTTTTATTACAGCTGCGGGTTTTGTCGCTGCACTTTTCCATCTGCAGCCATGTACATACACACACACACACACACATACACACACACACACACACACACACACACACACACACGTGCATGCTTTTCTGCTGGCTCGTGCTTTGTGCTCGCTGCTGGAAACGCGCTCCGGCTGAAAGAGCGCCTCCTGGCATCTGTAGTGGACAGAAGTGGGACCGAGCGGCAGCCAAACGCGAGCGCGAGAAAAATACTGGCGGTGACGAAAAAAAAAAAAAAAAAAAAGCGCTCGCGGCGGAAAATGTTCCGCCGTCTGAAACTGACCACTTCCAGGAGCTTGACAGGGACCTACCACTATGTCCATAGCTTAGCCAAACAAGGGCTGAGGGAGGAGTGGAGCTGCTGATTGGTCAGTCTTGACCTTTCCTAAGTTCATATTTCCCGTCCCAGTCGTCTGCGTGATGTCTGAGTCGCTGGCTTCCTTTAAGCCCTCGTCCTCTGTGCTCTCTGCAGCAGATGATGGCTGCGGTGGGACGCTGCGGGGCCAGAGCGGGGTCATCACGTCGCCCAACTACCCCGCAGAGTACAACAACAACGCCGACTGCACCTGGACGGTGCTGGCCGAGCCCGGCGACACCATCGCCCTGGTTTTCTCCGACTTCCAGCTGGAGGACGACTACGACCTTCTGGAAGTCAGCGGCACCGAGGGCTCCTCGCAGTGGTAAGTCGAGATCCTGCTGGGTCTCAAGCTGACTGTGACGGTGAATGCAGCGTTTTGAACAAGCGACCATCTGAACAACTGGACCTTCGCTCTCGGAGTGACTCACTTTTGCTCTCGCTCTGCTTTGGTGATGGGGAGGTGGTGCCATGTTGGTCTCTCACCATCTGTGGCAGCTCATCCTCTCCCCGACAACTCTCTCTCTCTGCTCAGGAAGTAATTAGTGAGCTCCATAACCACCGCCAGTCATATAGTGTCACATGACCTCCATGAACGCACACGACTTCCTCGTACGGTACTGAGGTGCTGTTTCTATGTCTCTTCTATGTCTAACGCACATAGCCGTGGGTTTAAAACACTTGCATCCTCGCACGTCCGGGCTCCAGGTCCAGGATCATGTGGCAGACGAGGAGTTCGCATAAACAAGAGAAAAAGGAGACGAGTTTGAATTTCAAGCCACAGGCAGTTGTTGAGGCAGGTGAGCGGATGAGCTATTAAACAGAGGGAAAGACAGGCTGATGCTGTGCTGAGGAAACGAGTTCAGAGCGAGTGTAGGAGAAGTCATCCTACTGTGAGACGGCCTCTAGAAACCTTTGTCAGTTCCAGTCATTCACGCGGCAGCTAAGTAAAAACACATCCTGAGAAGAGGCTGATTGACTCTGAGACGTCCTAACGCTGAGAACTGTGCCTAGAAGCTTGATATTCAAGTCTCTTTGAATCCCAGCTCGCCGGACGGAGGGCCGATCTCTCCCCAGACACCCACAGACTGCAGTCGGACCTCTGCTCCGGCGCGTCCTCTGACGTCATTGGCTTCTCGTCTCGTCTGATTCGCTCGCTGCTGCCTTTCGGGGCATCGCGTCACTGATGCTGTGACTGTGTCTGGGTTGAGTCAAAGAGAGAAAGTGACCAGAGAGGAGGAGGGTTCCTAAGTAGTGGGGTCATGTGGATCACCATAAAGCTCAGTGACTTGTGCTCTTCTTCTTCTCTTATCATATAATTGGTTGGTTGTTATGGTTGGGAACCTGCTTTGAGCTCTGATTCAGTTTTGGATCGTACAGTAGCATTTTTTCATGATTTATTTGTTTATCCTCCCTTTCAGAACCATTTCTCGTCTTTATGGTGTCAATGGCAAGACTGGAAGTGTAAATGATCATTATGATTATGATTTCACAGATGTTGAGTGGATGCAGACGACACGCTGCCCACTTCATCTGACCTAAAGCGGGTTTTTGCGGGTTTTGCATCTTTCCCCCCATCTGTTATTCTGCTTCGAGGGGAAGACGACGAACCTGAATAAACCACATCAATCACCATCAGTCACTCGACACCACTGCGTCTTGATCGCTTGGATTCCTGTTCACTCCACCATCCAGTGTTTGATACTTTGAGGGGAAACGTGTCAGGAACAAACAGCTGGAAGGAATTTGCGGTGTAATTTCCATCTGTGCCCGATTGTTTTTGCATTTTCACCAACCTGCAGCTCTCCCCGGAGGAAGCTACTCCCGCGGCACCTTGGATACTGTAAACAGAGAACACAAAGTGCCTAAATTTGGAGTTGAAAGCACTCAGAATATCGCTATTAGTCCCCTGGTTCTTTCAAAATGAAATTCTGCTTTAAAAAAACGAAGCTGCAGCGTTACATCTCGGTGAGCACAGTTTTACAGGAAGACTTTTCACTTTCCATTCTGGTAACTTCAGCGAACTCTGTTTCTCGTGAGAATCTCCTTTTGTTTCCTTCTTTTCCCGCGTCTATCGCTGGCAACACGCACATTCGTGGCGTTTCTTTCCTTCCTGTTGGGAGATCTGAGGACCCCGTTGTGTTGGGTTTCCTCCCCCGTTCCTCCCATCTTCTCCCCCCTCTCTTCAACCTTTACCCTCTGGAATCCAGACACTGACTCTTAGCGCGTGGATGCGTTGTCCCCGCGGTGCTGCTGTGTGTGAACCTGTCCCAACCCACGGAGCGAGAGGCGCCCGCGTGGGGGGGGGGTTCAGAACACTAGAGATGTATCGATCAGCTTGACTCACCTGAGAGGGAGCGAGCGAGCGCGGCGGCTTCAGAGGAGCGTTTTAAGTCCAGGGGCTGTTTTCACCAGTGTCCAATGGGAGTCAGAACGAAAATGTGTGTGTTTCACGTTCGCGGAGATAAATGCCTCAACCTTTTGATTTCGTGGGTTCAAAGATACGCTTTTCTCCGCGATGAATCCCGTGCGGCGTGAGTCTGGGTTTACCGCGGCTCAGGTTCTATTACCATCCCTCCAGCAGGCGATCCATTGGCATGCACTGGTGTGTGCATGGACACTTTTATTTAAGTGTGTTTGCCTGGATGCCACTTCCAAAACGGGGCCAACGCACTCGTACAGTCGTCGGTCACGTCAGGCTGCCGGCTGCCACTCACACACTCTCCTCTTACCTATTCGCAATAATAAAAGCGCCGGGGTGAGCGATCGTCCGACATGCTCTCCAACCCTTGCGTGAGCGGGGTTGGAGAAGCTGTGACTTAGTGCGCGTCGTGTTGTTTTCCGCCCGTGGATCCAAAGTGTTGGCAGCGTCTGCCGAGGCACTTTGCATAGATGTGTTTTTAAATGGATGCCGTGTGACGCTTGAGTGGGCGTTTATTCTTGGTGTGAATGTTGAATCAGGTTTTTTTTCTGTCTCTCTCTCTCTCTTTCTCTCTCTCTCTCCCTATCTGTTTCTTATGCTGTGGCCTGTTTCCTGAGTAAAGGAAGCGTTTCGCTGTGGAGCTTTACTGGTAATTCACCGCGACATCACCAGTCTGGTCACGTCTGGGAGGCTCTGACTCGGGCGTCTCTGTCCCTCTTGCTGTCTCTGTTTCTCTTTATCGTTGTTTGATCCGCGGATGCTATAAAATATCAGAGTGGAGAGTTTGGTCTGATGATGAAGATGAAGTCAATTTCCATGTCTGACATGCAGCTCCGGGTTTTTATGCAATATCCCAAGAATTGCATTAGGACTTGGGTATTCACAAACAATTAATGTATGAGTTATGATTATTACATTTTATTAATATTATTCTGGGTTTTCTGCATCTTCTATATACCTGAACAAAGGGAAAAGCTGTGGAGATGAACACAGGTAGCGACGGAAATGTCTCACGGCTGATGTGAGACATGCTAATGAAGCCCTGACGCACGTCGAGGATCATCACATCAAAGGCAGCAAACAATAAAAGAGGCCTCGAATCGTGTTGTGAGGCGCGTACGTCTATAACATCATCTGTTCCTCCCTTCAAAATCCCTTCCTCTCCATGACAACACACTCACCCAATTATCCTCTCGGCTTTTATTTAGATTCCTAGAATCTGAGTGGTGTAAACAATATTTTGATTATTTGATTATAATAATAATAATGATAATCATAAAAACTAAGTCAGCCTATTTTAAGTTTACTTTGCCCAGTGCATCAAAATGTCTTCTTCACTTCTTCTTACTACTTTCACAACCAGCGTTGGGCTCGTCCTCCAGTGCTCGACCACTGGATCGATCGCTGTCTCTCCCAGTCCCCTCCGCCGCTGCTCCTCTAAACCTATTTGTCCGAGTCAGGATTTATTAACAGCGGCGCTTGGTTGAGGACTCAATCTGCGACGTGCCATCGATCAAAATTGCACTTGTGATGAACTTTAGCGCCACCCACCGAGAACGTCATCTCCAGCGCCCGCAGACTGGCTCGACCTCTGTCTCATTCTCAGACTTAAGAGCTGGGAGAGCGACTGGGAGAGCGACTGGGAGAGCGAGGCTGGCGAAAAACAGGCCAGAACTCACATGGGCGTTTAATTAATCAACCTTTCAGGCCTTTGTTTTTCTCACAGTGTTCCGTATATCGGCTCTGCCGCATCGCACGCACAGCGGAACGCATCCTATTCTTGCTTCTGTATTTAATTGCCATTGATCATCCGCGTTATGCTAAAAAGAGCTGATGCAGCAAAAACCAACCAACTCCCCTGAAGCAAACTGCTTCGGTCGCGTGTTCTGCCTCCATCCCAGAACATGCAGAGGTCAGAGGTACTGGGCCCGATCACGAGCCCTGACTGGGAGTCTCTCCTATTTGTCTCTCCCCAGCTCTGCACCACTGGGATCCAATCTGTCGCAATAGTCGCACAGATGCACTAATGACTTGTGATTTGTACTCAGAGACATAGTTGAAGTTACGTACACTGGCACCCCGGGGCCTGGGAATGGGCTCAGGGCATTCCAGAGACAAAACAATGACAAACCAGTTTAATCATATCCCCATGGGAGACGTTTGATAGTGAATTAATGTCCAGCATCCAATGTTTTTCTGTTGATTTATAATCCCAGGGTCCATTCATTCTCTCCAGTTATCCTCGTTGAAAACAATCTATCTTGCTACATATTATGTTAAAGGACTTCAAACTTTATCATAGTCAGAGGCAAAATTCATCTCTTGTTTTGTGCACCCTTCATCATCTGTCACTTTTTTTAAATGGTTGTTCTAGATGCATATTTATTTTGCAGCTCCCACAAAGTCGCTCACTTTGATCTCTTAATTCACTTCCTGGGTCAAGTGCTGCTGACCTTTCTTGCTTCAGAAGCTTTTTGTTTATGGCCTGATCAAAAGAGACTTGTCTCGTCCTGGAAACTAATTCTTTGTGACCCGCTTGGTCAACATCACAGGTTTTGCACCTAAAACTGCCCTCACTCCTGGTTTTTATACAGAGCAGTCGAAGCATTACTTTAAGCTTCATAGGTCTGGGAGGCGCGTCACCCATGTCGATTAATCAATCTCTGTAATTAGTCCGGATAGAGCAGCAGGAAGGGCGAGAGCTGAAAGCAGAAGTTGAGGGAGAGGAAAGAGACGCATGAAATCAATTGGTCGAAAGCAAAGAGTGCTCGTTGTTGTGTTGTGGAGGACATTGGGTTTCACAATTAGATCGTAAACGTGGGGCAACGA
This sequence comes from Betta splendens, assembly GCF_900634795.4. Classification (NCBI taxonomy): domain Eukaryota; kingdom Metazoa; phylum Chordata; class Actinopteri; order Anabantiformes; family Osphronemidae; genus Betta; species Betta splendens. The sequence continues at coordinate 6,505,839 of NC_040891.2, forward strand.
GGACAAGTGCACCGAGCTTCCTTTATGCCAAGTCACTGTAATATCTTAGAGTGTGTGTGTGGAGGGTTGCAGGAGCCTCACAAGGTGATTCTCCACTGCAAAAATGCTCAAAAGTTAGATCTTAGAATCTTAGAGTTGTTTTGTGGAACAAAAAGCCATGAGTCAGTGACATGAGCCTGCCCCAAATGCTAATTGTTCAGCGTTATTGTTCTACTGGCCGCTCATTGATTACACAAATGCAGTTGTAATTACACTAGTTAATAAAATCAGCTTCCCAGAAGCTCTGTGCTGCAGCGCCGGCAGAACATCTGGTCCCTCGAGTGGACAGAGACGCCCGCGTCTGATGTGGGTCAGCGCTGATTCTCAGCGCGACCGCTGTTCTCGGCCTTCGCCCTTTTTTTGTCGACTCAGAGCGACTCGCGAATGTGAAAACAACGGGGGAACGAACGCGGCGCGTACAGTAGGGAAGCCTCCGTTTTCAAATCCAGCCCGTCTTGACGAGCAATTTAAGGCGACAGCATCAGCCGGCGGCGTCGCATTTGCCTTGTTCTTAATGCAAATCGCTGCTGCTTTTGTCGAATCAGGCGCCATTGTGTGGACGCGAGCGGAGTGATCGGCTGTTTGCAGACATTTGGTTGTGTAAATCTCCTGAACAGTAGGAGGAGGAGCAGCAGAACAAAAAAAAAGACACTCTGTGTAGCCTGCGTCTAGAAAGCTGAGTCATCGTGGACCTCAGGGACCAGACGCGCGATCATTCATAAAACATACGTGATAGATGTGTGGTTTTATGAGGGGACCTGTGAATGTGCACACGGGTTGGAGTCTAACACCGTCCATCAGTCAGACGTCCTCGCGGCTGTGAAGCCGTTTGACTGTGGTGAAAATACCATCTTCTCCCTTTTTCTATCGGTCTTTTTATTTTATTTTATTCTTTGTACGAAGGGACGCGCAGCCAACCCGAATATATTTCCCGAGGACCCTTCATGAACTCGGACGGACGTGCGCCCACCAGCAATCGCTGTGAAACCTCTCCTCCGCCGCATCAGTAAACACGCAGAGGCCGAGGTTGACAGGAACTGTGAGGGAAGAGTGGGTAAACTTTAAATCCCGGTTCAAACCGGATGCACGTTTGTTGCAGCGGCCTTTTAGGAGCTCCTGCGCTTGTTCTGCGCCTTTGTTTTTTTGTGTTTTTGTTTTTTCTTCTTCTTTTGTTCTTCAGGGGTTAAGTCAAAGCCAGAGTGATATAGTGGTTATGTGATCCATTAGAACTCCCTGGGTAAGTGGGTTTTTGCTTGCTAGATATTTTTGGAGAGTGCCAGTGAGGTGTCAGCATCATATTGATCCCCTTGCACTGCAATCTTTCTTAATCCCACTTTCCCCACTGACAGAACAAGACAAAGCCAAAGACAGTATGAGAAAAATACAGTATAGATCTTGACAAAGCCCTAATAATACTACAGCACTTTTTAAATAAAAATACTTAATTATTATGTAATTTTGAACCAAGAAAAAATTACAGGATTTGATGTTTGTTAGCATGGCCGTTTACTGCACTGTATGCATTTAAGGACCAGCTTCGTTGCCTTTCAAAATAAAAGTGAAACTGTGTTGTAACACAGTGGGTTTTTGTTTCTCTGTCTTCGCCTTATTGTTGTAGGTTCTTAATTTTTTGACATTTTGTATTAGAGGTGAACAGAAGCAGACGGGTCGTCTTTGCTTGGTGTGTTTGCTTCATCAGAAGGTTTTAAACCTGAAACAATCGACCTGTATGAATGCATCCCTCCACAGCTCCCTCCTCTCCGTCTATTCATCTTTCCTGTCGTTCGGGCCCGTGCCATGTTCCTGCTGCCGGCTCTTGGCTCGGCCGGGGATCAGGAAGCCCCACGGCAGATTAGCTTGTGCTTTAGCCGCGCTCCCCACATCAAAGGTGCGAGGGAGCGAGGAGGAGGACTTTGGCGCATTTAAGTGGCACCGAAGCCACACCGAAGTTTCAACCGACAACACTCAGGCGTCGCTTTGAGGGGACGTTTGGTTCGTCCTTAGATGCCGGCAGGAGACGGGGCTTTGTTCTTGTAGCTAATCGAGTGAAGAACAATGAGCTCACCCTTCATTTAATCCTCAGACGTTGATTTTCGATGGAAAGGCAAACAGCAGGCAGGTGTCCACCTGCACCAGTGCTTCCTCAACTGGGATTCGTTGGGTACCAGTAGCAATAAACTGTCCCCAAGTCCGTCTGACCTCAACCCCTGCGGCCGCGACCCGCCGCCGTGTTCCAAGATGGCCGCTCGATGAAGCCAATCACGGCGCTCGCCCGTCCCCGCGGCGCCCTCCCTGTGCCGAGGCGGCCGCGTGTTTGCAGAAGTGGCCGATTCGAGGCTAATTATCAAGCGCACGCCGCCGCTCAAGGAGCTCGGTGGCAGATCCCCAGACAGAGCGGGCGCGAGCGTGAAGCAACACACACGTTCCCGCGCACAGCTACATACGCACAAAAGATATATTTTTAGCGGGGAGATATGGGTGCTCATGGGCAGGGCATTAAAGTCACTTCTTTTATTTAACTGTGACTAATTGAGTCCTGCGGGATTGTTTTGTTATGATTGAGTTTTCCTTATGAGCAAAGAAAGGGAGGAGGAAGAAAAACAGAACTTCATTTCTACACACGTGTTTTGTTCATAATCCATTTTTGGGTTCTTATTTCCTGCCTGTAACTTCGATGTGCTTGTACCTGCCTCCTATTAACATGGGTTATATTTCACACAGTCGTAAATACTACTGTTGGCTTCTAACTGATCTGTGCTAGATCAGCCTGTCAGTGAATTAGATAGCATTGATTTTATTTTTAACCTGAAACCAGAGGCTCATTGATGCCGTAGAGGATTCGTCTGTGGCGGTTAATCATCTGCATCAGTGTTACTTCTGGGATGCCAGAGAATTTGTGTGATCAGAGTGATCTAATAGCATAAGATTGATATTAACGTCAAGCTTTTTGGCTGCCGAAGCCCTTTTTTTGACTGACAGTCCCAAATTCAGTGGCATGACAAGCAGGATATGGATGTTTTAACAGCAGAGATTCACCAAAGTCGATATTTTGGTTTGCGCTCCAAAATATGTCCCAAGTTGGTGAACCAATTAAGGAGCTGGGCAGGTTGTTTACCCACGGGCTTTTACCCCAGTTCCTTGTCTGTCAGGTAACGCTAGGCGCTGCTTGACAGCTCCTGTACACATCCTCCATCCTGACCCCTCTGAGTGGCACTGACTGGAGGAGATCAGAAGCCTGCGTGTATTTCCACCTACCCATGGATGTCGGTTTATTGGTACAACTGTATGTAGGCCACTGTTCCGTTCCACGCTGCATACTGATTTAGGCTGTGTCAAACCCACGCTATCCACACAGCCACCCACACAACCTTTTTGATGCTTTTAAGAGCTTCCTGCTCGGGGCTCCAGCATTAATGAGAGCGAAATTAGAGATAGTGCCGCCATTGTCCTGACATTAGGCTGCTCCTGCCCCAATTAACTGATGTTGCCGCTGTCATTCTCATTATGGCGCCTCGCAGTTTGGAATTTGGAATTTGAAATGAATATCAATTACTGCTCTGTCTTTCAGCGGAGCTATTTTGAGAGGGGGGGGGGGGCGTTAAACTTAGTTGAGCAGATGGATGCTGGGATGACTTGAAAGCTTGTTGCGAGGCGAAAATTAACCATGACAGTGGATGTTGAGTGAAACAAGGCACAGAAGACAGACGGCTGTCAGCCAACGGCGGTGGCTGAACATGCGTGTGGAAGTAAAAGCCTGATTCTGGCTGCCGGCGGCTCTTTTCTGCACATACAGAAACCAGCGGCCGTGCATTTTACTAATACGTAACACATTATAAAGGGATTATTTTTAAGGGCTGACAGGATGGTTTGACCCACAACTGTCTCATCTCTGTGCATCCGTCATGTCGCACAGCTTCAAGTGGCCAAACGTATCGGCTCCGATCGAGAGCCCACGTTCCAGCAGGCGCGTCTGTGCATCGCTGAGGATTAGTTCTTATTTCACTGCCTCTGTGTGCTTTAATATAACGTTTTAATAGCAAATTAGTAGCTTCCATCGCCATCTGCTACAAAAATCTAAATTGTTGGGTGGGTCTGGAGTCTGGATGGTCCAGGTTTACACATGAATTCTTCCTGAGGATCTGTTTATTCAGGCTTTAATTATTTGGATGAATTAAATGGAGGCAAGTCCCTGCTATTTGAGACTTTAGGAGGATGAACTCTATTCACATTCAGAATGGAAGGTGCGTTCACTGTCGTACAGCACGTGTTTTCCAGTCTGCTGCTGTTTGGCGGAAGGAGAAGGGCAGCGTTGTGATGCACGACTGCTGCCGGGGCCCTCACAAGGTCACCATCAGATGGAGTCTGGAGTAACGAAGCAGCGCCCATCTATATTTGAGCAGCTGTTCTCATTACACTCCTCCCTGTCTTTGGTGTTTCCACTCAAGGTGCCGTGGACTGTGGATGTTAGCAGGGAAATCCACCAGTGTTTTCTCCACTTGTCCCGACACACATGCTGCTCCTTAATGAACTGTGGAAGATTTCAAATGCCCACATGGATGATGGATATCTGTATATTGGTGTACCATTTTAAATACACTTCCGTCCAGGATAATGACCTGGCCTGAGCCTCCATTAATCCACACCGTGAGGGAATGAGGATGGTGACGATGTGACTCTTCCCTTACTGCAACCACTGCAATGTCCTCCATGGAGCCAGACGTTATTTATACCCTGAAGTGAGGTGACAGTGAGGGAGCGTTTGTTTTCCCCTCTGAGATTAGCTGAAACTAGGGTCATGGAGCTCGGAAATCACACAAAGCGTTCGCAGGCAGGCGCACACGCACGCACGTTCACTGTAATTATCCTGATCACCTTCATCATAATCAGCCGAGAAAAACATGGGCTGGTAAAAACTGGGAGACGCTGAGAGTATAACAGACAAATCTCAGTTATTTCTGTATATATGTATTTTAGGTATGCATTCATTTCTACAGTTTAGTCATTAATTTATTTAAAATGAAGTTATTTCACTTCCTCCATAGTATTTATCTTTTCAGAGTGGCTCCATTGTTTGGTCTAGTGTTTTGAGTTTATCACTGAGTGGGTAATTTATCTTAAAAAAAAAAAAAGAGTGGCAGAGAGAAGGCAGCGTTTTAGGCTGACGCACCATTTCTTTGCTATAAGTCACAGCAAGGTTGGAAATTACACAACTATTCTTGGCAAAAGTGCAATTGCAGTAATTCGTGCCCCCAAGGCGAAGATCCGACTTTTTTTTATTTTAGTCGTGACACTGGTGAAGATGGATAATGTAAACAAGCAAATGACACGTCCTCGAAAAGATTGCAGAGGAACAGTGACCCATGGTCACGGCTCCGCTTCAAAAATCCAGATCGCTTAAGTCGCACAAAACTACATTTAACCAGTTAGAAACAGAAACACAGAGCCGGAAAGACTCTTGTTTATTATTATTCCTACATCCAATTGATTGATGATTTTAATATGCACCCGCAATCCTTTTTCAACAAAAAAAGATTGTAAAGCAGAACCACATGAATGAATTAATAACGCTGAGGAAAACACATAGCATGATCATAAGTGGCTACTGTATGTGAGTGCATGTTATCTCCCCTGCCTGGGAGACCAATAAAGGCTGATGGAAGGAGAGATTAAGCTCGGTCAGCTGCTCTCTGCTGTATAATGGAGGCGCGCTTGTTATGCAACATCTGGTTCTCTGCATCATCATGTGATTGGCATCTTCTGTCAGCTTTTTTGCGGCCATCTGTCACTTTAGTGTCACATGCACAGAGTGGGTGCTAGCATCCCTGAACCGCTTCTACTATAGGACAGTGTCCACTTTGGTTTAACCACCATATGTGCTCTTTTTTTTTACAGTGCTTATGTTTAAGAATGGAAAAATGAACACAGCGGTTGAATAAAGATCTGTCTTTTTTGGGTCCTGTACTTTTCATTCCATGCACGATGACATCGATGCAGTGAAACGATGTGTAGGACGGAGATGTGACTGATCTCTGGCCGATCGATGACTCATCCCCTATGTTGCAATACGGCCTCTCATCTCCTGCCCGTCGCCCCTCCCTGCTGTGAGGCCATCTTTTTCCACCACGTTTACCATTTTCTGCCTTGAAACGCTCCCAGCCTGTCCCCGTCATCCCAACCAGAGTGAGATGGTGCATGATCCGAAGCGCAGCACTTAGACGGCGACGGTTGACACCGAGCGAGCAGGACCACAAGGGACTGGGGAGTCTGGATGAGATGAAAGACAAGAGCATCTGGGACACCAGATGTCTGCAGTTCCCCCTCGCTCTTTATCCAGCTGCCTGACTGGCTCACTAAAAACATGCGAAGAGCAGGAATCACTTTACTCTAACAAGTTCAGACAATTAGCATTGCACTTGGACAAACCTTGGACCCAAATGTGAGCCAGGGTGGAGTCGGAGCATTGGTTTGACCAGTAGATGCTTTAATCAATTTTAAAAGAAAATCACCCAGTCTGGTAAAACGCAAGCAAACAAGCTGCTAGAAACTAAGGATCGCTGCTCCGTGGCGCGAATATCAACAACTTAAATAGCCTTGAATATCTTCAGACCAAAAAGTCACAGCCAAGCAGGAAAATACAGAAAGAATAAAACAAACCTACTGCAGAACGGAGGCGACCGAGAAGATCAGCTGATGGTTTTACTACATACTGTAGCGATTCGAGCCATTGCTGATACGAGCTGCTGTTTGGTGGTGGAATCGGTAGAAGCAACCTTCATTTCAAGTCAAGTCAGTAAAGGAAACAAGTTTCACACAGGCTGTCTTTATAAAGCTGATGTAATGTTTGCATTACTGCGACTACTACAACTAAAGGTGTCCGGTAGTTTATCTATGACAGATGGCAAAATCAGGAAAAAATAATAAAAACACATTCCTAAATAAACTTGGATGATTATCAAGATTTCACTGTTTACTGCAGAGATGTAGTCATTAACATGGTCACCATGACAAAATGGAAGAAAAAGCCGCAGAGAGAGATGATCAGCCTCAAATCAAATCAGCTCCTCTCATCCTCTTTAAACGTAGCAGATTTTGCTAATGGCCCAAAAGAAACTCATTTCGCGAGTCCCGTGTGTCACATGTCAGGCATGTTTTTCTCGTCACGCAGCTCAGATGCCCAGACTTCAGATCCACCTCCAGAGCGTGGAGCGTCTCGTGAAACTCTGGCTCGCGTCCAGGGCGATGAAAGACCCTCGACTCGTGTGTTGACTTGTGCAACATTTGTTTTTCCGGTGGAAATGTTTGGTTACGTGATTAGTCAAACCTCGAGTAGGTGGTAATGTGAGCGCAGATCCTCCAAAAAGCTTTCAGAACTTGCCTGTACTTCTCTACTTCTGCATAATCACAGGCCCGTCTTGGTCCAAAGAGGGAACGTTTGGATCCCGGAACAAGGCGGCCACAAAAGAATGGACCTGACAGAAAAGGCACGCGTGGTGAAGTCGGTGCCATTGACGGCCGCCTGAAAAGATGCCTGTGAAAACAGTGGGTTTGGATGTGAGCTACGCAACGTGAGGGTTAAAACACAGCACTGGTGATTACAGTCAAGCTGTAAAGTGTATTCTCTGCTGTGTTAGCATTTGCATAAGTTGCTGGTTATTTCTTTCCTCTCTGACGATGTAAGAAATCCATTTTCTCAACCTCCACCAATAACCTTTCAAAATAAAACATAGCGGAGTTTTAGTGGTTGTTATTATGTTGTGTATTTTTCCCACTTGTAGTTAATTAACTTGCTTTATATTTGGTCAGCCTTTATATACTGTAGTAGGCTTTAATATGTGGGGGCCTTGGGGCTTATTGTTTTAAAGGGAAAACTCTGACTCGGCACTTTGCGGTGGCTTCATTACAAAAAGTGCACAGGGGCAGATTGTGTGGCAACACAGGTTTATATGCCATTAGTTTTATGAATGCCGGTAAGTTGCTGCTACTAATGGGCCGATGTTAAATCATGCAAGCATTTAATGGCCACATGAACCAGAAATGATGATAAAAAAAATATGCATATACTTGACGTTTCCTGAAACCAGCAGTAGTCTTGGGAGGCAAGCGTATAATGGTGTGTGTGTGGAGCCCGTGCTGTAACCTTTACCTGGAACAAAAGATGGTTTCACAAGGCTTCATTACAGTCAGTGCGCTAGAAACGCACCAGCATCGGGCGTTAAGCGTGCTTTGCTCACACACACACACACACACATACACACACACACACACACACACACACACACACACACACACACACACACACACACACACACCCCTGCAGCCGCTCTCCTCACAACATAACAATGTGGTTATTTTAGGACACCCTGGTATCAAGAGAATTCAGTTTTCCAGGTGTGTTTGGATGATGTGACAGCGTTGCCAGGTTCTGCATCGTTACGGTGGCTTCACCTCACGTACTGCGTCGTCTAAGGCTCACTTTGAACAGCTAATCGCTTAGGGAGAGAGAGAGAGAGAGAGAGAGAGAGAGAGAAAGAGAGAGAGAGAGAGAGAGAGAGAGAGAGAGAGAGAGAGGGACGAGCGAGAGGCAGGAACCGCCCAGAGTTTGAGTCCTACCTGTCCTTCCCACCGTCACTGTGATGGAGGATGGAGTCGCCGTAATCGGCCCTAGGATATTATTGGCGTTTGTTTATTGTTGTGTCTGATAGATCTTCAGGGAGGGCTCAATTATCTCTGCTGCTTTTTAAAAGTGACCTTGGAAACTCATTTGCTTTTTCTCCCGTTAACCACCGATCTCACACGGCCCGCAGACCATTAATCCCACTCAGGACGTTTAATGTATGCGCGCGCACTGTTTTGAGCTGTGTAGAGCGGTGTGTGTGTGTGTGTGTGTGTGTGTGTGTGTGTGTGTGTGTGTGTGTGTGTGTGTGTGTGTGTGTGTGTGTGTGCGCGCGTGTGCGTGTGTGTGTGTGTGGCCGTTCACTGGTAGCACCGGCCAAGAAGTGCCACGTTAGAACCATTCCAAAGGGAGGAAACGGACAGAACAACCACAAGCGTCACACGTCAGTAATTGTCTTTGTCTTCATCTCACTCAAACAAGTAATTTGCGCCAGTGTAGGTCATTTTGTTGAGCACAAACGCTCAGTAATGTAAGTCATTAGGCTCCGTGTGGTTTCCTTATCAGCCCTGTTCCACAGTCTATTTGATGGCAGCTCGGTCTTATTACTTTGCTCTTCGTGACTTTGCCTAAAACCCAAAACCTCCACTTTCTGAGCGGGATTCATAAATCACACTGACGCTGGGATCAATTGTGGAACAAGGGGCGCTAACTTCTTTAATTCCATAAATTGAGCCTCCGCACCGACTGTGCCGCTGTTATTTGCATTTTGCAAAGTGTCCATTTCTTTCCTATTTGATGATTCGGTGAATGTGCAAACTCCATCGACAGGTTTGATGTTCTGTACTTAGCGTTTGCTTCATTTGCATAAACACACTGTAGGCTGCCATTTAGCTCAAGCTTGGATAACAGCTGTCCTTTGAAACAGCACCTTCTGAAACGGTTTGTGACCGACTCGCAGCTTCCCTCTACCTGTCAGTCCCTTTTTACACACTCTCCCACTGTCAGCTTGACAAATCGGGGCTTAAGCTATGCTGATGGCCCTGACAGACGTGACACACAGTTTGTCATGTCCTTGTAGGAAAAATCAGCGCACACTTCTTCAGTTCGAGACTTGTGCGGCTGCTGGAAAGTTCTCCTCCAGCTTCGAGTGCGTTCCAGCATCAGCTTTAAGATGGGCAATAGGTTCGAAGGAGTCAAGACGAAGACTGGTATGTTTTTCTACCCAAAAGGAAATTTCTTCCGATCAGTGTCCATATTATATGTTCTGTGAGGGCAGAAAATGAGTTGTGGGAAGAGGAAGGAGCGAATCCCTCACAAGATTTAACAAGGCTTTCTGATGAGGCCAGAGGTCCTTCAATGAATAATGCATACGAGGGGAGAGGAAGAGGAGCAGACATGCTGGCTCTGTTGGACCAGTGAGTCTGGGAAGAGTGAGCATGTTGACTGTGATGGATCTGCACTTTGACTGGTTGAGCCTCTGCTCGTTTTTGCACCTAGACCTTCAGTCCAGTGTGGCGGAATCCCGTGAGACGCCCTCGAGGCCTCTCGCAACACGTTGGCCCAACCTCACAGCGCAGGGTTGATGCGGTAGTTTCTGCTGCCTGGGTGCTTGTTGGAGGAATGAATGAGCAGTGTTGTGGGTTCCGTGTTGGGAGGTGGTGGCCTCGGCCGTTCGTCTTAGCCCCGCGTGGGCTCGTGTGGTCTCGGTCCGTCTCAAGGTCACAGCTCCAGCTGCACCACCCGTGCTTTAATACTGCCTTTCTGGACTTAAGGGTCTTTCTCACTGATTAGTTTTACCTCTGTGTGTGCGTGGCTTAGCTAGAGTGACGGAGTGGGAGACGCTATTAGCATCTGCACATGGGCTTTTAGCGTAGCCGTTTGCGGCGGCGGGTCTGCGCGTGCATCTGGAGAGGCCGCCCCGCGCTATAACTCACACAGCCTCATTAAAATATTAAAAGTTTGGCTTTAAAGACACCGTGACCCTCCGTCTGCTGGAAGCAACAGGACCTGCATACTGAGCAGATCTCTGATTGATCTGCCTAAGTAGCTGCAATTAACAGGGGCCTGCTTCGCCCAAAATGGCCTCTCTCACCGCGGCGCCCACACACGAGCGCACGTATAGTCATCAGATACTGTATCTCCATGAATTCATTTGCCTAAGTGCAATTTAAAGCGTTTGATCCTAATGTGGAACTGGTCACCTTTGACACCCAAACGCCGCCCATTGCTGATTATGCATCGAGTCATTTGACACCTTGCCCTTTGAAAACAGATGACACGAAATGATGAATGTGAAGCAGACAAAACGACGCGTTCAGGTCGGAAGATCCTGAAAAGGCGGCAGACGTTCCTCAGGTTTCTGCAAGTGGAACCCCAGATGTTAATGAAGCAGATTGTTGTCGGTGTGCGTCCACGTGTGGTTCAGCGTCCTTGCCTCGCCCTAAATAACGTTCCTCCGACAATTCTCAAAAGTCCGACTCAGACCGTGGAGCTTTGGGGCCTGGAAATGGAAACGAAATGATTTAGCGCTGCACTCTCAAGACAATCCCACATAAAATCGAAGGCGGCCAGACAGAAAGTGAGCGCGAGAGAGAGAGAGAGAGAGAGAGAGAGAGAGAGAGAGAGAGAGAGCGAGCGAGAGAGAGAGAGACAGAGAGAGAGAGAGAAGGAGAGAGAGCGAGAGAGAGAAAGAGAGAGAGAGCGAGCGAGAGAGAGACAGAGAGAGAGAGCGAGCGAGAGAGAGACAGAGAGAGAGAGAGCGAGTGAGAAGGCCCAGTGAGGAACAAGAGGAGTAGCTACAGTACAGCACCCTTCAGGAGACCTCAGCCTACTCAGGAGTTTTCCTCCTGCTCCTCACGGTCACTTTGAACCTAGAATGTAAAACCGAAAAGTGAGGAAAGGTGGAGGTGACTTTGTGTCCAAATAAAATTTCTCCTCATATTTCATTTGATATTTATTTACTGTCTAGTTTTTACTAAAAAAAAACTCATTTGGTTAATTGTGATTGAGGTCAGTTTTTTAATCTTGTGGTTTTCGGCGCTGGCTCCATCTCAGATTGCTTTTTATTCAAAGCATCTTTGTGTAATGGTTTCCCTGTTTCTAAAAGCCATCTGCAGCAAGAGCATCTGAACTTGCGTTCAAAGCCTGTTTGCTTTGGTGAAGTCAAATCGCTAACCTTTTTCGTGTGCGGTCTCCCTTCAGTTTCTCCTTGCCTCTAATGTGTTTCCACCCTCGCCGTGTCTCGCCGTGACCCTCCTGCTGAGTTTGTGTCCGGTTTCGTTAACAAGTTGAGCAACAGCGAAGCGATGCTGTGGCCTCAGTGCAGAGCAGAAAGGAGCTGTTCTCGTCAAAATAAAAGCTAATCCTGTCGAAGCGCCCGTTGGTCTCTGTAAAGTAGTGCATTTTCCGCTTTAAGTTCCCTGTTGCTTTTTGCTGCTTAAGTCTTTAATGTGTCTTTGTCTTACTTTGATCCTGCGTTTCAATTTGAGTCCATTTTTTCTGCACATCTGTCCCACGTACATGATCTGGTGTCTGTGCTCTGCTACTATGCATCTCTGTGGAGTAAAGCAGACGTGTAGGTTGAAATGAGGTGGGACCCAGTGGGGGAAATGTAATTTGCTGTTGGGGAATTGGAAATTCCTCCATGAACTCGCACAGGCGTGTGCGGGAGATTTGGGTTTAACATATTGTTCGTGTGTGTGTGTGTGTGTGTGTGTGTGTGTGTGTGTGTGTGTGTGTGTGTGTGTGTGTGTGTGTGTGTGTGTGTGTGTGTGTGCGTGCGTGTGTGTGCGTGTTTCGCCGCATTTGTTAGTCAAAGTCAAGATAAAACTTAATGTGTCCCTAAATGGCTCTGGCTTTAAAAGCTAAAGAAGTGCCTGGTAAGCAGCAGCCCCCATTAGCATACAGATCAGGAGGCGCTGTTAGCTGTTTGTGAAGTATAATTCACTATTGCAATAAATGGAGTGTTCCCTCTGTGCAAATGCCAGCGCTGGTCAATCCTGGTCGCCTCTTTTTATTGGGCTACATTTTGGTTAAGAGTCATTAACATTAAAGTTTCCCCTGAGTATCGGTCCATCCCTCTAATAGAGCTTAAAGGTGCAGTGCTTAACTTATGGCCACATTAATTCTGAAACATTAGTATAATTACCATAAACAAACAAGACAATCAGTGGAAGGATTGGCAGTTTCTGCCCCCAACTACAATATATTGTCTGCAATTGCACTTGACTTTATTGGAAATCTGATTTATTGCATAATTGTTTATATCACAGAGGAGCGGCACGAGCCAGAGCTGCTTCCCTGAAGCGAGGAGGAGACGATGGCGCGCTTGGTTTCTGTGTATTCATTCTCTGTGAGCGCAGTAGAGACAGGAGCAGGTGTGTGTTAATGTGTAATGGTTCAACGTGGCCTCCTCTCTCTTTCCGTCTACAGGTTCACTGGTCCCAATCTGCCTTCTCCCATCATCAGCAGCAAGAACTGGCTCCGACTGCACTTCACCTCCGATGGAAACCACAGGTTGAGGGGTTTCAGCGCTCAGTATCAAGGTGAGGCAAAGGGGTGTTCTCCTTAATTATAAAACAGCTTGGCCACATTTTCCTCAGAAGGATCAACAGGTTTTACCTGCGTTCCAGTGCTGGTGGTAAAACTCTCCTCCGTCCGCCTGCTGGAAACCTCCGACGAGGAGACGAGAGGAAAAAATACAAACGCAGAGAGAGTTTAATTAAATATTCCGCCATGTGGTGGGTTCATATTCTTTCTTCATCAAGGTCCAGTTTTTAGGCTCAAGCTCATAAGAAGTGCGTGATGCTGTTGAACCACATTACACAGAAAGGTGGGGAATTGGAGACTAATATCTTTATTAGATTAAACACCTACTTCATGTCTAGCATCCTCCGAGCCCCGACAGCTATTCTCATTATGACGGTTCCCATGGCACTGCAGCACAGTGGCACGCTCAAGTGTAGAAGTAAAGATGGAATATTTTCACAGGCTCTATGGCTTTTCATCTTCACTGTTCATTAGTTCGCACGCACACACAGCACAGGCCCGCCTAATCAATCCCCGCACCTAATAACTGAGTTAGCCAAAAACAGGATTTATATCATCACCATTTGATTTTTTCCTCCTCTCTAATCGCTAACACATCTAAAAAAAAAAAAAAAAAAAAAAAAAAAAAGGTGATTTAAAGCGTGTTTTTTTTTTTATCCGGATGCATAATGAACAGCATTTTTGATATGACTCAGATGAGCGTCGGATTAAAAATGCAGCCAAGATCATAACGCGTTTGTGCAAATACAAGAGAGGTTCCATTGTCGGGAGGCGTCAGAGTAATTAGACAGGACGAGTGTGAGGGGGGCGCAGATAATGCTGATGGTGCTTTTGGAATTGCTGAATAAATATGCATTTAGATCAGCCGCACACTTTGCTATGATGACTTAGTTTTTTTCTGTAATTATAATAAAACTCAATAATTCAGACCTCGTCTTTTTTATTGAATAGTAATGGGGGTTTTGTTCCTCACATGCCCTGCCTCCTAATCCATACTGTCAAATAATAATGTGGTTTCCTGCAAGATTGTGAAGAAGCTGCGCATTGCTGAGCTTCTTTAATCAGTGGAAAAGTACAGCCAAGTATTGTACGCGATTGAACCAATTAAAAAGCTGAGTCGTTTTTGCCGTACGGTTTTTGAAGGGTGCGGGTTCGAAGTGGGCGCGAGCTGCGTTTACCGGACGTGTCTGTGCTGGTTTTTCCCTGCAGTGAAGAAGATGTCTGAGCTGAAGTCCAGAGGTGTGAAGATGCTGCCCAGCAAAGACAACCACCAGAAGATATCAGTGTGTGAGTCCTTAAATTTGCTGCATAACGTCAATAAACGACTAACACAAACGCTCAAAGGCTGAAGAAGACCAGTCATTGCTGGAGCTGCACCGACTGCTCTTTCGTCCCTTCTCGCTCCGTCCTAATCCGGTCCCGCTTTGTCTGAAGCTTCATCCGCTTTCCATCTGTGAGTCACCTGACTGGAGTGGCACTGAGACGGGGATGTCGACGGGTTTAAAGAACAACCTGTTGAACTCGAAAGCAGGGTATTAATAGTAATCCTGCCTCAAGGCCATTAACAATAGGCTTTATCCCCGTTTTACTTCATCATTTTCTCTTAATTCTTATGTTTCTCAGATAAAATCACTCTTTTCTTCTTCCCTTTAATTTGCATTGCTTTAAAACATTTTTATCTCCCCTTTGCCTTCCTCCGCTCTCTATCTCCCTCTCAGCAGCATTTCCGCCCATTCGTACTTCCTGTGATCCCTAAAACAAAGTCAGGCAGAGTGAAATAATAAAGTTTGGTACTTGGATGTTTTCCATAAACTGTAAAATGGATTAAAACTTTAACATGGATCTTTATTAGTTCATAAGCTCTTCATGCTGTTTTGATTTTTCCCTTCACAGTTGAAGTAAGTCAAACTCCTGTTAAGATGCGATGCTCTGTATCCATGTAGTCACATACTAGTAGAATCGCATACTTTTCTGCATCTGTCCAAACTCTTATTTCATCCCTTTCCCCTCATTACCTCTGATTCTACTTTAAATCCACCGCTGTCCTGGCCAGTGAGCAGGTGTCCTATAGATCCGGCTCTGCAGACCTTTGACCTCCGTCCCGTCAGTCAGAAACGCTTTGCTGCTTGGACAAGTTTATCTGACCCCTTCTGGCACTTGATCATCAACTGTTTTGCACCCAGTGACATGATTTAACAGAGCAGCGCCGGAAGAAAGTCTGTCTTCTGCCGTTCTTTAAGTTCAGAAGGCTTTTTAACTTTCAACTGTTTATTACGTAGGGGCTGTTCATGAAGAAAATTGATGCATTAATGATGCTTTTTTGTCTCTGTCATCTCTGAGTAGTGTCTCAAATGGGGGTCGCGCAGGGACACAACATGTGTCCAGACCCCGGGATCCCAGATCGAGGAAAAAGAAAAGGCTCCGACTTCAGGTAAAAGCAGCTAATAGACAAAAGATTGTGCGACTAGATTTATGACATCTATCTTCTTTAATGATCACTGTAATAATTGACTTAATTAACTATATAATTTTGTAAATGCAGCATATTATATTCCGTAGTTTAATTTGTCATTTTGTGATGTTGCTTCTTGTACTTATACTTTAATGTAATATACCTTAATAACTTCAGCACAATGCTTCTGGGGCTTTTAATTTCTTCCTCCAGGCCTTATTACCTTGTGTAAGCGTCACGTAGGTGCCGTGTGACTGATTACATGGTTTTATGTAATATTTGGCTTAGGTTTTAGATTTTCTTCCAGAAGTAGGTTTTGTTTTATTCATCTTCCCTTTTATCCACAGTGCTGTTTAAATCGCAGTGTGCCGTGAGAGCATTCTGCTATTGGTGGACACTGTTTGGATGCTATATTGGTAAAAGGACTGCATCCTGAAATGTGCCCTAGCATAGATCACATTATCTGCCGTCATGCCACAAGTCCCCGCAGCCGATGCAAATGGAGAAACGTGTAGACTGAAACAAACACCCCAGAGCTGGAGCTCAGTAATAGGCTGCCTCTGTGGGATGGTGACATCGCCGGTGGGATTACAGCGTTTGGTTCCTGTCAGACTCATTGACTCTATCAGTGGTCAACTGTAACGCTGATAAATAGGGAACATCCATCTCCCACAATGCAGCAGCACAGGAAGTTTAAAATCCAACCTGTGGCTGCTGCCTAGGAAACTTTTTCACCTCATTTGCCCCCCCCCACTGCTTAATAGTTTAGTCAGTTCCACAGGAGCGGTTCTGACGTGTCTTCCTATATACCGTCCGACTGTAGGAGAGGAGCAACGGTGCACTTCTCCTGTGATGAAGGTTATGAACTGCAGGGCTCAAAGAGCATCACTTGTCTCAAAGTGACTGACAGCTATGTTGGCTGGAGCGACGACCGGCCCATATGTAGAGGTAAGGGCTGGTGTGTGTGTGTGTGTGTGTATGTGTGTGTGTGTTTGTGTGTGTGTGTGTGTGTGTGTGTGCGCGTGTGTGCGCGTGTGCGTGTGTGTGTGTGTGTGTGTGTGTGTGTGTAATGAGGTGTTTTTACATAGGAGGCGTTTTAATTTTGTTTTTTGTTTTTCTTTTTTATTCGACCTCTGGCCGACATTTCTCTGCTTCCCATTGTTTCATGCTGATTTTGTGCTGGATGTCAGTTGTTATTACAGTACATTACTTTCAGTAGACTATAGATTTGTCAGATACGGCATATAAAGGACCCAAATGCACAGCGCCAGGACACGACGTAGTCGGTGAAAAATGAGGGTTTATTCCCAAAATCAAAGTCACAAAACAGTCCGGGTCATACACAGGCCAATATCAAAGAAAAAGGTTCAGCTCTTAGAATCCAAATCGGCAGGCTTAGACAGGTCATAAACAGGCAGTGGTCAACAACAGAACGATGACTTACAGGGTCGGTAAGGAGCTGCGGGAACGTGAGAGTCAGGAATCAGTAAACAACGATCTGGCAAATGATGACGGTGACAGGTGGTGCTTAAATGTCCGGGGAGTAATGATGAATGAAAAACAGGTGCGTGAACTGAAAACCGGAAGTAAGGTTAGCGTGAGTGTGATGGACTGGTAAACCGGAAACTATCAAACTAAAACAGGAAGCGGAAACTGGAACCCAAAACATGATGATGAGACAGAACAACAAAGTGCCTTCAAAATAAAACTAAAAACAGTGCCGGAACCTGACAAGATTAAAAAATAATAACGTGATCTGTACCAAAAATTCGTTTTGGGATAAACTGCCGGTGTGTCGCCTGTGCGGTGAATAGAGCGCCGCTCCGTTCTGCGGGTTCACAAACTTCATAATAAATGTCAGCTCCGTGTTTGCTGCGCTGCTGCCCCGGTTCAGAGCAGACGATGTGAGGGTTAGTTCCGTCCACCGCTGGACCCTCATATCCCACAGATTTGTCAGGAAGCGGCTCCATCAGTGCTGAGCTCACGTGCACTCAGAAACGTAGCGCTCCACAACAGCTCCTTTTCCCTTGGACTGATTCAATAATGGCAAAATCAAATCACAGCACTGAGCAGAGGGGCTGTGATCTCAGACGTATTATATGAGTGAGAGCGATTGATTGCGCTCCATCTCATCCAAACCACCAATCACCTGCATTTTAAAAGTGATGCTGATGTTTGGTAGCGACCAGGACCAAACATCCTTTTCAAACGTGAAAAGACACGTTAGATTGACACAGCGTCCGCATTAATGTCACTTTTATGCCCGTTAAAAATATCCATCATCCTCGTTTAACCTTTGCTACTGTGCCTTTGTTCTGCCCCACTGTTTAAATGAAGATTAAATATCATCCGGTAATAATTAAAGATCTGTATCCTAAATTAGCATTAGTCATCATTAAATTCAACGGCACTATCATTAGCGCGGAGGGAATTCATCTTTGGCTGCAAATTCATTTCCTTTATGAAACTCTGGTGTCTTCTCAGTTCAGGCTTTCCATTTAGTGACACTGGGCGTCATTGTCTTCAGTTGCTGTCGGCTCTGTCGCACGGTGGAGTGTATCACACATGATGAGCCCCTACATTTAAAAAAAAAATTAAAGGGGTGGACTCTCGCTCTGATGTATTGTTTTTATTAAGGTCACCCTCACTGTCAGCACAACTCATATTAATTACTTTATTTCCCCCTTAACTTTGCCAAAGTTCTCTCTACATTTTAATAGGGGTGATTTGGTGGGAGGGAGTTGGAGCATGGAGCCAGTAAGTGGGGCTTAAAAGAAAGGGACCCGGAGGACCTGTCTGAGATGTAACTCATTAAAATCAGGGTAGCGGGCTCCGGCCCTTTCAAATGCTTTTGGGTTGTCCCCCCACATGTGTACACGCACACACAGAGTGCTCATTAGAAATTCTGCTTTCATTTAAGGGGGTGTTTAACAATTCCTCCTAGCAGACGCCCTCAGGCGCCGATAAGAAAAGTCACATTGTCCTTTAAAGCTCGCTTTTCCAACCCATCGCCTCCTCGTTCAGTTAGAGCCCGATGTTTGATTTTTGACTTGTGTGCGTGTGATTCCCAATATACTGTGTGAGCGATGGATCGTATCAATAACCGACAGCACATCGGGTTTGGGTTCTGGTTCCGGTGGGATCGGGCGGGTGTGGGTTTTTGACCTGCTGTGTCTCATTCCACAGCGCCCATGTGCGGCGGTCAGCTACGGGGGCCCGGCGGCGTCATCACGTCTCCAAACTACCCGGTCCAGTACGACAACAACGCCAACTGCACCTGGGTCATCGCCGCCACGGACGCGTCCAAGGTGAGCCGCCCGCGCAGCGCTTAGCCGTCGGCTAAAAACGAAGCGCATTTGGATTTCGTTGAGGGGGGGGGGACTCCAAAGAACGCACGTGGCTCATTTCGTGGCCGCGGATCGATTTTGATTTGTTCGCGACGGAAGCTCCCTGGGAGGGAGGGAGGCCTTCAGAAGCACCTGGGGCGAGCGAGGGAGCGAGAGAGCGAGCTGGACGGACGAGGATGTGAGCGCGAGCTCAGAGGAGGCCCTGAAAGCCTCACGGCCGCTCTGTTCGGCCCGTTGACTTTGGTGTTGTGTTCAAGGCCACCCAGCTGCTTTCCTGCCAAATCTCCTTCTCTGAACGCCGAACACAAAACTGAGCAAAATACTTACAAGTGTTACCTACGCGGGGGTGAAAGACGAGGCGGGGGAGGAGGGAGGGGGGTCGAACCCAGCACAGACAGGCCGTCTCCCGCTCCGCGTCCGGTCCAGATGAAGATGGAGCGGAGCTGCTCTTTCCGTTTAGGGACGTAATGGGCTTCTATTCCTGCCCGCGAGCACGGGCCCGGCCCCGGGGGAGACGTTGGGTCGGGCGGGAGACTGGGGCGGAACAGCACCGAGCAGGAAGGGGGGGGGTGACAGAGCTCCTCTAGACCTGAATTCACCCCCATGACATCATGACTAATGTGGGCTCCCGTCGAACGCCGCTCCTTCATAATAACCTGCGGGCGCTGATTGCGGCCGTTTTTAGTTGACAATCTTTCAAGTGTTTATCTGTCAGCGCCTCTGTTGCCAGACATCGATGTCACCGCTGCCCTCAGAGATCGCAGACAATATGAAATATATATAGTTCCTTTGCTTTTTCCCATTTTTTTTTGTTTATTCGTTCCCCCACTGTCCTCACCTGTTGGCTGACAGATGGGACATGACTTTGTGCTATGAAACTCTATTTATCGAGCGATCTGACCTATTTTGCCTGCGCGCCATCCATCTCCTCTCTCCACCTTGGCAATTTTCATTAGGCGCAGGGTTTAACATAGGACAGAATGCAATTTGCATTTATATAAGCTTTTTCATTAGGTCTTGCTGTCTCAGCCCTCTGAAAACATTATGAATTGGCGGAAATCCGTGGCAGTCAATTTAAACCAGTAGGCGACGACGGCGCGGCCGCGCTTTGCTTGTGATTTATTTAGGTTTTAGTCTCTTCTAATGCGATGCTTTTAGCCTTTATCATCATTTTACAGTATCATAATCAAATCGTGGGTTTGTCTCTATTAGAGCTGTCCCTTTGAATTCATCAGGCCGGGCGCAGCACCCGCTGTCCAAAACCTGTGGCACAAAAGTTAAAAGGCAACAGATACATATTATTACAGAACCCTAAAATCCCAGTCTTTTTAAAAAAAGTTTCATCTTTTACAGTATATTTACTCTGTGACCACCTATGGTGCATTAAGTCGATGCTGCTGCAACTTGCTGATTTGGTGAGCGGAGGTCATGCAGACGCTTTTAAATAAATGCATGAAAGATCATAATCACATATACACACTACATATACAGCACAGTGACCAAACTCCGTGTCTATATGGACTAAATGCGTGTATGATTCACACCAGTAGAAAGCACGGCAGGAGCTGTGATCACAACCAGGCGAGGCCATATTTTGTATGTTAGGCGTTGACAAGGGAGGACGTAAATAAACAGGGAAGTCTGGATGTCGTGCACAGCTGGTGCACGCACGCCGTAACGCGGCAGACGGGAATTCAGCAGAGGGCGGCAGACGACGGACTGGCGGACGGCGTAATGGGGAGCCGCAGATGGAGAGGGCTCTCTCCTCCGCACCCGGTGTCGGGGGCACTGGAGCGTGCGCCGCTGACGGTCGCCGCGGCGATGTGCTCGCTGTTGTCCAGGTGATCAAGCTGACGTTCGAGGACTTTGACCTGGAGCGGGGCTACGACACGCTGACGGTGGGAGACGGCGAGGTGGTGGGGGACCAGAAGACCATCTTCCACGTGTGAGTGACCCGCTCGACCTCCATCTTTTTCACCTCTAATCTCCGCTCCCTAACTTCTTTTGGCTTTTTACCCGGCGCTATCATCTCTAGCAATCATTTTCATTTTAGCCTCTCGTGTTCCATGTAATTAAATTCCCCCCTTCGCGCCTTCTCTCACCTCTTATGACACAGTCACCTCTCCTCCTTCCCCACTTCCCTGCACCCGGCAGCGCCCCCCTTTCCCCTCCAGCTGCTTTTCCCTGTTGTGCTGTTTCTCTTTCATTTCATCAGCACCTGATGCAGTAGTGCATGAAATATAGATGCCACACCACATTGTCAATCATCACTCCTTCCAGTGTTAAAAGCAAGATCACAGCCATGTGTCGCAGCGCTGCCAAATGCATATTGATATCCCTTAATGGAGTTTACGCCCGCAGATGCTCCATAACTATTCACAGGATGTTGTTATTAATTGTGCTCAAATTTACCACCTTAATAAAGTTTTTATAGATCAGTTTTCATGCCAGGCTGCTTCACACAGCTTGGGTGTGAGAGGAGGAGGGGAATAAACGACGGAGAAGTTCAAATAGGAGGAGTTTGTTGATGATTGTCCTCACTTTAATATTTTGGTGCATCTGAAACACAAACTCAGAGTGTGCTCTAATCTGTTTAATTAGGGTCTCTCTCTCTCTCTCTCCCCCCGTTCGAGCGAGCGAGCCCATCACTGAGACTTGAGGCGCTCGTGCACACACGGTTTTGGGGGAAGAGGATTTACTGCAGCTATTGACACAGTTCAACCCGGCGCCATATTTTTGTGTGTCAGTGGTGCAGACGAGCGTGTGCTGAGGTTGGAGGGACACATCCTTACAGCAGCGCGGTCATAAATGCGACGCCTAAGAGGCAATGAGTCGCACGTCGAATCCACCCTCCTTCAATAAAGTCACGGGAAAAAAATGACAGGATAATTCCTAGGACTCACTGCAGTGCATTGGCGACCTCACCACGTCGCACACACAAACAAGACGACGAATAAAGGTCGTAAACACGAGGCCATCCTGTGCAGACACACCTTCCTCACCAGTCCCACCAGTTCCGCCGTCACTAAAATTAGAAGCCTTAATCACTTACTCTGCAGCGCCACGCTTCCTAATTAGTGTTGGGTGGAATTACTATTCAAATAGGATTAAATTACTTCTGTGGCACTGACTGATCTTGCCTTCATTTCTTACGTTGTGTCCCTCAACAGTTTAGAATTAAAGCGTTAGGTTGAAATCAGTCCCAACTTTTCCTTGATGACACACATCAGGTAGGTTCGTATGTAACTCCAGTAATTGTTTGATGATGGTGAAATTGAAATTATGCAGAAAAAAAATTAAAGTGACGATAAAGTTCAGAATGCTTAAACCCCGCTTATAATAACTGATTCAGTTTCCGCGACTGACTCACCTTTCGCTCCTCCTAAATATACCTCAAAGGCAGAGTACTACACAAAGAGGGCTATTCTTAGACAACCTGCTCTCTTTTTTGTCTTGTAGACTCTCTGGTACCACGACTCCAGACCTTGTGGTCAGCACCAGCCACCAGATGTGGCTCAACTTCAAAACGGACGACACCAGCGGCTCGCTCGGCTTCAAGGTGTCCTACGAAGGTGAGAGCGCTTCAAACGAGGACGCGCTCGTCTGTTTGACTGGTTTGAGGAACTGTTACTAACTGAACTGACAGTCGAGCCTTTTTATGAAATATTATCCTATATTGCCTCATGCGTCACAACTTGTGATGCAAGGTTCTTTTTTCTTACATAGTTTAATTTTTTTTACTACTTCAGATTTAGATTTGTGTTTTTTTTTTATTGGTCCACCCTTTTGTGCATTGTACTGTTATAACTGTCTACGTGTGTGCTTGGCTGCACATTATTGTGGAGTCACATCTGTATGCACCTGTTTACTGTATGCGTGAAGGGACACAAACGAACCACAGTGAGTTTGCCTGGGAGGAGCAGAGCACTTTACTCGACTTTCCCTCCCGTCTAATTCGCCTGTTTACGCCGCGGACGCGGGCCGAGCCCGCTCCCTTGCCCACGAATGCTTATTTCCCCATCTGTAAAAATAACAGCAAGAGTGGAGCCGCATGCTGCACCAAAGTGTAATTAAAACAATGAGTTCGACTTAATGAAGGGGAAGAAACACTCTGAACCACTTCACCCACCAGATTGGAGCGCCCAAAATCTAATTTGCATTCTCAACCGCTTGTGTTTTTAAGCCCGATCATCAAGTGTAGATGCAAACATGGGCAAATCCGCCCTGCCTGAGCTGAAGTCGCACTGAAACGCTGTAAAATGACCTTGTGTAGGCTTAAAGTTTGAACATTTGGATTTATTTAAGGCGATATGCAAATGTATGCACTGACGGGACTGTAGCTGACGCCGAGAACACAGATGTCCTGCCCTTTGTGCTTCTCAGTGTCTGTTCAGAGAGCAGCTGAGACCATACAGGGTTTTACTATACCAGTAAAGGTGGCTGCTCCCTGCTTCTCTCATCACAGGCCTCGGAAGACGACGGAGTAGTTGTTGACAGTAACGGGAGTCTCCATTACGATCTGGAATGGCAAACAGACAGGACCACAAACATTCCATTGCATCTAATCCTTTATTCATGAGAATCGGACGCCGTTTCATTCATTCCTGCACCCGCTCATGTTACGTTTATGCAGCACATGTACTGTAGAACAAGTAGCATATGCACGCTCCAAAAGCTCATTTATTTGCCAAAGTATAGGTCTCAACTCGCTCTGAGGCTCACCTTAAAACCTGCTTCCAGCGTCCCCCCCTTTTAAAGGTGACTTCCGCGTAAGATCAATGAGTTGTCTTGTGAATGAGGCTGCCTCAGGACAGCCATACATCCAACAGTGAGCTCTAAATATGTGTTCTAAATGATGATCATCATTAGGGCTGAGTGTGGATTTATACCCGGCATCACCCCTGGTGCGATTTAAAACCGTATTAGGCCCTGCCATCATCTCCTGGATGGATGATCTTATTCGCTTTCTATGTTCCCCCATTCAAATGTCCCGATAGGATGCCTCAGCATTCCCATCTGCAATCCGCAGCCTCAGAAAAGCAGAAAGAGGAGTCGGTGAGAGAGAGGGAGAGGGGCCTGCATAAATCCCACAGTAATGAAATTGGTGTGTGTGTTTGTGTGTGTGTGTTTGTGTGTGTGTGTGTGAGGCATGAATGTGCTCATGTCAGCTTCCAAAGCAAGTGAGAACATTTATCACACAATAACCGAAGATGGGACAACATGGAGGAAACATTGATATTAGATATTAGTGCATATTATTGTCATGATGTGTTTTTTCACGAAACAAGGTTAATTAGGTCATTTTGCTCAACATGCAGTCATTATTGATCATTCATTGCAAATGGGCTTCCAACTGACTGTTTAATTCAATGCATGGTGGTGCATCCTAAGGGCAGTCAAGAAGGTCGTCATGTTTTTTGCATTATTTTCTTTGTCCCTGCCCAGAAATCGAGCAAGGCAGCTGTGGCGATCCTGGAATCCCGGCTTACGGCAAGCGGGAGGGGACGGGTTTCCGTCACGGGGACAGACTGTTCTTCGAGTGCCTGCCCGCCTTCGAGCTGGTCGGGAAGAAGAACATCACCTGCCAGAAGAACAACCAGTGGTCGGCGAAGAAGCCCAGCTGCGTGTGTGAGTCCGACGTCGGGCGTCGCGTGGATCCACGAGTACAACGATGCGTCTGTTTGTACAGCGCTGGGGGGGGGGGGCTGCATAATAAATGGTCAGATTATCCCTACAGTTTGCCGAGCAGAGACCGTGGATTTTAAAACAATAGGACGGCTTACTGACTAATTAACAATGTGGATGACAAACACTGGAGAGCGGGAGAGCTTTGCGGGGCGAGCGAGACGGGAGAGAGAGAGAGCTGATCGTGCAGTTAATGCCCGCTGTTGTATTATTGATAAGATAATAGCATGGACAAAAGCTGCAGCGTTCAGATAAACATCACGGAGCTGAATGCCACAAAGGTTGCTGGCACGAAACCTAATTAGGCCACATAATGCGGGGAAACGATGTTTGTTTCCTTCACATTTAACAGACTGCTTCTCCCGCGCTGATTCGCTGCAACGTGCGCGTCTTCGTCATTGAAGTTGATAATGTTAATAGGATAATGTGATGACCAGTGATTCGGTTACTAATTGTTTGTTTACGTGTGCACTGGGTCTCGCTGATATTTATTTATACACCCATTTAGTCAAATGAGCACGGTGCTTGTGCCGTATTCTAATTTTAAATGACTAATCCTAAATCAAAGTGACTTTTAATTACTGTTGCTGCCCAGGCAGAATGTCACCAATTATGTCAGAGCACATTCTATTTACATGCGCCAGTGTAGCATGAAGCCAGAAAGGTACAAGACTCGCGCAGCAGATACCTGTTTGGAGGTTGTGGACCATCTGTATCCTCAGTCAGACAGTCTTGAGAGTAGTTGGTGCTGGAGATGAGCCCATTTTTTGATTTTTTTTCCCCCAAGCCATTGATTGAGAACACAATTTTTCGGCTTGTATGTTTTGTAATTTTCCGAGGCTCAGGCTCCATTTCTAACCGGAGTGAGCCACACTACAGTTTAAATGGAGTGAGATTTTGTCTTAGTAAAAACCAAGAGTTTATTTTTGTTATGTGAGAAACTTGATCCCATTTGCACATCATCTTCAAGATGTGAAGTGAATCAAATGGCGCGTAGTCGGTAAAGAGACTTTGTACTTAAAAAACCATTATAAGACTTTCTCCTCCTCTCTCTTCTACATTTCCATCTCTTTATCTCCCGGTAGTTTCCTGCTTCTTCAACTTCACCACCCCGTCCGGTGTGCTGTTGTCTCCCAACTACCCCCAAGAGTACGGCAACAACATGCACTGCGTGTGGCTGATCATCACCAACCCGGAGAGCCGCATCAACCTGGCCTTCAACGACCTCAGCATGGAGAAGCAGTTTGACTTCCTCTCCATCAAGGACGGAGGAAAGGTAGCGCCATGAGCTCCGAAGCCACTCTGAATGGCTCTTTGTGCGACTTCGTCTATTGACTTGTCGATCACTCACTGCGCTTGTCAGAGGGAAAGTCGGCCTGTGTGATTATGTGTACAATCTAAAAACCTTTGTCTGAACACGGCCATGCTACGACAATTTGCCTCCTTTTTAACTTCATGACACCATTCGCCTGATGGTAGCGTGTCTGTGCCTTCGTCAGGCCGAGTCGCCCATTCTGGGAACCTTCTCCGGTGACGTGCTGCCTCCCCCAATCACGACCAGTGCCCACGTGGCTCGCCTGGAGTTCCTCACGGACCACACCTACACGGACCGAGGCTTCAACATCACATTTACGAGTAAGCGTCGCCCCCCCGCCGGTCACAGGAGCCCACCCTGCGTGAATGGGTTTGCTCATGGGACCACATGAACCATTCGCCATACAGTATCTACTATACGTGCCTCCCACAGGCTGCATAAACTCCTCCAACCATCAGCGACGTGTTCCTTTCACACTCTATGCAAATGTACACAGAGGATGACAAAAAGGCTGTCTTTACTGTCTAAATGGAGACTAGACGTCTAAATAAAAGCCAAACAGAGATGCAGCATCCCTACCTGACAGCGGCACTGCTCATTACCTTCTATTCTGGGCTGCTGCTGACTCCTGAGGGGTTTATGCTGTGACGCGGTGCATGTTGGCTGCATGCTGGCAAAACATACTGTAAGGCACCAGAACTATTCCACTGTGTGTGTGTGTGTGTGTGTGTGTGTGTGTGTGTGTGTGTGTGTGCTGCTATTTGTCATCGAGCATGAACGTAAAAGTAATTATGATGTGGTGAAACGTTTTTCTCCCCCTATGAAGATCTCTGTGTTGCGCACAAAGGGTCCCTCTTCAAAGTTTGTTTCAATAATCACCCAACTAGAAACAGTCATCAGACTTGAAAGGCACTTTTGTAAAGTGCACGGCGATAATGGGGAAACTAGAACCTGAAATAGACTTTCATTTTCAGTTTCATTAAACCTCTATGAAGTCTACACTTAACGGTAAATGTACCTGAACATAACATAAACAAAAACATCGCAGACGTTTGAAAAGATGGCGCCTCACATGAAACTCTCCAGTAGCCGGAGTGAAGCCCTGCCCCCAACGTCTGCCGCTTCCCAGAATGCACCGGGGCCGTGGCTGCGCCTCGTTGGCAGGCTCGTCTCGTCCCGGCCCAGGTGCGACTGTGAAGCCAGCATGTGGACAACACATGGCGAGTAACGCATTAATTAGCGCGTTAGACGAATGAATAAATAACCAACGCTGCGCGTTGAATGCGTGTCAAGAGCGGCTAATTGAAGACGACGCCTGGTTCCGGAGAACAGTGTCATCCACCCGCGGCGCGGTTTTTCGGGGGCCGTGGGGCAGATCAGACACTTTACATCATTCATGCTAATTAAGGACATGCCAAACTGTATTGAGTGGATTTCTTAGCGCGTTAATAAATGCGATGATTGTGATGGATGAGGCGTTGCTCGGCACTCTGTTTGGGTCCGATAGACACCGGAGAGGGATCCATCAACACCTACACGTGTCGCCGTACCTGCGCGCGCGTACGCGGCCGCGAGCGAGCGAGATAGCGGCGGGGGTGATGTATTTGTTTACTCGCCTCGTTCCAGGGTCATGCCTCTTCTAGCGTGACTTTGTTTCTCCCGTGGCCTTTCTGAGCGCTTCCGTCTCATCGAGGAGTCTGATAGATAAAGTTTTGAGGATGTATGAAAACAGTTCCGCTCGTTTGTTTACTCCACATATCATTCAGCGGTGCCATTTGGCGCCGACGATCTGCGCGCGGCGTGTTTTTTTTTTCCCGCCCTCTAGAATTACTGCAGCGGGGTGAATCAATGTGACTCACTAAGTGAAACGAATTTCTTCTTGTTAAACGCTGGCATTGACGAATGCTGATCGCGGAAGGAAAAAAGAAAAGTTTGCGTTAGTCTAGAAAACTTGGGTAATTATTTTAGAATCTTCATCGGAAGAAGTGTATTTTTCACAGATCTAGACAGATTAATGCCAGCAGAATAACATGGAACAAGCTCCTTTAAAATGTTATTTAGCTAATTGACAATCAGTGCCTTAATTTCTACGAAAACATTTAATTTTATCAGACAAAGAGCTTCGGGAGTTATGGAAGCAATTCTCCGTGTAATCACTGACTGCTTAAGTCAATACTGCGATGGCGTCGTCGCCTTCTTCTTTTTCCCGTCCGCAGCCTTTCGACACAACGAGTGCCCGGACCCGGGGGTCCCCGTCAACGGGAAGCGCTTCGGCGAGAGCCTGCAGCTGGGCAGCTCCATCTCCTTCCTGTGCGAGGAGGGCTTCGTCAAGACGCACGGCTCGCAGACCGTCTCCTGCATCCTCAAGGACGGCAACGTGGTGTGGGACAACGCCGTGCCCCGCTGCGAAGGTGAGCGCGGGCGGTGGGAGTCGTCAAGGAGACGCCGTCGTCTCCCGAAGGCAGCCGTTCCACGGCCTAGCGCCTCGTTAGCCAGTCGCCCGCTGTGTTCTCCGCGCGTTACAACTGTTGAATAAACCGATGATGTGGCAGAACGCTCGCCTCCATGTTGCCTCTAGGTTTCATGCGCGTCACAGTGTGATGTGAATGGATTGTGTTATACCGCTGTTGAAATGGATAATAAAGAAATAATTTGAATGATATTTAAACTCTTAAACCGTTTCCATCAGAAATTATAAAAACTGCCTGGTTAAAATGGCTAAAGTTGTTCAACATCCGACAGAATGTCGTCAGATTCACTGTTCGCGATACGCAGAAGAGAAACAGTCGTTCCTCCCGGCTTTGTATTCCTCTGGGACCATCTATCACAGCGCTGGGTCTGTAGCGCAATGCGTTTGGTAGATGTCCTTCAGTGTGCTGAGTTGGCTGATTGAATCATTCCACTTCAAAGTGAGCGGGGAGCCGGCGATGGGAGCCTGCGTCTCCTGGTTAAAGATAGGCGTCGGAGAGCTGCGCGGCAAGGTGACCAGTGACGCTGGGGGGGGGGGGGGGGGTCGACGCGCTCAAGTGTCTTTTGTGCCGGCGATCAAAGATGCTCCGCTTTCCCTGTTTGATGAGGATGAGAGCGGAGCCTTTTGGAGGATGGGTTTGATGACGAAATTAAAGGCCGCACGCGCGTCCTGTGTTTCGCACGCGTCGCGTTACTGGGGGGAAAATGGTTCACCTTGAAGTGAGCCGCTCTCCATTTATATTAGATATACCCCGGCAGTGAAAGGAACGAGATGAGCCCTGGCTAATGTACGGAATCATGTGCGGACACAGTCATATATCAGCTGGGGAGGACTTGCATATTTCAATCTCTTTCTGCTTTTACTCTTCCCCGTTAGCCCCATGTGGAGGGGATCTGAAGGCTCCCAGCGGGATCATCCTCTCCCCTGGCTGGCCAGAGCTCTACAAGGAGGCCCTTAACTGTGAATGGATCATCGAGGCTCCTCCAGGCTACCCCATCAAGATCATCTTCGACAAGTGAGGCGCCCGGAAAGCGGCTTCCTGTCAGGCCACTTAGTTTTCCTCAGATTTCACTTTCTCACACTATTCAGCATGGCTTCTCATTCATCTCTCTACTAACTCTACAGTACTTACTTTGGGCAATGCACGTTAATGTAGAGCCTCAAGTAGGGTGACGTTATGTTTTATTTAGTAAGTGCTCATTAATAGAGCTACATCCTTCCATTTGAATGTCCACTCATTGAATATACATCATTTGCATGCACATGCGGGCGGAGAAAGCCAGCCAAGACGAGCTAATATGTAAATGCACACGTGTACAGTGTGAGAGCGGATCTGGTCCTTCAAGGGGAACCAGCGAGATTGGAGAGAAGGTAATTTGTCCTGATGTTTGAGCGAGAGGAAGAGCGATGCAGTCACGGGATCAAACGCTAGATTAGCGTTTCCACTAAAGCTCAGTCTCGCGTGTCCATCTCCCCCTTGTTCCTGCCACCATGCCACGCCATGCAAAATGAATGCGACATAAATGTTTGTTGCTTTTTCATTTTTATGTAACATAAATAAAATATCACAAACCGCTTCATTTAATCAGCGTAGCTCTGAAACTAAACACTTTATTCGTGGCTTTGAAGATGAAGTGGCTCTGGCAACAACGTCGCACACACCTCACTCACGCACACACGTGCTGCAGGGATGCACTCACTGAGGTGTAGGATCTCAGGATAGTCCGAATATTCAGTGTGCACAAATTGGATGTATTCCTTCCATTGTCTGAACTTCTATAAAAGCTACAGTACAAAATGACCATATTTAAAAACAAATCTTCATACCATTGCACAAATTTTCAGTAGTAAATAAAACACAGTTCATCTAGCTATAAACTATATGACATAAGTCATAATACTGACCCTGATTCATCGTCATCACACACAATGCAAATGTTTTCCTGTCCTCAGGTTCCGCACAGAGGTCAACTATGACGTGCTCGAGGTGCGTGACGGACGGTTCCCCTCATCGCCTCTGATTGGCAGTTACCAGGGCACCCAGGTTCCACAGTTCCTCATCAGCACCTCCAACTTCCTGTACCTCCTGTTCTCCACGGACAAGAGCCACTCGGACATCGGCTTTCGCATCCGCTATGAAAGTAAGGACTTGTAGACGAAGCGTGCACTCCTTTAGAGAGACAGGAAAGGAAGTGCGATGCTGTAAAAAGTTCATCCACGATGCCAGGACCCTAATAGTGTGGAATCCATTAGGAGGAAACTCAATGTGCTGTAGCACTTACAGGCCTGGATCACAACTCTACTAAAAGCTGTGGAGTCTCAGTTTCACCACGAAGCCAGTAGAACAGAAGTGCACCTGTAATTAGAAAGTGAATGGCATAAGATGTCTCTGCCTTAAGAACCACAGACTAACCTGCGCTAACCTTTCTCCGGTGAACTCCCCCGCAGCCCTGCAGCTGCAGTCCGACCACTGCGTGGACCCCGGCATCCCGGTCAACGGCCAGCGGCACGGCAACGACTTCTACGTGGGCGCGTTGGTGACGTTCAGCTGCGACGCCGGCTACACGCTGAGCGACCCAGAGCCTCTGGAGTGTGAACCTAACTTCCAGTGGAGCCGCCCCCTGCCCAGCTGTGATGGTATGTTCCACAGTACTGACCTGGGAGTCGTTCATAGCATATTTTTGATTTGTAAAACCCTTACAGGTGGGAGGATTCTTTCCACAACTCATGTTTTAGACTCGTCTGGAGCTTTTGCCTCATTCCGTCATAAATGTTTTATGGGTGCGGCCGTAAGCTTCCCCCTTTTTCCTCATCTGTAAATGCTTTTATATTTAAGCACAGTATTGATTTCTATCCGCTCTGCAATGATATTGATGATACAACTCCCTCCTTTTTAAGCCATCTTGAAGGGCACCTCTTGTAAAAATGCATTTTCCCCCATTGTGGATGCAGCACCAGGTTTATTACGTTTTGGGAAATCTGGCCTCTCCGGTTTCCTCCGCTCTGTTCTCATTTCTTCCCATCATCCGTGTCCTGTTTAATTCTATTTACCCTGTGTCTCCAGCCTTGTGCGGGGGTTACATTCAGGGCAACGTCGGTACCATCCTGTCGCCCGGCTTCCCGGACTTCTACCCGCACAACCTGAACTGCACGTGGATAATCGAGACCTCCCACGGCAAAGGTTAGCGCAGACATTCCGTGTCAACACATGCGGCAGTCAAATTCAATTTCCTTTACGATGTTACTTCCTGCCACCGAGTGGCCTCTTTTTATTTTGCCCAACGAGCCGTCTGTGTGTGACTGGAGCGCTGAGAGGCAGGCCTAGGGCTACGGCGCCACGGGACGGCTCTCCAGTCATGTCACCTTTGGTGGCGCGCTTACATCAAATTGACACAGGCTTATTTGCAGATTCTCAGTCTGTGTGGGTGCAATGTATTTGATAAGCAGTGTGGGAGGAAGACCTGGAATTGGCGCTGTGCACATTATGACACGGATAATAATGTGTTTGACATATATCTGAAAAGGAAACCGGCAAAACTTTGTACTTAGTGTCATAATTTTCCTGCTCAGTGGCTCAATTCCAGTTTTTTTATTACAGTATTTGTTTAGGTGTCATATGAAGACTTCACTTTGACTCACTGGCTCTTTCCTCCTCTAATGCTCAGGTGTCCAGTTCACCTTTCACACCTTCCACCTCGAGAGCCCTCACGACCATTTGCTGGTAACGGAGAATGGGAGCTTCTCTCAGCCCCTGTGGAGACTGACGGGCTCCACGTTGCCTCCGCCTCTCAGCGCCGGGCTGTTTGGAAACTACACTGCTCAGATCCGCTTCCTGTCCGACTTCTCCGTTTCCTATGAGGGATTCAACATCACCTTCTCTGGTGAGATCGGAGTTATTCATTCAAATCACTAAAGGATGATGGATTGTCAGGAGCAGGCCGCCAGTCGAGAATAACTAATCACCAATAAGTATATGAGTTAGGAATATGGAGTGGAATGCATTTAAATGTGCATAATGAAATAATTAACATCAAGCATATCCATTAATTTCAAATAAAACAATTATTTAGAGCCCAGGTGGCTCTTTGCCTGCTGAGAGCATCATTTTACCTCCTTCTGTTTCATAGCAAGGAGAATATTGGAATAAAGCTGCCTTTCAAATTAAAATACCAAGAAAACAAATAAATATAAGCAGTTTTATTAGTTGACATTTAGTCTCATGATGTATTAAACGTGGAAAGAAGCAACACTGTGTGAAAACGTAAGGATGCTGAAGCTCCCAGTAACATGTTAATGCTCTTATTTTTTCCAGAGTATGATTTGGAGCCGTGCGAGGATCCGGGAATCCCACCCTACAGTACGAGAAAGGGCCTGCAGTATGGCGTGGGCGACGCCCTCATCTTCTCCTGTTTTCCCGGCTACCGGCTGGAGGGTCCGGCCAAAGTGGTGTGTTTAGGGGGCAGGAGGAGGGTGTGGAGCTCCCCTCTGCCAAGGTGTGTTGGTAGGTGGTCACATGCTTTATTTTGTCTTTCTTCACGCCCCCTTCGATGCCCTCGCGGAGCCGGGGCCGCCACATTAGCCCTTCCGCTCACACCCACCCACTAGGAAATGTACAAATCTCTCAGTGATGTTAGAAGACAAAGCATTTCCCTTTCAATTCTCCTAATTATCGTCTCTCCGTCCACCCACGATTTGTCTCTCCGTTGGATTGCTTCCCAGAAACAGCCTTTTTGACTTGGTCCAAATTACATGAAGCAGCAGCTCTAACGAGGACGACATTAAAGAGCTGGAACATGTTAATAATTACTGATGTATGTTGATGATGATCGACAAACATCACAGGTTGACGATTTAGGTCAGTGCAGCGAATGCACGACGCCGTGAATGTTAAAAGGTGCGTTTGTGTGTCGATGTGAATGCTAATTGTATCCTAATGATTCCAGTGACACACAGGTAAATCACAGACCCTTGTTAGCAGCCCTATCGACAGACTTTAACATTTTTTCTGAGCTAATTCATAAACTCAAATGAATTTGGCTTAAGTTTCTGTTAATCATGTTCTGATTCTGATGTCACAGTATAGCCAGCGACCACACTCCCCTTCCCATTACGCCCCTCATCTTCCTATGCATGACAGCATGAATAATATTCAGAGAGTTTCAAGCATATAGCCATTGACATGTCCTCTTCTCCCCCCCAATATCACCACCGTCCCCTTCCTCTCCCGTCCTCTCCGCGTGCCTCGTCTTCTCTCTGCTCCCTCTCCTTTCCTCTAGCTGAATGCGGCTCGTCCGTGACTGGCATGCAAGGGGTGCTGCTTTCGCCCAACTACCCCGGTTACTACGGCAACAACCATGAGTGTATCTACTCCATCCAGACGCAGCCTGGCAAAGGCATCCAGCTACGCGCGCGAGACTTCAGGCTGGAGGAGGATGACATGCTTAAAGTGAGCGCGTGGCGGGGAGACGTTTCCTCCCGGCAGCCTCGTTAGCATGTCTGTGTGACCACGATCTTATAGCAGATGCCTCCTCTCTCTCTCTCTCTCTCTCTCTCTCTCTCTCTCTCTCTCTCTCTCTCTCTCTCCCAACTCCAGGTCTTTGATGGCAGTAGTAATAAGGCTCGTCTGCTGGGGGTGTTTACTGGCAGCGACCTGCTGGACACCATGCTGAACTCCACCTCCAGCTCCATGTGGCTGGAGTTCATCAGCAATGCAGAAAACATCAGTAAAGGCTTTGAACTCCACTTCACCAGTAAGCGATGCTGTCTCCTATACTTCTATATGTTCCTTACATATACTCCCTTACATAACAAGCGCAGTTTAGTATAGATTGTAAGTGTCTATTCTGTATTTTATCCTGACTGCCCCATATACATTGCACTTACGCTTCAATCTTCACCCTCCCCTTCTCTTTCTCTCTCGTCAAGGCTTCGAGCTGGTAAAATGTGAGGACCCAGGGGTTCCTCAGTTTGGCTACAAGCGGGAAGACAAAGGTCATTTTGCAGGGAGCACTGTGTCGTATAACTGTGATCCAGGCTACACCCTGAAAGGGCCCGAGGTGCTCACCTGCCTGAGGGGAGAGAGGAGGGCATGGGACAGCCCCCTGCCCCTGTGTGTTGGTGAGTATAGAATGTTATTTTTGTTAATATATAAAAAAAAATTATTAAAGAAACTGGCAGCTGAAAAAATGAAGTAAAATAAACAGCCTCCTCTAAAGTGCTTAAAATGCCTGTTTCCAGTTTTAATTTTATGCAATGTTCTCTGCTGCCTTTGCTTTACAGTGTATCACTAACTTACTGTAGCATTTGTTATAATATTCTAACGTGTTGCAGCATTGCGTTGTATAATATCATCATACAGTATTCATCAGTCATGTCTCTATTGTCTGCTGCATTGATAATCTGAACCAGTTTCAGTTTTTAGCTCCAAAGTGTGTCTGACCTACTTCTGTGTCTTAATAGCATTGTGAATATACTGGGGAGGCGCTGTGGTTTGTTTAGCTCCTCTATTTCAGGGCCTCCATTTGGTTGCTTTCCCAGCATCTCATTCACTGCATTATCTCACTGACTATGTCTGTGCTCCATTTAGCTCCTCATATTCACTTTCTATCATGGTCGCAAATTCTATTGGTTGTATTGTTTCTACCAAACACGCACACATGTATAGAGTAGATTGCATGTATGGTGTCACGGTAACACACTTCAATCAGCTTTTGGACCTTCTCCTAGGTGACATTTTTTGTCAGAGTCTCTCAGAAATCAGCCAGAGTGTCAGTAAAGGAACCGGCAGGACGGTGTTCCTTGACATCCTCCAGGGTGATTAGAATAGTATGGCTTGGCTGCCTTTTCAAGCCTAACTGACAGGTAATTTCATGTCTGGGTATAAACAACATTCAGCGCGCTGTATATCTCTGAATACGTCTGTCCTCCCCGAGCCTCTTTGACTGGAGATGATAGCCTAACAGCCTGAATGAATTTAGGAGCAGATGAGGCGCCGCTTCTGTTTGTAATGGTGGGATTATTCTCTCGCGCTGGGGACATACTGCATACAGACGTGAAGGATATAGTGAGCACTATAGAGGGAGACTCAAAGTGAGTTAAAAACAGTGGGAGGAGTTCATATTTAGATGTAGAAAGTTGCTTTGTGATGCTGTGGTACGTCAGGTGGAGGGGCTGGGATGGGTCACTCACTTATACCTGAATAGGCTTCAGGGTTAATGGCATGTTCGTGCTAGCTCCATACACCGAGCAATGGCTGACATTTAATAACCAACATGAGTAAGTCCAGTGTATATTCAGTATGATTTAGATCTTATTAAATGCTAAAGACAAACACAGTTTATGATATTTATTGAGGGGACTTTTTTGTGGGGGAGAGGCTCTTTTGCGAAAATGTCCCATGGAGATTTATGCGCCTGGGCTTGTCTGACTAAGCTCCACACTTTTGCCATTTTCTTCTCGTAATGAGTGATGGAGCCAAAGCGATCCGGTTCTACCATGTGGCCCAGAATGGTAGGCGAGCTTGGACCAGACCACACAGCGTGTGCCACTAACATGCTGCTTCTCGCTTCATTAAAATATGACCCCAAAGCAAACAAGGGAGAGTCTTATTTACATGGAACACAAAAACGCTGGAAACAATTTCCAGATTTCACTCCCCTTTACATATGTTATGAATTATGTTAAATGTTAGCACCTTATCTGGGAACTTCCCTAGCTGTAGTGTGCTTTTCTGTTTGTATGTCAGACGCTGCTAGAGTCACCACCATCGTCATGGCCATCATCATCATCATCATCATCATCATCATCATCATCATCATCAGTATGATTCTGAGATTTCCACTTTGCTCCTGTTTGAAGGAGCTATTTTCCTCTCACTGAAAGGGGACAAAAAAAATCTAAGAACACTTTTACCCTCTTCTTGTCAGTTGAGATAGCCTGGAAAAAAAACTGAACAAAACACTTCAGATCTGTTCTTGGAGAACCTTTTATACTTTCCCGTCACTTTTTGGATAAGGGTAAGAGGTGGTAATTGAAGGGGGGCTGAAAATCGCTTTCCAGTGACGGGGGTGTTCCTGATGGCAATTCATTACCAACGCTGAAAGAGAAGTGTTCCTCTCTACAGTGTTTGACAAAATATTTTGCCCTCAGCTTTGGCTCTGTGTGTTGTTTTTGGAGACATTACGTTGAGTGGATGTCGTGTGGTGCAGAACCACCTGCCACTGGTGAAAATCTCATATTTGAAAGTTCTCCTGAACTGGCGTCTTAGCGTATTGAATGCTGGGTTGTTTGGAGATCAAGCCTAACAAAGGCAACGAGATGAGATGGTGGATTGACTTCGCCGAGCCAAGAGGATCCCCATAGAGTATATTGAGTTGGCTGCTGGCCCTCCTATCATTCAAATCGCAAACAAAATGATGGAGCACAGTCGAATGTATGACTGCTCCAATATGTCAATACCTAATAATGATGAGAGGAAACTGATGTAATGCACTTTACTGGAAGTAGAACGCTGCAGCCTGTGGTGTGTTAATTAGTTTAACCTTGCTCTATGCTTCATTTTTTGGACATTGGCAGCATTGATTAGCTTGTACCTATTCTGCACAAACTCCTTTGTGTTGTTTACCTCTTTAAATCCCTCGATCCCCCTCTTTTATCTGCTCTCTCTAGCGGAGTGTGGCGGCACCATAAAGGACCAGCCATCTGGCCGCATCCTGTCTCCAGGCTACCCGGCTCCGTACGAGCACAACCTGCACTGCATATGGACCATCGAGGCCGCTCCTGGAAGCACTATTAGGTCTGATCAACAGCCTTTGTTTCCTTTCTCCGTGCTTTCTAGTTTTCTGATTACATTGCTCTTTTTTTCCCCGGCTTTCTTTCAATCTACCACCTTTCAATATACTTCCAATTTACTCCTCCACCCCTTTTTGGCAGTGGTATTCATCACTTTCACAGGCTGCTGTGTAATCAATCTTCAGTGAGCTGCTTTTGGCCAATAGTTGAGTTACCACTCTTTGAGGAGAAATGCCACCTCAGAGCCTCTAGGTTTTAAACTACACCAAAGAAAGTGTGTTAAAGTGCCGGTATTGTGGAAAAAGTATTAAAAAATAGCTTTGGGATAGATTAGGTTGATGGCGAGGCCCCCCACTGTGCTGTAAAATTACTGCGCTATATCTCTTCTGCCTTTTTAAGCCCAAGCCTCAAGTGCAAGCAGCCGTGCCCCTTGGTGAGCAACGCAGAACAAGACGAGTGCTTTAAACACTGTATTTACTTTTGATCAAATCAAACCACACTAAAACTACTTGATCTCAATCTACACATACATAGACGCAACCCAGTAGCAGCCAGTAAATACTGAAATAAACAAGCATGGAACTGCTAACATGTATTTGCTACGTACAGTACAGGGTCTTGTACTGTGTGTAGCCCGATAACTGTGCTGCCAGGGAAGAGTAATGTCAGCTAATGTACAGTAGTAATACTGTATTAGGCTTAGGGTGGAGTGCTCTTCCTCTACAATATGGCCAAATCTATAAGAACATGTGGAGGAGGCAGTGAACACAATAGATGGGTTAAGTGGGAAGGTCATAATCGCTCCTCTAGTAAATCGGATTAACTCATCATAGTGTAACATTTATCACATTTGCAGCGTAACTACATTTTTATACTACTGTGTATATTTATATATATATATTTGTTCTTATAGTCTTTCACTCCAGCCCTCTGATCGCACTCGATGTCTTCTTCTGCATGGTCGTCTGCTTTCACCTGTTTGTATGTCTCGTAGCTGCACGTCTGACATCCGTCGGTCCCCTGCGATCGCTAGTTAATGTTCATTAGTGCCTTTCCCTCCACTCCGGCTTCCTGGCATTCCACCGCAAGGCACGCTGCATATCCGGGCCTTTGATCATGCCCTCTCGATTCATTATTGAGAAGAATTTGCAATGCATCAGCCCCGGGATTCCTCGTGCATCCAATGCCGCGGCTGAAGGAGGCGATAATAATCAAACCGCGCTGAATGTGTGACATACCAGCGCTAGTGCCGAGTGGCAACAGGCATCTAAATGGAGCACGACCTAAACTGGCAGAAGTTCCTGATGGACAGAGGATATAGGTGGGAGTGAAGCTTCCCCCCATTCGTATGCACTACAAGTATCTTTGTACTTGTTGACCTCAACTGAGAACCAAGCTTTGAGGAGACACACAGTGCTTTCTAATGCAGAGCCTCTCTGGTGTGTTCTGCTCCATCACAGTAATAGTGCCTTCATCCTCAATACCACATTTGTCACTTCCCCCTTCCAACTCATATATTATGTATTTCCAGCGTGGAAGCGGCCTCGTAAATGAAAGGAAGTGCGAGTGCCTGTTTTTTTTTTTTTTTTTTTTAACCTCCGCTTTTATCTGTCTGAGCCGTTTCACAATTTCACACCTTTTCCTGCCAGAAGATAATTGTAGATTTCTGTAATCTGTCCGATAAAGCCGCTTGCATTCTGTTACATCACGCGCCTCGCAGCGGTTGAACCGGACCACAACATTTCATTTACGAAGCCGCTGTCTGCTGCGCCGGGTGTCTTTTAAGGCCCATCGTTTGGATGCGTCCGACCCTTGATGGATGATCCCACGGGGACGATCCCACAGAGGCCACATACTCACACACTGATGAGGTTTGCTCTCAGTGTGACATCGACTTCATACACAAAATCTCGGCTAGTTGTGCAAAGGCAGGCAGTCTGGAGCATATGTTGGCTCAGTATATCTTCCCTCCCCCTTACCCCCCCCCACATACTTACTTATTTATTATCTTCATGCACACATGCACCTTTTCTGAAGACTCCCCACAGGACTTGATTGCAGCTCCTCTGTTTTGTATTCATAAGAGAGAGCCTCAGCGCACTCTATTTCTCTCTCTGTTTCTCTCATATGATCTCATATGAATACAAAATAGTTAAGGCAGAATCAAAAGAGACCTGAGAAATCTCTTCCATCTCCTCGCGGCGATTCCTCTGACACCTGCTTGAACTATTTTATCTCGTTAAGAGAGTGGGACCAGTGTAAAGAAGAGCTCGCAGCTGTAAACTTCAAAACACGGTTTCCTATGATTCCCCAAAACTGTTAACTGCACTCCGACACTCACATTTCCCTTTTCTTGGGGAGACATGCAGCGATGCTGCTTCTTTCAACCTGTCATTCTTCCCTTGTGTGTTCACAGCCTCCAAACATCCTCACTTCTGCTGTAGATGTAAGTGGACTTTCTGAATCAGAAGCCAAGTCTGGTGTCATAATAAAGGGGGCACCTGAGATTTGTTAAAGGATCTAAAAATGAGGGTTTGTGTTAAGTAAGTAAATAAATAACACAATCTGAGATTCATCCCAAATAAAGACTTTTACATTGAAAATTCCTTCATTAAGTACAACCAAACACAATTAGAGTGATTAGTAGAGTAGATTAGGTCTCAGGTTATTTTATTTGGGCATTACATATTTTGGCATAATCTTTGAATTTTGTCACTTAAAACAAAAGATTACAAAAAGATTTTCTTTTTTCAATAGAGATGAATAAGGCCGTAGCTCATTAAGAAGACAGCACTACTACTACAACCTTTTTTGTTCCTTCCTTTATAACGTGTTCCTTCCTAACCTTCTCACTCCTAAACTGACACAAATCCCGGTGACTTTCTATCCCTTTGGCCGCTCAGAACAAATCTTTCCAATCCTCAGAGCCTCCTGGCTCCTCGGAAAGCTCTCATCCTCCTCCTATCATCCTCTCAGCCACCAGGCAATGATTAATGTTAGACCTGGTTTTGTTTCATCTCGTACCTTCTGCCTGCCCATCCTCACCTCTCCATCCCGCTTTAAAATGAATGTACGGAAATAGAAATGGTCCGATGCCATTTGGCGTGTGACAGTCCTGGAGATCGCATTAGAACATGAGAGCTGTCAGCACGCGCGTGTGGGTTCAACACGTGACGGGCGCTTCGCTCCGACGTTGCTCATGCAAATCCCTACAGCTGTATTTAGCTCACACTGTCAGGGCCGTCTGACACATCCTGCACATATGGAAGCACATTCACATGCATTTTAGAAAACATGGTATTTCTGTTCCATTCACGTTGGCAAATGTAATGAAATCTGTTCGTGTCTCCTGTCTAGAGCACGGGAAGGTGGAGTGTAAGTAGAAGGATTGTAGCACCTGGGGGATTCATAACAGTATTTGCATACCAGTCATCTGGTGCTTAGGGCAATTACATGCCGGAGATGGAGGCTTTTGAACGTGAGCTTTGATTGCTGAAGGAACAGACATGTTGATACTGCGCATTTGAGACTATCACCAAGGTGGAATTACTGTACAATCATATGTATTGTAGTTTGGGTAATATGGGCAGATGTTGACTTGGTATTTTCGTGTGCAGTAAGTTTGAAGGGATCTAATCTAGGTGGAAGCTGTTGTTGAGATTTTTCCCAGACCTCATTGAGGTTTAAACGACTATAAGATATCACGGCATAGTCTCACATTGTTACAGTTTCTATTGGTCGCTTTGACCTGTTTTGCATAACTAGGTTCCATTTATTTTCATCATCACTATTAAAGCAGAGCATCAGACACATATTGACATATTTTCTCCTCTCTTTTGCAAAACAGATGATCACCATAGCACCTGTTTGACACTCCCCCACAAAAATCTTCAATCTGCTATCAGTCTTTAGATCTTAAAAATGGCACCAGGTCTGCGTTGGTCTTTACCAGCGTGGATGGAGGTAGAGAAGAGACTGAGTATCAACAGTGGTTGTGTCTCATCCTCCAGTAGGTTTGACTGCATTTTAGTTTACATGTATTTTCTGTAATATTTACAATATTTCAGTTTTCTGAAACAAGAATGTCATGGATTCAATAAATCAAAGCATTTCTTTATCTGGGTCCAATTCTTTGCATAAAAGGTAAATTTGACATAAACTACAAAGACAACAATTAGCAACAGGCTTCAATGATGATAAATGAAGCACTGATTCACACTGAGATCAGTGGTCTGTGTATTGCTGTCCACTGTGTTATGACTGATTGGACGTGTTAATGTACTTGGTTGCAGGTTGTATTGTTTGAAGGCAAAATGAGTTGCTGCATATTTCCAGTGTTTTTAAACAGTTAGAGCCTTTAGCAAACAAAGAGTGTCATTATGACATTGGAGTCGCTGTTTAGACCTGTGTGTGAACACTTAAGAGAATGTGTTGTTTCACTGGACGGCTGCGTCAAAGCGCATTGAATATTAGCAAGGGGTAAGTCAACTGAATAGGATTCATATGTGTGCTAGTGTTTAGATGATAAAATGAGTGAATGAGACTTTAAACTGTGCAAATGCATCTTCATATCGCCGCTCCTGCATCTGTTTCCCAGGTGTCCCTCCTTACGTGTGCGAGTGTGTAATGCAGGACTCCCACATCGCACCTGTCTGTTTCATCTGCACGTCTTTTACAAGCCCTGCACCAGGCGTCGTCGACCGCCCTATGTACAGTATCCACATGCGCAGCACATTTCCAAGGAGCCTCTGGCCACTGCTCGCACATCACGCGGTATAGGGATCAGAGTCTGACACCAATTATGCAGAAATGGTGGGAACTTGTTGCTAAAGCCGACATTTTCACTGGGTTGCTGTGTTCCCTCTGCATCATGTGTAGCTCTAGGCCGCGTGTGTGTGTGTGTGCGTGTGTGCGTGTGTGCGTGTGTGTGCGTGCGTGCGTGCGTGCGTGCGTGCGTGCCTGCGTGTTAAGAAGAATGCTGAAACCACATAAAGTTCCATGCTTTCCCCTGGATGCCTGAGCCAGAGATTATTATTTAGCATAAACTACTGGACAGATGTGCACAGATGACTGACTATTTTTTTAATACAGTCAGTATGACTAAACTACCACATTCCGCATGTTCTGAGCTGCTGTCATATCCCTCAGTTCGGTGTCAGGGCTTCTCAGCTGCAGACGGAGGCAAATGAGTTTTCCCACAGAGTTCACATTCATCTGACGTATCTCGGTATCTCCGCGACACGCACCAAAGCCGTTACATCATCCCCGTAGAGCTTTTGAAGCAACATTAGAGAGTGTTTTGGTTTGTTTCACATCTGCTACAGCGAAAAAGAACGCGCAGCGTTGTTGTGATAAACGGCTGCAGCGTGCGCGTGTCAAATGGAGTTCAACGCGGCTCCCTTTATTTGGTGGGCACATTGAAATGAGCCGACAAAACGAGGCTTTAAGTTCGCACCGCAGAAGAAAGCTGCCGCGACGGTTTGTCTGTTAACAACTTTTTACAGTTGGACTGGAGTGTTAACATTACCAGCGTAGCTCATTTAGTCTAAAACACCACTCTCTATCCCTTTTAGTCTCACTGAGCGCATCCAAAACGCATACTTACACATGCTCAGGTTCCAAAGCAACATATTATTATGAGTTTCCTGCGCTCGCACGTACGCAGCTGCGGCGCGCTCCCCATCCAGTGGACCACCAGCTGGCTGACAGCTGTCTGGGCCCAAGTGAAGTGTAGATGTTTTGACAGCATCATCTTTCTGATGTCTAGACCGGAACTATTAAACGCTGTGGCAGATGTATCTGCTTGACTGACACTGTGGAACACGCTCAGCACTCGGGATCCGCTGTTTAGGATTCACCTTCACATGTTAGTTTTTCA
Source organism: Betta splendens (assembly GCF_900634795.4). Lineage (NCBI taxonomy): Eukaryota > Metazoa > Chordata > Actinopteri > Anabantiformes > Osphronemidae > Betta > Betta splendens. The sequence continues at coordinate 6,548,977 of NC_040891.2, forward strand.
GCTTAAGATAATGCTTTTCGTAAACTACCTATTAAATAGAGGGTTTCTTGAACAAAATGTGGCCTGTTATAGTTTTCATAGCAACGTTTTCACCCGAATTTCAAGGTTCCAATGAGAAAATAAACACACTTGGTTCTTTTCTTTCTTTTCCTATACCAGTCTGCATTTCCTGGTTTTCCACACTGAGGAGATTCACGACGTGCTCCGAATCTGGGACGGGCCTCAGGACGGAGGGGTCCTGCTGAGGGAGCTGAGCGGATCAGCGCTGCCCCCAGACGCCCACAGCACCTTTAACACCATCACCCTCCAGTTCACCACGGACTTCTTCACCAGCAAACAGGGCTTCGCTCTGCAGTTCTCTGGTGAGGAGGAAGTATATGTGTATGTAACACGGGTTAATTGGCTGGGAGCTAACTGGATGTCCAGAACAGCAGTAACTGGAGTATGACTATACTGTAACTGAGCCTCCTCCTGCTTCCACAGTTTCTACTGCAACCTCCTGCAATGACCCGGGCCTGCCTACCAACGGGACCCGCAGCGGCGACAGCAGGGAGCCTGGAGACCATGTGGTGTTCCAGTGTGATCCTGGCTACATCCTGCAGGGGGCAAACAGAATCACCTGCACTGAGATCAATGGCCGCTACTTCTGGCAGCCAGACCCTCCCACGTGCACAGGTACTTTGTTAACACAGCATGCAGCCGTGAGTTATGGCTAATGATGCTACATGAGCTGTGACCTGACAAATGTTGTCTGCTTAGTCCTACAAATGCACACGAGTGGAGATCTGACTATTTCATCTGTACTAATTGATGATTTAAAAAAAAAAACATTTCATAACAAAACTAAGACAAAAGAAGACAATATACAAGGTGTGGGCGTAAACCAGCCTGACGCCGTGCCTGCTGCAGTCGACTGGGTGACTTCCCATACTGCTCTGACTTTCATAGAACAGGTAGACAGCACAGGTTCCTAACCTGATTACCTAACAGACTCCTTGAGTGAATCTTAAGTGGCAAACCTGATTGCCATGTTCCCTGGACGTTTCCTGCTATCGACAGACAGAGAGATGTGATTATGCTGCTCCACAGTACCAAAACCGACCCCCCAGTCTGACCTCGACTCTCCCACACATATGTGTGTGTATATATGTATATATGTATATATGTATGCATAAAAAATGTGATCCTACTCAGTTCCCCCAAAAAACTAAATTAAGTTTTTGTCAATTTTAATTAAAACGATTTAATTAGATGCCTTGGTTAATTAGTGCTCAGCTAAATTAATTTGGTTTTATTTTTGTGGGGAGTGTCCTGACACTTAGAGGTGGGATTATAGTAGGTTGGAGTCAATGGACATTAGTTATGTCTCAATTAAGCACATTGTAAGACCTTGCTGCAGGGAAGCCATATCCCATCACATAAAACAGGATCGAGGTTTCAACCTCTTCCGCGCACAACTCCTACCAATGTGAAACCTGTTCATTTGCCACTTTTAATGCTTTTACCCTGTTTTTAAAATGAAGTGAACTAAATCGTTGTTTTCTCTCCATAGCTCCATGTGGTGGGAACCTGACGGGGCCCAGTGGTCTGATTCTGTCTCCAGACTACCCTGAGCCTTACCCACACGGCAGAGAGTGTGACTGGACGGTCACGGTCACACTGGATTACGTCATTGCTCTTAGCTTTAACCAGTGAGCTTCGCTTTGATTTGATGCCGTCTACTTGTTGGACTTCCATTAAATTCAGATATAATTTTGCAAACCTTTGCACCTAGGTTCAGCTTGGAGCCCAGCTACGACTTCTTGCATATCTACGACGGGCCCGACTCGCTCAGCCCGCTGCTCGGTAGTTTCTACGGGACGGACGTTCCAGATCACATTGAAAGCAGCTCCAACACGCTGTTCCTGGCGTTCCGCAGTGACGCCTCCCTCAGCAGCAGCGGGTTCGTGCTGCAGTACACAGGTGGGCACAGGTTTTCCCCTCTACTGCACGTGTCCTCCCATGTCCAGCATAAAAAGATCACGACCACAGCTGTGGATTTAAAATGGCATGTGAGACTTTATCCCCTAAACAGTTCATGTGTTAAAATTCTTCCCCGGCCCGAGAGCGAATGGATTTTACCCCCGTGCTGCTTATGGACCTTGCCGATTGTTTCTTCTTTAACTTTTTCTCCTGTCGGCTGCGAAGCGCATGCGATTAGCGGTGTGAAAAAGAACGGGCCGCGGCGTCGTGATCACCGCAGTCATTATCGATCTGCGCCTCCTTTAGTAGTACTTACAAGAATGAGAACCTGACAGCCCGTGTGCTTAAGCTCAGTTTGATCAGCGCTTTGCGGCTGTACAAAAGCCTTCTCACAGACACAGCAAGACCAAATAACACCTCGTCTTCTCATATCCAAGCTCAGCTGACTGCGGCTTGTTACTTGGGGGTGTTTATTCGCTCACATGAGCCGCTCTGTACCGTGGCTGTATGTTAAAGCCTCTCCCTTAACAAATATACAGACTGTGAACAAGCTTTAAATTAGACGGGGCATCTTCGTTAAGGGCTTCGCTTGAAAGAACAGTGTTAAATCTTCCTAAATCTCCCAGCCTCAATTAGAGCTGTTTAAGGTATCAGACGTTTAACCAATGCCACATCGACTCCCGAGTTCTCCGGTTCCTGGCTGGCGTTCAGATGGGATTTGATCTATGTAAACAGTTTCCCTTTATGCCGTACAGCTCTCACTTAAAGAACTACACATAATTGGGTTCTCTTTTACAGAGCCTGGCCCTTAACTCACTCCGAGCAATGTCTACTGCAGCGTGCGACGCAGTGTGTGATATTGTATGGCCAATCTGGTCGAGCAGATGGACTCAGTGTGTGGCTCCTAAAAACCTCCCTCTCCTCACTTTCCAATTCTCCACACTAATGAACCATAACCAAATAATACATAAATTACCTCCTCGGTTTCAGACAAACAACATGGCACAAAAGCGTGTTTGGCTGCAGGTTCGGGTCTGTTTGGTGAGGAAGCAGCGAGTTGACGAGTTGGCCCCCGCTAATGTTTGGTCAGCCTGTCGCTGAAAATTTCATTACAGAATGTGCCCGAGGTGCTGTCAGCCTCTTTACAAAGCAATTGTTATGTCTCTCTGTTTCCGTGTCTCTGGCCGTGTCTAGTTCGCTTTCTCCAGGGGAATATGTGCGCAAAGTCTTTCCAGGCTTGAGACCCATTTGAATAACACCCATAGACACAGTTAAGGGGGAAAAAAACACACGCATACATACACTCGCATCTCTCTAATTCAGCTCTAAGGTCATTTCTCACTTCACATCCCATCCAAAAAAATTCCGAAACATGTGAATCCAGCCCCATTGTCTCCTTGCACCTGTTAATGTCCCGGGGCCGAGTTTTCCAAATCGCCCTCCCTTGTTGCAGCAAGCGACCTCCTTACCCCTGCGCTGCGTCCGGGGCCAGTGTGCACCTAACGCCTGCTGCATCCATCACTCCTCCACTGTCTGTCCTGCCAGGTGGGCTGCCTTAATGCGGGAGGCGGCTTGAAAAGGGTTTAGATCCAAATCCTCCCCGTGTAAGTGCTCAGCGTGCTTAGAATCGGCGCCCAAGGTGACGGACAGCGCACAAACCTGGCCGAGGCACTCAGCCTGTTCAGCCGTAAAGGGCAACGTCCTGTCTGGTCGCAGGTTTCCAGTTGTCAGGCGTTCGCCCAGAGCTGAAATTTCAGCATATGCACATTGTATTGTGTTGATAACAGTTGAAGCACTAGAAACTGAGAAGCGTTCCGTTAGATGAACAGGAAGCTGCAACAAATGGCTTTCATGAACGCAACTCACAAAAGGAGCCCTAAAAGTGTTTTGTTGTCCCCGCTGACCTGTAGATACAGTTTGCTTTCATCTCATGGAGGCCGAGATAATTCTGGCTACATTTGTCCGCCGAGCACTGAGAACATTTAATTCACAGTTCCTGTTATTTGTCTGTTTCCTGCGATTCTACTACGGACTGTTTAAGATGAAACAGAACAGCTTTGGGCGTTTTTACCATGTTTATTTTATGCGTGAGGCCGTGAAGTGCACTAAATTGACAGGCCTCCCCTCACATGCACATTCTCCACAAGAACAATGTGACGGCAGATTGAGTGAGACGTCTTTCTCACGACTTCAGCGGCGGTGATTGATATGCGGTTGGATATAGTGTGTGAGCGCCGCGCTCCAAGGCCGGGGCGCCGCGTGTTCAGCGGGCGGGGGGGGCGCGTCTCGCGTATGTGCATTGTCTTCTCTAGTCGACTGCACAGCGGAGCGTGGCGTGCGAGGCGGTCGTGTGCAGTCAGCAGACCTTGGGCCAGAACGGTGCCACTCTCAATCAGCTGCCTGTCCGTCTCCACCGCCGCGCGCACCTCCAGCAGCCACAGATGAGAGGGCACCGTCAAGGGCTGGAGAGGAAAGTGTCAGCGAGATATATTTACTGAAAGTGGAAGGCGCACAGAAACGGGGGATGAAAAGGAGCGAGGGGGAGACGGAAGAACAGCAAAATCTAAGGAAACAATTTTCATTCCAGCCCCACTGATGCTGCCTGGTGCAGGAATCCTCCTGTTGAATACCAACGCGCGCTTCCCTTCTGTCGCCGATTTTCCACCGTGTTACCTCTCTCCACAGAGAACCCCAGGGAGTCCTGCTTCGAGCCGGGCCTGGTGCGCAACGGGACGCGGGTGGGCGCCGACCTCAAGCTGGGCTCCACCGTCACCTACCACTGCGACAGTGGCTACACGCTGGAGGGAGACCCAACCCTCACGTGCGTCATGGGGGGAGACGGCAAGCCGAGCTGGAACAGGCCCAAACCCATCTGCACCGGTAAACACTGACATCTGGAGACGGGTGTTAGCAACCTGAGCCGCGCTGCGCGGGCTTATCAAACGCGAGCATGCGGGCGCGTCCGGGGGAGTGCCGCGCTACAGGTTCTCGCGGAGTTTGACGAGAGCGACTCGCTCTGCATATCGGCTCCGCGCCGACATCGACGCGACACGGCTAACGCGCTGTCGCTACGTCCTTCAACGGCACACAATCCGCCGCTTACTGTCTCAAGTGTCATTTCTACGTCAGGTGGAATACGTTAATGTGTAGGCGGGGAAAAAGGAAGACGCCGCCGCATACGGAGCTTTTCTAGGGGCTCCGAGGCCATTGGTGCCTCATCTCACCCAGGCTAACCCTGAGGGACACTCTGAAAACATTGCATTTTCACTGTGGCAAACACCGGGGACTTTTTCCACTCAAAGCCCAATCAGACAAAAAAAGTAATTTAGAAGTGATGTAACTGAAAAGGATGGAGAAACCGTAAGTGAGGGAGAAATGGAATCGGACACTGTTTGGCTTTAGACCTTTTCTCCTGTGTCGGCCCTGTTCCTTCATGTCTCATCTCTGCCTCGTCTCCAGCTCCGTGCGGGGGACAGTACACAGGTTTGGAGGGAGTCGTCCTGTCGCCCGGTTACCCTGGAAACTACAGCAGCGCGAGGACCTGTCTGTACTCCGTGGTCGTGCCTAAGGATTACGGTAAGCCAAGGATGTGCGCTGCCTTGCTATTTTTGGCTGCCTTCTTTAAAAAATTGTCCACGTAAGCGTGTGCATGTGTATATGGGGCCTCATTAAAATCGTACTCTGAAATCCTTACTCTGCTAAGAAAGCGATCTATTGGCTCACTAAATTACATTTATTAGGGCGTTATTCAACTGTTAAAGTGCATTTCTGCACTGGAATTGAGTTTGTCAGGTGCGTAGGAGAAACCAAGTTTGTGGAAAACTTGCAAATGCTCCCACTCACCGTCCTCCTAAGTTGCACTTCAAGTGCTTTAGTCGGAGATTTACAGGATGCCTGTTCCTTCACGGTGACTGATAGTCCCCAAATACATCTGTCCCATGCAGTGAGACAAGCAGTGCTGCGGTGGAGTAATTTTATCACCGTCTTACGCACTAAGCATAGTCTGAGACATGCGCCAGAAATAATCGGTGTCTGGTAGAGCTAGAGTTTCTAGATTTTCACTGTTTACATTTCCTTCTGAAAGGTCACGGCTTGCCTCCGATGTGTGAGCTGATACTGTAGGGCCAGCAAATCATTCTGCAAAGCAAAGCAATGCACACGTGTCACTTAGCTATGCATTAACAGCATCGCACTCCTCTAAAGGAAAGCTCAAGCCCTACTGCTGGTAAATTACACCCAACAGCTTGTGTTTGGCTTTGGACTCTTTCACCCCCGTGTTTTGAAAAGCGGAGGTCACGGTGCCCATTCCGAGGCCGGCACTTTTCCAAAATAACACATCACTTGTGGCCTGTCGGCAACATGTTTCACTCACTCAAGTCAAAACAGCAGACAGAAATTAAAATAATTAAGTCCACATTTGCATTTTGCAAAAAAATGACAACAAGGCCCAAGGCAGGGCACTTTGGTGTGGCCTGGATTCCTCCTGCCTCCCATTAGATCGATGCTCTGGCTTTACCCAGGTGCAGATAACTGGCTTATAATCCATGTAACCATGACCTTTGCCCTTTAACGCACACAGATGAAAAGGACGCACAACAAGACTCACATTGAACAAGTGTAGCGCATAAGCTAAAGTTCTGCCATCTGATCTAATAGAGGGCTCTAGTAGTGCCTCCCCGCTCTCTTTCTCTCCCCTTCATCCTCTTCAGCTTCCTCCTTAACCTGCGATATCCACCCCAACCAAACTAGACGTAGATTGAATGTGAAAGGGCTGAATATGTTCAGGCAATAGAAGCAGAAAGGGTGGTTTGAAAGGATGAAAGCACCATAGCGGAGCTTTAGCTGCACATTGTACAACAGATTGGCTGTCATTGCCCAAGCCTTTCATCTGCTGACAAGCCATCAAGCCCAGACAGGGCTGCTGATCTTCACGTGTAATATCACTATTGGGGTGTGTTGTCATAACTGCTGGCATTATCCACCTTACTTTAAAGAAGACATTTTGATTGAAATTGCTTTTAATAATGTCCCTTTTTAAAATAAATACTGCAGCATCTTTAAAGGATTCTTTGCGCCATTTCACACGTTTCCACTTTGACTGTGATGCTGTGACTGACTTTGGCTCCTTCCAGTTTCCTCTGATGTCAGCTGTCTGTCTCCGTCTTGTCTTTTGTAGTGGTCTTCAGTCAGTTCGCCTTCTTTCAAACGGCGCTGAATGACATCGTGGAGGTTTATGACGGGGCAACGCACCACTCCCGTGTCCTCAGCTCGCTTTCGGGAGCACACACAGGTACTTAACCCTGACACAGGATGGCTGCATTCATTCATACGGGAAATGTAGTGAGATGAACGATATACTAAGCGATGTATGTGCAACTGCAGGTGTCCAAGACAAGACTCGTGCATTTAGCTTTTGCTCCATATTCAATACCAGCGTGCGCCAAATGCGGTTTTAACTTTTACCTGAGCTCCCTGCCATGATGTCTTGAAATGCCTGGGGACTAAATGAAATGTTGCCTTGGTCTTATCCCTTTCACAAGGACCCAGTTAAAGTCAGAGACAAATTGCTGACACAGCCAGAGCTGCCGTGGCTGCAGGTGGGCTCCAGTGAGCTGTAAAACAATTCAGCAGTGACAACAACAACTTAGAGAGTCACGGGGATAACATATCAGCAGACAGGCTCCGCAAGACTGGCCTGCACTTACTGTACACCTGAATTGGTTTTACACAAACACACGTCAACCCTCGCAGTACGTCTGCATGCATTTATATTGGCAAGCGAGAACCACTTGTGTGCAGGTTTTAAGCCAAGGAAGCGACAAAGGGGATTTTTTTTCTCTCCTGCTTCCATCAGGAATAATTTGTACCTGAAACAAAGACACCAACTGAAAGCATTACCATCCTAATGCTGAACTACAACCGTGGAATGATAATATCCACTCAGCGTTTTATTTGTTGGCTGTTTATTTGTTATGTGACTGGAAAAGTGCCAAATTTGCACATGCAAGTGCAGGAATTACCTTTAACAAGCACTGGGGCGCAAGGATGGACACAAACAGGTTGTCAATACGCTGTGGTGTTTATTTTTGCTTAATGAAAATATAATTTACAAACCCTAAACATAAATATTCCTTTAATATATTCTTTACTTTGCAACCGGTGTCCTAAAAGATAAACGGTCATTGGAATACACTTGTTTTCTCAAATGTTATTAATGTGTTCAAAGCCACAACAGGAAATCAAATAAAAGAATGCTTATAGAGCTAAATGTGATAGGAAAGGAAATCCCTTCTTCAACAGTGTTGGGATAAATGCTACAACAGTGTTGATGGGCTACACAAGCAGTGGCTTGAATAAGGGAGGCTCAACCTTTGGAGAGGGGGTAAATCGAAAGGTGTGTAAGTTAAGGGCACCTCTGGATCTCAGGCCGCCCCAGACCTGTGCATCGGCAAAGGCAGAATGATTGCTTTGGTTTATGTGCAGAACTGCCTCGGAAAATCCAGTTGCAGTTCAATAAGCAGGAAGCTACAGTAGAATAACTGTTGCAGAGCAGAGACACTTTGGCAACGGGAGAACTGAAGAGCTGGTGTGCACAGTAACTAGTACATAGTAAGTACCTTAACAACAGCTGGTGGTTTTATTGTTGAGGCAAACGAGGACAAAATGGGTAAATTTAAATACTGTCCATGGTTTGACAGGCGTCAGACTGCACATATGAGCTGAGGCTGCAGACTGCAAGCTGTTATCAAGTGCAGTAAATAATACTAATATGTAGACAGGCACCACGTGTTTAGTGTTTAGGGGAATATCACTTGTCGAGCAGAGTAGTTCGCGGCTGTCAGAACAGGAGGCAGCGTGTTCTCCTTCAAAAGTACGTTTTGAGAAAGTTTTCACAGCGTCTCATTCAATACTATGTTTTATTCTTTTCACGATCAGATCACTCCACTGGAAATGAAAAGGAAATCATCATGATAAATAATAATATGAGGGAAGGGAAAAATGAACGATGAACTGTGGGAATTATAAAAGAATGGGAAAGGACGTGTAGGCAGAAGGGACAAAAGGACTGAATCGAGTAATCAAAGAGACTTATCTAAATGCTAATTTTCAAACCGATGTAAAAAAAAAAAAAACCTGTCAGACACTTGGCCATAATTTTTAATTATGACCAAGAACGTGTTTTTATTCATCTAGTTTAAAAACTTTTATTGCTAATGTGCATCTGTTTTGTTTTTGTGCAACCCAGTCTTTCTTCCTATACACATAAACTGCAACATAATCACAGCTAGAGCGTTCATGTCTGACCTTGCTCCTCTACTACTGTCTTCTGCCCTTGTCAGTCTGTCCCACGCCGGCGTCGAGGGCCATCGTGATGTGCAACATGTTACATGTTTGGCCTGTCTGGATAAACACCCAGCATGCAAAGCAAATTATGAAACACTGCCACCATGACGGCACGCAGCATGGGCGTCCTCTAATAAACTACCCAGCATGCCCAGGGAACATGCGTGGAGAAGGAGCCATCCCTGCCACTGCACTCAAGAGTCCTCACACTCAAAAAAACAGGAGGAATATATTCAAAAGATAGAAGCAGCGAGTGACACGCACACAGAGGAAGATACACAGATGTTGCCTCTGGGGTTAAGCGCGTCTGCCTCCCACTAAAGTGTGACAGCAAGCAGACACAGAGTAATGAGATCCGCTGCAGCGAGCCAGTCAGCAGCACACTGTGAGGAAGACAGAGATGCTCACACTTTGTATCGTGTTCTACATCAGTCAACAAATAGTTTTCCACCACACTAGATACATCATAGGGGGTTTGCTAGTGCTGATGAGGACAGCGGGACATACTGTAATTTGAAACACTCTTCAGATTTTGACACAAATTCTACAGGACGCGTATTTTGTAGGAAAACGATTTGACCATTGCTTTTTTGTGAACGGAGCACAAAAAACTTGCACGTCAGGCAGCACAAATCCCCGCGCGTGGCCACTTTTCTGAATATTTCCAGTCCGGTCGTGCTGAATCAACATGACGAGTCCCATCTAAAACCCGGGAGGGCATGAAAGGCTGCGTTGCCCAGGTGTGGACGGCGGACGGCCTCTGTGCGCTGGTTGCAGCAGGTGACCGTAGGCTCCTGCCTGCACCAAATTCGCTATTAAATCTTGCTGAATGTTAGCAGGAGCTTGATTGTGGAGAGCTTTACGCAGCAGGTGACAAACCGCCGCCAATGCGATTGTGTATTTCTCCCGCAGCCGGTGAAACAAAGCCAGGGGAGGCAGCTGGTTCTGCAGCACCATTACAAACTCTGGCTGACTTTTAATGAGACATGTTGAACTACTGTTGCTCGGGAGAATTCAAAACGGGACTAAACAGTAAATTTGAGATAAAAGATAATAATACTGTGTGACAGTAAAATATCAGGCTGCCGATAATCATCGTGCTTCATTTGACGATCACGCTAGGTTCATCCGTCACACACACACGCACACACACGCTGAAATCGCATATTTTTTTCACACACTACACACACAGTACAATGCTGTGAATGACCACATTGAATGTGCCTATATTTAGAGGCTTGTGTTACTTAATTTTTTTTTTTACAGAATCTGCATTTTGTGTTAGTTTTTTAGCCTCCCTAAATGGCAAAAATTAAATTCTATTGCACCAGGGGGGGAAATATTAGTACAGTAACTGCTCAGACGCCAGCTGACAGCTGTTTGCACTGTATCCTCACAATGACTCAGTGAACACATCTTGTTTGGCAAAAGTACGAAATTGAACTTTTTCTTCGTCTCAGGCGAGTCGTTGCCATTAGCAACCTCCAACCAAGTCCTGATCCGCTTCACCTCCAAAGGCCAGTCCAGCTCCAGAGGATTCCACCTGGTCTACCAGGGTAAGTGTGCGGCGCAGACAGGCACAAAAACAAATCCCGCTGCCTTGTTCCTTTCCGACTCCCTGTGTTCCGGCGGCCCCAGTCCGCCTCCATAATAGATAAACCCTTGAATGATTTAGAAGGATTCACCTTCGGCCAGTGTATTAGCTGTGACTTGTTTACGTGTACATGTGCAGTAGTGTGCCGACCGCTACGGTAATTAACAATCATTCCCTCCTCCTCTCCAAAGCGGTGCCACGCACCAGCGCCACCCAGTGCAGCTCTGTCCCCGAGCCACGGAATGGCCGCCGTATGGGGAACAACTTCGCGGTCGGCGCGGTGATCCGCTTCGAGTGCAACCCGGGTTACGTGCTGGAGGGATCGGGCGCCATTGAGTGTCTGACGGTTCCCAACGCCCTGGCCCAGTGGAACAGCTCCATCCCCAGCTGCATAGGTGCGACAAACCAACACAGACAGCCACCGGGTTGTCGTCCGCCTCCTTCCGTCAGAGCTCCTTCCCTGTTTTAACCTTCGGTCTCCAGCCTGTCCTGCGTCTGTGTCTGTCGCCCTCTCGTCGCTGGCACAGATGTGGGCTGTCGTCACAGGTGCCAGGCACCACTGGGGGTCACGCGTGCAGACACGTGTGGACGCATCCGTGTGCACTGGATAATACACACCTCGACTCACACGACGTGCAGCTGTAGCAGGTGGTGCTGCGCTGTCACCAGATGTGTAGACGTGCAGAGAAACCTGAATAGACTGTAGACAACTCTAATGAGCGTAGTCTGTTCATGTGTGTTTCTGTGGATCATAGTAATTTAGCTTTAGCATGTTTTAAAATTAGCTCAAACGCTTAAAATATGTGAAAATACAATTGTAATTTCCAAGTTAACGTTTTTGCACGCTAATATTTTATACATTGTATTATTTTGTTCCACCTGCTGCTGTTGTGTACAACCTGTAGCAATGACGCATGGGGCACATGTTTTTTTCAACAGTTCCATGTGGAGGCAACCTGACCCATAGAACTGGCACAATCTTATCGCCTGGTTTTCCTGAGCCTTATCTCAACAGCCTCAACTGTGTGTGGAAGATCACCGTTCCCGAAGGATCGGGAATTCAGGTCTGTGGAAAGTTTCTGCTCGATGAACAACGTTGGAATAATCGGATTGGTCGGACGTGCTGTCCGGTTGCAGCGAGTTTGATCTGAATTGGAATAAATCGAAAACAAACACATGACCTTGGTGCCATCTCTAGACTATTAGCTTCTACACCTCAGCTGTGTATTTGATAGGACTAGTACATAGAATCTGTACACTCTGCATGACAGAAAGAGTCTGACAACGATACAGTATATGATGGTCTCCGACACTGTGTGACGCATTAACCGCATCCACTTGTGTGAACCCGCTGCGCCGGAATCGGCCTCGTTCACCACTGCTCCGCCTTATCTCCCCCCAAGCCGCTGTCCCCTTTATCTCCCTGTCTGTTTCTCCCACGGTCGCTCCCCCTTCTGCCGGCGTGGGCTAACGCGTCGGACTGGAGTGTCACGATCCGGAGGAGAACTTAAAGGGCCGAGGTGCCTTGCCGGCACATTTTGCCGCGGCGCCCTAATGAAAGATCAATCTGTGATCTGCCTTGTCTCCCCGAGGTGCACCAGAGCCTCCGCCGTCCCTTTAATTGGCTCATATCCCATTTATAAGGGATCCGAGGAGAGGGGTCTGCGAGGGGATGTGAGAGGGAGGCCTGGACAAAGTGAAGGAATGAAATGGGTCACATGAAAGCTGAAGAAGTGGATGGGTTTTAGCTAAAGGCGGAGAGAGCTCTACTGTATGACAACCCTTAGCACCCATTCACCGGACTGCTCTGATAGCGTTACATAAATCATATCGGTCTAATGGGCTGCCTTCATGGGAATCCACAATGTTATTTTTGCAAGATGTGCAACGTTACTCGAAGGCGTAGTGAAATTTTTTCCCTCTCAATAATCCGCAACGCTGTTTATCATTTCCTTTCACGTCCAATGACGCCGTTTCCTTCACCTCATCCTTTTGTCTGTCTCTACTGATGTCTCTTCTCACTAATTACGCTTCCCTTCCAACCCCTCTTCTCCCTGTGTCAGATCCAGGTAATCAGCTTTGTCACAGAGCAGAACTGGGACTCGCTGGAGGTGTTCGACGGAGGAGACAACACCGACACCATGCTCGGCAGCTTCTCAGGTAACGCCGCCATGTGTTTGCGCAGGTGCTTTTATTTTCTCGGGGCTGTTTAATCACGCTTCCCCCCCAAACGCGTTGTAGCAATCGGTCATAGACGCCAGGCCAGAAAGCACAGTCAAGCAAAATAATTAGTGTAATAATCAACAATCTGGAACCCTGTATTTGTTAACTAGCTCCTGCCGCGCTTAAAACCGAGGGCCTCGCTCGGCACAGTTGGCTCAGCATCACTCAGTCAGTTGATTTCCGAGCGTAGTCGTGGGAAAGCATCGACGTTCCAGCTGTTTGAGTTTCCCTTGCTAAAATCGTGGCACATCTCCACAAAGGTGAGTCGTCTTTGCGGAGTCGAGGTAAACGTTTGTGTACTGTATCGGTGTTCCCCGCCTCGCAGCGAGAATGCGGCAACAGGGAATCCTCTTTTTTGTTTGCGCTTGGAACCCGACCAAAAGTAAATATTACAAGCACCCTGATGTAAAGAGATGAAAGAGAAAAGCCAAGCTGAGAAATTGGAGTTATTAAACCACCAATTTTAGGTCATGTTTTTAAACGTGAGATCGTTGTTTCCTGGATATTGTTGTCTTTTAATGACTAGAAGCTGAATATCTACATATCGGAATAAACAATGAGCTCCTCTCCTTTCATTTGATGATTTCTCCTGCCTACATGTTCTCTGCATGCAGCAGGCTCGGCCGCCATACTGTACAGTATGCAGGAGATAGAATCGCTTAACTCCACTATTAATCTTATCCCGAAGGCACAACGGTCCCAGCGCTGCTCAACAGCACCTCCAACCAGCTCTACCTTCACTTCTTCTCTGACATCAGTGTGTCTGCGGCTGGATTCAGGCTGGAATACAAAAGTAAGTCAAAGCACTCCTTGATGCAAAGATCTAATAATGAGGACTAGCGTTGCATCATATAGGGGAAGCATTGCTAGAGATTCTACACATGATGTGTCCTAATTCCTATTTTACATTATATATATTTATATTTTATGTGTAATTTTTACATAAGCTTTTCCTCGTTCTTCATTTTCTCCACTATTCTATTTCTCCACACTTTTATCTTTTAAGCGGTGTCACTGACCAACTGTCCAGAGCCGGTGGTTCCCATGAACGGTATAAAGGTCGGGGAGCGTCTGCAAATGAATAATGTGGTGTCTTTCCAGTGTGAACCCGGATACACTCTGCAGGTAACGTCTCCCGCTGTGGCACTTGCTGAATGCTAGTCACGATGAGGCTCGTCCTCCAGCACAGGGCACGGTCAGATGACTCACATGCAATAGATAAGTGGATCGCGTTGCTGAGCATTTTCTAGGTTTATTTAAGGCGCGAGCTGTTTGCCGTTCAGCCTCGAGGGCTGAAGAGTGAACTTGATGAACTGATTATATCAGTGTGACTGCATCTGTGTAAATATAATAATATGCAGTGTTCATCTAATTGACTCGGAGCGACCTATTTGGAAACTGCCTGTGTGGTTGGTTATGAGCCATTGTTGTCATCCACAGCTTAACGATTCTCTCCCTGGGTTTGTCCAATCATCCAAAGCATTCAAATGGAGGATGGGCATCCTTCATTAGCTGGCTGTAGTTTGTAGGGCTTGGTGCTTATCATCCCGGCTTCAGCGCGGATGGAACATGGATGCTGTATCCTGCACCTTCCTGTGTGAAATTCACTGTACAGTAGACAGGAGGACTGTGTGTTCCCACCAGTTCTTACTCCCTGTCCTCATCTAGAGCTTGGGTTCCAGCTCCTAATAATAGATGATAGTCCAGCAGCCACGCTGGCATTTATTTAAAGTAGATATATTGAAACAGTTGAAAAAATTATCTCAATTCTGTGTTTCGTCCTCATTTTCATGCCCAGTCCTTTCACTTCTTTATAAGTCAACGTCCAAACGCCGTTTCCTCAGCAACATGAGACATTATTTTTTCATTTTACTAAGCGTTTAGTGTTATGCTGCTAATTTGCACAATTATGTAAATGCACCAGATGTAATTTAACAGACTAAAACTACATTAAGACACACTAATGCTAGAATCACACCATCTCAACTGGTCGATGTTCATCCTCCTGTGAGTGTATTGTCGATGGTCATTCGCATTTTAACGTCAGCAAATGAAAACATTTCATCTTGGTTAATCATCGTACAAAGTCAGCGGCGTTCAGGTCGTAGCAGAAAAGGGCCACGTCGTTCCATTCTCTTCTCTGCGTATGATCGTCTCAACGTGCCCGTGATGCCGCATCTCCATTGGTCTGTCACTTCAGATGGATTTAGTCATTTAGCCGCCACGCGAAGCCGTGCGGCGAGAGGCAGCAGGTTCACATAATTAGAGCGACAGACGAGTGACAGCGAGGAGAACAAATGAATTAACTGTCTGCTCTTTTGCACTTTTGTCTCCGTGCCTGTTGGATGCCGCCTGCAGGGGAACTCGCACATCACCTGCATGCCTGGAACCGTGAGACGGTGGAACTACCCGCCTCCTCTTTGCATAGGTGAGAGTGTTACTAGCTCTTTTCTCTTCGTGCTTGTAGCCTGTGACTGTATTAGAGACGACTCCACCAGATTTGACTGAGAGCCTTTAGTATTTCAATCTTGGAAGTTGAGCATGTGCACTAGAGGAAACTACAGTTCAATGTCGTTTTTTCTCCACCTTGCCGGTGAGGAAGCCTTGACGAACGTGTTTCACTTATTGGTTCAACCTGCTATCGCCTAATTAGTTCCATCTCAGGCCATGATTGGTTGAAGTTGAGGGACGATTCATTGTGTTTACAGGCATCAGCAGTTTCCTGATTACCTCAGGGCTTTTTTTTTCCTCAGGACAACATTTAACCCATTACTTACTCCTTACACAGTCCTAATGCTACAGCACTCTTGGTTTTCTTCCTCTGACTTATGTATATGCTGTTTGGCTCATTTAGCTCTTAATCCTCCTCCTTGTGTTTGCTTTTTCCCCTTGCAATACTCAATTCTTTTTGCCTTGAGTCAGCTTATTCGTCTACTGTGATTTCCACCATTCTTTTATTTCATTTTTTTGTAATTTTGGTGCAGGAATCATTCACTCTTTTCATCTTGCTTGATCCCCATATTCTCTGCCACTCAATATGTGTGTGCCTTTCTCTCCTTTTCTTCTTGTTTCACCTCTTTTCAGGCTCTTGTGAGTCCTAGTCCTGGATTTCAGTCGATGGAAACATTTATCTATTATAGAGTTTAAGATGAAAGGAGAAGATCAAGAGCAGAGAAATACATAATATACAGTACCTTTGTATATATCATAAGGGGAAACAGCAGATAAATTGTCCTTTTGTTGAGATGCTGCGTCTTTAAGTTTCAACCATGTTCTTCTTGGTACAGTACTTAAAGTGTGTGCACTTACGAGCATGTGCTGAATGAATTAAAGCCTTTGGTTTAGCTCTACAGGCTGTTTCTCCTAGCTTTTTATTTCTCCAGTGTAGCAGTCAAGGGCTCCATCTACTACTCAAAAGATATGCGCTGAACCATGTTTTGTGTAAGTGTTCTAATCTGGGAGAGTCGCTATGTGCAGTTGCTAATAAGATGCTTTGTCTGCCCTCTGCCAGCTCAATGTGGTGGAATTCGGGAGGAGATGGAGGGCATGATTCTCAGTCCCGGTTTCCCTGGCAACTACCCTAGCAACAGTGACTGCACCTGGAGAATCTACCTGCCAGTTGGTTACGGTGGGCACCACGAGAGGCTACGCTTTAATTAGAATTCGCAGGGCTGGGTTGTGGAGTTGTAAACGCGATTGGTTAAATCAATTTGCATGTGAGAGCCCTGGTACCGGTACTGTGAAGAAGATAGTGGCATTCCGTTCTGACACTTTTTATCTCATCTTATTTTTTTTCCCAGGAGCCCACGTTCAGTTCCTCAACTTCTCCACAGAGGCCAACCATGATTTCCTTGAAATCCGCAACGGGCCCCTCGATACGAGCGCAGTGATTGGACGATTCAGTGGCCAGGATGTCCCCTCCTCCCTTCTTACTACCTCCCATGAGACCACAGTCTACTTCCACAGTGACCATTCACAGAACAAGCCAGGTTTTAGGTTCGAGTACCAGGGTAAGAATCTTTACATTATGATGCATGACACTGGAACAATTTTATGAGCTATATTCCTGACTGAGATGGAGTCTTGGCTATTCAAAACTAATCAGCCCAGGCAACTAGTAAAGTTCACAGTTCTATAAAACTCTAAGTTATAAAACTGTTGATTACCTTAAACCATTTCTTGCTGTGTGCTAGTAAAAAGCTTTTTTTCATATCTGCATGGCTGCAGGTATAAATTACCCTTGTGTGAAAATGCAACAAGCGCACAAAGTTTGTGTTCTGTGATTCAACAAACGAGCTGGCAAATCGTAAGGTTGCATTGTGCATTTACATAATTATGTGTACATTAGCATATAAATCAAGCATTATATTTGCAGATACACCCCTTTTGCAGCATTTGCATGAGTTATCTCCTACAAAAGAAAGCCACGATCCATAGAAATCAATTTCTTTAGTCATATTTATATCCTGGCTCTTCAAGGCTCAGTGCCTGCTCTGCTTTTGTATCCACGAGGAGGAAAAAAATAATATTTACCCACACTTACTGATGACTGCCTCACACTCCACAAGTCAAACCTGCCTCTGGCATTTTTTTCTACTTCTAAAAAACCCCTGTCAGAGGAGGAGGAGGAGGCAGAGAGAGCAATGAGAAGGTTGAGCAAAAAGAGAAGGAACAACTGAGGGATGAGGAAGAGGAATTAAAAGTAGAAAGTAAAAATAGAATCTATTCTAGTAGGAACCCGATGTTTGTCTAGAAGCAGAGTTTTCACGTACTGGGGAAAAGCTGTGGCGCTTCTGTGACCTGATTGTTGAATTCCAAGCAGCCAGGTGGTCGGATCACTGTGGCCTCCCACAGAGATAATTAAAAAATAAGTACTCAGAATCGGTGCTTTCACGGATCTGCTGATCTGATTAAACGGGTACAGGGTGCTATTTTTTCAGCAGGGGCATTTTTATTTTGCCTTTTTTGCCATTTCACAGTAGTAGAGCACTAGATCACTTACAACATGGCTTAATACTGTAAAAAGATGCTCCCTAAATGGGAAATTTGACGTAATGCATTTAACAGCTCCTCTTTCTCCGCCAGCATATGCGCTCCAGGAGTGTCCTGATCCAGAGCCTTTCCATTACGGAGCCGTGGTGGGCGCAGGGTACAACGTGGGCCAGTCCATTTCCTTCGAATGCCTGCCTGGGTATCAGCTCACGGGACATTCCATCCTCACCTGTGAACATGGCACCACACGCAACTGGGATCACCCTTTCCCTCGCTGTGAAGGTACCAATGAAACCAATAACGTCCTGCCCGGAACGCACTGATCTTAGAACATCATTAGAGCGTCTGTGGTCATGACGATAATGATTATCTATTATGAATAATGCAATTAAGCTGAATTATCATCCCCCATTAATAAAGCAAAGTCCTCCTCAATGGGAATCAATACTTTGCTAAAGAGGAATGGAGACAAATCAAAGATGAATAAAACAGGGGCATAACTGAGCGGAGACGTAATGGCCACTCTTTCGCTCGCCTCGTCCTTGACCCAGATTCTCACACTCTGGCTGTCGACCATTCATTAAGGTGGCCAGCATCAAAAACACAGGTTATGGCTGTGACACTGGAACTTTGAACGGGCGGGGAAATGAATGAGAGACGACGGGATAAAAAAGGCAGAGGGAACGGGAGCCAGGAGTTTGTCTTACGTATCGCATATGTGCATGCGCGCATTCAGTACATCCCCACTTTATATGAATGAAACGCCGCGTACGAGGAAGCGCTCCTCGAGGGGAGGACGCCTCCCGCCGCGTCTGACTGCGAGCGGAATGGAATTGGCTTTAATGATGGGACCTGGTGTGAGGAAGTGATGTAGCCGGAGATGAAGTGGCTGGAAATATCTCAGTCCTAATGTGATAAATATGCCTGAACGCACAGACGCACAACAACTGCCATTTACGATTTAACCTCGCTTCAAATGTCTCCTTTGTGTCAGACAGGAAATCTTGTCTCTCAAAAAAATCCACTGAAATCCTTCCCGAGTTCTGTTCTCTTTGTTAATCGTCAAAATGCATACTGTAAATTTCTGCCTTAGCAGCAAAGTAGATGTATTGATCTTTTGATCACATCTCCTCGCAGCTAATATGTAGTCATTAAAACATGGCAGCAAACCATGTTGTACCACCTTTCCTTGATCCTGCACAGCTCAGTACAACCTGGTCCTCCGTCTCTCTGTCACTCCATTGTTTGCATAGATTTCCTCCGGGGGCGATGTCAGACATTGATTTTTCTTACCTTGGCTCCATTCACCTTCTAGCCTGCTATTAAAACCACACTGTGCGGTGTCTATAACATGCATGCTTTGTCTCAGCTTCTTTCTGTGAAAAACCTTTGCCCCTTAGTTATCAGTTATTTTGTCACTACTTCTTTTACTATTTTCATTTTTAGCCCCAATCCAAATTTTTTAATAAGGGCTCTATGCAAACATTGAGCCCAATGTGATGCTTGTATTGATACACAGTACAGCAAATAGGCATCAAACATGTGTCTGATCCACTGGATCTGACACTCTATTTATTCACTCGCATTATTCCTGAGTTACTTGATCTCTTATAAGAAATAACTGGGATGATGCTGTTTTATGGAAGGAATGACCTATAAACTAGTTTGAATTCAACACATGGTTACTATGGTAACAGATGTGCCATTTGAAAAGTGAACTTTAACACTTCACTTTTCAAACA
This sequence comes from Betta splendens, assembly GCF_900634795.4. NCBI lineage: Eukaryota > Metazoa > Chordata > Actinopteri > Anabantiformes > Osphronemidae > Betta > Betta splendens. The sequence continues at coordinate 6,568,834 of NC_040891.2, forward strand.
AGTTCCAACTTATCTGCTTCAACGAAAGTCTAGAAGTGGTGCCGCTTCTTCCGCACGCGAGTCTGCAGAGCGCGGCTGAGGTTTATTCAGCCGGTCTGATCGATAGCTCATTTACCAGACGAGGCAGCAGCGCAGTGGCCAGCCAACCGTGGGGTTAAAGCAGATGGCTGTGTGACATTAGCACACACACCGCCTACAAAACGGAGAGGAAAACATGGAATCTCCCCTCTGGAAATGACGACACACGTACGGCGATCCGAGGCTGAATACCCTCTCCGGGTTGCATGGGGAACGCCTGCACTACTGTGATTACTAATCCTTCCTGATTTCCCCTTCTGCACCACTGTGAATTTGGGGTGTCTCTGAGGGCACCAGCAGGAATGTTCTGATTGGTAATCACTGATTAAGAGTAGGTTGGAACCTCCTGGGTTCCAGTGGAGCATTCGAAATGTAGTTATGTACAATTTCTCCATACAGAGTGTGTGTGTGTGTTTTTGTAAACCTCTGCACGCCAGGCATGTGTGGAGTGATGTCCTCTCTGATACTGACATCCTGATGTGGAGATGCTGCTGTAACATTAATCTACAGTACACATCCAGGTGGACATAGTCACGATTATCCACTCTTGTATACACACACTGCACCAACCCCCACCTCATGCTGCTCTCTCTCCCCGTCCCTCCTCGCCCCCAACGGGAAAGGGTTGAGGCCTTATCTTGGCTAAACACTCCATCCAAGTCCCACTTGCTAACAGGCTTTACTGGCTCATTTTTAGCAGACGGGCGTCTGGCCACTACATGGAGAGCGAAGGAGAAAGGGAGATAGACACCGAGGAGGGAAAGCAAATGAAGACAGGGATAAAAATCCCCTTTTTCCACCGATCGCGGCTAAATTCTGTGTCCGTCCTCTTGTTCCTGCCCCCTCATGTATTTACACAACGCCTCCTCTCGCCCCTTTCCTCCCATCAGTGCCCTGCGGTGGGAACATCACGTCAGACAACGGGACCATCTTCTCCCCGGGCTACCCGGAGGAGTACCCCAGCTCCGCCGACTGCTCCTGGCTGATCACCGTGGCTCCTGGCTTTGGAATCAAACTCAACTTCACTCTGCTGCAGGTTCACGGGCTCAACAACTTTATCACTGTCTGGTAAGAAACGCTGTGGATGCGGTTGGTTTAGTGAGGACTAAACGCACGTTGTAAACACCCCAATTTACTTAAGTTAAGTTCCCTTGGAATGTTTTCGGTGAATATTTATACGGTTGCTCTTCCATTTGCAGTGTTTTAAATATCTCCCTACCTGCCAAGTGTCGTATTGCAAACCTGAGTGAGGACCCATTTAGCACCAACCTCACTTTTCATCCGCTGCCATCTTCTCCGCTAACACATGGCCTCCCACCACATCGCCCTTGTTTATCAACCACCCCTCAAATAACCGCTCATGTCAGCTTTGCTCTTTCACTTCATCTCTACCTTTCTTGTGTAATTGTTGCGCTCTTCATGCCCCCGTTTGTTCCCTCACATGGAAAGTAATTAATGGCAGCAAGGGATTTAATTTTAATATTATATCTTCAACGCAGAGTAATTGAATGACGGCAGCGGATTACATTTTTGTATTACCTATATTAAATGCTAAGCACAAACATGTAGCATGTAATGAATCCCCCCCACCACCACACACACTCGTTTGAAAGGTGTATGTTTTCGTGCCTGACTAGGTATCACAGGATAAAGCTTCCTTTCATCACCTCTATAATGCACGGCTGGTCCTGCCATATGTGCGGCCAAAGACAGGATTTTGCATGCATGATGGTTGCCAGTCCCAGTTGATCCCCTCTCTCTGGGACAAAGTCCAAAGGTCCCACTTCTCAGTGAGACCGGAGATCTGACTGTCACCCAATCTGGCAACTGGACAACCACATGAAAGGTCTGCATGGCACCGCGTGACACCTGTGTTCTCCAAACTGTTTCTTCTCCTTCTGAGGAAATGAGTTGGTCAGTATTTTCCACACAGGGGTGGTCAACTTGACTAAACTATACCAAAACATCCACTGTTGCTTCCTCCATAAGTGTTACTCTTTACTAACCAGTTCCCCAACAAGATGAGGACTATCATCCCCAGGTTCCAGTTACCTCCACTGTGTATCTAACCACAGAACCAGCGAGCCAGGGAAATGGGCTTCGTAATGGCGGCTTGGCCAGAGAGCTGTCAGGCAGCGGTCCCTAGCCAGCCGTTTCCAGAGCTGCTTGTAATCTCCCATGCCCAGTCAGACAGCCAAAGACAGATGGTTTTTAAGCTGAATGGTTGTGGCAGGAATTTGGGAGCTGGCTTAATCGGCCGTGCCCACACCAGGGGACTGCCAAGGCTGGGCCACAGCCTTCGGAGACACTCCCATCAGATGGCAGTTAGCAGCAACAGTGCAATCCAGACCTGTCATTCCGTGCTTATCTGTAATTTTTACCTTATTTCAACATAATAACCCAAAGCTGCAGAGAGTAATTACTGTACCGGTAGTTATGATGAAGTGAGAGCAGCTTGATTATAGTCTGGCTGCTGGAAGCTGGTTGACTCTCACCCGACACGTGGCCTTTGGCTTTCACACATACACAGTGTGTGTTACAGAGCCTCCAAGTGCTGGAAACCAAAGCGAAACCTGCGTAAGGGCTGCTGACACAGACGTTAATTATGGCCACTGTATGCTGTATGTGTGACTCATAGTTGACCTTTGTCTTCTCAGGGACGGTCCACAGGAGACTGCCAGGAAGCTGGGAGTTTTCATTGACGGAGAACCCAACGAACCACCGAGCAGCACGTCCAATCAGGTGCTGATACGTTTCCGAAGCAACACTGAGAAGGGTGGGCTGTTCCGCATCAGCTACCAAGGTATTTACTCAGCCGACCCTTATACTTATAGGTCACTGTATTTCATGCATATTCTGCGTTTAACGCCTTGTGTTTCTCACCCTGCCACTAAAGCCTACAGGCTACAGTACTGCCTGCCTCCTCCCATCATTCCCAATGCAGAAATCCTGATGGCGAGCAAGGAATTTAAAATTGGTAGGTGGAAAAGCTGTCACAAAAACCATATTTACAGTCAAGCAGACGTACTCACCACAGGTAGTAGATCTGTGTCCTTCTCTGCTAGTTTGTATTGCTTCAGGTCCTCTGAAGGTACTGAGGTATTGGTACGGTACAGCAGTATTATTGTACGAGGACAGAATATTTAGGAAGCTAGGGGGATCTGGGGCAAGTGTTCTCACTCTTTTGTAGAGGACAATGGAGATTAATTCTCCTTATCTGTTTGTTTGCCTTTTACCTTCCAGACTGATTATTATTCACAGATACAAAGGCAGCTATAGGATCCCCAGTGGGGATTTATAGTAGGGCTTTTTCCACTGTTAACTTTTCTTTCTCTGAGACTCATGGGATCATGATTAGTTCTGAGTCGTATTATTTGGGTAGAGGAAGACTAATTAGTTTGTGAAGACATGTGCTGTACATTCTAGTATCAAAAGCTAAGGTCTTGACGTCTCATTGACTCTATGTTTCCCTCCTGCGACTCTCTAGGTGATATAGTGCGCTACCGATGTCTTCCGGGGTACCAGCTGAGCGGAAACAGCATCCTGACCTGCCGGTTAGGCACACATTTGGAGTTTGAGGGGCCTCCGCCCTCATGTGATGGTGAGTGAGGAATCTAACCAGGGTTTGGGTCGGGTTTTCATGTAAAGTCCTGACCTTACACAAGCCTCACATCGCTGAGGTTCTGTTTAGCATTTGTGGAGCCGCATCATTTTGACAGGATATTTATGGCCTTCCCTTTGTATGTTCTCTATTTCTGGGCCTTCCATTTCTGTTGCCACTTTGTATTTGTGGATTCAGTTGCGGACCAGGAAGTGTGGGCGAAGTTGATAAATGTGACCAATTTCAAGGGCTAAATAGGAAAAATATGCAAATGCTCTCGGCGTAAGGTGAAGGGAGATGGTGATAAAATGAAGGTTTGGGGGGGAAGGAGCTATGTGTAGGCTAATAACGAAGTATCCAGCACACCCAGTGAGGGACAGAGCGTAAGAAACCAAAGCTATTACAAATCCAGTTAGAAATAAACTGGGAGGAAGAAACTCTTGTGTTGTGGAGGACTATTCTGTTTGTCTGCAAATATTTTCTTTATAACATGCTTTTGACTGTTGCTAAGTTAAACAAATCTCTATACACTTTTTAAATTTTTTCTTGGCTAAGAAACTTCACTTGTGTCGTGTGTAACTTTAACTCCTTCTGCTCTGAGACACGTTCTGCTGGGTACAAACTGTTCCAGCATCTACCACCTGACTGTCACTGTAACTGCGTGTACGGTGCCGCACACCGATCAGGGTGATGGAGAGTCACGGGTGGTGGGGGTTGAGTGAGACGGAGAGAGGGTTAGGGTGCAAACTAAGCGACAATACTGTGAAACGCGATCGAATGGGGAGCGAAAACAAACAGATCAGTTTGGGATGGAGAGTAGTTAAAAAGCCATGGAGGGAAAGTGAGAAATTTGTTTAGATGTTTGAAAGCAGAGTGGGGTCAAGAGACGAAGTGCACATTGGAATGCAGAGGACGCGCTGCCTGCAGCTGCACCTGTCAAATCACCACTTTTAGCTCTGACCAGCGCTGACAAACCCCCCCCCCCCCCCCCCCCCCCCCGTCACATATAACGCACGCTATCACCAACTGCCGTCGGTTGTGCAGTGCCGCTCCAGAGCCACCGTGTCCCCTCATCCGTCTGCAACACCTCCTTCCCTGCCTCCGTTCTCGGAGACTGGATCGAAACGCAGCGCAGTGGTTGTCGCAAACCAGAAACATGAAGTCCACTACATAACAATGCAGAAACCGCACACAGACACACCTCAGGTGGTCGTCTCTGGCTGTGACAACGTCATCGTAGTCATCGCACCCAGCTTTTAACTACTCTCTGCTGAGACCACAGGCAGCTCTGGCATCGCAGAAAAAAGCAGCAAAGTGTGGCTTGAATTCGCTAATGAATATACTGAGCTCTGATGATCCAAATCCCCTGTGTTTATTCTCCAGACACATTTCTGGGTAAAACCTGCATAATCACCCGTCACTACAGTTCCCCGGTGCAGCAGCTTTCTCTTCCCCACTTGTTCTCCTCACATCTCTCACCTCACTGTCTACTTTTAGCTCCCTAGTTTATTCCAGTCCAGCCCACTTCCCTGTGAGGTCCTGATCCATGCTAATGCTAATGCCGCGGCCCATCCAATAAAACCTAATTGCCATTTTGTCCATGTTAGTTTCTATTGGAGCTCATCTCACCTTGCATGTAAAAGCCACCTTTTTTCCAAGTGCCACATTTGTTGAGTTGATGCCTCATTTCGGCGGGAATTAGCTGAATAAGTAACGGCCCGTACGTATGAGTCCCGCCTGTCTGTGTCCATCAGCGGTGAGATGAGCTGAAGACCGTTTTGAAGACGCGTTGGTAGCTTTTTGAAAGGTCAGGGACAACACACATCCCATCCTCAGAGAATAGATCGTTTAATGAACTCCACTCTTAGATTTTATATACCACTTCCAGAGGCAATCGGTTTCACTATCGGTGATGGATTTAAGTCCTTTGACTCACATCCACTTTGGAGCTTAAGGCTTAAATGATCTTCCAGAGTTTCCATTCAGTCATCCAATATTAGCAACTCTTATGCTGTTTGGGTCATGGAGTGAGGCTTAGCTGGCCCCAGCTTTCTTTGATCAACAAGCAGGACTCACCCTTGATATAAATTGTGACACAAGCAGAGTCAGCTATCCTGTTTGGCTCCTCTTGTCTGGTTAGGATTTAAAATTAATCCTTTTACAATTAATTGTAAAATGTTTAGAGGGAAAAAGTCCTGACCAGAAACGTATTTTTGAAGAGATTTTCCTCTGCCATTGTGTGAGTGACAGCTTACCTGACTTTATGTGAAATGTCCTGAGGCGACAGAGCCCACGCCGCTGACACGCCAAGCAGGCTAAAACAAATGCTAATGGTTATTTTCGAACCAATCCACATGGATTTAACAAAGTCCTCCCCTACGACCACGCGGAGGCAGGCAGAGGGGGAGGCGACACTCAATTCACCCTACGCTGCTAGAATGTGATTCAGAGCCTTCGCTATCTCGCCACTGTAATGAATGACCTGCGAGTGCCAAGCGCTACCTCGCCCTAAGGCAGAACAGGCTCTGGTATTCAAATTGCAGCGCGCAACAGGGGCATCGACACTGCCAGCTAAACACACACACACACACACGAATACAAACAGCACCTGGGCGTGTGAACTCTGGAGTGGTTTTTAATCACATTTACAAAATCTCATAGTGTTTTTCTTGATTCGTGCGCCTCCACCCCGTGTGCAGACACCTCCGGTAGATTGAAAGGTTGGGATCACAGCATTAGAGAATAAATGTAGCAGACAGGAATGCTGTGCAACGCCTGATAATACAGACTGAGACCAATAGGAAATGTCAAATGATGTCACAGAGGTGTTCCGCAGGAATACAAATGATGGTGGGGGATGTGGTAGAGCAAATAGGACCTACAGACAGATCTGCGCATTAAATTCCATCTGTCACATCCTGACAATGGACAGAAAGGAGACAATGTGCTCAAACTTCTATAATATATTTACTAGACCAACCAAGTCCTGACACCTTTGATCGGAACAGGACCAGAATGACAATTAGCTCTTTCCCACACTGAGCTACCGTCTTAACACCAGTATATGTGGAAATGTACTTATATTTCCTTGTGTCTCTCAACAGTGACGTGTCCGATGAACGAGGTGCTGACGGCTTCCACGGGGATCATCATGAGCCAGTCGCCAGGCAGCAGCTTTCCCCATTTCGAGTCGTGCTCATGGGTGGTCAAAGTGGAGCCCGGCTTCAACATCACCTTCACCATCGAGCACTTCCAGACCAGCCGGCAGTTCGATGAGCTTGAGATCTTTGATGGTACGTGCTGTTCAAGTGCCAGTTCCAGTGAGTACAGTCAGCACCAAAGAAACCAGTCCAGCAGCTGTCCATGGCGCTTCACAAATATCTACAATTCTGGGCTGGAGTGGAACAGACAGCTGGATTAACTGACCCTAACAAAGCTGTCGGCATCCGCTAAGAGAAAATCACACACGGGCTCCTTTTCTCGGTGATAGAACATCTACATCTTGGTTGTGCATTTGCATGTGATTAAAGGCACAGTCAGCAGCTCTGAGAAAATGGTGGTTACGTACGCTGGGCTGCCGCTGATTAGGGCTTTTTATCTTCTGCCGTGTGGAGGGGAGCATGCATTTGCTAACCTCGGAGCTGCCAAGCCAATTATAGGATGAAATCGTTTTCTTTTTTTTTCGCCGCAATTAGTAGCTGAGCAAATTTAGGTTTCACCGTAACTATGTCAGAAGGCATAATCGTATCAAGATAAAAGTCAAAACTGTGTACTATGGTAAATTACACATAGTGACAAATAGAAATGATCATTATTACAGTACTTTCATAATGATTTTGTTTTTGGCTACCTTTCTGTTCAGGTCCATCCAGGCAGAGCCCCCTGCTAATCACCCTCAGTGGGAACTATTCCAGTCCACTGAGCATCACTAGCTCCAGTAACAAAGTATACCTGCACTGGTCCTTCGACCACACTACCAGCCATAAAGGCTTCCGGATACGCTACTCAGGTGAGTAGTAGTTCACAACATTAAGTAGAATTCGAGATGTTTTGCCCTCTAAGTCCAGTGGGGAAAGGCTACAAACATGACCCGTCTCCATGACAACCGAGCAGAGGCATCAGGCCTCGGTATTCCCACGCTCGTCCTGCTCCACGTGAAGGAGCTGTTAGTATACAACACCTGCACAACCTGCTGTGAATTATGGCTGTGTAAATATTTAACAGGCTCCCACCGTTCTGTATCAACTCCACTCAGGCAAACTGTGTAATTGTCTCTCTTTTCATCTTCATTCAGCCGAACGTTCCGTCTCCCAAACCGGATGCTCTTTCACTTCCACCTGTAATACATTTGACCACATTAGGCTCAGGGATGGACAGACGGATGACTGGATGCCTGGGAACCCAAGTTGTCACCATCAATGTGTAGTTGCCTCTCATTTTACCTTTAGTAGGGAACAGGAAACAGATGGCAAAGGATGATGCAGCATCTCCAATTGTTTTCTTCCTCCATTCATCTTCTGTCTCCATGGGCCAGTGTTCCATGCTCTGTTTTCTGGCCTTTCTCTCCATCAGTCATTCTGACTTCTGTCGCTTCATTTTGACACGTTCATCTGTTCTGCTAGCATAATCAACAAGTCTGTTTATGTATTCCTCTACAGATGTGCAATAGCTGTGTCGTTGACGTTAAACGTGGGACGTGTTGCGTTGCCTGCTTATGTAAAGTAGACATGAATGGGAATTCTTCACTTGATGATTGTGGAGATGACTAGTGTCTTATGTTGAGTGCTGCACTTCACGAAATTATTAAAGGCGGAAGCAACCTTCTGTGTATCATCCAGCAGGAACATTTTATTAGTGATTCTCTGTGTCCAATTCCCATAAAATCTGTTTTTATCGAGCATGCCTTCAGTAGCACAAGATGATCTGTCAGCCCCCTTGAAAAGTCTCTCATTCTTCGTCTCGCTGGAGCAATTCGTGCGAGGCAGGAACGTTTCATAAATGCTGAAGACGTCGCACACCTCAGATGGGGCTTTAAGTTTTATCTGATTGTCTGTGTGCTGCCAGAACTACTTTAAAACAAAGGGGATTTCCTTTGCCACATGTTAGAGAAAGAACCCAGATTTGGATAGAACTGTAACATACTGTAGTCATCATGATTAAGGCCACTGGATCCCAGTAACTCACCATAATTATCATCGTCTGACACCTTCATCCCCGCAGCAGATGTGTCGCGACACCGTTTCCCTCTTAGCTCTGCAAAATGCAATTCCGACTCCAGAGTCTTCTAGACCTCGGGAACCGTGGATCTGTTGTTGGCACCATTTTGGATGTTAAACGATTATTGCAGCCACCAATTAAGCCAACAAACAAAAACAGATGCTTTGTTTCTGTTATTACTTATCCATCACTTTTACGATCCTCCTCTGCTGCTGCTGACAGGCTCCTGTTTTGCGTTGCAGACCATTAGTTTCCTTTAATCAATTTTCCTTGTCTCTAGTCTGCAGTTTTTGCCGTTAAGAGATTGTGCTGTTGCATTTGTTTTAATACATATCTTGTCTACCTCGTCGGGCGTGGAAGGCATCTTGGGCTCCTTGCTATTGAAAGCACATTAAGCTTTCACCTCCTTCATATTAATTTTGCATCATTATTGTGTCTTTGTGCCCGTTGAACTCTGTTTTAACTGTGTGCATGTTGATGTCTTTATCTATTGCTCTTATCTTTTCCTAGCCGCCTACTGCAGCCCTCCCAGCAACCCTGTGAACGGCACAGTTCACAGCCTAACAGGCACCAAGCTGGGCAGCGCCCTGCGATTCAACTGTGACCAGGGCTTTCGGCTCATTGGCCAGAGCAGCGCCACGTGTACCAGGACTGCACAGGGGGTGTACCAGTGGAATGCACCCGTGCCGCTCTGCCAAGGTGAGGGCTCCATCACTTCAGCAGGTAAAACGTCAAGATAAGAAATCTGTGCCAGGAGAATAAGCATGCAAGAATTTTGATTGATTATGTGAAACTTCCCAATGGTGATAATTGTCAGTTCATTCAGCTTAAAAGTAATGAAACTAAAAACACGAAAGGAACAAGAGGAAATTGAAAGATAAAGATGCTCAGAGGCTATGTTTTCGTTAGTATAGTGCTTCAGATTTAAGTGGTTTGAAAAAAATCTGTGAATTAATGTTTGTTGGATCAAAGGATTATTTTAGTTGACAATGTGCCTTCACCAGCAGCACCTCAGCCTCGGGCAAGCTCCAAGGAAGCCGTTCCTCAGACTCACCCTGGATCAGATTGTCATTACGTGACCAACCAGGGTGGAATAGTTTCCTACATCAGACCTATGGAGTCCTGTTGTAAAAATATCATATCTGAAAACCATCTTGTACAGTACACATTGTCGGCTGAATGTGTGTTGTGAGCTAGCTGCACACCTGTGCCTGTGTGTTCACTCCACCTACCACATGTCTCTGTCTAGTCATGTCCTGTGGAATGCCAGTGGCGCCAGTCAACGGCAGTATTGTTGGCCAGGACTTCTCTCTGGGAGCTCGGGTCACTTACCAGTGTAATCCTGGATTTCGACTTGCCGGGCCCGTCACCACTTCAGTGATGTGTCAGGAATCAGGGAGGTGGAGCCCCATTGAGGCCCCACCTAGATGTATTCGTAAGTACTTATTTTTAGCTGAATTATTACTATAATTACACAGAGATTGGTGTAAAGATGAATATTCTGAGAGAGATTTGAACTGGTTTGACCTTTGACCTTCCAGCCGTGACCTGTCCTGATATTAGCCATTCTTCTGTGGAGCATGGGAGATGGAGACTAATCTATGGAACTCAGAACCAATACGATGCTATTATGATGCTCATCTGTGACCCAGGATATTACTACAGGGGTCAAAGGGTAATCCGTTGTCAGGCGAACAGCACCTGGAACTACCCAGATCCACGGCCAGTGTGTGAGAGTAAGTGAAAAGCACATTACCCTGGTAATGAGTCAGCTGCTTCATAGAAGAGACTAACAGAGAAATATAATTTAAAAAAGAATCTATTTAAATGTAATTATTTCCACAATAATATTAAGAAAAGAAAATGAATCATTTCACTAAGTAAAACATATTCTGCAAACAAAGCAAATGCACTGTTTAATACGTTTTGATTCCATGGGACTGAAACATATACTGTTTTGTTGTTTCAGTCATCTCATGTGGGGATCTCGGGACTCCACCAAATGGCAACAAGATTGGAACGCTCACCGTGTACGGAGCCACGGCCATTTTCTCTTGCAACACAGGATACACACTGGTGGGCTCCCGCGTGCGGGAGTGCATGTCCAACGGGCTTTGGAGGGGAACACAGGTCCAGTGTTTGGGTGAGATCCTCAGCATCCAAAAACATTTAGAAGGTCGTAAAAGCCCACAATAACACTTTGTGTCTGACCTTGACTCGTTTCTGCACCTCTCATCCATAGCCGGCCATTGTGGGACCCCAGAGCCTATTGTGAACGGCCAGATCATTGGAGAGAACTACAACTATCGCGGCAGTGTTGTGTACCAGTGCAACCCGGGGTTTCGTCTCATCGGGGTGTCGGTGCGGATCTGCGAGCAGGATCACCGGTGGTCTGGCCACACGCCTGTCTGTGTCCGTAAGTGACCAAACACTCACTTATTAGTTATGTTATTGGTGTGAAGTATGTAAACAACCAAGATGGGGCAGCAGGCAATTACAGTATAGGTAATTAGGCAGCCAACTAAAAACACTCAGAAGACAAGAAAGTGCCTTTTTTTTAAGTTTACTGCTGCTGCCTCTCATTGATTTGTATTAAGTCCAGCTTCTATTACCTAGAGGTGTTTTATTTAATGCCGATATCAACCACCAATTTACTGTGATTAGACTCGAGCCATCTCCTGCCGATCTTCAATTAATTTCTACTATTGAACACAAGCTGTGCAGTAAGTAAACTAGATTGTAAACTGAATGTATATATAGTACTATTTTTATTTACTGTACAGACAATTTGTTTTTAATAGCGTCCATTGATGACCAGACCACAGAGATCCCCCCCCCCCCCCCCCCCCCCCTCACTTGGGCAATCAGTACCCTAGCTACCTTCAGTATTGGAAACTGTAAAACAGATAATAATCTGCCTCAATTTAAAGCTAGTTGGACTAAACAGTGATCCTCTCCACTAATTAAAGAACCAGTGGTCCGTGAACGTTCACCGCACCGTCTCTCTATTACTCTCTATTCTCCTCGCAGCACAGACTTTTTGCATGAAAAAAGAACACAGTGTCAAGTAACTTATTCAGACGCTTCAATTTTAGTCCCAATTTGGGCCGACTTGATTAAAAAATGAGCTAGCATCTCTCCACCATTCATTCAGCAGCTTCTCTTTGTTGACAGTAGCACAGTGGCCTAATAATGTGTCTAGTTACTCCAATGCTTACGTGCTTGTAAACACCCTGCGTGGTGTGAAATCAGATTTTCTAATATTTGCAGTAAGCTCCTCCTGTGCAACAATCTTCTTACAAGCAAAACAGTTTTTCCCCCAATTTGGATCTTGAACTCATAATTTCTCTTTCTGCTTGTCTTTTCCAGCCATTACATGCGGTCACCCTGGTAACCCGACCTTCGGTCAGACTCAAGGGAGCCAGTTCAACCTGAACGACGTTGTGCGCTTTGTCTGCAATACTGGATATGTTCTGCAAGGGGCTGTGAAGTCTGCCTGCCAGGCAAATGGACAGTGGAGCAACGCTCTGCCCAGGTGCAAGAGTAAGTGTCAAGTTGATGCCCGACCTCAAGTACCTCATGCTTGAAAATAACACATGTGGAAAATAGGAGCTTATAAATAATGTGTTTGTGTATCCATGCTATATATGAATACCCATGTCCTTTCTGAGCTAAACCGGCTTCATTCATACCTCCTGCACAGAACGAGGACGTCTACAAACATGTACCTACAGTATGTCCCTGTATTCGCCTGAGAAGCTATAGTCCGGGTTTTCTCTCCATCTGTGTGCTTAGGTATTAAATTATCTATTATATTGCCCCGAGGTCATCTTCTCTGTGACCACAGACAACCCCAATCACAGACAGAGCAGAGATACAATGCAGCGACACTAAGGAGTGGAAAGGGTTTAAATGACACATATTAGGGGGAAGAGAACTGAAACCTGGAGTATTGACTTATCAAAGTGGCAAACGAATGGATCATGGTTCTAGATAATATTTACAGTGTACATGTGATTTAGTTTCTTCTACCTACTTTGGTTACACCCCAACGTTCACCTGCCTGTAACTGCTTAATAATCATGTAGACCCAGCTAATAAAAACCATATGAAGCTGGAGCGCGTGTGACAGACGGGAGCCTTTGAAGGGTTCTGTTATGGCTTTTGCCTAGAATAAAAAGTATGAGAAGAAGGCTTTTTTTTTCTCGGCACCCACGTCTGTCTCTTAAGTCCCTGCTAACAACGGACTTTGTGACAGGCGCAGAAAAGGGCCGCTCGCAAGGTCGAGCCCCGAGTGTGACAAGGCACTGACAGAATCAGTGACAGATTGACTCACGAGTTTGTTTTAAATGAGGAGAGAAAGGATTTAGCCTCTTTTTTTTTCTAGATATTTGTGAAAGGATGAGGAGGTTGCGGGTCTCACAAGGCGCCTTGTTAAAAAAAGAACGTACGTTTGACTGCTGCATGCATAAGCAGCCCAGATTTCCTCCCAGCCTTAAATCTCCCCTCTGTGCTGGTGACATCACATTACCATTGGCCTTGTTTCCATGCAGACGCTGACTCCTAAATGCATTTTGTGTGTTTTGTCTGCCTCCGTTCACGTGTGTGTGGTTGGATGTGGGCGTCTGTTTTGATGGGGCATTATCCTCCGCGCCGATGTGGAGACGTAAGTAGCTTAGAGGTCTTTTTGTCAATCAGATTTATCACCTTAATTACAGCATTCGAGGCGTTTCGGGTGACGCGTGCTCTCCCGTCTGTCACGTACTTCCTCACCTGTACGGCAAACTTTAAGTACTTTGATGACATTCTACTTTAGCCCGAGTTAAGCCATAACACTCTCACTGAGAAGCTACAGAAGGCAGATGGAGGTGAGGGTGGAGCAGGAGTCAGTCAGACAGAGGTAATGATTTCCACTGTCTAGATTTTAACTATAAGAGACTGGATCCATCAATAATGCAAGAAGCAAGGGAGCGCCGGCGGCCCAGTCGGATTCTATACCTCTCTAATCACCACCAATTTGAGTCACGGAACAGAATCTCAACTCAACCCTTTTTTCCTTTTTGTCTTCTGGCCATAAAAGCCAAAAAGACGCAGGACAGAGTAAAACATACCCTCTGACACGTCACTCATGAGGCCGTTAGAGTGTGTGACAGAAGGAGAGGATAACAGACGTCTTAGGGGGAAAAGAGGATTTACCTCAAACCCCTCTCACTTCTTCTGTACTTTCTTTCCTTTCATCCTGTACCTCCGCACTGGGCCACACACACACACACACACACACACACACACACACACACACACACACATACACACACACACACACACACACACACAAACTGACCAGGGGCTCAGTTGTCTTAAACCGCTGGATCCCTATAGAGCAGACGTCGCCCGAGCGCATTCACTCTGCGCTGACTTCCAAGCACGGGAGGACTCGGGCCGACGTGGCTCCACTGCCTCGACTGCGCTTCGTGGCGTCGTTATGCAGGAAGTTGTAAATGATGGCAGCGCAGGTCAGCGCTCCACTGCTTGGAATACATCATAATAGGTATTTGTGGGATGATTAAGTCGCGCCGGTCTGCTCGGGCGCATGGAGATGAGCGAGCTTTTAGGCACATTAGCATACAATGGGTTTGTTCTGGCCGGGGTAAAGACGCCCTCATGGGGGTGACGCCGGACGGGCAAACCGAGCCGTAATGGCTGCGTGGGCACTGGGTCAACATTCTAAACACCATTAGCGTTTTGGCATCGGCGTAAACATTGAGCTGTGATTCACTGTATGGGCGAGACAGCAACTCTTACTCACCGTGCTCTGACTTGGTTGGGCCAATATATTTAATAGTAATATTTTGGCGTGTGGCTGTTGGTAGCGAATTTTATTTTAATATATTCGGCGCCAACAGGGCCTTTTCCTCCATTACCCCTCCTCGCTGTCCCTTGTTGCTCACTCATCCCTCATCCTCCCAGCCTCCCTAACCCTCTCCATCTGCTGCTCAACTGACATGGTGCCTCCTCTTCTGTGAGCTCTCCATCCATCACCATCTCTGCACCACTGCGGCCAGCAGGAGACTGGCTCTAATGAAGCAAATGTTTATTTCCGGAGTCTGCTTTCTACTTCATTTAGATTGGGGTGGATGAATGGTTGCGAGGAAGTAGCAGATGCAGAATGTAATGGACAGACAGAATGCTACCGTACGTGCATGGAATGCATCTCTGTTATAGTTAAAAACGGTCCTGACGTTAAATCATCAACTTTTCTCGGTACGGAATTAATTATAACCTGCTGACACAAGGTGTAATTTGTTCAATCTCTCCCACTCCAGTTGTGAACTGCACAGAGCCGGGTCACGTAGAGAACAGCATCCGGCAGGTACTGCCCAGCGGGCCGCATCGCTACAGCTTCCAGACCTCCGTGTCGTACCGGTGTAACCCGGGCTACTACCTGCTAGGGACCAGCTCCATCTCCTGTCAGGGAGACGGCACCTGGGACCGTTCCCTGCCCAAGTGTCTGTGTAAGTACCTTGATACTACCACTCAAGTCATTACACACAAATGCTTCCACTGATCTCCTTTGTTCTGATCTGTCGGACAGTGGTGCTGTGCGACCGCCCCAGCATGCCGCCGTACGCGCAGATCTCGGGCGACCGCCGGACGGTCGGCTCGGTCATCCGCTACAGCTGCATCGGCCAGCGCACCGTCGTCGGCAACACCACCCGGATGTGTCAGCTGGACGGGCAGTGGAGCGGCTCACCGCCACACTGCTCGGGTAAGAACACCGGCACCTGTTTGGGACAATAAACCTGGAAGGAAGCGTTTAGTGGAGTGGAGGACTTACTTGGAACTGTATCTGACTGCAGCTATGTGTTGTAACCCATCCTGTCATCCTCCTCTCACTATTTTGCTCCAATAACCGGATAATTCAGATGTGTTATGACCACCCAGTCACACTGATGCCCTCATAAAGCCAGGCCAGGAAATAAAGAGTTTAGGTGGCAGCTGTTAGCGAGTAATAAGCAAAGTAGGTGGAGCAAAGATGGAGCTGTCTGCTCTACGGGCCTCAAGGGCGAAGAGAGTGTCCTCCATAAAACTGCTTTAATATGCTCATATTAGGGCCGAGGAACAGGGACACCCACAGCTCAGCTGCACCACGAAGCACCATAAAGACATCGGCCCGCGCACGCAGTCCTCCCCTTACAGCGATCCGCTTCAAGGCCAAAGCTTTTCACGCACAAGGCCACATGCAAATGCTTATCTGCAAAATACGAGCACGTTTGCGAAGGTGTGACCCGAGCTCGGGCCTGGAGGTGGCGCCGCAGTGGAGCCTGCAGGGCCCGCGGCTTACGGTCACGAATCAAGACGCGGGGATAGATGTGTTCTTTCAGTGGGCAGTAAATACAAGCTTCCATAAAGATGCGCCCCAGGTCCTCAGCTATGTGCTGTTAAATTGATGTTGACCAGCACCTTGTAAAATGAATGAGGGCTGTTCACAGCAGTGCTAAATAGTTTGTGGCCGTTTTAAATGGAGGACATGGACGGACTGAGTAAAGGTGCAAAGCACAGCAAATGTTCTAATGTAATACAGAATGAAGTAAATGCAACTGCACATTTTTGTGTAAATAGATTTAATAAAACTAATAATATAAAACCTTTGGATGTCAATAAGCCAAAGATTTGTGCTTCCCGCTGTCTTTTTCACATTTTTCCTTCTTAAATGATTCTCAGGGGATTCTGCCGGGCTGTGTGGGGATCCGGGCGTCCCCGTGCACGGTATCCGTCTGGGCGACGAGTTCACGGTGGGCAGCATCGTCCGCTTCAGCTGTGAGCCTGGCTACATGCTGAAGGGCTCTCCAGACAGAACCTGCCTGGCCAATGGGACGTGGCTGGGAACCCAACCCGAGTGCCACGGTAAGGATTAAATACAGGAGACGACTGTTAATGCAATAATAGGCTGACTGTGGTAATACTACAGCGGATCAATACCCACCATTTTGTGGAAAGGGGACTGAACTTGTAAGTTGAAACGCTACATCTTGTGGGGTTGTGACTAGAAGAGGACAAGCCTTCGGGGACACAGTGAGCAGCTTGAATATCAAGAGCCCGCGGTAGAACAGCTGCTGCTCCTTTGCATCGACTGTTGAGGAATCCGATCAGGACGTCTGCCCCCGTCTAGAGCGGAGACGGTGTAATCTGGACACTCCAACTGGAGTCCCTGGAGCCGACCCAGAGAACTATGGCAGGCCGCATGTGAACCTTTATAGAGCACTAGGAGAGCACTAATGAACACACAATGTGAGCATCCAGTTATGTTGTACAGAGAAACATCCAGCACAGAAAATATAGAAGTTTCACTTCAGTAACAGTGTGTTTTCCACAGTCTTATTTTGTCTTTCTTCTATAAGCTTAGACTCTAATTACACATGTAAGAGGGAGCCAAATTTCCTAAATTATAGGGTTAATTGTTGTCTTAATTCATATTTCAGAATACGAGTGTATTGGTAATGACTGTTTACATCTGATCATCCTCTTTACAGAGCTACAGTATTTGATCTCGGAAAATCCTGCCACTGAACCGAACAGCCTCTCAGCCTTCCCTCATTCAAAGATTGCAGCTAATACTGTAGTAAAAGTCTCTGATTGAGTAATTAGATGCTGCCTTTTCAAACCGACTGAATTTGCATGTGCCTGGCGTGTGTTTGCAAAAATGTAAAACGGTGATTAAACAAGACGGCACGGAGGCGAGAGGACAGAGTGTTTCCCCTGTTGATTCAAAGCACCGTAAGGTTTTTAATTTTTGTCCTTGTGCAGCGCCGCAGCCGTTCTGCCGCTGACATCTGGAGAAGCTTATTCTTTTAATGCGTAGCGCGCGACACACACAATCCCCGCTCGTTGCTGAGACAGGACAAAGGCTTTAGAGACGGTGACGGAACCTCAGAGAGCGTGTTTCTCCCTTCCAACGCTGTCAAACAGTTCGCATGTGTCAGGAAAAAAACAAAAAACACAGGCTGTGAAGTATGATCTCAAGAGGTGATGTTGTTCTAACACTTGCTTGAATTGGATTATTGTCAAAGTCAGTTGCTATTAAAATACGAGTTGTGTGTTAGTGTTAAACCGCATTTCTGCAGCTGTATGTACAGTAGGTTGGATAAACAGTGGTGTAAACATGTCTGCAGCACCGCCTCATACACACAACTCTGCCGCTCTCATCCTTACATACGCCAGTATTTTCCTCGTCTCCCAAGCTGCTCCCTCCTGCTCTCAAGGCCGTCCTTATACACACATGCACCCGCGCCCTCCCGCTCTGCTTCACTCCCACTCTGCCGCGTGGTTTGCCCAGTAGCCAGGGTTCCCCACCTGTTCTCAGTTGGCACAGACTTCAAGGGCCAGGCCACATCTGGTCATTACGGGAGGGCGATGCCCGCGGGGCCCGCGGGGCCTGGGGCAAGCTGGAGACTGTAATGAAGTGAACCGCCGCTGGCGGCCGGACGGACACCGAGGGAGTTTCTGAGAAAAGGAGGTGTCCATCAAAGCGGAGCTACTTATGAGGCGGTGGCGCAGGGGAAGATGAGAAGGTTGGTGGTGGGCGGGTTGTTCAGGCGTACGGAGACCAGAGTGAAAGTGAAAACACGCTGAGAAGACGCAGACGTAAGCAGGTGTAAAGGAAGGTATATAGAAATGGAAAAAGCTGCTGGCTTTACTGCTCTTAACGTCCACTGCTAGAACGTGCACATTTACCGATCATCACCTCATCATTTCCTGTCTCCGTCTCTCTCCCGCGTGCAGTCGTCTCCTGCGGGAACCCGGGGACGCCGCGGAACGCCCAGATCCTGATTCACGACGGCCTGACGTTCTCCCGATCCATCACTTACGCCTGCAGGGAGGGCTACTACTCCACCGGCCTGCTCACCCGACACTGCACCGTCAACGGCACCTGGACCGGCAACATGCCCGAGTGCTCAGGTGATTAACGGCTCTCGCCGACAGGAGGGGGAAAGGCCGGGCGCCTCTGCACGCGTGCACTGTATGGGCTTATCTCGTTTCTCAAATGGAAATGGAAATTCACGCTCGGTTACGTTCCCTGTTTTCGTGGCTTACACACATTTCGGGGGTCGTCTACCGTGGCAGTTCGCCGAGTTGTCGTGACACAGATTACGTGTGCGAACTAGCGGAGGAGAGAAACCCGGGTTGTTGAATACTGCGCGAGAAACGTGTGAGAATGTGGACGATATGTTAATTTCTTTGAAAGTCAGACGGTTCTCGTGGCACCAGGAGGCTACAGGAGGAGGAAATTGGTTTGTAGCATGGTCCAGTGAAATGGCACAGGTCTGACTGACAGTCCTTTATCATTATGTCTCACAAAAGACTCACAGCTGCTGTACAGAGCCAGGGGACCCTGGCAAATAGAGGTCACCAAGAGAACCAGCTTCCTCTGAAAGGAAGAGGATGAACCCTCACTAGCACCATTATGGATTTCAGAACTCTGTAATCCATAAGAGTAAAAGGGTACATGTTGACATGCTTCAGTAGGACATGTCCAGCCAGAGGGCGAAGTGAATAGCAGCCCTTTGAGTTGAGTTATTTCTATTGATCTGGAAAACAACATGCTAAAAGGGGATTTACTTGACAAAGGGGGCGAGTGGAGGCCTCATCTCCATTTCATTTGCCAGAGCACTGAGCTGGACCCCACTTTTCTCCTCAACCTACTGGGATTTTTGCAGGAACGCTGGACAAATGCATTTAAGAATGCCTTTTTGTCCCAAAGGCAACTTTAATAAAATAAAAGTTCGAACCTGAGAGGGGAATTTTTTTTCTGCTGCGGCGCCGCTGAGCAACAAAGTGAAGTTCCCACAGTTGTTAATCAGTCACACTGTTTTCTCTGCAGTGCGTGAAAATATAATCAAGGAGAAATGTGGTTGCTTTTGAAGCTTGAGGGAGCGACGGTACAGTGAAGAGGCGTCCATCACAAGATTTAGTCTCTCCACATCCTGAAAGCTCCAGACTGCACGCAATCAAAGCGCAGCCTTAAGACACGCTGGGGGTGATCTGACAGTTTGTAAACACATGTACAGCATCAGTGCATTATCTTAAAGCCTGTGTTTATACAGTAAACCAGGGCGATGACTTTATTGACTTTCAGATTGTGAAGTTTGGTTGATGGGGTGAACTGGTTGTTATGGTAATTGTGTGTTTATCTGCTCGTCTCCCACCATACCAGCGTGCGATATCGATTCCACAGTGAAATGTAGGAAAAGGCATTTACGGAAATTCAATATTATGACTGAAACGCGATGAAGTAGCAAACAGTATTTGATTTCTTTTGAATTGCATTTGTGTGTCCTTAACGTAGACTAACATCATCTGCAGCTCTGTCCTTGGACGGCATCAATCTCATCAATTTGTTACCTGTGGTTGTATCATGGGAAATAGATCAACGGATGATGAATGTGAGCAAGCATTATTTATCACCGGTAAAAGGCTTCATCATTGATCCAGAGATAGTGATAATAACACACTGAAATTACCTATGGTTAATATTAATTGTAATCAAATTAGATGGTAATGAAATAGGTAATGCAATAAATGCTGCAGCTGTGTGTTATACAAAATGCAGAGAAGAACTTTATTATTAAAAAATACAATTACACAATATTTACTGAGTGGTGAAAGAAACCAAGTAGATATTGGAATAGTTCATGGAAAATAAATAGCGCCGACCACCTGAGTGCCACTGATAAGACTGGCTCTCATTCGGAATATTACCAATTATAATTCTGAGCTCAGAGATAAACTTAAATAAATAGAATTTCTACATGGGTTTCTGAGGATGGTGCGTCTGTGGTCAGAGAGCGATTTGAGGAGCGTGGTGCCACTTAGCCAGGAAACTTGCTGTAAGTTGTTTCCAGTTTTTAAGTGACCTCCTAACACCCCTCTGGCCCCATCTGGACCTTTTTAGCGTTGTTTTGAGTGATCATAGATTGGAAGTCATTTGTGAGGGGTTGCTGTGGAGATGAGTTGAGGGGTCAGCAGGGCGGCGGCTGCATCAGGTCCTAATTCTAGGCTCTGTGCTCGTAAGGCGTCTTGTGCTGCCCGCTGCCATGACCTACGCCAGGTCTCTCAGTTTCACGCCAGAGGTCCCGTGCTGTAAATCATAGTCTTCATAGTAGCAGGACTGACACGCTGACTGTCTTGAACTTGGCAGACGTGTGTGTCTGGGTTTCTGGCTCTCCATTTGGCACGTTGTCGGCGTTTCCTCCTACAGTGATCAACTGTAACGACCCTGGGGTTCCAGCCAACGGGGTGAGGATCGGTAGCGACTTCACCTACAACCACACAGTCAGTTTCCAGTGCTCCCCTGGTTTCACCATGGATGCGGAGCGGGCCTCCAGTCTCATCTGCACCAAGGACCGCACGTGGAACGGCACCAAGCCGCTCTGTAGAGGTACACTTTACGTCACCCCTCTAACTTCTCGGGCTGGATCGCCATCAACATGCATAACACATGAAACCCTGCATCTCCTTCCTGTCAGCGATCGTATGCGGTCCGCCAGCTGCCATTCCTAATGGACAGATTGTGGGTGCAGACTTCAACTGGGGCTCCAGCGTTAGTTACTCTTGCAATCAAGGTTACCAACTGTCGCTGCCAACTGTGTTAACGTGCCAGGGCAACGGCAACTGGAGTGGGGAGAAACCTCAGTGCTTCCGTAAGTGGAGCGCTCTCCTCCTACATCCTGCCATTTAAGCCTGACAATCATTTCATTGTAACGCGTCTGCTCCTTTGCAGCTGTGTTCTGTGGAGACCCGGGGATACCGGGTCAAGGACGACGGGAAGACAGAGGCTTCACCTACCTCTCCTCCGTGTCCTTCTCCTGCTACCCTCCTCTGGTGCTGGTGGGCTCCACCAGGAGATACTGCCAGTACGATGGAACTTGGAGTGGCACACAACCCTCTTGCATTGGTAAGATACTTTCATAAAACGTCTAATTGTCTCGTACAGCCTCACTCTACAGTCAGTGGGACTAACGCAAGATCATTCATACCAGAATTGTTGTTTGTGTTTCAGATCCCACCCACACGACCTGTGGAGACCCAGGCATCCCTCTCTTTGGAAACCAGAACAACAGTCAAGGCTACCAGGTGTGAACATGTGCTCACACATACAGTACATTGAAAAACAGTATTTAAAGGCGTTTCATTTTTATGTATACATGTATAAATTGTTACTGTATGTTATATTTTTTCGTACTATAAAGTGCAAGGTTAAATCAGAGAAGATCAATGTAGATCTCAGATCTGTAAAGTACGTCACGATAAAGCGCTTTCATAATATTTTTTTTTTCATCTGGGCTCATTCATGAAGTTATTATACAGAATTGTAACTATCCATTATTTCATGACATGAAACTCTTGAAATTTCTCTTGGATGTCTTGGATGACTCTCATGTATAAAATGTGTACTTGTAATCAATTATCTACTACTCCTGAGTGTTGATTGTACTGAGAATTAGTTATTAAGGTCACAAATAATTTACAGCATCAAGATCCTCATACAGTGTTGCATATTCATTGTCTGACCTGCGTCCTCCTACAGATAAGCAGCACCGTGTTCTTCAGCTGTAGAAAGGGCTACTTACTGCAAGGCTCCATTTCTCGCACTTGTCTGCCCAACCTCACGTGGAGTGGTTTTCAGCCGGAGTGCATCGGTAAGCACGCTGTCTGCTCAGCTTGCAGAACTGCATGTATAGTTAAGTGCGGAACATAACCTTCAGCAAACATTTGCATTATTCAAATGCAACCTATATATATCCCATAATACTCCTCCTTGGCTCACTCGCTCTCCGACACGTTTTCCTTTTCTTGCTCCTATAATTCCTCAATCTCCTCATCCCAACGTTCAACCTGCTCCTCTAAATCTCGCTCCCTCTCTCATTAATCTTTAATCTCTCTTTTGGCCGCCCCCTCCCTCCAGCCCACCACTGCAGCCAGCCGGAGCTGCCAGCTCAGTCTGATGTGAGAGCCATTGAACTGCCATCCCTTGGCTACACGTTGATCTATACATGTCAGCCTGGCTTCTACTTGGCTGGAGGATCAGAGCACCGGACCTGCAGGTCTGATGGGAGTTGGACAGGGAAACCGCCGCTGTGTGCAGGTACAGTGCAGACATGGTGACGTTGCATCCGCAAAGGAACAGGGAAGAATGATATGAAATATGTAAAACACATTTATAGCATCATTTTTGCTGCTGTTCACTATTCTTAGTGCAGGTGAATAGAGGAAATGCCAAAACGTATGAACTGTAGTCATTTGACCAGCTGCTCTGAAAGCACATACACATGCATAAATGAATTATTCATCTACACTTAAAAGTAGGCTCTGCATGGGCAAGCATGATATAGAGATAATAATTCAGTATCAGTATATTACAAAAGCACCAACAATTCAGCGTAGTAGGATTTTGTTTTATTATAGACTTACTGCCCACACAATCATATGAATAAATGATGGTTGAACATGCAGAACACTGCCACCTAGCTGTGTGGGGTCAAAGCACAACACAAGCCAAACCACTTTCTGCCATAAATCTGAAACGTCCTATTGCTACTACTCCATGAGCCGCGTTTATTAAAACCCCCGGAAACTAACGCTGAATAGTTCTGTTAACGCGTGTCAGGGTAGGGTGGCCCATCCGTCACCCGGTTACGTCGCATGGAGTCGCACACACGTGCGCGACCACTTTGAAACATTAACACGGGGGCAAAACCTGAT
Source organism: Betta splendens (assembly GCF_900634795.4). Classification (NCBI taxonomy): domain Eukaryota; kingdom Metazoa; phylum Chordata; class Actinopteri; order Anabantiformes; family Osphronemidae; genus Betta; species Betta splendens. Next base: position 6,592,490 of record NC_040891.2, read on the forward strand.
TAGGCCGATGCGTCCCATTGATTTGGTTAGCGGGAGCGCTGTAGTGCCTATAAATAGTGAGCCAGTGTTAACAAGGTCCACCTGACAAATAGACTGCCATTAAGACACCCTGAAGCATTCGCCCATACACATACAGTCAGCGATGCACAATTATCCAGAGTAGACGAATGCTTCAAACAAAGACATGCTAGGTGGATGTGTGTGTCGGGGATCGCATGCCAAGCGGTTGCTGAAATATAGCGGGTGAGAGAGGTCTGGCCAGTGCAGGATATTAACAGTGCCTGTGGGCACGGTGATGGAAGGGCGGCTCAAAAGACTGGCAGCTAATAAAGTAGCAGGCGGGAGGAGTGTTTGCACACACGTGTCGGTCTACATTTATCCACGCTGATGCCTGCGCCCATAAACCACCACCAGTATACCTGTCGCTGTTTGTAATTGCGTGTGAAGCCCCCGCTTGCTGTGTGTGTGTGTGTGTGTGTGTGTGTGTGTGTGTGTGTGTGTGTGTGTGTGTGTGTGTGTGTGTGTGTGTGTGTGTGTGTGTGTGTGTGTGTGTGTGTGTGTGTGTGTGTGTGTGTGTTTACTGCTGCGGCGTGCTCCCTGGCCCTGGCTGAGCACTAAGGCATTATTGAAGCGCTTCCCTTGAAGCTGCGAGGCTGTCTCTGTGACTCAGCCGTCACCCGCAGGGCGGCCCCTCGCTCCGGTCAACACAGGGGCGGCGGCGTGCGGAGGCAGACAGGAAGTGGTGATGGAGTACATGTGCCACAATTAACCTCTTAGCTCCGTTGTTTGAATTCAAAAATTGGACCTTGTCCTCCTTGTTACAGGAAAAAGGACAAAGAATGCGTTGGTAATGATTTTGCTTTGCTTGCTCTCCAGCTGATAATCGCCCAATTGGTAAGAGCCCTGTGGGAACAGTACAGGAGCCACCTTCCAAACTACCAGGTAATGTGTTTAGCAATGTCCTGAAGTAAATAAATTTTATTACATATGAGTTCCTGGTCAAAGGTCCAAAACAAGATGATTATTCGCTCTACTTTTGAGCTGTGGATAAATGTAATAACTCTATTCTTTGATATTTGGATCCTGCAGTGCTATGCCTTGTTTTTCATCGTGTCGTCCCTCCTACAGTACCTGCTGGTGTGTTTGCCAAGAACTCTCTGTGGAGGGGCTCGTACGAGTACCTGGGGAAAAAGCAGCCGGCCATGCTAAGCATCACTGCCTTTGAACCCTCCAGCAACCGGGTCAACGGGACGCTCATCGACCACAGCGGAGTGGAGCTCAAACTAGCTGGTGGGTAAAAAACCACAGCCTCCCTGGGTTGTGTCCACACAAGACGATCGGTGGGTATATTCAAGTGAGGACAAGGAGCAGGAAATCAATGCAGTCCCTGCACAGACGGGATCATTCCTGCCGTTACAGAGCAGCAGATATTTTTTACCCCGTGGCATAATCACCAAGCAGCTGCGATCATTAAGACGCAAATTTGCATCAGTAACAGCTTGGATACTTCACGTCACTGTATCTGGGCGCCATCAATCTTCATCAGCGTGCAGTAAAAATGTTCTCTAGCTCCGACCCGAGTGCCACGCTCTGGTGGTTCTGACTCGCAGAATAGTTCGGCTCCAGTAGCACGGCACCAAATGCCTTAAAACAAACAAACGAACGCTCGCCTCCACTCTCCGCAGGCACGTACAAGAAAGAGGAGGCTCAGCTGCTGCTCCAGGTCCACCAGATCCGAGGGCCCGTGGAGATCTTCGTCAACAAGTTCAAAATAGACAACTGGGCCCTGGATGGACACGTAAGTGAATATGCACATGTAAGGCAGCACACAAACACAATTGTGCGTTTGTGTGAAATATGCACCAGCACGTGTGCACACTAACCTTGTCACTGGGGAGATGGAGGGTCCGCCGAGAGTTTTCAATTTAATTAAAGTGTCAGTTAAATCATTGCCTGCTAATCAGGACCGGGCTCCCCTCCGCCCTCCTCGCTCCAGTATTATCCCCCAACCTCAGGCACCTCGCATGCACACGCTCCCACTACTCTGTATGTAGCCACAGTGTGCTGGTGAGCCACTGTGGGGTATTTTTATCTTCAAATTACACAAGAGTCTTTACATTAAGGCTTGTCTTGTGCAAAGTGCGGCGTTCTTCCCGAGAAAGGCGCCTGTGTGTGTGTTTGTGTGTGTGTGTGCAGCCTCGCTGGGCGTGTTTATGTTTGTGCCTGTGAGCGGGGAGGGGAAAAAAAGGGCATCATATTAAATGTCAGCCATAAGAGCGTCTTACAGCTCCTTTGACAAGATATTTCATTTTCTGTGCACCAGCCCCTGACACGTTGATGATCCACTCCTTTGTAAAGCCCAGATATAACACATAAAGTGTATTTCTTCCACTCCTCTCTCCCTCCCTAGGTGTCCTACATCTCTTCATCGAACTCCTTTGTGTACCAGGGATTTGTCAGAGGAAAAGGCTTCGGCCAATTTGGTCTCCAGAGACTGGGTGAGTGAGCCGTCCGCTTGATTATATAAACCACTGTGACCAAGTGGTCTCCTGGGGAAAGTGTATACTGTACCTGTGGGTTTTTCTTTTTTATATTTTCCTTCCTTTGGATTTTTTTTATATCACAGGCATCTTTCACTTAAACATGTGTAGTGTCCTTAAGCAGAGCTGCAAGCGCTTGCACAGCGTGTCATTTCCAGTGTTCATTTCCTCTTACAAATGACCACGTCTGGAGAATGAGGCTGGGAACCCGGCGTAAACAGACGAACACTGTTCACATTCATGATTAATAGTCAGAGAATGACACTCCAGACCCTTGTGTAACACGCTACACGAAATGTTCTCCCCAGTTCGTCCATCGCGTGTTGACGTTGACACGAAGCACTCCTTCATTGTTGCGTGTTGTCTTGATACAGTATAGAAACTGCTCTTTGCTGAATGTCATTCTGAGGTTCTTTCAGCAACTTTCACGCACAGGCGTCCAACTTTTTTTCACACCTATCCATATATTCTGCTTCATGTTTGTGACCTAGAAATTCCACCCACATGATTCCCCTCGCTGTGAATTTTGCTACAGTTTGTATACAGCAGCAATCCTTACATCCTGACTCTATGGATTCGAGCGCCGCTGGCTGTGAAGTAGTTGTGTGTGTGTTCGTTTTTCCCCCTATTGTCCTCGTGCTTCAAAGCACCTGCAACTGCAAACCCCCTTCTACTGTATATAAACTTTGAGGAGCATTAAAAAGAAAAAGTGTAGGTTCAGCGGCTACAAGTCTATTTTTAAACTACAAATAACTGATGAATATACAATGTTTACCTTTTAACATAATATCTTTATCTTCCTGGTTTTTGCATATATTTTTTACAGGAAGTTGCATGTTGGAGCTCAGAACATCCCTGTTACTGCTTTAGTACCAACCCCTTAGTCCTCTTACCCTCCGACCATTTTAGTGGATCAGGTGAGGAAAGACCTTAACAGGCTTCACTGTGGAGTTGACCCAAGGGTGCTTAGAACCTCTGCCCCCCAGCTCATGCACTCAGCACATCTTCAACCTGAACCTGTGTTTGTAGGGAGTCCATGTGGGGTCTACTGCACTGTTTCTATGCAGAAGAAGGCAAAATGGCCCTAGACTTTAATAGACGTCAAATCCCTGCATTTGATCCTCTGTAGTTTGCCCGCGTTTGGATCTCCCCACTGCACTCAGCACCGTCCAACCTGCTGTACCTGGGGAGAAAGTATGTTTAGTCTGACAATCCTGGGATTTCTTGGATCAGTCTGCAGAGTATGTGTCTGACATCCACTATGATCACGGTGCAAGTTTATTGGCGTCATTATTCATCGTGTGTCCACACTCCGCAACTAACTATTATTGAGCCATCTTTAGGGGTCTTTGTTGAAGTTATTCTGTATTTGTGTTGGTGCAGTTCTTTTGAACCAAAAGCAGCTGTAACAAGGCAAAACCATTTACCTCTGGGATTAATAAAGTTTTATGCATCTTGACATGAAGCCTTCATTCTTGCCTGGATACAAATAATGACAATTAAAAGACAGCTTGGCTTCTCTTCTCACCCGGTGCCTTGAGCTGTATATGTGAATGGCAGTCAACAGTAGCACAGTTGTTTCCTATGGGGGATGGATAAAATGATATAAACCTATTATGTGTCTTTGCCAAACAAATGAGTTCACGTTGTCTATTTAATTATATTATTTGGAAAAGCATAAAGGGTTTTAACCTGTTTTATATGTAATGAATTGAATTATTGATGATTTTAACCGGTTTATATATTAAACCTCACTGAGTGCCTGTGGTTCAAATGAATATGCTGCATGTGGAGACATGAAACCAACTGCGTGCTTGCACGTTATTGCCTGTGTGGTGAGCGGTATGCTTTAAAATGCAGCGCTCACAGTGGCTCCTCCTTCCCTGTGGCATTGATCACATCTCATCCACAAAAACAATTCGGATGGTAAACTTCGCGTTGATCCCTGTTGCTCATGGCGACAGATTTAACGCGATTTTAGCTTTTATAAAAGCAAAGCCCGGATTGGAGCGGCTTGTGTACTGGCTTCAAGACAAACCGAGGAACAGAAGTGAAAGACGGGGAGGAGCTGGGTGTCGAACAGGAAGAGCATTTGCTTTGAGCAGGTTTAGAATAGTGTGAAAATCTGCTGCAAGAAGTAAAAGTTGCTTGAACAGCAGGTGCAGCGCTCGCTCCCCCTCCGCCGCACACAGTCTGAGCAAACAGCACTTCATTTATACAGACGACTGGGGCCGGTGCCAGGGTATTTGTGTTTGTGTGTTTAAGTGTGTATGACTAAAATGGAGGCAAGTCTGGGAGATAGCTTGGGCGTCTTGGTAATAGCGCTCTCCAATTTGTCGACGCGCCGGTGTTTTGTTTTAGCTCGGCGGCCTCCGCGCACGCGTCGGGGCGCTCGCGCTCGTCCGACGGGGGGTTGATTGGCAAACGGCGTCGAACCCGACTAATTGAATTCCTTGGTGTTTGTCACTCGTCCTCCGTCGGGGCTTTTTTTTTTTTTTTTTTTTTTTGGCATTCCGCGACAAACAGGTGGGCTGTCACTCCTCCAACGCAGACGCACATCTCCATAAATTAGGAGAATAAAATGAGTTAATAGCTGTCGGCCTTTGATGTCAGTAATTAAGAGTCATTGTTAGGGTAATGAAATTTGACGTTCCCGGGGGGAAATGAAAATAAAGCACGGGCGGAAAAACATGCAAGGAGTCACTTGCAAGTGGAGCATCCCGGTAACCATCTTTAGCCTGGTCATCACGAGTTCCTTACAGAGCAGGGTTCCCTTTAAATTCTGATATTCATATTGTTTGAATATAACCTCTGCTCTAAGTCCATTTGTCCTGAAGGTTAAATTAACACTGAATGTCTTGTCTCTCTTCTCCAGAGAGCTTGGATCCCAGCAGAGACAACCCAGGCTACAACTTCGCTTCCAACAGCAGTTCAGTGGCAGCAGCCATCCTAGTGCCTTTTATAGCCATGATCATTGCAGGCTTCGCTCTGTACCTCTATAAACACAGGTGAGGTAACAAACGCAGGCGCTTTTATGAAGGCGCCTGTTTTATTTAGAAAGGAAAAGACAGTCGCACCATAATCCGTGCATTTCACCAGATTAAAGTAGCATATTTTTGTTTTATCGCTACAGAAGAAGACCCAAAGTTCCCTTCAATGGTTACGTGGGCCACGAGAACACCAACGGACGAGCTACGTTTGAAAACCCCATGTATGACCGCAACATCCAGCCCACTGACATCATGGCCAACGAGACAGAGTTCACAGTCAGCACAGTGTGCACAGCTGTATAGCAACCGCTTCCTCCACAGGTGAGACTCTGAGAGGTAAAGTGGCCAATCACACATCCAAGGCATTAGCACAGATGCAGATCTAATAATAATGTGTTTGTTTCTTCCCTTAATGTTTTCCTACATCCCACCTCCATCTATGTCTTTCTGCATTTCTTACCCCTCCCCGTCCTTCACACCCTCACATGCATCCCCGATTCAGTCTTGGGAGGAGACATGCACCACATCTTCGCCTTCCTGCCAGCAGAGGACTCCTATAGTTCCCTGAGCGGAGGCCAGATGAAGATTATTTTATTTGCTGAAACACATTCAAGAAAACATCTCCGGTGGAAAAAGCTCTTACCTGCAGGAGACGTGAAAACGAAGAAACCACGCGAAAACGACTGTAACAAAACCAACAACGAAATGCTTTTTTTTTTTAAATAACTTTCCGTGGTTTCCTGATTATTTCTCCGTGTTTCGAGGAAAGGCTTCCACCTGAAACTGCGCCCAGCAGGACTACGGCACTGCTGGAGGCAAAGCTGTGATGACTTTTCTCACCGCCCTCGGCCTCAACCCAAAGGGAATATTAACGGTCAACGTTAAGTCAATACATTGACCTGTAGCTAGCAGAGATCTCTGTGCAAGTGAACTGTACGCTGGACATCCCGTGTCGGCCTGTGGAACCAGACCCAGTCTGGACTTTGGTTCACGTTTGCTTCTCATTTTACCCTCTCTTCTGTCACATCCGCCTTGCTTTCTGTGATGAGTAATTGGGAGCCGCGTTTTTCCCCGACTGCTCCTGAGGCTGTTGGCAGAGTTCGTGGGAGCTTGCGGGCCTCTGGCTGAGGATGGATTGAATATTCAGTGAGTTTTGAAGGCCGTGTTGGAGACGCATATTCTACTTTAACCTTTTAAGCTTGACTCCGTATTCTCACCGTTTCTTTTTATTCCTCTTTCATTTATTGGGGTGGTTGTTTGCTTGTCATGGCAGCTGTGTCCAAAACGGGCCTACAAAGTAGCTAGGGTTGCTGAAAAACAGCACTTAGCGATAATGTATGCGTGTATGTAATTGTTACTGAGATGGCAAGAAAGGCCTGGCTGTGTGTATGTTTTCCACACACATGTTGGCTGCATCCCTGTCTGCTTTAGCCCCAAAGAATCCACCAAACATTTCAACAGATGAGTTGCTTGTTGTTTTGTTTTTTTTTTTTATTATTACTTTTTAAGAAATGCTCACGACTGAGTTTAGGCCCATGGCTTTATGTCTTGGACGCTCTGGATTGAATGGGCTCTGATGACTATGTGGAGATCCAGTGGGAGAGCCGAGCCCGAAGGCAGAGGCAGTCTCTACTTCCAACTCCCATCCTCTGTCTCTTGGTTTGTTGTGCTTCTTGTCCAGTCATTTTATTTTACTTCCTGTTCCTGGTGTGTTCTGATGAGAAAGTATGGAATCACGTCTCAAACTGATGCATCCAAATGGAAATGTTAAACACACTTCAGACACTTGAGGAAAAAGAGACACTGGTTGGGTTGAAGCTGAGCTGGAGCCAGGATGGGTCCACTTTTCTTGGACCAACACTGTATATCGCTGTTCATTTTGCGTCATTTCAAGTCAGAACAAAGCTGTGGCACCAAGTTACAGAGGAAGTTCTGTTCAGAAAGAGCTCGAGTGTGATGTCAAATTCCTGGATCAGCTGCCGCATGTATTTTCAGTTTGAAGGTGGTATGTACTGTACTTCTGTGAGATCAAGATGCAGTATGAGCTTGGCCTTAGGAAAACAAAGATCAAAGTGCGGTCATGTTCCGACTCTCTGGAAATGTTCAACTGAAGGCGCTCGAGTCGGAAGAATGGATGAGTCAGTGATGTTTCCCCTCGGGATTGCATTCAGGTCTTTTCCTCAAAGTTAACTTCTGACAGCTCCATCCCTTTGAAACAGAGCAGCGTTGCTTTGTTTTGCCTTCGCCCGTCATGAAAACCTTACAGAAGGCTTCCTCAGAGCTGTGACGGCCGGGGAGTCGCCGGCATACTGATTACTCCGGTGCGTTAAATTGGGAATGATAACTTTAATATGGGGGGGGTAATGCGTTTCTGCCTCTAATGCTAATAGTTCTCGCGCCGGTGTCAAGCTGGGAGACGCGTACACAAAAAGAGGCTTCGAGTGAGGAAACCGCCACTGAATGGACGGCCGGATTCAACCCTGGCTGGTGAATGACGAACCCGATGAGGCGAGGCGGCTCCCAGCGTCGATGCTTTAGTGACGCTCACAATGCGTGCGCATTAGCCGAATGACACCCTGCTCCCAGCTATTTACAGCTAACTATCCCTACACCTGTGTGTCCTGTGGATGCTGAGTGGGGGATAGTGCGCCGGATTCACTGCAGCGAATGGAGCCATTACATGCAATTTGTTTTATTTTGGCCTTGTTTCGTTGTGGACCCCCTGAATTCAACTGAAGCATCACCGCTGACGAGACGGAGCCGCAACGATTTAACGTTTGTTCAACATTCGTGCTTATCTAATTCAGCATGTTTTTGTTGACACGATGAATGGGGCACGAACATTTGACTCGTTTGTTTTTGAAATTATATATGCTAATAACTATACAGTCAAGCAGCAAGTGGCTTTCACAGTCAAATCAGCCCCCAAACCAACAGGTTTTATAATGAAGTCTTTAAAATCACCTAGAGCACATAATTTCCTTCTGAAATCCAGGCCTTTGAAACCAATCACTGTATTGTTCCTTCAATCAGTTTCGCTGTAGGTCGGTAATTGCTTTTACAATTTTATTACTTTTAAAGCTCTCGCTTATCTCGACAGTACAGATAGAATATTGCCCCTTGCCTGCTCTGGCCGTGAATTGATGGAAAAGGAAACGATTGAATTACCCTGGAGATTTCGCTGGGGAGAGGAGCAGTTGCAGTCACATTACCTTGAAGGCATCGCTACTCACTTTCCATAGTTCTGTGTGGCCGTTGCATTGTGCATTTCATTTATTTATTTTTTTTATATTCTGAAATTGCTCCAAACATTCCTGCACGGTGAATAGCCTCATTACGTCCCTGTTAGGTTCTGGTAAGGCCACTTTAAAGCGGTCTTTACGCCTCCATTCATTCCTCCCATGGTAACGTTTACCCACACATTATGCAACACTTTATTAATCTGCACTGAGCATTAAACAAACAAATGTGATTAGCTGGTGCAATAGGACACGATTCCCCCCACTCCCTGGACAGGAAGCATTCTAATGGGTCTGGAATTAGATATTAAATTAGGTTTAGTGTGGATTTGGACAAACAGTGCAATGCAGTTTTTTTTTGTTGTTGTTGTTGTTTTTTTTACCAACAAGGGCTCAGTGTTGGAAAAATGGGTTTTAAAAGGCTACAATCATACAATACCTTCCGTCCATGTTCCTGAATCTCCCCCAGTCTCTAAAAAGCACTTTACATTCATTATAGTGCCTTGTTAGAACCCAGTGATGTGACGGACTAGGAAATTCCAAACCTTAATGTTTCTGTTCTTTACTAACAATTAATGAAAGATTGGCTCACGTCAGAATAAATATGAGTGCTCATTTTAGCTTTTTGTGTAGGAACTGTATTCTGGTGCAAGATGAGTGTTGTGTGTTTAAATTTACCTTTCAAACCAAAGATAGTTCTTCAAATTTAACCATTGTTAGATTGGGCAAAATGTTAACATTGAGCTCAGTTAAAGTTGCTTTGTTTAGTTCAGTTTTACAATAGTCATTATTAAAAATCCTCAATAATTTTGCAGATTTACAGGTTCTTGCATAATAGGAACAGTATCTATGTACAGTGGGTGCATTCTCTTTTGAACATATCTGGGTTAGTCAGAAAGTTCTCAAAGAAAGTGCAGTGGAGTTATATAAAAATGAAGATCAGTGAGTTCTGCCGTGAGAGTTTTCATTTCTAGCAGCTGGCTACTTCCTGGCTCACTTTGCATATTTTAAGACAGAAACTGTTCATCCTAGGTTCATTTTCGTTATCAGCCAGACACAGCTCTGAGTTCCCCCCTGCTCACCATCCCTTCTATAATGAAACACACCACAGCTATGGTCTTTGAGTTCCCATCGACTTCACAGAATTTCCTCACCGTCAGGGACGAGACCAGAAGCCGCGCGATTCACTCCCTGGCACAGGCTGCGCGCATTGAAATCGGCCGGCCGTGCTTTGTGAGATATTCCGCATCAGCTATCGCTCATAATCTCCCATCTTTCATTGTCACCGCATATCGACGGCTGCGACAAAGCCACACTTACTGCCGTGTTGTTCAGGTAATTTGCCTTCACTGTTAAGCCCATTTCAGCAATGACTAGTGGACTCAAGCAGGAGGGAGCGGAAGGAGAGATGTGTTTTGAAAAGCTGTGACGCACAGATACATTTTATTCTATAAAGGGAGATAACGGTGGGCCGATGGTTCCATCATTTGTGAACAGATCACTGGTGGTATTGCTGAAAAACTGCAGAATGTATTTCATTTCACCGAGTGCATCAGAATTTATCCACCTATCTATACTGTGTTCAGTATCTGTAATCCGACAACTGCTCCTCTGTTTGTGCACAGTAATGGAAAGAAATTTGCGTTGTCAATAATCGTCAGCCTTGGAATACAAACATAGAAATAGAATGTCTAGTTTATCTTTACTACGATATTGCAAAGTATTTACCGAGAGCTGCTTTTTTACTACCAGAGACTTTACATTGCTGTGTGTTTGCCATCGCAACATTCATCCATGTTTAGTTATTTCATGACAGTCCAGTGGATCTCTCGCGTACAGTAGACTCTACAGGAGCCTGAACCTCCATAGCAACCCTTGGCACCTAACTTTGGGCTCCGCAACAAAAAAAGAGAAGATCCAGTGTCAATGTCTCGCTGTACACCAAAAGGGTTTCCTGTAGAACGTGGACTCAAGCAGGCTGTGTGTAACTACAGAGGGAAGATGTCTCTAAGAAAATAGAATATGTTAACGAATAAAAAACCTTTTTTTGTACAGAGATATATTTTTATGAATATACATTTGTAATATAAAAAGAAAAAAAACTTGATTGACATATGTAAATGTTTTTTTTTTCATTATTGTAGTACAAATGCTAGTGGGGAGTATATGAAAAATCTATATAAATAAATATATATATATATATAAATAAATATAAATATATACAAAGAAAAATAAAAACAAGGCTTTTTTGTATATGTAAAAAAGATTGTAAATAAAAGTTTACATACATACTGTACATATGTAAGACCCACCATGGCTTGTCTGCAATATATAAAATGTATTTTATCTGTCTGTATATGATGCTTTGCATTGTGTCTAAGCTTATTCTACTTTCTTGAACTTGAAACTTATTTTGAAGGTTTTGGAATAAAATGTAAAACCTACTTTTCAACCAGGTTTTTTTTGTGTGTGTGTGTGGAATGCGAATGAAACGTTTCACGCATCCGACCTCGGGTCTGGGGGTAAGAATGTCATTAAGCTCTTCAGCATCTCACACACTAATACTAGACACTAGAGTCATCTCCCCTTGTACTGATGAGTATTTCATCATTTGATGTGAACTGTGCAGTGTTTTGAAATCTCACCTACTGTAGCTGTCATTTTCGCTGCAGCACAGTTGATAATGGCAGCAGAAAATACCCTGCAGCTGCTTCTCTTTTGTGCTGTTGATGTACTAAAAGGCGGTTGTGGCAACGCTCCGCTCTCATCGTTTACCCGCAAGGTTTAACATTTCTGGTGTAGGCTGATATTTTATTCAAAATAACAGCTTTAATAGGTGTTTTGTCTACATTTGTGTCATCATTTCCTTCCAGAGCTATTTGCACGTTGATTATGGTGATGGGACTTTGTGGTGGTCGATGCCAGGTCTTAAAACAAAACCTATTTCAATGCCTGATCCTGTCTGGCTGTGTTTGACCCAAATATTGGCAGGGCCAGAGCCTCGTCTGGACCGATTAAGTCAACAGCCCTACACAGGTCACTCCTGTTCTCCACCAGGTTTCCCACGGCGATTAATCAAACCTTGTCAAGCTGCTCTGCCCTGCGGAAAGCGCTCGCTCACAGCAGCCAGTCGGCCTTTAGTCCTCGCTAGACTCCTCGGTGTTTGTTTTGCAAGTATGAGGCATTAACATAGCAGCTCCTCCGCTTTATCACCCACTGACAATGCCCATCAAAAGCCATGTATTGATTTCAATTCCAGATGGATAAGCCACGCGTGCTGCCATCTCACAAACACAAGGCACTCTCTGTGATCAATGATAATGGTTTATCCTAATTTCAGGTCGTTTGTAAAATGGTAGAATCGTAGTGAGATTCTGGGACGTCTGCATCGGGAATTACTCCAGTGTAGGTTTCACTCTGGCTTGATTCTCATTGACTCTGGCTTAATTCTCAATATTGGCACTATGGCCTCTGGGAAGTTTAAGTTGTGATTAATTTTCAGTTATTGGATGATCTCTCCTGTGAGTCGCTGTTGTACTGTAGCTCTCTAATACAGGCTCACAAATTTGTGAGTAACACATATTTTCACCTGCCAGCTCTGAGAGTTCATTACAACGCTAACGTCCGTTTCGCTGCCGCGCCACCCAAACGTCTCCCTCAGGCCTTTTAACATCAATGAGAAAAGTTCAGAGGAAGAAGAACGGAGGCGAGCGGCTTTTCAGCGCTCTCGAGAGCTGCCTTGAGCGCGGTATTGCGAGACGACAATTAGCTCCGTCACTTTTATCACCGCTCAGAGACTGACGCGTCACTGGCAAAGCCGCGCGCTCCGCCGTCTTGCCCAAAATGACAGCTTCCTGCAATTACCCAGGTGTCCGGCAGCCATGTTCCCTTTGTTGCTTTTTTAATAAGAGGAGCTTATTACGCCGAACCGAAAAAACAAGACTGCAATTCATTGCCGAGATCATTTGGGACTGAGCAAGTCCCCATCTCAATTTACAGCATATGAACTGTATGGAGGTCCTCTCCGGGAGGCTGCGTGTGGCGTTGACGAATGAAAAACGCAGTCATTACACTCTCATCAGGCTGATGCAGTGTTTAAACAGACACATTTCAGTGTGTCGCTTTGTTGGTCAGCTGATTATCATGTACATATATTGTTGATTTGTATCATTTCCTGCATTGAACCCAGTTTTTGTAACGGGAACAAATCCGCTGAATTTCCGACCATTGCTTGTTTCACCGTGTCAAACCAGCATATTCAAGGATCATGTGATCATGAGTAAATATGAGTTTCAGCACTTCCCGCTCGTCCTCCCCATGTTTTCATGTTACTTGAATCAAGCTGGCTCCTCGTGTGTGACTGTCAAACGGATTCATTAACAGATTTGTGTAATTATAAGGGTAATTGATGGGGAATCAGCGGGTAAGCGTTGCATTAATGAGGCTGCTGAGTGCAATGTTTTCATTTGCATTATGTTGAGTTGACGTGGAGCGAATATTTACATTCTGTGAAATCACAGCGTTCGCTTGTAGTGAAGAACTCATTTTGGAGAGTGCTCAGCTTTATTTTGGCCTGCAGTTCAGCTGCCAAGTCCTTAGTTTCCACCAAAAGCAGAGGCGTCAGCTGGCACCTATTCAGGGGAAACTCTCTAATATTACAGTCATTTGACTGAACAACTAGCAAACATCGAACAGATAATGTTACACTTCCTCCTCCAGTCTGTTGGCGGCGCTGTGGCTTTATTGTGCGTTGATGTTTGTGGTTCTTTTTTCTTTAGGTGTGTCTCATTTCATTGATTTGCATCTTGTTGCTAGTTGCAAGTGTTTTTTTTTGTGGTCGTTGTTTTTTTTCTACTGTTTTCCAACTTATTAATTTTTTCTCTTCTCTTGCTTTTGAACTGACTTTGTTAGTTCAGACTTTGGATCATTTGTAATTCAATTGTTACTTCCTGCTGTAGTTTTCCCAAATTTAGTATTTTTGTATTTCCAGCCTTGCTGTAATTTTTCATTCTGTACTTACTAATTCTTAGACAAGCAACTTGACATCTCTGCTCTTGGGTATAACTTATTAGCTGTTACCGTTTGTGACACAGTGCATGTGGCCACTTACAGAATAAGTCTGTTCCATAACTACAGTTAAACACGTATGTGAGCTATGACGCAGGTTCTTGTTTGTGTAATCACTCCTCCTGTTCATATCGACTGTGAATAGAATCGTTCAGGATTGAAGTGATGCTATGACGCTTCCTCTCTGCTGATCCTGGAGCATCTCCAGCTTCTCCATCTCGCAGCTGCAGTCTTTCCTGGGTTGTGGCACATCAAAATGCGAGATGTAAGTCTCAGATGGATTATGGGTAAAGAGGAAAATGATAGATGCTAAAAAAATAAACATCTGACCACTCTGATACAGTAACTCACACAAAGGCATAAAAATGTCCTGAAATCAATCAACCAAACCCAAACTTGCTCCTCAACTAAAGTTAGGATCGTTTAGCTCCTGGTGACGACAACAAAGGTTCAGACTGAGAGAAAGAGGGTAGAAAATACTGCATGTACTGTAGGACCCTCCATGTTTGACCTCATCATCAGAGTCCTTCATAGAAAACTCCGAGCGAGAGTCGGGCTTTGTCAGAACTGCACAGAAGGGCAAGTGATGCTGAAGATGTGCAGCCTACAAAAGGAATCTCTGAATTGAGGTCACATATTGACCGAAGGAGGTCCTCTGTGTGTTTAGAGAAAGCCGTGAGAACTACTGCTAGATTTAAAATGTGCATTCAACAGCTCCTGGGCTTGTCTGACACTAACTGTGGACTTCATCAGGTTTTGCAGAAAGAAACTACGATGACGTCACATGGCATTTTTATGCTACAGCATTTCGGCTGCAAGATATTTAGCTGATTTATTTCACACTTGGACGTGAAAACAGCATCGCACACCTTTGGCAGCTGCAAAGCCGTGATGGGAAGCTTTAAAATGGGTTCACTGGTGTCACACAGTGCCCCGACCCAGCGGGTGGTGACAGGGCGACAACCCGCTGGTTGGGTCAAGTAATAAGCCCTGGTCAGGCAGTGAAGAAGACACTCTGCCCCCTCATTTAGATGAGATGTGGACTGTGGTGTCAGACAATATAGCATCAATCTGTCCAGATGTGCTCACGAGCTCCTGTGTCAGCACTAACACACTGCACTGAAAAAGTCTATTGGCACAAGCTAAAAAGTTATGTTTTGTGTCGCTGAAGGCATCATTTTCTAATATTTCTAATTCAATTTGAAATTGATATTGGGGAAACTAAGTTACATCAAACCCACTCAACTTTTATTTATGTAGCTGATACGATAAATCACCGGTTTTCCTCCGAGGGCCTGACAGCCTCATCCTTAGACACGAATAAGTCCCCAACAACCTGTGAGAGGAAGACGGATGACGAAGCAACACGTCTCACGCAGTAGATTTATTCATTCTTACTACAGCGGAGCAGACGCCCTAAACATTTTCTGAAACCTCTTGTTTCCTCCTCGGTTGTTGATCTTGTCGCCCTTTTGTCTGCGCTGCGACTCAGCCCTCGCGTCTCCTCGCACAATGCGCGGCTTAGCGGAAGGCGAGGCAGCATCCGGGGGAAGTAATCAGCTTTGTGTTGGGTCAATAACGCGATCAGATGAACCCATTGTTAATTGTGGATGAGGATTACTCTGCACTTGTACTTGCTTCCCCCTCGGAGTTAAGGAGAAGATAAATTATGAATAAGGTATTCATAAAACATTTACTTATTTATGGAGATTAGGGGATATTTAAGACTGCTCTAATTAAATTTGGCTGATCCAAGGTATTTTGCAAGAAATCCCTGTAGCTAAGGTTTAATTCAGTTATTAGAATGGAATATAAAGGAACAAAGGGCAGGAAAGGCATTTATACACAAACATATTTTGACATGTTCCTCTTGTGCAGCAGATTTAGAGGTATCTCACAGTATCTGTATGTGACTGCATCTCAGTGAACACATGATAATCTGAAACATTCATGTGTGCATTTCCATCAGTTCTACATGTTCATGCATGCATGTTTCATGGCACCATAGTGCTCTCTCTCTCTCTCTCTCTCTCGCACACACACACACACACACAGACATCTGTGGAGTGAACGCACCCTCGGGTTGCCTGCATCACTGTCCAAGTGGTTCACAGAGAGATCAGACGTCCTGTGTGAGAGCAGGTTCATCCGCTTAGCCTGTTTTCTGGCATCATAATCGTGCAGCCTGGTGGAATCAGACTGAAAGAAAAACAGTTTTATTGCGTCGATGGATGCAGCATGTTGACCCTGCACCTCAATGCATAGCACATGTGCTTAGATGATTTCGGGTTTGCCTGAAATAACTTGAATAGCTGACACTTTATGTGCTCTGCTCCCACGTGGCCCCAACAGACATCAATGGAACCTGACGTTTGAGTTCCCACTGCTCTTCATCTAAATGTTGATGACAGATTGAGTCCAGTCCAGAAACTACTGAGATACAGTATGTCACAGCACTTCCCGCTGTGATACATGACATCTGGGTAAAGACATACAAGAAGTACTTGTCTAGAAGAGGAGATCTGATGAGTTGCGCAAATACAGAAGAGAGAGGGGTGACTGTGTACAGTGGAGGCTTCATTTAAAGTAGGCGCGTCGAAGATGCTGCAGGCAATGCAATCACACATCCTCTGTAATGAAAATAACTTGGTTGCTAACTTTAATGTCAGGCTCTTTACAAGGTGCAACAGATGAGCAGAGGAAAGAGAAGCTGCTGCATATTTTTCAAATCATGAAAAAAAGTTTCTAATTATGTGATCAAATCCACATATTGGTGGGAAAGTACTGAATCACAGTATTGTGTCTTATAAAAGGACTTTTAGTCAGATTTCATCCAAAGTTGAGGTTGTTTCTGCTTATGTTAGCCAGGCTGCACGGTTTCCATAGCAACAACACGTCTCCTAACTGTGAGAACAAAACGCTGTTTGACAAAGTTTTGTCAACCTACACAAGTGTCATGTAACAGATTTCGCCTGAAGGAGGAGTTGGTTCGTTCCTGCTCCGCGTAAAACCAACACGAGACACCTTTAAATCAACACGCGATCCACGGAGCGAAATGGGAAATGGCAGCGTCATCAAAGAGCGTGCCGCATGTGGGAATGTGTTCCTCTCTCTTATTTCTGTCTGTCGGCTGTTCCTCCGCGTCCTTGCGCGCTTTGCTCCCGTCTGAGCGAGAGAGGAGAAACGGAGGGAGGCGGCAACGCGACGCGGGCGGAAAAAGCCGGACCGCTCACGTGGGCGTCGGCCCGCCGTTAATTTACACTGATCCAAATGGAATTAGTGTCTCACGGCAGTTTACATGGACGTGGGTCCAGGAGAAGCTGCTGGGAAGAAGAAGAAGCTGGTTCTTCTACTTTGGTTCCTTTAGAACGTTCAGGTCCAGAAGTGTTTGTTTGGGCTAATACATGAGTGATGTCATGTCTGTCGATACAGGGGATAGAATGTTGTTTTTATGATGAATTATATCATATGATAAATGAGTGATAATAGCTGATTCAGTGGTCATCAGACGCATAGAACATATTAAAACCCACTTCCTTCACAGCTGTTTATGTTTACTCACTCCTCTTCACTGCTCCATCTTTCCAACGTGGCCCCTTGTGTCTCCTTCCTCATTCCAACCTTAGCCTGCTGTACTTTTCCCCCGAAGCCACGACATTTCCATCACATTTTTAGCTCTATTCACGTTTTTTCCCCTCTTTGCCCAACATCTCACCTCCGTTTTCATCTCTCCCTGCCGCTCTGTGCCGCCATCTTATCATCTTTGGCCTGTAGATTAGATTTTCTACCTATTGGGATGGCATGGATGCCGGAGGGCCGCATTTAGATGGAGCTCTGCACGCACACGCACACACACACACACACACACACACACACACACACACACACACACACATATATACTTTTTATACAGACATCCCTTGCCTGGAATAAATATGTCATTCATGTATCACTGTACTGCCTGGGGCCAAACTGTTAAGGTGTCTTGACACCGCTCATCACCTGGGAACACACACACACACACACACACACACACACACACACACACACACACACACACACACACACACACCTCCTCCATTCCTCTTTTGTCGCCCAGAACACGATCTGACAGATTAGAATCCATCAAATGATGAAACTTGGGTGAAATGTGACTGTAAGTGTGGCCTTTGTCATTCAAACACAAATGGGGCTTTGGATCATTTTATCTGCCTCATACTCTACAGCAACTAGTGTTTCAGTGTAGTTACTGTAGACTAAACTGTGCGAAGGAACAAATGTGCAGCAGTAGGTTAAAAAAAAAAAAAGCATCCTCCCCAAATCCCCAAATGAACTGGGTGACTCGGCTTCAACTTCGGCGCTCAGCACAAAATGACATCCTCAAAGTGTCAAGCTGGTTGAAGATGAGGTGGCGCGACTCCGTGTGAACCAAATGTTTCATTTCACACTGCAGATTCATTTGGCGAGCGTGCAGCGTCGCGCTCCACCCCAGCTGCTCTGCAGAGCATCACAGGGAAGGCGCAGCATCAGTCTCTCAGGTGATAGATTGGAAATCAAAGTTTTAATCATACACTCTGGGCTGTTGCCTGGCAACAGGGCTCCCCTCGCTGAACTTGTCTGTTAGCGGAGGAGAGAGAAAGAGGGACCACGGGGTCTGGAGCTGCGTGACACGTGGAACCGGATCAAACATTCAGAAATTAAATACTTTCAATTAGCGGCAAACATCAGTCAAGTTAACGCTGCGTGCTGAAATGCGCCGTTCTCACCTCGTCCAGCTTATTTGGGCTTTGTTGAAGCCCATTTGTCTTTAGTGCCGCTCTCTCGCGCAGTCATCGCTTTGCGCCTCGCAGCCGCGAAGCGCTTTGTCTGCGCAAAAACAAAAGCGCCGCGTGCCTCAAACTGCGTCCGGTGGAAACTGCGGCGCGGGCAGCGCGGATCCACGTCAACCGTAACGCTGCCAACGGCGTCTCTGGGCGCGTTCCACTAATCGCGCCGTCCGTCTGCGGAGGGAAGTCGACCACGAACCTTTGAGATTCCTCGCGTGGATGTTTGTGGCTTTAATTAAAGCACCAATTGTTGGTATATCGCGCATCCTGCCCTTTCCCAGTGTCCCAGCTGTCTCGTGATCATTAATCATGATCTCAGAGATGAGTCCATTCTTTGCTTGGGCAGTGGATGAACATCCACTCTCCTTTCCTTCCGCTGCAATGAGACCAGACAGCGTCTGAATAAGTCCTGTTGGAGCCTGTTGCTTTGGCAGGAAATCAAACGGATCCTGTCCGGTGCCTTATTTCAGACACACACCTCTGTCTTCCTTCTGCTGACAGGCTGAGGAACCGGCACCTAAAACCTAATCCTGCTACAGGCGTGTGTGTGCGTGTGTGTGTGTGTGTGTGTGTGCGTGTGTGTGACCCTGTGATGGACGGGTGACCTCACACCCAGCGTCCTTTAACGTAGCGTTGCACTGATAGAATAAACGCTCGAGCCTTGGCTTCAATCTGCCTGCGGACGTTTTCATGTGTAAATGCTGAGCGTGGAAGAGGATGAATGATCACTGGGCTCCTCTAATAATAATACGCTTGCATCTTCCTGCACTCTATTTCAGTCCATTCTCCTGTTTTTTAATACAGGCCGTCTCTTCCTTCCTTTCACTCGCTGACTTCTTGTCTTCTGCGTCCCGTTGTCTAATGACTTCCCTCGGAGGCGACGTCTGTTGATTTTGCCTAAACAAACTGCAAAGTGTGGTCTCCGGGCTTATTTGCATGTTTTATTGCAGAGGAGGGAGCCAGGTGTGGAACAAGCAAACTCCCCCACAAATTAGGTTCCCGGCATAAACGCGAGTTGAACTTCTTTGGGTTCACACCGTGTTGAGCGTGAGCTGCATCAGCGGTGCTTGTTTAATGCATGCGTGTGCAGGTCCCGACCGTTGTAACGTCACATCCTGTGTCTGTGGCCCCCGGTTCTTTGTTAAGTTACACTTTTCTATTTCTATACGGTTCTGCTGCGGGGTTCAGTTTACTTTAATTCCTTTCTTTGTTTTTCTTTTTCAAAATGAAGGTCCAGCAAAAACTGCAGAGTAATTGTATTCTGCATGGCAATTAATCTTCCGAGGCTGCATTGATGTAAATGACAGGGCTTTTTTTTATTCAAAGAAAAACAATTTACATTATTTTAGGAACCAACCCTTTTAGAGGAGCAAATAATAAACACTTGACCTTTAACCTCGCAATTTGTAAAAGGTGCACCTGCACGGGAGCGCTGTTCTGTGATTCCCTCTTGATAAGTTGGACCTTTCATCCGCCCCGGTTCGCGCATAGATCCCTCACATCAACAGGAAGCTGGATGGGAAAAAGGCCGTGGATGAAAGTGCAGAGGCAGCAGCCGCCGCTGACGTCCTCATTCCTCCTCTCGCTGCCTGTTTGATTACAGCCGTGTCAGGGCTGAGCCTTAATTTCATTCAAGATCACGGTGTCTCCTTTTGATGATGCGTACGATGGGAAACAGAGGGGGAATCAATCAGCGGCGGGCTCCGACAAGGAGAGCTTGCAGTTACACACATACCTGCGCCAATATTATTCTTTTCCCCGTGTTCATTATTTCTGAACTCACGTCCCCTCTTCTCCTCCTGCCTCCCATCACTCACACGCTAAATCGCAGCCCTTACATGATGCGAGAGAATTTATCCCCCGTGAGAAACCACCTCCCATCTTATCTTTTCCCATTTTTTAATCACACACACTCTCTCTCTCTCTCTCTCACACACACACACACACACACGCGGGCAGGCAGCAGCAAACATGTATTTTGTGGCTTTTGTCAGCATGAGTCCCAGTGGAAATGAAGCTGTGCAAATGTTCCATCTTCCATCGTGTGTGTGTGTGTGTGTGTGTGTGTGTGTGTGTGTGTGTGTGTGTGTGTGTGTGTGTGTGTGTGTGTGTCATCATGTGTCAAATGTGAAGTGTCCTGTTACCAAAAGAACGTAATGAAGGTGGCCCTGCCAGCGGTAAAGAGGATCAGTGCAGGATGGAGGAGCAGATTCAATTAGCTTTGTGGGCGCCATGAAATGGTGATAATACAGGCGGGTAATGTCAACAAGCATCAAATGGTTCCACGTTTTTTTTTTTTATGTTTTTCCTCCTTTTCTTCCTGCCTCTGCACCCTGCACGCGTTTGTCCTTCACGTCCGTGGGCAGTTGGGGTCACGCGCGCTGTAAATCGCTGCTAGCAGGACGTGCAGCCGGTGCCATTCATCAATGTAATTAGCGGCGGGCGCGCGACCCCGCCGCTGCGCACATGGCTGCCCGCGTCCTGACGGCCGATCTAACAGCCACCCTCCGTCCACGCCGTCGCTCAGCTCGCCTCCGAACAGGGGGCGCGTGCACCTGTCACAGCCTTCACCTGCTCCGTTCTATCGCCCGCCCCCCTGCACTCGCTTTCATTATTTGTTTTCTGGCTTCTCTCTCTCTCCCCCGGATGAGAGAGACGCAGGGGGGGGGTTCCAGGCCCTAATGGGGGTCTGTGTGCACGGCCGTTGGAGCGGGGAGCGCGCGAGCGGGCCGCGGCTTTGTGACATTGGTTCATTTGTCATTTCGCTTGAGTGGTGCAGTAATTACTGCCGCCGGGGGCTCGCGCTCACGTCTGGGGCGCAGCCAGAGAGCGCGAGGAGTGCCGCCGACGGGAGCGCGCGCTCCCCGGGGGAGGCGCTCCGCCCTCTGCCCTCGCCGCGAACGCGCCCGTCGTCGCCCTCAGCTCGCGTCGCCGCCGCAATGACGTTACATTTCTAAAGCGCTCTTAGGGGGAGACGTCGGAGCCGCGGTTCCGCGTGCACAAATCCCAATCCCGCGCATGGAGCGCGGAGATGGAATTCAAGACAAAAAGCAAACGCAAAGACAGGAAGTGTGTCGAATCTTCCCACGTCCTGCTGCGACGAAGCTTATTTCACGAGGCTCTTTCTCTCACCCACCCGTTTCCACCCACATTCTCCTCATCGCGCGTCCCCTTGTTCTCAGTAGGTGCTTGTTAATTGCCGGGTCTTGGCTGAAGAGGTTACGAGTGCTCCAGCGCTGCGCGGTGAGAGAATATGTCTTGTTGACTCCGCGTCGAGCCGGAGTCTGCATTCGGCACCGCGGAATGCCAAGTCCATTAAAGTGAGAAGGGTTCATTCGTCACACTTTCTATTGGTGCGGCGGTAATGACCAGGTATGCGGCTGATGAATGGCCTGATCTTTTCCTCTCCCTTATAATCAGGTGTTCCTGCAGGAACCCCGTGTTTAATGTGAGGATGTGCTGGATGCCGACACGGCCCAGGATCTATTACCGGGCCCGGATGGACGCGGAGGTTCTTGCCCCCAAACGTTCCAATATCAAATCAATCATCTGTTTAAAGATGTGGTATCAGCACTAGAGGCTGGAGACTCCATCCTGCCTCTGTTTATCATTGGCGTGGATTATAATTGATAAGGGACCTCTTGCTTGAGGCTTTCTGGGACACGGACTGTATGTTCATTGGTTTAGTTGTTTAATAGCAGTAGCACTTTGCTTTACTTAAATCAGAAATGTCCAACATATAATTGGTTTTATAGTTATGCATCGTACAGGTCATCTTTCATCGTGTAGTTATTTCAGCAGTGTTTATATTTTTGCTGGAGATTCATCCGCTGAAAGACTTTGGTCAGGCAAGTTGTGCATTGGTTGATTACTTCACATGCAAACGTGTTCATTAGGTTGCATTTTCGTAGTCGCAACAGCTGGAAGTGTTTACGTTCACACACTGCACAGCTGTCTGTCAGATCTGCTGGGCAACACATCTCATGTGCAAAGTGGGTTTGTGATGACTTCCAGCTGGGGTCAGACCAGTCGACGCCCGTTCCAGTCGCCCTCGTCCTGGAGGCTGAACAGGACCTCTGTGGTTCCCAACAGGGACGTTCCTCTCGTGTCATTCTGGTCGACTGAGCTGAGAGCGAAACCACGCTGGCGGTTATTCTGCCGGTTCAGTAGAAACTTGAGGAGGCCAGCTGCTGATAACACCATGGGACGTGTCTGGGAACGGCCGGCGAAATGAGTGATATTGAGGAAATGCACAAGGATGCGGTGCGATAAGGCTCCTTCTGTTTGAACGCGACTGGTATTGGTTTAATCTTGAACACAGAGGTTCATTCCAGTCAGACGGACGCACTGTGGGAGAGGCTGAGGTGAAACGTTGGGAGAAAACGCTGACAGGCTCGGCTTTGATGGGGAGGAAAGGGAGGAGAAGTCAAGATTGAAGAGACAAAAATAGGGCAATGGAAGATGCACACATCTCTCTCTCCATCACAAAGAGCTGAGTAAAAAGCTATTTTCCACGTGTTGTGTGCATAGAGAGGATAAACCATTTGCATATTATTTTAATAATATCTTAAGAGATTTTCCCTTGTTAGGTTTCGCCCAGGCAGGAAAGACTTAAATCATTACGCTGAGGACTTCAAACACTTGAATACTTCAATAACATTCTCCTCTTTGTGCTCGCTTTGCAAATATAATTAGAATGAAGCGCAAATCTTTTTAAAAGCTTTTCTTTTTATTGAAGCGATTGAAGGCAACTTTAAGCCTGTTGAGTGTTAAATCTACTCTAACTTCATATCAGACCTGTTGACCACAACGGCGAAAGATCACAAGAGTGATGCTGAGTCATTTGTGAAAATCAAGCAGGTTCACACATTTGCACAATCTGTAAGTTTACACAAAGCAAACTATAGTCATTTTACCAAAGTGCAGCATATTGGTAGTACTCTAGAATGTGACTGAAGTTTCAAGTAATTACTGGATGAAAAATTAATAATTGGAGCCAATTAAAATGTCTGAGCAGTCAACTTGAAGAAGTGATGTTTATGCTGCTAAACATGAAACATGTGGTAAATAATAATGAGCTAAACCCTAGAAGAAAAGCTCATTTCTCCCACACTGTAATTTGCTGCTTTGAACCACTTTGACCTGTTTATTGTCATCATTTCAAAAGCTTAATCCGAGTTATTGACTAATTTGTTTGTTGAGCCAAAACCTTTGTTCGTCGAGTGTAGAAAAGACTCAAATGCACTAATAACTAACATTTGCACTGCTTCGCTCAGTGCAAGTCTCAGGAAGCTTTACTTTGACACGCGACATTTCCTATTAAGTGTGAATGCGTCACATATACAGTATCAGCAGAGGTTCAGGCAGAATAATGCATCAGGGAAATACGGTAGATCAGGGTTATATATTATAAAAATACATATATACTAATGAATAGTGAGAATATGTCACCATGACAACCTGTGCACCAATAACATTAGTCTTCATGTGTAACCATGACCATGTATTCATCATTTACTGTAATGTGCAAAAGGCAAATATTGGCTCCTGGACAAACAAGTCTGCTGCCCAGCAACAGTTAGAGACGAGACAGAGGAGGTGACAAACAACACTCTAATATTTTATCCATCAATTCTAGTGGGAAGCGAAGCAGGCAACAACGAGTGGACAGAAGCGCAGGAGCACGAGTCTGAATCAAGACTAATATTCCTTCGCATCAGCTGCTGGAGCTGCGTCTCACAGCAGAAACTGAACTAATGAGCCATGGTGAAAAGCTGCTATTTAGTCATCTACAGTACGAGCAACTGTGTTGATTTCAGCTTCGCTTAGATTTTGGGTACAGATGATTTAGTAACAAAGCCCCGTCAAGCTGTATAATGAGCATCCAGTCACTTGTCGTGGCTGAGAGGAGTTACTGTAGGTGGCAGAGGTCCACCTGCAGCTGCAGCTTCAGTCTAGAATAGGACAAATCTACTGTAGCTGGTGGAATCAGGATGTGTCATCTTTCTCTCTGGATTTCACAAACAAGTCAGTAATAGCATGATGCGAAACCTGTTCCATACATGGATTTCTTGCTTAGAGCTCAGCCCGCTGCTGTCTTCTGCTGCAGAATGCATTGCTGTTCCTCCGGCGTGTCAAAAGTTATACAGTATACTTGTTGGACTGAAGAAGTCAAGACTATAGACAAGGGCCAAGAAGTTGTCAGCCTCACGCGGTCTCAAACATCCTCCACGAGGTGTTTTTCATAAGAGATGCATCACTTTATTGTTAGAAGGAATAATGCTGTTAGTTTGTTTGGAGCTCTGGAAAAACATGCTGACTAAGTGTTCCCCCGGCGACCTTGCATCCAGTATGAGTGTGTGTGTGTGTGTGTGTGTGTGTGTGTGTGTATTTGTGTGTGTGTGTGGGGGGGTGATAATGAAAGGTGGGGGCTTCTGTAGACACAGAACAGCTTAAGTTTAATTGCTTGTGGTGGCAGTCAAAGTCAATATGCTGGTCAATGGCCCGTGCATCCCGCAGGTTCATTTCCCCATAATTACTCTACATGCGCCTGGCCAATGCATAAGTCTGTCATCATTAAAATAATAAGAATGGGTTGGACAAGGGGCAGGGAAGACGGGAGGAACAAATGCAGGAGAAATGAACGAATCGATACTGGGGACGAGAGGAGGCGAGCGGAGGGACGGCCAGAGCGCTGAATGCTCCCGTTCCCACGCGGTCCAAATGCAAACAATCACCATGGATTTCCACGCACGCGCTCACGCTCACTGCGGCCAGCTTCACAGACTTTTAAGTGGAAATCCTTGAGGTGTAAAAAAATGAATGCAGCAAATGCGTTGCTTAAATAGGCCAGAGGTTTCTACAATAGCTGCTTGGTGAGTTTTATAGTTTTTCAGTGTCAGCTTTAAGTAGTTGTAGTTCATAAAAAAAAGAAAGAAAAAGCACAGACGCGAAGCAAAATTCTACTAAACTATGACTTCTTCAGCACAAAGTGCTGAATGAGGAGGTCACGATGAGCGTTGTTATGTGTATAACAATTCATCCGGCGGAATTTAACCTAAACGCTGCACCAGGAGCGTGTCTCGCTCAGGCCGAACTTGCAAAAAACCCTCTGTGATGATGAAGAAATGTGATCACATTTGCCTCATGCATTCGGATCAAAATGCCTGCTTGGAGAGGAAGTAATAAGCATTCCCACAAGCAGCAGCTCACCTCATTACAGCCCCCTCCCCAAGCCCGTCGGACTGCAGAGTAATGCGGAACAAATATAAGGTGTGTGTGTGTGTGTGTGTGTGTGTGTGTGTGTGTGTGTGTGTGTGTGTGTGTGTGTGTGTGTGTGTGTGTGTGTGTGCGTGTGCGGGCTCCGTGGCACAGCCATGTGTTCTGCAGTGGCTGAGCATAATCCACGGCCTTTACCAGCTGCCCACCGCTCTTTCTGAGCCGCCCGCTCGAATTACAAACAGGTGGACACAGTTTGATTAGCTTGTTAAAACACACCTGCTACTAAGGGGTGAGGCGTAACACACACCCACGCACACCCACACACACCTACACACAGGCACAACAACAGCTTCCTGCGGCCTGTGGAGGAGAGATAATTATAATGGAGGAAAGATTAGCTGTGTTAAAGGCTATTTATAGTACAAAACCACAAGTGCAACTTTTACTAACTCTACTGTATGTATAGAGTTACGCCTGATACATACAAACTGTATGGATTAGTTTAGTTGCTTCTTCTTCTTCTTCTTCTTCTGTGTAAATGTGTATCTAAACATTCTCTCCTGAACAGCAGCATGAGCCTCAGTGCAGTTTGACAGAAGCTTTTTACTTCACATGGACTTCATGCATTTAGTTGTCCTCAGATTTTGCTTTTATTTGGCTTTTATTGCATTGAGTCAGTTTTCAGCATTTATTGGGCCGTGAAAAGTCACTCTCCGATTAGATTTCCTCACAGCTTCCACGGCGCCCGTTGCCGGCCTTCCTACACTCAAAGTCAAAAGATGAAAACGAATTGTAACATAAACTGCGGATGGCTCTTGAAACAATGGCGGCGCTGCAATGCATTAATTAAACTAATCGATGGTGTAATGATTCAGCAGGTATCGCGCAGTTTTATGGTGCGCCGTGATGTTCCCTCTGGCTGCATTTAAAAGGCACCGGAGCCGTTCTCTGCGAAAGCATTTTATGGTATGCCAGCAGGTTAACAGCTATTTGAAAGCCCATTGAGTCATTGTTACACTGAAATGTTCTCAAACATGAAGCGTTTTATTCCCGTGTCTGTCTCTACCTCAGTGATCAGCATGTAAATGTCCGCATGTGTGTCTACGTGGCCGTGTGGGCTCAGACGCGGTTGCAGAGTAATTCTCCGCCGTCTCCAATGGGACAAGGGCAATTGAACGCGGGCACTTCATGTTTTAAATGGTCATTTATGCATCAAATGTACCTTTGAAAGATAATAGGACGCTATAATAGATTTTTATGAAAATGCATTACATGGGAAGGTAACTGGTACATGTAAAGCCTCTGCCTCTCCTCTCGTCTCACCCTTCAACGAATCCCTTCCCAGCAGCTACGCTCCGGGTGCATAAAACGTCCCCTATGAATATTTAATATCAACCCATGTAATACAAATTCTACAGTACTTTTTATTTTTCTCTCTGCCTGATCCATTATTTTGCGCTGTGACAGACATAATATATTTAATATATATACTCAAGCTATTATCACAAGGCCTAACCAGGAATAGAATGGAGGGCTGCTGTGTTCAACATGACTTGGAAGTAACTTACTTTAGGTATAAAGATAATAAAACTTGATAGATAGTGCAGATACTGCAATTCAAAAAATCTTTACTTGTACTTTTTTGGCTTTTTTTGCAGCCTCCTCACTGACTTATCGGGATTTATAAAAAGCTACTCTACTGTAGCTCTAATTTTGACCAACCTGTAAAAACTGTAGCGTGTGTTTCTCCCGTTCTCCATTTCACCATCTGCAACCTAGCATGAAGAATCTAGGAACTGCTAAATGCAAACCCCAGAGGACACGCATTTATATGCTGCTCTGCTATTATGGGTTTAAAAAACAGCAGATGGGCAAAATGATGGACCCAGGTCTGTCCAGGCCTGCAGCCCACCCCTCTCCTTCTGCCAGAGGTGCCCCGCCAGGCTAACACTTCCAG
This sequence comes from Betta splendens, assembly GCF_900634795.4. Classification (NCBI taxonomy): domain Eukaryota; kingdom Metazoa; phylum Chordata; class Actinopteri; order Anabantiformes; family Osphronemidae; genus Betta; species Betta splendens. Next base: position 6,620,330 of record NC_040891.2, read on the forward strand.
AGACCTGGGGGGGGGTTTGTGTGGTGTGGTAAAGACTTGGCTCAACAATCTATAGAGCATCAGTGGTAGAGGTCAGCGTGTGCAGTTAATTCCCTGAGGTAAGTCAGTGCTCCATCCAAAGCTCTGCCTGCTTCGATGGAAGCAAAGTAAAGAGACTGGAAAAAGAAAGGTAAATGTGAGAACTTTTAACCAGAATCTGCAGGAAATTTTATTTTGTGAACATGCATTCAATTAATTAATGGTTGTCAGTTGGCTGAGATGCGTCTCAGAATGAAAATCTGGAAGACGCCCCAGTTAGATTTTGTTGCCAGCTCATTATTAGCAGGCTGCATTTGAAGAAGACTGGCGAGCGCGAGGCGACAGCATGCGCGAAGGAACTGGCAGCTAAAGGCTAAGAAGCTAACGTTTAACTGTCATGAATGCATGTTTATAAGAACCTTCTAAATTGGTGTCAAAAAAGACTAATTCTTCCACTTTGGCACCTAAATAGCACCAACAAACTCTCCTTTCGCGTCCTCCGTGTCTGTAGGAAGGTTACTTGTTCATTTCAGACATCTGTCCAGCGATGCGATGGCATCACGTGAGAGCGGACTTGCATATTTCCCAGATCTCGCCCTCCAGTCGTTTCTGACGCTCGCTTCATCTCGGGACCTTTCGAAGCAGTGGATTAGCCTTGGACTGGCTGTCACGCAAAACAGCCCCACTGCAAAGCTGGCGCCGTGGCTCCTGCAGACCCCCCGCGTGTCCTGGGGACTTTGAGCCCATATTGACTGAACACCTGTAGGGCCGCAGCTTTGAGCGACTGCTGACACTGTCTGAAGGAGGATTTGACTCCCGCGGAGCACCTATGGGTCACCTGTCATGTCAGGGCTGCCCCTCAAAAAGCGAGTAGCGTGGTGAAAACGCGCTCAGAGCGCTGTCGCGCTTGTATCGACTACAGCCCCGTCTGCAGATCTTCAGCGCGGCTTCTCTGCATTGTTCTGTGCTACAGCATGGTTAACTGTAATGCTGCTAATATCTATTTCTAGGACTGAGGTGCAGTAGCATGTCAGAGAATAATCACATTTGAAGAGTAATTAAAGTTGAAGCCTGGACTAAAAGCGCGTTTAATTGATTACCCTGGATTCTCTCTAAAATAGGTTAAATACTCCTCTAAAATGAGTTCCATTAGTCTTTAGCCGACTATTTATAATCTCTGGGCCTCGTCTTATTATCCTGCTGAGACGGTCGAGATTAAATTGCTCTATGCGGCTCATGTCTCCGCTTCTTCCTTAACTTGCCCTCTCGCTCGCTCGCTCGCTCTCTCTCTCCACTGCTTGGTACGCCCCACTGATCAGATCTCCTTCATGTACTCGTCCGGACGGTGCGGGCGCTGTGACGCGTTGCTCGGCCGCAGCAGCAGGCGCTGATCTGTGTACTGTACCAACTATTTTCCCAGCTGGGCGTAGAATTACTGAAATAAAAAGAATTATTGAAGTTTTTTCTTTACGTCTGGTGGAAATGCATGATTTTTTTTTTTCAAAGCGCCTCCCAACATCCCGGCCTAACTTCAACTAAGTCCAACAATCCAATAGGAGCCAATACTGTGAATGTCAACTGACCCTATAGGCGTCGGATTCCAATTTGCCATTGGCAGCACTTTTGGGAGGAATTTCTTGCTTGGGTTTTTTTTTTTATCTTCAATACCTGGCGCTGCTGCAGTGTGAAATTCCCATTCATCATAATAACCGGTGCTGAATGTCCATTTATCAAATCCTGAATACAAGCGCTTTACTATGGCGAGTTGAGCCAAGGGGATTTACCTTCTAATGACTGTTATAAAACCTTGTACTTATGAGACAAATTAGACAACAAAGGCGGCGAAAGCAAGATGGCCGCCCGGCCCCTCACCCTCACTTCCCCCTGAGGGAGTTTCATAGCACTTAAAACGCTGCTGCTAACAAGCAGCGTGCGGCTTTTCTGCACTTGATTGCAGCTCACCTTTAGCGGTTCCCAGGAGTGCGAGGGAGTTTAACAAACGAGCAGGCTTTGTATCGCGGCCTTCATTTATTGCATCTCAAAGTGGATCTGCTTATCGAACACGCATCCATAGATCACGGGTTGATGTTCCGAGTTCATCATCATCTGCATTCACCGCACGGCCTGTCGTGTGCACTGCGTGACACGTGGTCCCGCTCTCTCACGGGGTAAAGCATTAACGCGCGAGGCGCCTTCATCACAAAACTAATCTGTAACGCACGCCTGTTTGAGCTTCATGCAAGCCAGCTTGAATTTGCCCAAAATATGATTAATACAACGTCTGGGTCCCACAAGGTGCTGCTTTGATGAATTAACAAATCACATGTGAATGTCTCTCATTTAATCACACTGAGGGATGAAACGCTGGACGGGTGAGGCAGGCTGGGTGAGTGTATCCATATGTCAGCGGAGATGAGGAGCAAGCAGTGACTCGACACCCACTTTGGCTTGATAGAAGCCCAAATGGTGAAAGTCTGCACTTGTAATCTGTTTTCTGTCAAACCGACGCCTGATCCTTGTTTGTGCTAACAGCAGCTGTGTAATTTGTAATCAGCCGGCGCCTTTTCAAGTGGAATGGGGGGAAAAAAAAGCAAAATGTGACACTGAAGTGTATGTAATTAACACAAGGAAACAGTGTCTTAGTCCGGGTGATTGAGAGAAAAGGACTGAAGAATGTGCACTGGCCTAATTCTTATGTGATTTACTAACCTAATGAGAGGAAAATAATGATGTAGACGAGGGTATGACACAACATGCTAACATGTATTAAAATGGGGGCGACGCTGGAGGGAATCACTGGCTAAAGCAATTTCACTCATCCAGGACTTTGTTGGGAAAAGATGGCAACATTTGATGGGATAATTACAGCCAAATGTAACCACGGTGTCATTTTATGCTTCATCTGTCCTGTCTTGTATGTGTTAGGATGTTTAATGTTGTAAATAAACAGACAGACACAAACCAGCTGATTTTAAACCTGCATTTGATGAGTAAAAGCTGGAGTTTGTTACATGAAAGGCAGCCGGTTGTCAGTCAACGCCTCCCATCAGGCTTGTGAGGCTGGTCCTCAGTTTCAGTGGTTGAACACGGTCATAATTCTCTGCTTTCTCCGTTTGTATTCACCTCCCAGCTTGTAACCTTGGATTTGAGTTTATAACCTCTAATTTGTTTTTATTCCTCTACTTTTACTAGTTGTCCTCCTCCTCCTCCTCATTAGCGATGTTCCACTAGAGGTTGACTATTCACCAAGAAGGCTGAATGAATTGTTAAATTCCTCCATTCACAGTGTCTTTCTTCTATCAAAGCGTTGTCCTTAAATAGCCAGCTCAGCCGCCCAGTGCCAGTGATTCAGTGCTGTCGCTATGGTAACCTACAGACGCATGGATGTTTAATAGGGATTATAGGGTGTAGGAAAATATCTACAATTTAGCATCGCATCGTTTGGTTGTCTGGGATCAGTTCTTAAAAACAAAGTAGTTTTGAATGAGTCATTTAGATGGTAATACTTCATGTGGTAGTAGTAAACATCCTTTAACTTAATGGACACTTGTGCGTGACACATGGAATGAAAGGCTTCTGATAGTGATCGTCGACCCTCAAGAACTTTAATGAGTTTTTGTGAGGGTGCAAATGAGGAGTTGGAGGGGAAACCATTTGGCAAATCTCCTAATTCACCTGGTGCAAATAATGTTTTCCTTTGATTTTCCCCAAAGTACTGTAGGTGCCACCGCCTTCCCTCCGCTTAATCCATGTGTCTGTCTCAGCATGTACACACTGAGTACACAGTGGAGGATGGGGGGGGGGGTAGATGGGTAGAGAGACAAATGCTTGCTCACAGCCCAAACATTCCTGATCTGCCTCCCTTTCGCTCACAGTCTCTCTCTAACAAGCTACATCTAACTTACGGTTAGAGCTGAAGCTGCCAGACTTTGTGTGACAGCAGACGCCCCAATTAGTCTGGATGAAACCAGAGACCTCGCTATGAGGCCCAGCATCATGTATGATACATGGAAACAGACAAGATCCTAGATCCCTGATTGAAAAGCTGCCCCCCCCCCCCCCGTAAGGGCCGACTTACCCATAATGAGCGGCGATAATGATTTTAACCACTGGGGTATTCAAGGATCAATTTTACAAAGATCAATCTTTGGAAAAGATACTATCCAGAGCGCCTGGTTTAAAAGAAAATTACACAGCTTCAGCTTCATTTCCATTTTCATATTACTGCAGGAAGCCGCGTTTATCAGGTCTATTTTATCTGATTGGACCTGTTCTTAAAACCAATCTCCCTGCATTTCCTCAGAACCAGGCGCAGTATGTGCTTGTGACTATGTGTGTGAGCAACTTTTACACACATACAGTATTCTGTGTTTATTCCATCGTACCCTTATTTCCCTGTGTGTCCCGATATTGGGCATAGATTACCGTCTATAAAACATCCATCCAGAGCCATGGAGCTGTGACTAATTTCCACTTCTTTCCACTGCGGTATGCATTGCTGGGTCTTTGGGATCATGCATCTATTTTCCTAGGTGTGTGGAGTTAAGGGAGCCTGAGCTTTGCAGATGCTTCCCCTAATGCTTGGCTATCTCTCCACACACGCTGGGTATTTTTAGTGGCCCTTATCTCTTTATGGAATGCACTGCGGAGGCTTACGTTACGCACCTTGGATGCTTAGGCTTAGGATAATGCAGGCACGTGGATGGGGGAGGGGGGAGGGGGGGTGACTGGGCACGAATGAGGGAATCAAACTATTGACTCCCTCAGCTGGGGGGGGGGCTTTTGGCTTCCTATGGGCGGGGAACGTTGCGGGGTTATTACAAATGGGGTGAGGAGCCGGGGGGAGGGAGGGGGGGGAGTTAAGAGGGAGGGAAACGACAGACAGACGCGCGGGATGAATCTTTGCAAAAGAAAGCGCTAAAGGGAGGACTCATTTGTTCCCTTCCCCGCCAATGCAAGAGCTTACGGGTCAAATTTGATCCAGCCGACGTTCTCCAGCTCAAGTGTAAACTCCAGCTTCACGGGCGGCTCAGATGCTGGTGTGCGGCTGGAAATAACAAACAGCGCGCGTGATCCTGTTGTCGCTGGCCCTTTACGACACAGTAAACCAGCAATATCCCTTGCCACGGCCGAGTGATAACATGATAAAGTGCAGAAAATCTCCCCTAAATGAGATGCGGGTGAACGTTCCGCACTAGACGGGGGATTTAAAGCGTGCGCGTGGCTTATTTTTTCGCCTCGACTCTCATCTCCGTCTTCAGTCGGGCGCCTTTGAAAGTAACAGACTCCCTCGTTAACCCCCGCGCCTTAATCAGCGCGCCCAGGCCTGACCTCTTGTTTCCTGCGCCGTCTGCGCTGATCTCTGAACTGACATGTTTTACCCAAGATTCTAGAAGAAGTTGCCTCCAACTAATTACAGGCTGTTATGAGTCAAAGTCACATCTTTAAGGAATTCTAATCTGGTTCTCGGGCGCCTTGGAAGCGCAGGCTCTGCAAAACAACCTCCTTCCGGCAGCCGATTTTTACGTTCATCGCCAGGCTTTGACGCGGACACGGCTTTGTTCGACCGCTGTATCAAACACCTTTCGGATCATTTGACAGCGATGGTGAGTTGCAGTTATTTAGGGCCTGTTTACAGGCGCGGTCTGTACGGATGTGCAGGCAGCCCACCCTCTAATCACCACTGAGAAAAAGCCAAATGAGGTTGTTACACCGGCTCCCTGCCGTCCTCCATCCGTGAATGCGACTGTAGGAGGGCGACCCCGGGTCGGACCGGGACACGCTGGAGAGAGGACGCCGTACAGATGACCTGGAAGCGTTCGGGCGGACGTCTGCGCGCCGCTGCTGCTTCACCTCGGAGTAAAACAAGGCAGGATGAGGACTCAGAGATGAGGCGATGACTCTTCAAGGTTGCTGACTCCCACAACTCTCCTCGTTTATTATATGGTTTAAAAGCAGCTTTGTGCAGTAGTATTGAGTTTGTTCACATCAGATTGTACCTGTTGTCTAGGTGATGCGGACTTGAATGAGCTTCAAGATTTGATTTTGATCTCAAACTAAAATAAAAGGTTAAAGCATAATATCAGCAACATTTCTGTTGACACAGGGACACTGTTGTTTTACTGTGAGCCCATTAATTCATAATTCATCTAATTTTTGGAGGAATCCATCCAAATGAGACCACTTGTGAAGCAGCTATGTAGAAATAGTCCCTTTTTTTTACCCAGCTAAGTTCTGGAGCCAAAGATCGATATCATGCTCGCAAAAACAAAGTCCACTAGTGGAGCAGCTTAACGGCCCCACAAAGACCTGGATGTTTGAGCAGGCGGGCAGGAGATCAATGGCATAAAATAGGAGCGAATTAGCAATGGTTGCCGAGCGAGGGGAGGACAGCCGGCGTTGACTTGGCGATTGTTGCCGCGGCGATCGCTCCGCTGGAGAACAGCTGTGACCGAGTGAAGGCGCCGCAGCCTCGGTGCATAAGAACGGCCAGCGAAGCCCACGAAATCATAACGGAGGGAGCACATTATTAAGTTTTCTATGCTGCAAATGTTGCAGCAGGAACATTTGTTCCATTGGCAAATCACACTCTGAAATTCTGTGTAGCAACAGTTTCTACAAGGTTAACATATTTAAAGTCCGTGAGTAATTCTGGAACCCTCGGAGGTTTCGCCTCTTTCTCAAATTTCGCCCCTCCTCCCTCTCTGCTCCTTCATTAGATTAACATTGATATTCATTAACACCTGATCTACCTTGTGTGCCTGTGCATCAGGCCTGGCACTGTGCCTCCATAGGAAATCAATGGTACTTTCATTCATCTAGTTGGGAGGGCCCACACCGCTCCGCTTCCACACGCAGCCGGTGCCGGAGTGATTAACAAACCAGCAAAGCGCAGAGATTCGTGACTAAAAGCTGCGACTCTGGATGTCAAAAGCAGTGTTGAGCAAACCCATCCAAGGAAATGGAGGAAGACTTAAAGGAGGAGAGGTCAAAACGAAAAGAGAAGCCACATTTATAAGGTCTCCTCCCTCTGTGACGGACCAGAGAGTGAAGGGTGATGACAAGTTGGCCAATTTCCACAAACTCCCAGTGGGTGTCCTTGAAAGTGACAAATTGCCGGGTTAATTGTGTTGGGGTCACGGCCATTTGGAAGGAATGAGGCACTTTAGTTGGAACAAAAATCTATAATAAATCTGTTTGGTTACCGTAAAGGATGACCACGGTCCTCTGGGAGCAGCCCTAAACCATTCCAAGTAGGTGCGCTGGACAGGGCATATGACAGGCGGGCCGGCCTGGAAATCTAGATCCTTTCCCTCAATTGAGAGCCATTACATCAAGTCCGCTCCCTGACAGGACCGTTTTCTTTTTTTTTTGAATCACGCTCAGACACCTGGGATGAATCGCGCTCCATTTTCCGTCTGATACCGACGAGGCACGGGACGTCTCCGTCGGAGAACTATTTCATTTCTGGAACAGCATCCGTCCCTAAATCCGGCCACCTGCTTTCTCCCTATCTTATCTTCAATCCACCTCTTAGTTTCTCCACAGACTTCTATTCTACAAATGCTAAAGGACGGCCGGCGGAGCCGCTTGAATGTACATCTTAAGCGCTACATGCCAGCTTGAGCAGGGTCGGGGCTGAGCCACAAAGGAGACACGGGCCGGGGCTTGTTGGGTCGGAGCGGGCCTTGGCGCGCTATTACAGCGGTAACTATGAGCAGAGATTTTTCTGGGCAGAGGCAAGCGAGCAGGGTTCTGTGTACATGAGGCGGCGCCAGCTCCGGCGCCTCTGCCATGTTGAGATTAGGGGGAAAAGCGGAGGCTTTCATATAACTGACTGTCCCTGTGGCCATGGATGGGAAGAGGCAGGCTGAGCGCGCTGGATGGATGAATCGGGGGAGGCGAGGGATTCTAGGAAATAACATGGGACGTGGTGCAGAGGAGGAACTATACTAAGAGAGGTATGTATCAGGGGTAGGAGTCCTCCAGGACTCTGATAATAGGTTGTGGAGAACCGACAGACCTCTCATTCTCTCCCTCTGCCCCGTCCCCGTGTTCTTCTTCCTCCAGCCCTGTCTCTATCTCGCCCATTCACTCTCTCTCTCTCGCCCATTTACTCTCTCTCTCTCTCTCTCTCTCTCTCTCTCTCCCCCCTTCCTGTTATTTTTCTAGCTCAGTTTGTATGGGAGCAGCCAGACACAGGAGCCTTGAAGTCTGAGAGGAGAAGAAGAAGGAAGAGCCAGGTGTGCAGGAGGGGGGGGGGGGGGGGGGCATGATGGGCCCTGAGGATGGGCTGAGAGGTGAGGGACAGACACTGGAGTGTGTGACAAAAGGATGAGCTTTGCTGCTAATGACTCCCACAGGGGACACCAGCTGCTCATTTTTTCTTTTCTTCCGAGGCTTATACAGTGCATGCGACGCGGGGTGTGATGGAGCGTGCACGCGGCCGCGCAAACTTTACCAGACGCATACAAATGCACACAGACAAAGTCACATATTAGTCTTGTTCCCCCTCTCCCAGCAACACACACACACACACACACACACACACACACACACACACACACACACACACACACACACACACACACACACACACACTCAAATCCTCCTCTAAAGGTCTCTCCCCCCTCGTCTCCCTCCTCCCGTTGCCCCGTTCCTTCTAAATTCATCTAAATTTTTGAAAAATCCACTCTCTGAGTCTGCAGTGTCCTCAATTTGCACTCCGGTGTCAAGAGACGCGATGCAGTTTTGCTTATGAAATCATGTTACTTTCCATTTGCTCTGCTGTTTCTTGTCATTCCCTATAAAAGGGATGTTTCGGCACAATGAAGCCCGATCAATAATACATTGGACAGTCATGATAGCGGCGGCGGGCTAACGGCCCCCTCCGACGCTCACACAAAGAGCAGCCCCAGTGTACGGCAATGCGTGTGAGCCCTCTAGTGTCTAGTATTTGAAGGAGGATAAAACACCAGCAGGTTTAAGGGCCCGGTGCCACGTTTGTGAGTCCTCATAACACTCAGCACATATTTACTTTCATCCTAACGGCATTTGGAAAAGGAAGGCTTTTTTTTTAAATGGCACGACTCTTGTGATGATACACAAATACACGGAGCACAATTTACCAGTCAGGTGACATTTGCCCACAGATGTTCAGGAGCAAACGGAACAATAAGCCCCACAGCTGGGACTCGGTCTGCTAGAGAACGGCATCTACAGTAAAGCGGAGGTGGCAGTGACGCAGTAAAATCCCAGCGTTGCTCAAACGCAGCACGGCTGCATTATTGGCTTTGACGAGACTTTTAAAGCCGGGTAAGCTGTCAAGCAGCCTCTTTATTTCACTCTATCACCATCAACATCACATGTTGTCTTTTAGAGATGCAGTTTTCCGTTGCTTAGCCAATTTTCCTTAGCCCAATCGTGCTAAGCTAACGTGCTAATCAGCGTCTGAGGCCACAAATATTAACAGTACTCTCTGAGCAGCATGGGCAAATTTTTTTTCACCCATCCATTTTCCCAACTGTCCTCCTAAGGGTCGTGGGGGGTCATGGAGTCTATCCCAGCTGTCAGTGGGCGAGAGGTGGAGTACGCCACTCCATCACAGGGCCACACACGGGTCTCCAATTAAGCTGAATGCACGTCTTTGGACTGTTGGAGATAGATGGAGAGAACCCACTCGACCCTGGGAGAACATGCAGGCTGAGAGGATGTAATATTTTAGCCTCAGATCTTTGCTCTGCTGCCATTAAATATTATGTGTTAACCCAGACAGGAGGCCTCCGAGTGTTTTTTCAGCGAGCTGCTGTACACTGTGTCCTTATACGTTTATGTTATGTTTTCTGCAGTCAGTATAAATGGTTTTAAGGAAGCAGGGAGGTAATTGACGGATTGAACAAAAGGTCAGAATGCAAGGGCGTAGTGGGACCGCACTGCATGAAGACTGTTTCACCTCGGAACGCCTCTGTCGCCGACACGCGAATCAATCACTCAGACAGACAAAAGTTTCAGCGATGAATTCTCCATTCGGCCATAAAATTTCAATGCTGACAGTTTATTGTGTTTTGTATCACCCTAATTTAATTTGAAGAAGACATGTAGAGGATTGTGGAAATAAATCATACAGTACATGTAAGTGTGTACACAGGTAGACACAGTAAACAGGAAGAAGAACTGTAGAATGTTTTAATGGAACACAAATTGTGTAAAACTTTTACTTGCATCTTTATTCAATTTTTACATGGAGGGAATGACTACAAGGGGCTGAGACTCTTACATACTGACTTCATTTCTGTTGAAGTTGAAGGAGTTGGACAACCGACCACAGTCAGTGGCTCCGGACCCCCTGCTGTGATAGGTTGGCTGGCAAACAAAGCTCTTTTCTGCCCGTTTGTGTAAAAACTAATGAGAGACAAAGAGGAGGAAAACAGTGTCTGACTGTGAAGTCATCCGTCTTTTAATAATCCAAAGACTGCAACCAAATCCCACTGTGCTCGCCGTCTAAGAAGCGCTGAACTACAGGATGCTCAGCGCAGTCTGTCCTAGAGCTGCTGTGGGTTTTATGCAGCCCACATCCCACTCCGTCGAGACCTGCTTCCCTCCCTTCGCTTCTTCAGACCACTGCTGGCAGCAGGTCTGAGCACTCGGCGGATGTAGCCCGAGACTTAAGAGGCTGGAACTCCCCAACTCCCATCAGGAAAGACGTTCTAAGATTAATGAGCGCTGCAGTGTCTGCTGGCTACATGCTTGGCCGTCACAAATCTGGACCAATGGACAAACTTCTGAGGACGCGGAGAGGGATGTTATGGATGCTTTTGAAGCTGTGCCCACAGATTCTCTTATATAGATATCAATGCAGGAAGTGCTCTGTGTTTACTTGGTTTATAGGAAACGTAAAGTCCTGTTTTTACCCACTTCTAGGACCTGGTATTCCAGCAGTAACAGAGTAAAGAAATAATGAGCAGATAGGGTATCCAGGCACATGTGACTGCCACAGATCAGGGTTTGCTGCTTTATTTCCCGTCCCAAGACAATCTTGTAGCTTTCAGATTTGATTTTATTTTCTTCCTCTAAAACCCCACGTTTCTCACTAAAGCTGTCTCATTAGGCATCGAGACAAAAGGAACATATTTCATTTTGTCAGCGTGTTACTCGGACAGACAGGCCGGTGGCAGGAAATGAAATAAATAAGGCGACGCGGCGGGAGCGGGTGTCTGCCTTGACATTTACTGTGAGGAGCGTTTGTAGTTGTGAACGCACCCCTGTCATCCTCTCACTCACCATCTTTGTTCGGTGCTCCTCGGCGATCCCTCGCATTCAACCTCGCCGGCTGCATGCAGATGCACTTGACCTTTAGTTTTCCCTGTATGAGATATAATACTGGGGGGACGGGCGGCGGGAATTCACGGAAGAACACGGACAGTACAAAAACAGATGGACTGCAGAGGCAGTCGCACAATCTATAAAAATATATAGAACAGAGTGTCTCAGCTGTGCAATCATTTACTAAAGATTTATTAGCAAATGTTGCTATATAAATATGCCCCCCCCCAAAAAAAACTCTGCATAACTTATGTAAATGTGTATTTCTTATCCACGAGGGCCCACTCCCACATCTGCGTCCGCAGATTTGCAACCTGCTGCGACTATTTTCCGTCTCTCCTCCAGCCACGTCCAGGGTTCCCCTCCATCAAGGGCATAATGGTGCGATCCGTCGGCCCATAATGGCGTCGGTCGACCAGCCCGGCGCCGGAGCAGAACAGCCTCTCTCATGGCCCATTACAGCCTGCTTAATGACCACGCTGATGACCAGGACTCTGTGGCAGCCTGTCCTCACTCTGCCTGTTTAAAACAACATTTCGTTCTCCTCCCTGTGCTCCACACTCCCTGGCAGCTAGACACAAAATAGTGGGTTTGTTTTCTTGTGTTTTTTTTTTTTTTTTTGCATGTGTGATGGTTGACAGATCTGTTCATTGTCCAGTCATGCATTAGCAGATACTCCATCTGTTGTTGCTCTGTGTTCATGTAAAGATGTTTGAGCTGCTTGCTGCAAAAACCTGTATCGCACACGTGTATAGTACAGAACAAGTGGATGAACAGCTGTTTATCATGTCTATACCTTAATTTAACCTTTACAATAGAGCAATCAATTGTAATCAATAGAACACAATAGCAATTTGGTGCCACTTGAATTAGTTTCCTTCATTAAGTTTGCTCCTGAGACTGACTGCTCCCCACAGAAATGAAGGGACTGAGAAAGAAGACGTGGATGTTAGTAATGAGACAAACTGGTGTGTGACCCAGCATTGCTCCATACGTGGCCCAGCGTGGCCCCTGCGTCTGTCTGGATGCGGGGGACGATCCATACTGGAAACTTCACCACACGAAGCCCGTGTTCGGATTCGGACGGCGACGCCCGCATTCGCGGGGACAGAAGCGCGCGGAGGAGAGCGCGCCGTCGCCGCGCAATCTCCACTCCTGTCCAAGCAATTGCAGCTGAGACGTGCTGAGAGCAGTGTGATATCCAGTAATTATGTCCAGCCTGTGGGGCTGAGAGAGCCGCAAATGATGTTTGCAGGTTTCTCCGTCACCAAGGACTCTGGCTTGTGTCACATTTCAAACTCCACACTCTTAATTTACAGTAATAGAATCCGTCCTGTGATCGTGTAAATATGCTATAGTATAAACTTTAAAGAGTCAGTTGCTCTTCATCAGCCCCATTTATCTCATCATAGGTAAATATTTGTCCTGCTTTGCTCCCTCCCTGTGTCATTTCTGTCTGGTGTGACATGTGACAATGTTGCATGGTGACTAGACATGACTGATGGCCTCACTGAGTGAGTAATGCAATCAGAGCCACGGGGCAGTAGACTGAGGCGAGAGAGCGAGGGAGACACCAGAGTGAATCTGGGTATCTTAATTTAGCGGGCCATAATTAAATATCTGTTTGCCAGTTTTTTCCTCTCCCGGCTCTGCATCCCGCCTCCCCTTGACAATTAAAGATTTAATCACCATCTGCAGGAACGGGCTGGGAAAGCACGTCTGACCCAAAACCAGAACCGCAACGTGATGATGTTCTGGGACGACATTCAGGGATCTTGGATACAATTTATTCGCTGTCCATTTTCATCCAAACATCAATCTGCTTACAGATGTAATGATCAGCGGGAAGCAGGAACATCTGATCAGTATTTTCAGGGCTTCTGGACTTTCATGTTGTACTAAAATGGAAGTAATTGCTGTAAATTGCAATAAAGGCCTGATTTGTATTCTGTCTCTATACAGGAATCAGTTGGGACACATTGGAAACCCAGAGTTACATGTCGGCCTAATGTTCCTTTAGCATTTGTTGTTGGTGTTGATCCGCTCGGGAATCATTTTCACGATTAAGGAAATTGAAATCTAAGATGTGAAGTGGTTTTAGAGTCGTCGGCAGCGGTCATTTTGTCACACTGGCGGCTCAGCAGTCACTCCGTTAGACACACTCAAACCTCCATTATGATAACCTCACAAAACCTCTCTCTCATAGAGTGATCACGCTGAAACACTTTAAAAGGAAACCTGGCTCCTACAGCCTGCATTATAGGACTACTTTTACAATAAGGTGTCAAACACAATTCACCAAATATGTCTTATTATGTTAATATAGGTTTCTGCTTCAGAGACACCACATAGTTGCCCCTCTCTCGCCTCCTCGCCTCCATGATCATCATGGCTTTGAGATAACTGTGCATGTCACCATCACTAACTTTGTGCTCCAAAATTGAAAATCTTATCTCACAATATTGGAACCAAGATCAATGGAGCCCTGTGACAATGACACAATGGTGCTTTACTGGAGTCTTTTAAACAAATAAGACACAGTTTGTGGATTGTTATAACTTTATGCACATGCATATGTCTTAATAACCAGGATTCACCTTCTTAAATTATTATATTGCAGTGAGTGTTTACTTGCATCAGTTTTAGCTGGGTGTACCCAGCAAGCCGCCAACAGATTGTATGTTTTTCTACAGAGATCAAGAGATATTTCTTGATTTAGCAAAGGTTGAAAGCTGCCTTGATTCAATTGATTTCTTTAGCCGCCTTCATAAAACGAGGATCAACAAAGAAACAGGTTTTATTTTCATTGACAGCTGCTGGATTTGCTGTTGAACTGGCTTTTACTAGCTTTTTATTGTTTCACCTGTGCTCTGCTCTGAGGTGTCTGTGACTGGTCCTTTCATGGGAGGGTGGAGGGCAGACATTTAAGTATTTTCCAGGCTAATGCTGGACATGGATGGTCCTGTATGCCCTGATCAGCCACATTATAAATTAAAGCATAGAGTTTGGGTCACATTTGGGTGACGTGAGTAAAAAGGCCAGATTCTAAACTCATAAAATCCTTAAAACACAAAAGACATTCAACATTTATTATGGCAGTTTGAAGAATTTGGTGCGTATGTCGCTCCAAAGTCCTATTTCTATGCTGGAACAAACTAAATCCCTCTGTAAAAGGACTTTATCTTGGACTTACCACAGCCTGTAATTAAGTCACAAAGTAGAACTGTCTGGAGTTATCTGTGGGGAGAAGGTGGGCAGGGGAACTTTCAAACAGTGACATATCATGAATTACAACTCAGTCTATTTCCTTGCCAGCTCTTATCAGGTTCAGAGACCTGTTCTAAAGGGGAGCTTTAGTTTTGTGTATCAGGCCAGTGCTTAATGGAATTGATGGCTCTGTATCAACTTTGGCCCAGCTGGGGGGGGGGGGGATCCGAGCTGGGCTGAACTCAGAGAAACTGTGCCAAAACACGGAAAGTCTCCTCCGCAACTGAGGTTGCTGATGTCGGTTTTGGAGTCAAGTAGCGAGATTTTCTTGTTTATGACTCTCGGATACATCACTTGTTGTTGTTTTTGGTTGAAAGGAGCTATCGTTTGTGGAGAGGCCATAACATCCGTGGAGGAAGGAGAAAATGAGAAATGGGATGATGGGCAAAAAAAAAAAAAAAAAAGATTGATGTAGAAGCAGGGAAAGAAAAAAGGGAAAGACCCAGCCAGGGTGCACGAGCTCAAAGGTATGTTGTTAGCTGGTGACCTGCTGACTTCTCTCGCAGCTCACTAACAAGGCAGCGTTGCTTTTAGCCCAGTGCCCAGAGCAGGAGGAGGCCGGATCGGGTAGGGAGCGGCAAATTATATCCCCGATCCAGCCACACACGCGTTGTGTGTTTTTTTTTTTTCTGATGCCTTGCATAAAACTCTCATAAATGTTTGATTGTGTTTACTGGCCAGCATAGTATGAAAAACTAGCCTCATCACACTGAGTAAGCCTTGCCTATGCTGAGAGCCCCAGGATAGGCTTCCAGTGGCATACAGTAGTTCGACAAGAATGAAGAGAAGTTGGATGGAGAAGGAGGTTGTGCCTGCAGACGAGCAGGACTCACTGCGCTGAGAACAATATGAGTCTAGAATACACGCAATTAGATTTATACAATAAACTGCTGAAACTGTGCAGGAGTAATCGGTATTTAACAGTTTAAACTATGCTAAATATACTGGGTCTCGGGTTTGCCAATAAAGTCTAGTTCTTTTTATTATTTTGTATAATTGTACTAAATCTTTATTTCTAAGTCTCAAATACCTGTCTCCTGACAGAGCTGAAGAGATGTGCTGCTAAGTGTGAACTGGCCCCAAATACGGCAGATATTCAGAGAACAGCACCCAGAACTGAAGGAATCGGCCTGACGGAACATTACATGAATTCAAAAAAAAAGAAGGAATCAATTATACAGATTAAGTAATTACACCGCTTCATATTATAGTCAATCTACGAGATTTTCCACGTTCTTGAAAAATCGATGGCTCTAAATGGAAACGTCCAAATCAGCCAAACAATGCGCATTCGGCCTAAAATGACTTTAATAGATCCGCCTGTCTGGTCGGGAGACAGATATTGGAAGAATGAAGTCCACTATTGTGAAACGCTTTCTGTAATTCCGGCCATTTCCAACAACACCACAGTAAAGGATGAAATGTGAAAAGCACTTGCCCTCGGTGCCGCTGAGCCCCAGACGGTCCCCTGGCAGCGGTGCTTCTGGCAGAGTGGTGCAGGAGGTGACTCCAAAGTCGAAGTCAACAACTTAAATTAGCAGGAAAGGTCAGACGCGCGCGCGGCTCAAACCGACCGGTGGAGAGTTACATAAACACATTAGCATAATTGATACGTTGGCTTCTTCGTACAAATGTATGACATGAGCGCTTATTAAGAGGTCGAGCTGTTTCCTATCTAATATCTTTGCGTAATTGCCCATTACAGCAACAAAATAAAGCTCGCTAAGTTGCTGTATGCTCGTCATTTTAAATCTGAGTACGATGACCTTAAACCAAGACTGAGCTTCAGCTGCAGCACTTTCATCATCAGTGCCTGCGTTCCATTAAGGTGAACAGCCATAAGTTCTAGTGTTCTTTCTACCTGTGTTCTACCTCTACTAAACCATCAATAACACATTAGAATAAAATCAGTGAATTTGAATAGTTTCCTCAAGTCTGAACCCAACGAAAGTGCAACACTCCAGAAATTAATCTTTCATGTGCGAGCGCACACTTGCAGGTATCTTGCAAAAAGAGCTCGCAGAGTAGACGTTCATTTATTTTTAATGGCGGCGTTAGCGGAGTTTTGTATGCCTTAATAGCCGTCAGTTCGGCTTAGTGTGGCGACGTGGACGAGCGAGCTGTGTGGCAGGTAGAGGAGAGGGCCCACGGGCTGTAACCAGTGTTCTGATTCTCCCACGATGCGTTTGTGGCTTCTGGCAAAACCAGCCCAAGCCTGTTACATTTGATAGACGTCTGTTCGGGAGGCAGTGCTCCACAGTCGTAAATCCTGCCCCTTAATATTGATAAAGTAGCACATTGACAGATTTGTGATTTTATAGAAAGCCCAAGCAAAACACCGTGCAGGTTCAATGAAAGGATGGACGAGTGCAGTACAAAATAATCCTCAAATATGAGCAGATGTAGTCACAGCGGATTGAGAGCCGGCATGAGAAATATGAAATGTCACCGCTACTGCAAGCAAAGATAAATGATCAAATGTTAAAATCACACTGTACAAGTGATATAACGTCTTACTAACTGTAGACGATATAAAACTCATCTTATTATATGTTCATGTGCACAGAAATTAAGCAAAAGAGGCCACATTTTAGTTCCTGTGCACAAACATATTGTGGCCACATGTTCATTTACACTATGACCCGTACATGCGATCAGCTGAGGACAAATATTACTGTAACAGTTAAACATTCAGAGAGGTAAAAATAATAATGAAGGACTCCTCTGAGCTTCTCTAACAAGTGAATGTTTTATAAAAAATTAAACACAAGCACTTAAGCAGGCTGAGCCAAGTAAGGCCATGAATACAACAAGCCATTAAGCTTTTAGATTCCACTGATCATTACTAATAAGTAGCCTGGCTGCCACAGACACGTGTCCATGCCAGCCGTGAATGAACACTATAGACGCGCCCACATTAAGATTGCATGAATTAGTATTTTATTAGAATAAAATGGTAAAAACTCAAACAACTCAAAGTTGTTGTGTTTGCTCTAAGACAGGAGTTACAGGAACACAACATGTAGCACAAGCGCTGCGAGGGCACGAAGAAACGGATGCTGTCAAGTCCCCTCGCACAACTCTCACGGAGGCTTGAGTAAAGGAGATGAGCGAGCAGTAGTGGACTGGATTACATGTCAAATGGACAACGATTGCTTCTGTTCCAGTGCCCTAAGGCATGGCTGCCAGGTCAGAGCTGAGTGTGTCATACTGGGACTCCACCGAAATTGAAAATGGTGCGTCCGCTCGGGTTGGACATTAAAAAGACACACACCACATCACACAGAAATTGCACCCACAAATATCCACACGCCGCAAACTCAAGGTTCAGATCGGAACACACACACACACACACACACACACACACACACACACACACACACACACACACACACACACACACACACACACACACACACACAGTTTTTTTGAGACTCCGTCGGCTGGTCAAGGCTGAAGCATTTCACGTTTGGTATTCATGAAGCTTTGAAGAGTTTTCCTTTAGTGCCACAATAAGACTGAACGTAACCTTCAGACAAGTGCTGTCAAGACGACATGTAATTCCAGTTTTGGTTAAAGTTATGGTTGAACTACAAAATCAAATACACTGTCCTGATTTGAGTGTAGAAGTGTAGTTTTCAGGGGACAGGTGTGCAGCTTCTTCATAACACAAGCCTCATATATGTCTGATCATCTTTCGTCCCGGGAGCTGCTGCACCAGAGGGTGGTGCTGGCATCCTTAAGCCGAGCTGTGTTGCCAAAGCCTGCGTTGGCAGATAGAGGGCCGCCCTGGGTGTACAGTTGTTCGGGTGTTGTTGTTTTTTTTGTATTTTTTTTTTTTTGCTGTTGACTTCCATCTCATTTCTTGTTTGAGGCAAACACTGGAACTTGACAGCGTGGGCGCATGAACCTGCAAATGATATCTACTGGGGTTAGGACTGGAATCCTGGCAGGACAGCATGATGTGTTTGTACGGTACATGTACAGGGTTTGTCTTCACGTCTCAGCTAATAAACATCTCATGCTTCTGTACGTTTATGCTGTGGACGCATGCATCATTTCCCGTCAAGTTTAAAAGCATGTGAAAGTTTTTTAATTGTAATATTTCTTTGACAAAATGAAATAAATCCACAAACGCATCGCACTTGATCTGTTGCCTCCTTTTCAACTTCCCTTTCATGGTTAAATGCGTAGGCAACGGCTGATCTCGGTGGTTTTGGTTTCAGTGTCTCCTACGTTCACTACACCTCAAAGAAACAGCTTCTTTGAACTGGAAAACAAGCATGATCAGCACTTTGTAAACGTCAGCAATCTTTCATGTATATAAAACAGCCCTGAGTTTAACAGATCTCCTTTATTGGCAAAAGAAAAGGAAAAATACAGTTAACGAGTACAGACTGTATGGATTAGACTGTAAAGGAAAGATTGTAAAAATATGTAACTTTATTGAAATTTATTTAGGATTTAGGATTTAGTGCACAGCAATATAGATTGAATGTCTGTGTGAAAGTGTGAACCGCACCTAATTTAATCTAACTTGCTACTAAAAGGCATGTTTATCAAATTCCATAACTTTTATCAGATGTAGCTTGTTGTTGGAGCGGCTTCGGACGTTATCACGCCATTGAATGGTTCATTGTAGCACTGTAGCAACTTAGCTAGCCGCTAGCAGTTAGCGAGTAGGTAGAGCAGACACCTACTGGCCCATACGTATGGGCTCATAAGTACTGATCATAGCCTTATGATAAAGGCGATAACATCCAAAGCCGGTGGTTGTTGTCGCTTGCTGCTTTTTTCAGACATTTAGTACAATTTTACAATTTAAACTGGCAGAGGCCCAGTAAATA
Source organism: Betta splendens (assembly GCF_900634795.4). Lineage (NCBI taxonomy): Eukaryota > Metazoa > Chordata > Actinopteri > Anabantiformes > Osphronemidae > Betta > Betta splendens. The sequence goes on from NC_040891.2 coordinate 6,639,784, forward strand.
TGTGGCCTTTAGGACCAGGCCAAGGCTATGTGAGGTTGACTGAGGAGCGAGTGACTAATTGGCCTATGGAAGAGTCAGGGCAGGGATGTACAGTCTATGGGAGTCTTTATTTGTGAAGGTGTGAGCTCCCATTGGAATGGACGTACAGTAAAATATATACTGCTGGCCTCATCAGGCTGGAGCTGTTTTGGCACCAGACAGGGAACTATCCAATCTGAGGCAGGTGGGTTTAATGTAGTAAATGCTGCCAAACCTGGAACCTGGTCCTTGGGTGAGTGTGTAGATATCTGAATCCCTGGAATGATGTAATACATTATTCTAATGGGTCTCTACAGCAGGTCCACTTTCATCTTATTGCTCTTTTAGACATATAGCAATGTATAAAATTAAAAGCACTTGGTAAGCACTTTATGCTCTCCCACTGTGACTTCACTAATCACACACACTGTAATTACCTATAAGAACAGCAGATGTGTTTGCATTCTTAAAGCAATCCTAAAGATTTATTTTAATGATTTTCAGCAGGGTAGTGGTTTGGCATGAAAATGAGTGAGATCGCAGTGAGAATACACTTTACATCTAATTCAGATTTGTGGAAGTCAGCATCTGCGAAGTACATGGTATGCGTAAACTAGAAAAGGGCTGAGATATCAAACATATAAAACAATGTGATAAGGGGCAGAAAAAGCCAGAGGCAAGAAGAAAGGTTAATATGGCCAATAATTGGAAAGAGGTGCAGCCCCGGGCTGAGGCATTATTAAATCAGTAGTGGATGTGAAGAGTTGGTTACATTAAAAGCAGAATGAGGTGTTTGAAATGGCCGAGTGTCTGGACCGCATCGCTCCAACGCAGACTCCAGTATCCATTGTAGCCAGAGTTCCATTTCTTCCCTAACACGAGGACAGCACTCCCCAGAATATGACAGAACAGGATCCTGAATTAGACATGGAAGATGAATAATTGATGGCACCTCAGCTGCACACAGATACACACTCTGAGACGCACACTCGCGAGTATTAAGGATCTGCATCCAAGAGGTCAACAGGGAGTTCTGGTTTTCTCCTTGTCACTTAGTTATGGACAAATTAAATATTGAGCTCTCAGAGAGGCAGAGTTCGATATTTGGTTTACTGCGGCGGGGAATGAATTGGCCAGTGTTTAAAAAAAAGGACTAGAGCACTAGGAGACCCGCATATGAAATCAATTTCAGCATTTATACGCTATATTAAGGAGGAGAAAATAAAGCAAGCAGGGGTCAGATATGTTCAAAATGTGAAACTCCAGAGACATTCCTGGATATAATGAATGCCACTCCGAAGCCTGGAGTTTATCCGTCATATGGACCATAAATCCGCATTCATTTGGAGTGAGTGTGATTGAGGTGGCCATGGTTTACCCAGCTCTGCATATAATAACTTGCCCTGAAGAGCTTTTAGTAGACCACGGAAATCCAGGGAGAGAAGCCCCTGTCCCTCATCCCTGTCATTTCAGCCACGACCGGGTGTGACTGATTGCTCAAACTTGATCGACTACTTTGCATGACGTACAATCAGATAAAATGGCCATCACTTGGGCTCTATCACGCCATAAATCACCATGGAGATATTGTGGAATATGTATTCTCTTTCTCCATAAATCATGGTTATCCCTCATCTAAGAGTCAATTATCTAAAACGCAACAAATGGCTCGGCAATAACCTTGAAGGTAGGGGATACATGCGGCGAGGCCAGCGTGTCCAATGCTGAATCTCGCCTGTTTTGCAACTACCAGTCACAACACTGCCTTATTTAAAAGCTGTTGGATGGCGGATTTATGCAGATTTGAATACATTTTGAAATGGTTTACCCATCACACTCCGGGGATTTATTGAACAGGCGTTTGCGCTAGTGAGTAAATGGATACTATTTCATCCTAAAGCTCCAGTAATGACAGCGCATTGTTATTTCCTTAAAGGGCAAAAACAGCTTACATTAGGCAGGCATCCAGTGATCTGCGCTTCAAACACAAACACATCTTTTGTAATTCAACATCATCTCTTGTTCGTGCCGTGCAACAAAAGAAACAAGGCACATCACAGTATACATTTCTATTTTTACGGCTTGGGGGTCACTAGGAAAAGAGGCGGGCTTTGTTCTGGTATGCTTTACAGCACAGGTATGTGTATTCAGTGTGATTCCCCTAACAGTCCACAGATATAATTGTATGTTTTATTCTGAATAACTACCCACAGATGCCAACTGGACACAAACTCGCATTTTTGTTTGCACTGAGTGGTGAAAGCATTTATTTGTCTTCCAAAAGCAGCCAAAATGCGGAAGACTACCTTTCCTCGCACCTCTCTCTGTTCCTCTGCTACTTTCCACTGCACCTCTGCACAGGAAGTTATAAGCTCCAAATAAAATCCCAGCCCTTCCTTGGGTGCTGACCTCTTCTTTGCCATAAGGGGTGTTTATCAGTAATGCCCGGGCATTGATTCTGTGCTGAGGGCAGTCTCTTCGCATCTCTGCCTTGTGTCCATTTCCCCCCCCCGTTCACTGTAAATTGAAAAGACATTTTCGCAGCCGGGTCGTTGGCGCCTGGAACAGCTAATTGATTTCAACTATCCTCCAATCAATTAGGGAGCCGGGTAGTTAGTGCTGTTACTAATGTTTTAGCCAGTGTTGAATGAATGGCAATACATGTAAGTATGTAATAAACCTCCACACACAAGCACATACGCTGTAAAGGGAACTGGTGAGCTGGATGCAGACGAATGGGGGCCAGCTTGAGAAAGAGAGAAGGTGGGAAGAAGATGAAGAGAAGGAGTTGAGTAGATGGGTTGTGCACCAGTGAGGTGAGAAATTGCCAGGACTGCAGATGGCACGCTCTCACTTTCATCACGCTCTGCCTCTATCTGTCTTAGTTGCCCCGGAACCGACACCACACGACATGACCTCCCCGGTTGTGTCCTTCGTGTGATCATGATGATGCTGATTACATTACCTCATCAAATGGACCTAAGTTGAAAAAAAATGTGATAATCGGTACCTTCTGGTCCTCAAGGCTCACCATCCCTTTCCCTATCCTGTGCTGATTACACAGGTCAGGGATGTTCAGTCAATCAGAAGGTTGGCGATACTATCTCAGAAGAAGTTATATGGTGGAAAGCAAAAGTGTTATCTTTGAGTTTCTGATTGACTAAACCCACCTGACCCAGGAAATCAACTGGGGGCGGGTGAGGAATAATTAGAAAACAGAGAGGGCTGTGGGCCTTGAGGACCAAGGGAGCTAATTATCACTGTTTTATTTCAACTATGTCCTTTAAAAAGTCCTTACAATAGCTGTAGGTGATGTAATTTAGAATAATACGCTATAGTGGTCATCCACAGGTTTCTGATACAGTGTATAGTATATTTAAGCTACAGGCAATATAATAACTATAATTTTTTTCATGTGTGTAAAGTGGTGAACAGCGCCACTTACGCTGTGTGGTGAAACGTGGTACTGCGTGCCTGGAGACAAGCTGGAGCAGGTGAAACCAGGTGGGAAACGTGATGCCAATTGAGTAAAAGCTTAGGCTTCAGAAACGACTAGGACTTTTTAATGTGGAAAATCCTCGTTTCAACTCTAAATTGTGGGAAATCGTCGTTGTTTCAGCACGGTGGTCGCAGAAAGGACAACGTTAGCTAGCTTAATTAGTTAGTTAGCTACAGTATCAAGCTAGCTAATCACCGTACACCAGGTGGCCGGCGAAACTGTTTGGGTCACGAAAAAAAGGGGGTCAGCTGCCGGTAAGTAAAGCAAACGGACTATTTCCCTGTTTAAATGGTTGTTTACTTTCTGCTTACATTTGTTATTGAGTGATGCGACTTTCCCAGAAGTTTAATTTGCCTTAGTCTCTATGGAGTCTCAGCATTAGAAATAATAACATTAGGCTTCCTGTAAAGACATCACCAATATGAATCCGATGATTGCATCTCACTGTAGGTGGCTGTGTCAACTTGGTGATAAATGATAATCAAGTGATATCAGAAGCCACTAGAGAGAGTTTGCCTTCAGTTCAGGCTCAGGATTCACCCTCCTGATGTTTACAATCTACAGAAGGAGGCTGATTTAAAAACTACATAAACATTGCAAACAGCCGGCCCATCAACTATCTTCCCCAGTCAGATCTATAATGTACAGTATCTACAGTACAAAGCGGAGGAAGCCATAGATTGGAGCTCTCTCTCCTCCCTCCCAGGAGGAGAGCAGATGCGTAGGCAGTGCTAAAGCAGCAGACGATTGTTTGTGATGTTTATCGCTCCCCTAGCTGCTGGAGATTTACAGTAAATATCTGTTTTATTGCTCACAGCGGGCCCTGCATTTGCACCGGTGTATCACTTCACCTCCTATATGCCGGGGGCCACCCACATTCGTCTCGAAGGCCTCTAACCGCAGCCATATGCAGCACTGACTCTCGCTGCCATCACTAATTGCAGCATCACGCAATGACTCATTGGATCCGTTGTCAGCGTAAATAACGCAGCCCCGCATCGGTGAGAACTATGAGTAAGCGATGAATTAGTAAAAAAGGTTTCACTGATATGGGGAGTTTTTTGAACTTGTGGGAGTTTCTCTACTCATGGCTCCTAGTTGTGTATCTGAATGTTTGGAAGGGGATGAATAATAAAATGCTGTGTGTGTGTTACATTGAAGTCTTTTGTCTCTAGAATGTTGATACGCATTTTGTCTGCCAGCCCTTGAAGTGCAGGATCTTGGAATGCTATCTGGTAAAAGTGGAGCGATTGAGGATTATGTGGTGAAATCAAGGTGCTCATCTTCCTCTTGGCGTCTGTTCAAGATGGATTTCTTTTCTTGGATCACCCATGCTTTCATTTCATGCTTGCGGACACGCTTCCACTTCACAATTACCCTCTCAGCCAGTTAGTTATCGCACCTCGTGGAGCGCTGTTGTGAGGAATTGGGAGGCGCAGTGGTGGGGGTATTGTTCACATAAAGGTGAATGATACGGAAACTATCCGTCCCGAGTGGAAGAGAAATGGTCGGGTTTGTTGATGGCGAAAAGGATGCGAATTGATGGAGGGACGAAGTGATAAAAGAATGAATGTTGGAACAAAGGGGGAACGTGATGGAGCTGCAACCTCCTGCAGTCCAGGTCAACCGGTGAACTTTAAAAAGCACCCATTTGATCATGACATGTCAGGGATGTGGGGGTAGCGAAAGAGAGTGAGAGAGAGGGAGCGTAGAGCTATGGAGAAAGATGGCACAGCAAACAGAAAAAATACTCTTTGTTTGGCACCAGATTGAGTGATCCGTTTTAGGAGCGGGCCTAGGTGTGTGTATGTGTGTTTGCTGGCTCCTATCACTCCTTATGGGCAGGAGGTGTATTGCCTGGGCCGTGGATTTGATGGACGGCGCATCAGTGAGCTGCATCGATCTGAAGGGTTTGGTGGAAGGAGGTGAGCAGGGGTGGCAGGGGTTTGGTTGTCACAGGCAGAGAGATGGAGGACAGTATCAGGCGCGCAATCTCTCAGCGAGGGACCCCAGTGTGCAGGGATAGGTTGGGGCAATTCATCTCTTTGCAGTACCCTCACCGCAAGGACATTATGCCAGAAGGATAAGGGTCTGTCTGGGAGTGTTGAGAGCTATGCCTGGTTATCTTTCAGTGGAGACCATGAGGCTAGAAGTCAGTGTTTCACCCGGGCAGATGGACACCGTCTCTGCCACGAAGTCTGTGAAAGATAAAGAAGCACATACCTTTGCGGTTGATCCCATGAATCGTTGTCTAAATATATAAAGAACACTGCATGGAATACGAGCACAGCTATCTTCATTGAGTTGAATTGCCTTTAGGTTAGTGGATTTGTTAGATTACTGATTACTGACTCACCAGGCACATAATACTGTATTAATTCAACACCACAGTGAAGTACTATGACCTCTGTTCCACAGCTCCCATCTGCAGCTTCAAAGTAGAAAAAAAACAACAACAGCCAGCTGTAAACATGTAGCTTATCCCAGCAGACAAACACTGTGTAGACAAACAAGGAATGTGACTGTGTGGTGTCCCTGTCTGCTGTGATAAGACAGAGATAAAAACCAGCGCTGATGGGGCCTTAAGAACCGCCTAAATGAGACAGAGTTGCAAGTGCGATATGCTCAGTCTTTTTCACATGGAAGACACATCCGCGGGTCCCTGTTGCCTGGCTGAACACTTTCCTGGTGATGTGGAACATGTCCAATCAATATTTCATTCAGTCGGGCTTAGTCATTGCTGATTAGTAGACACACAACGGACACACATACCAAAGATGTTTATGCATCAACACAAATAGAACTTTCAAAGACAGTTGAAGGTCAAATCATTGAGGTTTTCTGTTTTAAGTAGACCCCTAAGCACCGTTTTGTTCTTATTTTACAGTCCTGCATCAGTCGTTTACATGACAGACCAACGCTTTGTGTCTTGGCTCTGCTGCTTGTAGGAGACAATACTCCAAGATAGACATCCTCGAGTGTATAGAGGAGATGCCAGGAGTCAACATTACAGCATCAGGACCGCATTCGCTGCATGAGGAAGGAGGTAAAGAGCACTGCAAGAGCAAACTGATTTTCATTACTGCTGTGTATGTTTCTGGCTAACCTCAGAAAGAGACCATAGGGGTCTGATGTCCTCTAATGTGACCTGTGCTCAAAGCCTAGCTAAGTGCAATTTGACTGACACTCACCAATCAGGCGCACCACTGGTGCCCATTTTCCTCACACATGAGCGCAAATTCACCCCAAGCACATGTACAGTAATAGGCATAACCAGGTCTTGGGAGGGTTGTTCAGACCTTTGTGGTGTAGTCAGCAGTTTTACTTTGCCTTCCAGTGTGATTTTGAGTCTGTGTTGATGCTTTTGGTTTCCAATGACTCCTACAGCATGTAATTTTGCTTTGAAGACATCATAGCAGATACATAAAGGTTTTCAACGTCATTCATAAAAACCTGATGTGTTGAAGTTGTCCCCAAAAGTCCTTCCTAAATCGCAACTTAGCGTTTTTAGCTGAGCCCACATGTTTAGAGGTGAAGTTAATTTATCATGGTTAATGAATGTATTTATTTATACTTGTTTTGCACCATGCTAAAAGCTGATTGCTGAAACATCTATAATAACCACCAGATGTTACTGCTTTAATTGTGAATATAAACGTTACAGTAGGACAGAGGGAGCAGATGAAGTTTTATTTGGCTAACAGTAAAAAATTATCAGGCCATAATTGGCATTGTGCGGTTTGGATGGCTTACTGAGCTGTACCGTTAGGTTTAACAGATTTCTTTTGCCTGTCCAGCTGGTTAGAGACTTTGCAACAGTCTGTGTGTATCACAGAGGCACAAATCAGAATCAGAAATCAGAAAGTGACCGCGGTGCTGAACTTGTGTGTTCTCATGTGTTTTCTGCTTTTTGTGACACTGGTTCACAGAGCTATTTTTAAAATACTTGTTTTATGTTTCAGTCCACTTTCCCATTATCATTTTCACAGCATCATGCACACGAAATGAGGAAGACAGACTGCCTTGAATCTCGCACAGGCACAGGCACAGGCACAAGCACGCTCCACATTCATTCACATACATGCACACACTGTGAGACCAATGAGGGGAACAGGAGCCCATCCATTCCATTTCATGGTGAATTCTGCTGGCTGTGATGGTCTGTGTTGGTGCTTGTAAATACTTCACGTGCAATTTAGTATTTTTTGTCCTTGCTGCAGGTTTTAGTGTGTGCGCCTGCTGGGCGTATTTACTTACATTGCACAGTCTCAGTGTGCATATGTACACACAGCTGCCTCTGCAACACAGCTTGGCTCTATTTGATCCAAAGGGGGGCTTCAGGGCTTTGATATACTTTCATAGCAGCACAAGGGGGAAGCAGTGCTGTCAGGATCCCAGCAGAGCCAGCAACAGACCTTGTTAATAGGTGCATGTGTGCTGCCACTGCTACAGCTAACAACATCTCTAATAGCCTGTGCATGCAGGGGTTCCTGTACTTACTAAGATAGCAAACAACAAAAAAAATGTTTTTTGAACAGAGTGAGAATTCAGCCATTTGAGGCTTGAGACTAGGCTTAATGTTAGGATTGTGTTTAGTGCCATTTAGTTATGGTTAAGGGAAGGATTTGAGGAATGCAATACAATAAGTCAATGAGTGTCCTCACAGATAGGTTTCTGTGTGCATATTCAAGAACAAGTTCCACTGTTTGCCCCCGCAGCATCAAGAATCTCCTCCATGTCAATAACAATAAGAGCAGCCAAGATTTTAATGGGAATATAATCTCCTGCCTATTTGTTCTTTCCTTGGCACACGGTGTATTTATCTTGCCTGCTGTTATTTGGGGAGAAGTGATGGAGGAAGCTGAAGTTGATGTACCAAAGGACAGCTTGTCTGTTGAGAAAAATGCAGTAAGGAAGGAGAAAAGGAAAGGAACTAAGGATTAAATGGGGATGCAATAAGGAAAATGACATGAAGGCAAATATATCAAATTTATGAGCATAAGAGGTGCACAGAATTGTTCTTTCACTCCTGGCCTTATCTCTTGACATTACAGTATACAGTATTCTACCCCTTTCTAGCCACCCTTACCTCTCCACTAATGCTTTTATTATGACGTCACACTCTTTTCTATCCATGACATGCAGCTTCACACTTACAACTAGGACCAATGATGTTTTCCTTGAATCCTCTTTTGCTGTGAGGTAACTTTTCTTTAAAGAGTGGCTGGGGCAGAAGTGAGATACCGAGAGATAAGGCCACAGACAGAAGGGGAAGATATAACACTCAGCAGTGCGTGATTCCCACCAGTCTTCCTTTGACTAATAATGTTGTCCTTATGATGGCAAGGAGTATTTGTCCTTTAATCTGTCTTTTTCCCCTTCTACTTCTTAACCCAAGGATAAACTCAACTATCCGATGACTGCCTGTGTGTGCATGGGGGGTAATTGGTCCCTTTGGGACACTTCTGTTCAAGGAGAAGTTAAAAAAAAACTAAGTTGTAATCAAAAATATAGGCTGTTTAAACAAATGTTGCCAATAATATTTCAAACCTGGTATTTATTTAACCTTAAGTTCATTATTTAGGTTGCAGCTAAAATACATTATATGTTGAGGAGCTTCAAGTGGTTTCCAATAACAACCTTGAGGGGAAAGGAATATTCTACAAACTGGACTGAACAGTATTAGATTATATAGGTGTACCTAATAAGGTGTCAAGGGAGTCTGCATCACAAAATATATCTACATGTGTTGAATAAAATATTGTCTGCGACCCCTGCAAATTAAACGTAAAATATTTTAGGTATAATTGAACCTAAAATGTTGGTCTTTGTTGAAAGTTCGTTGCATAATATTTCACTGTATGTAAAACTAAGGTGCATGTTCAGGGTCTTGCACAAATAGTAAGTTCCTGGTACTTCAGACACCGTATTGGTTTTAGCCTTACACTGGACTGGCTGACTGATACTGTTACTAACATATCTTTAATAATTGCTTGTTGGACTACTTTTGTTGAATTTAATGTGGAAGTTCATTTCAGCCTGTTCTGCAGCTGAATTTGCAGATTTCTGCTTTTGAAATGCTCTTGGCAAATGTTTTGTTATTCCATTAGTTTATGTGTTGCTGCATTCTGGCGCTGAGGTGTTAATTAAGTAATAAGATTATTGCAGATAATGAGAGCCTCTGATTGTTTTAATGGATCATTGGTTTTGCACCCTGAATAGGTAGTCGACACGGTTTGCTGGGAGACTGACACCGCCTTCATCATCACACTGTTCCTTTCTTTTTACATGACAATTTGAATAAAACGCGCAAGGTGGTTGCTGAGGTAAAGCTGATTTAACATGCTATATGCTAATTTGACCTATGACCTCTGTTGCTGGAATGATGCACAGACATGACATTTCAAGAGTGTGTAGAAAACAAATGCAATGTTTTGGAAGTTGGAGGAGAACTTACCAGTAGACTTGGCAGACAGGTCTTGTCTGGAGTTTTTTTCTTTTTTCATTAAAAAAAAAATCTCCCCTGGCATATTTAGGCTTAGTCAAGTAGGCATTACATGTAGTTTATCTTTGTATTATAAAACAACTGTAATTGTAATTGACGTGATTATTGACCCAGCACATAACATTTTACATTAAATGCAGAGCTAATTCATTAACTAGACAGTGTAAACTCTGCTAAAGGCACGTCTGTCTTCAGCTGCTGACATGGTACAGTAGAAAACAACCACCTGATGACCCTATTTAAATTTTCATTACTTTATATTTTATTGGACAATCTTCACCAAGTAATTAGGTTAAGGGAGTAATATGTTGGTTGGACCTTTATTTGCCATGACTGCTGCCTTCATGCAAGCAAAGTCATTAAGCTCCAGCTTCTGTCTGACAACCAGATAGTTTGTGTACTTCAAATAATGTACCACAATAAAGATAAAAACAACAGTAGGACATGTCAAAAAGCTATCTTGTCCAAGTTTCTTGTTATTTTTCCAGTTTCTATCCCTCTGGTGTGTGTTTGTATGCATGTGTGTGTGTGGTTCACTATCTCCTGTCAGCATCTAATCACAAAGCAACTGCTAGATCCTGAACCCAACTACTGGGAAAAACAAAAGGCATGAGAGATGCTTCCACATTAAATGCCAAATAGCTACAGTAACTCCAAGGTTTGGTAGTATTTTGTATTAAAGAGAAAGGATGTGGATGTTCTTGATAAAACCACAGCGGTTTATACAACATGCAGTACCAAAATAAGGTTTGCAGTGAGCAAAAATGTTGCTACTCATAAAGGAGACACACATTCTCAGTGACTGTTAGCAGTTGAGTTGCAGTGTTTCTTTTTCAGAAGCTCCTTCTAAAAATAAATAACAACCCTTTATTTCTGAGTGTGCAGTTAGTACACTCTAGTGTAGTTATTGTGCCATCTGTACTGTACTGTTACTGTATCATCTGACAATACAATAGAAGGATAAAGTAAACTAGTCTTGCTTACAATGAAACAAAATGTTAAGACATGTTACAGACATAATGGATCTACTCTTCTCTTAGGAGAAACCTGGGTTGATACCTGGTCTCTGCTCTGCTACCAGAGAGTGGAGCAGAAATAGTAGTGGAGTTGTAATTTTGCACTTGGTGCTAAAACAGGATGTTTCAGAGAGGTTCTAATGCTTTAAATATTGATGCATAGCTGGTACAAGTTGAACAGGCTTAGAGGAGGCCCAGCTTTCCCTGATTGGGGGGGCTGTACATGCTTATGATACAAAGTGCTTCAAAACAGTTTCAATCATAACAAGACATGTAAGTTAAGTTATATGTCAATAAAAAAACATTTTTTGATAGTTACTCTCTTCTTCGAGTTGTTGGTCAGATCTACAGTACGTTTCTCAAGCCCCCGACCACAGCATCCCTCCCCCTGCTTTCATGGGGTCAAGCCTTGGGCAGTTCCCTTGAGGGAAGCTTTGCTTTAGTCTTAGTTAAGATGTTGTGTTTTCTTTTTGCTCTGAAATGATCTGCACCTACGAGACAGCAGCTCCAAGGGAAATCACATTCTGTGGATTACTTTCAAGTCTCCCCTACTCCTCAGGCAATGAAAATTACATAGATCAGCCAGATGGTGAGCTCCACAATAGTGTTTGAAAACCCAGGCAAGGTGACCATTTTTATTGAATTAGTACAGACCATCATGTTGGCTAACATTTATTGTTGCTCATGAGATGTGGAGAACTGTTGGGAAACTTTAGGTCAAAGTCAGAGATGCCTAGAGGCAGGAAACTTTGCCAATCTACATTTCCTAGAGTGGTCAGAGTTCAGTTCTAATTCAAAACGGAGCATAGAAAAACTCTCCAAGACATTTCACCTTCCCATTTCATTTTTAATGAATCACAAGATCGTATTTACTGTATGTATGTATGTAACCTGTTTTTGTGTTTTAAGTATTTGTTTAATCTTCTGGGCAGAGCTACTCTGTCTTTGTGCCTTGCAGTTTGACTGTGGCACCACAGTGGAACTCCTTGCTTTGTGAGATCCTCTGGGAGTTATTTTTTGTGCATTTGTCTTAGTACCATCCAAATTAAATTTGAGAAGTGAGAATCTGAGAATATAAAGTGCATTTACAGAGCTTAGAATGGTGTCCACAGCTTTTCCGCGAGCTATCATTCATTTTAATTGGATAACTATAGAACCTTAATGAGCTTTAATGTTGTAAATGTTTCTGCTGGCTTGTGCACCTCTCAGCTGCAAGCACAGACCAAGGTCTTTCCTTTCTCTTCAAACTTTTTGTCACCTTAAGAGAACTTTCGTTAATGTTTTTTTTAATTTCTTGTTCTTAGAGAAACACCTACACTATATAGTATGTGAGCATTGTCATTTCATCATCTGACCACACAGCTGGTAAGTAAGCACCCATATGTACAATGTTCTGCAAAATAGCCAACTAGAACAGAGAAATGTGAGCCTTAAGGATGAAAAGAGAATTCTGTATGAGGCCTGCTGTGAGGTGAAAAGAATATCATTTGCAGTATTATAGTAAATTAATTACCTTAACATATGTGACTCTTTTGAAGCCGTCATTTTAAATGTTCCCTGCAGTCAACATAAAGTTGTTATAGACACTCTGCCTTCCTCTTAATTTCATAGAGGAACTCCACTGCTCCCTGATTGGTCTTTTATAATCAGGTGTTAGGTATACTACAGAGGAATAGTCACTAATAATGTACCAGTCAAGTGGTGATTTTCCTGAGATGATAGACCTTCAGCATATGTAAAATTCAAAGTTTCGCAGGCCTAGTTTTAGAGAAGTCAGGATGTGCCTCCATAGCAACTACAGGAGTGTGTACTGCTGGGTTCAAAGCTGTTTGGATGACATTTGAGACATGTTTTTCTACACTATTCAGTCTTGGAAATAATCTTGCTGTAATTTAGTTTTGCTACATGTGAATGACCCAATTTTAAAACAAAACGCAGTGTTAAGATTGACCTGGTGGCTGCCCTTACAGTAGCTGACTGTAGGTGGTTCGGGAGAAGGTATTAGTTCTATACAAAACAAATGATAATCAATGATTTTATTTGACTACTCACACATCTAGTTCACCTTTAGTCTGCTATTTGACATGCTCCTACAGTATATGTGTAAATATTTATTCTGACTCTACTCAGAATTGCAGTTTCACTCTGTGAGCTTGAGACTGTGCCTCCACTGTGACATCTTGTCCTCACAGAAACATATTTTAGGAGCTTGTTGGCAACTGGGAAGCAACCCCCCCCCCCCACCCCACCTCCACACACACACACTTGCAGCAACAAAACTTAATCCTAATCAATCGATCGTAAGGCGCACTTAAACAGTCAACCATTCACAGTCACACCTACTGTGCAGGCAGTCTATAATTGTCTTTGGACTGTGGTAGAGTGGTCGACCCCAGGAATCGAACCCAGTCCTTCTTCCTGTAAGGCTTCTTGATCATTTAACATTTTGATCATTTTATGGTGTTTTAAGCTAGTTGAAGGTAGTTCTGTCTGTTGGGTAAGGTATTATTAATATATAAGTAGATTTAAGTGCAGAGGGAACAAAAGTATGTTTTGATAGGTGTACCACCTGCTGCAAGACTGGAACACTACTTACTGTGCCCCTGTCACCAACCAGTCCACTTTTTTAATAACCTGGGTTTGCATGTCTTTGATCTGTGTATGTATGACTGTGCAGGTGCATACATTCACTTGTGTGTGTTAGCATGTGCAGGATATTGGTGCATGCCAGATGACAGTACTGTAGCCGTGTAGCGGTGTTAGAAAAGCTGTGTTCTGATATGCCAGTCATGGATAGTAGGATACGAGATAGTAAGAGACTTCAAAGTATTTGAAAGTAGCTCAGAGTCAGACTTGGTCTTTAGGCAGGTAGGTTCAGGTTTACCTGACAATCCTCTTAAAACACCTAATCCTGTTAATTCACAATGTAAGTCTGTTTGCTGCACAGTTCTCATCCTCAACTAGAAGCTCAGCCCCTACTGAGTTTTTCTGAGACAAGTTAAGCTGGAAAGTCATCCCAAGGAATACTTAGCTTTTGCCTGCATCTGTCTAATTGTGTGTAAAGTAAATATGGGAACCCTGGGACACACTTCTTTTTTATTGGTGTGCTTTTTAATTATGTCACAGAATGACAATTTGATTGAGGTTAAATTGCAAACTGTTCATCTCCCATATGAGGCCAATTGTACTTTTTGCCAATTGCCATTTTGGTCAAGGTCATGATTACTGTGTGTCAGTGACATTTCTGTGAATCTAATATTTGGGAATGACTTGCATAAGGTAATATCTTTATTGTTGGTATTGATGTCCACCTTGAGAAATGCACTTTATATGTAAACTGCAACAATAATACACATTTCTGTTTCATATCTGGCTTTCGTTTTACATTCCTGTACAGCAGGGAGATTTGTTCACGCCCATGTTTTTTTTATAAATTGGAACAAATCATATTACATGAGAAATCATTTGAGAAAAAAATGGCATTGTATATGTACTGTGAACATGTTTTCTTTACTCAGTTGCACTTGAGATTTAGCTCCCTTCTCTGCTCCAAGGGTATTTTTAACTGTATCACAGCTGCCCCCGCCATGAGTTATGGCACTCTGTGATGCATTGAGCGCTTCTGATGAGGTTATGAGCAAGCCAAGGACAAAGTTATCTCTCCTTTGCCCAATAGAAACACTGAGTTTATTAGCCTTCAAACCAATAGGCCTCTTTTTTTTTTTAAATCTAATTCTTTGTCCGTGCCCCTCAACTAGCCACTTCATACACTACATGCATTGGTTGGCAGACTACAACATTGCAGGGAGACAGGAAAACGAAAAAAATAGAAATAGGAAAAATCCATTACACCCCTGTCTTGACTTGTGGAGCCTATATAGTGTAATTCATCCTGAGGCTTGTTCAACTCGAAATGGCCCTATTTACAGAGTTCCATTACAACAATCAGTGGAAAGGTGAGAGAGCGAGAGCGATAGAGTGGGTGCGTGCGATTCATGAGTAATCATTTCAAGGTGTGTAATTGAAGGATTGGAATGGCACACACCTCTGTCCTCCGCTTGTCAAGAGAGATAGAAAAGGAATTTTACATGTGGGCAGTTGTTGTTTGTAGAATATCTAATCCAGTCGGTAGTAGGATCCACCAGGATCCATCCATATGTCAGCCAGATGTTGATCCTAAGTACACATTGATCCTTTACTGTTTTTACAAAGTTGTCACACTGCAGTTGGTCAGTGATTCTAAATCTTCTCTGATGTACATTGGTTAAGGGATACAATGATGAGATTTCCTCTCTCACCCTTATCACTAAGGTTAGAATTACCTCAGTTAGTTGAGTCTCTGTAGACTTAGATCTGGCCTGGTGGTGTATTCCAATTACTGTATGCCTCTGTAGAATAGACTAAAGGGTCTTTTAGAAGAAAGGATAAGGATATTGGTCTGGACATAATAAAACTGTAGGTGTTGTGTTTCTTATTAGCAGCCATAATGCCATACACTTGAGATACAGTAGAAAATGTATGTTTCATTCCTGTTTTTATCTATTTACACATAAACACTACCACTTTGAATAACTGACTAAACATAAACATGTTTATGTTTAAGGCGATGTTTTCATCTGAACCCCATGCCACTTTGTTCTTACTGTGATCACAGCAAGATAAAACTGAAATACTACCTGCTACTACCCCCCCCCCCCCCCCCCCCCCACCCCCCCCCACCCCCCACCCCCATCGGTGCTTAACACCTAGTGATTTTTGGATGCCGGTCAATACCAAATGTATTTCATCACACAACGATGCAATTTTGAAATCTAAATTATAACATAGAAAGAATTGTTGACCTACAGTATTGTTTCCTTGATTTCAAGCCTGAATAACAAGGGAGGATTACATCAGGAAGTGTGGAGTGTGTGGTGATGGAACATACATCAATTAACTTCTTGGTGAAGGGAACAAAGATGATGTTGAGGCGGTTTGGCCAATAAGAGGAATTTAGAAGGGCAGATGACAGTGGGGAATATACATTATTTAAGAGGAAAGATGACTTATGAACAGCACCCCAGAGGTGCTGTTCATTGACAACTGGCATTTTCACCTTTTAATCCAAAAACCTTTTATTAGTTCTGACTGGCTTGAGAAGCAGGTGTAAAAACCTATAAACAACTTCCAGTGTCCAGGTCATTAGCACGTAAATGGTCACCCCTGAGTAGGTTGTTGTTGTTGTTTCACCTGACTTTCATGAGCATCGTTAAGACTGTCTGAACATAACAATTCGTGCATGCCCTTATACTCTATTTAGAGAGGGTTGTTTGAATACTTTAGCTTCCACTTAAGGACTCAACAGGGTATATAAATCTGCTGCCAGTCAGATCAGTCAGTTTGGTTAAGCCATTTAATTATGGTCAAGCATCTTTAAGCAAAGCAAGTACAGGTGTCAAGGAACAGGACTTTGGGATAAACATGACTTGGATGAACGAGCACCTTTTTAAAGTGAATCATCTGGACCGAGAAAGGGAGATAAAGAGACTTGGTAGTTGAGGAGGTACAGTACAGTACAGGATAATATTAGGGGGATATGGACATTTTTCTAGGTTGAAATGTTTCATCAGACTTGGAAAGGCTGCAGAAAGGCTTGTAAATGTGCAAATCTAAATCCAGATGCCATGACTTAACTTCAAGACAAAAGACGTTTATATTATGCCTGATGAACATGCCAGAAAGAATTAGGAGAAAGAAGAAGATAAGGGAGGTAGACAGGAGTCCAAAGAGATGTGCAGCAAAGTAAATATAAATGTAGAAGCAGAGATAGAGAATCAGGAAGTGAGGTGGATTGTAACGCATGTGTGAAAAGCTATGGAGTGAAGAACCAAATGGCTGTTGGCTCAAAGTGTAGGAGAGGTAGTGTTTTTTTGTGACAAGGAGTGTGTAATGCGGTTACACACTTTAAAAATGTTGATGAAGAAGTACAGCATTCGAATAAGAGTATAACAGGTTGCCAAGACATAAGAGACATACAGTAAGTTGTGGTGATGTATGAGGGAGTCAGGAGTTTTGAAGAAGTATGTGAGGGTTGTTCAGGATATGTACAGTATGTGGACAGGTTGGCAGATGAGATCAGACAGGATTCTCCACGGACTGGATGGAACGAGCCTGGAATGATGGAGGTATGCACTGAGAACACGAGGAAAGCAATAGCAGCAAGGAAATATGTGTGTGAATGAGAAAGAAAGTGGTGGAGTGGGACAGCTGCAGTGGGTAAAGGTTGGAAACAGCTGATGAGCTTGTAAACTTCTTTTAGTTTCTTTCACTGTGTACAAAAATGCATTGCGGCATACCCAAGTGTGATTACTTTGTTGTCACAAGACCGAACAAATCTCGGTGAGAGGAAATGAACTTGAGTTTCATTTAAACGAACAAAAGTCTTTTTATGTTGTGAAGCACTCTGAGACGGTAGGAGAAAAAAAGTGAGGAAAACGCTGGGATTTGGACCCTCTCAAAGTGACACAGGTGGAGCTGATGGTTTAGAGCCTGTGCAGAGGAGGAATACAGAGTAAACTGAGAGAAAAATGTCAAGGAGAGAGGTGTAAGAAAGGACAAAGAGGTTCATGGATGTGTTGAAGAGGGACCTGCAAGGGAATACTGTGACAAAAAACAGAGTGAAAAAAGCTGAGAGCAGCTAAAAGAAATTCGAAATAAATAAAATGTCTCAGGGATCCATTAACTTCTTTCTAAAAGTAAAACAAGAATCTGAGGATAGTTTTCCATGTTCATTATTGTGGCCAGTTCGTTCTGTGTAGCTGATTCACTCAAACATCACTGGTCGCTACAAAGCAAGCCGCCCTGGCAGCCGGGCGCCTTTTTCTAGCCTACAGCAATCACAAAGCTGTGGCAGCTGCTTCCTCCTTCAAAGGCTGTTGGTTTTAAATTCTATAACTTCCAAGTTTTCAAATAAATAATCAGAAGGCTAGATTATTTAAAAAATGTAAATATTGGATGGCTCTCCTGTTTCCTCACTTCTCTCAGCCTGCCTTCAGCTCTGTGTTTATGGACTCATCAGTAATAGACAGGATGGGGTTATTTATAGCCTGTTGTGGTCCAGTCATGGATGCCCTGTAATTAATCTGCTGTCTAGATTGCCCTCAGCGTTAATGGCACATCATGTCATCTTTTGTAGGCATTTCATCATAAAATTACCCACCATTCACAGTCGTCATCTGCAAATGTTTCTTCAATTGTAACCTCACAAGATTGCAGTGCCACGATCACATCAACTGAAACAGCCTATTAGGCAGAATTATGTGTAGGAGACATGGCAGATAATAATTATCTAAATGTGTTGCACGTTAAATTAAGTAATCATTGTGTATGGTATGTGCAACCCCACCTGCACAAACCTTTACTTTTCACCCTGATGGAGGCTGGGGATCAATAATGTATCAGCCAACAGATGGGTGACTGTCC
Organism: Betta splendens; assembly: GCF_900634795.4. NCBI lineage: Eukaryota > Metazoa > Chordata > Actinopteri > Anabantiformes > Osphronemidae > Betta > Betta splendens. The sequence goes on from NC_040891.2 coordinate 6,658,283, forward strand.
CTCCTGTTATTTGTTGCCTCGACTCATCATTTTCCCGACAAAAGTATTAGAAAACAAAGGTGAAGGAGGGAGATGGAGTCAGGTAAAGTAAGGATGACAGATGAGAGACAAAGGAGAATATATTGGAGCAGTTCTTAAAATGACTCGTCTAAAATCTCAAAGTGAAATGTTTTACTTTCGGAATCAAAAATATGGTTGGAAAATGGAAATCTTCACCAAAAAAATGGAGAGTGCCTTTGACAGTCATGTTTCTCATTCATTTACGTCTTGGTTTTGTTATCTTTCACTCTGGCCTTATCTTTTAATCAAAGATGTTCTTGGTGGATATAATAAACAAAATGACACTTTTACAAGGGCAATTCAGCTCCACAGTACAAATTGAGGTAATTCACTAAACGATAACTCTGAAGATGTTTTAGAAGGATCTATCACTGCTCAGTGTCAAAACGGGCTTTGTGTAAAGCAGGTCTCTCTTGGGGATGGTAAAGTTTACTCAGAACATCAATGATTTTTATGATGATTTAAACCACAAGCCAAACTTTAGAAAATGACTACGCCTCCTCAAATGTACCACAAGCCCCAGATGCAACATATTTATTGCTTTGCAATAACAGTGCAAATTGTAAAGCAACACAAAGGAAGCAGACAAGCCCAAACTATCTAATTACTGAACAGCTGCACAGTTCTTGCACAGTGTTATTTTTTGTGAAAGGCACCTGTTGAAAGTTTTAAACAAGTGGGATGTTGACGTGTCTGTCTGAGTCTAGCAAACAATACATGTTCTACTTGTCCCATAACAAAATGCTCAAAGTTGATGCATTTTACCCAGATTATTGGATCCAATTCCCATAGTGAAACCCAAAGTTTAGTGAAGTCGGTCTATTGATCAAGAAGTGTGGACAGTTTTAGTAATGGCAGTTACATTTAAATTAAGATATTCAAAATCAAACTGAGCCTTGAGCTGTAGAACGTATATTCAGGTATGGCTGTAATCAGCCTGATTGGCACCCTTGCTGAACATGAACAACCCTGCTAGCTAAGATAAATACTGTATATAGGAATGGTAGCAAAAAGGTTACAGGATACATTTTTTATATTTAGATAAATGTATCAATTTTTTTAAATTTTCCTGAGACATTAATATCAGTCAATAATAGTGTTTAACCAATGGATCTCTCTTCTCATTCATCGTTGACGTTTCTAATTAATCAGCATCGGCTAATGTTTAAACTCGGGCCAACCAGTTAATAAAATATAATCTAGCAACATTTTCTGCCAACACCAGCAGCATTTACTGTGTTTCTGTGACTGAAAATTACAGGCATAAAATCGTGAGAAATGATTTGCCTGCACCCGTGCCAGTGCCTGACTCGATGCATTTTATTAGCATCTGAAGAGAGCAGGAAGATTAGTGAATATGAAAATATAGTTATGATGTTAATGCTGCAGCCTCTTGTTTCTGTCAGGCGGGAGTTTAACCCCTCTACAAAGGGTGGATACCGGGGAGGCCAACGGAGAACCTACTGTACGTGTGGTGAGACTAACATTAAGAAATTTACGACTGTGCTGCGTTGTATTTGACCTGTTACTGTACTCCAATAAAAAAGTCATCCAAGCATTTGTTAGTAGATAAACTCTCCTAATAATAAAGGAACACAAGAAAAAAATTGTCTAGTAGTTTCTGTAGACCTCTGCATTTGATACTGCCCATACAGTTTTGTTGCCCTCCACATCCATCGCCACCATGACCTAGCAGCACCGTCACTCATCTTGAGTGGATCTAAATAAGTATCTCGCTCCTGTTGAGCTCTCCTGTATGCAGTGCTTCCTCCCCATCTATTTCCTCCTGTGGGGGTGGGAGAGGCCCATATTTTTCTGTCCTCCATCTTGCTCTCAATTTTTTTCCTCCCATCCTCTGTCTCTACCCATTGCCCCCCCCCCCCCCTGTTTATTTTTCCTCCTTCTCTTTCCTTTTCGTTTCCAGAAGGTAGAACTTGTGCAGCTCAGATGCTGCTGCCAGTTGGTGAGTCTGACTGCTTTAACATATCAAAGGTGCTGTGCAGGAAGAAAGCTCCTCATTATTTCAACAGCCAACATCAAGCAGCTGCAAGGGATGGGGGCGGCGGGGAGCGGCGGAATTCAGTCGAAATGCTAAAGTTAACTACCAGATCTTCAAGTTATAACTAATCACTTTTGATTCTGGTGTGACCCAACTATGCTTTCTTCATACTTTCTAAGTGAATGTTTTTAGTGAGGATATGTTGCAATATTTAAGACTCCAGTTTAGGAAATTCTACAACCGTAAACATTTGCCACTCAACACTTTTTATTTCTGTTACATTTGGATATTTGCTTAAATTGTCAACTGGTTTTAAACGGTGTGTTTTTTGTAAGTTGTCTCCCAGTGTGTCAGTTACTTTACCATGTTTGTATCTGTGTGTGCGCAGAGATTCATTAGCGAAGCTTGGTCAGAGGTTTAGGACACATTTTGTGCACTTTTAAAGGCTAAAAGAATATCTAATTTGTTAGACAAATGTTGGCCCCGCTAAAGGTCATGCAAAGACACAAAAAGAAACATGTGGATTATAGAGAACAGTTCATTTATAATTTACAATACCATCCCAAATAGTTATTTACGCATACGGCTTGGAAGCATTCGTCAACAGCCTTTTGGCAGCATAATTACAGGTAGCTTGGTATCGCTATTTTCACCTTCACACAGGGTCTTGTACTGTCATTGTGTAATTGGCTCCATGCTATTTAATGCAACCTTCAGCTTTGCCCGGTGCTACATTGGTAGCATTACACATAATGGGATGTCTTCTCAGTTCTGCAAACAAATGTGCCACATGAAACACTGCTCCGATGTCTTACCTTTACTGTACCTGAAGTTTCCCCTTTGTGCAATGCAAAGTTTGAGCATATAGTGATATGTACTCTACACTAATGTAAAAGCAGTATAAGCAAAGGAACGAGAAGTAACGAATAATGCAGCAATTGGGGGGAACAAAGCGACTTGGATCATCATTCAGTTATATTTCATATAAATGAATGGTTGGTTTCAACATAGATCACTATCATTTGTTTGGCATTCAAACCGGTTTCCACTTCCTTGCCATTTAAATGCAGGCTGGTCTGGCAGCATCTACTAGCCCTACTAATATTACTAGTCTTATTTCATCTCCTCTGACATGCTCTGTAAGAGCAAAGGTTTCAGCTAAAGGTGGACAGAGCTGATCACTAATATATTGGTGCAATGTGCATTTCTTATCTGCATGCCAATCAACAGTGAGTACATTACATTGACACAAAATTTGGTTACTTTGAATGCTGGCCTGAGGTCCATATTCTCAACAAATGTGATTTGTTTGGGAGATAACGGCTCTCAGTGGTGAGATATATGGGAGTCGTCCTCTGCAGCCACAATGCCTGTGCACACCCTAATCATCAGTCCATTTTGCCCCATTTATGAGGGTCTCATTTGCAGAGTCAAGGCAAAGTGACCCTTCTCCCTGGCCATGTCATTAACTGCCTTCAGTACTGTCTGGTACAGAAGTGCAACATGTGATGTGAAAGAATTTCCAGCCTAGATGGGATTTATTATCACCCTCCAGACTTTCAAGGTCATTACCTTGTCCCTGAAAAGGAAACTATAGGGTTTTCATTGGTCCAAAAAACTGGACCCCATGAATCTGCCCTATTTGAGTCTTGGCATACAGCTACATCTGACTGAAATAAAAGGTTAGCAAAACTGGATATGTTACCTTTAATTATATTGAAAAACCCTAGTATTCTTAGTTAAACATATTTTAGGAGCTGCCTATGCGTGGCACAGTGAGGAACAGGTACAGGTTCAGATACAGTACACGATTCTAGTGGTTCAGATGATGAGAGAGAGAGAGAGAGAGAGAGTGTGTAAAAAAAAAAAACCTGCCACTGTGATGTTTATCATTTTAACTAAGTGCAACAGTCAGCATTGGCTACAAGGAAGCCACTAACACTAAAATGAAAACACTTTGTCATCCTCACCATATAACCTTAGATGTCACTCACTGGGGCCAAATTGTCATGTATTTCATATTCACCCTGCGAAGCAGTGAGCACCGCTGAAGCAAATCAGGTCAAGATTGACAAAACTGAAAAAGTTGAGTCTAAAAGAGGCTTATGATTTGAATCAGCTTTGTCTTAGTCAATAGGCTGTTCATACTGTATTCTTCTTCAGCCTGGGACGTCTCTATTGACGACATACTGGTTGACATACGTTTTTTGTGAGAGTGAATGTGTAGCCTGCAAGTCTCTATCCACATGACTTGCATCATCATCGTGTGACGTCCTAGCTAGTAGATCAGCTTTCGTTCCAACTCTGGTGACAGTCAGACGGTCCATTTTACATGTTAGACCTAACTTCTGCTCCAACTGATCCTCCGTGCTTATTCCCTTCATGTCCAAAGTCTTTTGTCTGCCTAAACTGCTCCAACAAGCCTTTTGTCTAACCCTTTGCCTTATACCCTTTGACTTTAGAGGCTTAACAATTACAGATCATCTTGAAAGAGGAGCCACATAGGGGGTATTATTGAACATCCATGAAAGTATGCTGCTTTAGAAGTCTTCCTTAAACTTCAATGAGCTAGGACACAGGGATGTGGATTAGTAACAAAGGGTGTCAGTGATGCAGAGCAAGGACCAGTAGTCCTGATTATGTGTGCTCTCAGATGTACTTAATTATACAGTAGGTGTGCTTTTATTAATCCTGATCCTTGACCAAACCTTTCAACAGTAAAGGATATATTACACTCACAGCATGTGCCGTAGTTTGAACTTTACTTCTATCAGTGATAGATTCATGTATAATTACACACTTATGCTGGGACAAGCACCATGTGTAACCCTCAGCTCAATCACATTTAGTCCTGGTCTTTGCAGATGCATCAACCATACAAAAGTTTTTTTTTTTTTTTGCTATGTGCTGAATACAAAGTGGAATGATTACATGGGGACCCCTTGCTGCTCTCAGCAAACTGCTGCTTCTGTAACTCACACTGGCATGGAGGGCTGGCACCAGCTCTGCCCGGGTATACTGCCCCCCTCTGCTGTCATTAGCATACAGGCCATGTCTCACTGGCTGCCAACCTTTAGGCAGTGATTCCATCTTGTCGTGATATGCAGCGAGGGAGTGCAGTAAAACTGCCACGCTGCCAGGCTTTGGCAGCTACAAAACTGCAGGAAGGCTGTGAAAGGTAAAAAGGAGAACAAAGAAGTAAAAATTACAACCAGCCTGGCAGGACGTCAAGGAAGATAGGAGACTGAACTCAGAAGCTACTTCACCTTATTTTTTTCCGTTGTTGGGGGTTATTGATGTAATTGACAAGCCTGAGGACAAGGGGAAAATCTATAGTGGAAGAAGGCTTTTTCTTCAAAATGGAGGCATCAGTGAAGGCAGCCAAGTTCCACTCATGTGTTGTAGGTCATCTTATTGATTGTAAGTTAACAGTAATTGAACGTGACTGTGCTCTGTTGTTACGAAGAGACATGGCCCTTAGGTCTTTGGCTCGCACATCTCAGAGGTGCTGCTGCTTTACTGGGTTATGGCCATGAGGGCTACAAAAATCAGAACGTACAGTATTTCTATCCAGTCCCAGCCTTAATCATGCCCCTCTCTTAATTTCTGCTTTGCGATGATTTTTCTTATAACCTTTTGTCCTCATTTTATTTTTTCAAGAAGACAATATTTAGCGAGCTGCTGGCATCAGCGACCTCTATTTGAAGTCTTTAACCCTGCCTGAGGGCTAACCGTGCTACCTTTTTAATAAAGTTTTTCTAGTGAGTTAAACCTTGATCATCAAAAGCACTTTTGACCTGCTATGCCTAAATGCACTAATTATGTGACCACACGTTGTGAAGATGTAAGCATCCCTGAACTTAACACTAAAGTATTTTTCCACCTTCTCAAACTGACCTTCAAAAGACTTTCTCATGTTTACTTTACTTATCAGCGTTGCAGCCAGATAGTTTCATGTACTTATTTTGTGTGCTGCCATTGAGCTTTTAAGTAAATTGTGCTTTTTTTATACCAACGCTTGTGTATGCAGTGATTTGCTTTGTTTGTACACTGTACATGACATCAGACTTCACCTGTAGTGTAATGACAATTGTAGTGTTTGCTTTGTTTAACTAACTAGGAACAGGCAGTTTAATTGGGATCAATGTGCTTTTGTCAAAAGTAGTCACTTACACGCCATCCCTGAATTTAGAACAAGAACATTCTGACAACTAAAAACACACCTGATTTTTATCACAATGTCTGCTAGTGTGAAGATGAAATTACAGTGTTCTATTCACTTTTCCATTCTCTCTATTATTGCTTTCTTGCCAACCTTCTTTCTTCAATTATCTTGTTTTTCCTCTGTTACCATCTCTACTAGTGCAGTATTCTATAGTTAACGGCAGAATTATGTATTTCTATATTCCTTTATCTTTAAAATGTCTGAAATGACAGGAAAAAGGAACTACCTCCAACTCGGTACAAAATGGAAATACGCCACAGTATGCGCTTTACTATGAATAGATGGATGAACAGGATTATGAACTGCATGCTCCACTTGAATTACTGTAGGTCTCCTTTGTGTTTAAAGGTCTTTACAGTACATAGTACACATTCCTCAATATTCATTTTAAAAATATAATTTGATATTTTGGTTATTAAAGATCCCAGATCATGTTTTTTTCATTTTGACTCTTTAAATCTCAAATAAAACATAAAATTCAGTGTTTGAATAATAAGACTTCAATATCCCAAATATCCAAAATATGAATAAATAAAGCAAGCATAGAGTTTTGTTTCCTTGTGAAACTCTGCGGCAGCTTCATTCAACCTGACTGTGGTAGAAAACCCACCTAGACAAGGGGCGTAAATGGGCGTACTCCTGGGAAGCTTCTGGCTTTGAGGCAACAGTGACAACCTTACATAACAAACATGTGCTCATATGTTAATGCTGCTACTATTTGCTTTTACATTTAGTGCCAGTATCATAGGTCAAGCATTTCTGTGGTGGTGCCGTTCATTACTATGTCAACCAGCCAGCTGACGGTCGCGAGTCGTGGCAGACGTGATTTAGTACAGTAAAAAACTAACTTTTTACACAGCAGCAATTAATGAAGCATCTTCACTTGATGGATTCCTAGTGTTTGTTACTACTGCTACATCTGTGACACTGTTTTCTTCTTACGGTCTTATATATCGCTGTAGCATTTACAAGCCACAAGCTGAGCTTTGCATAACTTTCAGGCTAATGTTGTCTAGTTTAATAATATAGGCTTAATATATATAATAATATACTGTAGTATCACATTTTTAATATATTCAGTGACTTTTTGGCTTTCATCTGTTTCCAGGGACACAAAGACAAGTTTTTCAGGGCCCATTGACTTGATCTAATTTCGTGGAGGAGAACACTCTATGTCTAAATTTGTCACTGCAGCCAGCAGGATTGGCACCAAAGAATGGATCACTGAGCAGGGCCTCTGTCCCATATCAATTTTAGACCGAACCCTAAATATATACCCAATTATAAAGAGCACAAAAAAGTGGTTATTGTCAGTTTCTGTATGTTCTGACCCTAAGGTATCACCTTGATGTAGCTGAGTCAAATATAAAATATTCTGGAAGGTTAAAGCATATGGAGGAGCTGCTGTGCCATACAGTTCATGGTTCCAATGAGAACCATGAACTGTACCCAATGAGACTATTAGCCCTGCTATACAGGGACCCTGTCATGTCCTGCTCACCAAGAGAACATTCAAGCTGTGTACTACAAAATAGTAACAGCCAATTATGCCAGTACCTCCAAGCACCAATGGATGGCCCCATCCTCCCTCTGTCAGCTCAAAGCTTTGCTGGCCTGTCAAATCTCCCCGCTAATCAGCTGATAACACCAACAATTGGTAATTAGGCATTCCCAGAGTAAGCAATTAATTATTCGTCTACACTGTGCCTTCCCTCTGCTAATAGTTTGGTTAGAAGATAGTCTGTTTGACGTTATGTTTAATAGTCATAAACTTTTATTGCCTCTCAAACAAGAATTGTCAATTATGTAGGCGAGTGAAGATGCCTTCTACAGGTCCTGCTAGTGAGCGGTTGATTAGGGTGTTAAAGGCCCTGTAGTCTGGAAGAGATGGATAGGGATTAAATGAAAAGAGGAAGATAATTAAAGATTAGGAGAAAACAGTGTAACCACTTTTTACTTTGTTTTTTCCTTCTGTCTTTTTATTTATTAGTCATTGTTTGAAGAGGACCTGTGGCTTTATGATTGTACGTTGTTTGTGTGTCTTACTGTAGCTCAGAAACCTCAAGAGGCCGGGAAATATATATTTATGTACTGTAGCTTTTGCATTTTGAAGGAAGGGGATGTGGGATGAGTTGGGCTGTGCTCTGAATTTTAAATATCAAGGGTGCGGCACTCTGGTTGTTAGAGGCTAATGGTGGACATCGTCAGGTAAGCTGATTTGGCATCAGCCCCTGATTCTAATGGTTTGCTCTTTAGGCTGCATAAAAGTTCTTGAGATGTGTTGCAGTTTTTGTCCAGCCAGGCAGCAGCAGTAATAATTACTGAAGGTTAGGGGTTGGATTTGTACTAGTATACTGGCACAAAGACTGCAAAGCTATTGAGGCTGTATTGCAGAAGGCCTATACTGTACATCGGAGTATGATCACGTTCACAGATGGTGATGCAATAATGAGGGAGGGGTGCACAACTTCATTGTCAGTATTTACTATAGTACATGTAGTTTCTTTTATAATTAGCTTGTGTAAGTGGGTCATAGGCGCAGAGGATTTAGTCAGCAGAGTGCTTACTGTATTTAAGATGTGAGTGATGTCCATAAACATTGTAGTGGCTATAATGTGGCTACCTCTCTTTGCTACTCTACGTAGCAAAAGCCACTTGGATAAGTTGAACCCAGGGTCCACTGTGCCATGTAGGGTCTAATAGTTTATATAAGGATATCATCCCTGTACCTCAGATCAAATAGGGTACCATTGACATGGTGCTCTGTGCAGCCTTCCCTTGACCGTCACTGACCAATTACCAGGACCATTCATGCTCAACGACGTTGCAAGCAGCATAAAGTTCACCATGGCATCTCCACACCCCTTTACGCCTGTCACATGTGCTCAGTGTTAATTTGCTTTCATCTGAGGAGAATGGGATCTTTGCCAATTTTTGACCTGCTGTTGTGTTCTAATGTGAATGGCAATTGAGTTAAAACAGGGCTGTACATGTATGCATGGGTCATACCAAAGGTGTTTGTTTGGTCAGAAGGATGCACACTGGCTTAAAACTGACTTACTAAACATAAACTAACTCATCAATCTCTTCAATCTTTTATACTGTATTTATCTTTATGTATCTGACGTTGTTTCCAAGTCTAATCTGGATCTTGTATTCTTACTTTACTGCTGAAACCTTTAGCCCTTGTTACATGAAGATTTTTAATGATGTGACTGAATGTTGCTTTTGTGCTTTGGTCTGAGTTGAACTTTACATTACCCTTCGTAATCAGAAATCAGTTGGCCTTGCACGGAGCTGCATACAGTATTGTGTGGTCTACAGTAGATGGCTTTAATTCACAGTAGTCTCTTTAATGTCATCACAAAGGCAAAGTCTTACTGTATGCTACATACTGTATTAGTTTGTTAACATTCTAATCCAGCACACAAGCCAAAGTGTGCACAGCTGTGATATGTTTTCAGTACAGCAAACAGAAACACTCAGGCATGCGCTTGGCCTCTCTCCGTCACAGGTCAACATTCCCTTTTGCCACTTGCCCTCTGGCCCGAAGCTGTCGAACGTCTTGGAAAAAAAAGACTTGGGGAGTGTTTCTGCGCTCCTGAGCACTATTAGAGTTGTATGACTGTGCTGTGGCTCTTCTCTTCTAACAGTGTTTTATCCATCTCCTCAATCACCCCCGTCTCAGCAGCCTAATGTGGTCTGGGCTTGTTGCCGCATACAGCACATCAGCCTGCCTTGTCAGCCATTACTGACCCACATCCAAGCAGCTGTTTCCAATGAATGCATAGAAACATATTTGCACAATTATTTTCTCCAAACACTTTTTAGCTTAGTTTTAATGCTTCCCCATAATTAAATACTGTGTGTATATTTTATGAAGAAGCTTTTTTTCTGCTTGTGCTTCTGTTTAGTTTGTATTTTCTTTCAGTGCATTTGCTTTCAAAACATTTTTCCTCCTGGCAGTCTGCAGGCTGTAGAAACTCTTCTAGAGATTAGTCCTGCGAGTTTCATAATGCTTTTATTGCCTTTAGCCATTTCCCCCTTGCTGAAGGTATTATTTTAGATTTCCTTACTTTTGTTGCAGAGGATTACTTTCAGTATTGCATCAAAGTTCATCTAATTTGTTGTCCCAATTTCCCTAGCAGTCTTCGGTCAATCATTGGGGAAATATTTCAGAAGAGCTCTGAACATGTGAGAGGAAATGAGGCGAGACGGATGTGCCCGAAAACACACCATGGGAGATGGAAGCAAAAAGCGACAAAGGATGAAATCAGGTAGGAAGGATGAGGAAAAATCAGAAAGTAAGAGAGAGAGAGTCAGGTAAAGTATGAGCAACCTGACCTTCCTTCCTCCCTGTCAGAACAAAATAAACCCAGCAGTCCCTGCCCCTCTAGCTAGATCAGCCTTCCAGTCCATCAGCTGTCCCATTAACGTGTCAACAAACAAAACAAACAAAACCAAAAAAAATACAAAGAGCCAGTGAGCAAGAGGACGGATGGATGCACGTCTTAGCTTGGAGGAGGACTTGGCTGCGTGGCTGTGTAGTGAGAGATGTACTGCTTAGGATTGTACATCTGTCATCAGTCATTTCTCTCTCTTCCTCCTCCTCCTCTCTGTCTGCAAACAATGGCACAGCCATGCACCAGCAGCCAAAGCCAGGCACAGAGAGCAGCGTGTCTATCCGCACTCATGGAATAATATTCAAGATTTATGAAGAAGTGTCACCAGAAATATTATTAGACTCTTTTAGTCATCGCCACATTGAAGTGGGTCACATTTTGTGATCTTATAAGCAACCCCTAATTTATGCTCTTCTGCATCTCATCTGCAGTTCACGAGGTGCAGAGAGGGAGTCTGGAGGGAGGAAGCCTAGCTCAGTGACAGAGCTTCTGCAAGCCATGATGCAGATTGTCTATTTGTTTATATGTTTGGACTTTTAATCCTGTCAAGTGGGTTATAGAGCACAGCTGTTGGTATACAAAACCAGTGGGGTGGCTGGCTAATACATTGGGCTCTTTTTACTTCCACATACTTTTTCCCCCCTCATCCGCTTGTCTGTTTCTACAACACACATGGATGTACAGTGGCTCCTGGTGGAGCTGCAAGGTACTTTACCTAGGGCCCAGAGAGTGAATGTGCGAAATCCTTGACCTACTTCCTCTGTTTGTGTACATTGGATGGTTGTCGTTAATCAGATTATTGTTCTGTAAACTGATAGGGATGAAAAATAATAGAGAAGCATTTCAATCCAATTTATTGTTTCTTATATTATAGCAGGCTGGAAGTGAAGGGTACAGCTGTTTATGGATTCTGGGGGATAGATGCTAAGTCAAATAAGGTAAAGCTCTTGACACATAGTGCTGTAGATAATATATATGGAAAAGATCTGCTGGAGCCAGATCCATATAAAACAAATGCTGTAGACATCAGCTTTTCTTATATTCAATCCCATCGCTTGGGGACAGCTGTGTGTGATGTAGTGTTCGTATAATAAGTCCATGGTGAGCGCAGCCCTGGTGAGAGACCTCTTTTACTCGCATTCAGTATTGATTAAGTCAGTATATGGGCAAAATTCTTGCACAAATCATTAGATCCTTTAAGGCTTCAAGTACAGTAAAACTTTCGGTGCATTCTAGGGAGAGAGGGCACTGTTGCTGTAGCCAACGTGTGTCTGGAGCTCAGAGGGACTTCTCTCTGTTCATGTCCCCTTTTCCTCTATCTCTGTTGGCCAGGCGTGGTCAGGGGAATTTTGCACTGCCTGGTGTTAAGGCACAGGCCACAGTCTTTGAACTATTTAATCGGACAAACATACTTTCTTTGTTTAAGCTCTCTTTATTCTCAGGTTTACCTCAGCTTTGCCTTTCCTGCCCTATGCGTGTTGCCTTCTAGTGGCTGGCATCTAGCTCCTTATTTATGTGAAAGTGAAAAGAAAACTTTAATTTTACTTGCTTACAATCTGTTTTGAAATATCCATCTCCCTCTGGATTTGTTGAGGAAAGTTGGAATCTTTTTTGGCTCAGTGCACTCTGCTGCTGACAAAATGAAGCATAAATATTTACTGCAAATGCTGTTGCTAGTGTTAGTAGCATGAAAGCACAAAGTACTGTATGTGAGAAAATCATATCAACAAAAGATAAAAAATGATCATCTGTCAAGCCCTGAAAACCACCAATCCCAGTTCTTTGTCAAAGACAGCAAAAAGTATGCGTTAATAAATAACAATGTGAAGCATAATATCAGCACAATGGAGATAAAACACCACCCTGATATGGTGTCAGGACAGGTCAAGGCTGTACGGCAGCTCTCTGGCTACTTACTGTACTTTCGGTGGGTTTATCTGTCAAGCACGTTGATTCTATTAGCTGGGGCCTGACAGCTTTATCAGTCACATCAGACGCTAGTGGGAAACAGAGAAATGGGGAAATATGGAACGATATAGAGAGATGGCGAGGAGATAAACAACAGCAGTCCCTTCTTTCCTTTGATTCACTCCTACCCAAGTGATAACAGATTCAAATGACTTGATGTGGCCTGACACTGGAATCTGAAACATGCATAAGTACTAAGATTAATTGTAGCCTAATAACCTTGGAGCGAAATCTCACTCATGAATATGACACCAATGAGAGAGAGAATAAAGTTGACAAGTGTGATGACAGCAACCATTATGGCAGCATTAGGCACCAGCAACATTATTCTGTTCGCGCTTGAAGTGGGTCAAAGTCCTAATGCTGCCTTTGTGAATGTGACAAAGTGTAAAGCGACGGCCGCCGCTGCCTTGTTATGGCCTTTTCCCACGCAGAGCCACATAAATCTCCTCCTCATTTACTGCTCAACCAATTGAAATTCAATTCCCCAGAAACTGGTTCTAAAAAGACACTTCAGGTCCAGCAAGTTATCGGTTCAGGCAGTACCAACCCTATTTAGGCTGAGCAGAATTAGATCAGGGGAAAAGTGAATGGGGTCAGACTGCTGTATTTCATCTTTAGACCAAGGCCTATATTTTTGTCTGAGCTTCATCGCTCTCCTGCTGTCTACAGGAATCGAGTACTTTTACTCCAGAGTCTGAGTCACTTTTGCCCTGTGTTACTTCCTTTTGTCGTTCTCAGTCCATCAACTTCACATTGTTAGTGCTTTCCATCAAAATATGCCTGGGATGGATCTGTTCACCGTAATGATGATAAAATTTGCCCTAAACAGTTCGGTGGAGTTTGTCACAGGATGAAGGAAGGATGAAGGACAGTTTTGACATCAAATACTGTGCAAAATGACTGAGAAGAGTGAAACATTACTCATTTGAGGGTAATGATTGTGAACGTGATTAAAAGACCTCTATTCTGTTGAGCTCAAACAGTCCAAGCTGGCAAGAACGGGCTCAAAGTCAGGGTTTGACAGAACAATTTGTATGATGCCCGAGAACTCATTAGCTTGAGAAAGCTAATTAAGGCTTTCTGAATGGTTCCTTGACCTGTGAAATCTGCCGGCCAGGCAACCGTGAGAGAGGACAGAGCAAAGTAAAAATCTTGATTAAAACTCAATAGGAAGTCACTGCTGGAATTGATTGTTTGAGCTCACTCTAAGTTGTGTGGGCTTAGAGCTTTAGGACGTGACTGTAGTTGGAGCAGTGACTGAGAGACGAGGCTCATGCACATTTTGCTCATGTGGAAACAACAGAATCGATTGTAGGACCTGAGCCCTTCTGGAGAGCATAGAGTAATATCTTGGAAATACTTTCTGTTCTGTTTTCTATTTGATGACCTGCTTTTTTTTTTTTTTACATCACGGCCAATATTACATATAAACATCCATCTAGACCAAATACTAAACTTAAAGGAATTTAACTCAAATGAAGCATAACTAGGGTTAAATTAAATTACACTGACTAAAAATAAATGTTTGATCTCCAGACTAAGTCTGAGAAACGTCTTATCGGCATTAGTGTAAACATTTGATTTCTCTTAAACCACTGAGGGACAAAGCTGTGATTCAAGTTTTATAGCCTCCTTGATTTTTAATGTGTCTGTTTCTGATGTTTTTCTCATTCACTAGAAGACCTTTCATGCCGCAATTATTGCAATGGAAATAAAACACTAAGTTGTTATGTTATGTCCCTGAGCAGTAAAAAAGCAGGACTTCATTAGAAAAACTGTTCTTGTAACTTAAGAGCAGTTGAAAGGAATCAAGCTAATGGAATTCTTGATGATTTTCATTTTGTAGTCAGAAACTCATTTTAAAGTACCTCACTTTCCCTTGACTTTACCTGTAAAATACTACTACTTTTACCACTCATTGACGTTTTAATCAATCAAAGCTTTTTGTGAGTAATGCCTATTGATTTTGATCACCCTCAAACAAAAAAGTGAAATAAACCTTCTAGCTAATATTCTGAGTGCCGAAAGAGGCCCAGCCATCCAACACATTTTTGCTTTACCAGATACCCGGGAAGACCAAAGGCGGTTTGAGGTGTGTGATCTATAAAAATGCATCCGTCAGCTGCATTGTTGCACTTTGCAGAGGGCATCCTGGTGATTGTATATATTTCAGAAGAATCTAAAAGGCTCGGTCAGTTTCGTAGAGAGAGAATTTCCCTTTTATAGAGTTCACTGTGAGGTAAATCCTTCCAGGGTTGATGATGTTTTATTCAAGGACCCTCGTTCTCTGACATTTTAGAAACGGTGGACGATGAAGTAGTGTAAATGCAGTGTGTCCATACGCTTCAGTGTCGGCATGATAATTCAGCTGGAGACACAAGACCACATCTGGCAGCAGTAACGAGGAAAGAGGAGCACCTGTTAAAAACGTCCTTGACCTTGGCTAAATAGGTGCAGAGAACAAAAGAAGTGTAGAAAGGATTTTTTATTTTTCCACGGATGAGTCCCACTGGTGTTCGTCCGGTGTGACCTTAACAAAATGCAAGAAAATGAGCTCAACCCATCTTGGTGTCTGTAGAAAAATTTCAAAATAGAAACATAGCAGAAGGGAAACGGATGTCTGCTTCCTCCGTGGAGTTAGAGGCACTTTTTCTCGACTGAAGCCTTTGGAATGCACAAGTTCACACGGGATTGTCGGGCAAAAAAAATAATAAAACACGACCGCGATCTGAGATACTGTGATGCATAAAAGATTTCATCTGCTGCTGTGTGGTAGGACTTCAATTTTTTTCTGTTTTAGCAACTTTTGTTGTTTTGGTAAAAGTTTAGCATGTTGCCGCTCAACGCCTTCAGCTGGGTGCGTTTCACATCCAGAGATGTCTGTCCAGAACAATGAGCGATTGTGGCCTAAGCTGCAGGAAAACAGTTTGTCTGTTAAAGTCGCACGATGTGAAATCCATTGAATGATGGATAGAAACAGACCCAGAGAATGTGGAGAGTCGCAGGACTGTGTTTAATACATTGCTTTTTTTCTCACCCTTTGCCTCCTTTTTATTTGATTTTCACATCTTTTTCATCTTTTCATATCATATTTATGCTGCTTTTATTTTGTCTCTTTCCCACATGCACGCACACACACTGTGTGACAAGTTCGACATGATCTCGCATTCAGGCCGGCGGCTGGGCTTAATGTGGTCCTGGGCTTCTGAGTTCCTTTCAAATGAGTTTTTCTATTATGCTTCTCTGTTCCATCCACTATGGGGCTACTCCCTCACAACCATGTGGTCTTGAGTGAATACTAAGCTGTCAATGTGTGTGTGTGTGTGTGTGTGTGTGTGTGTGTGTGTGTGTGTGTGTGTGTGTGTGTGTGTGTGTGTGTGTGTGTGTGTGTGTGTGTGTGTGTGTGTGTGTGTGTGTGTGTGTGTGTGTGTGTGTGTTTAAAAAAAAAGTAATTTGATAGGTTTGTTCGCTACTATAAATGTTGTACTCTGCTTGGATGCTACAGCTGTACTTTTATCTAGTGTAGCAACAATACTTATACAATCAGTCTGCAACACTACCTAAGGAGGAAAGATTGATCTCCTCATTCAGGACTTTTGCATCATTGATCATCTCACCTTTGTATCAGCGGAGTCTGATTGTGCTGCTGTCACGGTCATGATTTTTCCTTCACACACTCATGTTACACACACATACAATTTTTTACATATTAGAGGTCTTACTGTATTTCTAGCTCTCATTTTTACGGACTAATGCTAATGACCCAGTTGTGCTTAAACAGCACTGCTACCGCAATTAGTGTGGCATCCTATTGTTTCAGGATCGATAAGACAATTTCTTGAGTCGCAAACCTTAGGAAAACAGTCATCTGTATTTGTAGTTTTCTCACCTTTCACCTTGTAGGTCCCAGGGTTTCATTGCTGACACACTGTGTACAGTATAAGTGCATCCCTGTGCGATATCAGAAATGCTGCAAGACAATTTTAAGTTTTTCCCATCATATCACTTTTTGTTTTGTTTCACAGCTATTTTTTAAACCTCTTGGTACGTTTTGACAAAATTCACCTGTTTTTACCAAATAGCAGCACCTTGTTCACAAACCAGAACCTTATACTGTAAATTTTATGAGAATTCTACACATATGTTGTTTAGGCGATAACAGCGAAGCCTTACGAGGCAAATGATTACAACTGGCTCAGTGCCTGCACATTGGACACATTCTTATTCATACATCATTGTATCAAAAAAGCAGGCGGTTACAGTAACTGACACAAGACGTACTGTTACGCAGTAATCTGTTTCGATGACTGACCAGCATGAAGGGCACTGCATGTGTCAACTGCTTTATCTCCTAAGAAAGCCACTGTTTGCTGATCGAGTCTGATTAATATTGGCAGCACATTCACAGGTCAGATGAAACCAAATGAAATTAGCTTGGCTCAGATGGGGGCCAGCATGTTTAGTGTGGACCTGGCCAGCGCTACCACAGAGCTGACCACGGCGAGTGCATGAGTGGAAAAAATAAAAATAAAAGACGAGCCACATTTTCAACAAGCATGAGAATGATCCAAAATCAAGAGCATGATGATGCACAAAGATCAGGCTGAATCAACACCGCCTCCACTCTTGCCCATGAGGACCTAAAATCTATCATTAAAAAAATGAGGGTGGACATATAAAAAGTGTTATCTCACTAACAGAGTGCTTAGAGTTAGATTTTCTCATTTTAATTGTTTTTATTGTATATTTCTGTTTTTAAATCAAACTTGCTTCACTCCTCTGAGATGTTGGCTAAAAACAATGGTACTTCAGATATTTAGTCATAATGGCCAGAGGCCTGCTCTCTGTTGTTGTTCAGTATACTGTATTCATTCAAAGCACAATTAGAGCTTATGTTGGAAAGCTCACTAATGGGACAAATGCTCTGCACGAGGGCAAATCGTTTATATACAGGGCAGCTGCTTCAAAAATCTAACTCTTAGTATTGAAGGGTGCTGGAATGTGTCGGCACGGATAAATTTCAAGTCCATAAGCCCATATTTGGCAAGGTTCTCTTTGATCATTATCATCTTGTGATCCCCTTCACAGTATTTTAGATTTTTGTGCAATCACAGACAGCGCGACACAAACGGAATTACTAAGTAGAGAGACACTGTGGCAACGGACGTGTATATGTGCGCGTGTGCCAGAACGCATTACAGAAGGCTAAAAAGATATGCCAAGTGTAGAATAATGGTTTGGCATGTGTGAAAATGAACACAGTGATTGGGATTAATGACCTTATGGGAGTCTAAAGTGGGCATAATGAGCTGGAAAAGGCATATTCTAGATAAACCCGCTGGAATGGTAATGGAACAAACTGCTGGAGTCGAGACCCAGTGTTGAGAGATATCGATGCTAGATTTAGACCTGATGGATTCCATTTCTGTGCACCTTAGGGTGATGAGGCTCTGCGCTAATGCATTGCAGCAAACTTTCCTTACACTGTTGTTTGACTCAAGCGTAATGCTGGAAGGTATCAGTCATCCATCGTACTTAATAGGAACTGCCGATGGAAGGCAAATCTTGTTGTTTGCCACTCTAGCACTATACATAGACTAATAGGTGTTTTCTTGTGGATTCAGTGTTAAAAGTGTGACTGTGATCTTTATTTCTGCTTATTTTCTTACTTTCATCTTATTATGCATTTATATCAATGCATCTACTTTGCATGAGCAAGTATGTGGTAGTAGTATGTGTAGTAATACAGTACAATCTGACATTTCTACTGAACCTGATCCACAGCTACTGTATGAATTCAGTTTCAGCTTGGGTCCAACACTTGCATAATAAGCTAAAGCAGATCTGTATAGTACTGTAAGGCAGTTAACAGTTAATGAGTGAATGAGCCACAAGCAGAAGTTATGTAAGACGCAAGGAAGAGTTTTACATTTAAAGTTAAAGCCTCTACAGAGTCAAACTATGTGATGTTAGCAGAGACGTTATTCCAGAGGAAGATGGGGCTGATTTGGAAAAGCCCCTGCAGCCTGTGGACCTCTTTAAGTCTGGCGACAGAGAGCGTTCTGAGGGTAGAGCGTAAGGTTTGAGCAGATCAGACGGATATGAAGAGGCATGCCTGTTTAGGCGAATCATTAGAAGCACCTTTTGATGCGGGTGCGATGGCACATGGAGAGGAGCGAAACACTGCTGGCCAGATTTTATGGAATTGGTCAAATTTCTATCTGCACTGACTGATAACGTAGGTTCCTTCTTATGGTAAAGTATATTTTGACTTGATCTCTGAGTTTAATCCCCTCACAGTACACAGCTGTTTCTCATAACAGCGCCCCACCTAAAACTGATTTCATAGGAAATTAGAGCTGTAAAGAAATCAGAGCAAATTATTTTTCAAATGTCTACCTACACCCTGCTGCTCCAGTGTGTTTTCTTACACATCAGCGCACGGCACAGTGCTGTCAAACCTGTTTGAAGGCAAAGCATTCTGGAGTCAATTTCTACACAAATCATGCCTCTCTTTTCTTCCTTTTACTGTCGTTCACTGGGCTTGAGCTGCTCTTTGAGGCGTTCTTCTTGGTTTGCGGGACAGATGTCTCTGGTTGTCACTCAAAACAGTGGGAGTTGAGCAAGCAGAAGAGGGAGCAAGTGAAGGGTGTAGAACCGGCCCCTCTAGGTGGATCGCCTGCCCTGAGCGGAGTGGTGGGGTCCGAAGGAGAACGGTGGGGGTGGGTTGGAATAGAGGCGGTGACGTGAAGGGGGAGGAAAGTGAAATAAAGCAAAGACAGGGAGAGTTTTGGGTGAACATGTGTCACGCACAGCTGTTGCCTCGGTGCCTGCTGGCGATGCTTCAGGCTTCGACTGTGGGAACAGCAGTCCAGAGGGTGTCACGGGAAGGCAGAGAGTATGTGATGGTCATAGTGGTCTAGAACTACAACACGGGAACAAAAAGGCAGACCAGCAAACAAAGCAATAGAGCTTTTATCTCCATATTGAGAAATGACACAGGTCTTGCAGCAGCCTCACCAGGCGGTGACAATGACAACTTTTACTGGACTCGCGCCGCTGCGGTGTGAGCCCATCGGGACCGGACTAGCAAATTTATGGGGCTGGGTTAATGAGTGGGAAAAGAGGTGACTGCGGGAATGAGTGGGAAAACTGTTTAGGCAAAGCTTCAGTTGCTCGCCCACAGGTCCTGTTGATCATCACACTTGCCCTCTGGAGGCTATGACTCAGGTCAGTGCTGCCCCTTCAGGGAGCTGAGGAGCACACACATACAGTACAGTACAGTACAGTACACACACAGAGACACAAAAGTACAGTTGCTCTGCCCAGAAGTTGGATAAAAAAGTACTTTTTTTTTACATCTGGGTCTATTCTCAAGACTCCTACCAATACAGTATCTTGAGGGTTTTGTTTGTGCACACATGATTAGTTATACAGGATGTGCCATAATGATTCTTATTTGTCAGAGCAGTGATGATCTCAATGGTGAAGAAAAATCTTTTTTCTAACTACCTTAAATTCAGATCTTGTTTTTTACCCAACCCTGGGCCTCAATAATAAATATTTCCCTGATGTGCATGCAGAGTAGGAGCCTATGGAGATGCAGATGTATCTGTGTGTGTGTGTGTAATGTACTGTAATAGTGGACGTCCGCTTTGGGACTGGCAGGCCAACAGGGCTGCTCAGTGGTCCCCTGCTGATTAGGCTTTAACTCTGGATCGTCTTTGCCAAAGGGGGGACCTGCAGATGTGTGTTTAAGTTCATTCACAGTGGTGCCTCTGAAGTCCGTGTGTGCGTGCGTTTCTGCTACAGTATTATGTGTTTAAAAGTACTATAACTCATTAACCTGCTGTGCAGATCTCTTCCGCCTCATCATCAACAGAAGACTGTGGGTGTTTTGATAAGCTATTTCCTATCACTCAGTCAGAAGTCGGTCTTCCAGGTCTACTTTGGGGGGGGGGGCGTTTAGAGCCTGCCGTCTCCCTGGAAAAACGTTTGGCTTTTTCCTTGTGCTGCATGCAGAGCGAAAATGTACAAAAATATATCTACATTACCTACATCAAAGACAAAATGCACATACACAAAACAAATCTACAAATAATAGATGACAGCAAAAGAACTTCACATCATCAAGGTCATAATCAAGGCTGTTGTTAGTTAAAGACAAGGAGGGAACCTGTCCTGTGTGTACTGTAAGTACCAAACAGTAAAATTGAATTCAATTCCTCACATATTATCTTGCAGAGGGTGTTGACATGGATCTTACGGGTGTTGTCAAACACAGCTTTGCTCCTCTGCACATTTTATGTCACTGGAAAAAAGCTGTAATTCTTCAAGACCCCGCATCATCAAGGGCTTGATCCCATCATGAGATCACAATGAAGAAAAGAGCTGAACAATTGTGCTGTGTGTGTGTGTGTTTGCACAAGCTTGTTGACCCACTTTCACACAGTGAGAGAGGTAGAGCTGTAAAAGTTCCTCTTTCTTTTCTGCACTACCCTCCTCTGACTGTCTCTGCCCTTGCATCCTAAGGATGCAGTGGTGGCTATGGCAACGCTGCAGTAGTGAGTAAAGATGTGGAAGCTGCTCCGTCTCACTCCCTTTTCCCCCTTTTTTTTCCGTCTTTATTTTTTCTCCTGTCAGCTCAAGGCTGTGTCACGTCACGGGTCTGCATCTAGATGTTGTCTTTATAATTACATAGATCTCTATCTTCTGATGTATTTAGCATGAACCATTGAGACTTTGGCTGCTACGCGAGCTTCTCATTTAGCCTAATTTGCATCAAATTGCTTCTTTACACTGTTTCAGTAGGATGGGTATGATAACTGCATGCGCTGTACACCTTAGGTTTTACATTACATTAACATTTTACGTCAGTAAAATGACAAATTGCGTCACACTCTGACTCACAGAACGATTTGCTGGTGGTAATATGTTCGACTAGAGGAGGATCCAAAGGGCTATTAGGATGCTGTCCTAAACACCTTGCTGTTGTTAAGGGATACTGTTGTTGTACCAACTGATTCTCTTTCCAGCTTACGCCTGATTCCTAGATAACATATCCTCTGGCTGTGTGTGTGTGTGTGTGTGTGTGTGTGTGTGTGTGTCTGTGTGTGTCTGTGTGTGTCTGTGTGTGTGTGTGTGTCTGTGTGTGTGTGTGTGTGTGTGTGTGTGTGTGTCTGTGTGTGTCTGTAGGGCATCTGTTTGGAATAGTCTCACCGCCTCTGCCCAGCAGGTTGAGGCTGAGGACTCCTGGCAAAGACAGAAGGGCTTTTGGGACCTCCGGCCTCATGAATTTTTCATTCACTTCTCCGCCAACTCCTCACCCTTTCTCCCCTTTTCCTTTTTTTCCTACTTCTGTTGTCCCTTTCTCACCAACAACTATTGTCCTTTGTTCAGGTGGTGATAATACACCTGATGGGCGTTGCAGAAAACCAGATAAGGGCCTTATCCCAGTTATCTACACCTGGCTTGACTGAGCTGGATCGTCTTATCCTGGTTTAGCGAACGTGCAACGGCCTAAACCCGGATGAGCTGCTCAGACTGGGGCAAGCCAGGATGTTTCACTTATCCTGGATTTCTTGATTCTACTTGTGTAAAACACGTCTCTGGTACTTGAGCAAACACAAACGCCAGCACCCACACACACACACACACACCTGAACAAAGACACACACTCACTCTTGCTCAAACACAGCATGTACCCTGCAGACAGAGTAAACAGCTCCTAGACAATCCTAAACAATGGTGCGTGGTATTTGGCTTTCCAGTGTTTTTTCCTTTTTTTTCTCCATCCTCTCCTGTTTCTCTGCGTCCCTGAGGCTGGGCATGTGGAAGGTAGAGGAATGCAGAAGAAACCTTTCTGCAGGGGGGAAAAAAATCAGCGTATGACAAAAGAACCAAATACACACTGGGACTTCACATATTCAAGTACTGAAGATCGACAACAATCGGCACCTCTGCATGAACAAACTCTTAGCCTGTACCAGCCACTACTTACAAAACGGTTTCCTTTGTAGCACTAGTAGTTTGATTTTTAGTCATACTGAGGGATTTATAAATATTTAAAAGAAAGAAGACAGCGCATTAAATGCCATATCTGCTAAGCGGCACAGATGAGAGTGGTAGATGACAGAGTAAACAAGACGTTTAAAAAAAAAAAAAAAAAAAATCATACAAATTTTCACTGCTGTCATCCACCTTGCACATCACTTCTGCATCTGTGGACACAGAAGTAGACAAAACAATGGCTGTGCAAGACAACCTGACATGTCCTTTTCATGGGCCAGAAAATAGAGCTGTCAAGTAGCAGTGGCGCAGCCGAGCCATTGAACCCAGACAGATTTCTCAAGTAAAATTGGCTATAAGAAAGCAGTTGAACCCTGAGGACATGACATTTTAGATCTCGGCTCCCGAGACATTTATGCTCTCAGTGGGTGACATGCTACTGTGGCCTGCTGTCCGTGCTTGGATGCATACGACTTGGCAGGTCCTAGAGCTTCAGGTAATGTCAGACATGCAGAGATGTTGTCTTGCGTTGTTGTTTGTGCCGTGCCCCTTCGTTAGTGGCTGGGGACGTCCGCACCATGGGGGGCGCTGTTTGGCCTGAAATCGGATGCCCCTGCAAGCGCCACACATTCCCTCCTCCAGCCGTTACAAGGTTCCCTTGATCAATTATTCATCAGAGACGCTACAAAAGCTGTGAAGAGTTGCAGGTGCGTAGTGGTGTTGTTTTATGTGGTCCGTGTGTGTGTTCTCACAGAGAAAAAAGAAAGAGGATACTGTTAGATATACTGTATGTTAAAGTAAGTTTGTGCTTTGGGGGATACAAATGATTCACTCTTACAGTACGTCTCCATCCTTTCTCTTTGTTTGTCTCAACAGGTTGTATTCTCTAAAAACTCAACTTTAACTCTGATGCAGCCATTGCTTTAAATTTTGTTTCCAAAACATTTATATACAGGATGTGGCCTGGAACTCAGCAGATCACAATGGGTTTTCTGCTCTTTCATTAACTGGCTGTGGGGCAGCTCCAGAACCTTTACATCATATATAAGAAGAAAGAAGAAAGCCTTTATTGGTCATCATCACTTGCAAATGTACAGTTACAACGAAATTGGGCGTCTGCATTTAACCCAGCCCCTGGGGAAGCAGTGGGCTGCCCTGTGCCTGGGCGCTAGTGCGAAGTGTCTTACTCAAGGACACTTGGTGCTCTGGTGGGGGTTTGAACCTGTGACCTTTCGCTCCCCAACACTCCACTACCACTCTGCCACTGAGAAGCCAACTATATATATTGAAGTCTTGCCTCTCATATGCATATGCAGAAGTTAATAATCATTAAGTATTATTGAAATACTGTATGTGAACTTTCTCCATTTATTCCACAAATTAAGTGGCAATAGCAGCAGAGGAGTGATATACTGTAAGCTATTTATAAGCTAGAGGCATTAGTTTGTGCTAGACAGGTCATTGTGGATGGTTTTGTATGGGTCGTTTTTAATGGTTTGCTTTAACCAACAACAAAACAACACATTTAAACCTGCTTGAACTGCATTTTTCTCGAAACATGCACAGTAATGGTGAAATTATTTACAAAGAATTATACACTGAACACTCAAACATGATTCCACTGTAAGCATGTACATCTGTAGAGTACATATGTGAATTTTTATAAAATTGTTATTTATAAAATACTACTTGATGTAATAGTTTTAACCCAGGGAAATGATGGGCAGCACAGCTGCACTGTGAAAGGTTTATTGTCAGGAAACAGGTGATGAATGTGGAGGGGCATAGTGGGGGTCGGCTGTCTGTGGCTGCTGGATGACAGGCGCAGGTGAAGAATAAATTATCCTGGGCAAGGAGAGTCTTGGAGATGCAGACAGTAGGTTCAGCAGAAGAAAAATTGCAGAGGTTACAAGAGAATGAACATTAGAAGCCAACCGTGTTCAGGAATACTGGACGGAAGGATCCTGTGGAAGCGCCGCTGAGTGGCTGAGACTATGGCAGCCAGCATGTGGGGATGTTGGGGGTCAACAGGTGAGCAGAGAGGGTGGCAGGGGTTGGCAGGTAAGTAAGGAAAATTGTGGAGGTCAGCAAAGAAGTAGAGCCGATGATGACGGTACAGCACAATGAATCACCCTGGTGTCGACAAAGCCAGCTCCTGGCTCTCCACCATGAAGGGAAGGTCCATAATAGGACAACTAAGCTATTTAACCCCCCTGATGGGGCCCGTTTCTCTTACCGCTGAGTGGTTCGGTGGAGGGCTGCACGAGCCTTCCTTCAGGTTCAATGACATCATGTAGGGACGCCTGCACAGAGGATGGCTGCTAAAGCTTGAGCTAAAGCCTATTTATACTGTATATATTGCCCAGTTAATTCAAGTTTTACAGAAATAAACAAAACCTCTGCACTTGTTTACTTGTTGCAGGTGTATTCACAGTTCAACTTCAAAGGTGTTAGCGAGGGACTGGGGGTGTCTGAGTGAATGCGCATCACGTTGATTTGTATTTTGGACTGCAACTCAAAGGCAGTACTGACGGCCAATTCAAGCCAATTTGAGCTGTAATTGTAGAGCTTTTGGCGTTTGGCCTCAGGTGGAGAGAAACCTGAACAAGCGACGGACAGACACGGACCCGTTTGGCACGTGTCCGCTTGTGTTTTGAGAGCTTGGCTCCGTCTCAGAAAGCACATTTGAGCAGTTTGTACTGAAGGAAAACTAGAAACGATTATCATATCCAAGTAAAACATGTAGAACTATAATAACATGGTGGGGATGCTAATGAACAACCTGTCACTGGAGCTGCCTGACACAACTGCTTAACGTTTCCTTTTGCTTAATGTGATGAGACAAACCTGAATTTGTTCATCATAACTATTTTGGCGGCTGAAGCTTAAACAATATTTAAATTATTTACGTCTGGTTGTTTTCCTTCACTCTCCGAGGACCAACTTTGTCTTGGACATTGTCAAGGAGATGGGCCCTCTGATTATGGGAGCACTGGATTTTATGTCAAGTGAGCAGACAGGAATGGAAGTGTTTCAGTGAAGTGTAATGTGTACAGCTGCCTTTCCCCCCAGTTGGGTCACATAATCACATCGTTTAGCAACATTTCACCATTGTAATAATGACATATTTCTATATTTGCCATATCTACTGTAGTTTTTATTTTTATCATGAACTGAGTAAGAAGGGCCAGAAGTGGGCTCTGACCATGCTGCAATTCTACAAGGAGGCAGAATGATCATCTTCACTGCCATCACTGCGTCTGATAGCACATTATGCTGCTGGACACGTCTGCACGGAGAGCGATTGTGGTGATAAAGGGGCAAACTTGCTCACTAACAATCCTTGAGCTCAGTACCACACAATAGGTGGCATTGCTCTTGTTTCCAGCTTGAATGGCCATTGTAGCTTTGTTTTGTGCTTCCTATCTGATGGGAGTGGAGTCTACAGCGGAGCCTTGCAGTGCCGTGCCTGCGAGTGTGCCGAGACACCCTTCTGCACATCACTGCTGCACAGTGACTTTAAATTCCTGGCATGTCAGCTAGCATGAAAACATCTTGCCACTCTCTTCTGGCATCTTCCGTCTATGAGGCATTTTTTGTCCCAAGAATTGCTTCTGCTGTCAGAATGTCGTTTTCTTTTCCCGGTCTGCTTTGTTTGTGCCACTATCCCCCACTAAAGTCCGCGATGCATAAACAGCCCAGTGTGACGGCTGCTTGTCAGATGCTGGAACCAGCGCGTCTGTAATGATCACGCCATATTCAAAGGAAGTCAGATCTCACATCGCACCCATTCCACTGTTTTGCTGAACAGCAACAGCCTCTCAACTCTGTCTGATGGCCTTATGTCCTATTTACACATCACTCAGTCTGGGGAGGCAAACTGTTTGCATGAAATGGGATGAATGGAGAAATGATGGTGGAGCGATAGCCGAGGAGATGAAATTACTACAGAAAGGCCAGACGGGGGCAAAACAAGAGGACTGTGGCGCTCGGCTATGATTATGACCTCATGACTACATTTCACATTCATGACAAACGGGCTTTGTTTCTGTTTTAGGGGAGAAGAACGCTAACGAGCGCCTTTTATCGAACACGTTTTCCGACTTTTCAAAGTCACCGCTTGAGTTAGAGTGCTCTTCCTTATAGAATTCTAATGTGATTTTTTTTTCTTTTTTTTTCCTGAGGTAGTTCCCCCCCCCCCCCCCCCCCCCCCCCCCCCTCCCTCATGTCCTCTGTAGCCTTCAGTTAACCATCTGCTGGGAAGGGAGCACATGGCAAAAGATGTGTTAATGAATGCACGGTTACATAATCCAGACCTGTGGTGGAGGAAGAGGCTGCGAGAGGGAACAGCAGCCAGATCTCACATCTCGACAGCCCACAAAGTGGAGAGAAAGGTACAAAGGGGTTGGTTGGGACACCAGTGCCCCCATGTGGCCGGACGTGGCACTTTCCCGTCCTTTCTTCACCTGTCCAAACACGACATGACAACCGCTTTCTCTTTGCATAAAGAAAAACTACACAAGCGGGAGCTGATGCATCGTACATGACAGGCTGATATACAGATGGTATTGCTTTTTCGATGACTAGTGTTAAATGGGCTGCATGCTGACACAGTAAACCGCACGGCAAGGACGACAATTACAAATCAGTCCCCAGCCCTCCCTCTTTGCTTCCTCCTGCCAAAACGCTGTACCTGGCCCTTACCCTGGCCAGTCATCACACCCCATATGAATCAGATTGGAGGAGAAGGACTTACGAGCGCTTGGCTCGGCCTCCTCTCTCTCTCCTTCCTCTCATTCTCTTCTCCAGCCTGCGCGTTTTTCTCTCCTGCATCTACATGTCTACCTGGGTCAGATGATAAATCTGCTTGCATTTTTTTTTTTTTAACAGCACCAGCGGAGCAGAAATGTGCGGGTTACACTGCGTTCACGTCGGTTAATATACACAGCGGGTCAACGCATGAGGGAGCACACATGCCCAGCCCTCCCGTCCACCCACACACAATCTATTTTTCTCTGTCTCCTTTAGTTTAGTTGAACTTTATACATATAAATATTTGCTGGAAATAGTTTGGTTATACAATGTGAAAAAGGCAATATATTAACAGCTCGCGGTGAATAGTGCATAATATTATAGGATTTAAACCACCGTAGGGTAATCGTGAAGTAAATTTCTTATTAAAGTTCTGAGTAATGACTTTTATTCCACCTTAAGGCAACAATTTGGCCTTTTGGGAGATGAGCTTACTTGGAAACATCAAAGCTACACCTAGCAGCTGGTTAGATTAGCTGAGTGCAGTGACTAAACACTGCTCTGTCCAGAGGAGGACAAACAAGCCAACAACAGCACCTCAATACATTCTGTATCGTTAGGCATTAGACTGATGGCCCAGCAGTGGAATCACGTCACTCATTAATAATAATAATAATAATGATAACTGATAAAAATGTTAAATAGTTACATTTAGATTTGTTCCAAAAGGTCAGCGGTAGGACAGACAGATCCACTGTTGGAGCAGGACTATGTGTAATAATATTATTATAATAATTATTAGACATAGTCCTATTATAGTATTGCAACACTGCTTTAAAGGTATCTCCTTGTCATGTGTCTATGCCCACAAATAACACATCTCATAAAGAGCGACGGGGAGTAGAACAGTAGTGGAGCAACACGGCCTAGACTCTGGTCTGCTTCACTGGTCCTGAACACAACCATTTCATCTGTTAAGCCAGCAGGGCAAATCAAGTGGTCTTTATTAAAGTCGCTTTGATGGATTCACCCCTGGCCTCCCCCCCGCTGTGATCTATTGCCTGTCCAGCCCTTGGAGGTCGTAATAAACTTGTTTAGCAATGGGGTCACTGCTTGCAAGCGCAGCATGTGTGTGTTGGTGTGTGTTCGTAGGGCATGTGTGCTTTTAGAATATGCACCTCGAGCCTGTCATCACTGCCAATGTGTTGGACTGTCCACCCATAGCTGCTGGCGCTGAATTCACTGGCGATGAATCTGAAATGCGCCATATGTTTACACAAACATTTACTACATAAGTAAGTGGCACAGCTTACTGTGTACTGTATAGTTGATAGAAAGCTCCAAATGCTCCAAAAAATTTTTCTTTAGTTTTTATATGACACCGACTTAAACAAGGAAGATGAGCTCAGTGTACAGTCCATTACTCTTATGCAATTGTGCTAGATTTGCAAGAGACAGAAATTGATAGTAGTAGTTGAAATGGACAAAGAAGAGGTGTTCACTATTCTGTCAATCCTTCAGTCAGTCATCACAATAATTAGCAGACGTCAGATTGAAGTCTGACTGACATCCTCATCTATTAGGTAGCGGCGGCTGCTGTCGCCAGCGCACACCGGCAGAAGCGAGTCACTGTTAGCCGAGGTGAACTCCGTTTGCTTTTCTAATGGGCACCACAGGGAGCGCTTTTATTGGATAATTCATCAGATCGATGCTGCACGGCGGTCCTCCATTGACTTCCTGAGTCCAGCATGTGTGTCTCATTGGAGTTTTTGTATACAGGGAAACAAGCACCTGGCACTGTGGTTTAAAGCACCAAAGATTACACAGTTGTTCTTTTTTTTACAGATTTACAGCTTTGTTCCCAGATGTTACTGCAACTGTTACATGTTTGGAAGGAAATCACACCGATGAAATTATATGACTTTTTATGAGTAAAATCCCTTACAACGTTTTTATGAGAGGTGTGACAAGAAAGATTCAGGAATGCTTTACTTTGAAAATCCCTTAGGAAAGTCCAGCAAAGGTTAAGCCTGCTGTGTTTGTTCTTTGTGACATTGTGTTATTACAAATATAATATATTGAGGTTACTGTAGGGTAGTTAATAGTACTGTACAGTACATCCAAAAATCATTTAGAGGAAAATGGACACATTTTAACTTTAGATTATTTCAAACTCTAATTTTGTAAACTATGCAAAAAGGCTGTAGCTACAGTATAGGTCACGTTGATTTATTTCACAGTAAACAATCACACAAATATAAAAAAAATAAGTGTTGCAAAAATGTGTCTCATTATTTGCCGCTAAGCTAACATCTTTTTCTTTTTCTCTCTCACCTAGACTCTTTTATCGAAATATATTTTTGGCACGCACAGTATGTTGTTATTTTTGCATTAATTTATCAGGAACTGAACTGAACCACAGTAATTTGCAGTAAGTCTTCACATACTGTAGTCAGGCATTTGCTCAGGAATCTCTCTAAGATGTCCAGAATCTCTTTGGTGTTTGTCATATTCATCAAGAGTGACTTGTATTATGTGACTTGATTCTCCGAATGAGCCTGGTCCTTAGAAGTTTGCAGGTCGCACCATCATGGTTGTCAGAGTAGCCACTAGATTTGGACCCTTCCAGTAGTACCACTTGATGGCATTGTAGGGAATCACGCTGGATGAGGCCGGGTAATATATGCCATTCAGGTTGGATGGACTACAGGCTCCAAACCACCAACCTGGAGGGAAGGAAATGTGCCAAGTAAGTTAAAGGCAAAAGTCAGAATTAATTGAACGAAGGCCCATGAAATATTACACATGTACAGCTGTAAGTCAGCATGAACGCTGTAGTGGCTCGGCGGGAAAATGAAATGCACTTTGGGTAATTTACAGGGGGTGGATAGACGTGTTATAAGGAGAGACAGATTAAGACGGGGCTGAGTGAAGCAGCCTACCTCCAGATGCTAGCTGTGCACACTTGCAGGTGCAGCGGTCGTTGTCTCTGTCCTTGGTGCTGAACTGGGTGCCAGTTTGGGCGAAGCTGCTGGTCCGTCCTGCTGTGCCACTGAAGCCCTCAGCGTGAAGACTGGATTTGGAGAGAGAAGAACATGAATTTTAGCCAGAATGCAGCCACAGGCGTTGATATTGATTATTGACGGTTAAGATGAGGAGCCAGGCTTGTTGGGATTGACTTAGTTAGTTTGGACAGTTTCATCATCTGCTATATTGGTTGGTTGTTTTTGGACACACCTGACAAAAAGAAAGGATCAATTCGGCTTCACTATTGCAGCTCTGTATATTTGCACTGTGGGATGTCCTGTATTTGTGATATGTTCTGTACTTTTGCCTCACATATGAGAAATTAATGAGAAATACAAATTATCCTCTGTACATATTCACATTCTGAAGTCAAAAGACAATACAAACAATGAAATACGACCTTTATATTTAGGCCAATGCATCATTTCATCACCTTTTCAATATAACTTAATATTTGCTTATATCTAATGTGTTTACCTTCGTTTCCATTATTGCCAAGCGTCGGCATAAAAACTCCAAGAACTCATTATTTTCCGTGCTGTGCTCTGTGAAACAGAATCACCGAAAGAAAACTCTGCTCAAGTTAAATTGATTTGCTCAATTATTCTCTCACAGTGGCTCTCGCAACGTGGAGTGTGCGTCAGTGTTTGTGCGCTGGTTGGGAGAGAGTGGGTGAGGGGGGGTCAGCCCTGCCGCCTGGCCTTTCCTCTGCCCTGTCATTCTGTCTAGTTAGTACCAGACTGTCCCCTGAGCCGCGTGACCCCCCTGTATGGCAGAGGGCACGGCGTCCACGGAACAAAGTGGAGAATCTTACTCTCGAATGTGTAAGTTCACAGGGCACGTTCGGCCAGAGGGGAGCTTGAAACGACAGTGCTGGGAATAATGATGGAGGAGCAAGAGGGGCTGGAGCTCAGTGATACACGAGGGGATATTTTGTTGGACAACTTTTTGATGTGAATAAAATTATGTAAGCAAGTATTGAATTAGATGGGACATCAGCCCACAAGACAGCACATCCTCTTCCAAAGAGTGCCCTGTGGACTGGAGGAGATTAAAAATCCTCCAGCTCTCCAAGACGACATCTAGCCAAGACTTCCAGATGTATTAGTTCAGCTATTCCACGCTCACCCTCGCCACAGACCACGGACTAATTCTTTTCATGGCAGCTGTCGTTTAATATTTTTATTACATTATTTGATGACAAATATACTGTTACATTAAAAGAGAGGTGCACCACCGGTTTTAACTCCAGAGCAGCTTTTCTTGGCTCCGTCACAGGGGAAAGTTGTCTGTCACGCTGATGATTAATGTACGAATAATGTTTGCGGGTTTTGGGTGAAGACCTCCAACTTGCTGCCGAGTGGGATTGATTTGGCTGACTGGCCGCATAGCACCACAGGCCTGGCTTGGGATTTATGATAGAAACCCACAGATGAAGCCGGAGTCGTCAGCCCGCTCTTAAAACCGGCACATTGAACTAGTTAACGTTAAGCGGCACATGATGTCATAGGTAGCGAGCTAGAGAGGTGATTATATCCGTTCAGGTGTTTCACCTCACACAGTGTCGCCCGAAGCAAAATTGTGAAACATTGAATTTCTTCATGCTAATTATGTGGAACAAACTCAGGCAAATGCAATCCGCTTCACTATTAGGCATCTTGGAAAGACGCCCACATTTACATATGATCGTGATTTGTCATCTTCCGCCGCATCAGCCTTCATAAACATCCACGCGACGAGAGCGAGTGCCTGCGACTTTATGTGAAATCTGAGGCGATATTTTGGGACACAGGTTATTTCTGTCTGTTTCGGAGGGAGCTCAGCTTCATATAATCTTGGTGGAGTTGTCAGTTGCCAGCGCGGAGCAGGTTTTGTCAGCGGATGTGCTTCCTTTGGGGGGGGTTCAGGGGCAGCGGTAGCCGCAGTGATGGGAAGAGAAAAATGGAAGCGGACAAAAGTGGCCGCGCACCCTCCACTGAGCTTCTCGTTCTCAATGACTTTCTTTCAAGCGGTTCGAGTGGCTCCTTCAATTCAGTGCTGAAATAAAGCTCAGGGAACGAGAAAATGAAAAAGAATATGAACTGTTGATAACGGTTCCTAATCTGCCATGATGAGACTCGACTAAGAGTATTACTGCCTTGCATTATGCCCTTCACAATAGAAGGCTCCTATTATAATAATTTACTGAAATGAAGCGTCTTCATTATAGTCCAATTTCTGATGAAGTGAAAGAAAGTACTTTTGGAAGTTGATCTGCACCATTATAAGACAGAAAGTTCTTCATGTTGAGTGCTGAATAGGTGATACTGCAGGTTTGGAGGTCACCTGTAGTTGCTTTCCTCTCCATCGATGTAAAAACGATCGTAATGCGAGAAAGCCTCGTTCCCCTCCCTGTCCTTCAGCTGGATGTGCAGGCTGTATTCCTGGGAGCTGGTCAGCTTGTGGATGATATCATTCCCCAGCCAGTGTTCCCCAGATGGCTCTCCAAAGCCCTGGATTGAACACAAAGACAGAGAACAATAGCACAAAAAATGGAGGGGGAGATTTTACCAGCAACCTGCCAAGTGCTTTTGGAGTTAATGTGAAAACAGACCTCTATTTAAGTCACATTTATCATACTGATGGCCCAAGACAGTCCAGTGAGTTTCTGAAGTGGAACCCTTCAAGTCCCATATTCATTGTAACATTCTATCAGTGCTCCATCTACACAAGCAACATTTGCAATAAGATAGAAACTGATCCGCTGCTTATTTTTAGAGCTCGACATGAGCCCTTGTCCATGTTTGGCAATGGATAACAACAGCTAATACTCCCTATTATACTGCATACCAAAATAGAAAACTGCGGCACTGAATGAAAACAGACGCAGTACAGTGGTGACATGCAGCACACACGCGCTAAAGGAAGGGGATCCAGTGTACACATCTTACAGAAGCTGACACAAACACAGGCTGTATGTGTGCAGACTGATAACCTGTAGGCTGTTATTACATTTCCAGAGCTGACTGGAGAATAACTGCGTGACTCATACACAGGTACGCGCACTCGCACTCTCTCTTATTGGTCCCAAGTGAGAGCTAATATATAGCGAGAGCCTCGGAGAATTCATCATTTGACCACCAGGCCTGAGTGCAACATTTAACTAAACACATTTTACAGAAGCTACACAGTGTTTTGTCCTGGGTCCTGGCTGCAAGTGTGCAATTGTTATAGTATCTTCCATCTACAGTGGCCCTCTGTGCCCCCATGCCCCGACTGGAGCCAAATATTTACCATCCACTTGAAAAAATGTTGTTCTCGAAAGCGTTTTTTTTTTCTTCTTTCCTCCTGCTCGTTTGTTGTCAGTGAAGCGGTGCATTTTATTTCCAATCCAAGCTGTGGCAATTGATTTGTTGGCGTGGGCGAGAGACAAATTGCTACTTCGCTCAATCAAAAACTCAAACTAGACTCGCTCATTCGCCGAGCGGGTAATTTGACACAGTTCAAAAGGCTCACAGACATATGTTTTTGTCTGTTTAGTCCCACTTCAGCCAAACTGGAGCAACTTCAGAGTGTAGCGCATCCAGTTTGTGTTGTGGAAATGTTCGTACTTTCATCACCTCGCCCATTTCCCTATGCAGAAAAGCTATTTGATCCTGGAAATGATCACAGGGAGCAGAGCAGTAGGTCTTTCAAACGATGCATGTGCTCATGCATCGTTTGTGTGTATGTGTGTGTGTGTGTGTGTGTGTGTGTGTGTGTGTTTCAAAGAGTGAGGGCAGGTGCAGTAACGCGAGAGGTGGTAGAAACACAGGGAAAGCCAAATACAACTGCAGGTCACGTGGGCCTGCAGGCTGGACAGTCTCCCATGCATCTCTGTGCCAAACCACCTGTCGGCAGGTTTTGGGACCTCTGCTCTCCCCTCCAGTTGATCACACTAACAGCACTGGTAACCACAGACCCTCTGTTAAACCTACCCACTTAACTCACCAGTTTGTAGTCCTTCCACCCACGATAGAAGTCAAGCGAGCCGTTGTGCCGATGTTGGAACACCGTCCACCCGCCACCTCTGGTTTTCATATCACAGAACACCTGTGGACAATAAATAAATTTGCTTAATTAATAGTTATTAATTTAAAGCAACAAACCGTGTGGCCCAAGGTTTCACTATGGCACATGTTTGACTTTCAGCAGATAAAGACCCATGATTTATATCATAGCGTGTTTCAAACCATCTGACAAATGTACAGTGAATCCAATATGCAGTCTGTGCCTGCTACTGTGGGGATTGCCTGTTTGGAGCAGTGGAATACTCCACTGTGTTAACCCACTAACCGTCATTTGGTGCTAAATAATAAATCACTCTGGGCTTCTTGTCTGGGTTTGGGAGACATTAGGTAGTAATTTACAAGCTACAGTGTGACATACAGTAGATATTTTCCAAGTTAAATTATCTGTAATACTTGTGTATCTGTACAGTATGTATCGGTCAGGATGTTTGACCCTGAAATGTACTTCTACTGGAAATATTCACCTACAACTACCATTCAAAAGTTTGGGGTCACTTAGAAATGTCCTATTTTTGACAGCAAAACACTGTTTTTTGCAATGAAGATAGCTTCAAACTATTCAGAAATACACTGTATACACTGCCAATGAGGAAAATGACTGTTTTAGCTGCAAATAGCAACTGCAAAATATTTTTTAATGCAATATCTACATACAGTGCACTGTACTGTATGGAGGCCCAATCCCAGCAACTATCACTCCAGTGTAATGTAATGGTTCAATGTGTCTGCTCATTGCGTCAATAGGCCAATGGGGATTACCAGATTACCTCAACAAATGAACAGCTAGAAAGCCAAAGGTCTGCAATGCTGTAATTGCTGCAAATGAAGGATTCTTTGACAAGAGCGAAGTTTGAAGAAAGAGTTATTATTTCAAATACGAATCATTATTTTACCCTTTTTAATGTCTTAACTATATTTTCTATTGATTTTACATCTCATGGTGTTAATAAAAGTGTGACTTTTCATGGAACTCACTGTGTGGGTGTCTGGGTGACACCAAAGTTTTGAACATATTTCTAGAATTTTAGAAATTAATTCCTAAGCCCTGATTGTAGTGATGTAATAATGATCTACATACAGTATCAGAATGAAAAAATCAGTTTGTCACCACAAGTGATTCCAGATTCATTTGATATTTACAGTGATTTATTCTAAAATGTGATGTTTTCATTAAAACAAATCTTCCACCTTATTAATTTAGGTTCATAGTTTTTCATTTTGTGCTCAAATCCAAGCGTGTATGTCAGTACATTTATTGAATTTAATTTGATTGATTGATTGATTCATTCTGACATTCAACACGTAGCAACAGAGCGTTGAAACACTGTGGTAGTGTCTTGTGGTTTGATGGATACCTTGGAAGCCTCCGCAATGGGGGGGGGGAGCCAACATTTTACACTGTCACGCAATAATATGACCCAGGTGGAAATGAAACACCAAAACATCAGAATGTTGTCTCGTCCCCTGGAGTTGGGGTCTAGGAGGTTTTTGGTTACACTCATTGTTTTGATTTACTTGGCTGCACATTTGGTTGTAGGAAGACATGTTAAGCCGCCGTACGATTTATGTCACCTCACATTACAGACATCGTCTCTACAACCTGTGGTGCGGATAATTGCTGATGAAACTCTATTGGTTTGCTTGGCTAGCCGCTTGCATATCATTCACGCTCCCTGAACTGTGGTGCCGGACAGATGCTGGTACTGTATGTGAGGGTGGGGCAGGACGAGCTGGGTTGTAACACTGCAAGTGACTCAGTTCTGCTATGAATGAAACAAGAGTTCCCAACTCGTTCCTGGCATAGCAAGGCTAAATCAAGGTCAAAATGTACTTAGCTTCTTCTACCTCAAAAACAGAACTGATTGACAATGCTGTGATTATCCTCTGGCACATTAGGTCAATGACCAGGTCCTAAAAGCCCAGTCTGAATACAAAACAAGTTCTAGAAAATAAGTTAGATTCCAAATGTGGTTGTTACTGTTATTTAGACCATATTCATACAGTAATACATACTCCAAATTCATTCATTAGGCAGCAAGCAGTCACTTAGATTAAAAAAAAAAAAACTCATATCTGACATCTTGATTTTTTTAAAAGCTGTCAATGTCTAGATGTCTCATACAGCCAAATGTACAGTTCACACACATGCACGTGTCTTTTGGTTCTGGTCCAACGGTGAAAAACCTGCTTAAAAAAAAATAGGGCAGTTTGTATCTGCCCCACTTTTTTACGCAGCCACCCAGCTCGCCGGCCACATTGGAATTAGATGGCGTAGATTGAAAGCAGTAATAATTTGGAGAGGACTAACTTGCATCTGTGGAAATGTGCGTTGGCCCCAGTTGGCAGGAAACACATGGCACCAGTGTCTAACACCTGGCCGCCTCGCTCACAGGAAATGAAGGGGAAGAACAGGGGAAAACAGAGGCGCTGGGAGATTATGCCGACCAGTAAACGGGACAGAGCATGAAGGATAACAATAACATGTTTCAGTGCTATTGTATCGTTGTTGTCTTTGTATGGTCGGACAGGGAAGGTCTCAGCCGTGACTACTAGCTGTGAGTCAGACAAAGGATTTCCTGCTGCTGGATGCCATGGTTGAGTTGGCATGTGCTAGCTACTTCAGGTCAGCGGAGGTTCCTCTTAAGCTTTTCTGACTTTGCATTCAGCGGTGCACACGCATTGACCGTGAAGCCTGCAGGGTCTGATGCCGTAATGCTCATTATTATAACCCTGTGTTGGATTTACAACCTCCATATCAAAGCCTTGCGCGTTACCGTCACATGAAACTGCTTCATCCCCCGGTGCTTTAAAGATATAGGTTTTGTTTGTGAGGGCTTTATGCAGACGGGGCATATTGATACAAGTGAAATGATGTGAGTGATAGAAACTGCAAGATGCAAGAAAAAAATTCCTTCAAAGCTTTATTACCTTGACAGTCTGGGTGGAGTTAGGAAGACGTATGCTATATATTCCACTCTCTGTCGCCCCGGAACGCAGGATCTCTGCACAGTCCCTGAAACTAACCGGCTCCTCCGCTGGCACGTTGGAGATTTCTGCAGAGACATGCAAGCATGTGCTTACAGATGGCATCCTTATGGGGGTTTGCACACAGCCCCTAACCCCATATGTGAGTTCTCTTGTAATGTTAAGCTCTGGCTTGAACCTGCAGTGTGTGGAGTGCATGCATGTGTGTTTGTGTGTGTAGGAGAATTACAAGCTGCTCTCCATTATGTTTATCTAGTGAAATGGCATTTTTTTATTTAAACAAATCATGTTTTTTTGCATAGATAAATAAAATCTTTCAGTCAGACCTACCATTGCAGTGTTTGACCATAGCCAACAGCTGCTGCACAGTGTCCGTGAGCATGGCCTGCTGTCTCTGAAGCAAGGTGCTGTTGAGCGTGGAGCTGCCCAGCTCTCCCTGGAGCTGACTGACCAGTTGACTTTGACTCTCCAGTAGCTCTTGAAGCTGCTGCTTCTCCCCTTGCAGGCCCTGCAGCTCCCTCCCATACCGAGCCTCCAGCGCTAAGAGCCTCTGTTCCAGAAAACTGTCAAAGAGAAATACCCACTGAGCGTGGAACTGGCTTAAAAAAGCCTCTATGTACTTATTTATGCTGGAGAAAATAACAATGTGAGGACAGAATACTGGATTATATGGAGGTTGAAGATATAGAGTGTGGGGGTGGTTGGAGAATGTGTGCATTCAGCGTTTACCTGTCACAGTGGGGGGTTGCACAAACTGGCACATTTGCATGAAGATGACTAATATAGATCAGCAGCAAAGTCTCACCGGGCCCATAACACACCTAAACACCTATACTGCAGCAGCACGTCGAGATTTGAATGCTAAGCCCCTTGATGATACCCATAAGGAAACTGGGAAACTGTGTGTGTGTGTGTGTGTGTGTGTGTGTGTGTGTGTGTGTGTGTGTGTGTGTGTGTGTGTGTGTGTGTGTGTGTGTGTGTGTGTGTGTGTGTGTGTGTGTGTGTGTGTGTGTGTGTGTGTGTGTGTGTGTGTGTGTGTGTGCGCGCGCGCGCGCGCGCACACACACACAACACACAACATCTTACTTCCAAATGAAGACCATAAATCGTGGAGCCTGATCTTTACAGCTCTGACTAACGACTGTGCAGCAGTTATTTACTGAAACAATCCCGCCACCCAGATTGAACAAGCTGCCTCTTAGCCACGCGCACGTGCGGCCGCGCCGCTAAACGTGTCTCTCCAATATCTCACTTAAGGCATCAGCTCAGTGCACGGCCTGGCAGCGGAGCTGAATCAATGCTAATCATTTCTAACATCACTTCCATTTCATATTCGCTTTGCGGGAGAACACTCAATGAAAGTGGCAAAGCGAGTTAACTGATTGTTTTTCATCGTGTGTATTTTACAGGGCAGAGCGTTGCAGTAAAACAGCATAATAATTTTTAAACAGTTAGAGGGAGTTGACAAAACAAATGTGGTATTTTGGCACGCACAGCATCCTGCACCGTAAAACTGTAATGCCTATGATCCTGTGCTATTTATTGTTATTGTAATACATATTTTGCCTTAGCCTGCTTTCCTTCAGTCTGCATAGTGCTACTCTTCCTGCCAATGCTATTTCACATGTAAAGCCTATAAAAACAAACATGTCTTTTGGCTCTTTTAGTTTGGCATCAGTTAAATACCTGGATCTGTGCCCTAAACGCTGAGAGGGCTAAGGACTCAAACCAACATTGTACTTAGGTCCTTTTCATTCCACACCTTCTTAGTTCCTTGTGTCCTGTGATGGTCTTTACCCTTCTCAAGAGTTCATCCGTTTATTTACATGTCACAGTCATGCCACCAATTTGAGGGACGAGGGCCAGAGGGCTAAGCAGGGCCAGATGTGTAACAGGTGTTAGGACAGTGTTTCCTCGGTCTCAATAGATACAGATGGAATGACAAACAACCAGGCACAAAGAGAGAAAACACCTGCTGAGCACCGTGTCCCCCGCTGGCCATCGCCTGACCTTGTGTTCCTAGAGAGAAGAATGGGGAAACCCCTCCTAACTAGCAAACACACACACACACAGGCTTACACAATAGCCGTGGTGATGTCATTAAGTGCCCAGTGCGTATTATCAACATATTCATCTCCAGTTGTGATAGGAGGAGCCCTGCATGTACGTTACAGTATGCAATGCTGATCATTGTGTCTTGCCAAATGGTGATGTGGCCTTTTCCTGTGGTTCACAGGAAGACGAGTGTTTTCATGTTTCCTACTGAACAAAAAAAACTGCTGAGGAAAAGTTGGTAGCACCACCACCTAAAACGGTCTTGAAAATCAACAGGCCAAATATACTTACATTAGCGGAGTGTTTTAGGTGCTTTTGACTGGGTGTACCCACCTATTTTTATCACTGAGGCGTGAGATCTCCTGGGTCTGCAGGAGAATATGCTTCTCTAGCCGGTTAGTGAAGAGTGAGTACTCGAGCAGCTGGATTTCCAGGCGACTTGTCTGATTCAACACCTACAGATGGATAAAAACAGTAGTATAACTCCAAGTCCAGGTAGAAAGGCAGATCAAAGTGTTGATGCGGGTGGCAGATCGGACGCCGGGGTTGTCTGCCATCTGAATTCAGGAGAGAAACCCTCTGGGACAATCGGTGGCACATTGCACATCACCAGGCTCCTAATGTTCATTCTTTGATCTTACAATGAAAACTTGTGCAAGAATTATCTCATGCACACCTGCGGCATTGATGTTTTGAAGCTGCAGATGAAACAGCCGTTTCATCAGCACAGTTATTTGTACAGGTTGCAGCTTAATATTAACTTTGATAGGAGAAATAAAAAGGACCAAAACAAGCCCAATCTGTAATAACAGCTCTGTGGCATGATTGAAGACACATCTGTGTTGTGCTACTGAGCTTTATGTTTTAATTGGCTTGTTGTCAGACACCAAGCTCAACTCTGTGTGTCAATCAGAGCCTGTAGAACCAAATACCAGCTGCTTTACAGCAGCAGCCGCCGCCACCTTTGGGCAGCGGGTTACATCTGATTTACATTTAATTAAGTGTGCAGCAAGTGCTTCTCAAGTGAAATCATCTATTTTCGCATGGGTGTGATCGCGGCCATCTCTAATTTGGATTGGCTGCAAACGGGCTCCTCCAGGCCTTCTCGGTGGTCTCACCTGGGTCTCGACGTCTGTCAGCTTGCGGGTCTGCTCTGCCGATTGGCTGAGAAGGTTCGTTCCCATCTCAAGCATGGCAGCTGTCTGGGTGTGCACGGCGGTTCTCTTCATTTCCTCCATCCCAGAGCGCACATTCTCCTGGATGAAGTTCTCCAGCTGTGACGAGAACAAGCAGACATAATCATATTTTAGTCGTATTTTCTATGTGTCCGCTGAGCATTTGATGCACTGTTGAAAGATCAGCCTTAGATGCATCTGGTTTTGGCAGGGACTGTGATGAAGCTATGGGGTCCAGTGCCTCCAGGGCAGCTCTAGTGTTTCATCACTTTAGTACCATCCATTCATTTACCTTTCAGCTGACTTCAGACAAATATCAAACATTAATAAAATTTACTATAAACAGTACACGTATATTCAAAGAGTCTGACATCTCCATATTCATGTGCTCAGCTTCAGAGATAGTCGCATGTTCTCTGCAATTCATCAAAAGCAGTTGCAGAAGCCCATCTTATGTTAGAGCAGGAATAAAATAGCATGGCATTCATCTTAGTCTAATAAATGGATTTTCACATTATTGTGGTCAGCTCGAGCAAACAGCATCTGAAGGACAAACTCTGCATTGTCCGCTATGAATGGTGGAATGCTGTTTGACATTTAATGGGCAACGGCATGTGAAGTAGAATATCGAAGGACATTAATATTAATGACCGTTCGGATCAGACTTTGCTCGTTAAACCACATGACTAGAAAATGAGGCCTCCGAGGAGAAAGCATTGGAAATGATCTAGCTAATGAGTGGCTATCCACCAAAATCAACGAGAGCTCAAATGAGACTACAATTGTTTATTTTTTCCAATACAAATGCCCATTTCACAGAGGAACAGGATTATGATAATAAAGTGCCACTACAGATGTTTTCAATTTTTAATGAAGTGCGGAAGTCCTGCTCCGAGTGGGCAAACAGAGATGAATGTGCAATTAAACTGTTTGCCTGCTAGTAATCTTTTTCTCTTTGTCTCCTACTTGATCTCACTCGGTAATTCCTTATTTCTTAGAATCTCTGTCTGCCTCAGCAGGAAAGACCGCAAAGAAACTTTATAATGAAGGTTATGAAGAGATTCCAATGTGGATTAAAGCCAATGCCAAAAGGAAGAACCAAAGATCCGTGTTTTATAATCAGCATTGCCTATTGAAGCCACCATAAGTCGCCATCCAGAAGCATCTAGCATCTTTCTGTCATGCAGGTCACTCCGGGGGTCTTGATACACTTCATCCCCCACTGTCAGCTGAATTAATTGATGCTGTGTCACACGCAGCCCCAGAAATCCCACACGGGCCGTTGCTTAATTCTGTCTCATTTTGTCTGAGGGGAGGGGCATCTTAGGGGTTGTAATGTATCACCTGATATATTAAATGTGGAACTAGATGTTGATGATGATGATCCACTAGATGAAGACAGACGCATAACTTCGGCCAAATGAATCCACTAGAGGTTACCATGAGAACATGTTTGTCTATTAGGGTAAGAGTCAATCAATGTTCAGACCAATGAGGTGGAGAAAAGGGTTGCGTTTTTAAGGAAAGGTCAGGAAATGGAGTACAGCAATATCATATGAGTTACGTGAGGGGAATACTTAACTATTGACTAAATGAAATATTACTTGGCCTAGTAGTGGGGTCAATAGGGTCACCCTAGCCTCGTACATTTATGTGCAGTATTGTGCATTATCATAATCCACACAAGCTCCTAAAGCCACTAACGGTCGCACGCTCACATTCCCTTTCACGGACCCATAACATAAAGGCTAGGCGGGGGTGGTGTTGAGAGACGGCACAAACAAAAACAAAACACAGCCACTAGATTCCTCTTTGAAATGACAAAGAACATCTCTCTTACATGGATGCAGTCTTTCAGATTAGTGTTCACTGCCGCGTTTGTGTGTAAGGGGGTGTGTTTCCTCTCAGGAGGATTGTGTGGAAGGCTCCCAGGAAGGGTCACGGAATCCCAAGGGAGAAACGGCCTCACGCACGCACTCACGCGAAAATGCTGCAGAGTCTCTGTGGTTTTCTTCCTGTGTTTGTGTGGAGAACCCACCTACTGTGCAATCATTTATGCATCACTATAGCCTAGTGGGGGCAACTTGCTGAAAGGTTGGATCTTTGTGCTCATTCCAGATGTTGTGTGGAGTAAACTTGGCAACGGAGCAAAATATGTGTCAGCAGAGCTCTTTCTGTAGATGGTGAGGTTTAAAACTGCATCTCCTGCATAACAAGTGAAATAACATAGATGGTTTAGAGAGAGTGGAGATAGATGACTTGAAAATAAGACTTTTGTGTTCTCCGATTTAGCCTTTACTTAGACTGGATGCATGAATAATGTACTGTGCACATAAATCAAAATGTACACTCACTATCTCTGTCTCTCAGATACAGTACATGCATGCAGCAAGGCCTCATGGGAGGCCGCCTATGAAAGCTAGGTCTTCAGTTCATAGACTGAGCATCAGACAGACTAGGCACAGGGGAATAGAGTGAGCGTGTTTTCATATGTGCGCTTCCGACTGAGTGTCGGGGGAGCGTGAGCGAGACAGAGTTTGAGATCTGATGGTCGATGAGTCGAAGGTGCGAGATGAGACACATTCATCATCCCGGAGCTGCGAAACGGTTCAGAGAGAAGTGAAGGAGAGGGATGGAGAGACAATTTTGTGGTGAGTGAGGTTGGGAAGTGCGGGAAGAGCTTTGGCATTCCGACGGCCAACGTCAACACTCAACACCGGAGGATTAGTATAGGCAGTGTAATATGCAGAGGTGAAGACGACAATAGAGAGATGGGTGGTGTCTGTCCTAGACAATGGCACAACACTGATTCTGCAGCCTCATGGCCTTTGCAATGAAAGCGCCATTGTAACGTAAATTTCATTTTAATTTGCCACCATTCAGACGTTGCGCAAGCTGCCGAGTTTTTGCCGAGATCATCGGAGTCAATCGTCAAATCTCTGCAGACGTGTTGCCTGTGGGAAGAGATGCTCATTTACACGGTTTGAGAGTGCGAAGCGTATTTTGCACCGTCTGATATTAGCAAGGCAAGTTCATCTTCCCCTCGCATGCAATGGGGAGTTCAGCATCCCAATGGTCTTAAACACAGTACGGACGCAGACGCGTTGCCGTGGAGATGGATGAAATACGTGTATGCAGCAATATCCAGGAAATCCCTGCTAAGCCCTGAACTTATCAATAATGAAGGCTTGTCAACAGATGTCATCAGACAGTGAACTATGTGGTCAGCCCGGGACTCCTTATTTATTGTAATATTATACTTTTTCACTAAGTTTGCTACTTTTTAAAGTTTATATACAGGATGGATTTACTCTGGCATGCTCACCTTCTGAAGCCACTGTGTGTTGTTCTCCATGGCGCTCTCCAGGCTCTCTAGCTTCGTCTCCTGCCAGGAAGGCCTCTCCTTTTGGGCCTTGACCTGCTCAGACTGACTCCTGTCAGGCTCCCCCTCGGCTGGGGAGTCCCTCTGGAGGGTGTTGGTGACCTGGAAGTCCTTCTGGGGACGGCAGTGCTCCACCTCGGGCAGGACGAAGGTGTAGCTGCAGGGGCCGTGCTGAACGTGGTGCCGCTGGCGCTCCGAGCCAATCGCGGCAGCCGGCAGGTAGGCCAGGTAGACAAGGGCCAGGGTCAGCAGGCGGTCCATGTCAGGGGGAGGAGGGGAGGGGGAGGGAGGCAGGCGAGGGGGAGAAGAAGGTAACTCCACCTGGCGGAGGACACGAGTGGGTCAGGTGTGCTTCCCCTCTTCCTTGTCGGCGCCTTTCCCTTCGCAATCTGTGACCGTCGTCCTCCTGTTTGCCCTCTCACTGTCTCTCTCTCTTTTGGCTGCTCTGCCTCTTTTTGGCCGTCGCATCCAGAAAGTCCTTGAGCCCAGTGTTCCTCGTGAGTGCAGACAGAAAACACACACAGGAAGAGGGGATTGCTTCCTATTGCACCTCCGACACCGAGCCAGCTCATGCAGCACCGTCCAGGAAACCAGCCGCGGACCTCCCTCCCACCGTTTCACCTCTTCTGAAAAGTTGCTTTCCTCACCGCCTGCTCCTCAAGCTGCTGGAGTCCATGTGCTGGTCTGCAGCGGAGGGGTGGAGTGCAGAGTGCCCTGCTTCAGGATGTTGGCTGAAGT
Source organism: Betta splendens (assembly GCF_900634795.4). NCBI lineage: Eukaryota > Metazoa > Chordata > Actinopteri > Anabantiformes > Osphronemidae > Betta > Betta splendens. The sequence goes on from NC_040891.2 coordinate 6,703,112, forward strand.
AGAAAAGCTCTTAAAGTACGTGGAGGGAGAGAGTCCACACAGTCCCTTCTCTCTTTCACTTTCTACTTCACGCTCCCAGTGCTGCAGTTACTGCAGGGGATTAGAAGAGGAAACAAAAACTGCTCACTGCCCACCACACAAGCCAAAACTGTGTCGGACAAGTTTTTGCTCCCTCCCATTCTCTCTCCCTCTCTCCCTCTGTTTGCTTTACCAGCAGGACCACAGTGCAGCATTGCAACAACATCTAGTACAGGTTGTAAAAAGTCTGATCATTTGTTATGGAAAATCTGTTTGGTTTGGGACAACCTCCAGCTCTTCCTGAAAGTTTGTGAACCCACTAAAATTAACCGATCACAATAACTGTGACCGAAAACATAATCAGATAAGTCCTAAAGGTCCTACTGCAAGAAAATGTAACCAGTTACACTTTATTTGCTGTGGAGAAAGATCCAATTTAAATACTGGCAAGAGCAGATGCACCAGTAACAAACCTCGCCTCTAGAAATCACATTACGAGTTCGGTAAGAGTCAGAGGAAGATTGTGTTTCAGCTTAAATTCAATACAGACGCTGTGTCTAAGGGGAAGTTGGATTTGTCTATTTATTAGGCCAGCCCTCAGTCTCACCATGGCCTTAACTCAGTGCTGAGTCCTGAATCTAAACAGAGGAACTGCATTCAAAAATCGGAATGTCCTACAGCATGACTGAATATTTCTGTTGAAATAACATTAAATTCATTAACTGTGAAATATTATTATTATATGTTGACTGAATGTAAACAAAACCATAATCACAGCTGTGTTTGCTTCTGGAAACATCAGCTTTAGGTGACAGGCTTGTAGTAACTGCTGTAATCCCCTTCTCTCATACATTGACTGGATGTTTCTGTGCTGATCAGCCGTGCACGTCGACTTGGAGAGATTTTATTTCTTTGAACAGAATCTCAGAGCTACAGTAGCAGCTTCAGGTTCACAACCCTGCAACAGCATCAAGGTCAGAACACTGACTCTGAACCTTGCAGCTCTCATTGATGAACACTGTTATTATATAAAGTAAGTGACTATATAAAACAGTAGGAACCTAGAACATAAAATATTAATCAGGAGATGCTCATTTCCTCTAAATGCAGCTTATTTTATTGGGGCAGAATGGGTGTGTAAAGCATATGGGAGATAATTTTTATTCCCCGGTGGTCTCATGGTAACGTCATGAAGTAAAACATGACAGTTCGGGAAACTTGGCAAGGGAAGGAGTTTTTGAGCATAACAAGCGTCCCAAACCCACAGCAAAATCAAGACAAGAAAAGGTTAAAACCGATTTGAAATACACTCCCAGGTTATGTCAGAATGGGCGATAAAGCACCAAAAGCCCTTCACTGGACAGAAATCTCTTCACAAATTTGTACAAGGCCGTTCTATCTATCTATGGTGCCATATAATGGTGGCTATACAGAAATCTGAACCGTTCGACAGACAGACCTATAAAATGCTAGAAATTACACTTGTACTGCTCTTCTTGAATAGTTACAGTATGAAACCTTTTTATATTGTTACTTCTGAGGGTCTTTCACTCATTCCACACGTTTAAATACCTTCCACTTCTTCCAGCTACTCTAGGATTTCCTTCATGTCTCTGCCATTTTCTGGCGCTCCAATATACATCCTCCTCCGCCTCCCTCCGTGCTCTAAAGACCCAGTCGGCACTACAGCACACCTCGTCCTCTTAATCAAAACCTGTAATTGCGTCGTCACAGCAGGGTGCCACACTAACTTCCAGTAGATTTTGCTTCCTCTCACTGCTCTCCCGTGACCATGTAAGTGCCACTGACTCCCAGAAAAAATGGACTATGTTAAGCTTTGCATGTACTTTTCATGCACCGTGGCGTCTTGGCCCTCATCACACAATGATGATGAGCATTCCGCATCGCCATTAAAAGCCAGTGTGTGGCCCCTTTCCATCAGAAGACCAGTGGCTCGTATCTATTATAATATGCCTTGAGTCACATAAGCCTCAGTCATGCAGCAGCCATGTTTGTGAAATACTGTACTGTACATTGATTGACTTTCATTAGGAAATGAACTGGTTGGAGAGGTTTTACAAGCAGGGCAGTCAGCATGTCTCCGTCTCCTCTGGAGGTGGCTCTCTGTAGACGTTGCTCAGTCATCAAATGGTCTTGAACACATGATATGTGTGTTGATTCAAATACACGACCTCCAACTACTGTAGAACAGGAAGGATCCCGGGCGGCTTTGTGTTCGGGCCATAGATAATAATCAGCTGTCGCTTCCAGTTCGAGGTTGTCCCACAGTTGCACAAATCTGGAAACTTGGATGAGAGAGAGAGAGGATAAGTGTAGCAACGGCGATGATTTATTCACACTTAGCGGAGGCACGCTGCTGTTGTATGTGTGAAGTATAATTGCATGTGTGACTAGCGTGAGGTGAAATGTCGGCTGCAGATACTGAAGGTATTGTGTGCGAGGAGGCAAGAAGGATTATGATGATATCGTGGAAGCGTCCTGACACTGCAGCTTCCCCAGCGACGGCCCCGTTCTAGGCCTCGATGCAGAAAATAGGAAGAGCACGCTCACATGTCATTACTGTTAGTTTTTCATATAAAAAATGTAGAGGAAGATGAGATTAGATCGTTCTGGCACAAGATAAGATTTAAAAAAAAAAAGAGCAAGCAGCACAAATTTAAATGGTCCCACTCAGGTTTTGGCCCAGAAACAACCCATTTCAAGTGTCCAATCACAATATGGGAGTAAATATTAATACAACATGAAACAGTGTGATTTCAGGTGCGAGAGTGAAATGTGATTTGACCGCTGTCCAGTATTCGTCTTATAAAACAAATATCTGCTCATAGAATGTAAATAGATGTGCAGCCTACCTCCCTGCGAACAATGCGGCATAGCCCTTTAATTCAGTGTGCGCATGCAGGGACAGTGTGCGTGGAAAATAAACCCCTAACAAACCCTTTCTCTCCTCACAAGCGTTTACAGTAAAACCTGCCTCGTCTCGTAAAGTGTTACAGTAAAATCGCGTTGATATACAGTTTTTTCGCGTCACTCATCGGCCGCTTCAAAGGACACATCTCATTTATAGGTTGCGCGCCTTGTTTATAGAAATGTTCATTTCGAACCTAAACACATTTCTGCCGTATAAAGCCGAGCACGGCGTTAAAAGAAATTGCCTGGGACCCACAACTCACGGTGCGCTGCAGTCAACCGCTCCCTCTCGGGGGATGCCGGGTTGTTTGCTTTAGTGTCTCCTGTCAGGCTGAGGTATTTCCCGCTGCTCCCTGATGGCTCTGAATCAATCCGCCCGCTGGATTTGAAGGTGACATTCAGACCCCCCCACCCCCCTCGGCTCAGGCTGCAGCGACTGGGTTTCATCCACGTCTGCGCCACTTGTCACCCAGCCCTGTCCCCCGGGAGAAGTGCTTCGAAGCTGATGTTAACAGAGAGGTTATAAACAGGTTATAAAGGAATAAACAGGTGAGTTATTTTTAATTTTAAAGGGAGAAGTTGCTGAAGGTGTTTGTAGTAGTGTTATTGTAGTGGAGTAGTGGGGAGTATCCACTCCGTAGCTCGGCCTCACGCAGTGGGACCCGTCACTCCTCGCTGCAATCTAAACCTTCCTCCTGGGCAGGGTGGAAAGATCGGAGAGGAAGAGCAGAGCTGCTCCCTTTTAAAGCAGTCCAACACACTTCACATTCTCCCCCACTCTGGTCCGTCACTCTTGCGCTCACTGGTGAATGTAAGAAACCTGTAAAAAGTGCCCCGCTCCGACTGGTTTGTGACACTGTGCAGCAGGTTAATGCTCATGCAGATAAGGCGTGCGTCACTGCCCCCCACTCGTGCTGTTTCTGGGAGAACGAGGCAACGCGGAGCCCCGGGGGATCGGTCCTGAAGCGAAAACAAAGTTTAGCCCCGCTAATTTGAACTGGAAAGAAGATTAACTTAAATGAAGCGCGGCCGACAGGACTGCGAAAGAACCAGACGAGCCCCAATGCAGTAGAGGTCCGTTAAAGACGCGGGAGGGGGGGCAAATCAACCTCCTGATGTGTTCACTTGCTTAAGGGTCAAATCGCATAGACTAAAGGTACTTGAGGATGACTTAATCACAAAGTGACAGGTCCAGAACAAACAAAGCTCTGCAGTAAGAGCTGTAGACTGAACTGTTGTGAAAAAAAGTGAAGTAATTCACCCGTGCTTCTTTTGATTGCGTATATAATGATACACATCTATTTCCATGGAGACCAAACAAATACTGTAGGTGTCCCTTATTCCCAATACAAGACCTCTCTCACCTCACCTGACCCCACCTATTGAGAGGAAATTCCTGCACCGGTAGGAAAGATCTATTGTTAACCATAAAACTAAATCAACAATAAAAACAGATAGCATCATGTATTAGGTGTGTTTTATAGATTATGGCTGAGGCATACTGACAAATGAGTACTTGGAAAGCAGTTCTCCATTCTGTTAAATTTTAATAACAGACAGGTAGAGAAGGCAGCACTGTGTGTGTGTGTGTGTGTGTGCGTGCGTGCGTGCGTGCGTGCGTGCGTGCGTGCGTGCGCACCCACTCAGGCCAAACGCTCTGCATAGACAATTTAACAGCCATCGTAAAAACAGGAACACTTAGCAAAGCGAGTCCAGATCCGCGTCCGTCTCCCATCGACCCTCCTCATTGGAGCCACTTCTTGTGAATGGGAACTCTGGCCACCTAGCAGCTAGCGCTACCCGTCGCCTGCTGCAGGCTCGATGCGTTTGTTCCTAGCAAGCTTTTTCTGGAACGGGAACCTGTTTTGAGCCGCTTAGCGATACAGGCAGATAAAGACTGTGGCTCGACCTGTGATTTTTCCCACCGCTGCTTCCTGATCGTCGATGACTTGTCAGGAATGTTGACAGAAACAGAACGGCGTCTGCACAGAGAAAACCATCAGCCTCATCCAGCCGCAGTTCACGTCACCTTTGTTCTTCCCTCGTGTCTGTTCCCATTCGTTTCCCCTCCCCTGGATTGAAGGCCTTCCAGTGGCCGCACACATGATTCAGATTTAAAAGGCCTGTAATCCGCTTCATATGTGATTTCCAAACGCACGGGCTGAGCGAGTGAATGTATGTGTGCGCGCGCTCAGGAGGCGTCTTGCTTGTTTTGTAGAGGGCGAGGTAACACAAAGCATTTTATGGATGAAACGCTTATTGGAAACAGCTGCTTTGATCCAGCTGTTCTCCCTTTTTGTTGTGTGTTGATCGTCAGGAAGTTCGCTGCCCACCGGCCTGAAAACCAGTTACGTACAGTACAGGCATGCGGGCTCAGGCTTTACTGGCGGTGAGCGCTCTCGGGGCAACTGCTCCGTCAGATATTGGCACGTGTGCAGAGTGACATGCTTTTCACGCCTCTTCTTACATCGTGTTTCACAAGTAACATGACCTCCCAAGCCTCAAACACACTCAGTAGTCAGGTTCCTCCTGCTGACAACAGCACCTGGCTGCAGTTTTCCACTTTCCTCTTTTTTTTTTTTTTTTTACTGCCTAAGGGGTCAAACTACATGTGTGTATACATGTGTGTTTGTGCATGTGCCCCCGTAGTTTAGGCCCCAGTGTGCGGATATGGACGTTGCAACAAAGTCACTGATTGGAGCTTGTTAGTGCTTTTCAAAGGGCTTTTTTGCTGTGGGTGATTGGTGAGTAAGGAGCTGTTTGTGGCTGTGTTTTGTGTCAGTCTAACTATGCGTTTGCCTCCATGCACAGGTTTTCCCTCCATGCACAGGTTTTCCTGTTGCAGCCTCAAAGGTCAACTACAAAACACGTTTTGTGTTTTTTTTAGGTGAACTAGCAAACTGCATAATACATAAAATGTTGATGTGGCCTATTTGATGACTTGTTTATCTTCAAATTGGGCATATAATGCTGAAAAAGCCTGGACACATGGCATTTACAGTTAGCCTAGCCACAGCTGCAGGAGGGAGACATGACCATTGCCGTTGCTCAGCTTCATTAAGCTGTGTGACGTGACAAACCCTGTTCTTAATGTATATATGGAGGAGACTGTAGCTAAATCCAGCTGTTCCTGCTTCTCCAGTTTAGTGATGAGGATCTTTAGGTGGTAAGTTCTTTCAAATCGGACAGTGGGTGAAGACAAGTGGAGCAATTGAGACGGAATTCTCATAACTGGGTTAGATTGGACAGCGTTTGGGCCACAGTGACACATCAGTAACATGATGATCTTTCAAACCAAAACAACTGGGTCCTATTTTAATATACAGTAGCATACGTGTTCCAGCCATCTTGTGTGTTCTGACCCGATTCATGTGCATAAACGAAGCATCAGAGCAACATTCAGTGGACCAGCATCGCTCCCTGTTAGTTCTGTTCTAAATGTTTCCCCTGTATACATTAGATCACCATAGGCTCCATTAGTCATAGTGCAGTTCCTTCAAGGGGAGTAAAGGGTGAGGGAGACAGGCACAGATGGAGCTAAGAGAGGAGGGAAAAAATGGGCACGAGAGGCGAGAACGGTGAGGAGAACGAGGAGCGAGGCATGCAGATAAGTGGTTGTAAACGGAGGAATTAAAGAGAGCGAGGGAGCGAGAGATGGGAGAGATGCTGGAATGACCTGGAGGCGAATAAAATGCACGCGCATCGGCAGCGGTGGAGAGACAGAGCAGGGCGAGGAGTCATTTGGACGGATTGATGGTGATGAGGGAGGGCGTGTGATCTCTCCAACGCTGATAACTACTCACTGCTCTGACCGGGGGGACGGCCCGTGTGCTTCTGTGTGCGCTTGTTTCGTTCCCATTTACTCATGGCGCGGCCGCTTCTACAATAGTCCCTCAGAAAAAAGTGGCCCTGACACCAGGTGGGAACCAACAATATTAAATCCACAGCGCTGGCCTATTTATACTTTCATGCACTCCGCACTGCCTCTGAATTCAATCATAGCGTCCTGTTTGTTTCTGAGTCACTTTACATTTGTTGATGCGGTAAATGAAGGAAATCAGAGACAAACTGTGTAATTGAAGGCTGTTAGGTACACAAGCATATATCTAATCATACTGTACATCCTCATTATAAGAGCTTGTGCTATAAAAGTGCCCCTGGCTGCTTTTATCAACCATTGGTAACCCTCTTGTGTCCTATTGATTTGCACAAGCTTTTATAAGTGGATTGCTCACAATGAGTCACGAGACCAGTTCTCCTCATGTAACATCAGGGACAAATTATATTCTCGCAGTGAACACGGAGTTTACTTTTGCTTGGAAACAACTTGATGGCACGTCTAATCTAATGTACCTTCACGGCAGCTGACCCCCAGCTTCTCTAAACCATCTTTTTATTGTAGAGATATCGTTCAAGGTTACAGCACATCTCTTACGTATGAGGTTCAGCTGAGACGTTTAAATCGACCAATGTATTAGAAAAATCACTCGTATGTCGTCCTTCGCCGACCCAGGAACCGTTCAGCGCGCTGCGTCTCGTACCACCGACGTCTTAATATGGAGGAGGCATCAACTGAGATATAAGTGTTAAAGCAAAGCGTCAGCAGGAGCATAGATCACTGGCCACAGAGGGTTTCAATCAAGCATGCGGCGCGCGAGAAAAAGGCATGGCCACTGTGTCCGAAATGTCAGTGACGAATGCACAGAGCAGGAACTCTGAAGGTGGTGTGTTATTCAGAGAAGATGGAGGAACGGCAAGCAGTGAGAGATTGGGAGATAAAAAGATGGATGAAGCTGGACAGGAGACAGGAAAGGGGAACGCTCGGAGATAACGGAAATGAAGACAAGTAGAGAGGGACGGTGAAAGGGTTCACGGAGTCCGAATGGAGGAGAAGTAATGGGACTCGAGTCGGTTCAAAAACACCAGCAAGTCTTATCGAACAAGATCAGCCTGAGATGTGGGATAGGAGTCTCTCACAGTGGAGTGTGGTTGAGATGATGGGGGATGTTACAGCTGGTCTGTTTCATAGAGAGCCCGCGAGATGGAACGCAGAGGAGTTGTAGAAAGCCACATGCTCGCTCTGGCTCAGCGGAGCCCAACAACCCTATAGGCGACCTCAAGCGCTCAACTTCACATCGTGTTATATTAAAAATATAGCGGGCTTGACTGACGGAAGAAAAGGATGCGTTGCCACGTGCGGAGCGTTTTCTCGCTCGGTAGGAAAAGCCGGCGCCGTCGCGTACTGTAGCATCTGGTGTTACTTGTGCGCGGAAAGTTGGTTATTATCCAGTTTTAATGTGTCTACTTATAAATTAAAGATCAGATCATGTCAGCGTGAGATCTGAGGCAACTCGCTGAAAGTCTGGAGGTGAATTTATGATGTGCTGTTTGTGTCTACGTGTGTATGAACAGGTGCCTTTAGGTTTAATGTGCCATATTTTACATTTGATGTGATGGTTTCCAACTGTGCCCTGTTTGGCGAGTACAAAGTAATACTTTCTAATTTATAAGTGGGATCAAACGCACTGTAGTGGCTGTAGAGGGTCCAGGCGACTCAAGCAGACCCTTTTTGTGGCCAGATTTTCTCGGTGTTCACAGGAAGTACGCGCAAAGAAGTTTATGTAATCCGACCTAATTCAACTTCAATCAGCTCCAAATTTACCTGAACCATCTTGGACCAATTTATTAAAGCAGCCTACGTGTCCTGTTGGAAAAAAAAGGCTAAATGCAGGAATGTGGATAGAGAGCCTGCCCTTCTCCTGCCAGTGAATCATGCACGGTTTTATTCTTGCCTTAAGCGAACGCGGGGCTGATGTTACGGGTGTCACAGCAGGTCTAGGATTTAATTACAGCTCTCTAAATGTGGCATTGTTCAGCAGTTCCTTTGTACACGCTGGGCAGATGTAACACAGTAATTATGCTTCCTCTTTGATACTTAACTTCAAATTTTCCGACTTCAAACCAGAAATTGAGTCTTATGTTTACAATCTATTTATATATACTGTATATATATTTACCTATGATACTGTATGAGACGATGCTGTCTGTGTTTTGGTCTGCACCTGCTCCTATGAAATGCACCAAATTAGACAGACAATTGAGGCAATTGCTTGCATAAACATACATCGGTGCAGCTTTATGTATATATAATAATAGTTTGCTGTAGCATGTCGCACTTCTGAGGGGGAAAAAAGCTTCTGCCTTCACATCTCAATTCTGCTTTTCTACACTATTACTGTGAAATTCATCTGTGCATTTTCGCTGCGTTTCTAGCATCTGAGTCATGGGAATCTGCTGTGTGCGGTTTGTTGGTATAGGACCTGGCAGAGAAATAAAGGGAGAAGTTTAACGCTTCCTTGTGCAAACATGTCATCCTACAGCATGGAGACCTCCTCAAAGCCAGAATGCAGCAAATAGGCCTGACTGGAGCAAACATGCATCAAACTCTGCTTCCTCCTTTTGTGTCACTTCAACAGTCACACTCGCCATCACGAGTTTAGTCTATGTAAACAGGTTTAAGAGGTTTTAGTGAAAATCGAGATGATTTGAATCGCAGTTCACCGTGACACTTTCCCAGGTGAGTCGTCAGCCTTAGACAATATTATGGCTTTATTTTCCAAGAGGAGATTAGTAGGTCCAAAACACGCACAGCGTGTAAACTGGACTGGACTTGTTCTTGGACAAGCTGTAGGAAACAGTTCAGGCCGCAAACAGTGGGGCGTCCATGCTCTATTACTTCAGAGCAGGGCTCAGCGTTTCCTCCCTGAGTTTGACGTCTCCATAGGGTAATTATAAGATTCACAAGGTGCGGATCATTTAATTTACCTTCCAGTTCCTGAGCTACTATTATAAAGAAAAACAAGTAACCCCAGAGTCAAATAACATCAGCAGACCTCACTTATTGCTGGGTGGTTAGCTTAGCTTGAAGCTACGGGATGAAGGCAGTTCATCTAGTTACAGTAAGCGACGCACACACAAAACAAATGCAGCCACCAGCGGCAGTGCATAGAGGATGCGAGCGACATAAATCACTACATCTACACTACAGCTCCTGGCAACGAGGCCGATAAGCATATTTCACACAGCGTCAAACTGTTACTTTAAGTCTCACATGTACAAATCCACAAAATATTTAACACATGTGGCAGCGTTGAACAACTAGAACCACAACTTACAGTAAATATAGTCCGCCTGTATCTAATTTACATCTGCAACTCATCTGTTGTGATAACTTAGATTTACTGTTGGTTCTTTATGATGTTTGGAGTTCTGTAATCTCACACCAATGTGTTCCCGTAAAGGTCACATACATGTAGCGCAGCCTCATGCCAGACCACCGCTACAGGCGCTAAACATGTGACCAGTTACAGTATATTTGCTGAAAACACCATTTCATTGCCTGAAAACGTCAGTCGAGTTCAGTGGAGGTTAGGAAGACTTGTGGAGGGATCAACCGCAGCATGTAGCTACTATAATAATGGTAGGACGTTAAATATTGATACGCCAGCTTTAATGTGCTTGCATTGGCAAATGCATGAGCGACAACCTCTCATCCTGTGTGCCACTGCAGGTCTTGTGTTGCTCCTTCGTTTCTGTTTAGTCCTGTCTTCTTCGTTGGTGTTGCCTCACTTCCTTTTTGCCTTTTTTGTTTTCTTTGATACTTTGTAAATGTTAATTATTGCTCCTGTGAGTTTGTGTTATTGTGCCGCTTTGTTTGAGTGATACAGTATGTTTGTGTTTCCTGTAGGCTGACTAGGTTCCTTGTATATTGTTTCACCTAGTTCAGGTATTTCCTCGTACTTGTATGTGTGAGTGATTTCTAGATCATACTTTCGTGTCCTAGCTATTGTCCTGCAGTGCAGAGATTTTGTGTTAAGTTTGTATCGGTCTGTGAGTTCTTTCCTGCATTGCAGAGATTTGAGAGTTCCCTGTTGGTGCCTCCTTCTTTCACCTGTGTTGTATTTTTGGGTTTATTTTTAAAGTCGTATATATCTTGTGAGTCCGTTGGGTCGGTGCATTTGGATCCTTCCCCATGTTATCTGTTGAGCTGGCCCAGTATTTTAGTAGTTCCCAGCAGGACATCGTGTTAGTTGGTAAGTCTGTGGGCCTAGTAGCTGCCCTCTTAGTGTGTGTGTGTGTGTGTGTGTGTGTGTGTGTGTGTGTGTGTGTGTGTGTGTGTGTGTGTGTGTGTGTGTGTGTGTGTGTGTGTGTGTGTGTGTGTGTGTGTATTTGTATAACTGGCCACGTGTGCCATGCTTTGTTGCCTAGGAACACCTCCCTTGGATCAGACCGGGGTCAGCGGCTGCTCAAGCGTGCGTTTTTTAATTCGGTGCAGCAGTCCGAGCTTTGCCACCTGGTGACTGAGCCACTTCTCGCTGTCCAGCTGCGTCTCGCCTCTGCATCACCGCGTTGGGAAACGCGCCTCGCGACCGGCGTTTCGAGAGCGGTTTTGCAGCGTGAAAGAGTTCATTACCATGCACCCGGATATAGCTGACAACCAAATCAGTGCAACATGTCTGTATTTGCCAAAAAGGTATCATACTGTAGATGTCAATGATCCTTTTTTCTCCCACAGACCAGAGTGATTCTTCACAATGAACATGTCTGCGTATCCTCATCCTGTCAAAGTGTGTCTCTCCTCCCTCTGTCCTCACTGTAAACTGGGCTTTTTCAACCAGAGGCCAACCTCACTCCATGAGGGGCTGTTAATGACCCCCTCTGTTATCAGCTCCCCGCTACTCCTCACACCTGCACTCAAGAATAATATTTACCCTGTCTGTCATCGTCACACGGTGGGTACCACATGTGTCTTCCTGTCTGTGAGTCAGACTTTAATCAGGACTCTTGTGTGAAGGGAATGAATGCAGGCCGAACCAATACCTCCCCAATTGCTCCTAATATATCACTCAGGCACTACCTGTGTGTGTGTGTGTGTGTGTGTGTGTGTGTGTGTGTGTGTGTGTGTGTGTGTGTGTGTGTGTGTGTGTGTGTGTGTGTGTGTGTGTGTGTGTGTGTGTGTGTGTGTGTGTAAATGGTTAGTATTATGAGGTGAAGGTGCTATCGTGTCCTGTTTGCAGGCATTTCAAACATGAGTAGAGATGAAGAGGCAGTTCGGAAACAATTCTGTAGAATGAGGAGAACGAGGGAGAAGCCACTGTTTTTCTTGTCTGCTGTTCAACGTTTGAAGAAGCTGGACAATCTGTTGTGATGAGAAAGCCGAGTGGAGGATGATCCTTTTTTTGTTTTTTGACTAGCGAGAACAGCACCACAGCAGGTTGTGTGGATATAAAAGCATTTCCATGCATTTGATCTGGATTCTCTGAAATCTGACACGCTGCGTTTTACACCGTTATTTGTAACTGATGTTGATGTGGAATTGCAAAATCGAATAAAGCAGAACTGAAGCACTGTGGCAGATTTTCAGATTAGAACAGAGCAGCACTGTTGAGCCTGGAGATGTGTGTCAGAAAACGGCTTGATAGACTGATTGTGTTCACTGCAGGCATCATCTGATAATCATAGCTCAGCATTGATGTTTGCCTTTTTATTTATGATAACATCCATCTGTGTGCTCATATTGGTTAAAGGTGGCTTCCAGTCCAATCTAAACCAAACTCTTCCTCTGTGTTGCAATTTTCACCAGTTTGAGGCAAGTGACTCAGCGTGAGTTTTGTCACGTGGATTTGCAGAACTTTGCTGACATTGTTATTTTGAAAACCTACTTGTTGGAGGATTGGCAGCCTCTTCACAGTTCACCAGAACAAAATGAATAGATCCATGTGGCGCCCTCTCTCCCAGCAGCATATTAAATTCTGATTATTCTATCTAACAATGGTATTTTAATTGGTCTGAATTCATATAGCACGTTTCTACTTTACCAGTAGTACAGACACTTGAAATGGTGAATTTTGGGGTTTAAACTGCCTGATAACCGGAAGCAAAGCACTCGACTTTCTAAACTGCTCCAAAGAAAACTACTCATCAGGCAACATTTAATTTATTTTGTTAAAACACATACATAAAGTCACTGGCATGTTTGAGATAGTGTGATAAAAGGTGGAAAAACAAACACAGCACAGCGCTGGTCTCCTAATGTGTTGTTTTTAGGGGTCTGCTGAGGTTCCTGGTTGTGTGCAATAAATCTCAATGCAGTAATAGCATCCCCAGCACTGTCTGTATTCTCCCTGGGCAGAAGAAAACGTGCGGTCCCTGAATGTTGCCCGGGAGCCTGCGTAGCATCTCCAGCCTGTTCGTGTGTCTTTTCTGCCATCTAGTGGAGCCTCTCTGTAATTACTGTAATGTAATTTTTGCACAATAGGGGTCACTAGACTGCTATTTTTCACATTTCCATGAGTTTTGCTTATTCAGCCCTGAAAGACCACTTTTTATTAGTGTGGGAACCAGCCTGCATTGGGAACAATCGCCACTAGGTGGCAGTAAACACTTGGTTTACATGAGCATGGTGATTTCAGTGGCCTGATCCCTGCAGGACTTTTGGGAACTTTACCATTGATTCTGTGCTCAATCCTTTTTATATGTTTTACCTCAACAGACCTTCACAGGCTGCAGTGGGACAGTCTCAGGGGAGAAGGTAACTCAATGACACATGGGTCTTTCACACCTTTGGCCTTTATAACTTAGGTTCTATTTCGTTGGTCCACAAAACAGGTTTTGAAGGAGCTGGAGGGAGGAGCAATCAACATAGGTGTAACCAAGGTCATAGAAAATAGGTTTGTGTGCATTTATTGTGTGATTAGAGTCTATATCTTGTGTTTCAAGGGGCCGGCGGTTGACAGGTTTACACCTCCTTGTTGTGTACTCCTGCCTCTCCTCCTCCTCCGCCGTCTCCTCCTGATCCCACCACCCATCCCTCTCCTCTCGGCTCTCTCTCTTTCCTCCCGAGTGGATTTTTTCGGGGCTGTGCACTTAGCCCCCCCACCATCTCTGCCCCCCCACCCTCCCCCCCATTCAGTTCGGACAGCTTCGCTCTAGCAGCTCTGCACTGTGCCGGCCTGGAGAGGAGTAAGGGAGCGGAAAGAGGAGCGAGAAGAGAGGACTTGGTGAACCGAGGAGAGACGGACAGGGGAGAGGGACCATGGCTGCTCTCTCTGCCTTGTTGAAGACCTGGGTTTTACTGCAGACCTTGTGTCTGGCTGTAGCCCAAGTGGTGAGTCAACATGGGAGCTTGGGACCTGTACAACTCTTTTTCTGGGCTTCTCTAGGTGAAGGGCCCCTAGAATCAGGGCTCTCCATGACGTGGGTGATATCGCTGGTTGTGCCTTGTCTTGGTGCTGGCTGTTTTGTGTGCATGTGAAAGAAAAGATGATCTGTGAGTTTTCTGCTGTGGGGACAACACGGAACTGGACTGCCGTCTTTGGATTATCATCCTTATCATGTATGGACTCATCTCTTCATACTGAGAAGCTCCCTTTGGAGAAAGGGCTTTAACATTAGGTTTCCTTTTATTTATCGAAGAATGGAGGAGACCTTTAGTTTCTGCAGATCCACTGGGGATTGACACACACAGGTTTGTCCACAGAGCATGAAAGCCCCAGTTCTACAGGCACCTACATGCCACCTGCTGGATTTGTAACTTTCAAGGATTACTATTTTTTTTAAATACACTTTGTGCATTTTTTCTTGAGGTTGACCTCAAAGCTGGATTAAGATTTTTATGTCGGACTGTTATGATGCACTGGGAAGATGTTTAATACAAGCTGTAAGATGGAGAGAGGTGGGGGGCGCTGGGGTAAACAGAGCCGGTCTCAGGACCCCTCCCCCCACATTCCTCATTGATCTTTTGTTTTTCCCATATTATACCGATTTTTATGATATTCGCTCAAATTACTCTTGATCATGGTCCCTGTTGTGCTGAAATTGATGGACATGTGGCCACAAGTGTGAATCTTCTAGATGTTCCTTTCATCAACTAAAATATTACCAAATATGTCATTAATAGGTCGTTTTTAAAATTGTATTTATTCATTATATTTTGTTTTTTTTAAGCTCCCTGAAAGCAGTTGTGATGTTAGTTTGTTTGATATAAAAACTTAAAGTTACTGTAAGTTTATTTTCACTTGGCCGTTTCAATATTTTGGTGTCTGTTTTTCAGAGAGGTCCACCTGGCGCTCAGGGTCCAGCCGGCCCACCGGGCCCTTCAGGCACCCCTGGGTCAGACGGCATTGATGTGAGTATAGACACAGGTTTGCCCAGCAGTTTGTCACAAAGGCCATGATTGTGCTGGAGAAATACCAACACTGTGCTGCTCTGCAGTTGCGCAGTCTTAGCAGCAGAGGGCACTGCAAATGAAAACACTGGCACAAAGGAGCTCTGTTCCCAGCAGAGAGAGGGCTCTTTGAGAGGCACTCTTGATTCAGTCCTGAGCTTGTGTCACAGTAATGTGATACATTTAAACTATTCTGAGAGCTAACTCCAGACAGGCTGCTGGACCTGAGTAGAAAACAACGTGCATTGCCGTATCCAAGTTCTCTGAAAAGCCAGAATATCATGTGATCAGACATGGACTTTGATCTTTTGAGATCACATTGAATGTAACTAAAATTCATTCATTCTAAAACACATGCAAACTTTGTAAGCATTGATTGTATATGATTTTTAATTTTTAAGCTGCCACCACTTTGCAGCTGGAACAAATCAGTACCTAAACACCTCCCCATGCAAAGAAAGACACTAACGAACTACAAAAGTTAGTTTAACCTATAGGACATTTGTCTATGCTTTGTCATGAGCGACACAGTATTACATTCTAACTACTGTATGTGCATTTGTGTATAGATACAATGAATATTTCATATTAAAACATGCCATGTACCGTAACCACAGTTGTCGTGAAGTAACCAATACGTGGTATATAATAAGCTACAGGTGAAACAATTTGTGAAAACAGACACAATGTCTCTGGCAGCATTGTTTTGTTGATACTGTAGGAGCCACCTGTGATAATACAGACTATCTGTGTTTAAATAAATATATTTTGCAATCTATCACCACAAACAACAGATATATATGGCTTCACAGGCCACACTGTCTTGTCTCTCACTGCTGTACACCCAGCAGATACATGAAATTGAATCTCTGCCCTGTGTGTTTGCAGGGGGACAAAGGGCCTCCTGGGCCCCCAGGTCCACCAGTAAGTTTACACTGTCTTTAAATTTATTTAACTAATATATATATATATATATATATATATATATATATATACATATATACATATATACATACATACATACATACATACATACATGGTTTTGCTTATGGCTGTGTCACTCTTTTAATGTAGGGACAAAAGGGGGAACCTGGACAGCCAGGTCCTGATGGAGCACCAGGAGAGAATGGTATTGATGTAAGTAAACTGACCCATTGGGGTGGGGGGCTGTAGGGTAAGACAAGAAAAAAAAACAATCCATAAGACATCAAGTGTGGGAAGGTTCTTAAATGCTGTATAATGACCCAGATGCGTCCACCAGGGGTGCTGTAGAGCAGTGTTTCATAGGCATCACTTTTCTTGTCTCTTATTAACTCATTAATGAGAACATACACCACAACTACTGTATGACGTCAGGTGACATTTGTATTGATAAGTATTTTAAAAAGGTGGTGTAATCTTGTGTCAATGGTTTCACATGGTCAACATGGTCTGTTGTATTTGAAGGTGTCACAGAGTGATGATTTGTCTTTAAAATTCAAACAGAGGTTTTTCCGAAACAACCGAGTTCAAAACCTCTAGATCGCATTCACGTACACACATGCATTCCTCTGAGGTTTAGTCTGTAATCTGGCCTGGAATGTCAATCTCAGGTCTGCTTCCTAATTACCTACAAGAACAGTGTCAACTTTGATCAAATGCATGATTAGCCCTGTTGTAGAGTGAATTGAAATCATGTGTAGCAAATGGAAAGTACAGCTACTGTAAAAGCGATCATTTTTTTATTTATTCTAATCCTCAAGATCCTTTGCAGTTCTGACTTCTACTGTACATGCATAATTTCTTTCTGCTTGCTTAGGGTTTAATAGGCGCAAAGGGTGATCGAGGTCCTGCTGGGAGCCCTGGCCCCAAGGTGTGTCTAAACCCCTATTAGTAGATGAATTACACTATTGTGCTGTACCACTGTTCTGTTTTGTATGGTTCCACTGATGTTAAGCATGACGCTAAACTATTGAGTTTTGCATTGGACCACTGTGATTATGTTGGTATTTTGTTGTCTGTAGGGTCAACCTGGACCAAGTGGTGAGCCTGGCCCCCCAGTAAGTTTTATTCTATAATAACTATGACACTTTTCCTGTTGTAAAGGAAATGCAAAGTGAATAGAGTACAAATGACATCAGATGGTGGACTGACATGCGTGTGACTGCCTGATTACGCATTGCTTGATGCCTAGTCAGTTTCCTAACATATTGTCACCCAGCTGGTCTCATAAGGCAACCTCCTGAGTCTTTTTGTCTTCATGCCTGGATGCCTGACCAGCTGTGCCCCTTTTCTGGGTTCAGCCTATCCAGATGTGTCATATGCTGCTTGCAGCTGGCTCGAGTTTTTACTCAAGCCCCCAATAACTGAAGAAATGCTCTCGATGAGCCACGTTGTGTTTACATGCTGTAATTGGTTACATGCCACATGCTGCAGCACTCACTGAGACCCACTGGTTTATCTGTGCGCACAGCATCATTTGTAATGCTGTCTGAGACCACAAGGTGGTGCTCTGGTTCCATCCACTGTATCACACTTCATTGAGCACAGTCTAATCTTAGTCCAATATCTTGCCTGAATGGAGGAGTATTAGTTAAATGCTTTGTTTATCAGTAACAGGTTTTCCTGTGTGGGGGATGTGCTTGTACACCCAGCTGCTCTGTTGGCTGTTCCCTCTCCCCAGAAGGCTTACATACTTAATTACTTTGTTCGTAATTAATTCCAAGCAACAGACACAGCAAACATACATAAGACTGACTGTGTCCTGTGACTCTGTGCTCTGACACTGTACACATTCACTGAATTACCGCCGCTGTTATGAATTGCATTTCAAAAATAGTAAAGGACACTTTGGTCCTGTTTGTCGGACCATTACTTAATCAGTCGTCCTTGCTCCTTGCTGTCTCTTCTCCTCGCAGGGGGCCGGCCTTCCAGGACTCTCTGTAAGTGGCTCATATCATTAGATATAGTGTTTATTTCATCAATTAAAGCTGCATTAAATATCTTTTCTACAATATGACTGGTAGAGAATGTCTTTCTAGCTTGCTGTGTCTTCTTTTTTAGGGAATCCCAGGACCAATTGGTCTCCCTGGTGAAATTGGTCCGACTGGATCAAAGGTAGAGCACCACATTATCAACATACGCCATCTTTTTTTATGTTCTATCTACCATTTACATTTTCTGTACTTTGCTTAGGGTGTCATGGGACCACCTGGACCTCCAGGACTTCCTGGTCCTCCAGGCAAGCCAGTAAGTGTTCTCTCAGTACTGAAAGCATCGCAAACTAGAGATAAGTATAGTTCACATTTTAGTGGAGGGTGATAGACACGATATTGTAACAGGTTTTTGTTTCTGCTACTGTAATAAAAAAAAAAAAAGTCATAATATTTCCAGGGCAGTCAGTCACCAGTTGTCTTAGTCATTAGCTAGCACTTGCAAAAACAACCTCTCATAGTGAAGCTGAAACTCCCCACTGATGGATTTAATTCACAGCACTGTTACTAATTGCAGTAAATGAATCCAATTGTGTCATGCAGATTGAATCTTTAGGGCCAATGGCAGCGGTTGTGCATGTTGACGGTACATATGTCCAGTGTGAATGTATTATTGGATAATAAACATTTTGACGGGCACAATATGTTCGCAATCACTGTCAAAGGAGCAGTCGACCTCCAGCCATATTGATGTCACAGAATCTGGCCCAGTGGCTAAAACCCTGAAATAAATTGGCTTAATATTAATGAACAACTGAGTTGCATTTAATAGCAGCCAACATGCCATTTGTGGGCTCATGGTGTAAAATAAAAATTCAGAAAGAAACTCAACATCTCATTTACTGTTTAATGACAAACACCACAGTGAAACATCCCTCCTCGTCATAGTGAGATATCACAAACACGTCTAAGCTGAACACTTTAAAGTCTGAGTTCTCTCCTGAGTGGTTCCAAGAAGCGAAGAACGGGAGAGGTCCTCATTGAGAGCGATGTTCCCAGCCCACGGGAGTGTTTTTGTTTGGCTGTAGTGCTGTCCTAGGGTAAATAATCCCACATTAGATCAGTGGGCTGTCTCCTCTGACTGAAGAAGGGATACATCAAACCCTCTAGAGATTACTTACTAACTTAAGCTATAAACAGAAAGAAGAAATAATAGAGGGGAAAAGAAATAGAGAAAGAGGAGGTGCTGACTCAGCTTATGGAAAGACATTCAACTCTCTCTCCACCGTGACCAGGTGACAGTGCTCATCCATCTATCCATCTCTGTGTCTGTCTAGGGTCCTCCAGGCAAGTTCCTTGGTGGAGAGGAGGGGAGTGCAGATTTCCAGGTAAACTCCTACTGCATCTGCCTTCTTACAAATGTGTTTTGACATAACTTCACATTTAATAACCCCTATATTTCTTTTTGTCAACAACAGTGTCCTCTTAATTGTCCAGCAGGACCTAAAGGCCCCCTGGGATTGCAGGGAGTCAAGGCATGTCTGCCTCTGTTTACAAGAACAAGCATTCAGTATCTATGATTATGATGCATTACAAAGTTGTTATGACACCTTACTGAGTGACTGTCGCCCTCTAGGGACACAAAGGCCGCGCTGGTGTGCTGGGAGATCCTGGTAGCATAGGAAAACCGGTGAGCTGCACTGTTTTTTACCCAAGGGGATAAACACATGCACTCAGACCCCATACATGTACATGTAGTACAGCCTTACATGCTCACCCACCATTCAGAAGCAGCAGAGGCAAGGATTAGTGCTAATGAAGCCCCCCGAGGCACATGACTGGCACTAATCTGGCTGTGATTAGTCAGGCCTGGCCCTGGCCTTGCAGTCAGCATGTGGCAAGCCAGATGAAAGGGGTGGTGGAGGGCTAGGTACAGGAGGAGGAGGAGGATGAGGGAGTCAGGGTTCGTATAGCCCTCTCACCTTGCTGAATTAAGCAGAGCTAATGAGCACACAGTGGACTCTAGGGGAGCAGCTAGCCAAGCTCCAGGAATTAGCCTCTGATCTTTCCACACAAGAAGCGTTCTGGCAGTATTTAGATGCTCAGAACACTTGACGCATGAAGTAACTACTACTTCCCCACAGGCAAGTGTTTTTGTCTTACAGACAGTAAATATCAGGTTTTCAGTGTCTGACTAATGTGGTCTTGCTATACCATTTCTAACACTGCAATGTGTATACATATGTCATGCTTACCTTTATAGAGGTAAAGAATATGAATAGAAAATAAAAAATGAAGAAAAATAGGTTAAGTTGCCTTCATTGCCGGGGTTACATTAGGATGGATCTAAATGCAGGAAGGAATTTCTCAAGACTTGGTCCAAGTTCCCAAATCCACCAACCAAACACTGTTTGGCACAGACATAAGCTTGTTGCAATGCCTCATCTACCACAAAAAACAAGAATGATTATATGCTTACAACTTACATGTTCTTCTAGTATTAGACAGAATCTTTTTATTAGCTAGCTCTAACTACTGTAGTGTCAAACAATATATAACTTGCACAACAGAATGCAACAGAACCTCCCACAACTTAACAACTAAACAACAAAACAAAATGTTTTTTAATATGTCATAATTATTAAAGACAGCAGCCCATAATTAGAATAACTAATCAGTCTCTTCTCATTTCCCCCACAAGGGTCCCAAGGGCGAAACAGGCATTTCTGGAGAACAGGGCATTCCAGGACCTTCGGTATGCACAACTCTACATTACTTATTACCTGGCAACCCAGCAGGCACACAACCGACCTTCAGCATTAAAATGTGGTTGAAATATTGTCAGTTATTGTTGTAACGCTGATGCAACGTTAAAATTTGATTTAATGTTATGCAACATTGTTGATGGGGAGACCCTATTTCATATATTGCTGATTCACCTTTCAAAACCAAAACATAATCCAATGGTCATTCAACCATAATTATGATGTTGATTCAACTATTATTCAGTGTTGATGATATGCTTTTATATTCTTGGCATTGAAAATAATGATCTGCGATCATAGGAAGTGACAAGGCAGTCTCTCCCTTACCTTTACTTACTTTGAAGGGTCCAATTGGTCTGAGGGGCTATCCAGGAATGATGGGACCCAAAGGAGAAGCAGTGAGTACCACAAATCCTTTATTATCCACTGGAACATAACTTTTTTGTCCTCTTTCTCTTTGGCTATAAGGCTGTTCTCATTCTCACACGAGCACCAAGGAGGCACAGCCAGACCTGCCCCCACTATACAAACATCATCAATTACCGGCAATGGGGACATATGGAAATGATGCTAACACAAATCTCTCCCCTCTTCTAATGAGTTGAGGTTGTCTGGGTCTACGGTGCCTCCATCTGTGGTTAATGATCCGCTGTAGCCATTTGTCTTATTGTTAACATTAGCTGCGTTAGCCAAGTTAGCAGCACGGCTTAGTGCCAAAGCAAGAGTGGCTGGCTCTCTTTGTCGCTCCCATTAGTGAAGTGAGTTAAGCGCTAATTACCTTTTTATCACAGTGAATATCAGGCTACCGTGACTTAGCATCCTCTGATCTGAAGTGACTGACTGCTCTTCTTTGTTTACCTGCAGGGACCACGTGGTTACAAGGGCATTGGTGGACCTGTAGGAATCCCTGGGCCTCCTGTAAGAAGTTACATAAATGCAGACTAAAAACAAATGAAGATACACAGACACACACACACACACACACACACACACACACACACACAACCTTGGGTGGGCTTAGCCTCTTTTATTGTTTACAGGGCGAGGAGGGACCTCGGGGACCTCCTGGAGATGCAGGAGACAAGGGTGACAAAGTAGGTGGATGTTGTAGCATTTGCATTCATCCAATTTTCAATACTGCCATTTATCAAAACTGGAATGAGGACGGTGAACCTGGAATTTTGTGTGACTACACCGGCGCTGCTGTGCTTATATTGTGCAGGGCAACCAAGGTATCCAGGGCCCACAAGGTGCAGTTGGCAAAAAGGGAGAGAATGTGAGTAAATGCACATCTGTTTGTGTGTTCAGAGTGTGCCACATAAAGTCTTCTGATTCATCTGCGTGCTGTCTCAGGGACTGCCGGGTATTGATGGGAAAGATGGCACACCTGGCATTCCTGGAATCAAGGTAATGGCCACTAGACGTGACAATGATGAGTAACTTGGGTGAAGATGCATAATTACTAATTTTCTGTTTCGTCTCTTGCAGGGAGGCCCTGGCCAGGCTGGGAGGCCAGGTCTTCCTGGTCCTCAGGGAGCAGCGGTGAGTAAGGCTTTACTTTTTCTTCTGCCTGTGTGTGAACACTTATCATTTAGACCACGTAGAGGGGTCAAACTGTTCTCCTCGTTTCAACAAAACCGTAGACGAAGAACATAGACGGAGGAACCCAGCTGGAGGCAGCTTCTAAAATTTGTTTTGTTTTGTTTTCTGGGCGTTCATCCAGGTTAACAGTAACCCTGTGACCCTCACTGCTTTAGAATTTAAACCACCTTGAAATAGCATTGTGCCCCCAACCACGAGTTATTTATCACAATCAGACCAGTGGGTACGCTCCTGTGAGTTTGTGTGCTTGTCATACTGACTAAGGGGTAATGAAGCATAAGAAGAGCATTTTGCTGTATGGTCACTGCCGTGACACCAGCGCTGCTGCAGAGTCAAACCCTATAACTTAGCCTGCTTTACAAAGTCAAACACGCAAAACCCCTGCAAACAAACCTGCCACGAGCCTTGGTCTCATGTAAGCCAATAGCTACATAACATTCCAGCTCAGCCTATTACCATATCAGGCATTAGCTTTGTTTCCACCCACTACACCCACACACTAATATCTGCATCCATTTCTAAGAAGCATTGTTGAAACGCACAAAAGTAGTAGCACAATATCAAATGAAGTGTACACCACAGAGATTTATTTTACTCATTATTTTCAGCACATTTTGTGCAACAAATATCACCATTTGAAATGGATCCAGGGATATTGGCTCTGTTTCACTTGCACTATTACAAATAAAGGATATCTAGTGCAATAATGCCTAATTATGCCTTGCTAATTCTTTCTGTAGGGATTACCTGGCAGTCCAGGAGCTAAAGGTGCAGCTGGAGTCAAGGTAACCCTTGTAAAATCTCATATTACAGTACTTGTGTTTTTTTACAACATTTTAAAATCAATCCCAACGTATTGTATTTGTCTGTATCTTTCTTAGGGTGAACCTGGTCCTAGGGGTCATGCTGGCTCATCTGGTGCCCCCGGACCTCTGGTAAACAGACAGACAGGCTGTTTTTACGTGTTACAATGTGCCTTTGTTCTTATTATGCAATATGGTGGTTAACAACCAAATGTATTCTCCTAGGGTGAGCCCGGTCTTCCTGGTGAGGCTGGTATGGAAGGAGTCCCTGGACCCAAGGTAGAAATCCTAAATAACATATACGCTGAACAGAAACCTTAGCGTAAATTCTTAGACTCACTCATCTTAACTTCTACAGGGAGACAGAGGCCAGCGAGGACCAGTTGGGCCGCAGGGGATCATTGGCAAGCCAGTAAGTCACCTTGTATCTGTGCATCTCTGTATTTCTAAGCCAATTTTGGAGTGTACTACACACTGTACTGTTTTTACTATATTTTAATAGGGATCTAAAGGAGAGAGGGGGCCCATTGGTCTTCCAGGTCCCCAGGGTCTAAGTGGAACCAAAGGAGACAAGGTCTGTGTTGGAGTATGAATACAAAATATGTGAAAACGTATGCACCAAACATACAACCTAATGTTTTAGTTGCACCTGATCGTCCATTGGGGGCAGTGTTGACCCATGAATAAAAGTCCCACTAACTCACTGATTGAAGTGAGTAATATAATTAAGCAATATAATTGATAATATAAGTGTCTTCATTTTCTTGTGTTAGAGATGAGACGTCTTTCTTAGATAGTGTTTACTGGATTAAATCAGTGCTTGCAATATTTTAATGTAGGTTTGGCCACACTTACATGTTTTTAAACCATCTTTGTAGGGCTTCCAAGGAAAAGTTGGGTCAAAGGGAGACATTGTGAGTGCTGTTTTTTCTCGTTTGAACATATCTCGGCTTCGGGTCACTAATATATTTTTAAAGGCATCCCTCTCTTTCTCGCTTTTCTCACCTTCGTCTTTTAGGGTGACCCTGGTGTTGAGGGATTGGCTGGCGAGAAAGGCGAAAAGGTAAAAAAAAAAAATCAAAAAGACGATCCCAACTTTCTTTATAACGTTTTGTCATAAAAGTCCCAGAGTCTGCAAAATAATAAAACTTTCAGGCTTTGGAACAGGAGGTTTACCATTTTCAGCACAGTAGAAGATATATAGCACAATATGTTACAACAACACCAAAGTCTTGTTTTGAATACTCATACAAATCCCTATAATACTCCAGATGGCAAATGAGCTATTTACATGACAACAATGCACACTGGCTCTTTGAAGCTGCAGGTTTAGACATTCATTTACAATAGTCATTGTTGAATTATTGCTCAGCGAGTGGTTTTGAGGCAGAAGGATACATAATGATTTATACTGAGGAATGGAAAAGCAATAAATTGTGTCTTTGCTGTGACAGGGCTTGTCTGGCGAACCTGGGCCCAAAGGACAGGTGAGCTTTTTCCAGACTTTTTGTTCACCTTCTGCTATTTAGTGCCTTTCCTTAGTAGTCATAGATTCACGTTTTTGTGATGAATGTACCTTTTTTCACAGCAAGGAGTGAGGGGTGATACTGGCCACAATGGACCCACTGGAGACCCTGGTAAACCAGGAGACCAGGGGCCAATAGGGCTGCCTGGTCCGAGGGGGCTTAATGGGGAGAGAGGAGTACCTGGTATGCCTGGAATTCAGGGGTCACGGGTGAGTTGTCTTTTCTCTTAAACCTCATATTAATTATGCATAGAAGTCATTCTGTAAGGAAATATCTTTGCTGTCGCTCGCACTTTCTCAATTTCTGCCTCCTTGCAATGCTTGTCTCCTCTTCCCCGTCCAGGGACGTGATGCTTCAGACCAGCATATTATTGAAGTGGTGTTGAAGATGTTGCAGGGTGAGCATCTAGACTTGATTATTCATCTTTGATGTCCATGGGGAAGATAAGATTATCTTATTTTCCAAAAACTACTTTCATCTCTTGAGCAATCAGTTGCCTATCATCAAAAGTAATTTAATCCTATGATGGTGCGGCCCCCTCTACTACAGAGAGGCTAGCAGCAGTGGCAGTGAGTGCCAAGAGGGCTGTGCTCGGTGGTGCAGGAGTAATGGGTCCTCCTGGGCCTCCCGGCCCTCCAGGAGCACCTGGTTCGCAGGGGCCCCATGGCTTGCCTGGAGCTCGAGGCATCCCAGGCATTATTGGAGCACATGGACAGATTGGAAACACGGGACTTAAAGGTAAAATATACAGGTACAGGCGAGTGAAAATACACTTGTGATGCTATTAAACGTTTTGTCTTCCATAGGAAAGAGAGGGCCAAAAGGAGAAAGGGGAGATCCTGGTAAGCCACACCCAGGACCTCCTGGACCCCCAGGAATACAAGGTAAGATATAATGGAACTCTGTAAGATTTATGCACATAATTAGAATGTAAAACTAGTACCTACTGACCAAAGGTGAGGAGTCAAGGGGACAATAAGAAAGTGGAGGACGTAGCGTTACACTTGCTGCCACAGGAGATCCTGTTCAAAGGCGTTTAAAGCATCATTAACTCTATTCATTTAACAGAATGGGGATGTAAAAGGACTGCAACAGTACACACTAATTCACACATTCAAGAACACACACACTCCTTAGTGCAACACAATATCTATACAGGTTTTCCCATCTTTACCCCTGTAAATCTGTTAAACTACCTTTCCCACCATAGGTCCTCCAGGTATTGATGGGGTGGCTCGGGATGGTAAGCCCGGAGAGAGAGGACCTCAGGGATCACCTGGAGAGGCCGGTCTCCCAGGTAAAGCGGGTTCACCAGGTCTCCCAGGATTCTGTGAGGCAGCAATGTGTCTGGCTGCATCTGCATACACATCCCCTAGACTACAGGAAGCAGGAACAATCAAAGGACCCAATTTTTAAAGACGAGTCTCCTAGCTCAGAGCAGCAGGAACAGAGTGAATGAGAGCAGGAGAGAGACCACTCTTCATGTTAGGACAACACCGTGAACGAGGTTTGGGGACTATGGTATTGACTGGATGTAGGGAATCTCCTCCTGAAACTGACAGCGTAAAGTTCAGTGGGACATACTCTGATGTTAATTCCCCATGTCACCATGACAACAGCAGCTCACAACCACCCACACACTATTCTGATTTGTCCAGTGTTTAAGGATGATGCCAGTGTCAGGCCCAAATATCGAATATCCCAGCACTGTTACAGCAAGAAAAGAGATGAAGCCCAAGCAGGGTCAAAAGTGATTTTCCTTCACACCAAGGTCACTTTATATTGTTTTATAGAAACAGTAATTTGTTTGAGATGTGTCTCTCTTGCACCATTACACCTTCAGTCTAATTTTACATGTAGTACTGTACTGTAGAACATTGTATTTTCATATTTGAGCTTGAGTGAAATCCCTGAGTTACCTCATGTGTACATTATGCCCTTCTCTCTCTCCTCCCAATCCCTGTTTTTTTTTCCCATGTCTCATTTTAGAAACTAACGACTATCTTTATCTCTTCCTCCTGTTGCCTGGCAACACTGTATCCCGATGGGCACTCCCATCTCCCACAATGCAGTGCTGTAAATCTTTGTAAATGTGTGTTGATTATTATGTAGAGAAAAAAAGAGAATGGGTTACGGTATGCACCAACAAAACTCCTGTGTTGAATTCAGCTGCAATAAAACGTTCCAACAGAAGTAATGAGTTTTCATCAGAACGGATTAGTTAAGTCATAATTTGCTTCCTATGCCACTGTCAACTTTTCTACAGGGCACCACAGTGATTTATTTTCATCAGCAAAAGTTATTTATTGTTCTTTATATAATTATATGTAAAAAGGATCTTTTTCTGCTGTTCAGCTAAACCCAAACCAATAAAGAGGAACCTTTTGTAAAATCCAATGTTTTTCTGTATCATGTGGGCAATAGAAACAAGTCTCTTAGCTACAATACTTTCCTTTTTTTATAAATTGATTAATAATTTCTATTGTATTGGCACAATTCCAAAGTTGCCATTCTTGCACGACTAAAACATGATTTGCTGTTCCATACTACACTATACAATACAGTCTAATTGTTAAAATACTAATTCCATGAAGTGAATGAAATTCTGCTTTTCACTTATTTTCAGGCATTTCAATAGAAAAAAGCTACTGAATGTAAAAGAGCCTTGGGCCCTGGGCTGAAGGTTTTAATGGTACAGATGCAGTCGTGAAAATTGCTGTTTATGGTCAACTGTCCGGTGATTCTTCAACTGCTGTCATTGGAGTTGTGAATATTCCAATGCACCCAGCCTCATTTTAGCACCAATAACACAATTCAAGGGTGTTCACAATAAGTTCTGACGTGCAAAGTCAAGGTCAGAGTAGAGTGTAGGTAAAAGTTTCGGTTTATTGTATCTATTATCTGTAAAGGAAAATTATTTTGATGCCATGTTATTACTAAGGCATATTTTTTACGCTTATCTGTACAGAAGGAAAATAGTATGAAAAACTTTGACTGTAAATATCATTATAACACATTAAATTTACTAAACTAAACTAAAATTTTATTTAAAAAAATCTAAGTTTATAGTTCATGACAGTTCCCATTTGGCTCCTGCTTCTGCTGCCAGAGTGTCCAAATTGCAGGTTTAGCATTTACTGGTGTCCACGGTTGATCATGAATCCTGGTTAACTACTGTACACTGTGGCATACTGTACTGTATGACATTTTATATTATATTATGACATATGGCGTAATTTGGACTATGTCATGTTTTTGATGCCATACCATGGCATGTTTTGGACAACGTACTACTGTATATATCGGGGGTGGTTAACCCCTCCTCCTTGAGAGCCACTGTCCTATTGTTTTCCAAGTCTCTGCTGATTACCTTGATCAGGTGTCAGTTAGCTGCTGACTGACTCAACACACCTGGTCAAGGTAATCAGTATTAGCTGGGGCAGGGAGAGTTGGAAAACCAGAAGGACAGTGGCTCTCGAGGACCAGGGTTGGCCACCCCTGCTATATATTATGGTGTTTTTTTGGTGACATACTACAGATACACAATGTCATCTTTTTAATGCCATACTGTGGCAAATTGTTTTTGCATACTACACTATGGCATTTGATGGACTATGGCATAGTCTGGTGCCATACTGTACTACATATACAGTATTACTTTTGATCTATATAGCCCAAGAGGGCTGTGCTCGTGGTGCAGGAGTAATGGGTGCTCCTGGCCCTCCAGGAGCACCTGGTTCGCTGGGGCCCCATGGCTTGCCTGGAGCTCGAGGCATCCCAGGCATTATTGGAGCAAATGGACGGATTGGAAACACGGACTTAAGGTAAATATACAGGCACAGGCACAGACTGAAAATACACTTGTGATGCCATTAAACGTTTTCTCTTCCATAGGAAAGAGAGGGCCAAAAGGAGAAAGGGGAGATCCTGGTAAGCCACACCCAGGACCTCCTGGACCCCCGGGAATACAAGGTAAGATATAATGGAATTCTGGTCAGTAGGTAGTAGTTTTACGTTCTAACTGCAGTATGTGCAAAAATCTTGCAAAGGTAAGGAGTCAAGGAGAGGCAGAGGCATACTGTACTATGACGACTTACTTTTGATACCATATAATACTATGGCATATTTTGGACTACAGATAATACTGTGGTGTCTTTTTGTCAACCTACTGTAATAGTGGAGAGGTTACTATTACATCATACTACTGTATAGAACACTAGTCTTATTTGATGCCATAGTAATTTTGGCCCCATATTGTATGGCGTCCATACTACATTGTGGCGTTTGACTTATGACATGTTTTTTATGACCTACTGTTTTTGATGTCATACTACAGTATACTTTGGCAAATTTTTTGACATCATACTATGGCATCTTTTGGACGACATATTTACCACATATTTTTGTCGACAAACAAAAATACATACTTGATCACAAAGAAGCAGTACAGAAAGCACAACATACAGTAGTATACTATAACACAAGTATGTAGTATGCCGCTATACTATATTGTAAATAAGCCATCATCATTTGCTGTTATAAGCAAATGGCCATAGTATGCTATATTGTTTGTCACAAAATTATGCTATCAGAATCATTGTAGTATGTTCTTTAAAATACACCACATGCACCATTATACAACATTTACTATGTTGTAAAAATATGGCAAAATATAATATGTCATAAAAGATATGCTATACAATATGCCTGACCATGATATGTGGTCAGACATCCGCCACTTTACTACAGTATGTCACAAAACATTGTATACCATCATAGTATACTCTTGCCACAGTATACTGTACTATGTTATTAAAAGCACACCAGGACTGTATTGCTTTGTATAGAAGGGGGTGGTGTAAACCATATTAAGTGTGATTGTCAACAATAACGCTGTAGTATAGTCTGTCAAAAAAATTACCTTAGTATACTACAGTATGTTAAAAATAGACCATATTATACTGTTGTTAGAAATCGACAATAGCGTACTAGGTTGTTAAGAGTATGTCATAGTATACTCTTGTTAAAAATATGCCATAGTATAGTATGTAAAAATATGTGCCATAGTATGTTGTTAAAAGCACACCAGGACAGTAATGCTTTGAGTAGAAGGGGATGGTGTAAACAATATTAGGTGTTACTGGTGTCATTAAAGGTAGGCCTATCAAGCAATATGCATATATTATAAGTTTTAACAAGTTAATGAAAACTGGCTGAGATTGTTTCGTCTTTCTTTATATGTTGCATAATACCATCAAGTCTTTAGGAGGAAAACAAACAGTTTAACCTGTATGCAGACTGAGAAGTATTAGCACTTAGAGTGAGCTTCTATAATGAAGCAGAACTTGATTAGAATATGCTCATTTGTTTTATAGATACTAAAAAACTAAATTATTATTATTTAATTATTAAATTAAAATTAAATTACTACTAAATGTAATGGAAAATGCTTCTGTGTGAAGCAGGCTACATTCAAATGGATATGGTCAAATACTTTAAATGAGAATTTGTGTAAAAATTAGATGACTTTTTCGATGCACTTGTGAAGATCAATTTAACCAAATACACAATGTGCTGATACTTAGTGTGATCACAATCAACTGACAAACCACTACAAGGTAGCTTTGGCAGCTGACAACAATTCTCTTTAGAAAGTAAATTAAAAAAAAATATTAAATACTCTCATATAGACTAAAAAGAAATACACAATAACTACAAATTAATGCAAATGGAAAACATCTCAATTTATTAAACTATGAAGCAGCAAAAGCACAAAATTACAAGATGCAAATTGCATGTGTGCCAAGTGGTGCATGTAATCTATCCATGGAAAACCATATTTAAATATTGTTTTTTAGCATTGACAATAACAACCACATCGCACAGCCTCCTTGACATGAAATTTAACTTCAACATAATTAATTCTAAATAAACTGTGTAGATGGTAAAAACTGCAAATGACTTAAAATTACATGGCTTCCACATATGGAAATGAGCAACATAACAGATAGCGTACCCAAAAATACAGCAACATGAAAATCTACATTTGCCATTTGTTGTGTGGCATTGCTGTACCTGTGGTGAATGCGCTTTGTTATTGTTCCTGTTTTCTAAAACTACTGCCTGGTGAGGCAGACAGATGGCTGTTACGGCTACTCTGGAACACAAGATGAGATGAGATGTATTTCCAACAGAACTCTACTTGAAAAGACACAATTAAATTTGGGAACATAATTACAACACCAATATGCTGTCGTGTGCAACCTTGGCTTTTATAGAATACAAAATCTCTTTGGCATTTATACTACTGTGTAACCAATTGGCTAGCGTGTGTATTTAAACCCTTAAAAAAACATATAAAAAGCCACTATATATAAATATAAATATATACAAAACAGTCAATCCCTAAAAGGGTGACAAGGCAATTCATTTTTTGATATGTTTCTACAGAACTGAAATATATTTCTTGGGGTATTCTCTTAAAAGCGCAAATCAAGCACAGACAGGATATTAGAAATGCATGGGGTGCGTTTCGAATGGGATTCTGAGAAAAGAAAAGATGTGCTTCAATAATCGTGTGTATTCTCTTTCAAGAGATTTAGACAAAGAAAACAAAATATTAATAACAGAAGCAAAACATAAGCAAAAAAATACATACTGTGATTGTTGTCACCTCCCTTGGGTAGGGTGAAACAGTGGCCAAGACAAAAATAAAAGGTAGTAAAAATGCAATGAATTGGCATTCATAGAGAGGAAATGATGTAATGGTGATGTGATCTTTACATGACTCAGTTGCAGCAAATATGTATTTTTGCTCAGAACCGCAGAAGAAATATACTTTGGTAGAATCTATACAGCTGAGAACAAACGGTACCTTCTTTCAGGTAATAACTTTGGTGCTTGGTGTGGTGGCTTTCTTTCCTCTCCATAGTGTCTTAACTTCAGTCCCCTCTGCCTCCTTTCACTTCAGCGCTCTACCATGGGCCCTTGACAGGTGGGCCTTTGGGGCTGTATTCTATTTGATGGCTCATACAGTCTGCAGGATTACACCGGCCATCATTTCCCTTTGAACCAGGCTGCCCAGTAGGTCCTGGGATGCCTGGAACACCCTGTTGTCCAACAGGACCAGGAGGTCCCATCTTGCCATAGCCTGGAGGACCAGGCATACCTGAAAGTAAGAGAAATATAACTGGTAACTGTACCATTACCACCAAACACCTGTCCTGGATAATACAGAAGTTTTATTTATGCCTATATGTTAAATTAATTAAAATATACACAGAATAAATCTCTAATAGTGCCACAATGTTTCGACAGTATCAGAATAACCTGTGTATCAATAATCATTGCAATTATACTGTTATTATTACTCTATTCATAATTTACCTGGTGCTCCTGGAGGCCCTATGTCTCCCATCTCGCCAACACCCTTATCACCTTTCTCTCCATGGGGTCCTCGTGGTCCTAAAGTAAAATAACACATGCTTAACCTATGATATTTGCCGATGAAGCTGGTTGGCCTAATTAGGAGTTTTAATGCTAACCCGGGGGTCCTTGTCCTCCTGGCCGGCCTTGTCTGCCGATCTGTCCTGGTGATCCAGGTGCACCTGGAGCCCCAGGATTACCAGGAGATCCATCTTTCCCCGGAGGCCCAGGCCGACCGGGTGATGCCACCATCTCTACTGGCATCTGCATGCGAGACATGTAGTAGGCCATTCTCTCTGTGGTGGAGAAACATGCACTAATAAAACTATTACATAGAGTAAAACTGATTCATTATTAAGACAGATATGCAACATCTGAATAGAGTCTTAGCACATGCCCTCACCATCAAAGATCTTGATGACCTGCTGGCGGATGAAGTTTTTGATTTCATCATAATTGACAACAGCCTGTGATAGAATAGAGGGGAAAAAAAAGAAAAATTATTTTAAGGCAGATCATTATTTAACACAGCAGATGAAGCCAACATCTAAAGATGAGGATGATCTACAGCTGATTGAACATGAACAAAATGGGTCACAGTGATGTAAGTTCTATTATGAGTCTCACATCATTTCCTGAAGACCCTGGAGGTCCAGGGGGTCCTGGAGGGCCTTCCGAGCCTGGGCTTCCTCTCTCCCCTCTGGGCCCAGCAGGCCCAATCATTGGCTGTGCATCCTTAGAAAGATACCCTCCACCACCAGGTGGTCCAGGTCTACCTCTCTCACCTGCAGGGCCCCTTTGACCGGGTGCCCCTGGTTCACCCTAAGGGAAAGACATATACTGTACAATGAAGTGTCAGTGGATACAGGACATTATTGATGTTAGAGGATGTACCTGATAGCAAGCAGATATTCATTTCTTATTTTATATTGTTTCCATCTATATAAAACTTTATAGCATCAAGATACTGATTATTATTATTAGTCATTATGTACTTTTAGACAAACATCATTGGTGATCTGTTAAACTATGTGATACCATCAATCTTTAAAGGCTTAGGCTTTAGCAAAGACTTGAAACTTTGAAGTAATTATCATGTTACTATTCATATTAAGTAACTTTTACTGCTTCTACTTTTACAAAAAAATCTATATTATAAAATCTATCCAGAACAAAAAGCAAACCATTGAAGATAGTTCTTGGCCGTATGTACAGTACATCACTTTCGAGACAATAGACAGATCCCACTATTTATGATGTAAATACTTTCAGAAAAACTGCCTTGCTCCATTAGCGACAGTGATTTATTGAGGACAAAGATGCCCATAATGGACGTCTAATGTTTACACGTCTCTAACAGACAAGTGGTTCTTGAAATAGAGCAGGGAGAGAAGAATAAAGGACTTCGCTCTTGTCTTTCTCCTCTGTTCTCCTCTTCTGTGCAGCTAAAACCCTGACAATGCTGTCCTGTCAGTGTGACAAATAGCCTCATCTAGCATCTCCCCTCATGCTTAATAGCATTATCCCAGAGGCAGAAGAATAACTTTATCACTGCTTCCACCTACAACACTGTAAGCCTGTGTCTAAGAGATCGGCCAGACACTGGGAGCGGAGGGATAGCAGGCGGCTGGCTGCCAGTTCAGAGAGGGTGAAGCGAGGCGAGGTGGAAGGAGGGTGTTGGTGAGAGGGTCGATGGGTTAGTGAACTGATGACTCTGTTAAGTGTAGGTGCTGAGCGGGCAGAACGGGAGGGAGCATTATTAAGGCCAGAGTATCCCTGAGCTTACAGTAACAGAGAAAAGAGGCAGACGCTCTGTGGATAAATCAGGTTGCTGATGCCCACCATGTAAACACACCCACGCAGTGCCTCCTGGGTCAGAACTTACCTTCTGACCTGGCTGCCCACTGTCTCCCGGCAGACCCTGTGATCCCTGTCAAAACAAAAGGGAGAAATCTCTATTTAAGACTTAAATAACACAGCTCACTACATCCATTTTCTCTTCATTTTTTTCAGTGCCATCAAATGTCACACCCAGACAATACTCACATCTTTACCAGCAACACCGTCACTGCCTGGCTCTCCCTAGGAGAAGTAAGAAATAAGGTAATAATGAGACGCACTGATTAGTGCTAGTATGAATGAATGCTGTTTTGTTTGGGAGGGTAAAGTTGAAACTACTAACCATAGGTCCTGGGTGCCCAGGAGGTCCAGGGGGGCCTCCCATTCCTGGAAGACCCCTCTCGCCAGTCTGGCCCTTATCTCCCTTTACACCCTAAAAAGCAGGTAAGAAAGCAATAAACAAGGAATATATACTGTATATATAAATATCTGTCACGTCGTTATAGTTCCATACATGTACTATTTTAAGCCTGTAATGTTTAAATTAATAGCATCTATAGATATGTATCTATAGTTTCTGTCTATACAGTAGCTTGGTTTATTATTGACTATAATAATTATTATTGTATGCATTGGTTTCTTTCTTACCACTCCTGATGGACCAGGGGGTCCTGGTGGTCCAGATTGACCTGCAGAACCCTGACAGGAAAAGGAAGACATACTTAGTCATGCATAGCACACATACAGTACACTGCACTATGTTTACAGAAGATGAACTTACAACGTGTCCAGGGGGTCCAGGTCGTCCCTGAGCTCCTGGTGTGCCAGGATCACCCTATAATGGTCACAAATGTAACTTGAATCTATTCAGTAATTTATTGTATTTTATTTAATTTTTCCAAATCCAGCTGATGTAACGAAAGGAAGTAGAACCTTGTACCTCATGTCCTGGTCTGCCTGAAGGTCCGGGAGGGCCTGTGGGTCCAACATCACCCTGGAACAATGAGAAAATAAGAAAAGGAAAAGTATAAAATAACGAGATCATGTTAGTGAAAAAACAAGACAACAAGGTTAAAACCTGGCACAGTGACAATATCACCATAATTAAACCACTTGGCCTACAATAGAGCACAAGCACCAGACAGCATGTGAAGGTACACACTCTCACACAGTATGAAGGTAAAGCAATGACTGGTTGGCTAACCTTCTGCCCAGGAAAGCCAACATGTCCAGGTTTCCCTTTGAATCCCTGAGGAAAGACATCAAAGAGAATGAAATCAGTGCAGAATCAACATTCACAAAGTCGAGGCTGCCAAAAACCAGGCAGGCGAGTGTTGGAAATGCAAACACCTGGTCTTGAGTAAAGTAAAAGGGGAAATAAAGAAATAGATAACAAAACGAACGAGTGGATGCTTGTTTTGTTTTCATACTGTACTGTATGTGCATGAGTATCCGACATCTGCTGTATTAATATATTTGAAAATGTTAGAAGATGCCAGGGAGCCTAGTGGCTTCATTGCGGTCACATCATTAGTGGTATCTACAATTATTTACAGTTTGCAAATGCAGAGTGACTAAAATATAATTTACATATGATGTGTAGATGAGACTCTATGATTCCAACGGATTGCTTGGTTAAATACAGCATTTATATTTGTCTCAGAAGGACTTTATGGCTAAACAACGAAAGCACTGCTTTGTTAGGATAATGGAAATGTCATTAGTTTTACTGATATTTGGCCAGAAGCCAGTTTTTAACAAATAGACCTCATGACGCTGCTAAATAAAAAATGAAGCATCAGTAAGTCGTTACTCATCTGGATAAAACAAGATAACACGCAGAACTATTAGCTGCACCAATGCACCCAATAGTTGATGAGATAATTTACTCAGAGCCACAAATATAAACTAGACACTAGGTGATAAAAACCTGATGGTGACGCCTGAGGAAAAGTCAGTAATTATTTACAAATGCATGGTTTCCTAATAAATAGGTATTGGTTTATGATGAAAGCAAAGAAAAACAAGTTAAAAGCTTAATTCATTATTTCATTTTTGGATGCTGGTGTTCATATTTTTTATGCTTAGGTTGCTGAGAATAACATCAACGGAGGAGATACTTACTGGAATTCCTCTTGGGCCTGCTGGGCCTGGAGGGCCTGTCTCTCCCTGACAATGAAAAGCTGGAGTGTGTCAGAAGTCACTAACAAATGCATGCGTGTGACTATTACCTGGGAAGGCTGCATAGCTCCCATGTGACTTACCCGCAGTCCGGGTTTACCGTCTTTCCCATCCAGTCCTTCAATGCCGGGGGGGCCCTTCAAATGCAAAAAAGAGTCCAGATTAGAACAATAGAATAGTAGCCAGACCAGAAATTTTTCACAACAGATATAATAGACAGAGGCGTACCATCAGCCCTGGGGAGCCTGGTGAGCCTGGTGGTCCTGTTGATCCTTGAGAGCCTTGAGCTCCATCATTGCCCTTTGAAAATACAGTGATGATTCACATTACAATAACCCTCTAGTTATCAGTCTGTATGAGTACAGACGTATGAGTACAGTATAAACGTTATTTGACTACCTACCTTTTCACCTTTAAGCCCAGGGAGCCCTTCCCTCCCACTTTTTCCAGCTGGACCAGGTGGGCCCTAAAACAACAGTGAATGCATTTAGGACATATTTTAAAAGAGCAATTGGCAACAGGGAAGCTGAAGAATCGACAGAACCTACCGGTGGTCCTGGGAAGCCTGGTGGTCCTTGGAAGCCCTAAAAGCATAGAGTACAGATACTGTAGAGTACAGGTTTAAAATACTCAAGTATTACCTTTATTAGTAGGCATCACAGTACATGTTACCTGATCCCCTTTGGGTCCAACTGGGCCAGCTGGTCCTGCATCTCCTTTATTACCCTGCAGACACAGAGTGACCCATATTGTGACACGGTTATTAAACTTTGCAATGATAAATGTAGAGGCCAGACTCTAAATATTGCTGAGCGCGATTTATGATGACGCTGACCGGTGAGCCGGCTTGTCCTTGATACCCAGGGTTACCAGGAGGGCCCTGCAGACAAGTAGAAAATGTTAGAGGCAGCATATAACACCAGCTGCAGGCTCCTTGTGTGTGTACGGTAGTGATGGTGACTCACTGACTCTCCTTTCTGACCACTGCTTCCTGGGCTGCCGCGTTCACCCTTCAGTCCCTAGTAAACAAAATGGTCAGATCACATTAGTGGTCGACTGGCTCAACAGGACAGTCTTTTTGTAATGAGTGATAGAGGGCAACCCACAGGCAGTCCAGGTGATCCCATGGCTCCCGGGTATCCCGGTGTTCCAGAAGCCCCCTGAAGTAAAGATCATATGATACATTAAGTGAAAAACCTAATGTTTTTCCAACCTTTAATAATTTTAAGGATACTGATTAGTTGCTCACCTGCTCTCCCTTCAACCCTGGGAAGCCTTGCACACCACGCTCACCCTGCTGACCCTGAGGGTGACAGGATGGAGGAATGATTAGAAAATGAAGGAAATGAAGTGACATGAAGAGAAGAAGAGAGACACCCTTGGTAGAAATGAACCAAGGCGAGACAAGTCAATATCAAACGCTGGAAACCGCTAACATCTCCCTTTGGGCCTGACTACATTTGATTTTGTCCTTTGCACTGAACATGTCTAAGGTTTCAGAATGATAATTTATCCCTGTCACTGTGCTATCCAGAGG
Organism: Betta splendens; assembly: GCF_900634795.4. Taxonomy (NCBI): domain Eukaryota; kingdom Metazoa; phylum Chordata; class Actinopteri; order Anabantiformes; family Osphronemidae; genus Betta; species Betta splendens. Next base: position 6,740,877 of record NC_040891.2, read on the forward strand.
CCCCGCTCTCTGAATGGTTTAGTTTTAAAAAATCTGTTCCTATTCTTTGAAGCTGCCCGTCCTGCTTTATAGCTAACACGGCTGCAGATTTCATTAAGAAAGTCATTTCTCTTTTTAACTGAATATTGCACATATTTTGAAGTAAATACTAATGAAAGTGAGCATTCGATCTGTTGCTTAGCAACAACTCCTCTAAGCAAAAGACAGATGACTGCTGCAACAAAAGAAGGTTTTATTTAATGAGAAAATAAAAGAATGTTAGAGGAAACCGCTAATGCGCTGTTTATTATTGCTGAAATAACGGGAGCTGCTGAAATTAGCTGTTTATCACACGGTGGTGATAAATAAATAAAACGGCACATCACAAATGGGTAAGAATATCACTGTAAGATGCCAAATCAAGTAATATTTGTCTAATTAGGAGGGTTTTAATTTAGGGAAACTAATGACTAATTGATCATTGTAAGGAGAAAGCAATTAGCAGCTGATCATTATGAGTAACTTATGCAAAACTGATTATGAGTAATATATTCCACTGCAGGGAGACACTGCTCTGTCTGGGTGCAGACAGTACACAGCAGATCCAAACACCTGCTATAAAGATCTGCTTTGCTACGAATGGAGTCTATGCAGGGCTCACGCTGCTCATCCATTTAGCATCTCTAGTCTCCTAAAATAATAAATCAGCATGAGAGGGGAGAGAGGAGGAGGGCCGTTCCTGCACAGCAGTCCCACTCTCTATCACTTAGACAGGGGAATAATTGAACAACTGGAGAAATCAAAGAGTTTCCTCATCCGAAATAACTTTCATTACAGAGCTCCCATAAGAGGATGCAGGAGGTGCAAAGATAGAGTAATCAGGTGGAGGACATTTCATTTATATAAAAGTGAGTACAATTCTGAGTTACTATTTCAAGTAGGTTCTATTATATGTATAGTATATGTATATGTATGTATAGTATTAATGAATGAAACTTACAGGTAAACCAGACGAGCCTGGAGGACCTGGGAAACCAGGAGGTCCCTGTGGACAGAAGATTGAGAGTTCTGAGACCAGAAGAAGTACAGTAGAGGTACAGTAACAATAGTTACATGAAGGTAAAGCACAAAGAAAAAAGACAAAAAAAGTCTCATGGCCAGTGAGGAAAGAAAGTCACTGCCCCCAAAGTCCAATATGCATTACTGTAGCTACTTCCAAATATTCCACAACAGAGCCTCACCATGTTTCCTGGTATTCCAGATTGCCCTCTCTCTCCTGGTGAACCCTGTAATGAGACCATGATAAGGAAGTCTAAACTACAGACAATTTACTATTACTGTATGTGAATTGTTAAAGAAAAGAGACAAACTGACTTGGTCTCCTTTAATTCCAGGTGACCCTGGCGTTCCTGGAATTCCGGGTGTTCCTGTGCAGGATCGATCATTCTACGAGGCAAACAATCAAACAGCAAAAAAAAGTGCTTTTCCATGACTGTGTAACGTTGTGTATGTTTGTATTGCGTACAGAATATGACATTGATCTCAGCTGACCCCTGCTTGTGTCGCTTGTGAGTCCGCTCTCTGCAGCCTCTCTAAACACTGCAACAAGACAGGAGGTGGAGTTACCACAGTAACGTCTCACTACTGGTACTGTATTCTGTCAGATTCATAGCTACTCAAGTTGAGCCATGCGAATGCAAGTACAATGCAAAATGATGGATGTCATGTTGCATTGATAAAAGCAAAACCACAAATGGACACTGTGCCACCAGTGACAGTTCATATGATTCCACAGTCAGAGAATCATATATTGATTTTGCTGGAAATATTTCCACAGCACAGTTCACATCCCTTCAAGTCTCACCCTGTCACAGCTGTCCAAGGGGGTTACACCAGGCTTGCCCTGATCTCCTTTTTCACCCTTGGCACCTGCCATGCCCGGTACCCCTGGTAACCCTTGGGAACAGCCCCCTTCACAGTCGTCCTATATTATAGAACACACATATATATAGACACAAAGACAGACCGAACAGTTTTCATACCAAAAACTGAAAGAGCAAAGCAAAAGAAAGTAGAACCTTATTCCCATAATGCATCTTTCGAGTCATAAACTTACATCACCCTCTCCTAGAACGGAGTCCTGAGGCAGTTGGTGCGGCCCAGGACTCTACAAAAAGCACAGAGAACAATGATCAAAAACAACCTTCTAGGTTTTCATTTCACAATGTCCAAAATGTGCAGTTGGGTGTTGTTTTTTCTCATTTTATACAACATCATGTTGTATAAAAAGGACATTGTAAGGATGTTCTTATCCGTTATAAAGTGATGTGATTCTTCACTGAGTTGCAAAAGTTTAAAAATACTTATATACACCTCTTAAAGTAGAGTGAAAAAAGTCCCTAAATAAAACACAGGAAAAACACCAGGGAGACAAAACGCCCCAGTACCCACTTCCACTGGTGGTTGGAAATAGTTAATTAAATTGTGTTTGGGGCTTAGTGTGGTGTAAGAAGGCAGAACTTGCGTGTGTGTGTGTGTGTGCGGACACACACACACACACACACACACACACACAATGCCTACTGTGCACTGGATTTAAAAAAAAAACAATGACAAATTTAAAAAAATAAAACTCATGCTCATGCCACACAACCAATCACATTTACTGTGAGAGGCAGTTCGCTGCCTCTCAAAGCAGTGGAACGCTGTCTAATGTGAAAGCCTGTCAATAGCACCTGGCCTGGTTTCAAAGTCATTACAAACCCATTTGACATTGTTCAAAATGGAGCCATTAGACAGAAAGGCTATTTTGTGCCACATGCTACTGGCGATTACACCGGCTACAACAAGGTCTTGTGCATTAACAAACTTGCTCAAGAAGCTCCTCTACATTGGCAATGACCCTCTTCAAAGGCCTCTACAATTATGGCTTCTGCTACACACTGCAATTTGCTAGAAAAAGCTCTAGTGTGTTTACTTACCAGAGTTAAGCTTGGGCTACATTAGAATTCTTCATGTTTAAAATAGCAAATACAATTTTAAAGTGATCAGAAAACTGTGTAGATATTGTTAATGTAGCTGGAGCTTCATCAAACATTAGCCCTGTGTTCTGGGTTCTAGTGGTTGTTTGGCTCGGGTTGGGGGTTAACATTCTCTGGCTTGGACTCTGTTCTCATCTCAATGTCAACAATAAAACTGCAGCTCAGGGCTTCTAGCACTTGGGATGCATTTCTGGTCTTTTGTGCATCTTAATCAACCTTTTTTTTGCAACAGAATAGGAAATGTGACATTTGGACACGGTAAACAGATTTTTAACAAAGGAGACAATCGCTCCAGTTTGCAATGGAACAGTGATACAGGCATCATCTACAATGCAAATATGTCCAGAGATGTGTCCCATTGTTAATGCCCAACAAAAGCTTCCTATTCCACTTATATTCCACCCAAGTAAAAAATGGGTTCTTGTTGGGTTAATTTTCTTGTAATGCAGGTGAACCTCACTATTTTGACCCCATTCAGATCATATGTGAAGTGAAATCAGCTTCAGGGAGAAATCTGAAGTAGCAAAATATTAACTGTAGAGATAAGGAGGAAGACAAAGTGAAATATATATGACATCACCAAACCTATAAGATGTACTGTATAGTCAAGGCCTGCAAATGATAATGTATGTTTATGAAAAACAGGAAAGTTGTTTTTGTGCGGGCTCCAGGTCAGCATTGATGTTCCCTTAATAAACTAGCAGAAAAACACAAAGACACAAGAACAAAAACCACCCTAACGTTCACACTGACGCTGTACCTTTACAATCTTGCAGATAATCTAACTTGTCTACAATACTGCAGGTTCTGCAGACTAGGTGCTGTACAGGTTTACAAAAAGTCCTGAAAGTCTCCTGAAACATGTTAATCATCACAATATAGTGTATGCAGACATATGCACAAGCCTTATGAATACTATTATAGTAAGTCAAACATATCTCATAGCTCCTACGATTTTAGCATGTATACATGACATAACAGCGATGTCTCTGCTCCTGATGAAAACCCATTCTTGATTGTTGTCAACATGCATTCATTTCGCACTTCCTGCGTTATTTATGCGTCAGCTCTGCAGTGAGCAGGTAAAAGCCGCCTTCCCACCTTGTCTCTACTTTTACTTACGATGTATCCAGGCAAACCCGGTTTTCCCGGTATCCCGTCGTTTCCAGGGATACCCTGAAAGAAGGAACTGAGGTTCAACTGGTGCGTTGCCAGTTAAGGGCTAGCCACTCCCTCTCCACCAGTGGTTAAGGCAGAGTCAAAGGGGTCAGGGTCAACATGGTGAAACCTCCTCCCCTTCCTGCCTCTCAACAACTGATTTAATTTGGAATTTTGGGTAAAAATATTCCAACAGATTGGCATGAAGAATTGTTTCTGCCTGACCTCTTCCAACCAGGTACCATCACCTCCTGCGATGTCTTTCTTACGCCTTTGACTCTTGCAGCACACGTCACAGCAACAGTTTATTTGAAGGTCTGTTTAAACTGCAAACAAACGTGAATCAAATGTGTACCTTTGATAACCACTGCACATTTTGTTTTGACTTTACATTTTTAAAACCAGACCTCCAAATAAATGTCTTGGCAGACATTCCCAAAGCTTGCTCAGTTGCTTCCCACAAGGGTTAAAGCTTGAAGCACCAGATTAGTTGCATTTTTAATATTTGACCCTAATTATTATCATCTATTATTATCTAAATCACCTATAATCAACAAGGCTAGTGCACACATGTATGTCAGTCCATCTTCTACATGCATGTCATGGACTTCACGTACACTTAAAGGTGCAAAGCATATCAAAGCCTTTTTTATGTAGCCCAGCTGCCCAAGCTTAAACATCATAAGTAGCTGGTTGTCCAATTCAGGATGCAGATGGAGCTGCTGCTGAATTGAACCCTCACATTCCTACTGCCTCCTACTCTTACCTGCGGCCCTTGGATTCCATTAACACCCTGAGGGCCAGGGGGCCCAGGGGGGCCAGGAGGTCCTGGAGGGCCCTGACACATAAAAATAAACATGAGCTCAAATGCCATTAGAAATTCACTGTCAACCACAGACGAAGAGGACTGTGATTTCCAAAGTTTGCTCGGTAACGACAGACACAAAGCTTGCAAACAAAGTTGGAAGTTATCAGACAGGACTGCTTGGCTGACAGATCAGACCTGAGGCCCGGGCTGCAACATGTTTATTGTTCCTGGAGCTCCCTGGAAGGCAAAAGGAGTCGAAATCAGAGCAGCACTGATGCATGCACAAGCAGGATATGCAGAAAGTGTGAAGTTATGAAAAACAGCAAAAATGTCAAAAGCACATAAAAATGCAGAGGGGAAACATCCAAGCATGAACATGTGTTGTCTAAATACGTCACCTATTGACTTATGTATTATTTATGTGTTTAAAAACTGTGTTCAGACTGCTGAGATGCTACAAAGCCTCTCAATAAATTTAGCATATGTCTACATTTGCTTTGTGTAGTGTATAGTATACGTGTACAGTATGTGTACTCACAGGTCCACCAACGCCGGGGTGCGACTGAGGTATGCACCCGCACTCCCCAGGTTCACCCTGTAAGAGTAGTTAAGAAACATCCACTTAGAAAACTAAACAAAATAAAAAAATTCTAAATCCTGAATTTTTATACTCTATAAAATCACTAGGAGAGGTCATGCTTTGAAGTTTTTTTTTGTAGCACAACATAAAACTGTCTTTAAATTGTTATTACAGTATACAGGACAAATACTATGAATGTGCTTTTAGTGTATGATTCAAAAATTTCTTCATTAATCTAGAATCTGTATTTTAAAAAGCCCAGATATTACTTTACATCTACATCCAATGCTTTTACATCTTTAGATTCCTCAGTTGCTCTTCTCATTTGCAACTTTCATCCTTCCTTTAAAAAGCCCCTTGTCCCGTATCCTACGTCCTCAAGCGCTGCCCCCACTGCTTCTTCATCTCTGCCACCATCTCTGTGACTATCTGGACTGGTGGCTCTGATGAATACGGTAATTAATAGGCTCGCACACACTCCCTCTTTAGGCCCCAAAACTCCTCTTGTCTGCAAGCAACAGGACACTTGTCACCTCTGCTGCTACTCTATCCGTGCCCCGGGGCCGATGTGTGCATGCGTGTGTCAGCACATGCATGTGCGTATCTGTGCATGAGGCAAGGAGGGGCAGGCTGTTAAACCATCTCTTGTGATTACCATCTGTTCCACCCCCTTGTATTTAAATCCCATCCAGATCCCTTCATGCAAGCAAAACGGTAGACTTACCTTGTCCCCCTTAGCTCCATCAAGTCCCTGCAAGAGAAGGAGACAGCACGAATGCATGCACACGCACGCACAGACGCACACACACACACACAAACACTTAGTTACTCTTGTTTTGTTGTTCCAGCAGAGAGCTCACGGGGCAGTGAGCTGAGTGTAGATCAGGGGACAGAAGATGAGATGGGAGCAGACATCGCCTCTATTATGGATCGAGGCAGACATCCTTGGTTACAAATGATGCCTAAATCAAGGACAAATCCCAAACAAGCTCAAAGAAAATTAAAACTCTGAACAGATGCTAACAGAGACAACTAAAGTTTGCTACTTATATTTCTGTAACATTAAAATGCTGATGTACATAGATAAAAACAGTTTAATGAAACAGACAATGAAGAAATAAGACAACTCACGCGTTTGCCATCAGCTCCTGGTAATCCTTTGGAGCCAGGGGCTCCATCTTTACCCTGTGGGTCAAGTGATTTTTCAGTAAATAGGAAAATAGTGCTTGACAATATAAGGAAGACATTAAATGGAGATAATAGTGGCATTTATATCATACTGGAGGTCCTTGTGCTCCTATGCCCATAGGCCCCTGTGGTCCTGGAAGCCCAACATCTCCTTTTGAGCCCTATGAACAGGAAAAATTGATCGTCTAAGTCTCTTAGCTTTGTTTCAAACACATTGAGTTGTACAGCTGTTTCACATGATATGTAGCGCCACTCTGTTTAACTACCTTTTCCCCTCCAGAGCCAACAGGGCCTGGCAGTCCTCTGGCTCCAGGTGGTCCCTGTGCAGAACATAAACATCAGACCAAAGCCTAAATTGTGTATGTATTTTTAAAAGGATTCAAAGGACTTTGCAAACAGCCAATCAACTTACTACAAGTCCTGGGATCCCTCTTGGTCCCTCTATGCCCTGTGATAGAACAAAAGGACAGGATGTTTAAAGACAAAGCAAAGAGATTAAATTTAAATAAGGACCGAAAACAGATGTGAAATAGCAGTGAAGATCTAGTTTCACTGTAAACAAAGCGAGGAAGATTCCACAGTGAATCATACAATTTCAGGGAATGACTCTGATATTATTGTTGATGATTAATTAAAAGCTCAGGGCTTTATTGTTGGAGCTGAGAGGATGAAACTAACTGAAGTTATCATAGAAGCATGTGATGTTCATTAGTGAGATCACAGATGGGTTAACAGTTGGAATAGCATTCTGTGTATGACTGAGCTTAGTTGTTATTTTAAAACTCATTTATTTATTCAGACATGTCTTGACAAATATCTAAAATAAAAATATATTAAAATGTACTTGAGGTCCAGGAAGCCCAACGCCTGCAACTCCAGCCTCTCCCTGTGGATGGCACACACAAAATGTACTTTTTCAATGATATACAAGTAGGGGCAACCCCCCACCCCATGTATTATACAGTATATATGCAAGAAAGGCACCTTGTTTCCTTTGGGACCAACAGGACCCTGCACACCTGGCAAACCTGGTTTTCCCTTAAGAAAAAAAACATGAGTTGGTCATCTGCTATTCTCATAGCAAAAAAGACATTAATAAAAAACAAAGACACAAAGTTCTTACATTTTTACCAGGCCTTCCTTCTCCTGAGGGCCCAGGATCTCCTCTCTCTCCCTTAGGGCCTGGCACAGCTACACCTTCACCCACAGCAACACCCGAAGAAGGACAGCTAGTACAAGCATCACCCTGGAAGACCAAATCAGAAAGTGCCCTTTGAATGTAATGTAATGCCCTAACAGCTTGGTTTATATTTTAAACCACCAAAAACCATTGTTGGCCCAAAGACCTGTGGTATATTTGGGTGTCACCAGTGGATGGAGACAAACACCAGATACAAACTTAACCTGTCTGCCTTAGAAGTTCAGGCCCTCTATACCTTTTCTCCTTTTAAGCCCTTTTTTCCTTCCGGACCCTGCTCTCCAGAAATTCCTGGGGATCCAGGAGCTCCATCCAATCCTTTGTCTCCTTTATCTCCTTGCTCACCCTGGAGAGATTAATATACAGTGTTAAAATACATAAAGAACATTGACAACACAATGCAACATGATAGGAAGCCTACATGCCCTGTTATGATAGGTACACTACATCTTTGGTTGTCTACTTTTACCACACAAGATTGTAAATTTATTGTGTTTTATAAAAGTAGCTGATAGTACTTTATCAATTATAACTGACTTTCAAATATTCCTATCAACCTTAGTTCTCTAACTATCTATAAGAGACCTTACCTTTTCTCCCTTTGTACCATCAAGACCTGGGGGGCCCTGTAAAAAAAGTGGAACCAATGTAATGTATATGGCTGTACAAGATCTACCTTTTTTCTATTTGAGTAAAAGAGCAACAAAGGTAGCCAGAATATTCACCAGTTATGAAAGTGTTAGTTCCATATTCACAAAATTTGTTCAATGGCTATCTTTTTTCTGGAAAGCAATCGCACCTGTTTACCCTCAGCTCCAAGACCTGGGGGCCCGGGTGGCCCCGGAGGGCCCGGTTCGCCTGGCTTGCCTGGCTTGTCTGCCGTTCCTTCAGGCATTTTGATACCAGTAGGACCGCTGCCAACCTCGGATGGCTGGCATACGCCACACTCGCCCTAGGGGAGGGCAGGGAGTCAGGCAGTTTGCTTTGCATGACAATCAATTTTAACGATGCGCAAAGAACTGCATGTGCTGCTGTACATGTATGTCGATGCCTACCTTCTCACCCTTTGGCCCAGGAGGACCTAGACCAGATTGCCCTGGCTCTCCCTGTAAAATAGTAATAGCAAAGCCATATTAAAAGGGATACAGTAAGACATTTATTAAAAACAACCAAAAATATTATGCCATTGACAAAACAAAGCAACAATGAATACAGAACAGCACTTGCTTTTATAAGGTTCAGAAAAAAGATTAAAGCCCAGAGTGCTTTCTTGAGTGCAGCCAACCTCTCACTGCACAGTTAAAGTACCTTTGTGCCTCTTTGTCCATCCTTGCCACCGGGTCCCCTCAGTCCAGGTTTTCCCTGTCATATGGACACATTTTATGTCAGCATCACTGAGTCAGGATGCGTTCTGTTTGAAAGGAGTGAATTAGAACTCACCGGCTTCCCATCTGCTCCTTTGCTTCCTGCACTGCCCTGCAGACAAGTAAGAGGAGTAAATAACTGCAGTGTCTGAATTTCACTAATTGATAAAAAGTGGACTCTTAAGTTCATTTCATATTAAGGTGCACCCCACGGGCAGTTATGTCAAATGATCTTGGCTTTTTCAAAATCTAAGCAGTTCCCAACTGAGTAAAATCTCCATGGCAGACCATTTTGGGCTGTACAATTTAGTGCACTGCTGTGATTAACTTCCTCACAGCGTCTATTGAGAGCCTTATCCAACAACACACTGAGTTTTAGTTCATGTAAAGCTACATTGCTTTTCCACTGTCCTACTCCCAGTCCTTTCCTTTTTTAATGTGAGTTACCTTCTCTCCTTTAAGGCCAGGTGATCCTACATTTCCAGGCTCACCCTGTGGAGCAGAACAAGGAGGCAATATATCATTTTAATGAAGGTTCTTATCACGGCTCACACATGCAAGCAAACTCAAAAATAGACATGTTCAAACTAAACAATTACCCAATTGCTTTTCTTCTACCATTTGTTTTATATTACTTGTGTCTCCCTGCAGCCCTCCAACACTAAAAAGATAGGACTACTATTGTTTTCACCATAGAGCTGTGTTTAGGAGTTTAAATACCCTGTTGTTTATTCAGCACTTGAATCACATTCATTCTTTCGACAGCATTCTTACTTGCTCTCCTTTTTGTCCAATCCCAGCCTCTCCCTTTTCACCTTTGTGCTGCTTTTGAGAGCCAGCGGGGACAAGATTGGGGGTCAGCTCCCCAAGAGTGGGGCAAACAGAACAAGGTTCTCCCTAAAGCACGCCAAAAGAAGATGGGTCAGCGAGGAGAATCCACATCAGCCCAGTGAAGCAAAAATGAACCGATATGGTTAGAAACGAACAAAGATGGGTTGCTGTAACTCATTTAAAAAGTCCAGCTATTCATGTAAATGCTTGAAATGGTTTAATCTAAATCTCACACCAACAACAAACTGACCTTTTCCCCTTTGGTGCCACCTGATCCTGGTTCACCCTGTCAAAACATTCAGAATGATTTCTTTTTTGCCTCTGTTACATAAGGCAGAGTCTTTTGCACTGCTGATGCTTGTATATCTGAAAGCATAGCTCAGATAAGAGTGTACTGTATAGGTCACATTTCCATAGAATATGAATGAAGCATAAGCTGCAAGTGAATGGGGGAGGACTCTATACTATACCTTCTGTCCAGCTTTGCCATTTGCACCCTGAGGCCCAAGCAAATGCAGAGAAAGAAGAGAAGAGAGAAGAAGAGAAGTTAGTTCAACTTTGTTAAGAGGGAGGTCATATCTCACTCACCACCTCTGTGCTGCTCTACCTTATTCTCCTTCTGCCCTAACCAGGTATGACAAATGGATGCTGGAACTATTGGAAATCGTTGCACAGAGAATCTCATAAGGCTAGATTTATACCAGCCCCCACCCCTCCCTCAAATCATTCTCCTTTTCATCCGTCGGCTTAAGTGGGAAGATGCAGGATGAAGAAACAGGAAAACAGTGTATATGTTGTGTATTCATTTATACTCAGCAGTGGGATAGAATAACGGGTTAAGGTTACGATAATATAATGACCTTTGCCTCGGGGAATAAACTTTTGATATCATGTCACGGTTTCTCACCTTAAGCTGCTGCAGCACTGTAGGAATTACAAGTAAAAATACAACCCCGGGGTGGAAATAAACACCATCCCCTCCCCTCCCAGTGATAAGAAGAGTAGAAGACATACAACTATCAGTCAGGCACAGCTCACAGTCAACAACCCCCTATACAACATGGAGCTATATAAAGCAAACACATGACAGTTAGATGGACAGACAGTGTGGCCACGCTGGTGGACTTACAGGCAGACCTCTCTCTCCTGTCCCTGGTGATCCAGGCTCTCCCTTAGGGCCAGGCTTCCCTTGCAGAGCCACCGTGTTGCCCAAGTCTGCAGGCAGTACAGGGCACACTTCACACGGGTCACCCTGAAGAGGGAATATGAGTCACTGTGGACATAGGGATGTGAGGGCACACAGATTGAGGACACTGTTCACTTAGTTTTATACCTTTGCTCCTTTAGAGCCCACTGGTCCTCTTGGTCCCTGTGAAAACAGCAGAATCCCAGTCAAACATTTTTGTATCAGCTCATGGTTTAAATCTTGTCTACTGAAAGCTCATGCATACATTACTGAATACATATCAATGTTTGGTAGAGTCTCTTACTGGATCTCCTGGATGTCCGCCTTCTCCTGGAGGTCCCGCATCTCCCTGTAAACACAAATCACTGTATTTCATTCATTATTTAAGCATATCTTAATACTGTACACACACCTCTCCTGGGCAACTCTTCCTTTATTTGTTTATACGCTGTGGCAGAATTCATCAGAATCTGCAAGGTGTTCCCATGTTGTCTATAGTGTAGATTAAGCTGCTAAGCCATTACCTTTGTAAATTTAAAGTTAGTTTTAAAGTTAGTCTATAGCTGTTTACCTTGTCTCCTTTGGCACCACCGGGTTCACCTGGAGGGCCCTGCCAGGAAAAAAGTACAGGGGAAAAACAATTTCATACCATTTAAACTGCCTTTGTACCATCATTATAGTGTTTGGTTGTTTGAAAATGAAGGTCATTAATGAGTTGACCCTATGTGATAACATCTCCATAATTCTTCAGTCGAAAAGCAAACTTACGGGTGGACCGGGTTTTCCTGATCCGGGCAGGCCTGGAAGTCCGGGCTTTCCTGGCTCTCCAGCCAACCCTTCGGGACCCACTACACCTGGGGTGCCCTGGGAAAACAAACAATCTCTATTAAGCTGATCTGAATGTATGTGATGCACAAGTCGATAGGAAAAACTGTGAGACTTCACAAAGACAGACCTTCTGTCCCTTTGGGCCGACTATACAGGTGCTCCCTGCTTGACCCTGTGACACAAAGAAGAGTGACAGCATTAGTACTTTATATGTCAGGGAGATCTTCGCTGTCAGTCCAGGACAATTAAAGCACATCAGAATCTGCAAGGTGTTCCCATAAAGTGTTAAAGACACTTGTTGATTTCCCTCATTTGCTTGAAATACAGCTGAAAAAAGGAAGATCGATTTTAGCGCCCGTAAGATGCTGAAGACTGTCTTATCTTCAGCGATGCATATGCAATATTTTCTGCCTGCCTGATCCAAGTCACATCAACAAGCACATTCATATTCACAATGTCAGATGGATGGGAGGCTTAAGAAAATCTATCCTCCACCAAATCCATCTGTCCACGACAAGCACTTAGTCTGGTGAACAGCTAAGTGCGAGAGCGTCTGATGCCGGGAACCAGGGGAATATCTTGGAGCGCGCGCACACGCGCTGTAATTTGTTCCTCAAAACTTTTCATGCGTCTACAGGATCACTACGCTGAACAGGGAAGATTAAAAGGTTTAAGTCTTCCTGAATAGGCGCCTGCCAGTGTTAGAGACGAACAGCGGCATCAATGAGGCAGCATTGATTGTGCAAGCTTTGTTGCTCTAGCCTAATCTAACAGGCATTAACAGGCCGACTTAACGCCACAGGAGTTTGGGCTTAAAGAGTAATACCGTATAAGTTTACTTAATATCCACCCCTAGCCTGAAAATAGTCGCTGCGTATGTGTGAGTGAGTGCGCGCTCACTTTGTTGCATTGCTCGACTTAACCTCAAAGCAAATGCGACGCCTGGAAGACATTTTTACTGATTCCAACTTCTGAAACACAGTCAACAAGACCAAAGAAACACAAAAAAAAACATCACACACACGAAAAGAACACCTACATCCTTTCCTGGAGTGCCGGTGAGACCCCGAAGACCGATCTCTCCCTTCTGACCTTTTTCTCCCTGGCAGAGCCACGGAAAAAAGGTGAGAGAGAAACACATGGAAATAATAAGGGGGTGGGGAATTAATTAGGTGATCATGTAGAAGGTCATATCTTCATTAGTCCCCACTAAGAGTTGCTTAAACCTTTCACCTTGTACCCAGCTGCTTCCCCCCAGTTGGCAGACATCGCCTGTGGAGAGGAGGAATGGATTCAAGGCACAGATCAATGACTGGGCTCTAAAGAGACATCACACACATTACTGGAGCACAGCAAACAGCACAGTGACAAGTCAACAACCCTTATGGACTATCAGCAGGACCCATATGCTCCACTCAAGCAGATGCACACATTTATAGTGTGCAGACAAGCATCTGCGTAGAGAAATACTTATATATGTATAAAATACGTACATAATGTGAGTGAGACATTCACACACACGCATTAACTCTCCAACGCGTACACTGAATCATAATTCATGAATATTATTGGGACTGGATGCTTGATAATGAGCTTTTGAATGAAGATCAAACTTCATAGCTGAAGGGTTAGTGGGGTTTGTAGGCTTTGGGACAGTGCTGCAACCCACTGCAGAAGATTGGCACTCACCGCCTCGCCTTTCTCTCCCTTCTGGCCCTTGGGTCCCTCTGTGCACTGAGGTTAGAGACACTTGGTTGGCATTTTTTATCACAGACCATTCTTTGCCAACAACAACAAAAAAAGAAGAGCTCACGCCGCTCTGCATGCCAAATTACGAGACAGTGTTTTTTTTTCGACAAAATGAGGCACAGGGCGAGCGCGAGATACAAAGTTACTTACTGGACCTGAATGGGAGCCAGAACAGCCGTCACCCTAAGATGGAGGGAGACAGAAAGGAAGAATAATTTCTTGTGGGTAAGGAAGAGAAGACGTGAAGCTCTGAAGAATGAATATCAATAGAAACTTGGTCCACAGCGTCATTTTAGGCTACGCCAGCATCATTAGGAGCCGGGCATGTCTGAGCACTGGATGACATCATACATTCCACTGATTAGTCATACTACACACTCAAACAGATTCACGTATGTGTACATAAAACTCACCCGGTCACCTTTTTCTCCTTTCAGCCCAGCAGCTCCACCTAAACCTCCCGCCTGCAACACACAGACACACACTGTCACTCACTCCACAGGCTGTTACAGTGCGTTAGACATCATCATCTAAAAGAAAGAAGTGAAGGCAAAGATCAGTGATCCTTACATTTTCCTCCCTATTCAGGAATAAACAACCTGCACACTACAGACAGACAGACACAGAGAAAGAAAGAAATATTATTATGCTAAACATTCACTATATTCCTTAGATGATGATTAAGTAAATGTCTTGCAATCTCTCATTACACCAGATGGTGGCAGTGTTATACAAAACTAAGCTGAGCTGGAAGATGCAGTTTAGGAGGATGGATACACACACACACACACACACACACACACACACACACACACACACACACACACACACACACACACACACACACACACACACACACACACACACACACACACACACACACATGCATGAACACACATGCATGAACACACATCTACCATGGGAGTTGGAGATCAATAGGAATGTCTGATTCCCACAGCACAGGAGTGAGCAGAACAGCTGCTTCACGCAGGAGAGCACACACACATATACAAATAAGAAAGTATTCCAAACAGCCGCTATAAATAACGAGAGCTTTTTTTCTTTTTAGTAGAAGCGAGTAATTAAAGCTGAGTGGCCGGTCCAGTGCATGTGGGAGCGTAACCTCCCCACACCAGGAAGTGGGGATACACAGAGTTGCTGAGAGAAGGAGTAACAGCACAATGTCTGCTCTACAAACCCATCAATGCTTGGCTGGAGCGGCCGCGATGACGAGTCACTCTTTCCGTGCTCCTGTCTCAGTCAGTAGACTCAGTCTGCACTTAAAGCCTCGGCGGCCTTGCTTTCTTTAACGTCATCTTTGGGTGGAAGAGCCCTCTATAGTATTTGCTCTACTTTATAAAATGGCACTAAAATATCATTGTAATTAATCAAGCCCACTTTGTTGTCATTCCTCCTCCTACGTAAATGTGATTAATTCAACCTTTCATTGCCAGAAAAAACACATTTACAGTTTAGGGATTTATATTTGTTTATGTTTATACTGCGTCAAGCTCAGTTTTCACTCTAAATCCCTGTTGTGCATCGCTTCCTTTGTGCTAAACAGTTCAGTTGTGTGTCGGTCTCTACCACTACCTTATGTTAATGAAGTGCATATGTTCAGCAGCACTTGATAATACATGTACACATTATAATGGTGTGTATTACAGACTAATGCTTGCAACTTTCCCTCTGTTTATAACTAGCATTTCAATAAAAGCTACTTCCAAGCAGGCTACTTAAAATTCAAATAGTCAGGCTCACTTTGTGATGTATAACATCCCGATACACAGGCCCTTGTTCCACATTATGCACACCCACACCTCGATGCTCATTCATTAGCTCCTAACATCTCAACAGACAGGCTTATTTTTTGGCTGTCGGTGAAGCTTGCATTTTGGTATTAAATATCCCAATGAGCACATTTTTGGCATTGTCTCCCCAGCTGCCAGAGCTCAACAGAACAAAGAGTACCAAATGTTCTTGGTTGTAATTTTATAAAATTTATGCAGAGCTGGTGCGACTTTGTCAAATATGTGATGACTTTCTGTGAAGCCTAATGAGTATGAAATGCAGATACTGGGACTTTTCTTTTCCGTTATCACATACTGATGATTGGTGCTGATGCTGAGCCGTTTGTCCTACAATCAACCAAACAGTGATGCAGCAAAAGTAAAGCGGCAGCAGCAGAACCGATGCAACTTCTACTCCTTTACCAGTGTGTGTCCCCAGTGGCAGGGCAGCCAGCGGCACCAACACAGGTAATAACCTACATTGAGGAAGCCACAGGAGGCAGTGAGCCTGCGTCACTACGCACACACGAGCAACATAATGAAGCGTCTGGAGTTTTGTATTCTATTTGTGAACACAACATGGCTATTGTAGGTGAATGACAAAATTAATAGGCAGCGGCAACTCCCAACTGAGAAAGCGCATAATGAAGTGTAAATCAGTCCTCAGTCAGTCAGCAAGCTGCACTACACACATACACATAAAAGTGCGCAGTGTACAGTCACCAGGCCCGCATAATGCTTTGCAATGTGAGCTTCAGCACTGCATACGTCACTGGGTGCCTTTTAAGCAAGCGGTTTCTCAAAGGCTTGCTAATCAAGGAGCCTACACATTAAAGGTCAATGCATACTGCAGGTGCACACTGGAAAGAGTATTCTGTGAAGGTGTGTGTGTGAATTGTAAGGCTTACTTTCTCTGCTACATCTTTTGATGCAAAAATGTCCTGTTGGAAGACAAGAGAAGGAAACATTGGAAAAGGAAAGTAAGAAAGCATCAGGTCTATTCATAATATTGTTGCGCAATATATTATTAGCATTTTTGGCTTCACTATAGTCCACAATAGGTTTCTGCTCAAATTGAATGAATGGATAAATCTATACGATCAAAATTCTACTTGTAGGTTTGAGCATACGGTTCCCATCGGTGCCAGCCTGGTGGCAGTTCATAGTAATGAAATGTCTTGAAGACGTTCCCGGAAACGACAGAGATTGCATCTGCCTCAGTGATATCAATGTCATATGGCATCTCTGGTAAATGCAAACTGTTGTTTCCTGTTGCGTGTGCTGTGCATCCCTTTAAACCATGTTGCCATTACAATTCGTTGCATCAGATGGAAGGATACAAAGCAGGGCAAAATGAGGGCCATCTTGGTTTCATACACGGGTCATTAACAGATATTCTGTATTCTGAGTGAAACAAGAGATGAAAGCGGATGAGTACAGAGAGATGGGAGAACTACTGTACCTCATGAGCCCAGAGCTAAATGAACTGATGGATCTTCAGAGAAAACGAACGAGTGCGACTGAGGGAGGTTTGCAAAGGTGAACAAAAAGTATTTGTTCAAGCCAAGGAAAAGTTAGAAGGAGCTTCAGCAAAGGGGGTGTATTTTACAGCAGTTGTGGAGCTTCTTTATAAAAAGTCAAGTAGAAGCAAACCGAAGCCTGGGAAAGCGACACCGAGTCCTCGGAGGGCCAGGTGACCTTTCAGCTCAGAGCTGGGTTGAAAGCAGAGAAAAAGGTTTACAGTGTGTTGGAAGATAAGCTACGGTGTGGGTGACATTTGCTATACCTCAGCGAGGCAACTGCTTACATACTGACCCAAATACAATACCATCAGTGCTGCACACCAGTGTGGGTCCACTACTGTACTAATCTGCAAAGTGAGACTATGCATCAAATAAATTACATCTGCAGATGTGTCCGTGAGTAGAAACTCATGATCAACCTTGTTTAAGTGAGCGGCTCTTCATCTCCATCATATGTGGAGGTGTTGAACTTTGTAATAATGCCAAACATGAATAATCCACCAGCTGACCCCAGTTTACCCTGCGCCGCCTCCATGGCGATAGGTTGCATCACATACAGTGCAACACACAACGCGTGACATTCCACGTATGCTGCGTTTAACATGCAGTCAATCAGCGAGGCTTAGTTTAATGGAAACAGCGCCTCAGCTCAGTGACATCTGGCCCGCACAATGGAATCTGGGATTTTCATAGTTCATTTACTGCATGAGAAAAGCGAAAGCCCTCCAGTTACTCTGTGCCTGTATATACATACATACACACGCTAGTGTGTGTAAGTACAAGCAACAGACAGAGGAGGGATGGAACAGAGGATTTGAAATGAGGATGACTGGTACTGATGGCAGAACTATTAATATACATAATAAAATAATAAAATAGAGTAAATATAATGATAATTTAGGCAGGTTGCCATGACTGATAGTAGAGAGAATCACTGTGAAAGGTGAGATAGAGAAACATAGACTGAGATGACGTGCATGAGTTATCATAACGGAGTCTACTGCAACCATCTATTGGATTGATTACTGTGTCCTGGAGTCTGCCAGAGCTCTAAGTTAACACCAGCACCACACAAGACAAACACCAGGCCTTAATGAATAGATAATTGCATATAGATCCCATTAATATGAATGATGAAACTCGGGGTGTAGAAACAAAAAGAACTTCATGTATCAAAAGCAGCGACACGGCCATAAAAAACCAGCACGGAAATTTGTGTAAGAACTGCTCCCATGTGTTGCGTAAGACTCTATTTGTCAAGCAATTGACACTACCCGCAGATACTTAGCCGAAGCCATATAAAACGTAGAACTGCTGAAGACTGCAGCCGGGTGGAAAACATGTTTTCCAGGAAGAACAGCATCTCCATTTGGTGGAAGTCATTCGGTCCACTTTTCATTGCCAGCAGGAGCATCGCAGACACGTCAAGCTGTCTCATGAAACTAAACTGTCCGAGGCCAAGTGTGCGTCAGTGTGTACTGTGTCAGTGTCTTATAGAAACCATGTGGTATGGCTGGTAATGGATTTCATATCTTTACCGTAATGTGACCCAAGTACTTGTCACACACAAACCATAACAAAAGAATATTTACATTCACATCTAATATGTCCGTCTGCTTCCAATATCACATTATATTAAAATCACATGATATTAGTTTGTGTGTGTGAGTGTGTTTTATTTAGGTTACCTGGGCAAACGTGTTGTCCAGCAGATCATTTTCAGCAGCACGTCGGCTTTTGGAAACATCGGGCGGGCACTGAAAACGCGAAAGAGACAGACAATTTAAAAGAAGGAACAATAATTCTCAACTCATTATTAATCAGTCACGCAAATAAAAACTCCTTCTGCCTCTGTCCGATCTGAAACACAACTGCGGATCCCTTTTCCATTTGTTGAGCTGTTATCTTCATGTGTCACTGCGAGTGGTACATCAGTTACCGAGTGACGACATGAGCGATGTGAGTCACAGAGAGTGAATCTATTAATGTCTGCATTGTCCAATTGATATTCAGCCTCAGCCAGCACCTGTATTAACCAGAATGACAGGTGCACCTGGAAATGCCCAGCTATACAGTCCTGGTGTGCCATGCTGAGCTAAATGCTAACACCAGTTAGCCACCAGTCTCCCAGTAGGACTGCTTGTTTCCCAACTCAGATGAAGCATCAGAATGTTTGCACTGCATGGATAAATATGGCAGCGAAATGTGTTATCTCTCGAAATTGATCACCTTTGTGTCCTTCGCCTTGTGTTTTAAGAAGCCGCAGCCTTCATGGGTGTAAGAGCGTAAAAATGACTGCACATAAATGCATGCATGCTTTTCCACTTCTCATTTCAAACTTAAATGCAGCTCGGAGGAAGCCCTGCAGCACAAACGCCTTAAGCAAAGGAGAAAAGGTTTCCTTTGTCAAACCCCTCTAATCCATTTTACAGCATTCTGTCCTTCCTCCAGAGGACTCCACTCGTTTAAACTTCACAAGGAGTTTCTCACCCTATTTGTATGCCTCTCATGAATTCATTTGGCAATGAAACAGGCCCATATGCATGCACACACCGACACGTAAGCAGAGACACCCTGGAGAATTCTGACAAAAAAAGTTGGCTGAGCCCAAAAATACCTCCAGCTTAAAAATAAGCCCAACAATTGGCTGTTTGCGATTCTCCCCATACCTGAAGAATCACTTGCCTGTCAAACAGAAGCATAGTGTTGTATTTACGGCCAATGAATTTGCTTCCTATTTGATAAGGCTTTTGTCTGAAGTCTGCAAACAAAATATGCACAAAGATACCGATTCAAAAACGAGGTAGCAAAATAAAGTGGGATGGGGTAATTATATAAAAAAATGAGAAAGATATGTGTATTTCTCAAGATAATAGCAAAAAAAAAACAAGCAATACTTCAAATTAGGCCTTTTGTCACATTTTAGGAGAACAAACAGTGCTGGATAACTGGATAATGTGGCATAATTGCAGTCAGTCAGTTTTAATACATAAAGCCCAGTGTTGAACAAAGACTGTAAAGAATATTTTGTTAACATAATAAGACAGGGCTACGGGGCTTTTCTATATTCACAGAAGGCTAATTCAAGTTGACGCAGTGCTTTGGTACAGGCTCTCACAACAAATCTAAATTTTAGGCAAGCCGCCAATTATCTCCCTACATACTCACTACAATGAGGTAGAATTTAAAAATGGCCAAGAAAAATGCAAACTCAGCGTTTACTGCGACTGTTGCACTATAACCTTGCAACAAAGGTGAAGCAGCCCTGAATAGTCATTAATACAGTAAGTAGAGGGTTTATCTAAGGTAACAAGTTACTGCAGGTTGCTGCAAATGCTCTAACCACCGTTTGCATTAATGTGGGCTTGAAACTCTTACAGGCAAATTTTCAGTACACAGTACTTTTTCAAAGTACTGTTGCTCCAGTTTCAGGTAAGATCAATAATTTGGGTTGTACCGAGGGTCATTTGGGTGATTTTAACCATTTTCACCACTAGCAGGACAAATGAAAACATTAATAGTTTTTTTTGTTTTTGTTTTTCAGGTTGAGAAAAACTAATAAATAGCTTGATTAGTTGTTTTATGCTCAGATTAAATTTTCTTTCTCTCTCACAGCAAGACAGATGAGAGCACCGCCGAGTTTTAACTGAAGGGAAAATGAACCAAAACTCAACTTCATTTCAGTCAGTGTAGTAAAAAATGTGTGTATGTGTCATGTTGCTCCCATGTGGGTTTATTCTCCCACACATCTTGTAGATATAGATACAGTTCTACAGTGCTCATATTCACAGTGGTTCAGGTCACACATTGCAGGTAAATGGTCAATAGCTGCAGCCCAACAGTCAATCCTACAAACTAGAACGGCTTTAGCTTAATATTTAGAGGCAGGCCTAATGTTACCAGCCTTCTTATCTCACTGCACTAGAAAGCACTAAAGGACATTTGTCAAAATGTCAAGGCTTTGCATAACCAAAATTTCATGCATTTCTGTAAGAAAAGAAAAGTTTCACCACAAAGGTCAATGTGTCTCACCCGAGCTCCAGGTATCTCACAACAGGCCTCTTGGATGGCAAGGGACGGGTCACAATACAGCATCACCTGCTGAATGTCCAACTGACAGGGGAGAAAACAAACAAAGTATTAAATGCATTTGAATTATATGTACATAAGGAACAATTATTTAAAATTAAACAGCATATATTGTGCAGTCCTCTATGGGATATTGAATAGCCACTAAAATGGAGGTTGGGTCATGCAAAGCCTCTTCTGTTACAGAGAAGAGTTTGTTCTTCTCACTGAGACAGCTTAAAGGTCAGAATTCTTTCAAAAGGTACATTCGGATGACATTAGCAATGTAAAGCTTAACCTTGATCAAAAGCTCGTCAATTGACAGGCCTGGGCAGCCACACAGCATATTTTATCAATCGTTCTGTAGCCTTTTATCTCAGTTGCCTTCAGGTGTATGCATTTGCTGCGAAAACTTGTACATGTCCAAAATGTATTCATAACTGAAGATTACCACCAGCGAACATGCAAACCCACGTTCCTCTCAATCTTTCTTTCTCTGATTATATGCAACATACATTGGGGCAGCAAACATCACAAAGGTCTATAAGAAAGATTAGAGCAAAAACACGCAGAACACGACCCCTTCACAGAAACTAATCACACTTTGCTCTCTGCAGCTTTAACTCTGTTGTTTACACTATAGAAAATTCTATTTCAAGGGACTGTTTGAAAAAGTGACATGGGACTGCTCTGGATTTCTTTACCAAGAATGTCTTGGCCATAGACTTGTTGAAATTGGGAGAATCCCATCCACAGCTACCACCTAATTTAGTTTCCAATTACAAGAAACCACAGAGCTACATACTTAATAAACATGGATTTTCATTCTATTCTGGCTACAAGTGTACAGTATGCATGTCTTCCAGTTGGCGACACCTAGTCACACTGCACTGCAAATGAGACCTTCAATGTTTAGAGTGTCCAGGATGACGCCTTAAGATTAGAGGATAAAATGAATGTAAGATTCACTCACTCATCCTACCATGTTCTTAGAAAAAGCAGTATAATAGCACATTCATTTGATTTACAGTATAATTGCAATACCTGCACAGGGCCAGCATCAGAGGCTCGAATACCCAGCAGAGTGTGTCCGTTAGTGGGGAGAACTCCACGTGGCTCCAGGGGCTTGGTCTCAATGGAGCTGCAGTCCACATGGAGGGAGACGGTGTCCCGTTGAACACTGAGGGCCAGTTTATGCCAGCGCAGGTCCATTAGTGCCTCCACACCCGCCCCGTTGAACACACAGCTCAGCAGGTCAGTGTCAGGCTTGACCCCTCTGGCTCTCAGAGACAGTGTGCCATCAGGGCCATTGAGGTCCACAGAGAGCTGGAGTTTCAGGCAGAGAGATGTCAAATACTGTATGAAAATGCAATTTTTTTAAAACCGTTTCTCAGGGTCTGATGGACAATGGCTTAAACTAACACTAAGGCAGAATATAAGTTAATACTGTACCTGCTAACAAAGCTGTAGAACAAGAGATGAAGTAAATGGGAAGACATAGTAATTACACACTCAGGCAGAACAGCCAATCAATCACTACTAATGAGGCGTCTTGGCCTTCATCTATCATACACATTGAGTATTTAAATCTGGCCTCAAACCTGTGATTATGGGGACTCTGGAAGACTCCAGTTCTTCATCATAGAACACACATGAATAACAATGAAGGTGAGCGAAAGAAGAGAGGAAGCCTATGATCGAGTGGATTGACAGGGGGACGTGGAGCAAAGAGGTGGTGATCGGATGAAGAAGAAGAGAGGACAAAAGGCCCATGGAATGAAAAGGGAGAGAGAATTGAAAAGATGTCAACAGAGAGAAGAAATCGAAGGGGGAAGTGGATGACTATGCAAAAGTGAGATGAGACCGAAGAAGAAGGAATTGACAAAAGCCTTGTTGAATGAGGAGCAGAGGGTAAAATGACAATGAGTGAAATATGCAAGCAGTGAAGTAGCAGAAAGTGAGGTGCACCTGTGGGTATCCCTGCTGATCAGATATCTGGAATAGGTAGATGGTGTCCCTGAGGGCGGACTTCTTTAAAGCCAGGGTGAAGATCAAGGTGAACTCCTCAGGAAGGCCGTCGGGAAACACCTGACTGAAACAAAGTCCGACAAGGTCCGTGACTCAGCCCGTCTCAATATAAATCAGCTGTGAAGTGATTTGAAAGTGCAAGACAAGTTTAATACAGTCTTCCACAAGTTTTATATGTAAAGGTCAGTTAACTGGGAACACAGAGTACCAAGTCTCTATTCTTTGATTCTCAACTCAGACAAAATAACCTAAGGGCAGGGAGACCACATACTGTAAAAAGCAAGCATTACACTGTCAGGCTTAGCCTTTTCATGAAGAAGCTCTGATACTGTGCTAATTAAAACTATTCAACCAACCCTAAAAGCTTTATGTGACTGAACTTGACGAAATCATCACTGGTGCAGCCACTTGGTTTAAAAGGTTGGACAGTTCACTAAACGGAGACCATTTGAGTGCAGTGAATGAAGTTCAAGGTGTATAGTATATAAATAGTTGCTGGTGAATAAGTGTTCTGGCCAAAAACACCATTAAAATAAAAACATACAAACAACTGCTTTAAGGGTCTTTAAAAGTAAAGTACTTTCAAAAATTTCATACATATTAAATTAGAGAAGAAACACTGAAGAACAACAGCTCCCTAACATTAAACTTGTTTGGGAACTGCAGCCTTTTTTATACCACCAGTCTTTTTTATTAAGAAAAAAAATTAACAATTACAATTACAACAATTACAACAATTGTGTGTTGTTCCTTCTGTCTTTGTTCTTGTTTTTATTAACCACTGTGTTGGGTTTTAAGTGAAAACAAAAACCTTAATGATGCCACAATCTCACTCACTAAACCCACAGAGTCATTAAATGGCTGCTAATGGCCAACAGGTTGACTGAATACGTTTTTAAAATTCAAGACAGAAAAGTGTGCACTCAAAATCACTGAAAATCATAACTAAAGCAAGTGTAAATCAAAATTAAAGCAATAAATGAACACAAACCAACCTACATGAGACGCAGACAGGTAACAATGAACTGACAAACAGAGGTGCAGGTAAAAAATTAGTTCTTATATCCCTGGTATGGCCGACAGGAAACAGGAAGTGACATCATATCAAGACAAGACAAACACAGGGTGCCCCTGAAGGCAAGGAGACTGAACTACATCAAATTATTCACTCCAACCCATGATGGTATTATTAGCAGTAAGTCAATGAAAGTATTTATAAAATTAAGTAAATTAATTAACCTTCTGTCCTCAACCAATGACTGCTTCTTTTTACAATTTTACAATTTATTTTACTGGTATTTCTTTTCTGCTTTTGTGACAGCAGCCATCGCTACAATACGAAGCCTGCTGTGTTTAACCCCCTTGCATTCATTTTCACAGCGACAGGCCCACATCTCACTTTTGGTCAGGACCATCTAAGCACACAAACATACACACCCAGAAAATTCCCGGCATGAAGGTGTGCAGATGCATTGAGAGATGAAGGGTTCACAAACAAACCCAGCGAAATGCCTGCTCACTGAGACGGCGAGCACTTTGAAATATTCTTGCTTGCTCTATGTCTTTCTCTCTCTCTTCGTGCACACACACACACACACACACACACACACACACACACACACACACACACACACACACACACACACACACACACACACACACACACACACACACACACAAACACACACACACACACACACACACACACACACACACACACAGAATTGTTGATGCTGGCAGCTGGTTTCCCACTCCTCGAAGTGGGGTGACAGTGATTTATGACTGAGGGAAGATCCAAGGGAAAACAGCCAACTACAGGGCATCAAAACAAAGGGAGGATGAGCAGGAGAAAAAGGTGAGAAAGGGAAAATGTTGAACCAGGAGACCTGGAGAGACTAAAGAAAGGAACAGACAGCGAGGCGAAACTGAAAGACACTGTAGGTATTATATGAAAATGCATGAGAGTTTGATATGCGGTATTTCAGTCACGAATGTGCTGGAGGTAGAAAATTTGGAATGAGATTTTGCACAAGAACGAGAGTCAAACAGACAAACATAGAAAGAATGTTGGGAATAAAGATATTTGTGGATTGGTGACATGAGCTGCGGGGCACAACACCACTCACAGACTATTGACTTTTAAGCACAAACTTGGCCTATTACTGTTCGTGTCCTGGAAAAGAACACACAAAGCCCACAGACACGCACACGCAGACATGCAAGGGGAATAGTCAAGGCTGGTTCAGATCTAGCCTCCACCCATTCCTACAGAAAGTTACTTGGACTTGTCTTGTTTTAAAAGAAGAAGAAGAAGAAAGCCAGTGCAAGCCAGGGAGACACAGGGGAAAAGGAAATCTAAAGTAGATCTCTGGTTGAGGATAGGAATATCACCTGGAGAGGTAGGCCCTCTTATACTTGGATCTAACAGTGCTGGAAGCAATTGCTTTCAGTGGAGAGGCTCCCTGAATGAATTATACACATCCAACTGAAAGGATTTTAAAGCAGCCAGAAGCGGACTGACACATGAAAGAGAGAATTTAGTTTAGCTGCAGTAGCGAACGCTACGCAACTTTTCCAGAATAACTCCTATTTTCAGTATTTTAAACAACACTGCATTAAAATATATTGTAAAGCTTTATAGGGAGATGATAACACTTATACTGTAGTTATTAGACCTAATTGCTATCGTAATAGTAGCTACTGTAGTGCAATACATTTTCAACACCAGACCAAAACTATTAGTTCTGATGATGATTAAACAAAAAAGCTACATCAAGCATGACATATTTGTAAAATGTAGGCCTATAAATTTAATGACTCGTGTTTGCTTTCTAAAAATAATTTTCTCTTTAGCTGCTTTTTTTATTTCCTCATACATCGTGCAGGTAAAATATGTCCCTTTTTAAATCAACTTGGGCTAACAGCAAAAGCAAAAAGCTTTGATGATGTAAATAACTTAAAGTCGTTCCACGTCTGCCGTGTGATAATAAATGCTAAATCCATTAACTGCATTTCATTTCAGGCTCGCGCACTTGGGCTCTTGGCCCGGCGCCACCAGATGACAGAATTGCTCCCACCTCTCTCGCTCCCACGCACTGTAGCTACATAAAAGAAAAGTCCCCCAAGCAATCAAATCAGATTTTGCGGGAATTAAAATGCATGTGACCAGCTGTGACTGGTGCCCGTTTCAGAGTCAACAGACAGCTGAGAGAGGCAAGCGACAAGCGGCTTCATCTGGCTGTCACTCATCTGTGTTAGCTTGGATTAGCTGAACAGACTCTGGTAAAAGGCAAATTGCTACTTTCCAATTACTGTACACACATTTCCAACCTCACTGCCAATGATCCAGAAACGCTGCTTGAATGACAGGGACCTTGAGCTGGATAGGAGCCATGTGATATGTAGTTTCCACTGTATACAGTAACTGCTGCAACTGCAGACATACTGTATTGTAGTAAATACACGCACACACACACAAATGCTGCTGAGTGTACACGCATTAATTCTTTTACGGAGAGGAAAAGTCAGAGAACAAGCCTAAGGGTTTGTTCCGATGCATTCGCTTATTGCTTGGATTTGAACCTTTAACCCTCTTGTTTCCTCACCACTACATCCCTTAATCGCCCATCTGTTCTGATCTGCTCCGCCTCCGTTCCTCTCTTCCACATGCCCGAAACCTTTCTGCACAACGCGATTTAAACAAGTAAAATCAATTAAAAGTAAATACTGGAAAAATATGACTTATAGAGTGATGTGGATAGAGAGATTTTTCTCTACCTTTGGTGCAGGCAAGAAGACGACGGCTGAGAAAAAGCAAGCGCCTTCCCTCATTCTGTTTATTCACTAGATGAAACATGCATAGAATATCAAACTCCAATGCAGCTGACAGATAGAGATGCTGTGAAAACATTGATTATTGTATGTCTGATTTTAAAAAGGAAGTTGCCCAGGTGGCGTTAGTCAACAATAAAACTGACAGCGGAGCCTTCAGTGACATCAAATTTCAATAAACGCTGTGCCGTACTAAATCCCAAACCAGCAACAGAGAAGAGACAGACAATGGTGTTTCCGTCTGTATGGTTAGAGGCGAAACAAAACATCTTGGATTTTCCTCTTTGGCTCCGACGTTACATATTTCCTGAGAAGTGACAGTTGTTTTAGTGTTTCCCCTTTTCATACCAATGACTACTCTCAACGCTTGTGACAAACAATATATGTGACACTTTGAGAACAAAATGTCTCTGTCGAGTGTTTTGTAGGCAGATTTATCGGGCCTTCAAGCGAGCGAGGCTCACAGCGCTGGACAGAGTGATAAAATACTTCAGGGCTGACCCAGTTGGCAAGTTCTGAAAAACCGCTTCATGTGTAGGTAGAAGGAAACACAGACGCCGACAGCTGCCGGACCAACAGAAAAACAAAAACAGGTCTGAAAAACAGCCCCAATAAGCACGTGTCACGTTCCGAACTCAATCTACACCCAATGACTGCGTAATAACAACATGGAAACCCAAGTAAGTATTATTACACCATGTCAAGCTGCTGGTTCGGTTGGTTTTATTGCTGCAAGTCTCACAAGTTCAGAACATGCTCAGGCCCTCAAATGTTCCATGCCCTTTTTTTTTTTTTTGGGGGGGGGGGGGGGGGGGTGTGTCTCTGGGAGTGTAATCAGTAGCTGAACCGCGGCGGTCGGCTTGCCAAGTGTTACACACACACAGCCACCGGACACTGAAGGAGCGCTCACATGCCGAGTTCAGCCCTGTGGGTTGTTCGGTCTCTCTGGGTTTCTCCTCATACAGGGGGGCATGAAAAGGCAGAGCCCATCGACGAAGGCTAAGTATTAACTTCAACCTAACCTGGGATATATATTCACTCCGCTCTATATATTTATTCTCCATCACCTACAGCTATGTTTGTGTGTCATGTGTTTCTGTAGGTATTAGAAAAAAAAAGAGCAAATCCCAAAAGAGAGAAAGCGAGGGAGAGAGTTTTACATTCAACCTACTCAATAGGGCGTAGGAGTGCTGTCTTGCCTAGGCGGAGGATGGTGGGTCCGCGAGGGTTGCGGATCTTCTTGACATCCGCACTCTTGAGCAGGGAGAATCGCCTCACCAGATTAAAACCTGACAAAAGATGGCATTCATCAGCACCCACTCGAAGCAAACATGGAGAAGGATGCGTGTCTGTTTGAGATGGTCTTTTCACCAGTGATGTTGTGCCTGGTCGTCTGGGGAAACCTCCACTCGTCCACCTGCAAGGACGGGCACTGTACATCTGTGAAGGCAAGCAGAGACACAGGTAGAAAAACAGAGTGGATGCGTGAATAGCAAAAGACCCTGAACTGGAGAGGAGAACATCACTCTCTGGAGTTACCGCGCTTATTGCCGGATGAAATCGACACAGTTTTTGCGGGAGAGAGAAAGTTACTTCAAACGCGCAGCAACATACATTTGAGAGTAACAAAAATATTGATCCGAAAAAAGGAAAAATGGGACTTGTGTGGGGGAAAAGAAGACCAAAAAAACACGGCGCAAGATGAAATGAGGGCAAAGCTGTGCAGAGAGGAACACAGCCCCGTCTGACAGGTTGTCTAGCACCGCGCTTGTCTGTCGCGGTAGCCTCCGTGTGATGGATATGTTCTCACCCTGTCAGGGGAGGTTACAGAGAGAAGTGTTGCCTGTCAGAGCGGCCTGACTGACTGGAGGGGGGGGGGTGCAGAAATACTAGGTTTGATCAGGTAGACATGGAACCTGTGAATCACTGTGATCCACAGTTAATTGATCTCTTTGGGGCCAAGGACCGTGGCCCCGATCAAGACATTCTACCGAGCTCGGCTTTGCAAAAACATGTTTCTTCCTTCCTTGAACGGTAGAGAATGTTGAAGCAGGCAATGTCCTTTCTTAAGCCAAAATAAACCCCAAACGGTGTCCCTGAGCTCTCAGTGAAATTTAAAATCATTAGTGTCAGATGTTCATTTAACACTTTTAACTTTAGAAGTAAGTAATCTAAGGACTCCAGGACACACACACACACACAGAGTTTATTTTGAAAGGACAACTTGGTCATGCAAAAATTGTTTCATGGTTGGTGATTACTTCCTGCTGTTATTACAGACTAGACAGACATAGAGCACACACTTTAGATCCTTTTCAGTGTCTTATTTCTGTGTATTTTAGTGCAATAAAGTTGTCAAGAATGTTGTTTTGATCAACAGTAAGTGCGGTGCAACAGCAACACATATTACTGTCCACGTTTCCTTCCACCGTTTCACTTCGCCCACTTCATTATGACTGGAAGTCACATCAAAACGAGGTGAAGGAGCCTAATAAAGCTGCTAAAACAATCACATCCTACTCGCATTAATTAAGAGTTGGGAATTTAATTTCACGAAGGTCAGCTCAAGATAGAATTAATTCCTTTTCAGTGCTCCGTCGCTTATTAGCTAGCTTTTCGTTCGCTTCGGTTCAGCTTGGTTCGAAAACGCAAACAAGTGAAAGGTGTGAAAGCAAGTTGTGAATGAAGGTGGTGTTGTGAGAAGCAGAGAGAAACCAGACGGATGGCTTGAACGTGGCTTCTGAACAGGTCCAGCACAGAGCAAACAACAGATGCAGTCATCTGAGCCCTCTCAGTGTTTCATCCTAAACCCTGACCTGCTTACTCAGCATAAATTAAGCTCTGCGTATCCTCCGATACAGACACATGCCCTCATTTAAATCAGAAATGCACACACATAAACAGAGAACTTTTTTCCACTTCTACCTTTTCGTCACTGCTCACTCTCTCTTTTCAGCACCTTTTTGGGTGCGTTTCATCGCCGCCCTATTTCCATCAGACAGAAACGAGATGAAAGTTCTGTCAGGAGTGAAGAGATTGTGGCTGGAGGCAGCACAAATAAAAGTTAAACAACAGAACAGAAGACAAGGTGGTGGGAGAGGGGGAAACGACAACACAGGATGGGGGGGGGGCAAAGTAATAAGTGGGGAGAGGTCACCCATAAAAAATAATGGCTATCATAAGACTCTAGAAGTGTTAGGGGTTTGTTTCATCCAGCGTATAGTACAAACAGTATGACAGGCGCCACTGGAAAAAAGACATATGAATATTAGCCCACCATGTCAAATAACAAAAAGCCACATGAAAGGGTCAATTCATTATTTTATGGCTTGGTTTTCATCATTAGACAGACTGGTTTTTCATTATTAGATATGGGCATTAATTATTTGATGCTTCATTAAGTGTGACTTCTCATTTTCCACAATGCAGACAGAGATTATTTGTTAATTCCGTAATTTAAGAGTCAGAAGTTTAAAGTGGTAGTGATCTCAAACAAGAACCTAAAAAAGTTGAACCCTTACAGTTAATGTGAGCTCTGCCAAGCTGAAGAGGACCTGCGGAATGGGTGCCCCCTTTGTAACCCTGGTTGTCATTTAATCCAATAGTAAGATATAAGATAAGTACAAAAGAAACAAAGTCTCCTCTTGGAGAAATGAGCATTTTTCAAACCATGAACTGAGAAGTTCACGAACGGTAACACAGAGCATGAGGCCAATTCCATATTAACCGTTAATTCTATGGCGTACGTTGCCACCTTATGAAATGCCTTACGTCCTATTAAGATGTGAGTCTAGTCAATTGCTGCCATTAATGCATCTGGCTGCTGCTCCCACTCATGGGAATAACAAGCTATTTCTATATAACTCACAGGTTCGACGATGATTTTAGTGGACCGTTGCGTGCGCGAGCACTTTGGCAGAGGATGCGCCGCAGAACCCGAACTCGCCTTCCTCTCAAGCTGTGATCAAAGGAAGGCATTTGCTTGTTGACAAGCTAATTAGCACAAAGTACGAGTGCCACTCCAGGATCCTGCTATTAGCCGCGTGTAGCCTTAAAGAGATTGGACGGTCTTGGCTGGGCTCGCTTACTCTTTGATGGGCTGTGTTTGAGTGTTGCCAAAGCAGGTAATGGCACTACACTGGCAGTCGCACTGAACACAGCTGCGAATGTTCCCTCGAGCCTCCGCCGTGCCAAGGATGAAAATCCAGGTTTTTAACGACTCAGGTCTTCGTTTGCAAATGTAAAGCATCACATTTATAGAGGCTTTCATTCGTCATCCAGACAAATCTGAGCAAATAAATGTATCAGTGTGCAATTTAAAATATAAAACACAGCGTGTCTTAGGGGCAACGACTAGACAAAGATTGAGGCATTCATTATACCAGAGATCAATTTATATGACTGTATTAATTTGGCTCCAGCTGACCTACTGCAATGCCCCAGCCAAAAAAAGTTATGTGTGACCTTTCTTGCATGCTGCTTGATATTTAACAAACTTCAAAAGGGCTTGGGAATCAATGGCCTTATCTATAAGAGCCTTGTTGTGGCCGGGGTCTGCTGCAACCAACCGCTTTGGTTTTTTATTTCCTTTTCAAAGCAGCAAACACTGGGCAGAGCACTTTCATTAGAGAGAAGAGGTCAGAAGTGTGCTGTTGGTATGTGGTTTGCAGGGAGAGGACGCTTGGTAGTTATTCAATGCGTTTTACAACGCGGCAGTCGAGGATAATTGGTCTGTGCTGCTGATCGTCTGAAAGCCAGACTACAAAAGGAAAAAGTCCTGCAGCCATCGAACACGTGCAATAAATGGGAAGGAGACTCGATGCAGTTAATGATTCAATGCAGTGACCGGGCGGAGCTTCTGCGAGCGTAAAATACGAGGCAAATGACAACCTGACAGGGTGATTGGAACAGATGGATGGGTGTGTGAGCTACATGTACCTGCCCTCTTGGCCAAACGGCACAGACGAGAGAACATTCCTGGTTGTTTTCCAGAGATAAATCTGCAGCACAGAAGAGTGGAAAAACTCACTCATATTTCCCTCGTAGGTCTCTGGCCCACATTCAGCACAGCCTCACAAGCGCTAACAGACCCAGACGAGGCTCAAAACACACTTTTGGACTTTTGAGGCTTTTCATAACAATAGTCTTCCCCTTGTTTGCAGTATGTTCTAGAGACTAGAGACTAGAGATACTACAGGACGGGTTCATTCATGAAGCACCACCCCTGAAGCAGTTGAAGTTAAGATCATTACCCCCCCCCCCCCAAGAAAACTGCAAATGAAGAAAAAATGTGTGACTGTTAACAATCATCAGCCTAAAAAGTTGTCCTAAGGGAAAGTCCTGCACTATGCACTATAGCATCCTCCTGGCAAAGTTTAAGCACTTTAAAGATACTAATGTTGGAAGCTCTCGTTACCAACGAAGCAAAAATACTGTAATTGTAATAATTTCTACGCTAACCTGAAAAAGAACTGCAGTAGCTGTGGTTTCACCGCTCGTTGCTTGTCTGTCACAACTTCTGTTGTGGTGCAAACAAGGTTATTACAACTACGATTCAGCGGCAGCTAAGCCAAACGAACCAATGCGTACATCTAAAACAGACGGCACAAAAAGCCTAAATCAGCATCACTTCATCACAGCCGGGGAATTTCAGCGATTTAATGTAAGTACAGGGACTAGTCTCTGCAGCTGATGCACTGCAGAGCTGCAGTACAATCATCCAAGCCTGACTCTTCAACAGCAGTTATATTTAAACCTGCTTGCCTCCTGTAATGTCAGCAAATTGCGAGCGAGTCGTCGCAGTAGTGGTCGTGGTAGTGCGAGTACTGTGCTGTATGTGTGTGGGGACTTCAGGAAGGCATTTAATTCCAGCCGCTGGGGAGAGGACTCAGGGGAGCTGCGAGCTGACTCAGTCCATGTGAAAAGCTCTGACTAAGGTTTCCCAGGAGGGACACCCCTCCTTCACCACGCTCCCTCCAGAGCGGTGTGAGCCACGGGGGCCCCAAAGAGAGTCGTCCTCAGAGAACTCACAGACTGAACTTCACTGAGCGACGAGGCAGCCACAGTTCAAGCTGGAACTCAGTGTCACTGTACCTCACTGACCTCATTTCCTGACTGCGTCCGTCATACACAAACACACCAAGCTGAATGCAAACACATAACACGTGTCTTTCCATCACACCAACAGAGAAGGCAACATTTGAACACGCCTGTAATCTATTAAGTGCAGACTGACATATAAAAGCTTGTCTCCTAAACAAATACACAAAAAGTGTGTTTGTGTGACTGAGATCTCACCAAGAGGAACACAATCACACACAGTAAATACATACGCCTTCTTGTCACAGGGACAGGTGGCCACTAGCATCACGTAAACCCAACCTGTAATTACCATCCATTTTCCATGCAGCCTTTGGCCCCATCACACACACTATCACACACACAGTGCATGGAGGCAGATAGACACAGCTCCATCAAACAGATGGGTCTGAAACTCCACAACTCAAGCTTGTGTCTTAGTTGTCTGTTTCTCACTTGTACTGGTTTAAACCTAGAACATTGCTACTTCAGTTTTTCGTTTTGAGTAATTCATCAAGTAAAAGGTTTGGAGAGAAGAAATACTAAGTCTAAAGCAATTAATGTTTTTTTTGACACTTTGTCAGCTAGTTTAACGCAGAGATGCAGATGCTTCTTACAAAATGCAACATTTAATTTATTTTGAACTTTGAGGTTTGAAAAGAAATGTTACCCTGGGATTTGGACAACTTATCTACCGAGGTGAACGATATATTAAACAGTCCAAGACCAAACCCAATATGTCACATTACTACCATGTAAAGCTAGTGGTAGTAGACTTACCTTGCTGTGATGTCAGCGTGTCGCATGATCCAAAGCTGACGGCCAACAAAATCAGAGAGGGGCCGAGAAGCCACATGGTGTCGCTCCTCCTTAACCGCCTCAGCTCACTCCGGCCACCAGCTGATGGATGATCAAACGGGGAAAAAAGACAACGTCAAAAACGTCCAACGCTTCCTAGGTCGTGTGAGCTGCCTGTGCCGACAGCTGCACATTATGCTTGACTCTTACATAGACACTGATGTATATTTATAAGTCAGCCAGAGTTGATGTGTTAATTATGGGATATGATGGGAGCTTTGGTAGTGGCATAGGAATTAACCAGAGCGTCCCTCATTATGGAGCGTAACTCTATAAAGTCTGATCATGGCCATTAAACTGTCCATCTGGTGGGTCCTCGACTGGGCAGCTGTCACACGAACACACACATGACCACATCTGTGGCAAAAGCCCGTTCCTAATGTCAGAATCGCACATTCTGCTGCAGGCTAATGCCTAGTGGGAAACAACAAAGCGATAAGGACACATGGAAGTAACACACGCAAGCTGGTTGGTCCCGAGTCAAACAGACAGTGGGCCCAAAACACACAAACACATCTGGAGGATATTCCACCGCAGAGAGCTATGTTGCACCAGATGCTTCCACGTGGCCCAACAAGCACACACAGATGATCATGCAGATTAAAATGTGTGCCACGTCTACCTAACCATAATACTCAGCATCAACAAGCCCCCTCTAGCCTCCCTACAGCTACTCAGTCGCAAAAACACACGCCCACTCTGACCCGTACAAGCACATCCCGCGCGACCTGGACTTGCCCTCAGCATGCGTGAGGACCCCATAACTCTGCAGTGTTTACAGGTGGAACGGGGCCCCCGGAGGCACCGGGGCAGGCAAGCAAGCAGACTGTGTCTCTGTACACACACCTGTCCCGTCTGCGAGGAGAAATGACCCCCCGCTCCCCCGGGGGGGCACCATGTGGCGGTCCCGCCTGACTGGGGACGAGGTGTGAATACCATCTAGCCCGACCTGATTGCCTGAAGGGTGCAGCTAACAGAGAACAGCCCGAGTTACACAGCCAGGATGCCTTGCAGTGAAAAGAGCGAAATCATTTCCCCGAGATTCTGATCATCACGCACAATTATTGACACTTTTCTGTGTAAGGGCAGCTCCAAGCTAAAGCGCTGGAAAAACATTTTTTGATGTAAAGTTTTCCTCTGTTGGCCAGAAGGTTAATCAAAGCCTGAGACAACTGTGTTTGAGCACTTTAAATCTGCACCCGTAATTACAGGCTTCATGCCACATGATCGCAACAATAAGAAAGTTCGCACAGCACGTAATGCAGCACAATCCAGAGAACACAGGCTAAAGGAAGAGCCCGGGCTCGCTGCTATTATTATCTGGCCGTAATCCAACACAAAATAATGGGCTTTTTAATATGTGTTGCTATGTGGATGCTTCTCTTTCTTCTGCTCCATCTGCTGCTTCACAGCCACCCAGCTTTTTCCTATAGCGGAAAAAGGCAAAGCCGGGCCGGGACACCGGGCCTGGCCGCAGGGCTGGCCGTGGGCCCGGGGAGCAGGGCCCGAGCGTGACCCGAGCGTGACGGGGTCACCAAGTATAAAGGCAATACAGGAAGGAAAACAATGACGGGTTGGAGAGACTTCCTGCACTAAAGGCTTAAGGACGCGTGGCCCACGTCAACAAATGCAACAGGCATCAGCCTTGTTTCAATTAGGATAAAGGAGACACGGTTCCTGTTCTATTCAACTCGGTTCCCGAAACAAGTCGCTGCTCAGCAATTTCCACTGAAAAAACAGCTTCAAAGAATCAAAGCAAACGTGTCCTCCCTGGCCTCACATACTGTAGGAACTGCTTATGAGCTCCATAGCCTGGATGACTGGATCACCCTGAACCAGCAGCCTGCTGTTTACACTATGCATCTGTTCTTAATAGAAGAACTCGATATAAATGTGTCAGTCATGTAACATTTGGGGGTTCGCTGCCTTGCCAGCTGTCTCCCCCAGCAGCATGGAGATTGACGGACAGCTCACTCGCTTCCAATCTACCCCTCGCTATTGCAAACATACAGCACAAACACACACACACACACACACACACACACACACACACACACACACGCTTCAATACTTTTTAACACATAAAATCAAGTTACAGTTTGCCTTTAAAGTCTTGAGTCAGGAATTGCTGAATGTGGCTGCAACTGAAAACCCAATTGAACCAATTCAACACTGAACAGAGGATGTTTGATGAAGGGATTAACCCCTTTGATTCGTCCATAGCATTATGTCAGATAGAGCAGAGGCTCTATTTTAGATAACACACTGATTATTGATACACATATTTATTCATGTTAACCATTCTAGTTTTGTGTGTATGTGTTGCTAATACTGTAGTTAAACTACAAGGCACCAAATTATTCAAATTTGATGTTTTTACAATTTAACCTTCATGAGTTGATGGGCGGCTATGGCAACCAGCCAAATAGCTTAAGAGATCACAGAACTGTTAGGGATCATCCTCTGGGGAAAAGGAGCTACAGTTTTGAGAAATTTATGGAAAATTCTGGAGAAAAAAAAGCCTGGAAAACTTTGGAAATAAACATTTCTGTACAAAAAACTATTTATTGTCTGAAATTAGGCTGCAGCAAAGTGACCACCAACTGACAGACCGGGCGACAATGTAACAACATGACTCCAACCAATACAAACGGATGCTGACACCAGTCATCTGAACTGATACTGTTGGAGGCATCGCAGCGTTTTCATTGAATGCTCTTTGACAGTCAGGAGCTTTTATTTACTGTAATTCTGCCTTGATGCCACATCTTGGCTTCAGGAGGGGAGCTTCGTGTGCGCTGTGGGCCTGTGTCGACAGAGGACTTTGAAATGAATACAAGTAACCAAAGACGCCCTGAGGATCTGCTAGTCGCTCCTGATATCCACCGACTGGGCGCAATGGAAACACACAAACCAGCAGAGGCAACATGCAGCGCCCGAGACATGTTTTCACTAGTCTTACATTCTGGACAGTGTCTTTATTGAATACTTTGAGGATGAGGAACAGGCAGCACAGATGTTAACTAAAGCAGGGAGTGTTCAATACAGGTAACTCTTTCTAGACATCTGCTCATCTGCCCGTGAACACTTCACATGATGTGGACTATAGAGCGAGGCACGCTGTGATGATGTCAGACGCACTAGTTGGATGGATGAGTCAGCCTTCAGCCGGCCGATGACCTGCTGCGTTGACTTTACTATTTTCTTCATTTTATTTTTGATGGGCTGATGTTCACCTCACTGCTGAGCTTCAGAATCAAAGCGTCAATCAGCTGCAGGCCTGCGGCAATCGGAAACGGCGTGTGAAACCGGTGCCCCGCGGCCCGGAGCGAGGCGATGCATGCGCCGCCTGCAGCCCGTAAAGCGGGTACAAACTCAAGGACACCAGTGTAGGACCTACACAAAGCCCTGCTCCCCAGGGTGTGATGGAGCTGCAGCGTCCCAGCACATACTGAAATGTGACTACATCACACTGGAATTCAAGAAAATCCCCCTTTTGTTTGCCTCTGATGAGACCTTAACCTCTGATCAGTGGAAGCAGCCGCTCTGGTGCACAGGTTTTGTAGGATCGCACACACACAGACACACAAAAGCCTTTTAGGAGCTCTTCGGAGCTTTCCAGGGGCCGTACAGACAGGAAGCATCCCAGCAAGCATGGGATGGAGTAATGAGCACAGCAGATGTATCTGTGGCATTCAGCTTTACTGCTCGGCACTTTCCTCCCCAGGTTGATAAAAAAAAAAACCTACTCCTCCATATACATATCAGTTTCAAATACAGTGCTAACCTCAGATCAGTGCAATCCAACCACTACATTGTTTGGGTGATACGCATGCTGCTGCTGGGAGCCGTTTCCAAACCCCGGGGGATTTGGATACCAGCCACAAACACCCGTTTCGTGCTGAATTACGGCCTGACTCGGACACGAAGGGAAAACCAGCACCACGGTTCCCAGTAGCTGCAAGTGGTTCAAAAGTTTGTTTTTCTTGTTTTTTATTTTTTTTTTTATATTTTATTTTGAAGGCTTGGCTCGCTGACAGCACTTTAATGATCTCCACCAGGAGATAACGACCTTATCGCGCTCGTGATTTATGGCGTCGTGGAGGAAGGCGTCGCGTGCTGCCGGACGAGTTTCCACAGCGCGGTAACAATTTGGCCACTTCCACAACTCGCCTCTAATATTCCTGCGAGACACGCAACGAGGAGCAGTCTCGACGCCTTAAAAAAAAAAAAAAAGAAAAAAAGTCTCTCCGCTAACTTTCGCTTTTACAAACTCCGCGCGCGATAATCACCACGTACCTTCAAGTGTCGATGAGTGCGCGCGCTCGCGACCGCATTAATCCGTCGGCAGACGCGTATCCGGTCTCGCGTGTCGATGTCAACGCAGTTCGCGGTAAATCCGGTTCGGGGGTTTTCGTCTCCTGGCTTTTTCCTGCGTGACGCTTCTTCAGGAAGCAAAGAAGAAGAAGAAAAAAAGTTAGTGCAAGATTGTTCGCGTCTAACTTTCCCCCTCCTCTCTCTCTCCCCCACTCCCTCTCTCTCTCTCTCCCGCCGCTGCTCGGTGTGAATCCCAAACCTCTCACTCTCTCCCACTGACCCCACGCCCCTCTCCGTCTACCTCCTTCTCTCTCCGTCCGTGGGAGATCCCTCTGTGGAGCATGTAGTGACATCACCTTGTCCACATTTGTGGAAAATGGGCCCGGGGCATTTCTCTAATCTCTCCACTAAGCTCCAGCAGGCCTCTTTGCTCTCCACCGCCCACCATCACCCCCACTTCTCCTTAACCTCCCTCCATCCCCTCTCTCTCTCTCTCTCTCTCTCTCTCTCTCTCTCTCTCTCTCTCTCGCTATTAGATTCATGGCTTATTGGCGGATGAGGAGGACTTGCTTTCATTCTGTCTGGCTTAAAGCACTGTATTAGGACGAGTAATGCACATCATCAAGGAAAGGGCTGGGTTTTATAAAGTGGAATTTACTCCATTAAAATTAATGAACTTACGTATCATATTTACCTGTGATTGATGGCCAGGTGTAAAGCTTCTGTATTGTTTTATCGCTAGGTTTTATTGCATCCAATCCATAAAATAGCCTTGGTTGCAGCCCCTGACCATCCACAAACACTTGGCTTAATAGCCACATAAATTCCACCTTTATTGTCAGTAAGTAAATAGTTCAGGAGGCAAATA
This sequence comes from Betta splendens, assembly GCF_900634795.4. Taxonomy (NCBI): domain Eukaryota; kingdom Metazoa; phylum Chordata; class Actinopteri; order Anabantiformes; family Osphronemidae; genus Betta; species Betta splendens. The sequence goes on from NC_040891.2 coordinate 6,780,148, forward strand.
AATATCACTTTGCCATTTGATTTATGTGAGCCTCACCTAATGCGAGGGCTGGATGTACACCCAAGAGTGCTCACATCTTCACCATATTTATTTCTGTCCCCCGTTAAGAGGTCAACTCCTCCACCAGGCCGTTATCTTTGACCTCCACATTAACCTCACACTAATAAAAAGAAGTGTAAACGGCCTAATGAAGGAGCATTACAAGAACTTTGTTCGTCACTAACTAGCATTTCCTGATCATTATTGGACTTTGAACCTTACATTAGCTCAGATGTTGTCTTTTAAACTAACATGGTATGAGTATAGTGCACACATTCACGTTTACAGGGCGACGTGTCATAAAGAATTTGGTGGTTGTCTAATTTTTCCTCTGAACTGCCATGAAACCTGGTTCGTTGTCATGACGCCCTCAGGATGACTTGTAATTGCTTCTGTGGTCCCCTTAGTTGTCTAAGCTAAGTCTAAGTTGAATAAACTTAGAAAAAGCCTATCAACGGCACAAGGTTTGTCCCAAACTGACCCACGCTGGCTGACAAGTAAAAAAAACTGCCATGGTTTAAAACTTTAAAATTTTTTTACTAACTGTTTCTATCCACATTTAATGCTCATCTCTATCATAATTTTCTTCTCATTCCTCCAAGTGTGGCCATTTACAACAAGCCATAAGAACCACTGAACAGTCAGGTTAACATTTTAGAGCCATAAAATCTGTGGTATATAATTTTCACTTGCTCTGTCTGGGCGCTTTTAAGTTTTCATTTTGTAAAATGGTTGTGTAACAGGCAATGTTCCCCCTTCGATGCATCATCATGAAGACGTGTTAAGAGCAGCTTGATAATTGCCATAAAGACATTTATCAGAAGTACTTATCGAACAAAAACGTGTCCTCACACACAAACACTTCCTCGGGTCCACTGCTCATTTGCTGCTTTACCAACACACCAACGCGCTTTCATCATAATCTACTTGCGGTGTAGCTAAATATCCACTTTCTCATCATCAATAAATGCCATTGATTTAAAAAGCTGAGATAAATCTCTGTGTTCAAGTTTTCCGCTTTCAAGCGATCTGTTCGAAACTCGCGAGTGTGGGGGAAAATTGCATATAATTACTAGACCTTTCCTTCAAAGGGGCAAAGAAGTGTTTGTGTGTGAGGGAAGGAGAGAGAGAGAGGAAGCACTGACAAGAAAGATGCAATTACTTTGAAGGTCTCTGTATTATACATGAAAGGATGATGTTTCAGAGGCCTCCTGAGAGCTACACACGGGTAACAGATTTGTCTTCTCTTCCAATTCTTCACAGCTTTTTCGATGCGAGGGAAGGAAATCAGGCCATGCAGCGGCATCCAGCTACGGTTTCAACGCGAATTGTTGTAAACGCACCGCTTCGCGTGCACATCAGCCGCTCGTGTCGTCCAGCGGGACTGAATCTTGACGAGCGGGAGTCATAAATGCTTCACAACGAAACGAAAGAGAAGGGGACAAAACAACGGCGCTAAAGATTCCCGTGGAACGGTCGTGGCCGCGTCCCGCTTCGCTCCCAGCGCCTTCGGTGAGGAGATTGACGGGGAATCGCAGGCTCCTGAACGTGGCCTCGTTAGACTGACCAGGCTGTGTGCTCGTATCCGACGGTGCGATCCATTACAGCCGCGCGCCGCCCGAGGCGGGTGGGCTCGGCCTCGCGCCCGCTACCGAGCGCGGGGGCGTCTCTGAACGGGAGGATCAATGAGCCAGTCAAGCGGCGTCGTATGGTGGTCTGAAAATGTTGCATGATTTACGAGGGGCGGGGGCCTCGCTCTGTCAGCCGCCGAGCTCGGCCTCACCTTCTGTTCAGTGCTAGCGCTGCTCTGCCCTCCTGCTTTGTTTTTTTGTTGTTTTTTTTTTTTTTTGGTTATGCACCTGCGCCATATCTGCTAAAAGCACAGCGCTTTCATGAAACAAGTAGTCCTTCCCCTCGTCTCTCTTCGCTTCATCAAATTTAAACTGAGTGGAAAAGCAATCCGGTCTGATTACAGCCGAGCACCGTTGAGCTTTTGACTGCAAATAAACAGGAGTTTCTGGGTTTTGCTATGAGAGAAAGCATTGCACCTGTTGCAAGCCCCTATAGGAAGTCCTGCAGCGATGGTCGTACTGTGTAGACGAGTCCACGGGTGCATGCATTCATCTTCATTCAACTCCACACACCTTTGTTTCTTATACTTTCTGTTGTTACCTCCATCCACAGCTGTGGTCATAGTAGAACCAGACCCCCCCTCCCCCATCCTGTCCCCCTCCATAGCAGCCCTCACCAGCCGTTCTCTCCCTCAGTAGCTGCGTGAAACGCGGGGAGTGGATGGATCCTGGCAGTGTCTTTATTGGTTCGGTTATTTCCACTGCATGCTCCCGTGCTCCCCTAAGAGGATGAGGGATGGGGGAGTGTGGGAGCACTGAAAGAGGGGAGTAGACAAGGGGTGGGTGGGCAGTGGTTAGAAGAGTGTGGAAAGAGTTGCAGGCAGTGAATCCACACGTGTGTGTGTGTGTGTGTGTGTGTGTGTGTGTGTGTGTGTGTGTGTGTGTGTGTGTGTGTGTGTGTGTGTGTGTGTGTGTGTGTGTGTTTGCACACACGGATATAGTGCAGACAGAGGAGTGGATTCTATTTCAAGCATGAGTGCCGATATAAATCAGTCAATCAATGAGGAAAGATCGCTATGAATGCTTACAGATGAGCAGTCACACAAAACATGGCCGCCACAGGCCAGTGAATCGGTGTAAGGAAGTCCTGTTTTGATAGTCATTAAAAGCCTCGGTACACTGTTGTGTACCAGTAAATTGGCTTGATTCTCCACACCGGCTCGCGTTGACTGATAATGTAACCAAGGCCTCAGCTTAGCATGAATAAAACAGTGAATGTCATCCGTTTGCTGGACTGCATTATTGCCGCAATAAGCCACAGAATAAAGTCCAACTGCCAGGCATCGAGCCGAGACCCTCCCACCGCTGCAGCAAAGCGGCGACTTAAGTTACAACGGTGTCGCGCACCTCGGATTTAAGACCGAAGCCGGGCGCCGTAATACGTTACTAAAGTCTAATTTGCCTGTCGTGACATTGGGGGAAGCGCAATATACAGCACAATAAAGACAAGAAATAGGATCCATAAAGAAAGGAGCGAAAGATGGTTGCGGAGGGAAATAAAGAGGGTGCAGATTGAGTCTGCCACATCCTGCACCGTGATCACGAGCATGTGGAGCCTATTTGACACATATTCCAACACGCGGCCCCGTCCTCTCAGTGTTTCCATCCAGAGAAAAAGGTTTAAAAGACAGAAAAGGGGGGAGGATGAGGGGGGACTTGTGTGTGGAATATGCTGACACGAGAAGGATGGGGGAGGCGGGGGGGGGGGGGGGGGGGGGGGGGGGGGGGGGGGGAGGAACAGAGACGCAAACTCAATGGGACCAGAGTTGTGGAGGAAGTACAGTAGCTGCAGCGGGAGTTTTCCGTCGGCGTACTCCTCGCATAAGCCGCTCTCGAAGCCCCCCCCCCCAGACGTGCTGTGCTCGTTCTCTGCCTTCGCGACGTCTAATTGACACGTGGCTCCGTTTCACGCCCGACTGCTGATCATCTGTTGGGACGCGCGGAGGATGTGGTGCGATTTACACGTGGATGCGTGTGGACTTGGCAATTGGTTCCGTCCCTCACGGAGCGGGAGCTGGTCCAGATTTCAGCTATGCAGTCACAAAGCCAACAAGCCTACACAGAACCTGTGTCAACATCGCCCGCCCTGTCCGAGATGCACGATCGCTGGCGGCCCTGCCGTGCGTTTCAAAGGTCACATCTACTCCAGAACTCTCCAGTACGTCCTGTGCAAAGCTTGAGCGCTGACCCGCAGGTTGTGGTGGACACAGACGTGCAACCATTCCAATTTAAAAGCCGTTTTTAATCTCTTATGGAGTTAATCAGTTTATATTGGGCTCTGAGCAGTTTGCTGACCTCACAGCAGCATTAAGACTCGCGCTGACGCTCGCCTCCCAGTTGCCCAGAGGCTGCGTTTCCAATGCGAAACCTGCACTTTAGGCGATTACAGGAGCACACCTGGAATACACGTTAGCATTTAGCGTCACCCGACAACTTTGTTTAGCAGCTCAGGCAGTTGCTGCCAAAGAGAATGTGCACACGTGTCCCAAAGCACAGATAGGCCCTGATAAGGGGCCGCTTGAACGGACTCGCTTCACTACTGCACGGCATTAAATCAAGATGAGCCGTAGAGGATATCCTGAAGAGGAAGCAGAGGCTTCAGCGTGTCCTCCAGTGGCTCTGTAACTAATATCAGCAGGTCATAAAGCACATGCAAAACACATACCACAGCAAGTGTCTAACCGAATCAATACCAGCATGCCTCATGGCGCCCTCGCTCCCACACTGGGCGTTTATAATCAGACCCATATGAGCAGAGCAGCGCATGCATTGCTGCCACTGCACCACAGCTGGTCCTTGAACCCTCCGAAGGTGCTCACACAGAGCATCACTTTGCATCTTAGGCTCCTGTAGGCTGCTAATCTCGGTGTTTATCCCTAAAAACCTGCAGCGGCCATGTAAATCAGCCGCGAGCTGGAAGCTTTTAACCTAATCGAACTGTCCGCCAGGTAAACGAAGCGCACCAGGAGTTCAGGATGCTCCTGACAGCCCATGGCGGCGGGTTTAATGAAAGCGCTGGCTCATTAACATAGAGCTCAGACGGTGGCCTCGTGCCGTCCCTTCCAGGCTCATTATCTCAACACCACTCCACCGCAGCCATGGCTAATTGGCTTCAGCACACAATAAAACTTCCAACGCTTCCAGAGATCATTAGAAAAGGTTTGTTTTGGAGCTTGCCAGCGTATTTCCAGCAGACAAAGCGTCCGATTGCAGCAGGTTCGCCCGATTTCCCCGCCGCGTTCTGCACAAGTGCACAAGTTTGACTTGAAGAGTCACGGGGACGTAAACAGGAAGAGGCTCGGTTACGCATTTTTGCCCACGCATGCACAATTCACTTGCAAATTTGGAATGAGACATGTAGTGTATCGTGGTCCACTACAGTGATTCTCCTTAACTTTAGACAGAAATAAAAGACTAAATGAGAACAATGCAACAAATTGCTGAGTGGATCAGTTGCTTTGTTCAGTGTCTGTGGGGCTTCTGCCTTTTGGCATTTGAAGGTTGTTGAGGTAGTTATGTTTGAGAGCACAACCACAGATATTTTGATTACTCCTTCCCCAAACTTGATAAAATACAATCCATGTGTGAGCAAGGCTGATTTTATCTGTTTAGCTGCCACTGTTTCCCCGTCCCCTCATTTCCTCGTCTCTAAATCTTTGAGACGCGTCTGCTTGCGCGCTTATGTGTGTATTGTGTTCGTCCTTAACACAAACCTACTGACTAGAAAACCCACGACAAGAGTGAGCTGCGTGTCCGCGTCACCCTTCTTTCCTCACAACGCTGACGTCATTAGGAGTCTCCGAGAGTTTAGCATTGACCTCCTCACCCCCACGGAGACGATGCGCTCGCTATCATTGGCTGAGATCAATGACGGGCGCGAGACGGAGCACACGGGGGAGCAAATAGGGGAGGGCAGACGGAGGAAGAGAGATAGAGCGAGAAAGAGACCGTTCCACATCAAGCGCTAAGCTGATCGATTCCCTCCTAACAGGGCCTAGTAGCATTGATTGTAGTGTAAGTAGCTGCCTCAGTGTGGCTTACACACAGGCCTACATAGGAGCGCTGCAGTGCTTGGCGGATGCAGTACGCCAGCTGACGTAGGCTTTGAATACTTAATCTATTTCCAAATGTTTGCGTTTGAATAAAGAACTCCCAGCCCCGATAAGACACGCGTGTCCTCACATGTACACTTTCACGAATTTACAGAGTAAATAATTTGCCACACCACATGGGAGTCTGCACTACACGGGAAGCCTATTATCACGGCAAGTGTTCACCCACTCATGCTTGTTTGTTGTTTTGATCTGAGGCGTGTGTGTGTGTGATGGAGAGAGAGAGAGAGAGAGAGAGAGAGAGAGAGAGAGCGTCCTTTGAGCCGCATCCTCGCGTTTTTTTTCCTAGTTTATGATGTCAGCGCAAATCCAAACAAGCTAAACAGGAGAGACGACACGGAAAGAGAAGTGGAAGAGACAAGACAGAGGAAGAGCGGTGACAGAGGAATCAGAGATGAGTGAAGGATGAATGGGGTGGGGGTGGGGGAGCAGAATGCAGGTCAGGCCCCAAAGGATTAGTGCATGAAGGTGGTCTAGGCGGCACAGCTAATTATGCGTGACATTACTGAATAAGCTGTTCCGCTTGCTACATTTTATTAAGGGGAGTAAGACGCTGCACGCCTTAATTCATTATTCATTGATTTTAATGGATATTTCAAAGTTTAAAAAAAAAGGACAGAGCAGCTATATAGAGCAGTCCAGCAGTTCCAAACTTCAGCAAACTTTAATACCTACTGTAGAATTAATAGATGAATTAAATTGGCCAATATAAAGCGCTTTCATCATTCGTGGAGAGGGTGTAAATTACTGCTGAGACACAGATACACGCGGTGGATCGGGTTTTGCCTCATTTACCCGAGCACAGAGGCAATCCATTGGAACTAATAACTCGAAATTCTCAGCACAAAGCGAGTCTCTCGTGCCACAGTTTGAAGGAACGAGGGAAGTGGGTTGGGCTCTGTACACGGCATTAACTTAGACTTCCAGCTGAGTGAGTTGTGATTCTAATCCGTTCATTTGTTCCCCAGCCCTCCTTGCAAGCATCTTGCCAAAAATGTTAATCTACACACATAGGCCTAAGCCAATTTATCCTGCAGAGCCTAGATATTTGTACTATGAAGGAATACTTTCGTACGCACATGCATCAACGGGGGCACGCGCCCCCTCACATCCGGACGTGTGAAGGCGAATAACGCACATACGCGCGCGCCCGCTTCGACTGAAGCCCCTCCGCACCGTCGAGCTTTGGGGAGCAGCTGTTTTTGTGCATCTCCGGGTTGCCAGCGCGAATTAGAGAGAAGGCTGCTCTGCCTCCTCTAAATGTTTCATGATGTTTACCAGGCTGTTTGTTCTGAGAGCAGTTCAAGAGCGGACCACTCCCACTGGCACCCACCAGAGGAGGGAAGGGGAGTCGGGGGGGGGGGGGGGGGGGGGGGGGCGGTGATGGACAGCTCAGATGGATGGCAACACACGGACACAGATCTAGTCTCTGATGCACAGGTGTTGCTGTATGTGCGGATTAATCCTCAAAGATCGAGTTGAAAAACAATAATTATTATACATAATTAAAAACCATGGACCTGTGTAAAGCAATATTATTTGGTATATGCATGGATTCTAGTGGATATGTATTAAAAGCAACTAGCAGAAGCAGCAGCAGATACAGTACAATTAGTGCATGATGTCATAAATCACTGAGACCGAACACTAAAGGTAAAAAAAAGTCTTGAATATGTGTACATATGGTCTATAATGTGCAGTAGGACACGCTTAAGAAGATCAGATGGATACGAATGAGGACGAGGACGAGGCTTCCAACCAGTTTGCTCCTAGTAAAGTCGGAGACGGAACGCTGGGAGACTTCTTAGTGGAAATTTCCAACACACTGTGGACAGACTACAAGAACAGTCAATACAACTGATCTATAATCTATGAAGATTCAGTTAAAGACACCGTTCTGGGAAATGCATTAATTCACTTTCTTGCCAGGAGTTCAGAAGATCAATAGGACTCTCATGTGTAAATATGTAGTTTCATCCAGTAGCTTAGCTGAGCACAAAGACTGAAGATGAAAGAAGGAAAAAACAGCCGTCCGAAAGGACAGCGAGTGGTTCGTACACATCGGATCAAGTGAACGCATCGTGTTAATTACTTCCTAACTTTCTCCCGTCTCTTTGTTGAGTCAAGCTAAGGCGCTCCTGGTGGTGGGTTCCCATCGACGTTAAGGACTGGAGGGCGGTATTGATCCGGTAATTCGTATCCCTCAGTACATCCAGGCCAGGCCTTTAAGGCCGCTGAGCTACTGTAGCTGCAGCCGCACAGAACAGAGGGCAACGCGATGATCGGCCGTTGGAGTGGAGCGTGTGGAACTCAAACCTCCCGTCGCTCCAGTCCGCACGGTGCAAAAGGTCCCTGAATGCAACAGGAGCCCATTAGCATTGCAGCCCGAATCCCCATCTGTCCTCCTCCTTTTCCTAATCTGCAAGGTTGAACAAATACCCCCCTCCCCCCCTTCAACTTTCCATATTTCATCGCCCACCCCCCCCCCGCTTCTCGGACGACGTTTAAGACGATAATTGACATTCGCAGACAAGATCAGTGCTGACCTGGAAGCGAGCAGGGGAGCGCTTAGGCGGCGGCGGCGCTCACAATGCTCCCGCTGTTCTGCCAGTAATTACACCCGGGGCACGGCGATCGGCCGCTGCTTATTGAATTCGTATCAAATAAAACTCAGCGGAAAGTGCCAGGGGACGGTGCGGTGTAGCGAAATCCAGCCACCCATCCGTCCACCCCCCCCCCCCCCCCCCCCCCCCCCACACTCGCCCGTCCCTCTCTCCACCATCCGACACCCTGCAGCTCATCCACAGCCCAGTTTCTCCTAATTCACTTACTTATTCTGTCATATCTGCTCTCTCTCGCTTATTTCCCTGCTCTTTTCTTCCTCCCTCTCTTCCCCCGTGTCGACACTATCACTTTCTGCTCATTGGGAGTCTGTTGGCCCTCTCTCTCTCTCTCTCTCTCTCTCTCTCTCTCTCTCTCTCTCTTGCTGTCTGTGCTTTTCCCCTTCATCCTCCTTCGTTTCACTTGGTCAAACCTCTGGAGTTCTGTCTCAGTTCCTTTATCGGATTCTTTGCCTTCTTCACTCTCCCAAAAGCTGGGGCCTGTACGTTTGATTCTCTGGTGCATGTATGCTGCAGATATATATATTTATATATAATATATATAAAGTTATATATATATATATATCCATGCTTTCTCCTGCCTGAGCTGTGTTCCAATCTCTCTCTGCAATTGTCCCCACTTTACATTGCGCCTCTGCATCCAAGTGGCTCCCATCTTTTAATTATTCTCCTCAAAGGTCATATCCAATGACAAGGGGATTACAAAGATTTTTCTTCAGTGCTGTCTCTGATAAAAGAAATTTGCACGTTTGCTCCAACACATCTCCAGGACTTGAAAATGCTTTTATTTTGTTGCACTGCAGCAGTTGGTCGCTGCTCCGTGCGTTCTGCTACCTGCCACTTGGGGGCGACATGACCATATTCTTACATTTACTAGCTGATCCGCAACTGCAGGTCCTCCTGTGCCCCGTACGCGGTCCACACACAGTCTCTGGGTAGCTGCACCATTCCACCCCCCTCCCCCCTCTCCATCCCTCGTTTCATCCCTCCATTAGCCCCTCGTGCACCCCACGCACTTCTTAAATCAGCTGCGATAAAAACAGATGCCGGATTGAAATGTCACAAGCGTATCTGAAACTGCCAGAACATTAACCTGTTCACCCTCAGGTGCCATGCTTTTCTCAGAGAAGGAGGGAGGGCGGGCTGAACTAGGGTGGGAGCCGAGGAGGCAGGAGCTGTGGCGAAAAAGGGAGAATAAGAGGGAGGTGGGGTGAACTGGCATTGATTAAGAGCCCTCACGGGTTACAGAGAGCGGGCAGATATACAGGCAGGCTGGGGGGGTGGGGGGGGACAGACAGCGTAAGCAAAGTAGACAGAAAATACTTCAGCAGTTAGGGAAAGGAGGGGGCGATGGGGGGGGGACTGAGGGAAATACAGCACAGAGAAAAGAATGCGCCGGTGAGAAAAAAGGAGGCAGGAGGGTCGACAACAAGGGGGGAAAGAGGTGAGAGGTGAGTAAATAGTAAAGAAGAGGAAAAAAAAAAACAGGGAACAGCAGGGGGTAGGGTTGGGGAAGCCGGGTTATATATGGTGATGGCATCGGGGCGAGCATTGATCTGGAGAGAGAATGAGTGGGGATACAGAACAGAGAGTGCAGAGTGGATGTGTGCTGCATCTCAGTGGGGGCGATTTGGTTGATAATAGGCTGATAAAACCGCCGCCTGCTCACAATGCCTGTCATAAATCTTTCATTGTTACATCTCGTCTCCTCCGTCTCCATCTCCATCCCCCCCCCCCCCCCCCGTTTTCACTCGTGCAGCCGTCTCATCTCCCCTCAGCCCCGCGATACGCGCGCCACAGCCGAAACACAGTCGATGCTGCTTTTTTTTTTTTTTTTTTTTTTTTTTTAAATAAGCTACGCAGGAAGGGATCTGCCGTGAGAACGGGTGAGGCGAGCGACAGCCTCCTGCCGGCGGCGGCAAAGCCCGCCGTCCACGGGCGAGACTCATATTCTAACCTGGGGATTTGTCGAGCCATGTCGCCGCCCCGCTCTCATATTTCCATGTGCCCACGGTGGTTTTACCGGGACTTCTACACAATCCGTTCCTTCAGTTCCACCTATTGCTCCGGACTTACCTTTATTCCTCTCCACCCCCGTCCTCCCTCATCCTCCTCCTGCCTATCTCCTTGTTGCTTCCCCGTCTCCTCTGCCTTGACGTGACCATAAATCACAGGGACTGAGAGGGCCTTGTTTGCGTTGGGGGGTAATTACATGTACCGTATGTAAGCTCTCAGGCCGTGATGAATTAGCTGCCCGAAATAGGCCACTCCTGGCCAACACAGATGGCAAGCGCATCATCCACAACGAGACTAGGCATTAAAACAGATAAAGAAGTGTTGAGGTATATAGTGAACAATGGAATAGAGACTAGAGAGGCCAGACAGGTTAGCTTTCACCACTGCAGAAGCTCTGTTCTTAATGTAAAAATCACCCCAAGGTGCTTCAGCTCTAAATGTTTCCGTGTGTCTGCTGGAGGTGTGGCCTGGACTCCCAATAGCTTCCCAGCACTCAGGAATAACACACGGAATTAACAGCTTCATCTTCAGCATCGTCTTATTGTGACGCACAGCCCTCGGCCGCTCGGCAACAAAGCGGTCGTTAGGAACCCCTGTGATGTCCTCGCCACGGAGTCTGCAGCAGCATCAAAAGGCAGAAAACAATGGGCCCCCGCAACAGCAGCCGCATCTGATAGCTGCTATAATTTATAAGTCAAGCTCGAATTTGAATTGATGTTTTATTGAGTAGCCTCAGTCGTGTCCTGCATTTTCAATTCGGTCAAATAGGGAAGTCCAAACAGTCCAGAGGTGTGAAATAGAAAATACATTTTAAAGACACCTACAATATATCAAACATTTCCACACACCAACTGAGGTCAAAGGGCACCGAGCTCTGGTGCCACACGCATCTACTAACTGGTTAATGGATCCAGTTGGGAACAATTGCACAAAATTGCTAGAATAAGCGTCTAAAATAAGAGGCCGGCTGGACACATTTAGATTCGGGAGGTGTCTAGGCTCAGTTTAGGCTGTGTTGTTTTTGGGTGATGTACCACAGAATATAACGCTTTGTCACTTACTCGCCTGCAGAATAAATCAATAAGTGGATTTCCTTTCTTGTTTCTGGAGTTTTCGTGCACAGCCACGCTGAGAAAGTTTGGACAGAGATTCTCTGTGCTCAGCGTTGGTCACCTTCAGTTTGAATACAAACTGTGGAAGACCACACATTTATACATATGCTGTACAATATATCTCTGATTGTTCTCTTTAATGAGCGTATGTGTCAATCAGCCTAATGAGATACCGTAGTCACATGGTTATACAACAATCTTCAAGGAATCAGGCAGTTCAATACTTGTTGGCTGCTTTTTCTTTGCTTTAAAATCCATCTCATCAACTGATGCAGCTTTTTCCCAATACGTCACTAAGACAAATAGCGTTCATGTCACCTTAAGGTTGTGTTTGTGGTCATTGACCTATTGGAAAGACAATGGACCCACCGACGGCACCCCAGAAAACCACGCCTATGCAGGCTGGTGTGAGTCAATAACCAGCAAAGCACCTCGCACATCACTCCTGAGACCTCACGAGCCGCCACACGGTGTGAGATGTAGCAAAGATTTGGGCAAATTTGGTCCACAGACCGAAGTAACGATGGACTAAAACGACAAACATCATGTATGTCAACGTGTCTGCTTGATGCACGTGCATGCTTGCGTGCAAGCGCTCCTGGCCCCGTCCTCCAGAAAACATTTTGAACACAAAGTGAGACGCTCATTGACTCTCAGCCAAGACAAGAAGACTCCAGTCTGCCTATAATGGGATTTAAACAAAGACGGAAGTAGGTTGAAGTAGAAGCCTCGCTGCGCCCGCGTACCCCCTCAATCCTGCCAGCCATTGTTGTCCCTCCGCTGACAGGCGATGTTCGGCGCGTTCCAAGCGCTGTGACAGAATGCTCTATCGTTCGTGTCAGCCGGCCAGACAGGAATAATGTGACTGGACTGAGGAATACGCAATGAGGGGAGAGGTAAGGGCGGAAGCGGGGGAATGAGGCGAGTGGAGAAAATGCATTTATCCTTTGGGCGTATGAATGATATTTTTTTTCCCCCTCGCTGCCCGTCCACGCGCAATGTTGTGCCTCATCGGTGGGAAATGTGCACGTGAATAGCTCTATGAGAGCGGGACGCCAAGAAAGGGGGGGAGGAGAGGTGAGAAAATGGTTTGCTAGCATAAAGTACATGGGGATCGCCTCGAATGCTGCACCACTGCCTGAGCACGACACAAACGCACAACGCCATTTGTCTAACATGCTTGCACGCAGCCAGCTTGACAGCGGGGTCAGGGCGACGTGTTTGTGTTGCTATCGCTTGTTGGTTGCGCGCGCGTTGCTCTGCAGCGCATGTGTGTCGAGGGATCAGCGGCGGCGCCTTTCGCCGGTGTCATCGAACCCGCTGCCTCCCCCCATTCTCTCTCTCTCTCTCTCTCTCTCTCTCTCTCTCTCGCCGTCTCATTGGCACCGGGCTCGTCTCTCTGCGGAGGTGTGTGCGCGTCCAGCTGGTGTGTGTCACGCTCCGCCGCTCGGTGCTGTTCGGTAATGGCCACGGTGGCCGGCGGAGCAGCTGGACACGCACGCGTAGTCTGACACACACCGGGCGCACGCGGCGAGAGAGGAGGCTCGCTATTCATTCCTCTCATTAACATATCGCCTGTCTCCGACAGAGAGAGCGACCAGGTTGTGGTGGTGGTGGTGGTGGTGGTGGTGGTGGGGGGGGGGGGGTTGTCCTGTTGTTTCACCCCAGCGCACCTTCCATGCGGCGTGGGGCGGCTTTCACGGCGAGGACCAGTGGCACGTTTCCATTTCCATCAAACCAGAAAATGCCACGGGAGCAAAGGGCTGAGCCTGAACTTACAATTGCTGGAGTGCGGCCTAAACTGCCATTTGTAACAATACAGGCGCGGTCACAAAAGCTCTGTAAACAAATCCATCTTGGTTACCTGTTTTTTTTCCCCCGTTCCTATAACGAGCTGATGAGCGGCCGGCGGCGGCCGTCTGATGTCAGTCAGCTTGTCGGAGCAGTAAATCTCACCGTGACTTTCTGATGTTCACACTTACGCATTTCAATATCTATTACCAATACACTGCATCATGAACCACAAAACATACAGCGCAGTGGGTTACGGCTCCGTTTTGGCCACCGGCCTCCGTGCTTTAAAAGGTTACTGGCTGTAGAATCACAGCAGCGTTGGGGAAGGCAGCGTTTTATGTAGCGTTTTATCCGTGTCCCCGTTTAATTCAACAGCACGCTTTTTAATATGCGCTGCTTTAACCATAGGGAACAGAAGAAACGCCCGGCCACTTTGTTTGTGGACCCTTTGCTTTGGTTCCCATCGGCTCCCATCAAAAAGTTGGCAGACGGCGGGGAGTTCTGGCGAGGTGCACGGAGACTCCAGTGTGTGCAGCGCGGTCAGGTTGTGTCGAGGCCTTTGTTTTTCGAGCGCCCAGGTCTGCACAAACACAGGCTTAGTTCCACATGAAGGCGGTCGGATTTGTTAGGGATCATTTCCTTCCCAACTGCGCACTGACTTGTGCTAGACGGCCTGTATCTCTGTCTTTCTGCCCCGTCTAACGGCATCTCCACTAGCATCTCCACTAACTGCTCTTGATTTGCAAGTGACATTTACTACTACATCCTACATCCAAGTCTTTATTAACAGAGTTCCTTGGCTGTAAAACCTTTGCACCTGTACATATACTGATGGATGAACATCCACCTGCAAAGCTTGATATTGACACCTGGCATCTAATTTACGTGACTGACAGCTGTCTATCTGTCACAGTACCTGCCTGTTTACCACTGGTGGGAACTGTAGAATCAGACTAAAAAACACTGTTAGCTTAGCTCTAAACCTAAATTTCCAAATATCATCATCATCATCAGTCATGAATTTCAACATGACTATGAAAACGATTTAAACAGGAACGGAAAGATGAGAAGAAAAACAACTCTGCTGTGGAAACGGAATCTCTGACTGTGTTGACAAACTTCTGAAACATCTGACTTTGGGAATGATGGACAAAGCTCAGATCCGGATCATATTTCACATGAAGTTCATAGGCACGCACGCACTTCTCAACCACATAATGGCATTTTCTAGCCCCTCTAACCAGCACAACTAACCTTTCCTTTAACCCCAGGGTTTGGCAGAGATTGATGGGAAGCGCAGCATAATCAAATGGTAAGAAAAAGGGTGAGAATGGGTGAGATAGGTGAAGTACGATAGGAAGAATTTAAAAAAAAAGCATAGAAGGAAAAGAAAATAGAATTTACTGTACAGTATAACAAAATTTCAGAAGTTTGAAGAAAAGTATAGAAGAGGCTTGAGTGATTAAAACATGAGCAGGGGCAGAAAGACAGAGAGAGAGGGCGAAGGATAAAAATGAAACAAGCCGAGCACGCGGTACAGTAGCTATGACTAAGCAAGCGAGATGTGGGCTTCGAAGACAGAGGTGAACCCGTCTTGGAGCAGAGCAGAAAGAAAATCAACAGAGGTGGACAAGGTGGAGGAGGGAACGAGGGCAAGGAACTTTGGAACGCTACGTAAATATATGTTTTTGAAGTGTAATATTCATGGCGGTGGAGACTGGAGCGCATACAGTACAGCGGGAACATAGTGTAACCTGTCAAACCCACTTACCCAGTCAGCTGCTGTCAGTCAGACTGGCTCAACTGGGATTGTTATGGTTCCAACCGCTTCCACTCACCGCCTGCACTTCTGTTGTAATCCAGCTTTGCGAGTCTATAATGATACGATATTCGCACTGTACTGTGCGTTGACGAAGCTCCCACTGTGCGCATGCATCCCTCCCTGCGCAGCCACAGCTGGAGGATGTACAGTACGGCGTCCCCGTCCCAGTGTGTTCCATCTGCAGCCTTTAATCTGAGCGACGTCATCCGAGAGCCGCACAATTACCCAAACTTTGGGCGGACCGGACCGTTTTACGCCGCTTCAGCATTGTGTGGAGCTGAGGGTCCGTCGCCGCTGGACTCCTGCTTGGCTGCTAGCAGGATATCAACGAGGGGACACAAACCTGACCCCAGCACAGTAGCTCTGCAGGGAAGGCGAAGCCCAGAGCGACACAATAGGCAGAGTTGACCTTAGATGAAGGTCAAAGACGGGGATGTCTCTCTGTCTTCAGTCTCCGCATGGCTTCTTCAGGCTCCGATGCTTTTTCTAACTGCCAACAACTAGTATGGGAACATTGCTCTCTGAAGCATTTGTGGGGGTGTTTTTTCTACGTGCATATTGTCTGATAAAGGTAAATGATGATGATTATTGCAGCTCTATACAGGCCTGTCATGCATCAATCCTTGTTTTGTCGCATCATCAAGTGCAGTTAGACGTTAGAACGAATGACAAATGCACGCGCCTTCCTCACACAGGTTATTAGCAACATTAGAAAACATATGTCACATTTCCATAGCTCCAGAAAACCCAGCGAAAGGATTCACCTCCACAGGATCCTTTCCTGTCAGCTACACAAACCCATTCCTTAATTAGCAATGAAGTATTGGATCAGTATCCTAAATAACCAGAATAGTGTTACTGAGCAATAAGCTCGGCCCCAGCGCCAGCGTGCAGCTCTGACTGAAAGCCATTAAGATAAAATATTCAAAGGTCAGTTTAGAAAAGTGCGTACAGGTGACATTTAGAACCTGATGTTGGATTGATACAGTAAATTAGCGATGACATAATAATTACAGCAATAACGTCCAATTATGTGTGTGTTTTGTCCGCCGAATTCCCCGTTACCGCGGTCACGGCGGCGCTCGCCTCGCGCTGAACTCCCCATTCGCGCCTGAAGACCTCATTTGGATGTTAACACGTCGCGGAGGAAGCGCGACGATGAAGAACAATAGCCGAACAACCCCGTCAGTTTCAAGACAATAGGTGAAATGCCTCTTTTTACGGGGTTCAGGGGACGAAGAGGGGTTTGGAAAAGACGCAAGTCGCAAAGATAGATTGAGGTTCTTAAGATATTGTTTGGCCATAAGACATCATTAAATTCCCAAGAACAAGGGAAAAGGTCCCGGCTGAATGGATTGACCAGGCTGCAGTTGGATTTGACCCCCAATTACTTTTCTATTCCCAGCCATTCCAAGTGGTTTTATGCCTTTCAGCAGCTCCGTATTTACCCAAAAGTCACCACAGTCGTCGTCCCACTTCTCCTGTGTAATCACCAGCCATGCATAAGGAATAAATTGCCTTGTCAGTGGACCGCGTGTCTTCTTCTCCACCGACCGCCATCTTTTCCACATCTCTCTCTCTCTCAGTAGATGTCTCTTTTCTAATCGCTTGTCTCTCTTTTACCCTCCTCTTATTTCTTTTCTCCTATCATTTTGGTTATCATTTCCTTTCCTCGGTGTGTTGCTTGGCTCTCTATTACCCCCCCCCCCCCTTTCGCGCCTCCCTCCTCCTCTCTCCCTGGCTGTGGGGTGATGTATGGTCCCTGTCAGCGCGGGAATCAATGGGACGCCGGTTGTTTTAATTTAGCCCGGGAGCCCAGCGGATCCAGATCCTCAGTGTCATGGAAGAGGGATGGCGGTGGCCTTTCTCTCCTCTGTTTTTACTCTCCTCCCGGTGTCCTCTCTCGCTCGCCGCATTGATCAACACTTAGCTTCCATCGGACGCCGCTCCGCGGAGGCCCGCGCCGTCTGCGGGTCTTGGAGGAGCGGGCTTCACCCCGCGTCGGTTAACATGCTCCGGATTCACATCGGCGCCGATCGATGAGCTGCCTCGCGGCGTTAGACACCTGGCGCTAAAGCAGGTTGGAGTTTGAGTGTGGTGAAACGCTGCCTTAAAACTGCCACAGGTGCTGACAGGCAGACAGGCTGACTTTATTTGGCATGTTTTTGCTACAGTATATTTAAGACTAGTGCCAAGCAACTATGGAGAAATCAGTTCGTTGTGGCAGAAATCCTACTGACAGACATGTAAACAATTGATAATGAACCTAAAGGTTAAAGGTTGGGCAGGATTGATTTGAGTTATGATCCTGCTTTGCTTTGCAGGAAAATGGAAGGAATGCGCAGATCATTGTTACACAAATGGCATTTCAACTGAAAGCCCGAAGACAATCGCTACACAGTTATGTAATATTAGTGGTGAATTAACTTAATAGACATAGAAATCAGTCTTGTCATATTCTGAGCTCCTATTTATTTTACCAAACCAAATACTAGTTTCCTGCTTATTTTACAATGTCCCCAAATTTCAAGTGATATTTCAAAATTATTAAAATGGAGGAACGGCTAAAACAAACATGGGCATGGGTGAAGGTCCATGTTTCAGCTGCTGACGTTAATAAGTTCAAAGGGACCTGGAGCCACAAAGAGCGGCGTGGAGTCAACATGTTCAGATTCGTCCGGAAGACGAAGGCGGGTGCTGTCAGGTGGAAATTAACATGGCGACGCTCGACAAACTGAGGGGGGGGGGGGGGGGGGGGGGGTCGCTGCAGCGGTGAACTGACTGTAGTGTGGATGGGGGCAGCGAGGTGGAGTCGGCCAAGTGTCAGAGAGCACCTGTGCCTCTCCCCAGTCTGCACCACACTCCATTTAACATTACAGCACTGAGAATGTGTCGGAGGGAACCAGGCAGAAGAGCCGTTAACCGTTATTTCAAGCTGTCAGCCTGGATCTGTGTCAGACAATGCCTCGTAGGGCTCCTGCGTTTCCGTGACACAAGAGAAGAAGAGTGTAGGTGGCACATGAGGAGGAGACATAAAGCGGAGCAGATTAGGCGTTATTATGAATTAGACACCTGTCAGTTGCGGGGAACAAAGTAAGCGGCGATGTTGATTCAACGATATGAGGAGCTGAGGTTTGAAGATGGAAAACAAGCAGCGACTCAGTCAGTGAAAACAGCCACAACAACGTGTGAAGGTTTGCATAACTTTAACTGGATCCTTCCTGTTCTGGACGGAGAGTGGATGCATTGAACAGATGAGAGTTTCTTTCTCCTTCCCTTCGGTCGTACGAGCTGCTACAAACACCAGTGGAGCAGATTTACTGATTCCTCTTAACAATCTGGCTCCTTTTTGGTTTCCTGACTGACGAATTCCACCTTTTCAACAAGGCGCCGTGCGGTCCTATCTGAAAAGAAGCATAATTAACACCCTGGAAGTTTCATTCTTCAAAATGTCAGACGAAAAGCAAAGATTAATAACTGCACGGTGCAGAGCAATAACAACAACAAGTAAAAATGAACAGAGTCATTATGGGGCCATTACAGGAGCCGCGACAATTAGGAAATGTGAAAAGTTCATCCGTCAGCGGCGTGTCATC
The DNA here is from genome assembly GCF_900634795.4 of Betta splendens. Classification (NCBI taxonomy): domain Eukaryota; kingdom Metazoa; phylum Chordata; class Actinopteri; order Anabantiformes; family Osphronemidae; genus Betta; species Betta splendens. The sequence continues at coordinate 6,798,891 of NC_040891.2, forward strand.
AGAGCAGCATCGCTCCGCGGAGGAAGCGAAGAGGCCATGGTCTGGACTTCATGGAGTCAGATGCTTTAAAGCATATTTCAGAGCCATGTGACATGTCTAATATCTGAGGCTGTCGAGAGAGAGAGAGAGAGAGAGAGGATCGCATTGGACAGAGACCTGAACAAAAGGGCCCGAGGCAGCAAGATGAGAGAGTGTCCTGCTCTCCTCATCTTTGATTTGTGAAACATTCGGCATCATATTCTTGGTTGAATCACATGATCCTATCAATGCTGTAGCTAAACAAGTCATCGCCTTTACTTTAGTGCCAACATACTGTAATTGCTTCAGTTCAATTCACGGGCATCAGCGTGTGTCCAGGAACAAACAACTCCTCCATCAAATGCACAATGAACTCAACCTCACATTCACTACACTCAGTTTGTCTCTGCACTAAACTGAACTTCCCTGTTGTGGCGTCCGTTCTTTAATCCCGGCTGAGATCACGGATTCCAGGATGTGGAAAATTGGTGTAACAGATGAAAGTTAAACCGTCACTGCCGGTGGAGGGAGAATGAGCGCGCCCGCTGAGTGCAGAGGACGGCGGCGCGCTGCAGCCCGCGCGCGCAAAAACAGCCGGCGAGTACAAACGCGTCGAGGAAGCGCGATTCACATTCAGGATCGATGCGCGGCCGCGGCGCTCGCGTCCGACGTGGTAAATGTTCCACAGAGGCCGGTGACGGCTGGGTTTTCACCGAATCATCCTCTCGTCGTTAACCTGCACAGTTGACTGGGAAAAAAAAAACTTTACGGAATTCTGAATTCCATGAAGTGACGTGTTAAAGAGAAAAAAAAAAACAGCGAACGGAACGCAATGATCACGCTGGCTTTGTTTTTTCTCCCCCAAGACGGGGAGAGTACCTGACTTCGTAGCGTTGCCATGGAAACGGGGACACGGGAGGGTTGCGGATGCGCGGATGTGCACGCACGGCCGGTCACACAAGAGAAAGTGCACTATAAGTGGAAAGAGAGGCCGGAGGAGGGGGCGTGGGCCGCCTGACATTTCAAGTAGAGTTCCAGCTGCCGTGTGGAAATGTCATATTATTCAGGCGGACACATCTATCAAAGTCAGGACGAGTTTCCTAACAGTGGACGGTAAAGGAATTATCACTTCATTACATCACCCCCCGTGTCTCTGTTGCTCTTTACATCTGCCTCTCTTCTTCACACGTAGCCCCTTTGGACTATGATCTGATATTTGTTCCTATTTATAGCCTCAGATCCCTTGAGCAATAAACTGGAAAACACCGGAAAGCACTTGTTCTCACTTATAACATACAAAACCCATCTGACGAGCCCAGAAGGCTTTTTCAACACATGGGAGAAGCGTGTAGGTGGGGACGCACGCACGCACGCACGCACGCACGCACGCACGCACGCACGCACGCACGCACGCACGTCAGGAGTTCCAGGAAACAGACGCCGGGTCGCGGATTCAGAGGAGGATGAAGACAAAACAAGCATCACTATGAAAAACGGAAATAGAAAAGGAGACGCGTATGTTTAACGCTCCATTAGCGTGTGGGGAAATTTGGAAGGAAGTCGTTACATCGCGTCCCAGAAGGTTTGCAGAAAATACGTAGCATCCATCAACCGAGAGTCAATCAACCTACCGAGATTCTATGGGACACATTTAAGTGATACTGGGAATAACGGGAGACTGGTGAAGAAACTCCCTCCGCATCTGGATAGACAGTTCTGAACACAGCGGGTTGAGAGTGCGAATCCCCGCTTTACTTTCGCCTCTCGCTCGCCCTTTTCTGGCCCATCGCTCGCTCGCTCGCTCTCTGGCCTGGTTCTCGCTCCACTTCCTCGCGCGCGCTTTAAAATGCCGCTAATGTGAACAACATTATTGCACATTCCCTCGCGTTCGAGCGGACAAAGAGCCGGGGGCCTCCGCGCGGCGAAGAGGTGAGGGAGACAAATAACAGCTCAGGCGCGAGGACAATGCGCGCATCGAGCGATAGACGGGGGATATTGATTCTGCCTCCCGCTTATTAATAACACCGAGACACTTTTTAATTTCAGAGAAAACACGGGAGAACCGCATTATCCGCCCTCCACACCTCGGGTGATCTTTTGCGAATGAGACGCGACTCCTCGCCGTGACGGGCCGGGCTCGTCCCCGCCGCCGCCAGCGGAGCGCCGGGGGAGGAGGACGGCGGAGCAGCCTCCCCTCACCTCCGCCACCCTTGGCTCCTCTCACTCGTGGGCCCACAGCGCGTTTCCCAAACGGAGATGCTGAGGAAATAGCGAGTGGGATCGGTATTAAAACAAGCTAGAAGACATTTAAACGCGTGTGAAAAAGATCAGATATGAATCGTGTAAAGAATAAAAGCCCCACGGTCCAGTTTGGCGCCCGGCTCCTTAAACTGCCTCGCATCCATTGGTTTCCAGGGTTTACAGCTCATCCCGTCTCACAACATTCACGAGTGTTTACAGCTCCTGGACCTGAGGGACAACTTAAGCATTAACATGCCTTTGGGGAGGTGTTAGAGGCATCGGCAGCAAATTCCCCCCCTCGAGCTCGTAACAAGGCGACCCACTAAACCGCCAGCGCGGCGCCGGAGCGGAGGCAGAGCGTGATGGCAGAGGAGGAGGAGGATGCGTTGTCACGGTAACCAGCACAAAGGCGAGGCCAGGCTTTACAGCAACACAGAGGATGTCGTAATACGGCGGTCGCCGCCATTGAGCTGACTTTGAACGGGGTGTCATTTAGCGGCGGCCCCTTAAGCGCCGGACCGGTTCCCGTGACCCGCATCAGGCAGCGCAGAGGGCTCGTACATCAAGCCACACGTCGTGAGGGTCACGGGGACAAGCGGCCCAGTGCATGTCACTGTCCGTGTCACCAACACAACACGGAGGCGAGGCTGTTTTTCACCGGGAGGTGAGCGTGAAGTGGAAGAGGCAGGCGTGAAAGATTGTGGTTTTGACCCCATGAGCCAAACCACCAACTATGTTCCCTTCAAAATAAAAGCAATCCGACGCATTTATTAAAAGACTCGTTTTTCCGCGCGATGAGGCGCCAGGACAGGGACCGAGCAGAGAGCAGCAGGCGCGTGTGACTATGATTAGACTGTACATTAAACAACCCATCATTAGCTACAATGACTAATTACCTTTGATGTCACGCTAAGAAAACGCGGTGTTGTGATTCCTTTTCAGCAGCATGCAGATGAAGCCATAGCATGTTATTATAACGGCTTCTGTTTGGAAATGCAGGCTCCCCGTTGAGTTAATTGACGGGAAAGAATAAACGAAATATTTTCCCCAATGCGCTGTCCATTCGACTACACTTTAATGTACACAGTAATGACTGTAATTACAAATACGTCCAATTCTTCTCTGCGTAGAGTGACTTTTTAAAGCAAACACAATTACTGTGGTGTTTATTTGGAGGCTGACTGAGCATGAGCCCAACTCATTTCAGGGCGTTTAGAAGAAGACGTTTAGCGGTTTTTAACTACGCTCCGCTCCGCACGCTCCCTAACTGGTTTGACTGGCCCAGGTTCTGTGGGCCGGCTCATGTGGACGTCTGCGCAGGAGACGGATCCCATGATCTCCTATGACGGCTGCTCCATAAACCGTAAAAATACAAAATATTATTGTAAAAAATATGGATATAAGGAAAGACACAAATAACTGCTATTATAAATGTCAGCTGCCTATTAAACGGACATTTGTGACAAGTGTCATTTGTGTCTATAAAGTACAATTATAAAATCACTGTATGCGCATCATGTCTGAATAAGAACTTTTATATATATATATATATATAAACTATAAAGAAAAACAAGTGGACCTCATCCACTAAAACTATGGATTCTACTTCCGCTCTTTGCTATCAGCATGATTTAGATTGATTTATTCATTTTATGACTTATTACCTCTTATCTTTGTGCATCTTGACAGTATCCTGGGCTCAGAGGAGGACGACTTCAGTGGGTGTTGGATTAACTACTGGAAGACATAAATGTAGCTACTGTAACAGGTAGGTTTTAGTTGGGCTTTTCCAGTCTGTGCAATGGACAAATCTAGGATCCAAACTGTCCTAAATATGAAATCTGGGAGTAAATACTTTCCTCAATCCAAACTTAAATCCAAACTGATCCTGTCACTGTGTGCCGAGATAAAAATACTTATTGAAGCCACGCCGGTGTGTCTCTCAGCCAAACCAGAGACATGCGGATTAGATCAAATACACACTAATATAATACCAGAAATAAATGACTCCAGTGACAGCTGTGGGCTAAATACTAATGTTTAAATACAAACAGAACCATACAAAGTTCTACAAGTCGTGAGCAGTTCAGGCGCATTCATGCACAACGCGGACACAAACACTGTGTCACCCTCAGTAATCTGCATGTCGCTGCTCAAGCCCAGACTCACACAAGCTGCACAAATACAGAAAATGTGTCTGCATATCAACCATAATACATTATATATACTGTAATAATTCAACAAAACTGTACTCTTGTCTTCTTCCTCTCCTTTTCTCCACCAGGGTGAGAAACAGTATCTCGCCTGTGGAGAGCGGTTACTGAAGCTCTCCCACAGATCAACACAATAACACCAACATTAGATTGCACTGACACCCATAAGGCTGCAAGGCAGCAGCATTAGGCTGCACCAGTAAATGACTCAGCTATGTCATAGTAGCTATCGCATAATAGCAAAAGCAGAGCTTCGACAGCTTCACTGGTGCAGGTTTCCGTCGGACAAAAATCATATTCACGGTGCACGTGCGAGTTCAGCGCATTCGCATTGTCTGCTATCGGTGAGAACCAGTCCTGTTCTGAGAGGAGCCCTTTTGAAAGTCCTCCGTCTCTGAGTCTGTTGTGTTTGAAAGTAATTTCAAACTCCCATTTGTGCTGTAGCAGAGCTGCTGATGAGGCAGGAACCCCAGCAGCTGCTGCAGGACGCTCGGCTCCAGGCCGAGGCCGGACATAAACGCCATTAAAGGAGCATACGCAGCGTTTTGTTCTTCCTTCATATGTGGGACTCAGTTCTATAAATCCTTGAAATCTTTGTATCATGGGTTCAACTTGGTCTCCATCATCTGCTGAGAGATCCAGCAGCTCCCAAATCAGCCTCGCACCCATGACTAGCAGATGAAGTCGTCCACAGGCTGCTGTGTTCTTCACCTTTCCGACAAAGCCTGGATCAAAGCCACACTCCTTTTTTTAGCTTCTTCGTAAAAAAAAAACCTTCTTCACATAAACAAACAACAAGTGAGAGCTGCTCACAGCTTCGCCGGCATCTGCAGGTCAGAGGAAGGAAAAAAACCCCGTCTGCGGCCAGTTATTCTAGGAAACTAATTAAAGGGCTGTTTAAATGCATATCAGCTAATTGCTTTATGAGGTGCCAGACACATGAAATGCTGACATTTAGCTCAACACATAATTGATAAGTCGTGTGTTTTATTTTATGAGTTCATGCATAAAAAAAAGTCCTGCTTTTAATTAAAAATGTATTCAAACTATTTCTAACTCCACTGCTATTTATGATTCGCAGACAATGTAACCTAGCAACTTCGTGATAACAGCCCTAAAAGTCAAGGATGTTAAAAATTATGCCTGTCAGCGTGTTTTATTCTAGAGGAAGTAATTAATGCAGTTTTAAAGGATGGCTCCACCTGGTTTTAACCAGGTGTGTAGAGGGCGCTGTGGGGTCCTGCACAACGCCTGGAGAAACCCCCCCCCATGTCACCGTTAACGGATGGAAGCCGTGGAGAACTGGATCACTCATGTGTCATCAGCGAATGTCAGGGGGGTAACAGATGGGTGAGGTGTAGACAGCGGGGGGGGGGGCAGCTCTGGGTGTGTGATGTCCTCAGGTGGGTCAACAGCAGTCATTTGAAAAAGGCCCCTTCGCCACAGACATCAGGGTGACAGGCTTGTGGTTACTGGAGGGTTTCATGGAGAGGGACAGTATGGTTGGGGGGGTGAGTGGTGGTGGTGGGGGGATGCAGTAAATCCACCTGAGCACAACTACAGTCACTCGAGCTTCAGCAGCCATTGCTTTTTAACTTTTCAAAGATTAATGAGGCTCCTGGAACAACTTTCTTCTGGTGAGGGATCCAATAAGAAAAGAACTAGTTAATTAATCAGGACATTTATCACTTCTGTAAACATTTAAGTCAGTACAGGAGCCGTGGTGTTACACTTCTGTGGGCGAGAAGCTGGATGACTGCAGAAAATGATCTTTTTTATTGTAATGGCATTTTACAGAAATACTAATCAGGACGACGTGAATATTGTTTTAAGGCGACGCTCGCCCCCACAGTTAAAAGGAGATTTGTTCAGCGATGGCGAAGGCAAGTGAGTTTTATTTGTAAAGGCATTACCAAGAAATATGAATATCCCCTGAAAATGGGAGAAGCAGTCAAGCATTTATCGTGGTGTTCTGTTCCCTGGCTTTTGTGATGGCTCGGCTTTGATGCAGCGTTAGCAAAGCGGGAAGTGCTAATGTGGCAAAACCTGCAGATTAATAGTTGAAATAATGTACTTTTGTTGAGTTATGCATATGCGTAAAACCCAATATTAAAAGATGAAACATCCATAAAGAGACAAGCTTTAGAATTAACATTAAGGCGACGTTTTATCACAGTTCTGTTTATCTGATCTGTTTTATGAGCCCAGAACTTTATTATTAAATTGTTATTTTCTTTACTTTTGGATAAATAAAAGTCTGTGAGCTTCTCCTTTGCTGCTTCTCTCACTGTTACTGATTTAACACGGGGCCATATGTGCCATACAGGTGCCTCCTAAATACAACGCATGCTGCAAATTTTAATTACACAGCCACTCGCAGGTTGTAATCTGAAGTGCTGCCGAGATCCTTCGCAACGCATCAGCTGTGACACGCACACGCGCGCCGCAATTCAAATCCAATTACCCCGGTCGGGGCGGTTCACGGGCGGGATCAGAGGACGGGGATGGAGACGGAGGAATCTATTCCTGAACTACTGTGGGCTGGCTCCACGCGGCACACAGAGGCGCTTTAAGTGGGATCAAATAATATTTCCCCTCCCGCTCGAGTGAGTCGGGGGGGGGGGGCTCTGAACACAGCCCTCATTTTATTCAGGCCACTCTGCAAGGCTTCGAGCCGTGGGAGAAAAGAGATATGAAAAGAAGGTGACGTGAGATTGTGGCGCCAACGTGTTTGGCTGCGCGGCGCTGATAGCATTTATGTTGTGTATTTGATTCCCTATAGGTCTGATTAAAGGTTAGGGAAGGGGCCACACTGTACGCGGAGGTGTACACGAAGGCAAAGAGTGAGGGATAGTAAAGAACATGAAGCATGAACGAATGCGGCATGAAATCACGTATTATAAAATGAAATAACTGTAGCGCTGCACAAACACAACTCGCTGCTGTTTCAAGATTTCTACATAATATACAGAAGTGCATCTGATCCCTTAGCTGCGATTTTAACCGGGGGGCCCGAGAACGGAGGAGCGGATTCACAGCAGGGGAGGATGGAGAGCGAAGAGAAACCAGGCGAGAGGAGAGAAGAAGAGGAAGAATGAGGGCGGGTGAGGCCTGGCTGATTGCCCGGAGACGCGGCACAGCTTGAGGAATACTAAGTGGACTCTGATTCCGGGACCGGCTCACGGCCCGTCGCTGTAGGGGCCTCCTCCCTGCGGACCCCCCTATCTCACCGTTAGACTCCTTTTTAGTGCCGCGTGCGTCATCTTTGACGTGAATAATTCCTCACTTTACCAGCTTCATCTCCAGTGGCTGAGCTAAACAACCTACTTGACTGGACTTCTGTTCACGATGCCCATAAAAAGGAAGTGAAACAGAAGCTTCTCGAGGGCTCAAATTAATGTCAGGACCCCCCGAACACACACACACAGATGAAACAAATGGCTGAGGTGCAGGTGGGAGGCGCCACCCTCATTTGGACTTCTCACTAGTGACCGCCGCTGGACAGTTGGAGGTCAAAAGGACGACTTGGCCGTCTCATTACCACGGCAACCGGCGGATGAAGGCGCATCATGACTCCTCGCCTCCCTGTCAGTGTGTCCCCTAGGCTCCCGGCGTGCGTTCTTAAGGGATGAGTCCATGCTCAACATCGAGCGGGGCCCAGGCCTCGGGCTTGTGGGTCCCTGGGTGTGCGGAGAGCGGCCGCAGTGGATTGCATTAGCCTAAGCCCGGCGCTACAGCGTGCCAGTGTTTCGAGAAGCCCTTGACAGCGCGGAGAGGCAATTCACAGCGACTAAATGCAGGCTCCCATGTTATGTGGAGAGCCCGGTGGAGAGAGCTCGGTGGAGCCAAAGGAAGCGTCCACGAGTCCTTTACCTCCGCTCGGGATAAATCGCCCTCCACGTGTCAAAGACCACTTGTGTTTCATCCGGGCCCGTGCGACGGGGGCCGACGCACTCCGCGGATCGGCCGTGCCAGGATTCCGGGAAACGGACGGCAAGGGCATTTCGAATGGACGGCCATCTAACGCCATTGTGGAAAGAGAGTCTCAAAAGAGCAGCGCGCCTGTTCTGCCGGCGCCAAGGAGCCGAGCCAGAGCTGAAACACTGGCAACGCCGATCATTTAGGGATCTGATCCATAGTAGCACATTTGAGGATACATTGTTCAGTCAAACATCAGAAAACGAGGCGGCGCTTTAGAAACTCTATACAGCTCAGTTCACACTACACTCATCTACTGTACAATATACAGAGGATCAGGTCGGATTCTCGCTGGCGCCCACCACAGTGCTGTCCCCCGACCCGAACCCTCTCATCCATCAGTCTGCTCCGGCCTGAGCGTCCTCACCCAACAGCCGGCCAACAAACCCTGTGGGACGAAACCATCTGTCGGCTACAGACGACGGGCATCGGGACACGTCGCAGCCATTAGAGCAATGCACTTCTGCTGTTCTGTGTCCGAAGCCCGAGACGCCACCGCCGCACGCTTTGCACCCGTTCACCTTTTCACCGCGTCAAGGTGAGACGCTCCCGCAGTGATCCCAAGCTGCCTCGCGTCGTCACCCTGCTCACATCGATCCATGTTCCAGGAGCTTTCACGATATGGGCCCTGCTTGTTTTTTGACTTTGTGTGTTAATCTCACTCTTTCTGACCCTCTTGTTACACTCACTTGAAAGAGCGGACCATCTGATCTGCCTGTGCTCTGTCGTTCCAAATTAGAAGCGATGACTTCAACGTGTTATAACATAGGGGGCGTTGCTGCCACCAAGCTAAAGCACACGGCAGGTATTTGATAGCTGCTAGCATGGATCCTTCCTCCTCTGGGCCCTCGCTGGCTTCTCTGCGAGCTCCTGCCCCCAGCTGTCGATCAGTAGAACACCGCAGCTGCAGGGATACTGATTCCTGCCTGCAGACGGAGATAAGCGAACAGCCACGGGGCGGTGGCCAGCTGGCGTTGCCCACACATGACCATCTTTGTCTCCAGGTCCATCTAGTCCAGATAGCATCAAGTCATTCCTGTGGTCGGCCATTCTTATCTGCAACCAGGTCCCCTTATCATCTTGTGGCATATGTAGGCACAGTATTAAAAACAAAACATTGCTCAACACACTCAAAACGTTGTTTCTTTGCCAGGAGTTTGCAAACGTGGTTGCAAAAGCAAGTGATTGGACACCTTCATCTCTAATCGCCGTCATCATCCTACAGGTATTATTAAGAAAGGAGATCCTTTGAAGCAGCTTCTCCCGGAGAACTAAAGAATAGCATAGTGAATCATCAGTGTGAACGTGAAAGGGAAGTGTGGAGCGCTCCTCGTTACTCATGCGTCTCCAGTCAAAAACTCGCAGCGGAGCTCTCGGCGCTGCTCTTTTGTGCGACTCGGCCGTATCAAACTTTGGCGGGCTCGCCGCTCTGAGCATGTGAAACGCGCTAATCTCCCGGCGCTGTCAGGAACACGCGATGGCGTGTCCTGTCTCGGCCGTGAACGTCAAGCGAAGGGCGCCACTGACAGGGAGGCTCCTGGTGGACGCGTTCTCAGTCAACTTGAAATCTTCCTCCAACTCATATCTGTCCACTCCTCTTCGTGTCGCCCAGTTATTTGTCAGCGGGGTTTCTCCTCCGGCCAGTAGTGACACACCAGTACCGCAATTTAATTACCCACAAACCTCTGGGAAAAATAACCAGGAGGCAGTGTAATCACGCTGACTCTCCTGCCGTGGGTAATGTGAAAGCCCCTTCCTCGCTTTTACTCTGTCGCCAAGCCTCTTGTCCTCGGGATGAGCTCCTCTTGTTTGCTCCCGTCTGACCTCTCACGCTTCGGAGAAAGTTCCAGTTGGTGGCCTCTCTCCAGGGTGACTGATGGGCAGACTCATCCACACTTAATTACCCACAAACCCCCTCGGAGGACTCGCATCGTCCCCTTTTTTTGTCGCTCGGCTCCGGAGTCACAGGCTGGACCATTAAAACACACCCATCTTCATCCGGTTACATAACAAAACCCATTTTTGGAATATCCACTCGGGAAGAGGATTGACATTAGCATAAATATTGCTCGAAGAAATAATCACTTTGAGTTGACATTCCCCCTATGGTTATTCCAATGCAACACAACTTCAAACCCAAAAAAAATGTTCCTCTTATACTCTCAGACAGACAAGCGGGCGTCTGATTGGTCACAGTTAAGCTCGGCTGCTTCTGGGTAAAAGAGTTCGTCATGCCCAGCACCCAGAGTGATATTAGGAAAACACTATACTGCAAATCAAAGTCGTCCTCGTCCACAGACGGCCTCGAAGCAGCACACGCACGAAACGCTCGGATCAATTTGAAAATTTATTTTCATATAAAAACACACTATGAAAACATTAGAGGGCTACTTTGTACAATCCTATGTATAAAAAGAACACAACTGAGGGAGAAAAGGAACCGGAGGGGTCTTCTTTATTAAATCAACTAGAATGTCGGATGGTTGTAGCAGTCAAAAGTTGAAGGGAGGAGGTGAAGGTGAGTGGAGAATATTTCTGAGCTGTTCTTAGTCTGTCTTTGTTTACTTTGTTTAATAAAAAGGAAAACTAAATGACATACTGTCATAGCAACATGGTTTTCTTCTGGGTCCTAAAGGAATAGCTGGGGAATGATCCGAGGGCGCGGTGGCACATTCATATAATCAGCCTCGCGTGTTCATGGGTTTAAACATACAGGCCTCACAGAGCCAGAAACTCTCACAAAAAAATAAAAGGAAAAGAATAAAAAAAAAAACAACTCACGCTTCTTTTCGTTCTTTCAAGTCCCATTTGCAGTTACCATGGGAACGTGTCTTGGCGGAGAATTCGTTCCCTGAAAAATGCTCAGTTTTATAAATTAGGATAAACTAATTTGTCTGCGTAAAGGTCGAGTCTGTTCCACCTGAGACTGATGTTTCGGCGGCGGCGGGACGACGCCCACTGGCTGCGCGGCCCCGGCTTCGCTCCGCGCCGGCGGTCTGGGCGCCGAAGGTCAGGCGGATGTGACCCCGGCCTGGCAACCGGAGGTCGGACTCATCTCCCACCACGGAGGGACGTGGGTTCGCCTATCAGCTGATTAGCTTGAAAGGTTAGCAGGGCCGCACTCTTGTCTCACCATCTGCGCTGTGCTGCTCTACTACCACATTAGGGATCTTTAAACAGATGGTTCGAGGGCTGCATTCGAAAATGTCAGGACAAATCACCATCCCTGGATAATTACTGTTTTGACCACTCACCATTCTTAATCTGCATCTCTGCCTGCCTCTAGCTCCATCGCTGTATATATTTTTGGATCTCTCTTTTTCTTCTTCCCGGGCTGCCATTTTCTCCCCTCTCCCCTAAATTGTCTCGCATCTCTTTCTCCAGACTGTTAGATTAATGGAAGCAGCTCCGAACATAGACAGAAACGTTATCGAGCCATCTATTGAATTCATCCTGCACTCTGACACTCTCTCACTGTCGCCGTGTGGAACTGACGCGCTAATGTAGCAACAGCAGGAAGCTGGTCATCCTCTTGTAGCGACTGAAGTACGGATGTAGAATATCAAGCAGCCGCCATCGCCACTGGCGTTTTTCCTTTTTTTTTATTCTTTGCTATTTCCTCTCTCCGGTCTGTCACCTTGTCGTCTTATAACCTCTGTGACTCTCCCTGTTTTTCTATTTCGCTCCCACTTTCCGCAGCTGCTGTGCTCACAATCACACGGAGAGGGATCTACGTGGATGAGGAATTATACATCTGGCCTCAGCGCTAATGTGGGATTTCATGCCTCCCGGTGGCATGACATCGCTCGGGCTGAAAAAGAGCCTCATAGAAAAGGAGGAAGAAAAACAGGGTTGTGGTGTCAAGTTGTACGTGATATTGGACTAAAAATCCTCCTATAACTTGACGCTGATAATGTATGTGCATAAACTAACCCAATCAATCCAAAGGTTTGCATTTATGTGGAATGAGAGATGCTCAGAGCAGCGACTAGCAATGCAATGACTGATATTTCCCTTGCTTTCTGGCAATGCCGAGAACGGACTCAGACGCTCCAATTTTTGAAGGCTTTTATCTCAGAGCAGTGGGTGCAATCTCTGCATGATGATCACTATCCTTCTTTTCCCTCATAGGTGGAAAACACGCAGCACGCGTTACGTCGGCGAGCAGAGCTGCGTGCCGAGCGTGTCCTCAGTCATTTGTCCAAAGTTGCACATGGGTTAATTTTCAAAAGGAACAACACAGAATAATAAAAAAACAAAAAACAAAAACAGAAACATGCACAAACCAAGCGATGAATTCTTTATGGCCAGAGAACACGACTCAGTCGAAAGCGATTTGTATTAGTCATGTTTTTTCATTAAAAATTTCAAGCCACAGCGGAGAACTGTTTATTTTCGAGTAAATAATAGGAAATATCACAAAAAGGGGGAATATTGATAATGTTGACACGGAGGAAGTGAGAGGAAGGTTTGGGATGGATGGGACTGCTGGACTGGAACCTGAAAAAGCAAAGATGGCACGTATCAATGAGCTGCACCCCCCCCTCCCCCTTCACCTATCCATCCAAATGATGAAAAGAAAGAGAGAGTAAGAGACTGGATGCTTTCGTCATCCATTAAAAGGGAAGAGGAAATAAATGAAAGCAGGATGCTGGGGGTGGGGGGGGGGGGGGGGGGGGGGGGGGGGTACAAGAGTGAGATTATTTTCTCCTTGCTATAAAAAGATCTCAGTGGTGCAGAAATATTCTTCTTCTTCTTCTTCGTTTTTTTAACCCCCCGCAAATCATCAAACAAACAAAAGACTTTTTTTCTCCAGAATAAAATCAAGACATTTTTCTCAGAAATAAGTTTTTGATAGTTTTTTTTTTTCTCCAAGTTCTTTTAAAAACGTTCCTCAGTCACGGACGTGTCGATTCCCTGTTCTTCCTTTTCAATAGTCTCTGCGAAAATATAGAGTAGAAGAGTCTTCTTTCCACGTGTGTCCTCTGTAGCTGTAAACAAATACAGTATGGGATCCGACAGAGCACGTTGCAGGACACTGGGAGGAGTGTGTGAGAAAAAAAAATCATGTAGTAATTGTATGTATAGACTTTCAGAGGTTCAGTACGGCTGTGTGCGTCTGGATCTGGGCACAGGCATGTGTTTCGGAGGGAGGGTGTCTTCACACTTCAGTCTGGAAGTCTCCCTCCGAGGAGTCGGGCGTGTTAGCAGACGAGGAGTCCCAGTTCTTATTGTGCAGCTCCATTCGGTCCTTCTGCTCCCCAGGCACGATGGACAGCTCGGGGGTCATGGTTTTGAAGCTGTCCCAGGAGGTTTGGTCCTCTGGGGTTGACTTGTCCTGGTGGAGGGAGAGAGAGAGGGAAGGAGTTGTGTGAAGGGAAAGCAGAGGACGGAGTGTGGATTTGGACTCTCACAACGCGGACAAAATAAAACACATGAAATAATGTATTTAATAGAAAAAAAGCATTAATATAACCTCAGCATTTATACCCAGTCACTTCCAGGTTATGAACCAGACATTAGAGCTACAGTAGGTCTTTGGTTTAGTTTGACTATTCGCTTATTTACTTGCATTCAACTTTTATAGCACATTATTTGTATTAACTGCACAACAACCTAAAGACATGAGAAACCGAGACGTTGCATGAAATCTCCACTGCGGAACGTCATGTGTGTGACGTGCAGCTGCTTCCATTTTGACCCCAGGGCACTTCGCGTGGCTTAACAAGGTTTACCTGCACAGTCACAGCTTGGTGACCAGCTCTGCTCTCATCATTACCAGAATTAGTGGATTGAACCACTTCATTAAACTCTCGCTTGTGTCCAAATTATCTCATCACGTTAAGGCCTATGTTTCTCACCATGTGCCCAAATATCTGCCAATTACTTCTGATTAGCGAAATGTTATCAGAACAGAGAGAAACAAGGGTAAAGGTAGAGCTTGAAAACGTTGTAGTTGTAGTTTTAGCTTGAATAAACATTTGCAGATAGAAACATAAGAACAGAGAGACTGAATATGAGCCTAGCCCTGTCATCCTTACACATACTTTACCATTTAAAAAAACTACAAAGCAGCACCACACATACATACTGTACATACATTACATGTGTATATATTTCACCTGTCTCTGTCCTATTCGTTCCCCCCCCTTTAACTTCTAAATTAAATCATGAAAAGCACAAACTACGCGGCTGCCTGTGCTCCGCCGATGAGCCCGCCACGCATGTAAAATAAATGGAGGGGTTCGCTAAAAGTGGGATTAGAGGTGGCTATTATGCGTCAGATAAGGGCTATTATTCAAATCAAACTCGTTATCCGGTGGAGATAATGATTGCACTGATAGGAGCTGGGAAAAGGCATGAGGGATCGCTGGGCCCGGTGAGTCCTGGTGGAGCGAAACACGCGTAGACAATAAAAGCCAGACAGCCTGGTCGGGGGTCCCGGGCGGAGCGGAGCTCTCTGGACTTCATGGAGCTGAATAATCGCGCTGGAAATAAACATTCAGGGGGGCGAGCGCTGAATATTCATCGCCGTCTCCGGCACGTTTTCCGGAGAACGGGCTCTTGGAGGGGCGGGAGCGGAGCAGATGTGCTCACCTCAACATCTGGGCCCGTATTGGAGCGCGCTTCCTCGAACTCATCACCGCGCGCCAACTTTCCCCTCACAGCTTCTTTTCATTTTTGTTTTCGCCTCCTTTCTTCTCCGCGATCTCACCTCCGCTTCAATGCTGCAGCTCCTCCGAAGCAGTCATACGTAAATCACTGTGAGCTGTTCACACCCTCAATCCCCGTCTGTGTCTTTATCAGACATGTCGCGTCTAGCGGATCTCCAGCAGCACGCCGCTCCCGCTCCCGTTGTCGCCGGAGCGCTAGGGGGCAATATCTGCCTGATTATCATTCTCCCTGCGTCACAGCCTGACAGTTGGTAGAATGAATACAAAAGGCATAATCTGGGAGCCAATTTGCATGCTAAACGCTGGCGAAGGGACATTTTGTAATGCAGGAGTGTGGGTAATGCTGCAGTTAAGCCCAACTTTATCCCTGGAAGAGGAGGCCAAAGCGATTGTGCTGCTTCCCCCAGAGTTCCCATCCCCTCCTGCCATTTCCCACTGCATCCGCTCCCCTGCTCGCCCCAAAGCGCCATCTCATCCCTCACTCTCTCTCTCCCTCTGCTAAAAACCCCCCCTCTACTTACACTCGAAGAGTTCCTTTCACCTCCGGCAGACGAAATGCTCCATCGCTTTTCCCTCTGTGGCGATGAAATGGGAGGGAGAAGAGACAGGGGGGGGGGGGGGGGGGGGGTGACGAGAGAGAGAGAGAGAGAGAAGGAGAAGAAGAAGAGGAGGAATCACAGTCACTGACAACTCTGCCCTGAAACAATAAAATTGTTCCCACACCTTCAGCAGGTGAACAGGCAGTTGTTGCTTTATGCTGACACCTTACCCCTCCTTCTCTCTCTCTTTCTCTCTCTGTCTCTCTCTCTCAGCTCCCATCTCTCAATCTCCCCTCAGCAGCTTTCCCCACGGGACAAAACAGCACACGTGCACACTCATAACATGCACACACACAAAGAGGGGCAGCGCAGACAACGACCGAACACACACACACACACACACACACACACACACACACACACACACACACACACACACACACACACACACACACACACAATCAGGATGTGCCAAAGCAGGCTGCTATTGTACAGTTTTCTTCAAATGCTCAGATGCCTAATTAAAGCGGGGTCTACTTGATCTCCATCATAACCTTCTGCGGCAAATGTGTTAATGCGTTTTCTCACCATATTTTAAAATAGTTAACACACAAGTTATGTGAAAGATCCCAAACTCTACTTGACCAACTGTATGAAGTAAAACAAATACTTATTCCTGACTTCTTTGGTCCGGAGTGAAACGTGTTACTTTATCGCAGAATAAACAATAGTTACAAACAAGGGGCCATAAAAAATGTGTAAACTTGTAAACCTCTGACTGTAGTTGTTGTATGTGAACAACAGTGGGCACAAAAAAATGAGAATACAATGTGAAAAAAAAAGCAGGGTTTGTTCCATCCAGTGTGTTAACTGTTTTAAAAATGTCGGAGTGGACAACAAGATTTACGCAAATGAAGAAAACCGCAACGTCCTGACCCGTCCGAGCTGAGGACATACAGGAAACTGAGGACTAGAGCAGGAACAGCAACTACAACTACTGCAAAGGAGATAAAAGAACGGGCAGCGTGAAGAAATCTGATCCTTGAAGCTATAACAGTGAATCTACAGTGCAGCGTTAGCAGCTTTCACGTTGTCTAAATAATGTTGAGCAGAGATAACTGCCCTGGTTTTTACTGCATCCCGATGCTATCTGCGCTATCTGCATTATTGATTTTATACTGTATGTGTTAACACAACACATAAAATAGTCAACGCCGGGCTATAAAGTGGACGTTGCTGACTCCCTGTGTTTCGCCCCTGGCTCCGACGCACAGGCTCCCTCAGCTTTAGCTCTTCAGTGTAATCCAGAGGTTAAACACAGAAACATGTCTGTTTAGGAGGCGACAGGTGTTCTCCTACTGGACATACAACGGGAGCTAGTGATGATTCCATGTACCTTCCATCTAGTGGTTGTTATTGAAGCCCCCTGACTGGCCCTGCAGTGCAATGCAGTGGTGTGTGATGGGGTGTAGGCTCTTCATTTTTACTTTCTGAATCCCCAGTCGGTCTAACGTCTGTGCCCAAACTGATTCCCCACAGTGATTCCAATGACTTGGCTGATAATACTGTAGCTCCTCCTTTCTTTGGATAGGGTTTTTCTTCTCTGGTTTCGACAGGACAATATTTTAGCTTCTCTTTCTAAAAAATAGCAGAAATTGCACATTTCTGCTTGAAAGACAGCTGTTTATATGTAGGAAGTGTAAGTGAATCGTGATTGGAGAAAAACTAGGACAAAGTCTAATTTCTAGTCTTCACGGTCTGTGGGCGTCTGTCAAACCTCAGCTTAGCTTGTGTGATTTACTTAGAGTCCAGATAACTGTTCAATGCACTATATCAGCTGTCACTGAGATTTCTACTAACTACTAAACTACCATTAATGTGACATTATGAGCTACTGGAAGTTTAATTACAGGGATAAGACAAGAAAACACGCTCGCCCACACACATACACACACACAGATACAAACTACTGTATGGATATAGACAAGCAACAGGCCAACATTCACAAAGAGGAAGGATAGAACATAAAGTGCTGTACATGTGGATGCAACATTTGTCTTGGGTCAGATATTTTTTGTGTTGCTATCAGAGGGACAGACTTTCTGGAATAAAGACATCATCTAAATATTCCTGTGGAGGTTCTCTGAGGAAATGTCACTGTCTTAATGTCATCTGTTTTTTTTTTCAAGTTAAAGCCAGCAATGAACCAAAACGTGAGTGAAAACAGCTTTGGAATCACTCGCCTGTCTTCAGACACAGACACCTTCCTTCTGACCTCAACAGCTACTACCGCATATAAAGTCAGATAGACAAGAGGTCAAAGATGTGACCAAAATGTCCCCAACACTTTCACTTTCGTGTACGCTGCACTACAGCCTGAGATATGACGCTACAAGCCGGTTTGCAGGGTTCGAGTGGGAAACTACACACTAGGAAAAAAGATGCACAAACATCTAAAGTCATCTCCAGAAGCCTCTGCTACAGTGTTGGTGGACCTGGCCCACTCTCTGCCACTCAGTGTCCCCCACATTTGGACCATGGGATGGAAATCGTGTCTGGATGTGGGTGAGCAATGTAAGCAAGTCTTTGTTAGGAGACGGGGGAGGACAGGCGGTTGCGGGTGAGCGGGTTAACTTTACCTTTGTTGACTCGGGCGCCCCCGGCTCTGCTGACTGTCTGGCTACAATCAAACTGGGACATGACGACAAGCATGCAACACGAGGCCCAGTCAGCCAACAAAGGACATAGAACAAACAAACAAACAACAACAAAAAAAAAAAAATCAGAAATCAATAAAATGTAGCTTTAAGGCAAAAAACAGACATAAGCTGAGTGTGAGGCTCACATAGAACAAAGTTAAAACATAATTACACACAAAGAAAAATGGAAGGGACGTCACACACCGCAGGAGCAGATTGAGTGGATACCAGAGCGTGACCCATGTGTTTATTTCATTCTGTCACCCACACAATGATAGAATCTAAATCACCAACTCAGCGCTGGCATCATTTATTCATATTTATTCACAAAAACAGACCGACTGGCCACGGCGGGTTCTTTTTAGACACCATTTACCTCTTAACCCGCAAGAGAATCTGTGTGACAAGTAATAAGCCCCTTCAAAAGGGCCATATCTGCAAAATGCGGGGCAAATACATGACATTAGTGCAACACATTACAAACAAACGAGCAATCAGACATGTCGGCCTGCTTTGCTGCCGTCTGGGCTTGAGCAGCGCAATGTAATGCAATCCACAGCCCGGGCTCCTACAGTGAAAGCAGTTCCAGCGAACGGTTTGGCCCCTCTCACCTCGCCTTAATTGGCCCAAGGACACTAAATGAGCTATATTAGTATTGTGCCTCTTGGTGCACGAAGCCAGTGTTAGGCTTGTTCCGGCTGGGCTAACCGTCCCCTCATTAGGAGCCACTGATAGAGCCAGTATGCTCAAGCTACACTCCACCAGTCTCCGGTTTTCATGGGCAATTTGCGTGGAAGGATGAAAACAGCTGATGAGTTTATGCTCGGCACCGAGAAGGGGGCAAGGAAATAATTAAAAACAAGCTAATGAGCGAAATTAATTATTCAATTAATGCCTCGTACGTGCCACCGGGGGCTGAGTTTAGAGGGTGGAATGGCTAAATGAGGGAGACGGCGAAATGTCAAGCCGTGAGGACGAATAGAGGGGAGCGTGAGATATGGAGAGGAAGACGAGGGGAGGACTTGCTTTATTGCTGGAATGTGAAATTGAAGCCCCTCAGCTTAATGCCAGCAAATTGACTATCGAGACCTACAGGGTTCGCAAGTGCCGGCAAATTGCCCTCACTGAATCAACAAAAATTGAGTCTTTGTCATTTGAAATTATACAGTACATCTTCATATTACATGAGACATGCTCAAAGCACACACATTACCTTAGCCCGAAGTCCCCGCAGCCGACTGAAAACACTGCTCGAATATCAATAACAGCCACTAATGTGAAGTGCATATGCATAAAGAGACCACCTCTGGTTGCACTGCTGTGTTTCTCATCCAGGCCAATGGACGAACCTCTGTGGACTAAATCACAATGCATGTGCACATGGCGATAGTCCCACACAGGCCTCCACGCTGAACTGCACATACAGCTTTCACAACAGAATATTTGCTTGACATCCTTGTTCTGATCTAGCGTGAGTGAGATCCCGACAAAGCAGGATGCTTGTTTCCTTTGTCTCGCCGGCGATCCCACTGCGCTCGGCGCCACCGCTCGCGTCTATCTGGAGAGAGGAGCCGGGCACGCTTCATTTAATCAAGAACACAGCGAACCACGGGACGGGAAGATATCCCATTTGAGGGCTAAAAAATGTAACAGCCAGGCCATTATGCAGCGCAAACTCTCCCCCTCTCTCTCACTCGCCCGCTCACGTCGAGAGTCACAACACTGCATCATTGGGCGCCGCATGCAAATTTGTGTTATGACCTTCTGAACCCTGTGGAGAGGATAGAAAGCGACGGAGGCCGAGGCGCTGCTCGGAATCTAAACATTAACATACAGTAGATGCTGAGGCTAAAACACACTGCATCGCATCCACGCCGCCCCCCCCAGCCCGTCACCCCACCGACTCCATTTGTATCATGCCTCCATTACGGAAGACAATGGAAATGGACTCCGTGCCCCTGCCAGACCATCCACGGTGTATTTTGAATGTTGGTCTGTCATTAACATGAACATGAAGCCCACTTTCTCGCCACTTCAGTGAAGTATACCACAAGTGCCACCACAACTGATATTATTCTCTTAAGGGGGCCGACGACTGCCAGCGCACATGTAATAAAGCACTTGATTTAAGGTCATTGTCATCACCATGCAAACGGTGCTAGCTAGCTAGTGGGCATTAGCTCGCGGCGACCTCTAAACTGTTGCGGCCGGTCGTGGACACGCAAACGAGGCGCTAGGCATCTCCCTGCGATAGAAATGAGCACAGATGTCTGAAAGCAGCGGGGGGAATATCAGCCTGCAGCTGCCCTTTGCCGGCCTCCGTCGCCAGTTAGCCATTTCATCAAATAGGATTTAAAGGTCATGTATATGTTAATCAAAAATAGAAATGGAATGTGCAATAGAGGACAACAGGAGCGTTTAGGCCCAGGTGAGGTGGTTGGTGATGCTTGAGATAAAGTTCTCCTCGTTTTCATCCTCTAAGAGCAACACCTTATTGTAACGTTAGCGCTTCAGGTTAGCTGGGCAACGCGGCGTTAACAGGAACCTGAGGAAGATCAAGAGGAGCTACAAGAGCTAGAAATCAAGAGACTGTGTGTGGATGTTATCCATGATAGCACATGCAATGCCAAAGACCACTTTAAGCCCACTGCACTTAGACAGAAAATTGGATAAGGTAGAAAAGAAAATGTGGCCATGTTTGTGTGTGTGGGGACTGTGTCTGATATCCACTCATCTCCGGCACACAGCTGACACAAAGATCCTACCTTTCCGGCGAAGTAAACATGAATCAAGGCTCTTCTGATCCTATTGGCCTTTGTGATGTTTTGTCGAGTCATCGACTCACACAAAGCGCATCACAGTTGGCCCTTTTTAGTGCCACTGAGGTGGTTTATGAGCAGAATATGGTTATGTGGCGATTATAAATCGTTCGGTTGATCGTTGTCTTTATGAACTGATTTATCACCTGTTTAGAGAATTTCTATTAAGAGGCGTATTGGGATAGACGCGATGAAGGCGTGGACCACACAACACAGTAATGAAGCACAAGCCAAACAGGCAAAATACAACAACAACAGAAAGCATCAAATGTTTGTTTTATCATGAAAATCAAATCCAGTCTTGCATCAGACCACCTTACAAATCCATCTTTCTCATTAAAGCCTTTTCAGACATCATACATTCTCTTTGAATTTGTATAGTAGTTGATGAAAGAAGGGGAGGATGCATTCGTTAGATGAATGCTACAGCACGAGGGGTAGAAGCAGTGATGCACTGAACTTTTACACTGGGATCTAATCATAGGACTCATCAAACACCATCACGCCACTATGGGGCAGTGTATTGGATGAGAGTACAGCCTGGCACTGTGTGTGTTACCATGAACGTATGACCTAAATGCTACTTTTCTTACATCTATAGTCCATTAGTCAATGTGAGACAGAAATACTCTGAACCCACACTTCTCGACCTGTTTGGACAGTGACTGATGGGGGGAAGTGGTTCAACCAAGCCTCAGTCACTTTTTCACGTCAATGGAAACACAGACAGGACGCACGGTGGCAAACTGAGCGTACGGTGACATGGAGTCCATCCACTTAATGGTATACTTTAGAATGAGTTAGTGGGGCTCTACTGCACAAGGTTTATGTGGGTTTAGCATGTCTTACGTTGACTCTCTTTGTAAACGAGGGACGCCCTGCGCACCAGTGACGGCTCGCTGTGCCTTGGTGGTGGGGGAGGGGGGACCTGTTGTGGACGAACACCGGCCGCGGTTGTTAGTAGGGGTTACATGGTGTTTAGCTGGAAATACTGTTGAGGCACTTCATGGGAGAAAGAGGGCCACAGAGGCTGGCGTTGTCACGGGACTCATTAAATGTTGTAACCCTCCAAAGTACAGCACTTGTGTTTTTAAGTCACCAAGATGAACAGAAGGAGTTAGCATCTACTCGTGTGCGTCTGTGAGAAGATTAAATCAATGCACACGCGTGTGGTGAATGACACAGAGAGGTTATTAAAGTTAGCATGAAAGGATTATATTGTCATCCATGCAGCAAATTGTCTCCTAAACGCCACAAGTGCGACACACTGATACATGAAACAGATACAAACACACAACGAGTGGACACACGCGCTACACAGACACTGTCCACACACACAGTCACACACACACACACACACACACACACACACACACACACACACACACACACACACACACACACACACACACCCTTCTCATCTCCATAATTACTGTATAGTCAGCATGTCTGTGTCTGGGGGTGACTCTCAAAGTGAGATGATGACAACAGTGAAGCTGAACTCAAGCTGGGTCTTGTCAAAGGCCTGACATTGATTATCTGTGTAATTATTCACAGTTAAGTGAACTGCCTACTTCCTTTTAACATAATGGATGTGGTCGAGTGAGCCGCATCTATGCTGGATTCACATCCCAGAACTTCTGCGGCGTCGTCGAGCTGGAAAAGTCATCTAATTAGGTGAAACACAGGTCTCTGCGTTGTTTGTTGCAGGCCTTTCATTTCTTCTACATTCGCACATAATCTCAAAGCACCTGAGCTCCCTCTGAGGCACGTCAGCCCGCTGCAGCACAGCTGTTAAGGACAGACTTCTAACACACGGCCAAAGCCTTCGCGAGCAGGCTGCCATTTTCTCCTCTCTTCCATGAAATATTTGCCTGGAATTAATGGACGGGGAGTCGGCCAGCGCATCTGAATATGTCGATTAAGACGTGGAGCAAATGGGGGATGACGGCGGAGGCGGCGGGGCCTGGCACCAGGACATGGCCCAGAGTCTGCACGCGTGCTGTGTGTGCCCACAGTACAGGGCACGGAGAATACGGAAGATGTCAAGTCGGCCTCTGCTGCTCTACTAGCGGTGCGAATTAGATGTGAGCCAGCGCCAGCGACGCCAGGTGAACGGAGCTCATCCTGGCTTCACGCGCCGGCGACTCCCAGATGAGGCCGGTGTGATGTAAGTGAAGGTCAGTGCGGAGCGAGCGGGGACCTGTTCGTCCGCCGCTAACGGTGTGTTAATGATTCAAAGGATGCTTCTGTGTCCCGTGCACACAGGGTGTTCATCACACATTACCCAGTGACTCACACACACACACACACACACACACACACACACACACACACACACACACACACACACACACACACACACACACACACACACACACACGGGGGAAAGTCATGTACAGCACAGATAAAAACAGACATATCAACCAGTGTGACGTCCAAAGACAGAGCACTTGTGCATGGTGTTTTTTCTGCAGTGCATTGTTGAGAAGGAAGAAATTTCACAGGCCTTAAATTGCAGAATTTGAATTTCTTAAACAATATTTAGAAGATCAACCTTCAACAGCTCGTTATAAGGCGATTTATAATGCGGCCACCTCTGAGTTAGATTTGTGTCAGTTACAACCAATTAGACACAGGAAACAGGAAGTGCCTCTAATAGTGACATTTATGAGCTAGGTTTTGTCAAATGTGATAAATGTAAGTCAGTTATCAATTAGCAACTAAAACAGAGACATTCAAGTTCCCGTTTTAGGATAAACAGTATTCTCTTTTATGAGGCAGCTATTTGGCCCAAACAGACCCTGTAACAAATCGAAATGCCTCCAAAAGTGCCTCGCGTGTAAACGACTGGTAGCTTCCCTCAGAATTTTATGACTTTATTAGTCTGAAAGCTACATTTAGAGATCAATGCAATATCTCTACGGCTCAGTCACGCGGCACTTTGTGTGACGCCGGGCTTCTGCAATTTGGAGCTGCACGGACGTCAGCGTTTGCTCTGACAGCGTCTAGTCGTCAGTGTTAAAGTTTCAGGATAGTGACAGATAAGTGTGAGGGGACATGGAGGTGCATGGGTACAGTGGGGTCCCATCCCACCTTTGGACAATGGTCTTACCTTGAATGTGGACATGGCTGGGTCCCTGCTATACCTGTCTATGGTGTGGAACTTGGACGAGTGGTTGAGCTCATGGTACAGCTCAGAATGTCTTTTGCGAGTGTGCATCACTTTCTGGAAGGGAAGAAAGGAAGGGACAGCAGAAATAAACCAAATAGAAATAAAAATGGAAGCCAAAACAAAAAGGGGGCCAATGTAAGAGGAGCAGGCGGGGGAATGGGAAAAGGTAAAAAAAACAAACAGACTGAGCCATGGAATGAGTTCGAGATGCGAAGACTGATCGATCGATTGCTGGCTCATGCTCATACAACATCAAGTCCCTCAGTTTTTCACAAATTTGGCAGGAGTGGCTGCTGTAGAGAAGCCGTTGATACAAAGCGGGGGCTGCTAGCTGGGGGTCCGTTAATGCAGGATTTTGCTTAACTCGCTAAACGTCTAACAGATGGGCTGGAATCGAACCCCAGCCGCCTCCTCTGCGCTGCGAGCACGTCAGTCCAGGAGGCAGCTGAATCCACAGCTTTAATTCTCTGACGGCAAACTGCATTCGTCAGCGCCGCTCGCGGGGGTTGAACGTGACACGGAGGGGGGCGGGGCGCCAGCACTCGCACCCGCACACTTACCGGCCGCGCTCAGCGCTGGCTCCAATTACTTCAGAGTGGCCACTCACATCTTGCTCAGCAGTAGAGGTGCTGCTTTTTGTATAATCTTTGACATATCCTGGCCTGGGTCAAACACGGTTATGTTTCCATAAACATCTGTTTTCACCTTGACTAAACCGCGGCCGCCACTCGGTTAGTGTAACAGCCTCCAAGTATTAAAGGGGCACTTCAGCAGCTTGTGCAATGTTTCTCGAGCCCCTCCGGAAAATGTTGCGTCTCTGTTCAGTTTGTTTATCGAGCCAAAAGAGACAAACTGGCGATCTCATCAGGGTTACAGAGAAATACATACAGCAACAAAAAAGCCGGTTTTAATCAAGTGTGGCATTTGAAAGAAATGTGGGATTTAAGAGGAATGTGAGGCTAAAAATGCTGCTGACTTGTATGAAAAGAATTTCACGATTTATGACAAGGTAAACATCAGGATGTTTCACTTCTGCTGTCGAGATTTTGGTCATTCTTTTTGAAATGCATCTCCTGCAAGTCACATTCTACAGTAAGTGCAGTACTAAATCAGTGAAGTACCCCTTTATGTACTAAGAGAAAAAAAAATATTATTCCCCCTAAAGGATTTTATTCTCAATTAGTTTTAAAAGTGCTCATAAAATTTAAAGTTAACTTCTGAGTGCCGGGACGTGTGGGCAAACTCAATGAACAACTGAAATGAGTTCACCATCCATTAAGACATGGACGTCTGCACTTCCCTACTTTAGTGATGCGCCTATGTCTCAAAGGTCAGTCGATGAGGAGCAAGTTGATCACCAGGAGTCAGTCTCCTCGTTCATGCACTAATGAGTGTCCCGTAAATCTGCCAGTTAAGTAACGCCATCAGCACCAGCGACTGTTAGTAGCTAGTCAACACACACACACACGCTCCATAGAAAAAAAGGACTACGAGGTGAATGTCCAGTCTTTACAGTTAGAAGAAAAGCGAATTGTCTAAACAAAGAGCAGCAATGCAGCGCTGTGTTTTAAAGCCAAGGGATGCGTCATAGAGACTGGAGATTCACGCCACACTCACACGCTGCCGACCCATGTCCAACAGGTAGAACCAGCCAATCAACTCGAGGCACGAACGTGTCAACCCATCACTGAATTACCAGTATTCATTCAGACACAAAAAGCCGTCTACTCTGCTGTTTCTTCAACCAGGACTCCCACAGTGACACAACAGCATCAGCTGGTTGAACTGTGGGACATATATGTTGGCACAATGTTATTAATTGGAATATTAATTATATAATCAAGTCAAATTATAGGTAAGTCTTCAGGATTTAATGCCATCGTTGGAGAAACAGCACACTCTAGGTCTGAAACACTTCATATAGTCTGAATGCAAGGGAGACACAGGTGCGGAGGGGAGGGGTTTAGCAATGCTGTCTGACCCTCTATGCGTCACTCAAATCCTGGCAGAAGCACAAGGAAGCAGAAACAGGCTGATGACAGGGGAGGAGGTCTGAGATCTTACCTCGAAGTCCAGCTCAGAGTACCGTACTCTTTTCCTCTGGAAGAGGAGGGAGGGGCAGGGGGAGAGAAGAAAGCATCAATGACCAGGCCTCCACCACCGTTGAACCTTAGGCCTCTCTAGCTCAATCTCCCTGTGGATCTCTCAGAGCTGTTGTTCGGTAACGGGAGCAGGGCTAACAGGCAGCGGCTGCCCGACACAATACAGATATCCTTACAAATGTCAAAGCGAAAAGTCTATTTCAGTGGAATGCGTTTAGTGAAGTGAAATAAGCCCGAATTAGAGTGAAATAATAATTTCTCGGCTCACATACTCTCAAATATAATCGTTACAACCCCAGCATAAATCACCCTCTTCCCTATTTTTGAAGCATTTCTTGGAAACAGACCGTGGAACACGCGAGAAGCGGTTTCTTATCCCCTAATCTTGTTCGGACCCCACTGCTCTCGTCTATAAGAGCCTCCGCATCTATAGCGAGTGGCACGCGAGTCGACGATTTAACAGCTGCAGACGTTTCCGACTCATCTGGCCCCGGCGTTGCATTGCATTACTCTGACGTTCCATCTCTGACTTCCCTATCTGGCTGTCGCCGTCTGCCAGATTTGCATTTGGCAGAGAGGGGCGCCTCTCCGCAGTTAGTTAAAAGCTGCGCTCGCTCTTTGGAGGGGCACAGTTGCTGATCTGACGCTACAGCAGCCAAGGTTAGAGAGTCGCGTTCCTTCTCGTCCTAATGAGGAATCCTTACCTTTACCGAGAAATTCCATGACTGGGTGCTAAATGTGGTGGAGATGCTGCATGCAAATATACATGTAGTATATTGCATGTTTTGGTGGGAAACATAGAAAGGAGTCCTTGACTTATACAAATTTTAAAATGCATATTTGCAAATACGCTTTTGTTTGTTTTGAGAGTTCCTAAGTGATAAATTAGACGATAACCTTGCTTCAATACGTTTTTGAAAGGAGATGCTAATTAATACTTCAATACTCCCTCCACTGGTTTCTATAGTTCGATGATAGGATAATATGCCCTGTGAACCCTTTTCACGCTTTGATAAGATCAGTCATAGGTAAAATTCACGAGGCGACAAGTGAGAATCAACAGTGATATGAGAGTTTGCGTGATCACAGTATTATGGGTCCACGAGTCAAAACTGGGGGAACCTCGCGCTACCGTGATTTAATCTGGAGAGGCGCGCTCCGATATCCATCTCCAAATCAAGCACATTCAAACAGGCTGATATCGCGCCAGAAAATTGCATCTCACGTCTCTGGAGGGTTTTGGGGGTTATTCATGAGCACGCTCGCATTTCCTCCGACAGCGACTTTTTTTTTTTTTTTTTTTACTTCTTATGAGTTTTAATGACTCGTTCTTTACGTCTTCAGCCTTAAATTAAGCATCGGCACTTTTCGGTGAAAGCGTCGTCTCCGTGTCTTTAATCAACCTTGTGTGAGTCAGCAAGATGCCGCCGGGGGGAGATCTGAAGTGTCTGCGTGTGGGTTTGTCGTGCATTTAGTCGGTGTGCGTTTGAGCTAGCGCGTGTAACGAAGGCGGCCTGAGAGACGATCACCGGGGGTCTTTCCTGTGATCCTGTCTGCATCGGTCCATCTGCTCGGCCACCTTGCACTGGTACGAGGGGGGCATCTCAGTCACACAACGCATCCTCTCACACCAACACTGTCATTACAGGAATAAGTCATTTCCACACTCATTATCTCTGTCAGCAGTAATAAATACTCTCGGCTGTAAATAATAGCCCTCGATGCTGCTATTATCACAGCGTGTTGGACATGTTGTTGCTCTACATGGCAGTTAAAATGCATCACAAAAGTTACCTTGTCTAGAAAATCACACAATCTTATTTCTTATTTATATGTGAATGTAACTGCTGTCTTCGTTTAAGTGACGCTGATGCAAATTATTTTCTACTTGTCAGGTTCAATAGCTGAATCTCTCCCACACAACCATCACCACATCCGCACCTTCAAAGCTCAGGTGAAAGACAATGCACACAGTGAAACAGCTCCATCTCCACTGGGAACCTTCTCCCTCTCA
The DNA here is from genome assembly GCF_900634795.4 of Betta splendens. NCBI lineage: Eukaryota > Metazoa > Chordata > Actinopteri > Anabantiformes > Osphronemidae > Betta > Betta splendens. The sequence goes on from NC_040891.2 coordinate 6,827,363, forward strand.
CTCATCGGCCTTCTCACCCACCTCCAGGGATCCTGCTGAGATGCTGGTGTTGGCATTGGTGCTGCCCAGGTTGCGCGGCAGGGTCCTGGTTCTCTCCACGGTAGTCCCCCCGGTGAGTATCTGTCTGACGGACGGCCTCTGGCCCGGCTTGAGCTGGAGCGAATGCCCGTGGGGATGCATGTGTCCTCCGTGGGGGTGTACAAGACCGCTCTGAGGGATCATGTGGCCGTGCACATGGGGTATTGTTTTGATGGTCCCATAAGAGCGGTTGAGGTTCATGGCGATGTTCATGTCGCCCACGCTGGACGGCACGAAGTCGGCCGGGTAGGCCTCGCTCTCGGCCGGGTGGAGGCTCAGGGGAGAGGGGGGTGGGGGGAAGGGCGGGTCCTCTACCGTGATGTTGAGAGGCTTGTCCTCGCCCCCCGGGACCCCTCCTTGAGAGGAGGGAGTGGAGGGTTTGAGACTGACCGTCCTGCGAGGTAAAACCATATAATCCCCCTCTCCTCCGCCGCCACTTCCTCCTCCTCCACTGCCTCCGCTCCCAGCGCTGCCGTCCTGGGAGTTGTTGGAGGACGCGGGCGGTCGCGCCCAGCCCAGGCCACTCTCAGTGCACAGGTAGATGGGGGCGCCGCTGCGCTGCTGGCCCTGCTGTCTCTGCTGATCCACATTCATCTCCTTCTTCAGGGGTGTCTCACTCAGTTCATTGAGGCCTCCAAGAGGAGGAACCTTAACAATATAGAAGCAATCAGATGTTTTGTCATGTGTATAACTCAGCATAGGAGGCATAACACAGTCCAGCTTATCAGTAGCGTACCTGGACAATAAGATTTGGAGGGGGGATATTCCCAGGAAGGGAACTGAAGTTGACTCCTCCCTCCTGATGGGATGTCAGCTTGGGATCGTCCTCGTCATCCAGGGAGATGCGTGAAAGCGTCCCGGTGATGGTGGCTGGGTTACAGGTGTTCACCTCTTTAAAAATAACTAGATGGAGGCGTAAGAGACAAAATAAGACAGGGATAGGGCGAGAGTCAGGGACAGACATGAGGAGTTCGGGTAGTGGATGAAAGGGGAAAACAGAGGCAGTGAAGCGGTTCAGCACAGGAACGGAGAACGGGTGAGAGGAATAGAAGAGAAAACAGATGAGAGGTGCAAAAAAGAGACAAAAGACATAGATCAGGAACTTGATGTTGCTGTGAGACTAAGTGCAAAGAAAAGGTCCCTTCTCACTTAAAGTACTCACCCTTGTACTCGCAGTTTACAGTATCTAGGAGGATTTATGTTTTCTGTTTATGTTTTCGCATTTACCAGGGAGCCAGGATTTTTATGAGCCTTGTGCTTCCAATAAAATGGAGGGAAATTTCCTGCTACCACGAGTCCAGTCACAAGTTTATTACGTTAAGCGTGACTCTACATATTCTTAAGACATTAATATCAATCTACACAATGTTTTAGGTTTTAAATGCACAACAAGCGATTTAGGCTACAGTAACTTTCATGCAGATTGTTCAGAAAAGAACCAGAACATTACTACAATAGCTAATCCAAAAATGAATTATGACATGCTGATGAGAGACGATGTTAAATCACAACTAAAATCAGTCTATCGTCACAAATCAAACCATCTGGCACTTCATGCTGGACGTCATGCTCATTCTGTCACCATCAGACGAAAAGAGGCCCTGAAATCCAATCATAGACCAAAGTACAATATGCAGCACGGATCATTTTCAAATGACCCGCACTGATGTGACAGAATGCTGAGCTGCAAATTTGATCAAAGTCGGACGCTGGATCTGGACTGGTCTCAGCATGCTGGGATTATTGAATCAAGCACTTTCCCTTTTCACTTTCCCGTTGGTGGAGACGTGAAAGGATGGGACAGTCTGGGAGACGTTTGACCGTTCTGATCCCTTCACATCTCCATCCAACAGCGGAGGCCCTCACAATGACCTAAAGACAAATCCAGTGGCGGCTTCATTTGGGTGCTCCCATGTTACTAGTCAGCTGTCTGACCTTAGCGACTGTGTAAGGTCATGCAGACGAAGCAGAAAGTACTTAATTAGCCCTAAGATATCACAACATTTCTTAAGTTCTTGGATTAAAATAATTTCATAAAAATCTGGAACATAATATTGAATTCATGAGATCAAACATAATGATTTTTAGAAATATAAGTCAAATTCCCATGGAGCCATGGGGTCAGCAAATATGAATAATTGCTACTTTACTGTAACACAAACTGAAAATCTCTCTTTGTTATCCATTCATACACTGATCATTTCATTAATCGGCTGATTATTGAAAAAAATAATATGCCCTTTCTGCATTCTGATTGATTCTTGCGGCCTGTTATTTAGTTGACACACAGCAAATAAACAGCACTGGATAGAAGACCCCTTTACTGTAGGCTTGCTCAATATAAACTAAAGCACATGATTCTCTCAGATACATAATCAAATAACCATCATAGTTTATATTTCAATTTCTAAGAACTGAGCCAGAATCTCTTAATTTGTGCAAGCCGGGCTCCAGGAGTCCCTGGCGGTTGCAGCCTCGCTAATTTGACCGTACACAAAGCATTGATTTTAAATTCAGATGTTTTCACAGTTGCTGATAGCGGCGCAGCTGAGAAATGACACCTAGCCATCTGCTGAACTAATTGTTTTAGAGTCCAAGCAGGGTGTGAAATACAGACCTTAGCAGCCATTTATGGGAACGAGTAGGAGGGAACATTACAGCTTCTTTCATCCTCACACCTAGCCTCACTATCGTGGCCTTGAGAAGCGACCCACAGGACAGCGGCTGACGCTGTCGCTGTCAGCAATGCCCTTTTTTTTATTCCTAACGGCTCCTGGCCTGCTTTTACGTGTGTTGTTTAGCTCTTCTCAACGACTGTACCTCCTGACAGACCAGAGTTCAGCCGCCTCCCCACCCTACCGCGCGGTTTCTCCTCAACAGCAGCAATTCTCCACAAATTGTTTTAGTTTTAGGGAGACGCAACTACCGACTGGATTCATCTGAAGGCTTTCATTTGATGCGTATGGGGCGGGACCAGACAGTGTTAGGTGGGGGTCACTCGGGTGGGTGCAAACTTACATGGGTGTCCTCTTTCTGCAAAGGTGGAGGAGGGGGGGGGAAAGTAACGGTGTTAATATTTCACGGCACAACACGGCACATGAAGAGACGGAGCCCAACGCAGAGTGTTATCATCATGCACAACTACACACAGTCTCAACTTAAGACTTATTGGGCAGAATCAGTGCGATTGATAAGGCGTAATAATTTGTGCACCACTGTGTGGAGGTGTAGCTCGTAGCTTCCTGTCAATTCAACGACATGCGCGGCAGCAAAGTGGAGAGGTGCAAAGAAGAAGAGGGAGAGAGGAAGATGAAAGGAAGAAAGAAATAAAGGGAAGGAGGCGCTCACCTGTTTGACACGCCAAATCCACATCCTTCTCAAAATCCGTCTGAGGGAGAGAGGCAGGGTAGGAAGAAAGCAAATGCAATGAGTGTGTGCACATACGTCCAGTACCGTCGCAGCAGCACGTGCCTGATGGTTGACTGAATCTGGAATGGTTCCCGCTGCTGTGCTGTTCAGACCACCAACCAACAGAAGTAAAACACCATTACCATAAGTCACAGCAGAAAGGCCCGGCTCCTCATCCTTTACAGGGAATTTATCCAAAACCCAGAGACAGACGAACAGAGAACACTCTGAGCGATGTATCTGCTCGCGACAACGGATCCGCAAACGGGCTCCGGGAGAACCGAGCGAGCGCCGCCGGGTTTCGCCAGGTATGAAATGCTACTGTACGCTCCATCAGTCACCTCGCTATCATCTGAATGGAAACGGGGACAGAAACGTACACCGCCGCAAAACTATTATCTGCTGTGCCAACGCTGTCGGCTGTGCTTTGGTGTCTGTCTTTTCTCAGGCTGAAAACAAAAAAGTCCAGTGTAAGAACTAAAAGGCTTTATCCGAGCATCCGCACTAAGTAGCCTGCACCTGCTATTCAGATAATATATAGATATGTTATTTATATAGGTAGCGTTTAGGCCTCCACTCCTGTGAGGGAGGCTCATTGGTATGCAGCCGTGCGCCACCCCTCTCTCACCAGAGTCTCGTCCTTTCCTCGGTGGGATTCAGTAACAAAAGCCTTTGTTTGGATAATAAACTACAGATCTTAGACAGTTTGGGCACGCCACAGAGGCAAAGGGGGTGGGGGGGTGTAGCGGAAAATGGAAAACCGAAAGGAGAGAATGTGCAAAGGTCTCCGAGGAGCGGAGAAGCTCTTAGTACGCAAATCACCCGCAGCGGCGTAAATGGGCCTCTAAACGGAGCGATGAGGACGCGGATGGGGCCGCTCTCTGTCTCTCGGACGCCCAAAGTGAGAAAAACAAATCATCTCCGTTTTAACCTTTGAGCGCTCTCTCGGCGACGGCCTCACAGGTTAGTTGCTGTACAGTGAGTCATCCACATCAACTGTTTAGTAATATAGCACCAGGGCTCATTCAACTGAATGAGCCCTGGTGCTGAGTAAACATTCTTGGGCATGGTGCATTCTGGGTAAGTTCACTGCAGAAACATAACACACATACTACTACTAGACTAGGCTGTGAATGCATCACTGCGTTCCTACTGTACCTACAGTGCAGCTAAGCACCCTACTCTACTGTAGGTGACATACTGGTTGGCTGCCGATGTGGTTGTGGGTGTCACTCAGCTCGTGTGCATGGCTTAGGGCGTGGCTGTGGCCGCCGCGGGGCAGGCTGTGGGAGCAGCCTTTCTGGCACGCTGACGCGAACAGCTGAGAGTGACAAACCGGCAGGCACAGGGATGTGCCACAGCGCTGGCCGCTGTGGCTCTGGCTCCTCTGGTGGTATAAACACAGACCGGTGGGGAGACATGAAGATGATACGGTAGGAGGAGGACACAGAGCGAGGACCAGGATAAATATTTGTAAAGATGCTGAGGTTTTTACAGTAGCTGCGGGGCTACGCTTTCTAAATGCCAAGGGTTTAACGGTGTAACGAGATTTTCTCTGAATATACTGCTAGAACACCTGAGAGCATGGCGTTCCCTGTAATTATGATGCTAATATAAGCGGTGGCGGCCTCACCACACCACCCCTGGCAATTAACGTTCTCCGGGGTGTTCGTACCGTTTGCGCATGCACATGTGCTGCTGTGAAAAGGCTTCTTTAAAGCCACGCACATTTAGCCGAGCCGTCCACTGTGCCATCAAACGTCTTCCCGAGGTGCAGTCGGCATAGCAACCGGTCCAAAACTGCAAGCTGTGAGGATTAAAAATACATGGAGCTAAAAGCTAAATAGGCACATGTTGACTGGAACTACTGCCCCCGGGCTATGAAACAGCCATTGACCAGCGGGATGGAGAGTTTACACCCGATAAGCTGTCAGCATTGCACCACACAGGTTCGTAGGAGGAATAAAGCGAGTAACGGTGAGAGTCGCACGTGCTCAGATAATGGTAGTCTGACCGCACTGACATTGGCAAGGCAGTTATGATTTATCACACTATTAGCCACATTTGGAATGCACAGTGACCTTACAGGAGCGCTGATGAAGTTTCACTTAAGAGCAAATAAATAAAGAGTAAATAAAAGTGCTGAAGTGTCAGTTTTTCTAAAACACGAGGTTAAGTTATATGGGCATTATTAAATTATAGAATAATTTAATTAAGGACAGAGAGAAGACCACAAAACCTTTTTTGAAAAGTGCACTGGTGCCAATTTATCCGGCTTTTGAATATTATTTTGTCATGTATTATTGCATTTCTGAATTTTTTTAATAAAATAAAATTACACAAACAAAATATGAAAATGCAGAATTCAGTAAAAAAAGAGAAGGAGCCAGTTATGAGCATGAGCAATTCAACGAGGATCCCTGCTTTCTGCTGCTGAGATTAAAGCTTTGAGGGGAAGCTTCCAGCTCGGTTCCACTTAGTAACTGAGAGAATGATGCAACATGGGATGAAATGAAATGCTATTCACCATGATCTGCACCTGTCCGTTCTTGCAGGAGTCTGGGGAGTTTTCGCTGTCGTCTTTACATCCCCCCATCCGACAGCGCACCGCATCCTGCACCTGAAGGGAGAGGAAGAAAGGATGGAGGAGGAGGAGGAGGGAGGATGCAGGAAAGGAGGGAAAGGGCAAACAGAATCAGAGAGAGAGGAGCGGGTGATGCAGAGGAGAGCAGTTAGTGGAGGAACTTTTCCATACGTTAGTCTGGCAAATGTTGGATGAGGAGCTCTCTGATCCCACAATTCATGGCGTTGACTTTATCGCCGAAATGATCAGCGGGTGCTCAAACACAGTATGTGATAAGTAAAGCAAAACACTAGTGGCTCCACTTGGAGGTTATGTAACAGTCAGAGGGGCGGTAAAAGAAGCACACAGCGGTACTTTCAAGTGGTTTATTTGAGCCTCATGTGAGCAGTGGTGCATGGTCCTAATTAAAACCACCAGGACACCATATAGATGCTATCACCCATCTACTGGGCCCATCTACTGTCATTGGGCTTCTCTTTATCCACCCACAGAGCTCCTTACACAAACCCATCGCATCCCTGTGCATTTGTTTAAACCCGTGCTTTATCTTCTCCCCGGGATAAAACGCGCATTACAGATAAAGCCGGCCACTTGTTGATGAGCTGCGCTGTCTCTCCGCTTTGCCACCGTCAAGTCAAGCACACATCTCCCGGGTGGAAACGCTCGCGTTACAAGTGGCGCGAGAGCGAATGAGATCATGGCTACTCCTGCTGGGCGGTCTCATCTGTATGGGTGTGTGTGGGGCACTGGAAATGGAAGGAATGGAATGTGAAGTAGAGCGGCATCCATGTCTGATTAATGCTGCATGCTCTACATTATTGTCTATTGTTTCCCATCATCCGTCTTCTCTTTATGTCCACAGTGATTCTCAGCTGCATTCGCTGCCAGCTCTCAATCTACTCTGCTTCCACTTTATATTCCACCATCCTCCTCGCCCCGGGTTTCTTTCAAACTAGCATATACACAACAAATGCAGCTCTCATTATAATGACTGGTCAGTCTGCACAGGAATATGGATGATGCTGTTTATTTCTGTTGGAACACGAGTGTTGTGGTCATGTAGAGCTAAGTATTTGTCCAGCTGTGAGCGGCGGCGGCAGGAAGACCATTATTTTCCTCAGGCACACTGCCTCCGTTCCTTTGTGAGCCCTCCGCATTCATATTCAGCTTCTGGCCTGTTTACTCCACTTTGGATTAATACAGTCAACCTTAAAAGTGAAATGACTTATCCAAATAAAATTCCAGGGGATAATCTGCGCTGGTGTAAACACGGCGTACAGTAAGCCCCACGCAGGTCAACGCGTGCATATGAATGTGCGGGGCGGTGAGGTCGGACCCGGAGGTGTCCCGTACTTATCGCCGGCATGGGGCCACTCCACGCGGATGCTTTCCTTTGAGTTCCACTCTGACATAAGCACTTCTCATCATATCTCACCCCCCCCCCCTCCCTCCATCCAGTGCAGCTCTTTCCTCTGTCTGTTGTTCTGTAGTTATAAAGGATTTACGCTCTCTCTTGCAGGGGATTTTCAATCATTTACAATAAATAATTCCTGGATTTGCTGTACCCCTGATCCCTGCTGCTTTTGTGATATTGATTTAACGCAGCTCAGCATTTTAGGCATTTACAAATGCACTTACTGTATACTATGAAGTGCCTCTCTTTGATATGGGTAAAACTGTGTGTGGTGTTCACGCATCAGCAACAAAGTTGACTTTTAACAATTATGGAGAACTCATGATAGTGTAATGTCACTAATTGTATTTAGTGCAAATAAAGTGTTTAATCGGAGCACAACGAGTGTGTGTGGAAGTGTTTTCGCATGTCTGAAGGACATGAATACATGCATGTGCATAATGAGTTTGGAATTCATCATCCCCGGGGGCACAGTAAAGCCTGTGGCAAATAGGCACTAAGGGGTATTAGTTAGAGACTTATCTTCTTATTACATACAGCATCTTGGTAAGCTTCTTAAAGAACCTTGAATCAGATGGACAATAGTGGGCTATCACTCTGCATTATGATGAAGAAGCGATGTAACGCAGGACATAAATACCACGCTAATCCTCTTCTTGGCTGATCCGCTCATGTTCTGCTCCGACTTCCAGCTGACCCGAAAGCTAACGCAACATTCGCTAACACGGGCCCCACCTGTCCAACGGGGCGAGGGTCACGCAGTTCACCGGTCGGTGCAGAATCACTGAGGCCACCGCATGCAGGAGTGACACAGCTGCTAAGCATGGCTGCGGGTGGGGGGGTTGGGGGGTTGGGGGGAGGGGGTACTCACCTCTCTGCGCATGGCACAGTGGACGGTGATGATGACAAAACCTTGGACGGAGTCAAAGACAGCAAAGAGGACCTGGAGGAGACACAACAGCAAATACAAGGATTAGATTTATACAGTAGATTCACTCTGTTTCAGTCATAGATGTTTATTTATCGAGACATATTTGGCCCAAACGTCATTCACAATTAACCTGTAACCTCTATAAAAATCCATGTACTTTATACCACTACTTCTTCCCTATCTTGACCTTCGATGTGAATAAAAACAAACAAAAATATTGTGTAAAAACATTTCATGAGCTCAGTTTGCAGTCAGATGTTTGAATCACTGCCTTGATCATCACTATTCATGACCTCTGCGCACCTGGAGAAGTCAGGAAAGATGTTGTTACCATAACAATAAGCAATAGGGGGCTGTTGCCACGGCGTCTTGCTGTGTTACATTTGCTGATTTAAAAATTCATTGTGGATTGCTTTGTCTCTTCTGATAAATTTAGGCACAAAATCTAGTTATTATGAATGTGAACCTAAAAACACAGTACATTTTACAAGCACTGGGCATCATGTACAGTAGCACCACAGAGCAGAACCCTGCAGGACTGACTCTGAACATTATGCTGTTGACTTGTACTTTAGCTTTAAATGTGCAGTGTGGAATCAGTGTATAACAATATTCTATATTACAGTAAGACTGTGCTGAGATGACTCAGCAATCATTAGATAAACACTCACATGATGATGATGAGTCAGCCAAGTCATGTTTAGTCATTCATGCTTTCATAAATTCATCAATTGCAAAAACTAGGCAGTTGTTCATTTAATAGTGTTCGACATTAAAGTATTTTTATTTCTTTTTAACATGACTTATTCTGGTTCTGATTCATCTTGTCTTTACAAATAGCAAAGGGTGAAGAGCATTTATGCAATCTACAGCAATACTGTAGGTCAAAGGTGTTTAGCTGTTTGTCACGCCCTCCTCGTGCAGTGAGATCCATCACCTGGAAGAGCGTGGAGCGCCGGTCGGTTATGGCCAGCACCGCCGACATCCAGGTTAACGCCAACAGCGGAAGGACCACGCAGGAGCTCCACAGAGAGGCCCTAGCAGAGACGGAGGACAGGGAAGAGGCAAGGGGAAGGAAAGAGGGAAAGAACATGAGGTTCAGGCTAAAAATAGACAAGCCAGCTCACAAGTTCATGTCTGTTTTCCTCCTGACAGGTGTATGCACACACACACACACACACACACACACACACACACACACACACACACACACACACACACACACACACACACACACACACACACACACACACACACACACGCCAGTCAGATGCAGTGGTGGGTAATTTGAAGCTGATTGGCACACAGAGATTTGTAGTAGACTTAATATTCTAACTGAGAAGTGGAAGATGATGTGTAATCATGTAGATAGTTATGAGACAGACAATTGCTCACAATTACATGGTTGACGCACAGTAAGTGTCACGCTGGCGGACTGTGAGATGATAGGCAGAGGCCCAGCAGGGAGGGCGAAGACAGGCCGGTGACAAGCACTGACGTGGGGCCTGAGACTGGGAGTAAGTGTGGTTGTGTGTCTGGAACTCACCAATTTAAAATGTTCATGCAGTTCGAGCACATATAGCTTTAGAGCCATCAGTCAGGCAGATGTTGCTTAGCTACACTGGGACCTACAGTACAGCAGGCTAAAGGCAATGAACACGGCCGCGCTTTCTCTCTTAAAGTCACCACCTGTAGCTGTAGTTTTACCAGCACATTACGGGTGGTACAGTATCAGCCACAGTTACAGTGAAGCCGTGTAAACGCATCTCGTCACACGTAACGAGCGTTTCTAATGAGCACTGCTATTTCAAAGTGCTTAAAAGTGAATGAGGATAAAGAGGCCAGACAAATAGATTAGTCTTATTCTATAATACTGCTAAACTACGTATAGTAGCTCTTACTACATTCAGTTTGACTATAGATTTAAAGTGTGGATTCCAGTAAGCAGATTATTTAAAGGGCCTTTCAAATAAATGTAAGAACGAAAGAATGCAGATACAATGTCTAATAACAGACTCTGTATGGGTTTGATGAAGGTCTGACACACATGAAATTGAGAGGAAAAAATAAACTAAAACAACATCAACAGAAAAACTGACACAAATCTGAGCAAATAGGTAATTTCATCCCATTACCCTCCAATCATGCAACAACACAATTAAGACCAGAGTCCCAGCTTTCAACAGACTGCTTATCCAAAACTAACACTGGGCCGTAATGAAAGATTTGTATAGAGGTAAATGTAGACAAGATTGTTTGCCACAGTAAAGCAGGAGAAAAGCTTTTAATTCAGGGACTGGCTTCGTAAGCCCATGACGACAAACCTCTTACAGACAGAGGAAAACAGTGATACAAGAGTTGGTGAAATGTGACGCTGAGCATCCTGAAAGTAACGTATAGATAACATGTATAGTTAGATAGATATTTAATAATAATGTATATATATAAGTAAAGTCTTATTCATCTAAAATTTGGCAAATTGTGTTTGTGTGACCATTAGTTTGAGGTAGATCATTTAATGTAAGATACAAAATGTCTAAACAATTATTGTAATGTGTTCAACACCATCGCAGTTTACATAATTGAAAACCTTGCTGACATTTCTATTGCCATGGTGTGTTTGGCCCCTACAATACTGTGTTGTAAACAAGTTAACGCAAATTCAAAATAGGATTCCTACATTTCGCTTGACACGGGTCATGGGGAAAACCCGGTTTGAATGAAAACATGTTCTCATTAGACAGCGGCGGGTTGCAGTGCAGGTGTTTTCCCTTTCATTAGCTGCTGTTTTCCTTTCACACAAGTCTGAATGTCATCCTGCATCATTACCAACAAGCACAGATTAAAAGCGTGGAGGAGATCGAGTGAGTGAGAGAGAGAGAGAGAGTAAATGGAGAGCGAGAAAGTGATAGAAAGATGAAAATGGACTAACATGGCGCTGCTGGCAGTAGAGCTGGACAGAGCGGTGCTCGAGATCACGCCGCACTTGGAGCATTTCAGGAGCAGTCGGCTCCGCGCCTCCGCCGGGACACTTTGAGACACGTGCACACAGGCAGACGCACACACGATGGCGTGGGGAGGGGAGAGGGTGTGGGGGGAGAGGGGGGTGGTGGGTGCGATAACACGAGTCCCAGTTATGGCGACGGGCGAGATGTGCGGGTGTCACAAATGCAAAACAACAAACAAACGAAATAAGAGAGAGGAAGTGGACACAACAAAGACAGGGATGGGGTGGGGGAAAGAAAAACAGGGGGGGAGGAGAGGGGGGAGAAAAGAAAGAAAGGCAAAATTAAAACCAGATCTTGAAAAAGTAGCAGCAATGAAAAACACAGTCAGAGTACAAAGGTCGATTCGGAACAAGTCGAGAGAACGTGAGAGAGACGACAATGTTACAGCAAAGTCATGTGGATTAACAGATTACAGTGACACAGACAGGAAATGCCCGGAGGATCAGCCTCCTGCATGGCGTGTGCAGGTGTGTTCCCGAGGAAACGGCCGCGCGCTTGTTTCCTCACAGTCGGCCACTCGGGTGAAACCACGAGGTGCGTACAGTACTGTATGTGTTGGAGAAGGATGGGGCCGCGCGCTATGCTACATTAGCATCCTATCACAGCTCATTGCCCTAGCGCCAGCCACATCCCAACATGCATTATGCTAACGACGTTAGCAACACAGCTACCGCGCGCTCCCTCCTCTCTGGCGGCGGCAAAGGAAAATGTCCCCGACTCAGACTTTCCCTCCGACACAGGAGGACACACCTGTTGGTGTGTGCGCGCGCCGGTCGGCTAAATGGCGGTTGCATCACCAGGTAACAAAAGCTAATCAACCCCCCGGGGAGCCGGCGTGAACCCGGCGACCCCCGTCGATACGCGTACGCGGGCGACCGATGCGTGTGAGACAACGTGGCGATGGAGAGGAACAGTGTGAAATAGGAGGGAGAGCAAAAACAATGGAATCAATCAGGTATGGAAATGGAAACCGGGATTTGGCTGCGTGAGCTGGGGGAAATCTTCACTCGTAGGATTAGTAAACATGGTGAACAACTGCCAACTGATTTAACAGAAGTAATGTTACGGAGGAAAAGTGTTCGGCAGGATTTCAACAGTGCATAAGGGTTTATCCACATAATCTTGGTGTTTACAGTATGTAATTAGGTTTCCATCTGCCATTGATTTCTGAAGCCACAGTATCCGTCTATGTTGGATAAAAGTGAGGGAACCACAAACTGTATCCATGGTGGAATCTTGACACAAACTGAAAATAACAGCTGTCTTGTCATTTGGTTGTGGAATTGGATCCTGTTTTATTTTTGGTTTTTTTGGAATATGTATTACCGGCAGCGCAGGTGTGCGGGTAGGCTTTCATTCAGAGGCCTTTGAAAGCAGTGGGAGCGTGTTGACCCCTTGAGTCTGGCAGAAGCTGACAAAAAGCTGACGCGGCGAATCTGGAGGCGGTTCCCGCCAGATGTTACGCGTACGGGCGACTGAGAGTCAGAGTGGTCTGTGCGCGTGTGCGTCCACTTACCCGGCTCGCTGCTTTTTAGATTTGTCCGAGATGCCGTCTCGAGACATGAGCTTGTTGAACACCACGATTCCAATGAGCATATTCACCTGAGAGACACAGGAGGGAGAGAATCCATGAGCAATTAGAAGGAATTATATCTACTTTTTTAGCTTTGTGGTTTTAAACAAATGTACGACAAAGACTGAAATGCAATAAATGCAACAGTGATTGTTGATGGTTCCTCTCTGAGAAGATACAGATCGTTGCTGTGCTGAACCTACAGCCACTAAAACCAAGAACGATCTATTCGCTGCATCACTGAGAAACTTCAGTAACTGTGCGTTTACTGTACAATCAGTGTTTCTGTATATTTCATTAAACTGTGCAGGAAGCAGTAAGTACTAGCACTCTAAGAAGGGATGTTTCCATTTGTGGAAAAAGCTTCTCATCCTCGTTTATTCGTCCTAATGAGGAGCCCGCGGTTAAGCCGGCTAAACATCTGGACATAGTGACCCAGTGATACAAATTCCATTAGACACACGTTCGCATGAGTCTGAGCCAGAGCTTGTCACGTGTAGACGTCTTCTTCCCATCGGAGAGATTTTCTGTGCTCTTGACATGTTCTGTACAGTATAATCCAGCCTCTCAACATACAGTACTGTACACGCCCATGCACATCTACTGTAGCAGTCACTGTGCGGTGCCTCATCGGGTCGTGCTCCCTCACATGTCAGCGCGGTAGCTGAAAAAGCAATCACGATCGGTCCCTGTTCCTACACTGTGCTGTGTATGCAGCGCAGCTTCATTTTAGATTAGTGGCCTGAAGTAAACGTCTGTGTCTGTCACCAACAGCAGCTCCTAGGTAGGAGCACTTTATTAGAATCCCAAGGAAAAGCAGTCTGACTTTGATGTGGGCAGTGGAGTTTCCAGTTTTGCAGCTTTAGCAAAAGCCGGCTTTTTACTTGGAGCCTACTTCTTTGCTGCATCTACGTTCTAGTACAGCTGGCAGCTTTTTCCCCCCCTCTCTCTGATCCCGTTCCCCCTCTCATGTGTACGTCTGGGCTGCCGCGGACAACTGCCTCCGCGTACCAGATTGCCAGAGCGCTATTGTCATGCGAGTCATGCCTGGCCCCAGCTCTGTGAGTCAGCACCATCCTGCTCTGCTATTTGCCCAAGGCCAGGTTCATTAATTAGAGGAGAGTCCTGTGGGAAGGTCTGTGTTTCTCTGCCTGCCGCCGTACTCTCATTACAGCTGTTTGTTAGAGTGGGGCCCCAGCAACAACACCTGGGGGCCTGAGACCAACACATAGCGGCTGGGGGTGTGGAGCGTATGTCGACTTTGTGGGAGCAGAAATGGAGGGGAGATGAAAAGGAGCAGAGGAACAGAAGGATAACTAACACAGCGAGGCCATCGGAGTTAGACTTTCATCATCACATAATATTAACATCTGAAATGTTCACTTCACAGAAATGACATGGCACCAGGATCATGCATAATATTACAATCTACAGTACTCGCATTTTGAGCGTTGACCTATTGTCAGCTCATTATACATTTTCATAGTTGTTTTTGTCACATTTTCAATATACCCTTTTTTTGGCTTTTGCAATTTGCACATCTGTTCTGTTGATCTGTTTATCAAATCTGTTGTCAATTTGAACAAAGTGCAGGTGTTGAAGTCCAAACTCAGTATAACACCCAGTGAATTGTGTCTGAACTATTCTATACTAACTATACTATACTATGACCTGTATCATACTGTCTAGTATGAAAAAACGATGTAAGTATGTTTTAGACAAGTGACATGTGCTGCATCTTACATCAAACTTTCTTGAAGCTCAGAAGTAATGCATTCTGGGAAGTCTTCTCATCTACTGTATTTCTCTAAAGCTTAACTAGTTGAGTGACCCCTCAAGCGGTTCATTGATTCAACCTCTTTATACACAGTAAACTAACACGAAAAGCTTGAATAAATACAAATCTTAACACAATGGACACATACTGTACACACACAACAACAACAACAACAACACCACCAGCAGCAATTACCCATCCACACATATTAGGCCTTGTGTTGGAAAAACACACCCTGGATTTCATTTAGCAGAAATTATCTAATCCTGGAAACAGCGACGTACAGACCCCACAACAACAGGTGATTAAAACACCACTGTGATCCAATCAATGCGCTCAATGTCTGCGGCAGAAAACACAGCCCTTGTTTTTTTTGTAGCAAGTGGCAAAAACAAACAAAAGCTGTTTTATAATGACTGTGGCAAGTGATGATCAAACAAAAGCTTTTATTAAAAAAGAAAAAGGATTTAATTATAAATACACTGAATCCTCATAAAAGTAAGAGGTGTAGCTGCTGGGCTGACATCTATGTGCTGCATTGCTGGGAAGCTCCTGTGAGCTCAAACACACTTTCTTTTTTTTTCTGGGCTGACATTTTAAAGTCAAGGATCAAAGTGCTCACCCCATCATTTCACCGCGCTCACCCTGGCTTGTGTATGCTCACATGTACAGTGGGAGTGAAGGGAACATCCTCACAGGTCAGCAGGCAGTGACATTAAAGCTCTTAGCAACATATTTATAGATCGCGCGCAGTTAGAGGGACATAGAGAGTGTTTGAGAATGTGAGGAAACCCCGTGATGACAAGACTCACCAACACAATCACAGCAGCGGGTCCAACAAAGGCATAAAGCAGCCCGCCCTCCAAGGATAACCAGCAACTAGAGAAGAAGAAGAACACAGAAATGTTTTCAACGCAAAAGCACTGCTACATCACTGTGAGTGTCAAGCAATTACCCACAAGTACACACCCAATTAAATATCACACTCCCTTAAAAGGGATGAAGCAGTCATTTCTGTGGTTGTGTAAATACTGCCCTCGGTGCTTCGTAAATGTATTAGGTGCGTTACCTCAAACGCGTCCTCAAACTGTAACTGATCTGACAAGGTTTTATTTGGCGTGAAAGCTATTGAGATCTAATGAGTGTGAGTGTGTCCTCCAGTGATGTCATCGCAGCACAATGAGGCCAAGCAATTCAGCAGAATGAAAGCGAGGGTGCACTTTAATGTGATTTAAACTTCCATCACTTCCCATGACTTTAGTGTGGAGAGTACATGAATACGGTTATTACTGAACCTCAGTTCTTATCCCGTTGCTTTTCTAAAGACGTATTCCTCCAAAGTAGAATCACCAGAACTGAAGCTTTCCAAAGTTACTGTAGAAGCAGTGTTTTAATATACACCAGGCGGAGGAATGTTTACCCCCATTTATTCTGTCATTAGACTGGAGGCTGAAGAAGGAACTTAAAAATTGGCCGTTAGGAAGCGAGGACTAATTTGTAAACAGTGGTTTTATTGAATCAGTTCTGCGATTTATAGGTAAAAGGCCGTTTTTTGCATCCTAACATGTACAGCAGGACTGCGTTAGAAACGTTCTGTTCCAGTCTCATCTGACTGATTTGATATTTTCCTGACATTTAAAGACTGCATTACAATTTAAAGACATAAACATCATTTTAAAGCGTCTCAGGTACAGCATCTACAGCTCTTGAACATGTGCCCATTTAATGAGCACAAAGATATGATCTGTACTGCTTCTCACCAAACATGCAGCATAGTGGGACGTGTTTCTAAGCTCCTGAGAAACAGAACAGACATATTGCCGTATGCAGTAGAAACCGGAGGGACAAACTTTATGTCCACATCAATAATGCATTCACCAGTTTACAGCAGAGGCGTCCGTGAATTAATGACCACCCTGCTGCACAAGAACAGTGGGTGGTGGTGTATCTCAGGCCCAGCTGGAGCCAAATCAGGGGTAAATACCAGTACGGGTGCTGAGTGAAGTAGCCGTACTCACTAGCTGGCTGTGCCGTAACCTCTGGCTCTGGTGAAACCCACCGACACGGCTACGACGAGGGCTGGAAGACCTGCAACATTCAGACAGAGAGCACATGAGTGTGACGGAGAGTGAAATGAGGCACGACAGCATAATAGGACACCGCAAGTCTCCGCTTGCATCGCCCGGGCCCTTTGCCTCAGGTCTACAGGTATGCTACGAGTAGGCTCACATCTAAATCTGCTGCAGCGGTGGAAGCGCTTCTCGCGGCGCACATTTACACGGCCACGGGTGACCTTCACACGCAGCGCGCCCGCGTTCGACGAGCGGAGGAGGAACGGAGTCTATAAAAATGTGAGGCATAACTTCGAGTGGTCAATAAGTCATGCATTAGTTGGCTAAATCAGGCAATTTGTGTATGTCTGCATGCGTGTGTGCGCGCGCGTGTGTTAATGAGAGAGTGAGTATCACGGCGCGCGTGCCAGAAAAAGAAGGAAATATGCTGCGCCCATAATGAGCTTGGCTCTGAAATATTCATGTAATTAACAAAGCTGTGATTATGGCTGCAAATGAAAAGCAATTAGAAAAAGTCACATTAACATTAACAAATACGACGGTGGGAAGCCAGGCCGGTCCACTAACCAGGCTGCGCAAAGTTTTCAATTAGACACCAGCATCAATCCAGCGCTCACTGGCGTGCGACGCGGCCCGGCTCGCACCTATGCGCCAGGCGCGCATGCCTCCACTGCTAATCTAGCCCACATCCAGGCACGCCCCGTACCGCCTGTTTCCATGGCGACCGATTTCAATCACGTAATTTGGGGGAGAAAATTGCGAGACGGGCGCGGGGGGGATAAGCCGTGTGATCCCCTCCACTCCGCGCCACTGTTTCAGGCGTTTCGCGGGCGTTCGCGAGTGCATGGGATAATTCCACAGCGGCCACTCAACGAAGGAACACACACACACACACACACACGCACGCAGACACGCGCGCGCACACACCTGTTATCTCCCCATCGCTGACTGTACAACAGTCTTTACATTCTCCCTCCTCTGTATCAGGTGAGGGCATCGGTGCCCTGGCAGATTAGAATGCTGGGATCAATATCAAGTGAATGGGACAGCAGGGTGTGTGGGGTGATAGTGGTGGAGGTATAAAGAGCATCTTGTCACTGTTTGGCAAAGATGCTTGGGTTTAGTTCTGGTCTCGTGTTGATTATCATGTAACATCCGTTAGGTCCGCGACACCAGCTTGCAGCACGCCGTGACAGGGACACGGTGATTGACGGCCACTGAGGAGCGTGATTAGTTAACACCGGATGTATAGAGCATCACCCTCTGTGAGCTGGTCTGCACGTATGTGCCGCAGCCGACGAAATGACATTACAGAGGGTAATGGATGTCTTGTGGGAAACATTTTTATTGCATAAAGAAACATATAATATGAATGAGAACAGAGCAAATGAAGTTTATTACGCATACCGCAGACAACAATTCCAGCCCCACCGCATAATAATCTGTTACATTCTCTTGTAAAGAAATGGCTGTCTCCCGCTGCTCAGCATCAATTTGTGTCACACAACAGTGGTTCAATCAGCACTCAATTCAGAAACGCGTCTTCATTTGCTATGCAGGAAATTCTCTGGCGCGCACGCGGCGGCTGATATTTCCAAGCCGCCGCAGCATTTAAGTGTTATAGCGGGTGCCAGCATACTGTAACAGTGAGGACCGTTCGACGGGAACCCGCGCCAGCAATGCAGATCTCCTGGAAACGGCGTAAACAATGCGCACAACGGTGCCAAGTACTTAACAGGAGACGCTGGCGCTTATGGCGGATGCTGTCGTTACAATTAATGTCTAACAATAAAAGTCGCATGCCTGTGCGTGCAGAGACACGGGTTAATATCCTACATGAAAATCTGTTTTTATGATGAAATAAATTCAACATTAAGCAAACTAGACTGAAACCTGGAAAAGTGGAGTGAGGCTCCATGAGTCCATTTGGTGTGAGTGTGTGTTCACCTACTTTTGCTATGTTCCTGGCACCGTGTGAACTTGTTTGTGCCAGTGTGAGCGACGAGGTGCCGCTTTTATTGTGACGGCGCTGATTAACTGTCCCCGAATCGTTTATTTTGAACAGCTCTTGAGATAAAACCTATCCAGACCGCGCTCACGTGCCAAACCCAAACACGCACACCTTCATCTGTGGTCTCTCTCCGTTTGCTCTGCTGTCCGATCAAGTGCAAACACATGTATTTGTAAAAACGCATTTAATCGACTCATTGATTAGAATGAAAACAGAAACAAAACAAGTGAAATTCTGTTGTGTGGAATATAGCTGCTCTATGTGATAGATGAGGGGCTCGCAACAGTTTGTAAAAGGCTGGATCTGTTCTCTGTAGTTCATTAAGCACTTCACACATTCATCACTCACCGCAGGAATAATGTGTGCATTTAATCTACAGTCTGATTTGTCAGAGCACAGTTTTGCACGGCGGAGTGAATTCACTAATTTATTATGCCTCTCCACACACAGCAGGATTGGTCAGGATCACTATACTGTGGTAATCCACCTGTGCTCACATTGCGTGCTGACAGCAAGAGAAAAGGATTGACGTGCAATTTTTACTGTATTTTAATTGTCTTCTACTCTGCGTATTTGAAAATATGCAATATCTTCCAGCACTATAAAAAGATGAGCATGTGTTAAATAGCCTTTTTCTCAGGGGTTTAGACTGGTCCCTGGTCTGTGTATACAAGACATACAGCATCATTAACTAACATGTAACTGGTCTCACTGGTTTCAGTACTGGTGTAGCACAGAGAAAGATCTATTCGACGCTAATGATATCACACTTTGAAGCTTCTCATGTATCACAAAGAGACTACAAAATGAAAGAGCTTTGCCCAATTTAATAAAGACTCGGCTCACATAGCAACCGAGATTAATGAAATAAGAAGACGAGTCAAGCTCTTTGAAGCAAAATCGATCCACTGAAGCGGAACAGTTGTGATCGGTGGAGTCGGTGGAGGAGGATGAAGTAAGCATACGGTACATATCAGCTGTGTTGCCCTCACAAACCTGCCTGATGATACTACCAGCACCACGGTTTTCACACATTTAGTTTTTGAGCCACACGAAACATGTCTTTCGGATGAATTCCTCAAAAAAAGCCTGTAGAACTAGTGGACCCTACGTCACATCCATCTGAATTCCACTGAGTCAACGCAGAACCTGAAAACTAGGCGCTTAACGCCGCCGACGCATCGGCGGAGGTGTGATGGAGTGTTGGTGGACGCTCACCCCAGCCCAGGCACAGGAAACGCTTGCGAATGAGTCGTGACCTCATTTTGCCGATGACAGCCAGGTAGGACTGCCACGCCTCCGTCAGCACCCAGCAGAAGGACGCCAGGAAGAAGAAGTGCAGGAAGGCGGCAGTCACAGTGCAGAGGCCCTGAGGGCGAGAGAAGTGAGATAAAACAAGCGTTTTACAACAGGTTAAGAAGGAGGTTTTGTCAGAGGCGTCGCAATGAATCATCTCTTGGAGACGGGAAACTGAAATTCATGCAAAAAAAAAAATGACTAGGGCATAAAAGTAAGTCTGATAAATCACATATTAAACAGGAGGATATGAGTTTAACGTGGCCGTGCTGTCAACTCAACATTACTGACCACCGCAACGTGTAGAATCGCTTCCTGTGAGAACTCGATCGCCAAAAATGTCAGCTGTTCCCAATAAATCGCGTAATGCCGCATAGTTTAACACGTTGCCGGCGGTTCTGTTTCCAGCCATCGTAAAAAAGGCCCGGTCGCGAGCTTTGATGTGTGACACTGTGGGAACCCAGTAGCCGGGAATTAGTGCTGTTTCGTTACCTTGCTAAGCGTCTGCGATTGTCCCACTAGAATCAATAGATTGGAGGCCAGGATGGAGAGGCAGAAATTCACCAGGATGATGGATCTCTCCGAGCGGATGTACCTACGGAGCAGGAGGACGAGAGACAGACACGCCAGATAAAAATTAACGACAGCTCCATGGACTCAACAGCCACTCTTTGGACGCCGCACAGTCATTAGCTTGTTTTGCCACCTGTCATGTGTGCTACCAAAAAACTAATCATCGCCCCCCACTGCAGCTGAACCATTTGTTCCATATTAGGCTTCGTTGGAAATTTGGCACAGCGGAGGCCACCGCATGCAAATTGTACTTTTTATGAGACTGAAGAGTAAGGGGGGGGGGGTCACCACTGTCCACGTGCAGTGCAGCGCGTTCTCACCTCCAGAAGGCAGCGTAGATTAGCAGCAGGATGAGCAGAGCTGTGCAGGAGACCCCGCAGCCCACCATGAGGGGCACGGAGGGCATGCTGGTGGGACCCATGTCCTGGAGAAGGAGAACCAGAGTGAGCAGCTCGTCATCACAAGGCAACAGCTCCGTCAATCGGGTCACGGCAACTTGCAGGAGCATTACCCAAGTTTACAGCTCTTTGACCCCCGCGTCATATGCGGGGTCATGAGAAAAGGCCAGGAGAGTTAAGCTAGTTAGACGGCAGCGCAGACACATGCGTGCGTGTGGCGATCGCTGATTGGATTAAATCCCGTTAATTTGCCGGCCCGTATGGATTAAATGTTGGCACAGCTCCTGCTTTGCATTTACAGTATCCATTAACTCTTCCTCTCCCTTAGCCGGGTTTCCTTTGATAGCCTGTTTTAATCATAGCCTGTTAATTACATGCAATTACCTTTAATGAGAATTACAAGAGTCCGTTAGATGGAGCTGAATAATAACACATAATTAGACTATTCTGCGAGTCGCTGTTTGGCAGAGGTACTCCACGTATCGTGACCATGTGATGTCACATGTGTATCATCGGCAGGCCTTTTAATTATAATTATGGTTTGTATTTACTGTTATTTGCAATGAGAGTGCGCCGGCAACAGTTTGGGGAGAGAACGCGCAGAGAGCCTTTGTGACGCAGGCTCAAGAGGAGCTCACAGTTGCCGTGCACTCACTTACAACCACCGTGTGATTTCACGTGTGCAAGGCTAAAAGCACTAGACCATAGAGCATAATTAAGCGATTTAGGTCATGGAGTACAGTGCACCTTTGCTTGGCCTCTCTTGGGGTGTGCCTTTAAAGGCTGAGTAACAGACAAATCAAGGCGCGTGGAGCGCGTGCACCCTGCTGCGTCCCAAATGGGCTTGATGTTAGGCCTGCTTTTAGCTTCTCAATCTCACATTTTACCTTAATTTACCTCCTAGTGTGGCCAGACTTTCCTTTCACCCCGGAGATTTATGACCGTACACACGCAAACACGCGTCTTTTACTCCCAGTAAAGTTCACGCTCGCACAGAGAGGCACATCCAGGCAGATGCAGCAAGTAATTGAGAGTCAGTGTTTAAGCTGCATGAATGCGTGTGTGCGTGTGTGTGTGTGTGTGTGTGTGTGTGTGTGTGTGTGTGTGTGTGTGTGTGTGTGCGCCTGCCTATTCAAAATGATCTGAAGGCAGAGCGAGGAACGCGAGAGAGTGGATAAAGGACGCGGGCTGAAAAGAAGGAGTAGGAGAGAAAGTCAGAAAGAGATGGAGTGGGAAGAGTTAAGGACAAATACGAGAAAGCAAAGAGTAGGAGGAGAAAGAAATAGATAGAGTCAAAGCTTCCCTTTTAGTTGTTTTCCCTGGCCCATCAAAAGAAGCCAGTTTCTCCAGAGGAACGGCGAATAGGCTGGAATAGCAATATGGCACAAGTGCCATCACTGGGAGGGAGAATGGAGGTGGAAAATAATCAAAACAGCCTCAAAACAGAAAGGAGAGACGCAAAAAAGGGGCAGAGGGGGGACTATCACAAGCATCTGCATCATGGAGAGGGAAAAGCCTGGGAGAAGGCTGAGACTTCAGAGGCTGAAGGATGAGAGGAGGTCAAAGGATACGCACGCGTGTGTTTGGAGGCCCGACAGATCAAACACTGACACGCACACGCTCTCACACACGCCTGTTGAATTTCCCTCCCTATCTCCCCCTCATTCACCGTGTCCTAATGTAGGTAAAGGGCCATTTACACCATTATGTGTGATTGAATGAACATACATTTTACTCAACGTTCGGCACAGCTAGAATATGTGTCTGTGATGAGATTAGCCTCATAATGTGGAAACATGCCACTAAAGAGGGAATGGAGAGAAAAACAAGAAAAAAAAAAAAAACGCCCACGCAAACAAACACAACACATCAGGCCTCGGGCTGCAGCGTAACACAAATGCCCTGTCCCAAATAGACACTACGCAGCGTTCGGGGGGGTCTGTGCCTGCGTTGTGCGTGTGTGTGTGCGTGTGTGAGGCAGCGGACAGATTAGAAAGAGTGTGCTGAGGCTCTGCTGTGTATGGCCTGGCTCCCCTGGGCAGCTTGGCTACCATGTGATGGAGAAGATAGCTATTTTCAGCTCAGGAAGTTTAACCTACTTATCTCCTCTCACTGACAGTCCTCCTCTCCTCCCTCCCTCCCCCGCCCCCCTCGACGAGCTTCTCTACCTTCACCTCTTGTTCACTCCTCGCCAGCGGCTCCCTCTCTCTCTTCCGCCTCGTGCCCTTCTGTACCTTACTATGTTCATTTTCTCTTCTGCACGGCCCCTTTTCTGACGCACTAAGATTTACAGTGCCGCGATCAAGCGAGACGGCACTTAAGTAATTAAGTGTAATTTCGCAAATGCATCATCCATAAGAGAAATTGCACTGTGTGAATTCATTACCACTCACTCATGTACTGTGTTTGTGTAGTGTTTAATAGTCCGACGTAGTAAATTATATCACTCACAACGACGTAAAACTTTAGGATGTTTCTATTATGCATTTTATACTAACAATCAGTGTTTTGTATGCTCAGTGTGACACTTGAGTAGAAGACAAAGTGGTGCATCTGTGATTTTAAGCAAGAACAAATGAGGATAAAGAAAACTATTTATGGATTTGATTTTAAAAGACTGTCAAAAAACCAATACAAAAACTTCATGGTTAAATCTGCTCTGATCAGTATCTTTCAATCAATCAAACCAGCGCATTGATGCAAAAGGAGCCAGATACAGTAGGTCCCTGAGGAGATGGAACCAACAAAACAGAGACAAAAGTAGAGTGTTTCATGGTAAAAAAAAAAAAAAAGTGACTTCAAATAAATAAACGAATACTGCTGATGCTTTATATTGGCTGGATCTCAAAGTCAGCTAAATCAGACGGTTAGGAGCTTTTAATCCACTCCAAGGTTTTTCCTACAGATGTTCTGCAGCAGTAAAACAGCATCTCCCCTCTGCCGTTGCTTTGTTGGCAATGCAGCAAAAAGGTTCTTGTCAGGTACATGTAAACACAAAGTTGGACTCATCAGGCATTTGAACAAATGTCATTTCACTGGTTCTGAATATGCAAACAACTGCGACTGTAGCCATTCATCAGTTCTCATATGTACTGCAACATGGCAGCTTTTTCTGCTGCGTGTCTTGTGCAGGCGGTGGAAGTGGATCGTTCTTGAGTGGGGGGACGTTGCAACCAGCACACAGAAAGCAGACCGTACTGGCTGAATGCCACAGCCCGTTAACTTCATGGGCCCTGCTCTGTTTATCTGTCATTGCACTTCGTGAACAGTATCTCCTATAGGTTTAAACTGGCTCAGCTCAGCAGTCCTTCAGGAGATCTGCTGGTCAGACTCTGGCTTCAATGCCCCCAAGACAAACCATTAAGTCAGTATCAAAGTGTGACCAGCTGGAGGGCAAACACAGACACTAAATGGAAGGTCATCATATATCATATGCTGCATTACCCTGGGGTATTTACACAGTACATACCATTTTAATGGTGGTGTATCCACAACTACACAACAACATATTTGTGTCCACAAAGAGCATCTTTACTTTACTAAACAAGCAGGAGACGGCTTTGTATTATTTGCATAACAACAATAATACAAATTTTACCTGTCAACGCTCCACATTCATCTCACGATTATCTCATTTATGTAACCAGCAATTACAATCCTCACATAACAATATTTTGTGTTGCAGCTTATTTACAGACACTTTTTAAAAGACTATGTGATGTGACCCTGTTTACTCCTGTCACAGTTTTCCTTTCTCAATATCATCTTCAATTCATGTCAGAACTGGATACACTAATGCAGTCCCAGGGTGCTGTAGATCCCCTCATGCTGTACAGTACATCTCAGCAGCCCTCGTGTGTTGCAATTACACTTGGCAGGTACAAGACATTTGCATAGTGTTCCTTTGTTCCCTTGGCTTCGTCTTGAAAAGGCCTTTTTCATTCCAAGGAACCTCCAGTTAAGTTGCATTGAAGTAAAATACGAGCCGATATCTTTTAGCACCTCGATCATCCCTATCATCGCCCCACAGTCAAATCAAGCACTTTGGCCATTAGCAGCCTAAATAATAGAGTCAGCTGTGAGGTTTTTTGCCATTCTGATTAGGAGCCGGTGAGCAGTAATGACAGCAGAGGAAACAGGTTCAATTCGTCTCAAGTAGACACAATCATTTTATGAGAATGATTGGGCCAAAGGCAGCTAGCGTGGCGGGTGAAGGAAGCGTGGAGAAAAGGAGACGCAGACATCAGCAGACACATCGTTCTTTAGAGAAAATTGGCTTTGATACAGTAATTGGCGTGTAAATGAGTTATGAAAACAGAGAAGACATCCCCTGCTCCTCATACCTGCTCCGGGATTTTTCTTTTATCCGTCTGCCACTGAGCCACACGTACTGTATATGTGTGTGTGTGTGTGTGTGTGTGTGTGTGTGTGTGTGTGTGTGTGTGTGTGTGTGTGTGTGTGTGTGTGTGTGTGTGTGTGTGTGTGTGTGTTCGTTGTCGCTGACTGGATCAAGGTCTCAGGTGCTGTAAAAGCCACTGACCTTTGCATTCGCGTTTCTGGTTACCTGCTTAGGCAAGCACAAGCAATGATTCCCATTGTAGCTCTGAAAAAAACAATTTTGAGAAGGGCCTCTTAAAAAAAAAAGTGTAATTAATTTCCATGTCAACACAGCTTCCACGGCCCCGGCCTTATGTGCTGACTGAAATAAAGCAGCGTAACCGCGTATAACTGACTTGATCAAGGCACAAAACGGATGTTTTCTGAAGCCAATGCCTCCTTCAACTCCAAATCCCACGCTTCCTGTGAGCACTGGGAGACAAAGAGTTCAGAAATATCCCTTTTGTCACTGCCAACATATTTGGAATAGAGTGGCCGGGTTTATTTAATGGCATGGTGACCTCACTCAGTCATCCCCTCTTCCCCTCCCTCTCTGCTGTTTCTCTAAAGTAACAACCTCTGCCTTGTGCCTGATAGTGAAGGTTCCTCTATAGACACACACACACATGGAAATCTCAGAGGCTATAGAAAGTAAACAGGATTAACCGGCTATCCCTCGCTCCACTGTAAACGGCCTGTAATGGCAGCACAGCTTCTAAATCCCTCCATCTCTTTCTCTCCCCTCCTTCCCTCCCTCCCTTTTCTATTAAACATGGAGGTTAATCCTCAACCCCCCTTGTCCCTAGCGCCGTGGCCCAGGATAAGCTGTCAGAGCTGGGCTGCTGATACTCAGCTCTGCTCCAGCAGCCACACGGCCTGGACACGGCGGACGAAAGCGTGCGTGTGTGTTTCTGTGTGCACAGGTGCATTTCTGTGTATGCTGTGTATGCATTTCTGTGTATGCAGACTTGTATCCTTGTATGCATATATGTACAGGGGTGTAAACAGGCCCGACTGTGCTGGGGTGTTTTATGTCTTAGTAAATTCAATTCTGTCCTCTCCCTCCGCTGGTACAGAATCCAATCTGAGCCGGGTAAAAAACTAACTCTGGAGCACCCTAAAGCAACAAAGAGCACTCAGCACTGGCCAACAGCCCCTGATTGAGAGCTATTGACACAAAACACTGACCCATACATTCCTGTCCTCAGCACTGGATCTAATAGTGGTACCAGGGACTGAATCATGAATCGCTAATGACGAGCACACTCTCCACAAATGTCACAGATGTCACAGAAGTCAATGCGTTTTCCCTCCTAGTCCTCTTTCCCTCAACACGGCCGACCTGCTGGCTATGTAAGGGAAAAGTCAATACTGTTCAGCAGGAAAAGGAGTCGCAGGAAGCAAATATAGTGGCAGGAATGACACATTCGGCTTATAGGTCGCACCTATCATGTTTGTTTTTACTATATAATGATGATTAAAGCTTCCCAGTGTTTGGAAATAAGTTCCAATTTCTGTTCTGTGAGTTTTGAAGGACCAAATAATGAATAACAGCAGTGAGTCACATAAAGGCCACCAAGTTATTATGATCCTCTAACAAAGTGGATGAAATATGTCAAATATGTGAGCCGTTGAAAAATCCCGAACATTGACCAGTGTAACTGGTTAATTTTATCCTGGTAGTTTCAATACACAGTATTTAGTGTCAGGGTTAACCACTGGAGGAATGTAATTAACGCACAGTTGTGCAGGTGGTAGACCGACAGTATGGCAACACCCGATTCCACAGCAGCAGGGGGCGCTAATGTGCTAAACTGTCTAAACTATAATGTGCAAAAACACAGAGGGGTCAGAAATAAGATCCAGTTCCCACAATATATCAAAGAATAATTTTGAATTTCAGCTTTGATTTGTGATTTTTCAACTTTTTGGACCATTTGTCTTTTATATACCACAGAACTAACACCTGTTAAATATTTCTCCAGCACTAATGGCTGCTATCAGTGTTCAGTACATCCGTATTAGTGCAACTACACTGGGTGAGGTTCTGCTCAGTGGTAACTGGGCTTCTAAAGGCTTCATCAGTTCTGACTGACTGGCTGGAGAGGCAGGCCGTAAATCTGGTGGAGTCATTAAGTCGTTAACACTCCGAGGGTCACCCATAGGTGGGTTTTTGTTCCGCCTGGCTTTAATGTGTCTTGTTGAGACCACCTGAGCCCAAGTGTGAAAGCGTCTGGGTGCTGATGAAAGAGCTGTGATAGGTTATGCCTGAGGCCTCCTCCTCAGCTGAGAGGGGGTCATCCCATCTTGACACAGACCACCTGTCTTCTCTTTCCGTGAACAGAGCTGCCTTGAGTGGCCCTTCTCTTTCAGGCAGACCCCTGAATCCTGTCCTCTGTGCTGCCTTCATGAACCTTCTCCTGTGATCAGAAACTGGTCCATTCAGAGGACAAATCTCCAAGGGTCAAAAAAGAGGAAACTGACAGCTTTCAGAACACAACTGTCGTACCTTTATGCAGAAAGCTGCTTTCTATTTGAGGATATTTCTTCATATGTATATATGTATAAATATAGTGGAAGATGTCAGTGTCTTGCTCGTTGCTTTAAAGCTGCATAGCATGCAGAACTAGAAAACTCCAGATCCACCTGAAGCGCACTCTCAGTAGACGCCGAGTTAAAAAAAGAACAGCCTTTGCAGCACAATCAGCTAAAACTATTCATGAAGCTTGTGGGCTCATCACCATGAGCGGCTCCTTTCACATTGGGATGTCAACCGCGGTTAAAATAAAAGGACTAAGTAGAGCCACAGGAGGCATTAGTAAGATGGCTCCTTTTTTATATTTGATGCCCGCTGCAGGAGAGGTAGCCTACATTTACAGCATGTTTTGTCTAGCAGCAAATGAACAGCACCGGTGAGAGCGCCGCACAGCTTTACTCTGAAAAGGTTCCAGCAGGAAAGACGTCCATGTAAGTGCACAGGCCTTTATCTCAACCGTCCTCTGGTTGTTAATGCATTATTACTCAGCAACACCCCCCCCTCATCTCTGCTGCCTCGCTCCTTCCTGCGTTCCTTCTTTCTTTCTCTCCATCTTAGCTTTCTCTGCCAGCTGAGACCAGACTGTCGCTTCTGTTTGGTTGAGCACCCCCCGCCCCCTCCAAAATTCTCCATTTCTCACAATCACTTTCCATTTCGGTGACACCTGGAGTTACCCTGCAGCGCTTACTGAGGATCTGCTTTTGTTAGCTCTATTTTCTAAACCCGCCATTAAGACGGAATAAAGTGTAATAAAAAACCTCCATATCTTCTAGTACGTAATAACAAATGTTGTTTTACTGTACGTTACAGTTCCCTGCGCTCCCTGATTTTCCAGTTTAATCGTTTGGAAAGCAAACAAAATAAAAGCACAGGTACAAATCAACAGACAAAGCTTAAAGACACACTTTGTGATCAAAACAGTCGAGGTAGTACGGTATGTAAAGTGGCAACCAAGCAAAAAGAAATCTGAGGAAATGGACGAACAAGAAGGAGAAAAATATAGCTACGAATACCATTAAAGAATCATAGGAAAGGGGGTCAGTGTATCAGGACAGGCGTTATCTTCATCTGAAAAGTCTATGAAAAAACTTCATATGAAAAGTCATGCACTTCAAACTCTAACACACGCTCCGTGCCAGACATGAGAGCTATTTATAAAAGCCCAGGTTTCATGCCAAAAGGCTCACGAAGACTTTCTTCTGACGTCTCGTCTGGCTCCCGTCACAATCGCGACGCAGCTCGTCAAACAACCTGACCTTTATCAAGTTTGAGTTCCCCAAAAAAAAAAAAAAAAAGTTGCGTAACACGGAGAGTGACAGCGAATCAACGTATAATTAGATGAGTGAGCGGCGCGGTGATCAAACGGGCGACTAAAGTTTAACGCTGACAGCGCTGCTCAGGCTGCAGCCGCGCTCCTCCGAAGACAGATGCTTGTTATAAAGTGAGGCGCCGCACGCTCAGATTCCACCGGTGGCACCAGTGTCGCCCATTTTAC
This sequence comes from Betta splendens, assembly GCF_900634795.4. Lineage (NCBI taxonomy): Eukaryota > Metazoa > Chordata > Actinopteri > Anabantiformes > Osphronemidae > Betta > Betta splendens. Next base: position 6,856,894 of record NC_040891.2, read on the forward strand.
GGCTATTTATAAAGACAATAAACTATAGCGTGAGCGGCACCTTGCATGTTTTCTAGGAAAATCCAACAGTGGCACTAAATTAACACCACAGTAACACACAAGCTCACTGACCTGGCCCTTGGTGCAGTAGTAGCAGTTTCCCTTGCCCCCCCAAGTCCCATGGGCTGTGGGTCGGTGACTCACCGGGTCTTTAGCTTGCTGTGCTAGCACGGCGTAGGTGGAGATCCTGCTGCACAGGCATTTGGTGTGGACAGCGGTTGACGCGAGCGTTTGGCAGCCTTCTGTGCCCCAGTTTCCCGCGCCAGCTTCCCTGGAGGTGGGGGAGAAGAGGGGAGGGAGGGGAGGGGGGGGGGGGGGGGGGGGGGGGGTGTCACAGGGGACAAGAACAGTGGCCGTGAGACAAATGCGAACACAAAGGCGCTTCCCTAACTCAAGGGCACCGCGCGTTGGGGAGCTCAGACATCCTTCACCCAGTTCACCATTCGCTCCGCACACACTGGCAGTTTGGGTGACACTGGTGGCACTGGAAGCCAGTGTCAACCCCCTTTGTTCCCTGTGCAGCACCCGACAAGACTTTTCATTCAATCACGTGTCAATCACTTCCTTTTCTTGGAAAAGGAACATGAGAATGGAGACCTTGAGCAAAGCTAACAGCAACTGAATGGCAGATAGAAGTTACTTAGCCTTAAATCATCAGCAACAGCAGCACAGATCTGTCACGTGTACTTCACACTAGTATAGTGTGTTCACTGTTAACTCATCAAGTATAAAAAGAATCAGTGGCGTCTTTGCTCATGCGCTACAATAATCAACTCCAGTGAGCAGAGCGTGCTGCAGCTGGATCCTGTGGAAACCTGATGCACAGAGTGTCTACTACTCTTAAACAGAACCTTGTGCATCTTCCGACCGTTGCCTTCGCTCCCTCCTCCCGTTCACCTCACTCTAAACGCTCTCAATCGAGGGTTGAGTGCAGAGGTCGATCGATAGGATTCTAACTGAACTAATTACCCTGGCAGATCACACTACATATTAACCTCATGTTTAACCCTGGATATGCACCAGGGACCGGTGGGATAGTCACAGATATAAAAGCCCTCGTAGAGATGTTCTGATGGGTGTCAGGAAGGTCAGTCTCGTGGCTAATGGGTTCAGCAGCAGGAACACTTAGAAGCCCTAAAACATGCAGACCAAAACTGGTAGTTTTTCAATTCACATGCACTAAAGGTACCGGTAACTCAACGTTCCGCCTTTAGGCGAGCCTTGCTTAATGTAATATAAACACAGTCAGACGGAGCAGATAGAAGGCTGCATCTTTCTCAGGGCAATAAATGCGAAGCAGTGATAAAAAATTAAATAAAATAAAGATTTGTAGAGCAGAAAAAAAGATGAAAGGCAATCATATTCCAGGAAGCGCAGAATACACTGTTCTCCCAGCGCTAATGCTTTAGTGGAAAACTTAATTATCTCCTCTCAAGCTAATAGCAATAAGTACCCTCGAAAGCAGATGGAGAGAAAATTTAATAAAGTGCTACCTCTATAAGGACTTTCTTATGCTAGGATTTGCATACATTTCTCAATCTGCAAATCAGTAAATACTACAAATATGTGTTCTGACTTTCAATACTGAAGACCGGAGCAGTGCTCAGGTCTCGAGGGAAGGACTTGGTGACAGTCTCACTTTATGAAAAATGATAAAGTGGTTTGTTGCTTGTGGTATTTATGGTATATTAAAAAAATAGGATTTTCCTTTGCCTATAGGGAAATAAACCATTGCTACACCTGCATTACATACAGATAATGAGGATAATACCCCTCAACCTGACGTTGTGGAGACTCTGCTACTGAGACCCAGAAGGCATAAAATGCAGCTCTTCTATTTACAGTTGTGGCATTTATGGTATTGGAACACATTTATTTTTTCTAAGTCCTATACTTCTAGTTCCTCTCTTTTCATTTCCAATAAGCCCTTTTTATTTGGATGCCTTTCCTACTTTTATGAGTTCATTTTGAAAGTTATAAGGGAAACCTAAAATGTTATTAATAATTCCGTCGACAGGTTAGCGATAAAACATCGGCCGGCGTGTGTGGATTTGGCTCCTGTCAATCAAATAGAGCACAGCTGCAGTTAAAAACTACACGGGCCACTCATCAATGACAACATGTTATCATGTCGTCGCCCAACATATCACTCAGGACTAAATATACCTCAGCTATGACAGACCACTTCTTTAAAGCCAGCGTGACACTAACTGACAGGAATGTAACAGCGGTAATTCTCAAAAGCAACACAGGCGCACGGAGCGCCGCTCAATTCATAATGTCAGTAATGAGATGTGAGTACAACTCCCTGATGAGCATCATCTGCACAGTGACACTTCAAAGAGCGAAGATCGAGAAGCCAGTCACGGCAGTGGCGCTCCGAGGCGGCTTGACAGGTAGCAACATGGTGCGCAGCTTTGTGTGTGTCAGACAGAACGAGAGAACAGGGGAAGAGTCACGAATGAAAGACGACGCGCACTTGTTACCTTTTTTCACGGGGAGATCCTCCGAAGTGTGCGCATTTTGGAAGCTACATTTACAATTCTTCGCGTTCAGCCCACTGTGCCAACTCCATGCGGCTTACCAGGTGTTGCACATATATATGAATATAAATGTGTGTTTTCCGAGCAAAACCCTGGGATGTTTCTCGTAGCAGACATATAGAGTGACTACACATGTATTATTGATCGCTTGTAATAACACGGCCGGTCTGAATGCACAAACATACACTTTATCAAGTAATCTACACCAGTCTGCCTGCAAAGAGGAAGCTGGGCTAATGAGAAGTTGTCTGACAGCTCACAGCAGGGGGCCGGTGAAGATGAAGCCAACGCACACACTATGACCTCTTTGTTTTGACTGCTGAATTTCCACCTTAATTGACTGCCGACCCTCATCTAGTGCAGATCGATTTGATTTTTTGGATTTGACATCTTTTACTTTTTGCACTTTTGTTTTATTTCAGCACCAAAGTTGATATTTTGTCACAGTAGATCCACTGCAGCGATGGACACATGCATCGCTGCTGTGGGCACTGCTGGGCTCAGAGAGGTGTGGGGTTATCAGCCAGGTGTAGCTGCTGAGGACAGGTTAAAAGGACATGGCTTTTCTTTTACTTTGGTTATGGAATCCGAGTGAGTCTGGAGCTGCTCCTCTTATCATGGAAAACAGACACCAGATGTACAAACAGGTGCACATATCAGTATAGTTGGTTTACAGCCTATGGATCCCAGATGTATACCGCCAAGATATAAACCTGGAATTATCGAGAAGCAGAAAGAAAAAAAAAATCCAAGATACATAACACCAGCCAATTTGCTAGCATCGCCCTAATCAACACATCTGTTGTTTGCGCTCGACTTCCAAAAAGAATAAAGTTTTATTTAACGGGTGGTAGAGTTGGCTTCATTTTGACAGGTAGTTATCCCTCAGTACAGATGGAGATTACACAGCTCTCTCTCATCGACCCCGAGCCAAAACGCTACAGAACATATACAACCCATGGCTGCAAGAAACCCCCGCTGCTCTTTGATGCCGCGCAGGCACTGCCAAGTGCAATCTGCGACCTGATGCAATGAAATGTTGGAAAATATTCTTTGGTGAAAACTATTTTATGATGGGATCCTTCCTCTGGGTCACATTTTTTGGCAGTCTATCCAATAGTCTGGAGTGACTGATGCCTTGATTTACTGTTATTATGGTTAACAAAACGCATAACATGCTTGTGACTAAATGTACATCCCTCAGAGCAGGCACATACTGTACCTGTGCAACAATTCTGTCCTATTGGCTCCCTAATTGCTTGCAGCATGAAGTTGCAGCTGTTAAAAAAAAATAAATTGGAAAAATACTTCCTGTACAATAGCGTAAATTGACCTTTTATGTCTGTTGAGAATAAATTGGCGCTTGACTGAAAGGGCAGCGCTATGAAAGCCAGTTGCTGCCTCTTAAGAGACAAAAAAGCCCGAGCGTGCACTGAATTCTTAACGCCGGGGAGTCTGATACGCGGATGTTTGAGCTGCGCGGAGGTAAAGCCACTGAAAAGCCGGCCCTTCATCTGCTCAGACAGCCATGAACGTAGCGATGTGTTGCTAATGTCCTGCATCTGAAGCAATGTTTTACTTTTGGCACGCCAAGATGACATGATGTCGGCGGGATAAATATAGACCCAAATACACATCATGTCTAACGGTGCACACAGAAGTATGATTTAATATCTAATCGCTGGTTTACGTGGGGAAATGTTCAGACTCGCTGTCGCTGTCATGCTGTAATGGGGATTAACATTATCGGCTAACATTAGCTGTTGTCAAAAAATGCCAGCGCTAATTAGGTCGATGACTGTAGCCAAAAAATAAGTAAAGACCATCTTAACTCTGCAATAATAAACCCTCATGTCCTGCGTCTGCAAATCATCTGAGCTGCGTTCACCGAGTTCAGGAGCAAAGACAAACAAAGTAATTACACAAGAGGTAGAAAAAATAAGAGATAGAGAGACAAAGCAGAAAGATGTAGGAAGGGTTGAAAAAAAACAGTCACATGTAAATCACAGAAAGTTGTGTCCTCATTTTGGTCAAGTCAAGTCAAATTGCTATAACGGCTTCAGAAGACGGTGCTTAGTATTCAGGGCACGACACTGCGGAGCGACTCAGCAAACTGCTAGACATTGTGCGTATCCTGATGTTTTTTATGTTTCCTTTTGACAGGAGAACCTTTGATTTGGAACTCAAATTGCAATCCCAGAGCTGATGAATCATGGGTGGGAGGACGAGAGGGACAGTGTGGGATTGTCGCACGCACACGATTATATTTTCAAGGATCAAGCATCGAAACGAAGACGCGGATGCAGAGATGCTAACGTGTGAAAACCCACGGCGGCATCGGCATCGAGCACGCGACAAAACAAACAAACGCGCCTGTTCTATTAAGCATCTGCACATTCACTGTATTGTTTGTTTACTTTTTTTTCTTAATGCAGAGCACTATGTCCCATCTGTGCCTAATGGATACTTGTTGGCGTGGCAGATGCCTAATGCAGCTTTGTAGCTGATGCACTACTTTGTGCTGTTGCTTAAAAACTCTGAGTCAAATAAAGCATAAACAGACACTTAGAAACATTAAGACATATAACAAATGCTAAACGCCAGCGTGGAAACTTTGACTGTAAACAGACAAACTGGCTGTTGTTGATGAACAGTGAGTATTTGGGCCGGTGTGTAGTTGTGGGCAGGGTTGAGCTTGGCATAGAGTCAAACAGAAATCTAATAAAACAAAATAAATGGAACGCATTATAAAAGTTTACCAGTTTGTCAAAGAGCATCTGTTTGCGTTGTCTTTTTCACTATGGTAAAACTTCTGCACATTCCTCAGTCACTGCTACATATAAAAAGTTACCATAGTGTAAAATACAATATTACTGCAGCCATAAACTCTGAAATACACTTGTTGAATGTTTAACATTTTGTGAAGCTACTTCTGAATGAGCATCTTTCAATAGCAGTTCGCTAATAATCTCATCACTATGAGGCCACAGTCATCAACAATCAAGTGAATGAAATGCATTATGTTGGCGGACCAGCCAAAGTGCTCAAGGGAAGCCTTAGGCCCAACCAGAGCAGCTTCTGATCCACTATTTCATGTGTAAGAGCCAATACATTTATTTCCTTATTGACTCTGCCTCAGACAGATACTGTAGTTTTAAAGTTAATCCATTTTACAAAAGGCATATTTTTACTGTAGCACATTTTGGATGTCAGCTCCGTTCCTACATGGACATTATATAGTAACCTCTTTATTGCTTCAGGGGCTTAGTTTCCAAGACCCTGAAAGACATTTTATGGCTGATGAAATCTCTTCCAGCTCCAGCGCTTATTCACCAGAGCCGGTGAGCATTGGCCTTTCACTCTCAAGATGGTACTAAAGCAAATCGTCTCTTACAGCATCCAGGACTGATTGTAAAACGGCGTCTGCCAAAATGTAGGCCTGTAATTACAACGAACATACATGAATATGTGTCTGCAGGCATGAATGTATTTGACCCAGATATTATCTCTTCCTGTCAGAGCAGAGATTTCCGCTTTTCCACTGACAGATGTAAAGATGACTCTTGTGAAGAACGTACTGGGAGATTATCTGGGTGTGGCTTGTCGTAAAATGTATGTGCAAGGTCGTGTTTACTGTGCTAATAAGTCACATGAAATATGTACAGTATTGAAGTCATGTGTTGGAGAATAATTCATGGTAGAAATGAATCAGACGTCTCTTGATTTCTATGTCACTACTGTGACTGGATGAATAGGAAATAAAATGGGTATCGCAAGGTTAGAGAAGAGTTTCTACATTTCATAGAATGGCTCTAATTGAGACAAACTGCACGGTCTCTGTTTAATCCTGGCCTTTCATGCAGCTTATGCTGTGTGAAGTTGTCAAACAAACCTCTCCTTCCCACTTCCTCCCTAATTCTTGTGTGAGGATGCTTTGTCACTGACCTCTACCGCCCCAATCTGCTCTCTGGCGTGGCCACGGGCTAATTTATAAGCCTCTTTCCCGGGATTATCTTTCCTCCCGGTGTGCGAGCCTCTGATTGAACTGGAAAAGCAGAGATACAGGTTTGGGCTGCAGCCGTAAATGGCCTGCTGATCTGACTTCCCACGGACACAGGCGCGTCTTCGAAGGAGAAAAGCGGTTTGCGGGGAAAATGGATTATTAATCCTCATTCCGAAAAAGTTATTTTCGGCTGTTATTCCGAACACATCTTCGAATGTAAAAAATGTGGAGGATTTCTCTGCCAACTGGATATTTTCTAAGCATCTGACCAGAGGCTCAACCGGGACACACAACCGGGCCACAGGGGAAACTCAGAGTGTCACGAAGCACTAGCACGCTGCCCTCTCAGCCTACTTCCAGCAGCATGGGAGTAAAGAGGATAATGTTGGAGGCAACAAGATAAGCATGGGGCACATACCACACTAGACTTTAGGCTACATATAAGATCTTGTAAGAGAGTAATTGCAGTGCAAAATCGCCAGGAGATCAGCAGATAACAGCACAAAATGACTTAGAACAGACTTCAGGCGTTTAAAGGTTACTCACCCAGTGGCTCGGAATCTCACAAGTCTTGCAGTGCAGAGGCAACGTATTCCGACTGACAGATTTCTCCTACTTCTAGTTCTAGTTTGAACATCAAGTACTAATGATTAGAACTGCATCGTGAACTAAGACTACACCCTGGGGAAACGGAACCTTTCTAAGGACTATCCATGGCCGTATGGAGAGATGCAGCGATCCATCGGACTCCCACTGGTCACATGATGAAGTAATCAATAAGAATAATGGATCAAGTGAATACAACGCTCCTAATCTGCTTTACATAATCTCGCCACTTCTAGGAAACAGCAGAACTTTTCTTAAGCACCGGCATCCCACGCGTATCCACGAACTCCGGTGGCAGAACGCGACCATGGCTACGAGTCGAGCGTGTGCGTCCCACGTGAAGCGCACCTCAACACGTGGCGGCTACGAGGCCAACAAAAGCACCGGGACGGCGGACTGTCCTCGACGAGGTCCGGAGGGTGGACGCGACCATGCTAGCAGGCTCTCTGAGGACTGAGCCTACGATAGCCTGTGCACGGTCTGCAACGCCCAATGAAGGCAGAGCCCACTTAAGCCCCACTGGACGACTCCCTCTTGTCGCACTGGCTCGCTGTTTGACACAGTCTTGATCCCTTCTGCTCTGTCAGATGGAAAAGTGGAGCAAGCCCTGTCCCCCTCCCCCTCCTCCTCCACCTCTACCTCCTCCACTGTCGAGTCTGCTACTGTTTGCATTTCTGGGAAAGTGTTTGGCTACGTAGAAGATGAGAAACGCGCTGGTGGTAAAATATTTTTCACAACAAACAATAAACTTAACGAGAATAAACATTGTAGAACATCTGCTGTCTTGTCTACAACAATAAAACATGTAGACTAAAATAAAACTGCCTGAAACACAGTATAAAAACAAAACATTTTTACTTGTATGTATGTCAATGTATGGGCGAGCCTGAAATATTTGATCTGTCTTCAGGGATTGTTTCTGCAACTAACCACTCTGTTCCTTTTCCCAGAATGCAATAGAGTTGGCTCAAACTCTGGACAAGGTCAATCACTCACGCATGGAGATGAACATGCTCATAAATGTCTAGATTACAGTTTGGATACTGTTATTTTACTATAATGACAATAGGACATTATTTTTTTTCTTCAAATCCTTCATTATCTTGAAAGAGCTTTGATTGATCCTAACATTTACACAAGCATTTACACAATATGAGAAGAAACGTGTGGCTCTGTCTTTTTGTGATAACATTTTGGACAGTCATTTTATTTTGGTAGTGTGCAGACCCTGCCTTTGCCTTTTTGCTTCATTTAAGGTTGGGACCTGCCAAAGCTGAGAGCAGAGCCAGATCCAAGCCTCAATCTAGCGTGTCAGATTGAGGATGTTAGAGCTATTGGCAGTGTACACCAGACCAGGCCATTACTACACTACAGCAGTGAAGGGGAGGTGGGCAGGGGGGTCTGTAACCACAGATGCTCGATTAAGATGAAGACCACAAGGGATTAGAAACAGGATTAACTGACCCTTAGCTCGCTGGCATTTATCCTTTGAGTGTATTTTATTACTAACTTGTGGATCATGGATTAAATCAAGCTCTAAAAAGCTAAATATTTTGACTTTATTATCTGAGTGGCAGTAAGTTGTTACAGTGCTCGCTAAGAATGGTTCGGTAGCTCGATGGTACAGATACAACAAAAGGTCAGAGTGCTTTGCTCTGAGCAGCTGCACCTAGATGTGGTATTAGTCTATATACAGAATGCACCAGTATGTATGATATTCAACACTGATAAACAGTGTGGGTCATGGAGACGCCAGCAGTACCTCATTGTACCATACAGCAAAGAGGACAATGAAGAACCAGGAATAAGCAGAAATACGGAGGTTCTTAATCTCAGTAATCTGATTTACTGCCGCTAACGTGAACCTGAATCCCGTTAAACTTTTATGGGACATAAACAGAACAGTAACTATTCACGCCGACGAGGCAAACGGAAACAGGTTGAGAGTAGGCTGAGGAGACGGGCGCACGGGGGAGACAGGGAGGGACGGCGAGCGCCACGATTTGGGTGGGCAGATGGCGCCGACATATGGGCCTGTTAGGGGCAAAATAAATAAATAAGCGCTCACACATAAATACTGAGATGAACTGTGAGTGCCACAAACTGTTGGCCAACTTAGCCAGCGGAGAGAGAGCGAGCGGGCGGGCGCAAATTGAACCGAACTACCACTGAAATTGCTTGCGGCGCTGCAAAGCGACCACCGCTGCACAGAAACGCTGACAATGGGCCCGTCCCCCGCGTGCTCTCACACCTGTGTGCGCTTTGACAACGGAGGGGGGGACGTACACGTATAATCAGATTTTTTGGAGGCGCATACATCTGTCTGCTCTAAATATAGCCTCCACCACAGGTCACAGAGCGGCTGAGTTATTTTTGCATCCCTGAGTTCCACCGCTTCTCGGCGTCGAGCGCTTAAACCGGCTCAACGTCGCTGTCTGCCCCCCCCCCACCTCTCGTCTGCCTCCCACCCAGCCTCCAATGCTTTGGCTCTGCTACGGACGAAGGAGACGTGTTCACCGTGTTCCATGTGGACTGAAATGCCACGCGGGCACAGGATGCACGCTTACTTTACTCATATTTTAAGATTTGAATCGTTATTCCTATCTGTGTCAGCAACAAACAAAACAAAAACACATTTATGTTGCTATTATCCTGCCACGTCTGAGCTGAACCACCCTCAACATCATCCTGGCATGGTGTTTACCCCACAGGTAGCGAAGGCAGCATTTTCAAAATCAATTTTAGTAAATTACAATAATTTATTGTGATTACAGCTTTAATCAAGTAATCACAATCTGCTAACTTGCCACATTGACCGTGGCTGCAAACACACACAACACCACCCAGCTCATGACAAACACATCTGGATGTACACCTCTCCCAGTTTTAGTGTGTTTGGGTGATAGACATCGCCGGCACCTTGCCACTTTATATTCTGTTTGGCTCTCTGCCCTCATAATGTCTGTGAATTTAATTTGATTGCGGCTGTAATCTTCCGGTTAGTTAATTGACTTTGCCAGGCTTTGTCTCCCTCCTGCCGTGATGGAGAGGGGTAGTTTGATAAGTTACAATGTCTTATCCTCTCCTTGGAAACCTGTGCTTCCAAACGGTACGCTACGGTCACTGAAGAGTACGTCTCTGGAGCTGAACAGACAAATGTGATCTTGAAGGTTGGGGGGGGGGGGGGCTACCATCTGTCTCCATGCCAGCTCCATGACAAATACTAATTCTTATACAGTAAAAGCAATTAGCCATTATCGTCTGATGTCACTCTATGTTTAGGTGCTGAAAAAGATGGTGACTCATCCCCACAGTCAATGCTTTTAATAATATTTAAGCAATATGAACACGGTTGGTGAAAGTGAGGAAAATGCAATCGTGGTCACCAGGTGTTTGGTGCTCTCCATGTCCTGTGCCATACACACTAGCATTTCTATGAAGGTTTTCAAGCTTGTCACTTGTTGCCAGGTGTGGAAATATAATACAGACAGTGGCTGAGCACAATTTAGAGGGTTTGATTAGTGTTGCATTTATGAGTAGACTAAAATGGGCCATGCAAACATAAAAGAGTGGGTTTCACTAGTGAGAGCACGCTGAGGCTATGACCTGGAGCCAGTCCCAGTTTCACCACTTCTGACCAAGTTTGACATGGTATTGACCAAAACGCATCACTATTTGGGTTAATGGTCAAAACAGCAAACATGATCAATTGAGACGGTTTACATTCAGCAGCCCCCTGGCAGGTCAACCATCCACAGCAAACAATGTCAAACACACTGTGGCCCACATACACAAATAAACCTCAAGCTTTGCATCAGCGGTGGCATAGAAAGCACTTCATCGGAGTTGAGCCCAGACGTGAACGGTGGGATACGACTCAGTACTGTGCAAAATTAAACATGAAGAGAAAAGGTTGCAGCGAGGAAAACGTCCTCCACTGAGACATTGTGAGCGATGCTACTTTTAAACCCTTGGCAACAGAGGAAGAATGTTGTTTGTTCTCGTTGACTAATTTAATTAACACTAACACGGAGAACTCCATTAGACTGTTTTCAGTTCATTAATAAAATTAATCTGACTGGGCACGGGCACACACAGGACCCACATCCACACACTGGTATGAGAATAATTTGGAGTAACTTACGGGTTGCCGTAGTCCCACACAACGCACTGAGGATCTGATGTACCCTGTAAGATACAGGGGGGGGGGGGGGGGGGGGGGGAGAAGATAAGCAGTTATTGCCAGTCGAGAGGATGAGTGAGAGGCGGAGGCAGGCAGGGAGAAGACCGAATAGCTCATTGCCAGAGGAGAAAGAGTGATGCTGCATGGGCGATGGAGAGAGGTAAACAGACAATGAAAGAGAAGGATTGAGACAGGCAGTGGGGGGGTGGGGGGCTGGAAAAAGAGTCATTGTCGGAGGACGAGGCAGCAAGTTGCTACCGATGCTGCTGCAGAAAAATGGAAGGTGTGAAAGCAGTGAATTGAGAGAGTTAAAGACAAAAAAAAGAAGAGAGGCCATTTCATGGACAATAATACACAGCGAGTTAGGGTCATAAACATTCCTGTATAGGAAGAGCATTCAACAACAGAGCAGTGACGCTACGATCCTACAGAGCGGAGAAGGTCATGGAGGTGTTGATGTCCGTACAGTATGTTCCTTGTTTAGAAGGTGTTCTGTGATATCGTCACATTCCACAGGCGATCTTAAGTCAGATTGAGATGTGAGCTGGTTTAAAAGTGAATGTTAGGGGGTGTGAGCGAGTTCCAACTGAGAATGACTGAGTCTTTCAGACCAACAATGACCGTGCGTCTTGGTGACCATGTCCTGGACTGGACTGATGCTGAGAAACATGGATCCCTCTCTGTAGGGGTCGGGTGGTCCTGCCTGAGTCTCGCATTAAGCACTTTGCCTTTGAGCTCCCCCTCATGGCAAATGGGATTATAGCAGTAGCTCCAACTCCACAGGCAGACGACTGTGTCCGTTATAAAAAGCAGGATTATGTCCAGTGCAAGAAAACTCACAGCAGCCTGAGGGATATTTGAGGGAATGACCTTGTCTTTAGCCAAGTGCAAGAGGAGTGTTTTCTGAATGCTAACTGTGTTTTAAGTGAAAGGGAGAGGGAAATGATGTAAATTCAATTCTACACACTGATTTTGATTCATTCCTCTGAAAGCAAGGTCACCCCTCCTTCTCCGAACGGGCTATCACTGATCTGGAATGAATCACTGAATCCAAGGGATCGGTGCATGGCTGGATTTAAGAAGAAGAGATGATGCAAAGTTGATATACAGTACGTGGGATCATAGGCCGGCTGACACAGACTGATGAATGGCGGCGGTCTGTCCTGCCTCGCTCGCAGATCGCCGTCAGCGGCATTGGATGTCCCCGGGCGGGCATTAGCGCGGCGGACTCGGTTAGCATTCACCTACAGCATCAATCAGTGGGCATCGCGTCCGACCCTACGCAGCAGCGGCGGCGGCGGCATCCACGTTCTCCCACGATGTCTGCCTCCTCCTTAGCAATGATATGTTGCGTAATGACGGCATCTGCTCGGCCGACGCCTCTCAAAGGGAGAAATGTGGGCCTGATTCTAAGAGCTGCATTTAGAGACGGTAATAATGGTGCCTACCTTAAAAGCTCTGTCTACTTTCTCCGTCAAAAGAGACAGAGTCATTTTCTTCAAGGTATTTAAAGTCGCATGAGGCAGCCATTTGGTGGTAAAATGTTCAGTACAGTCTGTCTGTGAATATGGGAACTAATTACCTAGAGTGAGATACATATAGTCTAAATTCGTGAAGACAGAGATTATACTAGTAAAAAACGAATCAGAGCAACCTGGGTGAAGTTTGATTGATGAAAGCGTGAGAAAGCAGAACAGCTCATGGCTGACCTGTGCTGCCATTTGGGATATGTGCATGAAAGATGGCTGCAGGAGAGGGTGAGTGGTGACACTTGGCATCTGCTCCACTGGTTTGCCAGAGGGAGCAGAGCCTTCACTTCTGCTGCTTCCAACCTCGCCATTAAAGCACATACACACTTTGACACCAGGGAAGGACATGGGGAGTCTGACTGAAGACATAACCGTGCGCAGAAAGTCTTTGAAAGTGAAGCCCGAAGCAGCTGTTACCATGGCGCTGCCATAGCAGCTGGATGTTTCTATACCGGCCAAGGTCAACATCTACTACAGCTGAAGACAAGAAACTCTTGCAAAGGGAAAATTCAGGAGACGATCTCTTGTATTTTTAAATTTTAAAAAGTAAGTCAATCTACAGTATTATCTCTGATCAGATTGACATCTGGTAACAGACTGGTTTCACCTATACTGTAGAAACAGGACACGCCGTTAAAAAGGAAGGGCTGGATTTGATCTTATATCTCGAACAAAATTCAAATATCTATTATTCAGCAACCAAAAGACAGGCACTGATACTCCCATCTCCTCCATACAGTATGTTGAAATATTCTGAACATCCTTGCATCATGGTGAAATGAGAATCCCCGAAGAAGAAAATCATATTGTATTCTTTCCAATTTGACTCTAAATTCTTTCTTTTTCAACCGACGATCTCAAAGTGATGAACCAGAACAAATCGATGAAAACTGCAAATCCAAGTACTCGATCTGTTTCTCGCTTGTTTCGCTCTTCCAGTTTGAGGGGTACCTTAAACTGATCATAGCTGATGCTCCACGTTTCCAATGAAGAAAAAAAAAAAAGATAATTGTGAGTAGACGTCACGATGACAACACCACGAATAAATCAGTGGTCTAGAGCCTGACGATGGAGCAGGAATACAAAGTCTTCCTAATGACACGCTGCAATTGATCTGTGATTAATTTCACTGGAACCTTTTAGTACGAGTATTTATAGCTTTGTATATACAGAGATGTGTGGAACCATTATTATTGAAACCGTGCTCACCTTTGCACAGATGAATGCTTAATGAAACCTGCGTCTTATTAAGGTCAGGAAAAGCGCCTCTCATTAAACTTGCACTTGGTCCTTTCTACTGAAGACACCCCACAAGTCGTTTATAATAACACACTCCGCTGTAATATAAACCGAATAGGCACCAGGGGACACTGCAATATAAGGAAGTCAAAAAGGTCTGCGTTTATTCAGCCAATTCACAAAGCACTGTGGCGCTTTATAGCATCCAGCACTTTTCCTTTCATCTGAACTCGGAAAAATGCGGGTCAACTGGGAGAAGAGGCATCTTTTAAAGTCTTAAACAAGTACATTTTAATGGCTAGAGCTTACTCAGTATACTAGTCTGTAACAAAAATGCAAACCTTGAAAAGTGCTTCATATGGAATAATTTTTGCATTACCATGCTTTGATATTATTCAGAGAGTAAAGTCATTTTTCTGGATGCTGCTTCAAATGAAGCTCTGCAGTAACCCATGTTTCAGATGCTGGGGACGCATATAAACACATAAAAACAGTGTGATTGCAATAAAGGCTTTCTACTTGCATTAAAGAGCGGGGACAGCTCCACCACCACCATGGGCTCGGTCGGTTGGGGCTCTGGTCGCACAGTCACTGTCAGGATCTTGGAGTTGATCACAGCAGGGGGGCTGCAAACACACAAACAAGATTATTCAGCAACTGTACCGCACAGTCAGATGAATTTTACCATCTGGTCATAAAAACACTTGCACATATACACTCGGCTGAAGAACAGACATGCATAACTTATCCGCTGTCATGCTTTTGGGGGGAGAAAGCCGAAGACAGCGTCTAAATAAAGGCAGAACACTGAACCTATTAGCATTCAGTGGAGCTACCGGGAGAAAGGGGTTTTAACAGATCCAGCTCATCCACAACCAAGCGCGCTGACCTGAATAAAAGGGCCCAGGGCCTGCACAAACACAGTATTACCGTGGTCTTATGACAACCTTCTGATTCCTCATAACTTCTATTTTTTGGGAGCTGTGTGTAAGTCTTCAGGACCCATTAGACTCGCATCCCTCCCAAGCCCACTGTTCATTTCCAAAAATATAATTTGACAAAGCAAAAGAAAGGGAGAACATCTAGGGGATTTATTATTATTATTTCTTTATAGATTCCAAAAAGCATCTGTCTGATAATTCGGCACGACACAGAGAGCAGAAAGAGAACAGGTACAAAATTAGAGGGTGGAATTAGGTGTGAAGAAGAAGTGACAGTAGAAAGGCAGCAAAAATAGAAAAGTAGCAAGGAAGAAAAGTGAGTACACGGCAAAAGAAAACTTACTGAGAAGTGAAAAAGTATTGAGAAGTACTTACATTGGTGCAGGTAAGATGACGCCCAGTGTCCTGTACAAAATGGCCCCGATGACATAGTAGACTGTAGACTCCGAGTCGGTCTCTGTCTCTAAAACACACACAGGTTTGCAAGTAATGAGCCCACATACTGTAAATCAAAAATCCTACAGAACAGTTGAAACTCATATCCACTTAGTATGAAACGGTGCAAAAATTAAAGCTTCGGCAGGTTTCACTGACTAGTTTTGAGCTAAATCACGAAAAAACTGTATGTTTCCAAGTGTCAGTGTCTTGTGTCAGTGTTTCCAATATACCAGTCAGTCTACATTCTAATCCTCATCTATGGCCACGAGCTTTGGCCAGAGACCAAAAGATGATTTTACAAACGAGCGCTCAAGCTGAGCCCTGTCCATATGGTGGCAGGTCTCACAGTCAGGTTCTGGAGATCAGAACCCTCCTGCTGATTCCTTCTCATCGTACGGCTTCTCGTCAGAACGCCTCATGGGTGGCTTCCGCTGGAGGTCTTCCAGACACGTCCTGCTGCGAAGCTTCCCTGGGATACATCCCGGCTGGCTCGTACTCAGAATCCTACCAGCAGAGAGGGATGCTTGGACCTGCTCAACCTACTGCCACCATGACCCAGTTCCCGATAAACAGGAAGTGTTTTACCATATGGTAATTTTATATCTAAATATTGTGAAGATAAAAAACATAGCGAATTTAGTCCTACTTTTTGTGACTGGTTTGCCTGAACTTTCACAGATACAGTACATGCAAAGACCTTTATTAGTAGCTGAGATTTCACTTGTCTCACAAACCTAAAATCCCAGCTCCATTTCCATTTACTTTAAGCTGTCGCTGACAACTGCTCTGTTTACTACATCAAAATAAAAAAAAAGTTAGTAAACTGCAGCAGCCTGAAGCATGTGACAGCTACACGCGCCTACTCCGTTTAATTAATGTTCTGAGTTGAAAACATAGCATTATTTGAGCTGATCCTGGCGTCAGGCTGTGTGTGGGTGGAGACATGGGTTGTGTCAAATTGCTTTTTAGCAGCTAGGAGTTCACCTGCTGCTGAGACGGATCTATCACAGAAGCCTCACTTCAATCGAGCACATAAGTTAGGATGCCGCCGCCTGCTTTAGACGATTAAATCCCTTCCCTCAGTGGCTTCCTTGTCCCCTCCCTTTGTTGTTGTCATTTTCCAATCCACATTTCATCCCTTTCTTTTTCCCTTTGCCTCCCGCTCCCTCCGGTGCTCGGCCGTCAAGAAAGACCAGGGGCTCCCAACGAGATGTAGTGTCCCTTTGTAAATGTCACTTTGTCTCAAGTGGGGGAGAGAGAAGAAAGCGCCGAAGAAAAGTAAGAGAGAGACAGAGTTCATGTTGAGAGTTGCCACTCCCTCCTTTGCCCTTTTAGGCTGAGAGAAGCAATGAAGGAGCATCGGCAAGGGGAGAGAGAGAGAGAGAGAGAGAGAGAGAGAGAGAGAGAGAAAGGGGGGAGAGGAACAGACAGAGGGAGCTGATGGTATCAGACATGCCGGGTGACTCATCCAAAATCTGTCTGCGCTGCTGCCTAAGAGGTAATACTCAGGGAGAGAGATAGCTATGCAATACAGACGAGGGGAGAAAGCGGAAGAGACAAAAAGATCCTGACAGTAGAAAAAAAGCAATTGTGAGACTGTGTGGGGGGGAAAAAAAACACATCAAAGTCAGCATGAGAAAGCCTGTGAGTGTGATGGATCCTAATTGGACAGTGTCTGCAAAGGCATGCAAATGAGGAAGTCAGTGTACTGTGGGTAAATGGTAAATCTGCGTGTGAGGGGGTGGCACGCCTACATTTGAGGATGATTAATACCACAAAAGCGCTCAATCACAAAACCCTAATTTCCCATGAACGGGCTTTTTCGTCACTCTCCCCCTGTCGCGCATCTAAGTGATTGGTGGTCAGCTGTTATCCGGCAAAATGGCAAAGCACCAGTCACCAGGCGTGAACTTTAATACCCCATTTGTCAGGAAAAGATATGCTCGGTGTTGATGCCGAGCCGTGATTTATGGTTTTAATCAAAGATCGAACACCGTACTAACGGCTCCATGTGAGTAACTGGTTTTCGTCCTTCCTAGCTTCTTTGCGCTGCCCTTTTGAGTTCTCTCACAAGTTTTAAACAAAGCACAAAAAGTTTGAAGAAATAAAACTAAAGGTATTATTTGGTTGACGTGCTCAAGTTTAGGAAAACAAACTATTGCCCCCTGTATTTAGTGGATTATTATTAAGACTATTGTAGTGTATGCTCTGTTTAGACTGTAGACTATGTTCAATTCAATTCTATCTGCTTAGTCTCTTAGGTCCCATCGTCTTGGGTGGGTCAAACAAGCCATTAAAGCCTTTTCAATTCTTTTCAGGAATTGAAAAGAGGTTGGGCCTAGTAGTTTTTTTAAAGGTGGATCTGTGTGATATAGTTTGGGTTCTCATTTAAGGAACAGCAAAGAACCTGGTACATGCTATGATGGTGTATTTGAAATAAGGAATAATTGCTGACTTCCTCTATCTTTGAATGTACAGTATGTGTGTGCGTGCATCACCACAATACAGATCGAGCGGCCTGTCATGTTTATTTGTGAAATAAAGAGAAAGGCTGAGGAGGCAGAGAGGATGTTTGTCACCTTGGAAATCAGTAAGGAACATTCCTTGCTTCTGCTCAGTGAAGCATTTCATGAACCTTTCAGTTGGTTCGGCCCACGTGCACACTCATAGGTGTCAGTGGGCCTTTATGAGCATGTTTAAGCTGTCTGTCTGCAATAAGCCTTCATTATGGGGTAAATGAACCAGACAACCCCAGGAACTCAATTCATGAACTACCGATGGACAGTCAGAGTTCCCTCCGGAGCAAAGAGCACTAATAACATCCTAACTCATAAAGTTAGGTGCAGTTTGGATGGAACAATTTACCAAATAGCTTATGCTAAAATGGCCACGGCATGCTGTGAATGTAATACGAGCACCGCTACAGACAAAACAACATTGCAGGCTATAAGGATAATGGACGGAAAAATGAGATGTACTGTAGGATAAACAAGGTCTGAAGGAAAGAAAGATTGAAAAAAAAATCTGCCATCGCAAAGAAAGTGGAAAAACAACTCAACTCAGACAGCTCATAAACAGGCCCTGTTACATAAAAGGCGAACAATTACACTGTACATACGTGAGAGACAAAGTGATAGAGGCCTGAGGTTTGCATAAAGGGTGTGCAAGACCAAAGAGATACAGTTGTGTCAGTGTGTGTCAAAGGTCAACTCTAGCTCAACCTGCTACCTTTCTAAACTTTAATTTGGGGAGGAAGTCTGCTGATGCAATTTCCTGTGATATGTGACCTTTGGCTCTATTGATAGAATCTGAGGACTGCATTGGCCACAGTAATACTCTTGTCCATAATAAGCCACTAATCCTCCCACAACTTGTTAAGTCGCAGTATTTCCCAATATCTCACTTTTCATTATCATCTCCTCCATCTTAATATCTCAGTGTGTTTCTGTACGACTTTGCTTGTTTCTTGGCTTCCTGTGAAACCTGACGGAAACAAATTCTCGATAGTTAAGACTAACAGCAGTTAGCTGTTCTGCGTGTTGCCAAAGGCGAAGGCTCATCCTTTCAAATGTGTGAAGATTAGATGCTCTCCGGGGGGAAGCAGCGCACGGCTTCACGGATGAAAGACCTGCATCTTCTTGAGAAGCACTCCAAGGCTCCTTCACAGTCCAAGTCCTTCTCAGCATTACCCTTTAATGTCCTTGAGAAGTCTTCCATCTGCTTCCTTGAGACACATCTCAAAGTGTGTGACTTCAAACTGGGATAATTTTTCTTGGCGAGCCCGTCTGACCTTGGCTAAAGAAAGTGCTGCATGGGGTTCTAACAGGTCCTCACAAAGATCCAATGGACCAAGAGACCAGCTTTGATCTCTGTGCTCAAACTTGACTTAACTCAGGAACTGCTGTTTGGCCATAAACAATTCATGGACTCATATTGACATTAATGGCTGACTCTGTTTGTTATGCCTTAATGGTTTTGTCCAAATTAGTGTTTCTTGAAACAAGCACGAAGGCCGCGGCTGTGTCTCATAGAGAACTAAAAAAACTGTTCAGGCTGTCAGAGAATAAGTGTGTAATGCAGTGAACCATCTGTTTAAGTTTCCTAAGTGGTTTAAAAAATGGCACACTAATAAAAACAGTCACAAAGCCACAAGCAACAACACTGAATAAAAATTTTAAAGACTTTTTCTAATATTCTGCTTATTGGTTTATTGCTGCTTATTGCGATTATCAGCCAGGATGTTACAGTAAATGAGCCAGAAGTGCTTTTAGCCTAACTACAACTGATCTAAATAAACAGACGCGTAATGTGTGGACAGGCAGTAGGAGCAGCAGCATGAGTTCACCGTCCACCCACCTTCTGCCGGCATTGTGAAGACCTCCTTAGGAATGTAGAGTTTGTCCTCGGCTGTTCTGGCCCAGTCCTTCATGCCTCGGCGTCCCTTCATAGGGAAGTTAATATCGCTGGAAACCGCTGACACCGGCTCTCGTTGGATAGTTATCACTGAACAAACAGGAGACAGCGAAAAACACTTAAAATTCATGTCCGCACAGAAATTGCAGGCTGAAACAAAGAAGACTGATTGAAGATAAAGTGTGCAAGGAAGGATGAGAGAAACCACGCAATGTGGGTCGCGATGACCTTGTGTAGTGTTAAAAGACAAATGTCTAGAAAAACAATTATTTTAATAGGTCAAAAGAAAACTTGACCTAACTTAACCAAAAATCAAGACAGTACAATTTCACACTTAGACTCTGACCCTATGAAATACCAAAAGAATTATACAAAACTTACTGAGGTTGTTTGTAACCACTAGAAAACTTTGAAAAGGCTTCTGAGCTTCTCCGATGAGGTGAATAAAATCCTCTAATATCCTCATCAGCAAAGCGGCACCGGGAGCGACCTGCAGATGGAGAGATGACAGACAGAGATGGGCACTGACCGTGATGTCAGCATAATCCGGCTTCACGGTTGACTTTCTGTTAGGCACACATATATTCACGTGGGCGACATTAACCTATTTGAGTGTTCATTTATTGTGTCCAGATGGCAAGTGAACACAACTTAACTCAAGGGCATCAAGCTGGGTCACACGTACAACAATATAATCAATTGGTAGCTACTGTGTTTAGTGAACAGGTGTGACTTTATGCCGCTAATGATTAAAGATTAATGGAGGATGTTGGAGGTTGAAGCCTCACACAGAAAAGCATGTATGCGTCCACAATTAAATACACACGAACATGCGCAGCGTTACCTGGTGAGCGTCCTTCCATTTCTCAAGATTCTCTATGTCCAACATGTGACTGACAATCTGGAAAAATTTCTAGACACAAGATGAAGACGCATTCAGTCACAGCACGGCCATCACATTATTCACAGCCACATTCTATAAGGTGTCTACCCTGAAACTACTGAGAAGACTTGTACCACAACAGCGCCGTATCTCTTTCCGCGTCTAGTCTAGTAATCTTTTGTGCAAGGGCATTTTATAAGACACAAAATAATATATGTGAAATGAGTGACTGAGACGGGAGCGTTTTGCTGCCTTACAGGCGGTGAAAAGAGAAAACACTGCTAAAAAATCCCCCTTTGAGCCCATAGCAAGCTGAAGCTGCATGTAGTTCATTGTTATGCACACCCCGTGCTGCAGGAAAGCGAAGCTCCCACACTGAATACATTTGGAGGTGCTGTAAGTGTATCGGCGTGTGAGGCTGTGTCTACGGCGGCGTGGTTTGTGCGCTTTGTGGGTTCTGCGCGCGGCGCCTACCTGCACATCGTCGGGAGCTGGGATGTAGGTTGCTCTTTTGAAGGTGTCCGTCACATTTCGCAGGATCTCCGTGGAAAAGAGAAGGTCGCCACTGTAGTAGCTCCTCCTCTGCAAAAGCTCCAGGAGACTCCGTACGATCTGAGACATGCCCTCCCCGGCCAGGGTCCTCTGACCCTTCGCGAGATGCTCTCGTAACTGCGACATAAGGAGACAGCAATTTAGAAGGGGTTGAATGCAGTCCTTCTGGAAATGCAGCACTTACTGTAGCACTGTAGTACTCACTGCGTTCATAATCAAAATATGTAGTTCGTGACAAATGTCAAAAACCAAACCAGACCAGAGATCATGTTTTTCCTATGAAATCATGAGGCTGTTTGTGTGAGAGCTAAGGGGGATGTTTCAAGACAGGAGTATATGTACACACATTTTTTTTTTTATTGGGGCTTAAAATAGGCAGGCGAAAAGAGGCCTAGCAGCACACGAGGCAGAAATTGGATCTCATCTCTTTAGAGGAAAAGTTACAGAAAGCAGCAAGACTGATTTCTCAGAGTGAGCGAAGGCAAGAGAAGGAGCGCCTGGAAGAACACGAGATAACGGCAATCACAGAAAATTAATTATTGACTCCTGGTGTTAATGAAAGGTTGGAACAGAAAGGAACGGTGCAATCAGCTCCGTCACGCACAGTCCCTGACCCTCATCTCCTTCCGCCATCATTGAGAAGATGGAAAAGGTTGAAGTTCAGGGAGCAGGAAAACAGTCTGGCTGATGAACACATTCATTAGCTATGTTCATTAATTGATAAGTGTGAGTGCAAATCCCCGGAGAAGCTAATTAGAGATACTAGCATGCCTTTCGGTAAAGAGACTCTATTTTCAGTAAACTTTTTAGAAAGAAAGTTGAACAGAGCAACATGATGGGTGAAACAGGCAGAGAATAGCTTCTGAACACAGACGCAGCCTTCACTTCCTCATGCAGTCACTAATGAGACGGACGAGTTCGGGGAAGGTAGATGATGATGACTGAGCAATGCTGTAACTAACTGGCGCAAATGATGTAATCTGAATGAAAATATTCACATTTTTGTTCTTCTTGCTGATAATCTTACAATCCCTCTTTGAGTTAGAGAAAGAGAGAGAGAGGGGAACTTACAGATAAATGTAAATATCTATATTCAACTGAGACGCATCTGGCGAAGCTCGGAAGACCCCAGAAAGCAACTCCATTATTGTCCAGCATACAACGACGACTAGCAGATCCTAGGGAAAGAAAGGAAAGAAATAATTCACAATGTACCCGAGGAGGAATATATTTTATATATAAACCATGACATGTACTGTAATATTTGCTTGGCACAGCCAGGAACCAGAAAACCACCTCTATACAATCCCTTCCCCCTTTTAACAAACAAAAAGCACTTACTAGCGCGTGAGTAACAGTTATGGACACAAATTGTGAAACTCTCCTCGGTTTATTGAATTTAATACACCGATTTAGCTCAAATGTGAAGTTCTTTAAGCTGCAGTATAGCATTTTTTTGGCAGGCCACACAGGCAGACGCGTTTTGATGTTGGAGCCAGTGCTATAGTTTGAAAGATGCGCAAACACCCGTTTATATCACAGACGTATACAGAACCACATCTGCTCCTGGCTTACATTCTGAGGAGGAAGACGGTGCCACATACTGCAGATAACAGTTTGACTGCAATCAGACAGGGAGGTTGTCTAATTAAGGTTAGAAGCTAGATGATAAATCAGTAGAACATTTCATAATGCCTGTCTAGCTTAGACTACTGTACTGTACACAGCAAGAACCATTTTAAAGAGCTTTAGAGACCTTCAATTCATTTCAAATCACAGAGGATAATTTCATCAATTTTCTTTAGTACTAATGAGACAATCAATGCTTTATGCTGCAGTACAGTATGTACAGTAAGGTGAAGGTTATGAAGGTGCTGTAGTTGTACAGAAGAAGAACCCAAGGGGTAAATGTGAGGGGCTTCTCTGGGATAGTACAGCGTCCGCCCACAGGCTAAAGACATAATTGGAGGAAGTGAGTGTGAAAGTTGTCTGTTTTTATAATGAATGAATGAATTTTCTGTTGCCTTTGAGCTAAAAGTGGCTGTTTTTTACAGTATGTGTTCCAGTTGATTATAAAAGTCAAACCAATAGGACTAGCAATATTTTCTTGTATTGATATTAATGCATTTAAATCATGATTCTTTATCAAAGTATTGTAGGAGATTATATATACTGTGTACTGTATGATCCTTTGCATCTTTTCAGTAAAGAAATTGACTCATTTACATATGTGAGGATAAGGTGGCTTAGCAAGAGATTTCACTGTGTCCAGGTCTCTGCACTCTAAAATTCAGACTTATTTATGATTGGCTCTCTTGTTTGACGCTCCACCAATTTTCATCTGTCAATTGATTCAGCAGCTCAGACCACGTCAAGCCGGGAGGCCGGGCTGTCAATATAACAAACAAAAAAAAAGAAAACTTTCAGTGTTGGTAGTTTGTGAGAAGCGTGAGAAAATATCGTCCTTCTGAAATCAGAAAGGGGACATGGATGCACAGAGCACAGCTTGTTTACCAGCCGCGGTGATGCTGTCAAAGAAATGCTCGATGTTGAACCTGAAGAAGCGTCTACAAGTGTGAAAATAATGACTCTTGAAAGTTTATGCTGTCTTGTGTTTTCAGACCTTTTTAGAGTTAGAGAATTTTCACTGGGTTACTACGATAGTAACCCATAAACTATTAATGTTCAAAAATAACTTTCCCATAAGGCATTGATCTGTATATTCATAAGACTAGCAAACTTTGGTGCCTGCTCTTTTAGACCTTTTAGAACATTTTCAAATGTTATTTCTCTGAGTGTATCCAGCTCTGTTTTCCACCCCAAGTTAATATAAGAAGACCTATAAACCTCTGTTGCATCTGCTGCTTGAATCTGAAAATTTCAAAACACTTCTTCCAGTTTGTTCTGGATACACTGTAGATACTACGTTTTGTGTCTCACTCATATCAGGACACAATCAAAGGGTTGGCTTGGCTTGAGGCGCATGATGTAACTAACCAGTGGCATTAGTTGGACATTTGTTGTAGACAGTTTCTCCAGCCGAGGCTCTCTTCCATGCCATGGAGAGGAGGTGCTCATCTTTGCATATCTCATGAGGAGCTGTGGAAGTAAACGAGAGGCAAATAGAAATGAAATGGAGCGTGGTCTAGAAGGCGCATGGAACAAGAAAAAAAAAATCACCACACACAAACTCCCACAGACAAACGTAGCCAGAAACAGGGAGAAAGAAAAGCACAAAAAAACAAGATTCAAAAATGTTCTCCTGCAGCAGCTCCCAATCCTATTCCCTTGTACACTGCTCAGTGCTCTCTGTCAGTGTCACTGCCTCAGTACAGTATCTCATTCCCTCTTCATCTTACCCACACGCTTTATTCATCTGTTTCCCCCCCCCTCTCTTTCATAACCCTGATGAAAAAACTCTGGGCTCTGAAGATATTCCGAGGGGGCAGATGAGTGCTGGTAGAGGCGATGCGGTGAGATGAAGAGGGACAGGGAGAGGAGAGAGAGAGAGAGAGAGAGAGAGAGAGAGAGGGAGACAAAAGGGGGAAAATTTTGATATGATGTTTCACTGCAATGCTAACAGACAAGCTACTTGTCTTGTGTAAAAGAAGGCTTGAGAACCACTCCAAACACGGTCACGGTGGGGGCCACCCTCATCATTTGTAGCCCATCGGAGCTCAATGCAAGCGTGGTCACGTGTGCACAGAGGAAATCTACATGCATATCCACGCACGCACACGGCTTCAGTCAAGAGCCAAGCTTATTAAAGCACACTGTTTCTCGCTGTGGCTGACACTCTGACAAATAGCACGGAGCGGCCCGCTGAACATCTCACCCTCTACCCGGCAGAGGAAAACAGAAAAAAACAAAGCCGACGAGAGAAAGAGGGCGAGATCGGCGTGATAAAAACAAACGTTGAAGTGGAAAGATATGGAGAGGAACAGAGGAAGTCACAGGTGGAGGAAGAAGCACCACGAGGCAGGAACATGCAGAATCAATGAAGACGTATGGGGTAGATGGATGGGTGCACGAATAGACAGGGAGACAGATACAGATGAGAAGAGTGTGATGGAAGCCTCTGCCTGTGGTGCGAACCACTGGGAATCACTTCCTTTCTGCCTGACAAATGCTAAGCATGGGTAACACACACACACACACACACACACACACACACACACACACACACACACACACACACACACACACACACACACACACACACACACACGCACGCACACATTATGCAGATCCACAGGAAAAAAAAATCAGAACGTGTTTATACAGACTTTTCAAATATGAGTGATATTTACATAAGAACAAACAAGCTAACACACACACACACACACACACACACACAGACTGAAGGCACTCACCAGGGCACTTCTTCTCGTTACACGCCCGCACCTCCTCCCCCGACCCATCGCAGGGGTAGCCCTGCACGCCGGTGCCCTCACACATCCTGAAGCGGCGCTGCCATCCAGAGTCACATGTCTTACTGCACAGACTCCAGTGGTTCCAGCTGCCCCAGTTGCCTCCACCTACAAATGTGCACACGTGAAGAGGGTTTGGTGAGATTTATTCTGGAAGTTTAGATAATGGTGACCTGGCTGTCCGCTCCTTACCACTGCATGAAGGGTTGATGCACTCCCTGCTCTCCTGGTGGGGACCCTTACACTCGGCCCAACCGTGCGCTGACGCGCTGCAGCGCCTCTGCCGCTGCTCGGTTCCCACGTTGCACGTCACGCTGCATCTCGACCACGGGCCCCACTCCAGCCACTGGCCCTCCACTGGACACATGGCAGGAAATGAAGAGCGACAGGCGGGGTGAGTCAAGTTTTTGGACAGGCGGAGAAAGAAGGATCATTTCCAGAAGAGGCGGGGGACAGTTTAACATTACAACATTACAGCGAACAGTAATAATAAAATGTTGCTTGAAGCTACTGCAAAGCTAGCAATGGTTCAGGCAGTGGTTGCCTTACTTGTCTTGTAGCTTATACCGTACTTTGAAGGTCATTTGCTTTGGTGTTTGCCAGTTCGGGAGCCAAAGTCTTTTGTGCCTAGTGGAATAATTGATAAAGTGACTGATTGAGGCCTCTGTTAATGTTTTTTTAGGGCAGGGTATTAAATGAAAGTGTTTATTCTGAGATTTATTTAATGGCCGGAAAATAATTAAAGTTGTGTCTCTAAAACCATAAGTTAATTAGGTGTAAAGTTTTGTTTCCTTATTGCTTTTTTACTGCATCTTTACTATGGATGTGTCTCTCTACTGTGACCGTGCTGTTGGAACTATTCATTGGTGGTTTAATTACTTATTTAAAATATTTTTAAAGTTAATCCTAAGCAGCCAAAGTACAGTATCACACGCTGTCTATTAGTCGGTGAGCTACCAACGCTTCACAGTGAGGACTGTTCTTGTTTTGGCTCAGAATGATGTATGGCAGAACATATTCAACACAAAGGCTCTTTTAGTAGCAGAGAAAGTGAAGTAGGGAGCAGTAAACGCATTTGTCTGGTTCTCCCATGTGGTACGGCTTTGCCACCTCTGCTTTGGAATGTGGTCGATCACGCTGTGCGTGTGTGTGTGACTCATACAGTGCTGTTACCGTTTGAGGTTAACGCTATGTAGTTTAATTTAAATACATGTAAAATAGAAGCTGATCAGCCGGTTAACGTGGGAGCGCTTGATTTCATCCACACAATCAATCACAGAGGTGCAACACAAACCTAGAGGTGTAGAAACAAACACCTTTACAGCAAATGGC
Source organism: Betta splendens (assembly GCF_900634795.4). NCBI lineage: Eukaryota > Metazoa > Chordata > Actinopteri > Anabantiformes > Osphronemidae > Betta > Betta splendens. Next base: position 6,884,025 of record NC_040891.2, read on the forward strand.
ACCAGATTAGTTTACTCTAGAGACTGTAGAGATGTGCAGACATTCTGTAATAATAACTGTGTATTTACAAAACGTGACTTGACAAAACAATAGTGTCATGACATGACGTTTGATTGGTAAAAAACAGTTTGACTGTAATTAAGACATCGCCACCAGCCCCAGCGTTCAGTCCGCCTGGCTATGAACCGACTGCTGCTATTGTGAGAAAACAAAAGTAGGTGTCATGGGACTTAAATGCAATTTCCATCCGGCTCTCTGCCCACACACACACACACACACACACACACACACACACACACACACACACACACACACACACACACACACACACACACACACACACACACACACACACACACACACACGTTGTATCTTGACATGAACTGGTGAAGGGGTTTGATATGATCACATTAATTACTCATTTTACCAGATTTAGCTGTGTACTGATAATCCTTACAGTGTGTATGACTGTATTTGTTTGCATTAGCGCCCGTCCACAATACATCAGCAGATGTAAAGAGAAGTACAGTAGTAAGTTATTTATATAGTGCAGCATACTGCAATAGTACTAGTATAAAGAGTGCTCTATACTGTAGCGTAGGAAACAGTCCTCAGAGCTCATCGATTGCAGCATCAGTGCATGCAGACAAGCACACATATAGACAAGATCCATCAGCGTTTCTCTCTCTATGCATGGACACTTGTGCCAAAAGGCCTACGCTGGTATTCCACATTTCAAAGGACGGCTGCCTTTGAACTCGCGCACGCACACTGAATCTGTTGTGATAGATTCAGCGTGCGCACACACACATACACAAACATATAAACTATAAGAAGACGAAGAAGAGAAAAAAACACATATTCACAGATTACTTTGAGGCCCTTGAAGCAAGAGTCAATCCTTTCTCTGAAACCCTCTCTTTCCATCACTGTTCCCACAACAGCGTGGAAAACATCCCGGAGGCCATACTTTGGATTTCAACGTCTCCCTGTTCCTCCCTCTCTGAGACATAGCTTTACACTCTTTTTTTTCGTCTGGCGATGGGGACAGTTTCATTTTATTTAAATATTAAACTTATAAAACCTTTGCCTTGAAAAACATAAAAAACAATAAAGAATTATGAGTCGGAAGGGACAGAGAGGAAACAAAGGGGCTTTATCCCGCACAGCCTCCAGAAACATAAATGTAAAGTGTGTGTGCAGCCACAGTCCACATTTAAATGACACATGATTTGTGCCTGAGCACTAATAGGTAAAAAGCACTTCCCCTGTGATAATTGCTCAGGGTGTGAGTGATTACATACTATACAGGTACTCAGGCTCACTTGGGGTAAAATCAGTTCAAAAAATATTCAGAAAGCAATCACATTCTCTTTGAATTTGAATTAGTGTTATTTTGTGGGGACTGTTCAAGCGTTAATGTACTAATTGTAAGACTATGAAGAAACTATTAATATTCTACCAATGCAGAAACCGTTAAACAAAGGAAAGTGCTGAAGTGAGTATGACTTTTGAATGTCAGTGCTTTCAAAATAAGTGGGTTGCTAAAGGGACACTAGAATCCAAAAGTCTAAATTGAATCCAGTCAATTTGCAATGTGTGATTATGCAGTGTACATTAAACACCAACGGCTGCTCCTTAGTGCCATTTACATTTTAACAGACATTTTAAAGCCTGTTTTCTTCCTGTCTGCACAATAGAGACTTTATATCAATCAGTGATTTGTCCAACTCCTCAGTGTCAGCCTGATGAAGATGCTTCAGTTGGACAGTCTGAACCAGACTGGAATAAAGTCAAGGTACCCTCAGCACCGAAATTGGATGGGGCTGCACTAGCGAGTCCCCGCTGCTCTTGACGAGGTATAGGCCTAATAGGTAATCTCAGAGACAATGGCTAAAGAGGCTTTTCAACAGTCTGACCCAAGCCCACCGTGGAAAAAGCACACAGTCCAACCAGCAGGCCTTTGCTAGGCAACAATCCTAGCGTGGGGGTGGGGGTTGGGGGGTTGGTGAAGGGATGAATCCAATCCCATGAATCCCTGCTGATCAAAGATGAAAATGAAACTGAAAAATGTGTTGAGGAAACAGGAGTTCAAGCAGTGGGGATGAGCAGGCAGGAAGCATGGAGCGCAGAACGCCGCATTCACGACAAATCAGCTCCACAGGAGGAACAGGAAGCGGTTCACCGTGTTCCCAGTGTCAAGTGTTATGTCAAGTGTTCCGAGTTACACTCAGAACTTCTCTTTTGCATCAGACCTGGTACATGGAAATTGAATTCCAGGTATGCTGCATCTTCTTTAACAAGCAAAACAACATCAGGCAGAGAAGAAAAAACAAAGCTACTAATAGCTCAGTGAAGCAAATGTCAGAATGTTGATCAAAACGACAAAATTAATATTAGAAGAAATAATAGCTGTCACAAACTATTAATGCAACCTCTGCGATGCTGTGAACAGTAACAATGGAAGAACTAAATGTCACATTTTTGTGTTAATTCAGCAGTTTGTGAAGAGAAAGAGTGACAGCTTAGAGCGTGAGGCTGGTGCATCATGTACATGTACATGGGGATGCTACTAACCAGGGCACACGGCTATGTTGCAGAGTTTGGTCTGAGTCTCGGGATGCTCGCATGCCACGGCACCGTCTCCATTCACACACCTCCTGGTTCGTGTTCTGGAGCCTCGGCCACAGGTCACGGAGCACAGACTCCATGACGACCACTCCTCCCACAGCCCATGCACTGCGAACACCCACAGAGACAACGCACACACACACACACACACACACACACACACACACACACACACACACACACACACACACACACACACACACACACACACACACACACACACACACACACACAAACAACATGGGGATGAGGAATGGGAGAGGCAGGGAGCGGGTCAAAGCATCCAATCGCAGGCAAGAGGGTTAGAGAATGAGAAGAGACACGAGAGATTAAATGAGTATGAGTACATTCCTTAAAAAACATGAAATAGGTGAACTTCCGACCTCCAGAAAACATCCCAATTACAATGGACAAGAAACACTGAGAATGGAGCCGCGTTCACAGGTCACTACATAAAAGAAAATGGTCAGGTCAGGTTGATGTCATGCAGCTCGAGTCATGGCAAGGAAATGAATGTGGTAAGTTCACATAGCCTTCACTTACTCTACACAGCGGAGCAGAGGATCTCAATGAACTCCAGACACTTCACACCAATTAAAGTATTGAAAATTATCCCTGCTCTTCATTTTTCCCTCTTTCATCACACCTCTCATGCTATTTTAGCAACAGATGGAGTTGAAACCAGTCACGCTGGAATAATAATGGGGAGAGCGGGGTTCCGTCGGCACGTCCGGCTGAGCCGCGTCTCGGCTAAGTGGCCCTGGCAAATCGCGCCACGCGAGAGAAAAATCACACGTATGCTCAGACGCTCACACATATAATGACTCAGTGCTTCAATAGATGATGCAACGCAGAGAGATTCGGGAGCGAATCTGATGGAAAGGCAGATATTAGAGAAAATGCGATTTGTAAAACAGCAGAAGATTCCAAAGAAGGAAAAGATGAATGACAAGACTGGTTAATGACTGTCAAGAGGAGAGGGATGGGTGTTAGAAAGGAGACAATATACAGTGAGAGAAGTTAAAATTACTGCGAAAAACAAGATTACGCTCAAAGACACGGAGAAAATAGGAGCAGATGTGGGGAGGTGCATAGAGAGAGAGGGTGGAGAGAAGGTTAGAGACAGCAGGATGAAGACTGCTGGTCCTGTGTTGAACAAAGCTAAATAAATCATGGCGATAAATAATTAAGTCACCCTGTGAGGGAGGGCTCAGAGGAGCAGCAGTAGACGGCTGAGAAGAAGGAATGGGATTAAAACATACAGATACAGTATATAGCGTAGCGTAATAGTGGCGTGGTGCTAAAATTAGCAAGACGTGATAGCAACATGTCATTAAGTCGTGACTAAGGGAAAATCTCAAACAATTGGCGAGCTATTAATTAAGAAACATTCTTTTCTGTAGCTCATAAGTCATTAGAGTATTAGTAGACTAAGCAAATTTAAGCATAGCAGGTATTAAAGAACACGTTTTAGCATTTACAACACGTCAACATGCCAAGTTAGCGGAAATGCTAAAGCTAACATTAGCTTATGAAATTCATCCTATGCAGTTTTTCTTCATATGGATTTTAAATTGCTAACAACTTATAGAGAAATAAAGAAATTAAGTCGACTCAAGTCATAAAGTTAGTAAATACTGTTGCATAATTGTAAAACTTTACCAAGTGCTGAAAGCAAACTTATCCTCAGTCCGCGCTACAGTTCATGCTCCTTCTCGCATTGTTGGGTCTGTGTTTTGGCTCGTTACACTGCACTGACCTGTCGTTAACACCTTTAACAGATAACGCAACTGTTCCCTGGATGCTGATTTCAACATCAATACAAAAAGTTTTCACACTGAGACCTTTAGGTTTCACAACAAGCTTATTTTTAAAGCCACTGTAGACAAACGACTTTTCTAGGAACTTGGTGAGCAGATGTGTTCAACTCTCGTCACACAGTACTGACAAATGGCTCACAATGCAGAACAATACCAAAATATTACACAACATAAATTAAATATTCTCAAGCTTTAAAACTGCAATTTATTAGAGTGCTGAGGAACGTGTGACCCTGAAGCTACCGTGACTCGTGTCAAAGCTGATATTTTTATGCTAATGCTGACTGGAGTACGTCAGACCAAATATCTCCTCATCACAAACGCAACAACATGTCTTTCCAAAACATTCAATTGAATATATCATAATAATAGTCAAATTGCTAAGATATTTCTTACGGGGAATCTCATTTTCAACAGACTCCACCGGCTTTAAATTAACAAGCAGTGGAGATCCTAAAATACTTACTAAAGAGTTGGGTTATTTAGAATCTCTGTCTTTATTTACTGCAGCACTACGGGGTTGCTTGTACGACATTACTTATTCATCCTATTCGAATCTCCATCCTTTAAGCTCAGTACAGGTGAACTGAAGTCTGGCTGAGCAAAGTCAATCAATTAGCCTATACGTAAAATCAAGTTAAAAGCATCCCAGGGACTAAGAAGCATTAAAAAAATATAGATATCAGAAGGAAGGGTAAATGTGCATACGTGACAAAGCCTAACTATCAATCACAAGGTAAACAATTATTAAACATTCAGTCATATTTATGCTCCTGCTGCTACATGCTGGGCGTGTTTCAGCTCGGCTGTGCACATTAAAAGGGGCCTTACTGCTGTGAGGGTTGCAGTCACAGGGGGAGGTGAAAAAGAGCATCGGCGGATTTCATAAAGTGATCAGACAACAAAGTGAAATACTGTATCTGTGTCTAGTAACATCCGGTCCTGGTTTTCATGTTTGTGCAAATAGCAGCGAGGCTCATTTGCACTGGCCTCGGTTTCTGCTGCTAAACATTACATTACATGAATGTACTGTACTGATGCTCACGTACGCATATACATAGAAGTACTATACTATATCTTCAATGAAGATGCATTCATTCTCTGTTAAATAGATGCAATTAAAAAGAACCTTTTAAGCCTAATTTCTCATTTGTAGCTGTAAAATGTGTAGGTCACGAGAGGACACATGAATCAATGATTTCAAGGATAGCCATCATTACAGGCAATTAAATCTGAGGTCACAGACCACTGTGCTTATTTAAAGCTGAATGGATTAGTAAGATTCGTTATGTTCACTGTCTACGTCAGTTTGCCATCACTGCCATGACTGTAGTGTGAACTGTTGTCCTGCAGTATCACACTGACGTGTGTATTTATAATGTGTCTTTGTCCCACCCACTGTTTTAAATGTCACCGACTCTATGGCAGGAGTGAAATCGAACTGAAGTAGAGATACTACTTAATACTACCTAAACCTCCAAGGCGTGAAAGCCTTATATATATATAGTACGTATATAAAACACAAACCTAAAAGTTCATTTGCCAGACCAATTACTGCCTAGTTTGCTTTGTCAAGCGCCAGCTCATTACTTAAAATTGATTATCTGTATCACCTTAATTTAAGGATTTACCAGCAAAAAAACAACATGAAAAAAATGTCCAATTTTACTTCATTGGCTTTCTGTCTAAACTACTTTCCTTTGACGCTCCCTAACTCGTGCAGATGCACACGAGCGTGCACGAATCGGTGCCCAGAGACATACGTATCCACCCACACACATAACACACCCATACATCTAAGTCCTAAGTTATGCACAAACACAAATAAATGGGGAGAAAAAAGTCAGAAACGCTGGCAAGCCCATCTACTAAATTAAGTATGCTGACTGCACTCTTCCCACCTCAGGACACTCTCAGTGTACTTGGACTTGTGTGCATATTATATTTGCGGTTGTGAGTAAGGGCACGTAGAGGTGGCTGGTCGCAGGGAATTCAGGAAGTTGACTGCCTGTCATGGTCTGAGGGGCTGGTTTGAAACACAGCACTTTATTTTTTTTTTAAATTGAAACTGGAGTGGTTTTAGATGTTGAGCAGCAGGCATGAAATTGTGATTTCAGTAAATGTTCTAAATTATATGTTGTTTCTGACCCACTGAGCCAGGGCCAGAGAGTCCTGTAGGTGTTAACAAATCAAACAACATAATCAAACACGTAAAGTCAGAGTCAATAAAAAGTATAAAAAAAAGTCATTTACATCAGACTCATTAAACACTATCATGACTCTTTGCTTTAGCCCCCACATTCCCAATCTACTTCAATTTCAATTTAGCGCAACTACCATTCGAACAGTCCCTGGAGTGCCCCTGGAGCCCCCCAGACCCCTGTCAATAGACATCAGAGGAGGGGGAGGGGGGGTGAAATAATAAATGAAACATAACACTGCAACCAATATCCCATCAAAGGAGCAGCTGAGGATATTAATATCGACACTGAATGGAAAATGAGGCACTTAGACATACAAATCGTGTCAGCATATTTGCATAAAAACAAGATTTGCATATGTACCAACAGGGAAGGAAGATGTTCCTCCTGCTCCTTTTCTATTTGTTTTTTCCTCTTTTCTTCAGTTTTCTTTCCCTTTTGCCAATAGAGGCTTGAATAATCTCTGTGTAAAGACACGCAAGCACCCATTCTGCTCTTAGTTGGTCTAGGTGAGGTTTACTTCTTTGCTGCTCAGAGTGGAATCCTCAACGAACCTTTGATTTTGGAGTAAGCAACAACCAAAATAAGAAGGGTGACTGTAGTGGACTGATTGTTTAACCAAACCTACATTTGCACTCATTCACTTCTTGGTCAGGATAAATATGCAACAACAAGATTTTCCACAATTTGTTCTTTCCAGGAGACATTTCTTCTTCGTGTCAAGCCTTGAGAGAGACCACCAAATGCAATGACTTGGGGGCGCCTTGGCATGGACCATTCGCCTTGGCCTTGTTCATTCTGGTAACAACTATATTGAACGAACCTTGATTTCATGAGGGTCAAGCTTTTGCAAAAAAAAAAAAAAGAAAATACACGGCTAAACGGCTGGGAGGCAAAACTGGAGTAGATGATGATGTACCGTACGCTCACCCACTAGATAAGCTGCCTCACTAAATATTTGCCTTTCACTACATCTATGAGTAAAAAATGCGCCTATGGTTCATGACAGAGTCAACAGTGCCCTCCAGGACATAGGTGCACTGCACTTTAAAAGGATTCAGCAAAAACGAAGAGCAGTGGTTTCAGTGAACCCAAAAACGCAGAGCTCATGTTACAGGCAAGAAGAAATGTGTCAGATTATTGCAGAAAAAAAGTACCATGGACGTCTGAAAGAAAATCAAACTTCTCTAATGATGAAAGAAGAACATGTGCAGAATTACGAACAAAGCTCTTCAGCCAAAAACACACTGCAGCACCTTATCCATCAACCACAGTGATGCTTCGTCATGGCTTTGTGCACATCTTGCTGGATGCGGGATGCTCATCGGAGCGACGATGCTAAAGTCTAACTGTACTCTGAGTCTGAGTCTGATATACGGACACGACGGGGGGGGGGGCTTTGGTAAATGAACAGAGAACCAGCGGAGACGAGCTAAAGATAGTGCAGGCAGGACGCGTGAACTTGGGAGCTGTGGCAGGTCTAATAGACTTGCTGACATGGAGCTCAGGTGTCGCGTCTCTCGCTGCCGCTCCCTCTCTCAGCAGGCCACTAGTGTGAGGTGAAATGACAGAATGGCGTTCACAGCCTGTGGGAGCTTTTCCCCGCTGCACTGCAGCTACGGGAGATTACGTTCCGGCTGAGCTCATTTGTGTATCACCACCATTCACTCCTAAGCTTTCCGTTTGGTCACACGCACACAAACTAGGAGGGCGTCGGCGCCGAGCCCGGTTCGGTACCTGCGCCCGTGAGGCCCGGTTCGCCCGGACAGGAGGCGTTGTTGTTGCACATCCGTGTTTCCCGCAGGGCGCCGCTGCACAGCGTCCCGTAGGGGGACGACACGCACGAGCGCGTCCTCACTTGCCAGCCTTGCCCGCACGTGAGCGAGCACACGCTCCACTGCGACCACTCCTCCGCTGCAGGGTCACCTGGAAACCGCGGAGAGAGGAGACGGTAAGGTAATTAAGGTATACGGCACCTCTAACACAGAGGCTACAAAATAACACAATAAAGGGACCGGCATTACGGGGAATGTTACCGGGATCCTTTCACTTCCAATTTCCTCAGGCTTGAAAATGTGTTTGTTTTATAGAAGACTTTTAGCATCTCTGTGTTTTTATTATCTTATTATTTACTGAAATGAAATCCAAATTTCCTGTGGGATGACTGCGACGCCACACTGTGACTTACTACAATAAAACAGACAAACTGTAATCGTTACAACTGTCAGGAGAAAAACCTGGAAGAAATAGACGTGGCTCTAAACTGCTGCATGCACTTCTACTGTGGGCCCATTTCTAGACCTTCCGCCGGCTTGAGAGACAAGCAGGGGCGATATACTGTGTTGATCTACGGCGCGATGGCGCTCCTCGATGCTGGTGAATGAATAGCTGCCTTCACGGGTGCGAGCGGGCTCACCCGGGGCACATGTGGCAGGTGTGAACGAGTCGGGAGCTGCTGTGGTGAATTTTAGGCTGTACTATCATGAAGCATGACCAGTCTTGTGATGGATCAGTGATGGTCCAGGAGGACATCACTTTAAAGGGCTACACAGACCTGCGGGTGATACCGGGATACCGGGATTACATTCTCGGTGGAATTATGAGAGTGGGCCCAGGGTGCAGGAAAATCCCCCAGCTCGCGTAGCCAAAGAGTTCCTCGATGGCTGGCTCTCAAGATCCCTTGACCTGAATCTGAATATCTCCATACATGCTGGGGCTGCACCGCAGGCTGCCCAGAGGGCCACTGATGCACTGATTCAGGTCTTCAAGGAGATCCGATTGAACACCATCTGCCAACCCATCAGGAACGTGGCCAGATGTTACTGGGAAAGTATGGCAGCGTGTGGAGGCCAGTGATTTGGACATGCTACTGGTTTCCAGCTGCTGGTGCCAATGTCACAAGAAAATCCAAAAGACAGCAGATTTTTTGTGTTCTTCTAAACTCAGCAGACGTAACTTACTGGTGTTGTAAGCTGTCATTAAAGGGGCTGCATTGGTCATCTTGTGACCTTCTCCTCCCTCTTGGCTATGAAAGCAGTTCCAAGATTTAAGCTTCTTAAGAAATCTTAGTTATTGTAAGGTTAAGTTGGTGTTAAAAACCAAAACAAACTTTCAAGACAAACAATCCCTAATTAACTGTGTTTATAAATCATCTTTGATCTACCTGGACACTGTTTAACAATTTAATTCTTTTAAATTCATTTGTGGTAAACACACACAAAATAAATGATAATTAATAGAAGTTTCAAAATAATAAATTAATTTGAAAATTTGAAATTTAAATTTGATTTGTGCTTACTTATTGTAGGATATTAATATGTAGAGTATTGTACAATATGACGCCAATTTTAGATGGCTTCAGTTCCAACGGCCTCTATCTGTCTCTTTTACAAGTCTGTGTATTCATACATCACTACATTAGGTGTTCAGACATGCCTGCAGGTGATTTGGAGTTTCCTGTGCAGCTGTGAAGCCTGTCTCATTGTTCCCACTGAGCTACGCCCTTGAAAGCGACTCCAGCCGTTCCATTTCTCTGTTTCTAAACTGTTTGTGTTCGCGCCATGTCCTTTGATGGAGGCATCATCACATGGCAGAGAAGGAAATCTAATTAATTGCATGTCCACTAATCGCATTACATCTTCATTAACATACCGTGAGTCAGGGCTTAAGCTCATCACACATGCCTGGAGAAAAGGAAGAATGCGGCGACGCGAGGGGGGGGCGGAGGAGGACAGAACAGAGCCAGGGCTTTCCCCTGGCAAAAGGGACTCCCTGCTCCAGACAGCAGCATCTGTGAATATGTGTGTGTATGCATCCTGTGCAGCATCACACGTGTGCAAGCTGAGGTGTGTTTAATAGATGCACACACACACACACACACTACTCACCGGTTTGTGCCTGAAACACACCTGGCTGGTCAGCTGAACGAGGCCTCTGGGTTTTTACCTTCAGATCATCATCATATGGATCTGAAAAAGACAGAAAAAGTGAAGTTCAAAATATCTGATTGACTTTTAATGTGGAGAGATGAGAAAGTATATGCGGATGAAGACATATTTAATATAGCTATAAAGCTATAGTAAATATGTCTTCATCCACAGCTATGTACATGTATTTTGTAAATTAAAATCGTAAAGTCAAAAAAGGAAAAATTGTTGAGCACAACCAAAACACGACTCTGGCTAAATAAAAAACGCCTACATTTCCTTGGCTCACTCCAAGTAGCAGAATATTTAAAGAACACGCTGATACTTTGGAGCCAACATCATGCAGCGGCTCTTATCAGAATGTCAAGTCCACATTAAAGTCTCCCCCCGAAAAAAATCAAGTGGCAGTCAATTCTGACAAGCTGACTAACATAAAGGTAAAACGTGAAATGTCAGAAGAAAGTTACGATTCGGCGCGGCTCAGTCAGTCGGGGGTAAGTTGTGTCTTGACTTGGGAATAAGTCGGATGTGAGAGCGTCTCTGGGCTGACTTCAACTGGAACATCGCGTATAAACGGGAAGCGTTTGTGGAGACAGAAGGATTGCCTCGAGAGGAAGTATGGAGACAGTGAAATCATGGAACATATCTAAGTTGGTTTTATCTCAATATGGAGCGCAGCCTGTTCAGTTCTGTGTAAATGGATTTGTAGGCTTAAGTTTCAGCAACACTAGACTTAATCAACTCCCTCGGCAGAGGAAACAGTCTTTGATTTAGCAGATATTTTTCACTTGGGTACTTGTAGCCCATGGGATTCTTAGCAGCGGATGCCTTTACAGTAGGCAAAGAAGCTGATACATGTGATACAACCGAGATACATTAAACACATACTGTACAGTGCTGTGTGTGTTAGATGACACACAAAAGTGCCTGTTAGCTTCTTTGGAGGACTTGACCTAAGGAAAAATACACACACACACACACACACACACACACACACACACACACACACACACACACACACACACACACACACACACACACACACACACACACACACACACACACACACACACACACACACACGCCCATCGCATCAAGCCTCTAATTTGGCCTTTCACAGAAACAACAGTTTGTCAGGAAATGAGACTTTTTTTGTGGTTGCTGCTTTTTTATTTTCTTTTATATTGTAGGGTGTTGAACTCTCCCTCCCATTCCCAAGCGTGTGCGTCGTTCTTAGCGGGACTACAATACTTAACGCAGGAACAATGTAATAATGTTGTCTGTGAGCCGTCTAAGGTAATGTGTGCATGGATTCTGCCTTCTTTAAAAAACAAAGATGTAACAGAGCTGCAGTGCTTTAGATGGCGGACAGTAAACACCTTTCATCTTCGCTGCAGCGTCTCATTCCCCACAACTATAGAATATTATTAATGGAGAAGCCTGGCAACAGGACGAAGGCACGGCAGCCATATAGTACATGTGGGTGGGTTTCAGACAAACTCAAAGTAATAATCACTCTAATTTGATTTCTTCAGTTCTATAGAATAAGGAAAGAAATGATTAGGCCGAAACTTAAGAAATCCTGCTTGAGCTACACTGAACTATCATATAAACTATTATGCCATCGTTTGGGGCTGCAGTTCATGTTGTGGATGTATATTCTCCACTGATGAGAGCTGATTTGTCATAGAAATGACCAGCAGGGTCCGACTCTGTTTGCCACTGTTTCTCTCCATTAGGTCAATGGCACAGGGAAACTCTGCCGGACACGGGGCGGAGTTCGGCACAGTCGAAAGCAGAGATCAATACAGATAAACCCCTCGAGAGGACTGACCTTTACAAACCCCTCTATATTGTTTAATGTTCTAGACTGCACTTTAATGGACACATCATCACACACTTTATCAAATGGATCGGCCCTCTCTCATCCCCACTTCGTCTCATCCTGTTCGGCTGTTTCTCAAGCTCCCAGCCCACCCATTTCCATCTATAGCAGGCAGTATCAATCCCAATCACGAATGGGGCTGATAATCCAGTGATTGATCGGGAGCCGTGGTGGAGATGTGATATTTTACTGTTAATAGCGTCTGATGCTTTTGTGAACTCCCCCTCTCCTCCTCTAAAGAAGAACACGGCCCTTTGACCTCCTAATGAGAGCTCGCATAGTGCAAGCAAGCATCACTAAACACACACTAAGTGGGAGAGGAGCACATCGAAGGCGCACACGAGCCATGACACTAATGCCGGCGCGTACCTTGATGTGGCACGCGCCGCACGCCTGCACAATGGGAAGTAAATATGGCCGATACATAAACGTCACGTCCTAAAGCGGGTTTGAGCTCGTACAAAGCGGCAGGCAGGGGAAGGGGATTGGGACAGAGCCATGAGCTCCTTTGTCAGACTGAGCCGGGATTTAAGCCTGCTGAGAACTGTGTGTGTGTGTGTGGCACTTATATGTTAAAACAGCTGTGTTAAGTAAATGGCATACATAATAACACAGTGCCATGTTCTCCGTCAGCTCCTCCATGCCGATGTATAGTACACAACTGAGTGACTGAGTGCACATGCTCTCACACACGCACACACGCACGCACACACGCACACACACACACACACACACACACACACACACACACACACACACACACACACACACACACACACACACACACACACACACACACACACACACACACACACACACACACACAGAGCTATTTCTCAGCCATATATCAAATCTGAGCTTATAGCTCTCTGGTGCTGTCCATTTACTCCAGGGTCCATCTGGGAGAGCCCAAACTGATAGAAGCACACCATAATGGACTTTTTATAAGCTACTGGGCAGACGGAGCCACTCCATCTCGCTCTCTCACCGCACCAGATACGAAGGGGGAAGTCGAATGTGGACGGCGAAGGGCGACGCCTGTGTGGCTTTGGGGGCCTCAAGGTCATTTATGTGCCTTCAAATGGATTCTGAATCTCGTTTTCTCAGCCCCACAAGCCGACTGTTGTTGTTTCACACCTCCACATCCACACACACCCCGGCCCACTTCCAAACTGCCACATTGGCTTTGTTTCATTTCACTTTCATTCTCGATTTCAAATTGCCCTTTTTTCCCCCCCATTTTTCTTTTTCTTATTAGATATTTTCAAATCTCCCAGCTCCCACACCGCACAGTCATTTGGTCCATCATTTGGCCCTCCACCCCCTCACCCTCTGTCTCCCATCTTGGTCTTTCTTTCAGTTTCATAACATGATGAGAATTTAGATGGATACGCGGTCCAGCGGACCCAAGGCAAACAACCTACACAACCACAGTCAGAGAGCAATCAATGTGACGACAATGAACGCAAACAAGTTGTCTAGACTGATCACTTGCAGACAATTATGGCTACGATTTAATACATTTGAGCACAATCCTCTGGCAACTTCACTCTGAAACATAATAAATAAAGATAAATAAATCTGTTGTGCTCAGATTTGTATTGTATTTTACTGTCATACAGTGATAAGTTAGTGATGCTGGGTCATGTACTGGAAACAAGAAGGAGCAGGAGGGGAAATGTTCACCATGTCACCAGTTGGAGTTCATCATGTTAACAACACAAGCACAGATGAAGCTGATGTGTAGAAATTAGCTGAGTAAACATAAAAAAAGGAATTAAATACATTACACTTTAAGACATTAGAACGCGGGACACATCACATTTCATATTAAACCTTGTGTGGAACAAAAATGGCCACAATGGCCACAAAGTGTGGAGGAACTGCATTCAGAGCCTTCAATGGCACCGCAACAGGAAGCATTGACTTAGTATGATCTACAGCGCTCACAAGCTGAGATATTTCAGTCCAAAGCAAGCAGGGAAGCTTGTCAACCATAACACGGTGCCCCCAGCGTGTCTACAATGGGCTTATTGTACCAAGGACAGGCTGCAGTGTTTTCTATTGTTTTTGTGTCCAGAATGACACAAAAAGCATGTTAATTCAACTTCATTCTGGTGTGTGAAACATTCATTAAGTCCATGACTGGAAGGATTTTGACGCACATAAAGAAGCTTGTACGACTAAGTACACATTCAGGACTGAAGAGGGGAAAAAAAATAATAAAAAAGCATGCGCTCCGCTGACAGCGCAGCCTCCGATCCCTGTCGCACGTCACCTCCCCCCTCCCCTCCGTCGCCGCCACATTTTCTGCTTCTCTCCCTCTGATACGGATGTGCCAAAAATATCCCCTCCAAACATCCACTGCGCTGAACTGCACTGCGAGGCTTTCACATGACAGCGGTGATACGTGCGCGGTGCAGCCGCACGGAAAGATCGATTACTGCTCACATTCGCCTCTGCAGTGGGATGCTATCGCCATGGCAACACCGTCATGCTGACGCTGCCCGGGACAGGATGTGTGGACGGAAGGGACACGGGCGGCGAGATGGAGGGAGGGAGGATTATAAATAATTATATTATAAACGATCCACGCTCAGTCACTGCGCTTGTGTCGGATGGAGACGTAAATGTCCTCAGACGCGTGTCATCTGAGGCAAAGTTCTGTGTTGCTGTGATGATTCCTCTTTCTTATTGGCTCTGCTTTTATTATCTTCACTTGTCGGTTGTTTGTCTTTAAAAATGACTATGCATTGCTTACACTGGTTCTTTGTCATATGATTCAGCTCATTTCAGATGTCTGTGTATTGGAAGAAAAACAAGAAAAACAGAAGAAGTTCTTTTGGCTGTGTGTGTGTGTGTGTGTGTGTGTGTGTGCGCGCGCGTGCAGGATCTGTAATTTGTGTTTAAGCGCAGCAGTTAATGTTGGTGACTTACTGTATGTTTATTCGTGCTTGGCACTGATTCCCCTCTCTGGTAATCAAAAATGAAAGCAGCCTGTGAATCCCGCTAATAAGAACATACTCTGTGCAATCTACAAATGGAATGGGGAAATTTGCATCTGCCGACCCTCTGCCATGCATTCGTGTGCACACAAACATGGTCTACGCACCAGCCGCATTATCGCGGGCACTTAACTCGGAGGCCAACGCAACCCAGACGCCGCAGCGGCAGGTGTTTTTCACGAATCACAGCAGAACACGATGAACCGAGTCGCGGGCGGCTCCTCCACTCGGCAGAAGGGGCGGAAAGGAAGGAGCCCGCTCTTGGCCTCAACTTCCCTCCTGGGTGTACAAATACTCACGCAGCACTTACCTCCGCCGTCAACTACCTTTCATCAGCGGGAGGGGGCGAGCTCGGCGGGACAAGGGGCGATCTGGGATCTCGTACGGTAAAAGCACACGCGGGGCGCTCCCACACAGGTGCTGCGGCGCAGGCTGCTCCGCTTTTAGCCGGAACCACGGCGCCTTGAGCAGCCTTGACTGCGACCCCTGCGTTAATTGCCTAGTGCAGCTCCGGTGCAGTACCTGGGTTCACTGTTGGTGTTGTTACCAAGGCCATGTACTCCAGCACCGCTGACTTCCATAATGCAACTGCTACAGTATGTTTTTTTTCCTTCCTCTCAGTCCTTCTGAATAAAAACAAAAACAGCCGTACTGTACATTCCTTTCACAAGATCGGACGTAATCATGACTTCCCGTTTTCATATACATGTACCGCTCGCATATGCTCTCTGAGAATTACTCGCTCACATCTGCCCACGCGTTCCCCACTCCTGCCTGTTTACAGCGCCTTCTGCGGAGGAATCAAACGTGTCGGGGACGGAGGCTCACGCAAGCGACCGGCGGCGGCGGCGCACGAACCCGGGCCAAGCGGGCACGGAGAGGATGAGCTGTGAGAAATGGTTCACTGGGAGTTACTGGTAGGCCTCAGCTGCTTTGTGCGTGGCTCATCCAGCTGCTGCCTCCAGCTGACTAGTGACATCCATGCTGAGGTGCACTGCAGCGCACTACGGTACAACCAGCCCTGTGTTTACACAACGGCATCAATCATCACTGTTCATGTATTTATCCTCGTCATCACCTCCTATTTGAATTCTGCTCCCATGAACGGCAGAAAGCTTTCTGGCCTATGGCCTTATAATAAATAATACAAGTGGTCAGAACTAGAGGAGCATGTTGAGTTCTGTAACAATTATGAAGGATGCTTAGAAAAAAGAATAATGGCTGTGATCAAGTGTGTTTTTAGATGTCCTTTTAATATTTCTACAACTCTACCACAGCAGAGCATCTTGTTCAATGTTTACCTTGGTAAAATTACATATTCTAAAGCCACTGTCTGCAGCGCCTGCCGGGAACAGTTGAAGATTCACTGTAATGCCATGCATTTATCACACACGCCCTCATTCACAATAACTCACTCCTGCGTCAGAGAGGATTAATATCTGACACAAACAAATGTGCCTGTGTCTCAGTAGAACGCTGTTTTGGTGTTTTTCTCCCCTCTCGCGTAAAAGAATGAGGACTTCCACACCGAGGCTTTACCCGTCAGAGGAGTAGCATTCTGTGAAAATGCAATCGTAACCTTGAGCCCGTGTGAACTTTATGGGCCGGTAAAAAGGAAGGATGGCTCGCAATGCACTGATACTGTGAGCCTGATAGGGAAACTGGAGTCGAGCGAGGACAGAGGTTCAGGTAGAGGTTGAACAGCTGGAGATCAGCAGCAACGATGCATCATCACATGCACATGTGGAGGCTAGTACCACACACACACACACACACACACACACACACACACACACACACACAGTAGAGACACGCATCCGTGTGCCCCAGAGCTCAACGGTTCGAAAGATGAGACCAATGGCCGGCGATTTAGTCCGAGCGGAGAAAAAAGGCATTGTGCGGAACGAGCACCTGGATAAATAGCTGAAAGCAGTCAGGCCACGAGGCTAATCGAGCGAGCAGCGCCGCCGTGCAGCATGAAGAGAGCCCTGCGCTAAAGAGTTAATTCCAGCCGTGGAGGTCGGCGGGGGTAATCAGAGCCCAGCGCTTTTTTTGCTGCGTAACACGTAGTGGCCACGAGGCTGCTGTGGGAGCTTCAACACCCATGATGCTGAGAACACTTTGCTTAATAATCCGGCCTTGAATCATCAAAATAAGACTGTGTCCTAGATATGTGCCTGGTTATTAGAGCCGAAGCCAGAGCTGCGTGGGCGTGCGCATGGACTGTTTCAGAGGCATGACACAAAGCTCTTCTTCCTCCACAGAACATTTAGGCACAATTCACTTCTTCTGTGGCGTCACTTGTTTTTTTCCCCCTATAATGAAAAAAATGTAAAATATTGCATTTGTTGTCATTTGTTTGATCAGATGTTTCACAGTCATTGTATAAACTACAAATAATTTTCAAAAAGTTGTTTTCTTTATTCTAAAACATTTTTTTATATGTTTAGCTTTGTGATTTGGAGCTGTAGTTTCTGGGGGTCATTACATTTTCCCACTGTCGGGATTAATTTCATCAACAGACACATTATTGATATGAGAGAGGCATCATCAGGGGATGAAGCAGTGATCTGCCTTTAATCCAGGGATAATATTCCATCTATCTCTCTAGGATTCCCGTTTCTCCTCTCCAGCGCTCTGGTGAAGCACATCCTCATCATGTCCCAGAGGGAGGACGGCTCCTAACCCATGTAATGTCAGCGCCATCCGTAACTCAGTCAGCTGCATAATCCGCCTGTATGGAATCAACCCCCCAGCTAATTTTGGAATTACACAGTTCTTCCCTTTACTCATGCCCACTTACACTTTACATACATGACTTTGTAATTAAGCACGTCAGGTTTTTTCTCCCTTTAAAGTTTGCTATTGTGCATTTTCCCTTGTCAGCTATTGAAAACAACAAGGCTCATGTGAAGAGAAAGGATCCTAAATTATGTAAGATGTTTTTTCACGGGGAAATAAATATCCAATATGCAATTCACGGTCTCGAACAGAGTCGTATTCAGTCCCCTCTCTCCTCCCTCCTCCTCTGTGGATTCTCCTAAAAAGAAAGCAGAATGAGAATAAACTACCAGCCATCATACTCCTGTCCCTTCAAGGCACCAATGTGTCACCTCGACTAAAGCATCCCTCTGTCACTATCGCTCACTCTTGCACCTGCTTGCTACACATCAGGTCCTTTCTGCTGCCATCCTGCTTTTCTCACTTTCCCGACTCTCTGGCTCCCGGCCCCTTTCAGCCCCCCCTTGACCTGGACCTTGTCATCTTTAACCCCATCAACTCTGAGTCGCTCCTGTCTTTTTCTAAAAAGCCCCCCCCATCATCCATATGATGGCACAAAAGTGGACATTTAAGAGACAGGTGAGAGATTTTCTTCCTCACAACCCTGCGTCCTCGCTGTGTCCTACTTCCTACACCTCGAACAATGAACTTTACAAAGCAAGGGAAAAAGTGTAGAGTGGAAGTCAAGCTCAGCTCAGATTGATTCACATGTGCATCATTGTCACTTAAACAGGTCCAACATTTGAGTATTCTTTAGTACAACATCAACAGTCTGAGATAAGAAACCATATTAGCCATTTAAAACCTGCCATCCATCTGTGTGCATAACCTGTCCGATGTTTTATTTCATGATCAAATGAATGATGGTAAAACGGGAGACGCAAGCTGCTCAATTTTGTAGCCACATATTGCATCATGTGATGAAAATTCACACCACTATATTAAAAAAGAGAGCGAGAGAGAGAGAGAGAGACCACCGCATTGCATTGGCTAGCATCAACCAGCTGCTATTTCAACATCCCCCTGTTTGCTCGATTGATGTGTGTGTCTGAGAGTGCGA
The DNA here is from genome assembly GCF_900634795.4 of Betta splendens. Taxonomy (NCBI): domain Eukaryota; kingdom Metazoa; phylum Chordata; class Actinopteri; order Anabantiformes; family Osphronemidae; genus Betta; species Betta splendens. Next base: position 6,903,334 of record NC_040891.2, read on the forward strand.
GCACTACCTGTAGTGGACTCAACACGGCTGTTGATTTTCAGGCCGCTGGTTTGAGCCGAGGACCACGAGACGGGTCGGTACACGGAAGAACAAGCGCGGCCGCGTCTCCGCTCTCTCTCGCTGGGGTTGAAATGCCATATTGATTAGGACTCTCCGCTTTTCTGTCTTGTCATGTAGGTATTATTTTCCTTCTGTGAGGACGAGCTTGGACTCCTCCCACATCCCCAGTCATCTGCTGTGTTCACTGCCCATCTACTGTATATTCCTTCTCTCCATTCCCCCGCTCTCTGTATCCATAAGCGAGTCCTCAGAAACCGCTGCGTCAGCTGAATGCCACGGTGATTAATCACTTGATTACTACCGGCCAACAGACACATTGATTAACTTTGCCATATGATGGTTTTCTGGTTGACTCTCCGGAGAGTGAAGACTTTCTTTGTGCAGCTATTCCTTACTGAGGGACGTGTGTGCGTGTGTGTGTGTGTGTGTGTGTGTGTAGCTCAACTGTGGAAGGTCACAAAACGTCCATGACATGTTGAAGACATCACGCACAACTAAGCGACAGTGAGAGCCGAGCTCCTTTTTATTTTTTTTTTGCACACGGAAAGAGAAAAGACTTCAGTTCAGACAGATACAAATCCCTTCAGGGCAAAGTGAATCTACACAGACATAAACCGCCTTAAAGCCATCTCCTAACTGACTCGCCCTCGTTTGAACCTCCTCTGTGTCAAGTCAAGTCGGGACGGGGAAAAAAAAGCCTAGAATGTGATGCAACATGTGTACCGTCAGACCTTTGTTTGAGTGCATCAAGAGAAGCATTTCAGTCAATTGTTTCTTTAGAAAACCTCAGGGGCTGCAGCAGTGAGCTGCGCCGCCGCATCCAGCAGCATTCGAGGGCCGCGGTGGCTCTAAATCATTGCCTCATTCAGCCCAGCCACTGCCACTTCACTCCAATGCTCCACAGAGCGCTCGGTACCAGACAGCCATGCTCAAGAGCACGCACGCACGCACGCACGCTATTGCAATATACCAAAAACTCAAAATAATAGCTGCTGGTAAAGGGAGATGGGAGTAAAACTAAACACATACATATTGCGTAGTAGTAATTTTAGAGCCACTTGTGACATCCTGGTCCACAATAACAACCACTCGTCCTTCCCTCCACCCTTAGATGACGGCACCAGCTTCCTTCCAGCTCTAAATCAACTGTTTTTACTAATCAGCAGCCGCTCAAAGCTCGACCCACAACATATTCTACTCCCTTAACTTGTTCTAAAATCTTCCAGGAGACACACTGTACTACACACCTCACTGGACAGTGGCCAGCGGTTACACACAGGAGTGATATTAGACTTCCATCTTTCATTTGGATTATCATGTTATTTGTTACTTGGCAATATTTTCCCACTTCAACATAATTTAATTGCTTATCATCATTTCCTTTCATAAGTCTGAAAGTCCCTGTGCATTGGACTGAAATACAATTTGATAAAATATTCACAGTACATCATTTAAATTTGTATTAAACATGTAAATTAATCCCTCAGTTCCTAAATTATTTAAATTATTTTCATACCTACTACTGTAAATTGTGGATCTACCAACAAACCCCACTCCTAAAATGCAAGTAATCAGCCTCAGCAAACTTCACTAAATAAGGCCATAATTCCATAGTCTGAACAGAGGTGCAGGGGAAGGAACAGTCGCGAGTGAAGGAAACATGGGCGCAATTACAGGAAGCGACGTGCACCCTGGGAAAATGGCTGGGTGGAGGAGAGAGAGCACGCTTAGCTGAGCTTACCTAAAGCAGTGATTAAACGCTCCAGAGGTTGAGGGTGTAGAGAGCTCAAATAGCAGCACTTAAGTGCATGAAATAGTGAATATACTGTAATGATGCTTGCGTATGAAAAAATAAACACACAAGCAGTATCTGAAATGATTTGCAATGACTGACTGAGTGCACTTCAGAATTTTTCATTTGTGCTTTTACCACTGGAAATATGATGTTATGGGACCAGCATCAAGTTTATAAAGGCCAGTTTTCTGGAGTGCTGCTGTATCGGCCCTTGGGCGGCCCAAGCATCATTAGCCCCATCACCGTGGTAACAAGCCCTTAAGTCATGAGGTTGATAAGGCACAGGACAGTTGTCGGAGAAAAGTGTCTCCAACCAGCGTAAAGCTCGCGAAAGCTTCATCAACACCAGCAGCTGTGTGCGTGCGAGGGTTCTGATGGGCTGCGGCCGCGACGGCTGCCGCACAGGCGCGAGCGCGCGCGTCTGTGGGGCCGCGCTCTGGGAGAGGGTAATGAGGACCGCTGGGGCTCGTTTAAACGAGCAGGGTTCACCAGCAGCGAGGCGAGCTACAGCGCCAACGCTCGCGTGAGTGGTGGGGAAAAGCAGAGCAGCTCCGGCGCTTTCCAGTCTAATAATCTGGAAAGTCTGACCCCCCCGGACGTGCAGACCTGCAGTCCAGGGAGCGGAGCGTCCATGTAGCCGGTTCACGGCACATCAGCAAAATGTCCAAGCAAACAGGAACAATACATGACAAATGAATATGCTCTTATTGTGGAAAATGCTGAAAGTGTTTCCTGGTTGAATGCATTTAGTTTCTTTTGATCACTTCATCAATAAGCTTTTCACACGTGCAACATTTTACATTAGGTCTCTAAAATGACACTTTTGCACAAAGCACCGCGCGCACGCACGCACGCACGCACACACACACACACACACACACACACACAAACACACACACACACACACACACAGCAGTCTCATCACCTTACATTGATTTCCCGCTGGCCAACCAACTGCTTAGCCATCTTTGTGGTGACAGGTTGACCCATGAGGCCTGTGTGTGTGTGTGTGTGTGTGTGCGCGCACATCCATCCCCACACACAGGGAGTTATCCTGCAGCCTTTAGGGAACTCCCTCAAGCATTTATTGACCACAGAGAGAAAGTGGCTATTAATCTGACAAAGACTTAAAAGCCTGTCGCTGTGTGATTGTGTGTGTGTGTGTGTGCGCGTGTCTATGCCATATGACTACATGCATGTAGTACTTATTAGTGACCTGCAATTTTGTCCTTTGATTGAGCACATATGAGTGTGTTATCCTCTGTTTGTCTGCATAAATATTGCTGTGTACGCATCCAGCAGACATATGTCCAGCCAGGAAAAAAGAGGCAGCGCTCTCAATGCGTTACATCATTAATGGTGGTGTCAAAGGTCCGCCACTTGACACCTTTTAAAAGGCAAGGTGAGCCTGTCCAACCTTCCATTCCAGCAAATTACCATCATACTGTTACTTCTGCCAGTTCAACACCCCAAAGGCAAACCTACAGGCCTGGCAGAGCAACGCGATAATGAGAGACGTGACAGAGACAGAGAGAGAGAGAGAGAGAGAGAGAGAGAACAAGGGCGAGAGAGGGGGCCAAAGCGAGCATGATGTACAGTGGCTCCAAAATGCCTGTGTGCACATCTGTCCGCGCACTTACGGCTCCGACTGTCAATTAAATCCTCAACTCTCAGATCTCCCGCTTTTCATCTCGGCGACAGAAAAACCAGCTTATTTGCCGCGGATTAACAGCCCACGCGACGAGTGCACCGCGGCGATCCGTGTGGTCAGAGATGGCGAGGGAGAGGAAGAAATCCGTCTTATGTCGCTGCAGTTGCCTGCCAAGAACATCACTTTAGAAGCGTTTGTCTCGGGAGCCTTGTTACTGACCGTGTGGCGTTCAAGGCCGCTCCGAGGCGTCGCGCCAACACGTGTGCACGGAATCAACGGGCTCAAAACCGCATTAGCATTGTTTTGAGTGTTTTTTTTTTTAACCTAAATGGTTTCACGTGTTGTGCTATGGCCGCCTTCGGCCTGCGTGTGTGTGTGTGTGTGTGTGTGTGTGTGTGTGTGCGTGCGTGCGTGCGTCCTCTGTGAATGATGGCTCTGCTAAAGTGCTGCGAAGAGAAACATTGCTTTGCTACGCCTTTGATTCATTGCTGGTTGGCCAGAAATTTGCATAGCAGGCACAGTCAGGGCAGATCTGGGCCCTCGTTAGCCGGGTGGCGAGATGCTTCATCATTATCATCAGGCAGGCGCTCGGGTCCAGCCACTCCGCTCCCGCTCGTAATCTTCAAGCAGGTTTTACAGAAGAGGGGGGAAAAAAAAGAAGTTAAAGTCCTGAATAAATGAGGCAAGGCAGTGTGGATGAAGAAAAAAAAAAAATAAAACACCAGGGGCCTCGTCTGCATCTTGTTGTTCGCGTTATTTGCTGATCAGCAGTCGCTCATGTGCGGCTGATTTCACCTGTCAGCCCGTGATTCTGTCTACACAGGTTCACTCCATTTCCTCTCCCCTTTGCTGCGCGTCTCTCTCTCTCTCTCTCTCTTTGCTGCAGTGCTTTCGGGGACAGTGCTTGTTATAGAGGATATGCTGACGAGCGGCGATCGATAGCGGCTCCCAAACCGCAGCATCTGTCTGCGAGCCACGGGTGTGTGTGTGTGTGTGTGTGTGTGTGTGTGTGTGTGTGTGTGTGTGTGTGTGTGTGTGTGTGTGTGTGTGTGTGTGTGCGTGCCCCTCGCGTTTGTGCGTCCTCGGCCGCTCGTGTGCGACCAAAATGTTTGGCACTCAGGACAGACAACATGCCGGTGCTGCTGTCATTCATTTCATTGTGCCCTTGAGGGTGTCAGCTCTCATTGCATGGGCATGCGGGTGCGTTTGTGTTGGTGTGTGTGTGTGTTGGATTTAGATATCACTTCATGAGGGATTATTTGGACAGCTTCCACCGCTACATATATATATTTTTACTATGAATACTTTAGCCTCATATAAACAAAATGCAATTTCAAGGCAGCTGTGCACATGGGAGAAGCAGAGGGGCGAAGCCGAGCCGCGGCTCCGTGCTGCCATCATCAGAAATTATACAGTAGGTTGGCATTAGAGGGTCTGGCACACATGTAGATTCGCCCATTGAAAAACCTTTGCGTCCCAAAACGCCCATCCAGTTCCACTTGACCACATTTGAGCGACAATTGGCTTCAGTGGCATAAAAGTACTTGCGGCAGGGTGCGAAATAAAGGGAAAACGAGACGGAGATAGAGACTAAGAGTGTTTCTTCTTCCCGGAGTCCTAAATCCACCATGGGTAACTGCTGGAGTGTGACAGTAGGCTTATAACAGCCAGTGTGTCGATAAATCCCCAGCGCATTTATTTCCTGCAAGACCAAGGGAGCATGCCTCGCTTTATGTCCCCTGCAGAACAAGGGGGCAAGGTGATTCCTTTTCTATCCACTTATTTGTGCTGGTATTTATAAATTAACGGCTGCGCATGCATCATAAAATCTCCTCGTCTCCCTGGACAGAGTTTCACAGCCTTTTACTGGGTGTGAACTGTTTGTGGCCTCCGTACAGTACGTTTGCACCCTGCTGTGTGTTTAGGTGAGAGCACAGAAACGCGAGGCACAGTCGTTGGTTATTAAGCTCACTAACATTAGATGTGCACATTATTAGATCATCCGAAAAAGCAGTAAAGCCTTAATGGTCTACTTGCAGTTATTTAACTAGGTCTAATGGGATCGTTATTCAAAGATGCTCGTACAATTAAGCATAATATGTTTGTTTGAAGTGCAAAAAGAGTTAGAGAAGCCCATGTATCAACACAGTCTCTTTAATAGAGGAGTCTGTGATTGCGTTGGGATTTCTCTCCTATTAAACTAAAGCTGGGAATGTTGAATATTTTAACAAATCAAAACAAGCTTTTTGGAACCAAAAAGGGTTTTGCACCTCCTATATACAGTAAGTAGAGGGAAACAAACCTGGTGCTCAGTCAAGGGCCGCAGTGAGAAGAATACAAAAGCCCACACGTGGGTGCAACGCAAACACCACCACCCTGACCACACACACACACACACACACACACTGTACCATCCAAATATATGGTTTCTCCCCACAGCTCCACAATGCAGATGATATAATCTGTAGTCAGCATGCAGGGGAGGAGGCAGGGAGGGGAGGCTTCACAGCTCTGCTGGAGACTGTCTGAGGAGGAGAGTTACAGTATTGTAGGAGCACAGCTCTATGGATGAGTGGTGAAGAATGAAGGATGGTGAAGGTAAGGAACACACACACACACACGCACACACACACACACGCGCACACACACACGCACACACACACACACACACACACACACGCACACACACACACACGCACACACACACACACGCACACACACACACACGCACACACACACACACACACACACACACACACACACACACACACACACACACACACACACACACACACACACACACACGACAGCACTTCCCCTGTGTTTTTTGCTCAACTCGTGGGGCAAGATTTCCTTGTCTTGTAATGATTTCTAAATAGGGCCTCATTGCCCAGGGATATATTTAATTGCCACATACCGGCTGGTGATGCTAATGCTCACTGACAAAAAGAGAGCAGGAGGCTGAGGGAGAGAGAGAGGGAGGCTCGCCGCGCTCGTTTTGAAGTTGCTTTGACTTAGCAAGGGCACGGGCGTCCGTGGCTCCATGGTGGAGCCTCACACGTCCGCCTGCCCGTGACGTGTTCGCGGCGGCCGCGGCCGCTGTCACATACGCGTATCTGCAGCCTCGCGCCCACACCGCATCTCACACAACACACCTGCATGCCAGGCTATTGTGTTGCTGGGCTCCCCGCCCGGTAATTGTTGCGTCTCCTCTCGTGCTCGTCCGTGTGTGTGTGCGCGTTTCCATGTATGTTTGTCTATGCGTGTATGATAATGTAATATTTCACTGTGGCCCAGCCTCAGGGGGTGGGGTACTCAGTGCTCCTACTTCCTCTTACTTCCACAATAGAGGCATTGTTCTGCTCAGCCGTGAGGACACTAATTAGAGTCATGCGTTCAGCCCAATCCTCACCCCAAACCTAGATCTCGTCTAAACCTCACAATCAAAAGAACACACGCCGCACAAGCCGAAGCACAGAGCAAAAACCTCCCCACACCTCAGGGGGTGAATTTAATAAACCTCCCCTGACAGTATGTGAAAGGCCCTAAAGTACCTTAATACGGATCAAATATCTCGGCGTCGCTCCGCGTGCACGCGTGTGTTTTATAGTCTCCCCTTCCTGTATTAGGATAAATAGCGCTGTCCATCATCGGGGCTGTGCCTAGCAAACACATTCCCCTCACGTCAGAGCAGATGAACACAAATAGGCTCCCTGGAGGAGCCACTTCAGGGGGATGAGTGTCCCTGTGACACCTATCGTGAAGGACGCCTTATGGCTGCGGCCGAGGTGTGGGTGGCGGCGAGCGCGGCTGCAACCACTCGAACACGGCGTGCACTTAAAACATATAGGCCTCTGCAATGAACTTAAACACAGCATAATGTAGATGGAGCTTGCCCTAAGAATGCATTCACAATACACTATGGCAGGTAATCCGTCACACCCCTCCACCTGGTGTCAGCAGCCCCTCGGTGCGTCTCTGAGTGACTAAAGCATCAGCTCCTCTCTGGAAATAGACGCAGGCACCTATGGCACATTCAGAATAGCTTGAGATAACAACTGGTTGTCAGGCGCTATGGCACTTTGAGTATCATTCCACCTCAGAGGAGACAGGTCCCACGCAGCATAAATCACTGTACAGTACCAAGAGGTAATTATACCGCTGCTGTAAATCTTCTTGAAAGCCCGGAAAGTTAGATCATCTTCACCTGTGCCTGCGCATATGGTCAGGGATGCGCGCACACACACACACACACACACACACACACACACACACACACACACACACACACACACACACACACACACACACACACACACACACACACACACACACTGAAGTAGCTCAGGTGGCCAGTTGTTTAACATATGGGTCACAGACTTGCAATTTCTAAGCATCATGAATGGGTCCCATGCACCTAAAACTAGCTACGCAGATGTATAGAACTATGTACATTAGTCAAAATTATCCATCCATCCATCTGCAGGGTCTCGCGGGGGTGCTGGAGCCTATCCCAGCTGTCTACGGGGGACATGCATGTTTTTGGACCGTGGGCAGAAGCCGGAGAACCCTGTGGAACCCACGCGAACATGAGGAGAACATGCAAACTCCACACAAAGTTATCCTAAACCCAAAACAAAATGTTCGTCTGGACGGTTGTAATCCAGTTTTTGGTACCACTGTCGTGCCCGGGGCCAAAACGGGTGCACGTTTCCCATATCCCCTGAGAGCAAACACCACACAGGGACAAATGATCTACAGTATGTGGTCAGTACAGTGTGAGTGCAGCTTGTTGTGCAGAGATTGCACCCATTGCAACTAAAGCCTTGGTCATTGTGAACCTAGTGGCTACAGTTATCATCATGAATGCAAAACAAGCTTAATACAATGTCATATCACTCTGTACAGCTCAGAGCAACAGACTGTAATTTTAGTGTTTATGTGGTGCAGAGCTGTAGGACGGGGATCTGTTGAATGTTGGTGACAACGTGTTGACTACAGTAACGTATGCAGGCCTATACTCAGCATAGTTGGATGAAGAAACCACTGTGCAACACCTGGTGGCAGAAAGAGGAACTACAGCACGGAGTGGATTTCTGGAGCTTTAAAAGCTTTTAGATCTCTGTTAATGCAACAAAACATAGGAAAGCAACTTAAATAGTGAAGATGAAGAAGAAGAACATAAACACAGATGGCAGTTTTGTTCATCTGGTGAATTGTAAACATTCTATTAAGGACAATATTCTGTCTCCTCCAGCTGTTTACAGTGTGACTGTTTGTAACAGTGACTTAATCTTTAGCATTAGCATTGCTAACTGTCCTGTTGGGCTGAACCTCGTCTTCACTTCCTGTTGTGACCTGTTTCCAGTCAGTCTACACGGCAGCACACAGCTGATTACGTGTGCACAGCGGTGAAATAAAAGGATCCCTCCGTACAGGTGAACATCGCTCCGTTCCCACAAATAGTTGCCGAAATCAAATACTTTGCTCCAAACTGCATGTCGACGCTTTGTTCGTTCAAAATGTCATTGTTGCCTAAACAACAATGCAGAGGTTCACGTTTGAAAATCACTATACGATGTGACAGATGGGACTTTTTTTATTTTCCCTGTTCACAAAACCACAGAGACTGATATTCACACAAGATGTCAAACCTGTCGCGCAGATTTAGACGCTCGGAGTTTGACACGGAAACATTTTGAAATCATCGCGCAACCAGAGATTTGGGGAACAGGCGCACGCACGCACGCACACACACACAAAAACCCACAAGCCTCTGGGGACTGAACCACGTGACCGCCGGCACAGGTGCACCGTGGGATGCCCGACTATTTCCTGCAGTTAATCGATCACATGAAGCCACTGGAGCTTGACTGGAAGTCAGTGGGCCAGAGAGTGATATGGACCTTGCCTCTGTGTGTGTGTGTGTGTGTGTGTGTGTGTGTGTGTGTGTGTGTGTGTGTGTGTGTGTGGTAATGCGTCCCTGTACTCCATTATCATTGAATTGCTCTACGGCCACTCTAGAGCTGCATGAGCCTTCTGAGACACATTGTAGCTCGGAGGCGTTTTGTCATCCGCTAATTCTCACACACACACATTCACACAAGCTGTCTCCCACCATGTGTAGGCACAGAGGAAGGGTCTCTGGAGGTGGGCTAATTTGGCCCACCGGTGCCTCAGACACATCTCCCCAGATCCGACTCCAGACCCTCCCGCTCCCGACTTCCGCTCACCGCCCGAAACATCCTGCTCACAAATCAACTCAGCCTTCAGTGCCACTTGCCTCCGAACATCATACAACTTTCATTAGCTGCAGGCAGATTGATGGACCAAATGCAGAGTCAACCTCAGGTCTTCATCCCATCCCTACTGCGAGTTCAACCCCAAGGGGTCTGGGGGGGTGGAGGCAGAGGGGCGTTCGGTCAATCAATCACGGAGCTTCTTTTCACGTGGGAATAATTGGAATTTCAGTTTGAGGTGGCATGTGCTGAAGTCAGCTGTAAAATTAGGTGGACAGGGCTGATGTACAGCTTAGATTTAAACAAAATTTGATATGGAGGAAGAGGTCATCTACTTTAATTATTGATTAATGGGACATTTATCTTTCATTGTCATTGATTCATCTTTTTGTGCGCGTCAGTAACAGAGACGAGGGCCAGTTAGAATCTCCCACAGGCCAAGGTGACTTCTACACTGTAAATGTTTCATGCTGTGGAGGTGAAGCCCTGATGTTCAGCAGGCGTCACGTAGTCATGCCTCGACTGCAAATGCATTTCTCAAACGGACATTGCTTCAGTTGCAGGAAAATCACACACGTAACTAAACATTCAAACTACCAACATTACTGATCTCATTGCAACTTTTATTTTTATATTTTACTTCTTAGCTTTATCTCTATGTCATCAAGTTGATTTACACTAAATATTAAATATTTTTCAGTCTACCTCCTACAGTGCTTATTGTAACTCACCTTGTGAGGAGCACTCAGTTTCATTCCAAGAGTTTTCTCAAAAACAACCTGTTCTTATGAGCATCCAAATGTATTGTGTTCATGAAACTTTCTACTGACATCCTACACTTTTAACTCACCGCTACAGCTCCTGTGCTGGGTCTAACAATGAATGCACTGATTTGGATGCGTTGGCTCGTTTTCTCCATTGTGTCTCTTTGCAGCACATTGTGCAACAGTAATAATCCTCCATCATTTCAGCTCCAATAATAATCTTTCTAAGGGGATGTTACTCGTGCAGATTGCCACTGGGCAAAGGGGTATATTTATTGGAAGGTACACACTATATTTTCTCCCTCTTTTGATTTATTACATTTTTAATAGCACCAACAAGAAGTTGGCCCACGTAGCGCTGCTTCTGAAATACAGCCAAGTCTGGGTAGAGAACTGTATACCAATCCATACTGATCCACAGAGATCTGTTGAGAAAACAGGAATGGATATAAATGACAAGGTGTGTGTGTGTGTGTGTGTGTGTGTGTGTGTGTGTGTGTGTGTGTGTGTGTGTGTGTGTGTGTGTGTGTGTGTGTGTGTCTGAGGGCCTTTGCTGGAGCATAAAGGGGCTCAGTGCTAAGCCCGTTTAGAGAGAGAGCCCTAGCTCGCAAGAAAGAATACTAATTTTGGAGCCACAGTCAGCCTGTGTGTGTGTGTGTGTGTGTCTATGTGTGTGTGTGAGAGAGTGACAGACTTTCAGGCACACGCACACACACACACAGATATAAGCATGCAGGTTTGCTTCATTCAGTTTAGGCTTCCAGATACTCTACTGCGAAGCCCGCTATTACTCTGTGTCATCAGTAATGGTGGCGGTGCATTTTTCTGTGTGTATGTATGTGTTCACATAGAGTTAAGGGTTATTAAAACACCTGTAAGTACTGTTTGCAGGCACAGTGTGAAAATAAACACTTCCCTCTGCCATGCGACTAAAGAAGCACACACACAGCTCTCTGCTCTAATTACCAGGAAGCAGATAGTATTCCATGAGCATTGTGTGTGTGTGTGTGTGTGTGTGTGTGTGTGTGTGTGTGTGTGTGTGTGTGTGTGTGTGTGTGTGTGTGTGTGTGTGTGTGTGTGTGTGTGTGTGTGTGATGGACCACTGGCTCATGCTCAGTGCTGGTCCCAGGGGTCCCAGCCAAATCCCAGTCCTCTCTCTAGCCTTCTCTCTCTATCTAGCTCCCCCTTTCTGCCTTGCTGTTGTTCTCGCTATACCTCCCTACACACACACAGAACACAAACCACAACCTGTTTCTGCGTGTTTGTGTGTCTGTCTGTGTGTGCAAGCAGCGTGGCGTGTGTCTGACAACTTGTGGAACAATTTGACACCTAGATCGTGAACTTTAAATCTAAATCTAGAACAGCAATGATATATTTTGAATCGAAAACACATGGATGCTAAACACAATATGTTGTGTATAGACTATCTGTCCATTTGACACATCTGTAGTGTTTAAATATGCAAATTGGGTTCAATGTATTTACACAGTGTATGTGTGCGACACATAAATGAATATCTGGGTGTCCTCGCTTAGCTGTGAACGCTGCCAGTGGTCAACACAGCTGTGACCTGAATGTGTCGTCACTGCATAGAGCCACAGCGGAAACGCGTGGGAGTCAGTGGAAACTGCTTTCAGCCATTTAACTCCTGACTCCGCACGCTGGACATCGCATGATCGCCACAACCAAACACATCACAGTCACGGCACCGGGTCTGCTGTTGTTTGCGGCACAGAGTGAGACTTCTACTGTGAGGGAGCAGTAGCTTTCCAATGACAATTTGAAAAAAAAAACAGTGTTCCAGTCTTGTGCATTACACAGATGTGACGGATGTGAGAGAAAACAGAGAAGGCACTTTAACCTAATGTGAGCGTTGCTCTTACTGGCAACAGGGAGGATTCAGTATTACTGAGCATTACATGATAATTACATTTTATTTGATGATGAGTTCAATGATGATGTGTTACCTTGGTGACCGACGACGTCAGTTATTGCAGGTTTAGGAGTAAAAACACATCAGCGTGTAGTTGCTCCGTCAAACTGCAGGAGGGAACTCTCCACTGCCACATGTTAATGTGTGCAAGTCAACTAATTAAAAGAAAGGGCAGCAATTGTGGCTAGTGCAGGATGATGGATGAGCCAAGACACAGATGATGGGCTAATTTTCCCATGAATCACGAGCAGGAAAAATGACTCCTGATCTCCTTACTCGATGTAAAGACAAATTAAGCAATACGTCTTTCCAACCAGTAACGGGTGATAACGTTAAAAGCCACGAATTGGACGTGTGCGTGGACCTTTGTGACGAGAAGCTGCCGCTGACACAATAAGGAGCTCTGCGTGGCGGTCCAGATCAGGGATCAGAGCTCTAACCCTGCAGCCGTGAGCAAGAAGAATGGGCGTCGCGCATCGTCCGTCACGGTGACACACTCGCCGTGGATCGGGCGCGGGCCGACAACACGGGCGCATCTGCGGCGCGCACGCGCCCACGAGCTCGTCCCGGGTGCCTCCCCGTCCACGCGAACATTACAGCCCAGTATGACACAACACAGGGAGCACAGACGCGTAATCGCACTCGGCAGCGTAATGGAAAATCGGTGGCTCCTTTCAGGGTTTCATTAAAGCCTCGGTGATGTGTATTGAGCACCGGCCAGGCTCAAAACAAAGACAGATTAATAATGCACACGGTGCTTTAGCGCCACTATTACTTCACTGCTAGGAAGAGCAGGGAAGAATCCATTGCATTGGTGGTAACGGTTCAGATAGATAAAAGTCCCACTCTGCAATAAATCCCATGATTTTGCTGGAACAACACCCCCAACACCACCTTACTGCAACCTTAGATGGAACCATTAAACCCCTTCTGTCCTGACCTTTCCCCGATTCTATAGCTATTAGTCGGCTCGGATGAAGTGTTCGCCGTCAGTCAGTCCTGCAAAGGCCAAGTGGACGCTGCACAAAATGCTATAAAAAGCATCAATATTGTTAAGTTATTGTTGCTCAGTTTAAATATTATATACTGAATCCTTAAGCCTCACAAGTAAAAGCAAACTACTAACAAGAGGCTTCAACAGCAATTAAGGAGCACATTAATAATGACGAAACTGGTAGAAAGTTTTACTGTAGCTTAGCTTTGTAGCAGCCTGCAACTGTTTAATTAGATTTCCCACACACACAAGTGACAGGTTGTTGTTTTTTATGCGTACATAAATGCATTTACAAAGCACAATAACATAAAGCTCAAAGCTCGGAGGATCTGATTCATCTGCGTGGTTTGAACGCATGTGGTCCGATACCACGGGCTGCTACTGTTTGGTTGCTTAAATCTTTTACATGGATCTGGTCAGTTGGGAAAAGCCGCCTTAAGCGCCGGCTCCTCGGTTTCAGCAAGCGTTAACACAAATTGTCTTGTACTTCTGAGCGCCGGCAGCGTGTGTTCAAACAGCGGGGGAACTTGACCACCGAAACCCAGGAAATCAACCACCAGCTGAATTAATCTTGGAAACGCAGAGCTGTGTAAATAGTGGGAAGTGCAGAGAATATGCCAAAGAAATAAGGTGATAACATTGTAAAAACTACCAAGTTTGGCCTTAAAGGTTAAACAATGCCTTTCTACACTAAATAAAATCAGGCATAAATATGTGCATTAAGTAAATAAGCAAAGGAGGAATAACAAGCACATTTTACGTAGCTTAATTCAGCTTGCATCACCCCTTAATACCCAATTTATATGGAAATGAGACAATATTTGTTTAACTGTGTTTCACATAGACATGCAAGTCAAATCCGTTTAGTGTCATAATGTGATACATTCACACATTTGATGGACAAAGACCCTGGACCTCAGCTGCCAAAATTAAAATGATGTATAGAGACTCTAAATGTCAGGGTCCAGATTCCGCTGAACGCGTCTTCATTTGCGCGTGGTTCCTGTAAATTATTCATTTCAGAGGTCGAAGGACGTCCAGGACGCAAGACGCAGACGTGGCACAAGCACAGACACACAAGTCCACACAGTTCACCTCACAGCACGCAGAGATTAGATTGGGCCTCTTCTGTATGTAAAGCTCCACTATCCGCAGACAGACCTGCTGAGGGTGTCGCTGCTACAGAGCAGCTCGGTCCGTCTGGAAAGACCGTCCGTCACCGTCGGGAGATTAAAACCGTCCTCCTCAACAAAATAAAGGCTTTGCACTCAATCCAGTTTTCAGGCACCACATTTTCTGTTATGATCAAAGCTAATTATTTGCTAATTGGTCATTTGTAAAACTTAATTATGCCTAATTAAACCAAACAGAACACAGAACACCACTTGCTGCTACAACGTAAATATTGACGTTTCAGAAAAGACTGAAGTGATAATCAACCACCCTGCCGCTCTGTCTGCAGTTACACGTCTACATGGATTGTGGGATTTCTCTTTATTTCCACAGCTTCCATCTTTGTAACTTAGTTGTTTACTGAGATCAAATGAAAGGAGTGGTTAACCTCTGGTCAAGTGTTGTATTGCCAGTCAAGGGGATCAATGACTCAACAGTCTCAAAAAGACAAATGTGCACTGTAAACAACTGAAGTAGTTAAATCAATAGGACAAAGATTTTTTTTTATTGTGGGGATCCTAATGTAATACTTAAAATTGGGTAAATATTATTGTAGCAACAAATAATTCAGCATAAAGTAGTAAAAATACTGCATTAATCCAGTTCTTCTAGTTTGCTTTTCTGAAAGTGAAGAGCAAAGCCCAGTCTTATCAGCATTGTAAATGAAGAGCTGTGTGGAGGCCTGTGGAGCCGAGACATGAGAGGGCGCTTTTAAAAGACAGACGGCCGGTGGCAGCGCGAGCCGACAGTAAACATCCACGCTGTTTGTGAGTGCGTCTGATGCGGCGAGGGGTGATGCTGTTTGTCTTTGAGTGGATGGAAACGGGGGAAACGGGGGAGGCGGGGCGGTGGGAGACACAAGACGGAGGAAAAAAATCTGGCCCCGGCGCCGAGTCTGGAGTTTAGTTTATGGGAAGGCGGATATTTTATTGTAATTAGGACGCGGGGGAGTCGTTTGGAGGAAAACAGACTTGCCTGCACCTCTTCGGGCCATCTTTACTTCAAGGGCTCGGTGAGTGGCTGGTGACCAACCTCGGAACCCATGCGTTGTGCGTGCGAGGTGAGATGCGGCGGAACCAACGGAGCTCCCGGGCGTTTGGCATGAGTTGACTGTAATGGCGCTCCGACTTGGCATCGCTTTGCACAACGGCGCCATCCGTTTGGCTTTTGTCTCCAGCAACCGAGCGCCGGTCCAACTCGAACCGCTGCGCTCTCTCCCTGCGTCCTCCCACACTGCGTTTCGCGTAGTGCGCCTTCGCTTCTCCTTCTCTGAGCGCATTAAGCGGCGCCACCCCGCTGATTTAGCCACAGAACAATAACCTTCCCATCAGCAAGGTACGACTGTGCTTTGAGCTCTCAGTGTGTGGATGCAGACGGACCACTAAGAGTAATTGAGTTCTAATCAGTTACAGTCTGCGCTTGCTTTTACTCTACTACACTACTATAGGTCATGGCGGCGATCAAACATGTAGGACCGCTTCATTACGAGCCTCGTAATGGAGAAAAGGTCTGTTGCTTTGATGGAGGAGCATACAAACATACAAGGGTCCAACAGCGTGCGTTGTGTATGTGCACATGGGCTTCAAATCCAATCCCATCCTAGTCATTTTTTTACAAACGCACACACACACACACACACACACACACACACACACACACACACACACACACACACACACACACACACACACACACACACACACACACGTAATTGTGCGCTGCTTGCTCCTAGGAGCCACACCTCCAGGCCACATGGGGGGATCTCTAAAATATAGATCAGAAGCCTGAATTTCTGACAGGCATTTACTGAGCTTTTGATGGAGGGTTTAAAGGGCCCCCCTTTTGAAATGATTCGGTTTTAATTAAAGGCCAACGTGTCAGAGACGGAATTGGAATCATAAATTCTGTGTCAAGCAGAAGCATGTGACCCCCCCCCCCCCACTCACCACTACATTTGTTTGCTCTCAACAAGCTAAGCACAGATCACAAATAAAAGGAAGTTTTTTATGTGAGACTATACTATTTTTACAATATATACAGACCAAGACGCCCAAATAATATGTACCATGACAACTAAAGAGCATGAATTAGACTCTCTGTGCAGAAAAGTGTGCTCATGCATGTAATGCCCTAAAAGGCAGCACTGAAACATCTCTTTATCTTGCCAAAACATAATCCTACCTTGTCGAACATCTCTGGGCGCTATGACGATGGCGTCATTGGAATGCAGCTCGGTGACGCAGCAGTCATCGGGGAGCAGCGAGCCGTTGCTGAAGCCGTGGGGGGTCTCCGGCAGCAGGGGAACGGGCGGCGCCAAGATGTTGTGGTTGGGACAGATACATCCGGTCTGGGTCATCCCGCATCCGTCCCCGTCGGAAACCTCCCGATCCCCGTCGTGTCCCGTGCGTAAGCACTCCTCGAACCAGCGGCACAGCATGCCGCAGGTGAACTGACTGGAGTTCTCATTATTGATGAGCAGGACCTCGACCAGCCGCAGCTCCAGCAGCTCCTTCGCTACCGGAGGCTCGTCCGCAGCTGGGTGTCTCGTCAGACAAAGCTGGATGAAGTTCTTATCAAACTGAAGGAAGGAGTACGGCCCGTCCGAGTCGGACCGGCTGCCGCAGAGATCGACGACTTCCGAGTCCCTGGCAGCAGCAGTCTGTAAATGGAGGGGGCAGCTTTGATTGGCCAGGTGGTGGTCGAGGGAGAGGAGCATGGGGGCGTGCGTCCGACAGACGACGGGGTGGCGGGTGAAGCGGAGGTAGAGGGAGTACTTGGTGGGGTCGGGGTTTTCCAGGGACCAGGAGCAGGTCGGTTCCCGCGAAGGAAAGAGCTCCCTTAGGGAGAAAGAGCCGTAGAGCACCCCGGCTACGAGACTGGAGCACGGTGGGGAGGCGGCAGCGGGGGCCCCCTCTGCCCCGGGGACGGGGGCGCCGGCGCCGGCCCCATGGGCCACCTCAGCCAGGGCGGAGAGAGGAGCCAGAGCGAGGGCGGACAACGCGGCCAGGGCCCCAGCCACAGCCAGGAGCGAGGACAGCACAGACAGACACACCCCACCAGCAGTGTTCATCCTATGACATTCGTCCTGCGGGGGGAGGGGGGGGGGGGGGGGGGGGGGGGGGGGGGGGGGGGGGAGAGGGAGACGGGGTTAGAACACGTGGCAAACGACCCGATGAGTTCAAGGCGTCCAAAGACCGATTTGTGCCTCGCCTCGCTGTGCATCATAAGAACTTTTCGACAGAAGTTCTTCTTCAGCCGCGCACGCACACATGCACTGTGGAGACAGACAGAAAAAAAAAAAAAAAAAACACAACCGCATCCCTGCTGGGCCGGATTAAACGGGTTGAAGGCTTGGCTGTTGAGACATGCTCTTTGGGCCCAGCTCTACCCTTTCCTGCTGCTACGTAGACACACGCACGCACACACACACGCACACACACACACACACACACACACACACACACACACACACACACACACACACACACACACACACACACACACACACACACACACACACACACACACACACACACACACACACACACACACACACACACACACACAGCCGCCTGCTGAGCAGCTCCCCTAAGGCTCTGGCAAACTATTACCATCACAGACACAGTGAGGGTCCACCAGCCACCTGATTTGGACTCACACAGTACACACTGTGCACACAGAGAACCCCGTATACGACATATACAGTGTTTCAGTACTGCGTGGCTGCTGCACCACCCGCCTCACAAGGCGCCCTGCATAACCGAGGCCGCTGCAACAATAACCCCACAACATGACGCCTGCATGTTCAGGGCCTATCCCCAGGACGTCACACAGCGGAGGAAATGAAGACCGCAACAGCTGGACACTTATCTCCATAACAAACGGCCTGTTTACCTCCCGAGCTTTTAGTCACAAAGACCTTTGTAAGAGAATAATGTGAGAAAAACCCAGCAGCTGCGTAATTGTACACTGGGCTGTGATTTGACGTGATGCGATATGATGAGACCGCGAGACAAAGACACGCGGGCGAAATATGCGAGCGGTTCATGAGCAGCGCTCGCATTCATCCATCAATTGCTTTTCAATTACAAGGTGCTACATAACGTGCGTCCAGAAACGGGCCCGGCGCCGCAGCGGCAGCCACGAGACCGACGCGAGCGAACTAGAAACAGACTTTCAGTTCTAATTACCCGTGCACAGTTTTAATCCGCACCATAAAAGAAGACATGTTAACACCAGTAACGATGATTTCAAATTTTACAAAGCAAAGACTGTTTTATTGGAAGATGTAAAATCACAGACAATTGTTCTGAATGTGAATGCATGATTTGTGCTGCAAGTGACTGAAGTGAATATGCCCTACCTGATTAGACAATCCAGACTTTATTCTTTTGTTCTTTGATTGTGTTGATTGTGTGTGATTGTGTCAATCCCATAAACCCAGAACGACCACGTCAAGGCCAACGATGGGTTAATAAGCTACAGCAGTGGTCTTTTATGTAAGACTGTTAAGGCTTTAGAGACGCAGACCTGGGTGCAGTAGGGAACGGAAACACTCCGCCATGTCAAGAGGTGACCCCCCACTGGGGCCGGACAGTAAGAGGCACTCGGGCCCATAGGAGGCAGCTGTTAATGAGAGACAGAAACACAGGGAGGGCAGGCGAACGCGACAGGGGACACGGAGGAAGCGATGCAGCAGGAATCGCTGCAGTTACACGGGAATTATGAAAATGTGTGCGGATCTGCTTCATTCGCCGTGAAAAATAAACAGTTGGCTTTAGGCGACGCTGCGATGCTAAATCTGAGCGATGCGCAATGCAGAAAATTGTTTACTTTCACGCTCAAGGACAATTCACCTACACAATAGCAGTATTTATTTATTTATTTTAAGCCAGAAATAGCTTTTTCGCAGATATTAAACGGGCCGCCTCGAGGTCACGGGAAGGTCTTTAACCGCTTTCCACCCAGTGTTTTAAGCAAACCAGACAAGCGGAGGCACTACATGGGACGCGTGTGCGCGTTAAATATGCGGAGCTGTAAACACAAACGATGATAAAGTCACGTACATTAAAGCGCGCCAGGCTGCACTGCATCAAAGTCATGTAGATCCTGTCGCTCATCAGGTGGCATTCGCTTTAGAAGCATTGTGACGAGTAACCATGGCAACTGCGCACCCCCCCCCGACTGAAATACTGTAGCCTGCTTTATCTTTCCTTACTTTCGGTGAAGCGCGTTACAGCAGCAGCCGCTGACCAACGCGCGCAGGTGAAGCTACTGCACTCGGGCCGCGCTGAGAAAAACGAACAGAGAGGGGAGGTTTCCCGTCGCAGGCGTAAACACTGTAGCGCCGGATACCGCTACAGGCCAAACCGTGCATAGGTGGAATCTTAGGCACGTTTTACGGATGAAAAGAAGCCAAAAGCGTTAAGCAAATTGTTTTTGGGACAATGAACAATGAATATTCATAGAGCCACAGTCTGTGCAAGACTAGGCCCTAAAGTGCTGTCTTCATGAGGCCATTCTGTCCCACTTCACTCTAAAACAGCACTTTACTGTGGGCAACCATAAATATTCATCAGCGCTGATGTCTTCTTCCCCCCCCTTCCACCTTGACATTAATGTTATCATCAAGGATGGCAAAATATGTACATCCCTCACTCCCCGTCTCTCTTTCCTCTCCCTCTTCTCTGGGGTCTCTTGTCGTTCGTTAATGCGCTTAAATGACAACGTGACTCATCCGATTTCCGTCGCCGCGGCGCTCATGCAAAGCCGAGTAGCGCTGGGACGGTGCGGTGCTACCAGAGCAGCAGGAGTATCAGCCTTGCTGGGTAATTATTAACAAATATTAATAATATTTGCAATAATACAGCATTAAGTTTTCATATATGTCCAAACAGTCGTAAGTGATTTAATTTTACATCTAAGGAGGAAACTTTGCCAAACTTTGTTTCAAGACAAAACATTGATTTTAAAGGTGAAGGTCTCTGATCTACTCTCTATGGTACAGTACAAGATGCTTCTGCACAGTACCTTCTCACCAATGTGACATAGAAGCTATCTGCAATTATACAGTAATATTCTCCATGCCAGTCATCTCAAAGACCCTGAACTAGCTTCAGTTCCGGCTGCGATGAAATGTCACCGTGAACACGTTGTAAAACCACAAAAACACACGCTAACGGAGGCTAAATAAGAAACACTACACACAGTAGCTGAAGGTCGAGTTGAACTCAGCTGTTGATATTCAATGTGTGCAGTCTAACTATATTTGGATCTACATGAAGCAGCTATCCAGTTTACTGCAATCCTTATTTTTCCCCGGTGGATGATTCTCACAATAAACCCAAAGTTATGCCCCTCATAACTTTTCATTGTGCTAACAATTAAGGAGCAGTTATCGCTCCAGTCAATAAGGCCAGAAAACCTAATGATTGGTATTTCACCATAAGATAATTAGAACGTGGGAATAGAAAATTGCCACATTGAACAACCCCGGAAAACAAGTAAAGGGCCATGAGGAGAAAATATCACAAAGCGAAACCTGGGAAACGACTTCAACTTTCCAATTATGCACAATAACACGAGCGCGATAAACAGAAATAATAACAACGCCGTGTAGTCGTAAAAGCTTTATCTACTCTTAAGCTCTGTCCGGACCCACTTTATGAGCCCACATATTCATCCCAATATACCAGTGACAACTTTATCCCTCACCTGCTGCCGTCTCTGGATGTTTTTTCTAGTGGAGCAGCTGCAGCTCGGGGAACGTGGCTGTAAATATTAATCCCAGGGTTTCGCGTCTTTATGTGTGTTTGGCCGGCGCCCTGCATCCTGCTGCAGCCGCCGGCTTCTCGCCATTGGACCTGAACGGCGGATGAGGCGTTTTGGATGCGGCCGGAGTCCATACGTACGTCATTTAATGCAACCCCTTAAATGCAACTGTTTCAATGAAGAGGAGAGTTTTGCCCTAGAGGCCACTGAGACCGATGCAGAACCGCTGGTAAATTCCGCCTTTGCATTCATATAATAAATACGTTCATACTTAAAAAAGCTCAGTCTTTGCCAAGTGGGATATTTACTTAAACATGGACTCAAGGTACAGTAAGCTGTTAGAATGAATAGATCCATGCACTGAAGCGGGAGAGAATCCTCCAACCTTATTTTTGTTTTGGTGGAATAACACAATGAAATAGCTTGTGGGCACTAGACTTAACAACATCCCCTGGTAGAGCGCCTCTGTTTGGAGAAATGCGTTTCGAGGGTCTCGATATAGAATCGTTTCACCCCCTCTGCCTTGTTCTCTGTTTCTTTGCCTCCACCCTAATCTCTCATTCTCGATGCAGACTTCCAAGAGCCCTGTGATGGCGGCTGCTATTGTCTGATTTAGTGATGCGGCGCGTCTCTTTCATTCTTTCATTCGCGGCCCTTAGCGGAGATCAGCACGAAGCCCTTGTATGACACACGCACGCTGTATTTCTAAAATGACACTCGCTAACTAATCCGTGTGCAATCACACACACACACACGGACGAACGACAACGCAATATTATCAAAAATTCAACGCTGATGCCAAGTGTTGGGAGATTTTCTCTACCACTGATTAACAAGTCATGAAATGCTCCTCTTTCTCTCTCCCTCTGCCTTCCAGCATAACAGTTCTTAACTCTGGCCCTGCTCAGTTTGAAATGCAGCCTGTCCTTAAAGTCGAGCTTCATTTATTCACCAGCTCTTCGCATTTAGCCGGATAAGATCGCCTGAACGCGTCCGATTCAGCCCTGGTTGACATTCTCCAAATCGATGCTCCGTTTGTCCTTTTATCAGCCTCGTTCCGGCGCCCCTCGCGTCGTCTCATCACTCGTTCACCGCTGAAAGGATCTCACGCTGTGAGGGGACGGGACGCGGCAAAGGGCGTCCAACAAACAAACGCCCTCGTACACACGCGAACGCCGTTGACATGCGATATGCGCGCGGGGAGGAGGGAGATCAGCAAAGGTGCCATGAAGCCGGGCGGAGAATTACTTGTACGCGATTAAATCAGGTGAAGGAGTGGATCGACAGACGCCCCAGGAAACAGAAAGGCAACGTGCACTCGTCTGACTGTCACCGTCCTCTTTGACAGATTCCATCATCTGAGCAGATGGATGCTGCAGAGTCCTGGTGTCACTCTGCATTCTGTTGGCTAATATTATTTGGATATCTCCTACATGTATCCATCCATACAAATATGAGCCAGCTTTAAATGAATGAACTTCTGCATCCTGTGCTGAAGCATGCACAGAGCACCTGATATTGTAGGGGTCAGCATTATTATGATCCTTATAGATGCATTAGAATGATGACACAGGCTAATAGCCAGAGATTAAGCGTCTCTGGCTATTAGCCTCTGTGTGTGAACCCAGTCCTTCACTGTCTGAGGATTCAACAAACCTCTGCTAGATGTTGGTTAAATGTTAATAGAGGGAGATGAGGCAGATTAATGCTACTGTACATGCACGCGCGGACATGTAAATGCACATAAACCCCCTGCGCCGTGAATGGAACATGGACGATCAGTTAACCAATAAATTACAGCTCCGTCCGTACGAGATTCACGTACAGCCGCGTTGAGCAGCGAAAACAGAGCCAGACGGTCCGAGCGACGAGCGCGGCGACCGATTAAGCGGCACAAAAATGACCAGCGCCGCTGCCAACGCTATCAGGAAGCCATTTACTGGGAGATTATGGAGCCCAGTAGCAACTGTTAGAGCCGGTATCAGCTGTATGTCTGTGCGGTGCGTCATTAGCCACACCAAATAAACAAACATGGGCAAAGAGCCGCTATTATCCTCACATTGTGGTGACAATTCATTGACGGGTCGTCTCACAGTGTTCTAAGGAAGTGACACCTCGTCTGTCTAATATATTTACAGCCTGAGCCAAAGCCTTTTTTCAATATATTCAATGTGAAAACATTTACGATAATTATTGGTTGATCTCGTAGCTTTTGAAAACTGTTTTCTAGCATGTAACATTTAGTCGATATGTTCCAAACCTGAACTTCACGATCGATCGGTGGCTGCTTTCACGGGGAGTTATTGATAAAGACGCCCATTAATTCCACATGGGCGAAAAAAAAAAAAACTACACAAACACACAATTAATGATCTGCAAAGTGGAAGAATGTTCCTTCACTCACCTCTTTGTTTTACAATATAAAACAAATTATCTCACATTTCCTTTAAGTGCAACTAACAACGGGACTTCACTTTAACAGTTCAACCAGCCAACAATGTGTGTGACACGTATATGGCTGTGAGTGAGGAGTGTGCGTTTAAGCAATTACAAGGAAACACAAAGAAATAGGGAACTACTTGTACAGTAGTAGTGAAACCAAACTAATTAGTTAAACTAATTAGTAAGTGAAGACCCTACCTGGCTGTAACATGTCCTGTTGGAGCTCAGGCTGCAGCCATAATGAATCCAGACCCCAAACTGTGTCCAACTTTAATTGCACCAATTAACATGGGGTCTCTATTTGTGGATGTGGAAGCGTGGCTCAGGCCTGACCTCGCAAACCCCAACACACACACTCAGGAATCTTCACACTCCTAACCTTGTTGTCATGACGATGCTCAAAAATAAATAAATAGAAACTAGCTAAATGTCACCATCTGTTGAGTGTTGGGACATAATCTGACATACACAGACGCACACATAGTTGAGTTAAAGCGGACCATCCTCTTACATAACACACTGTGTCTACGTGTAGGTTCATATCTGCATGACTGTGTGTGGAGAAGAAAACCATTTAGCATCTTAGTGGGTCTGAGGGGAACTCGGGTTCCACTGTGAAACAAAAGAATCTCACAAAGAGGACAGGGAAGATCATCTTTCCTCTGCATCGCATTCCTGCCAACAGTTGAGCTTAGCACCACTTTCTCCCCAAGACAACACAGATGTTTAGTGCAGTACAACAAAGAGAACAGAAAAAGCCTGGACAGACTCACATAAAAGCTCTTTCGACGCATTAAATACAAGACTTGTATGTAGATTCTGTTCTTATTTAATTCAAATTTATTGGTAGTAGAATGAAATGTGTATGGATCAAAGAGCAGATACAGTACACGCAACGTCACCACTCAAATGAGACTTTCATTCCCTCTGCAACAGCCTTAGTGCGAAATCTTGAAAGCAAATTATTAGTTTTCTAGGGAAAAAAAAGGGCAGCAATTTATTACCGTCGCTGTAAATAGGGACAGTTGCGCATCATCGCTCCAATTTCCCTGCTGCAAACCTGAGGTGGAGTTTGATTTGAGACTGAAATACAGAGCTCCACTGTGTGTGTGTGTGTGTGTCTCCCTGTGTGAGACACCCATGCATGTGAGCGCTACGCACTCATATGCATGGATTCTGCTGCTCACACTGGGCTCCGTGCGAACGCGGGACGAGGTGCTCGTCTCACACACACACGACGTGCATATCCTCTGTCAGCGGGCATGTACGCGTTACATGTACGCATGAATAATGGATGCCGTGACATGGGAGCACAATGCGGGAGACGCTGAGCACAAGCAACTAACCAGCCGCCCATCAGCAGGTCCAAACGCAGATTATGGCTCATAAGGAGCAGTCGGACTTCGCTCCCATGCTTGTGTGAGTGGATTTGTCCGCGTGCGACGGTGGAGGTGGCGGTTGCTACTATCGCCCCATCGTTTCCCTTTATGTAACGTCGCATCCCTCTCCAGCTGCAGTGGAGCAGATCAGGCTCTCCCTCTCTCTTTGAAGTGTTGCCAGGCGGGGTATTTATTTCATTATCTCCTCTCCCTCTCTATTTCCTCTGCCTGTTTTTCAGGCTCGGTATCAGGGGGGAGACGGGGGGCGAGGGAGGGAGCGCTGACGCTGCAGGTGGAAGTCCACAACTCTGGACCGGCTGTATTGTTGTTGGACGGGGCCCCATATTGGTCCGTGCCGGTTTTATGTATTGCACTTTGCAGACACACAAGGCTGTATAGAAGATCTACTAGCAGGGGGAAATGCATCATGTGCAGGTGGACAACGGGACCTTTGCAGGAGCGAACTCCATGAGCATGAAAATTAAAGGAGCGAGGGATCAGTATTAATACAAATGCTTCAGATGAATGAAATATTCAAAACAGCTACTGAATATTTCAGATGTTCCACTGATTGGACTCCCAAAATGAAGGTTGTTCCTATCGGTCATTAAGGCGCTGCACTTATTTTTCAGTCACAGCTCAGTTTAACTGGTGTTTTAATGTTACTGTACTGAGAACAGTGTAGTTCTACTTGAAAAAAAAAAACAAATGGAACTCGCTAAAAGCGCCACAGGTTTTCGGGGCATTATCAGCACTGTAAGTGCCATTTTACAACATAAACACCGGCTCAATTGGACATTTCCCACAAAAGAGTGGCAGCAGTCCTGCACCGTGTAATTTAGAAACACACCAACATTAAAGCCGCGGTTATTACAGGAAACACAACACAGCAGGTGCTTAAGGCGACCCACATCACAAAATGATCACGTCCGCTAATATGTCGATGAAAGGTTTCTTCCGTGGCTCAGTTTGATGCTGCATCTGCATCCACGCTTTCTAAAAACCTCCCTCGCATTTAAAAGTGTTGAGGAGGAAGTAAAACATAACAAAACAGCTGGACGAAGGCTTCCAGTCCAGTGTTTCCTCTAAAGGCTCCGCTGCTTTCTCAGCGCCGTCTCCATGCTGGAGTCCTGGAGGAAGAGGCCGCGGTAGTTGTTAGAACAACTAATCCCAGACTGGAGGGACTTTTGCCAGAGTGAATCTGAAACTCCGGCTTTGCCAAGTACTTTCTTGTTGAAAGACAATTAAGAACAAACGGGGATGACAGCCAGCGCTCTCGTTAAAAAACAAATGGCCGACTCCGCGACGCACGCTCTAAGACTAAGAACGGGGTCGTCTCTGAAACACTGGTAAAAACTTAAAGCGAGGATTTAAAAGCTACATTGGTTTGAAATTACTAGAAAAGAAAGCATGGAGCGTTGATGGTACTTTCATTATGTTGAATGAGTTTGATGCTGGACTGGTGACCTGTGGCCCCAGTAACGACCACACTGACAAAGACAAATGGGTGGGTGAGTGAGTGAGTGAGTGAGTGCGACGCAGCCAATAGGTTGAGAGGAGCCTCACCTCCGTGTTGCATCACCTTCATGTCATGAGTTACCTGGATGTCGTCGCTGACGGCCAAAGGGTGAGGCTGGTTTACTGTATGTACTGTAGCAGCCCAGGCCTACACCAAGATCCCTCACAGGGTTTTCTAATTTGTTTCAAAATGTGTGGATTGATTTAAATAGTGTTAAGTAATAAGTTTAGTTCTTTTACGATTTTGTTGTTTAATTAGTTTCTTTTGTTCTCCCCATTGATTCGAATGAACCTTGAAGCAGGTCAGTTGATTCTGATTGTACAGTTTGTTTGAATCCACTTAGTTTGTTTTTTATGCGCCCAGCATTTATTTAATTTTCCTGTAAATTGCATTTTTCCTTCCATGTGGATCAATAAAACCCTTCTGAAACATCCTATTTTTCTGAAAATAGTGTCTTGTCGTGTCTCCTGACAACTGTTTTTACTGAATATAGTGTGTTTGGAGAGTGTTGATAACTGCCTGTGCAGTAAATACAACACATGTTCATTAACTAACTCATCTGGTTACATGTAGGTCACAAGGCTCTCACACATGAACCTAATTTACACATGCACTTAGCTCCATGTCCACCTGATCAGGTCCAGACACTGAGTTGAGGACACTCACAGTTTGAGCCACATTCTCCACATTCTCATCGCTTAAAGCAGCTACTCACATGAAGTCAGACCAAGAAGACGCACCGGTTTGCGCTGCCACTAACGCGCGCAGAGCTGGATGTAACGACTAGTGAGATTCTGACTGTGATGGCTGTCTGGTGAAAACCTTGTTATTGCAATTTGGGTTTTCATGTTCTCGTGCCTACTGAGGACTCCTCCGCTGCTGTACTGCTTGGGTAAAATCGCCGCTGGGTGTGAGACACCTTTTCCGAACCAATTAATAAAATGAAAGCTATACTTCCTGTGTCTGGAAAAGATGACATTTTGAGGTTACGCACGTTTGATGTGCAGAAAGAAAAGGAGGTGTCTGCGTTTGATGTCTAGACAATCGTGACGATCGCATTGGAAGATATTCTCCTTGAAATGCTGATCAGCTGACCGTTAGTCAGTGAACGGGCATCCATCCCTCTCCCATTTAGCGATACCGACTTCATCCCACTGTTCTCATTAGCACCCAGTGAGCCCACCTCTCCCCTCACCCAACATTTTCCTTGTTTGCTCCACTTTTCATCGTCCTTTCACTATTTGACAGCTGCCTTAAGGATTAGTAAAAAAGAAAATCTCCCTTTTCCCAATGCTCCCTTTCGGGCAAGACTGACTGGGCCTCTTCTTTATTTATCCACACCTGCCTTTCACCGCGATGACTTCTTGTTTGCTCCACGTCTCCTCACTTCATGCACTGACAGCGAAGAGGAGATGGGAGGTGAAAAGAATGGAGAGTGAAAAGAAGAGATGAGGGAGACCCGCAAAGGTTAATTTTCATAATCGTGACGACGTGACGTGACAGCTCGGAGCCAAAGGGAGCTCAGCGCTGGTGTCTGCAATGGAAGAGGCTTCAACATACATGGCAACACATCCTCTTTCTGACTTCCTAACTTCAGCATGTAGCAAACAACATTCGCTAATTTGCAGAAAGAATAAAAAAATACAGCAGATATGGAAATATGGAAATCAGTTGAAGATGCAATCCATTCTGCAGCTTTGTTTCGAGGAGGAAATGAAGTCAAGCATATTTTAGGAGAATCTGTATCCTCTAAGATTTATGCTTTTAAATGATTTCTTTTTCCTTTTTTTGGAATTAGATTTATAGACATTAAATGGGTTAGAACATTGTCACTGAATATTTCATTGTTGGTGCAGGGAGTGAAAATATGTCTTTCAATTATTTATAGTAATATGACTTTGAAAAGAACAAATGAACTGTTTTAGTTTGTACAGCATGACTTCACATTTGCTCAAAGAACTTTTGTTGTAATATTGTTGGTCGTCTCATCAGGTGGATGTTTGGATCATTTATCCACAGGGTTATAATTACTGGGTCTGGTTGTACTTTACCTTTTAATTAAACCTGTTTTTTTTTTGAAAAAAGGAGTTTTGGTGGAGTTATCATGGGTTGTGATCAGGTTTAGGATTTCAGACATAATTTAAAAAAGAAATGTGAACCTTACAGAGCTGAGTAAACTAGGGAATCACTAATGTCATTAAAATACATGTTCTGCATGGATGGACCAAATTTAGTGCCAATCCATCCAGTAGATGATGAGATATTTCACCGCATAATTGGAAATATTGGCCCGTTGTTGGTGCTACAGCAAAAGACCGGGAGTCACTTCGTTATTAGAAATTATCCACTGGGGATTATAATGTCTGCACACAAATGTCATTATAATCCATTCAGCAGATGATGAAATATTCAGTTCACCTAAGTAGGATCGACCAAACAAAAGATCAGCATCGCCCTCCCTTGACTTAAACGAAGATGCTGCATTCAAATCATAAATATGCTCAGAATGGAGGAAACAAACCAACATAAAGAAAAGACGCAAGATGAAAATCAAAACATAATATTTTCCAGTATACAAAGCGACAGCGAGTATCTGAGTCTGGATTCTGATGAAGAGGAACATCAATAAGTATGGATGTTTGTTTTGAAGCAAAAAGGAAATTGCCCTTGCCAATCCACTTACGCTGCTGCTGGTGTTCAATCAAGCGAGGACTATTGAAATGCAAATGTTAATGACAGTGGTGTAGGACAATCATTCTCACAGAGACGGAATCTACGTCTGGATATTTGGACACAAAGAAGCACAATAAATCAAACGCCGCTCCACCGCCACCAGACCCGACACCGTGGACCGGGCCGCTCCAGATCAGTCTGCTCTGGATTAACCCCGGATGTGTCCAGATAGTGCTCGGCGGCGATAATACGGGGTTTAAGCTTCCTCTTCAAGACGCCATCGACATATTTTAAGGGCGCGTTGGCATCTCAGATTCACTGGATCTCTTAAAGGCAGTAGCCAGAGAGACGAGTTCACCGGGAAGTCAAAGAGAAGTGTTAATGCCAGTTAAATCAATGATAAAAAATACATGCCTGAAGTAACTACACAGCTACAGGCCTTAAAGTCAAACAGCCTGCTTCAGATTCTCCTGGTCTCCTCATCCTGTTTTCATGCTTTAATATCTCCTAACTGCAGATTTGACTTATTTAACATTGCTGCCGACCACGTGTGGTGTTTTATTCACCATAGGACTTGGAATACATTCTTTTTGCGTTGCTTCCAACGAGCAGTGCGTCGGATGGCAGCGACAGCCGAGCGGATTTGTAGTCCGCGGCGCCATAAAAGCCGGGCTCACGCGTGACGCCTGAGCGACGGCGTCCAAGCGCAGCGCTGCTAACAAGTCCAACGAGCGCCTCTGCGACGACAACGAGGCTTGATCCAAAACGTGCAGAAGCGTCTCTTCATCAGGGGTGTGACGGATTACCTCAAATCTCCTCCATGATGTCTTAACGACCAGGATAAACAGGTGCTAATGGCAGTAAATCAATCAAAATAACAAGGGCACGTCTTTTTATTGTGTTTATGTTTTCTCTTTTCACACACTCCAACTGTAACAGCTGAAGCTTCCTAGTGATTGTAGCCCCTTAAAATGCAGCACTCCTTTCACTCCCTGCTGAGGTTTAATGTATTTCCTTTGTTAAGATGTTTTTGTTTTTATTTATTGTTTCGCCTTCTGCTCTACATATATTTACCACATACCTTGGCAGCAACAATGATCCAAAATTAAAAACTAACGAGCAGAAACAGTACGAACAGTAGTATGACTGAGAGAGACTGTGTTTACCATGCGCAATCCACACTAATTGAAAATGCTGATCCTCCGTCTAAGTTGATCAAACACGTTCATTG
Source organism: Betta splendens (assembly GCF_900634795.4). Taxonomy (NCBI): domain Eukaryota; kingdom Metazoa; phylum Chordata; class Actinopteri; order Anabantiformes; family Osphronemidae; genus Betta; species Betta splendens. The sequence goes on from NC_040891.2 coordinate 6,933,958, forward strand.
AGGAAATAGCAGGAACAGGGGCAGGATACAGATACGGAGGGGCTGAGATGGAAGGAAAAACTGGAGCAGCAGGAAGAAAGGCGGAGGAAAAGTGGCCGAGGGGGGAAGCACGCGGGTCCGAGGGGTGCGGAGCACGAGGACAGATAGCGAGATGGAGAACAGGCAGCGAGAGAGGGATGAGGGGGCGGATTAAGTGGTCGACAGGGTGGATGTGGTCCGGCTGCTCTCCTTTAGGCCCCAACTTTATCTCCTGCTCCAGACTGGAAGCGGCGCCGCAGAGAGGCCCAGACGTGAGTCAGGAGGCCGGCAGTGGCCACAACCACACACAGCTGATTGGAAGCTGCTGATAGCGTAAACAAACACCTGGATTCACACACACACACACACACACACACACACACACACACACACACACACACACACACACACACACACACACACACACACACACACACACACACACACTGCACTCATGTAAAGGAGGTAGTACCGCGGCCGCCATCTTTGTTTCTGCTGCCCTATGCTGCAGCTGTCAACTCAGTTAATCTCCTCTTTTATATTTCAATCAGTTTCCAATCTTCTAAATCTAAGCGCTTTATGTCTTTTGATTACATTGCACAAAACTGTGGATTGCAATTTACTAATTTCTAATCATAAGCCAGCAGAATCCGATGAGTAATAGCGGCTACAGGTTAATTTGATCGAGGCCCTAAACTTAATTAATTTTCTGTCCCAAAGCTTATGTCATAAGTGATGTTGCACAAGGGCTCCGCGGCTGAAGAACAATAACTTTTCCATGTGCTGTCTATCCATCATCTGCCAGGCGGGTTCCATCCCAGCATCTGCGCTCACACGGACAGTCAGGCCCGCGTTCCGTCTGACCGTGATGTACTTGATGTGCAGCTGGAGCGGAAAACATAAATCACCTGGAAGATTGGACATTAAAGTTGTTTGTCGAGTCCCTGATCATTCAAACGCAGGTGGAGCGATTGAATTATCTCCATTTCTGAAGGTCACGCGCACGACGCGATTGCCAACGTTGAGGGGAAATAAACAGAGCAGAGTGATGAATGCATTTCTCCCAGGGAGTGAAATCCATAGCAACGCTCGTTTGGAAAAGACTAACGAGACACGTGTCGCAGTTTTCAAGTTTTAGAGCGGCCTTAAGAATTAAACGACGTGGTACGGGCCAAAAAAACGGGTTGCCAGGTTATCGTCAATACCCCCCCGCCCCGAGTTCATAGAGTCCTATTCATCAGCTTGGAGGGCTCTCTTGACTGTGACAGGCAGCCCGTCGATACCACACGCTGGTCAGAGCGGGCCGCTAATCCAGCAGCCAATCAATGAGATAAGAAGGCTCCGGTGGGCGGGGCCACTACACACAAAACTACTGACTCCACATTCTAGTTCATTCACCCGCTTGAATAGCAACTAAAAGGAGCCAAGATGGATGAAACGCCGCATGTGAATGTCTTTTGTTGTTGTTGACGAACCCGGGAGGAGCTGCGGGGCGGGCGGCGTGCTCGCCGCCGCGGCCGAGCGGTAAATTCAGTCAAGGAACGCGCGGAGCTGAACGGCCCGGTGATGTCAGCTCTTTGTCTGTTCTCCCGGTCGCCGCATATCCTGAGTCAGCGCCGGCCGGAGGAGCAGAATGGGGAGAATGATGCGCGCGTGCACGTGCGTATGCAGAGGAGCGTGTGCGCGGCCCGTGCGTGAAGCCTGGAAGAGAATGAGTGGATATTACAGGAGTGCTGAGGCGGGCGCTCCTTCACGGGCTCGGCTGCGCACCAGCGCGGCGAGCACATCCTCCTTTAAATTCCTTCAGGTGTTGAAAATGTAGTGAAATGGGGCCTTTCTCGTCAGGTAACACAGTTTTATGAGCTCCCACTGCTTAAAATAAAACCCACCTTGAATGAATGTTGATTTTTCATCATGAGGAGCAGAAGCGACGGCTGCAGAGCAACTTTCATTACGCCTGCGTGTCCCTGTTAATCTGGGAGTAAATCACACGCCTTGACATCGACATGTTATAGAGGTTGGAGCCTTTACATGTCACCGGCTGAAGGGCTCTCTTTGTCAGGACCCACTTGGAAGACACGGGCGTGTGTAAACAACATTTTCTGCATCACTTGTTCTTTTCGGAGCAACCCCCCCCCCCACACACACACTGGCTCCAACAACCTGTAAACTCACCGTTTTCCTTCTCTGTCACTTAAATCGTACAATCGTCACTCCATTCCTCTAACAGCCCTTTACTTGACTCTGTGGCAATTTGGCCCGTGCGTCTCCGCGACAGCTGCTCGGTTTTATTCATTATTTCATTCCTTTTCAGACAACATAACCTTTCAGAACGAATGCAATGAAAATGACTGTGGTTACGCTTGAATCTCAAATTGCACCCCGGGGACAAAAATCAATCTCACTTCTGTCCCTGACAGCCGCGCGCTAGCTGAAGGGCCAGGCGCCCCCGCGGCCCACGTGGAGCGGCGGCAGAGGCGTCGAAGGCGCCCGAGCGGACGGCGACGCGCCCGCGGAGCTTCGTTAGCGCTTTCCTCCATCATATTCGTGCTGATCGCTGCAAAGCGCATCTTCGTCGGCCGCTGGGCCGCCTCCGTCTCTGCTACGTACGCGGCGCTACACCGCTAGCCTGCGGCTCGCGCAGCTGTAAACAGGATCAACCTATGAAACGGCGGCCGTTTCTCCATCCGCTGCTGATTTATTTACTCTAAACCTTCAACAATGTAGATCGGAATCCCGGCTTGTGTGCGAACACTCGTGGCTGCTTAGCAAACATAATCACCCCGCGCTAATGGCCATTCGGCGGCTCGCTCAGATTAGCCTGCGATGCTGTGGGTAAACCGCTGCGGCGGGAGCTGTGTGGGCAGCAGTCGGAGCAGAATGGCAGGGGGAAAAACTGTGTTTAAAAAAAGACAAGCGAGGAGCAGTGCTGCTAACTTCGGCTTGGCTCAGGGCTACGTGCGTGGGCCCGGACAATCATTTGGGGGAATTTAGATAAGTTGGAATCAGCGCCCGAATTTGATCTATGACAGTGAAGACAGCGAGCGGATGTTGCTTTGGCTCCAGGCTAGAGCTGCTTAGACATTTTTAGAAGCCTCGTAGCTTCAGCTACACAATTGTCCAATAAATTTTTGTTTGCTGCTAGTAATCGTCGGTTGATGCAGCGTAAATCAGCTTCTCAACAGTTTATTGTGCCCTAACATACAATGATTCCAATGCTCGTTTCCTTGTTGGTTACACATACTAGAACTATTAGGAGAAGGTGGAAAACATTACTCTGACCTCTTTCCCTCGCTGTCATTTGCCCTCCTTCAGATGAAATTTGGTGGCATTCAAAGGGCTTGACCTTCAAAGCGCTCGTGGGCTTTGGGAGCCTCGTTGGCCCTATCTCCCGCCATCAACCCCCCCCCTCTTGGCCACCGGCCGCGGGTGCCTCGCTGAGCTCCGGCCGTCGTGGCCGCGCGGGCGTCACGCTAATAGACTTCCCCCACTCTTTCCCTGTCAAACAAACGGCCTGAGCATGGCTCCCGCGTCATACGGTGTACGCTCGCGTACATCACCCTCACCGCTCTCTCGGATACGCACAAACGCACACGGGGTGAACACGCTTGCCCCAAGCGCAGCCGCGTAAATCCTCAACGCAGGACATTTCCAGCCTCCTTGAGCAAGTCGTAAAACTTATGTGAAAACCAATGCTCACATATACTAATTAACTTTGCCCACTTTTCCCAAATCGCTAATCACCACGCGACCTCACTCCAGTCCCCTCGCTCTGCTCCACGACGCCCTCCTTGGCGCTTACCTACAGACTTTTGTGTCACAGCCACATAATTAAACACAGGCAAAAGCGGCGCGCGCAGAATCAAATCCAATTACAGGCATGATGAAGCACATGCGTCCCTCTGGCGACGAGCCTGGCCAGGTCCCCCCGAAGACAACAACAGCCGAACAACAAGCCTGATTGAAATGGCAGGTCTTCAAACAACATCCACTCCCATTGGAGCGGAGCTAAACAAACCGCGCTCCCATTGGGCTGGCAGCAACGGGCAGAGCAGAGCGCAGTTTAGAAAGTTGGAGAGGAGGATGCTCCACATACTAATGCCCGCTCGCTCACTCGCTGATGGAACTGTGGGAAGCGAGAAGCGGGTTAAGTAGATGCACAATTGTTCTGTATATTAACGTCCAGCTCTTTCTGTAATTAGAAACATTTGCACGGCGGAAAGTGCATGTTTATGTCTCACTTCTAAGACAAATTTAAGCCAAAACAACTTATTTTGACTGTGTTTGCCACTATGTGTTTGAAATGAAATAGCCTGTATGATGTAACAAATGTCTTGTATAATATAACATAAAAGTGCGCCTTCTGTAGTCGGACTCTGTCGGTAACCGCCCGTATAAAAGCACAAACAGTTGTCGCCGCTGGTGAAGCAAGCCATTATTTGGCTGAATGATCAAAACAAACCCACTGGAGAGAAAGGGAAAAAAGCATTAGGTGTAGCCAAATCCACTGTGTGGTGCATTCTAATAAGGAGAGAGAAAGACGAGATCAGGAGCATCAAATGGCTCGAGTGACAAACAACTGCGCAGGACGACGGAAGAAGAATCCTTTCCGTGCTTTTGAAGGGAACTCGCTTTACAACAGGTGCCAGGTTTGAGCTATAACACTAGTAGAGAGAGCGTCGCTGCTAATGAGAAGCCCACGTTGTGTTTCCTGACAATATGACTGCTACAGGGCGGCGTCTGATCTTTTTTAAGGCTGTTTTATCCGCTCAGATTTCGCCACACGCTTCACGGTTCACTCAGACGCGGTGAAAGCAACCCACAGCTTGTTTTGAGGCGCACGTAACCTGGCGACGCCACAAATAACCCAAACTTTACATGAACGCCGGCTAAAAACCCACTATGTCCAGAATAACAAATCTATTCAAGGAGAAACGGGCTTTGAGATGAGATCGAGAGTCTATTGTAAATTTAGATTCATTAGAACACAATGGTTTACCTGTGGTGTTCCAGGGACTCCTGGAGCACTGAGTGCACGTGTGCGGAGCTCTTCAGGAGACACTGTGCAAACTCACCAGGGGGCGTGTGGAAAGCCTGCTTCCTTAATTTAATTGCCAATTATATTAGTGCCTCGGCTCTTCTGAGAACAACACAGCTACCCAGTCAAAATAATCACGGGCTCAAACTGAACGTGTAAATACTCCCAGAGGGGCTAGCGTCGCACGAGGCAGGAGCTTCGGAGCGGCCGGGAGGAGCGCGGCGCCCGCTTCCCAGCGCCCGGCGTTGGGCAGACGATCAAACGCGCCTCTTGAAAAGTTGGTGGCCTGTCCGAAACTTCCCCCCCGTGTCACTCCTTGTTGCGATTCCGAAGAGAGGGAGAACAAAGGGAATGCTAATAGGCTCCGGACCAAGCGCGGCTATGTGCGCTGTATGAATAACCCAAAGGAGCCGCGTACCTGCGGGACGTGCGGGTACGACGCCCGGCTCCCTGCGAGAAGGACGAACGCCGGAACCCTATTTATAATTCATAGCCAAACTTTTGAAAAGGTAGGACACGCGAATGACAGGTGCGCCCAACTTTCGCCTCCCCTTTGGGAATGCATAAATAGCACCCTCTACGTTTTTCCTCGCAGAGCAATGGAAGCAACAGGGACTCGGCGCGACAAGAAGGGAAAAGAGTGGCCCTGCAGGTCAGGGAGGATGCGGCGATGAAAGACGGAGCGCGATTGTTAAATCCAGACTCTGCGAGAGTCTCGCCGACCTCTGGCTTGCCGTGCAGCAACTCCTTCAAAAGGGGACAGTCAGACAGGCAGGCAGGTATGGCTGGCAGGCGCACTTATTAAATACACGCCAGGCGAATCAAACATAAAAAAAAAGATTGTTCAAACCCACTTTTCCCCAGGGAATGTCAAAAAAAAAAAAAAACGAGAGCTAAAGGAAGAAAGAAGATCCAGAGGTCCTTTGTGAGCGAGGGCAGGCATGCAAGAATGGCACCTGAAGCAAACAGATTAGACACGGGGCCGCATTAAAAGGGACTTAAAAAAGGGGAGAAATAAAAGCAAAGTCGATGTCGGGGAGATATATATTCCGATGGAAAATGACATCAGCCTTTTTGTCATTGTCGCTTCTCTCCCCGACACGGTTCTTTAAGCAGAGAAGAGAGAGAAGGCGAGGGGAGAGGTCACTAGCTTTCATGCCAATTTGGCTTTATTAGCAGAGGGAGGAAGAGGGGATCGTCGGAGAGGGAAGAGGAAGACGGGAGAAAGGGAGTCCTCGGAATTAAAAGGAAGCTATTGATGTCCCTCGCTCCCCCCCCCCCCCCCCCCCCCCCCCCCCCCTTCTCTTTTCTTTACCCGACTTCTCATTTAGCATTTCACACACAGCCAATGGAGAAAATAAATGAGAGGGGCAGAGAGGGGAGACAGAGCTGGTAGGCAACGCAGGGAGGGTAGGAGACAAGGAGAAGGAAAGGAGGCAGAAAGGAAGCCACGCGTGCCGGCCACTGCGGCCTTTTTTACGGTCAGTAAGGGTTCGGTTCTGGACGACCGCATCATCGGCCTCTCGCGCACAAAGACGCCCTCGTGATTTACGGGCGCTCGCCGCGGATCCATTTCCCGCGCGTTTTATTCCGTCCCCACAAAGTCCTTTCATTTTCGCAACAGCGGCGCCTAAACACAAACGGCCACCTGTGCTCGGCCGCCGCTCTCTTCACTTACACACGCGCGCGCGCAGATTTATGGCCTTTGCAAATCCCCCCGGCTGGAGCCGATAGCAGTGACCGCGGGCGGACGCAGCGAGACAGAGAAGGGTAATTTCACCCACTGTGGAGGGAGCGAGCGGAGATAAGGCCCCGCTCTCGTCTCCTCTCCTCTGTCTTCTGCCTTTGCCTCCTTTGCCCCCCCCACGCATTCCCCCCGGCTTCGACCTCACCCTTTTGTAACAGGTGAGATAACCAGTAACAGGAAGCCCGCTCCCCAAACAAACAGGGGTGCAGATGTGGGTTCCCGAGGAGGGGCGACGGGGGGAGAGGGAGCTTATAAGAGCAGCCCATGTCAGCTGATCCACTGGGATTGAATAAATGTATTATTGTGCAAGAGGATTATGCGCCAGTGCAACACCCTCCTCCGCCATCGCCAAATGGAAACTGTATTGTGACGGCGCCGCGTGATATCAGTTTGCACGAAATGAAAAACCAACAGCTTAGCGTGATAAGATCAAGCTGAGTTATTAGTATTTCTCTTTTTTCTTTTTCTTTTTTGGGGGTGGGGGTGCAGGTTCCTTAGCAAAACGCTGACTGTATTGGACAATGACAGATAAAGGTGCAACAAGCAGCCTCCCACAGCCGCTCTCATGTCCCCTCTCCAGTCCCTCCCTCCCCTTCTTCATCATGATCCAATCCCTGATACCGGCTCCATTTCTCCCTGCTCCTTTTCATCTCAATCCGTGGCTTTGAGCCCGGCTGGGTGAGACCCGTCGGCAGGAAACGCTCTCTGAGCAGCGACTGTCAGCTTCGCCTCCCTCCAGACGCTCTCTCTCTCTCTCCCTCCCTGTCCTTCACTGGTGCGGTTCACCTCCAAGAGGTGAGAATCAGAATGTGTCTGCGCTTCACCTTCATGTCGGCTTTTAATAAGCAGAACAACAGCGGGACCGGCTGCAGGGAGGAAGCCTTTGCTGGTGTAATTTAGGGCGATGCTCCCACTTTTGGGCTTTGAACTATGCTTCGTACGCAGCAGCTTGTCCCCGTCTTCTATGTGTGATACACACAGAGAGGCAATGATTCTATTAGGCACCTGTTATCCCATTTCCATCTCAGCTGAAGTTATGGTCATCTACTGGAATTTAAGGTCAGACAAAAGCCAGTTTCTCTGCTGAAGGAAAACCTACAGTAACAGCTGGACAGCGTGTTTATGTGCAAATGTGTCAGTCTGTGTGTGTGTGTGTGTGTGTGTGTGTGTGTGTGTGTGTGATCCCAATTTGTCTCATGCATGTTCATTTAGCGCAAACTGACCTATTTTCTATTTATGTCACTTCCCCCTAACTTGTTGCTCCACCGTTGTGGCTGGTTGCTTTCGAATGCGTTCTATTTATAGCCGTGTAGCATTTAACCTGTATTTATCATCGATCAGCAATAAGACCTTCCTGGCGACCTGGGTGTTCACCATGATGACCAGTCATATCCCATCAGCCCTCATTCCCAGGCTAACACCCTCCCCCTCCTCTGATTGGATGCCCAGGAGATGTTTTAGGGCTTAGAAAGAAAAAATAAATAAACAAGTAAACATGCCACATCAAAAGCTCCTGCTTCTGGTGAGGTGTGACATTTCACATCCCCCCGACTTGAACACGCCCAGCACACACACTTCCATCCACACACACACACACGGAAGCGTACGCAGCCATTTCCCCACGCGTGTGCCTCCCCCCAGCTGTGACATTAATAGCTATGTTAACGCCCCATAAATGTGCCTGTTTGCAGACACGTACAAATATACACATACTAATCTGCCCTCCGAGCCCCCGGAAGTCAATTAAAAGCTCTGAGCCGCCGGGATCAGCTCTGACATGGACACAGCAGCACACTAGTGCACGTACGTCAACATTACGAGCGAGAGGCCAAGATTTCACCATTTCCACCCGGGGCAGACACGCTGCTGATTGTGAACCTGCGAGAGTCATTTGAGGTCATAAAGTTGGAGCACCTGAGGAGGCCGTGTCCCATAAAAGATATAAAAACACAGGATCGCGTCCAGGTTCGACACGCCATAGTTTATGCTACGACTCCAGGCCCCCCAGAGAAAAGGCAGCGGAGGAGTTCCCAGATCTCATCCGAGAATTTAATGGGGCTAACTCATTCATTTCTTAAAGTCTGAAGCGCAATGAAAAATGTGGGGAATTCTGGATGCGAGAGAATCAGAACAAATCTTAAATGCATGCCCTAAAAACACAAATTAAAGATGTACAGCAATTTGGCGCCACTCATAAAACTGAGTGAAGCGTCTTACTATTAAGAGCAGTGTTTAGATGCGGCGTAGCGTTTCATGCCTCACCAATGGCCTCCACTTCAAAGGGACACATAGAAAATGATACAGTCCACATCCCTCCCTGAGATGAATATGATCTTATTTATTCATCCCCAAGTAGATGTCGGGTAACGGAAAGCAAAATAAAAATGGGAAAAAGCACATAGTCCGGCCAAGTATTTCTATCTGCTGCAGTTAAATGTGAGTAAACACACCGCATGAGTCCATTCAAAGGAAGCCGGGGGCCGGGAGAGCTGAGCCGCATGCATTGTGCTGTGGCTCCTCACTCCTCGGCACCTATTCATGGACAGCAACAGTCTCCCAGCCCACGGATGCAATGAGGCCTCGCGACAAAATACGCCCAACACCACAGCGGCTTCATTATGCCGCGCTCAATGTGTGCGTGTGTGTTTTGCATGATCACACCCGCGCTCAGTGTTAAGCAGCAATAAACCACTGAAGCGGCTAAAAAGGCAGTTTGGCGCAGGCGCCCGTAGTAAAGGAAATGCCCTGCCAGCCACGTCTAGCATTCATCAATCCATTGAACCTTGTCTTAACCCAGACTAATGGAGGACGGATGGGACGGAGAAGACAGATATGCAGTGATTCATACGGCTCCAGCGGATTCCTGACCCCCTGTGAGCTCTCTAAATTAAATGTACAGGGATAAAAATATGGCAGGTAGCAGTGGGAGCTAAATCCGTAGCACGGCATAATGAGCGCCTTCGGTCTATTCATCCATTTAAACATGTTTTGGAGTGTAGGCCTTCAAGTCACAGTGGCCTGTGATTGGACGCTCTACTAAGTCCACTGTCGGAGCGAATTATGCTGATGACGGTTATTCATCGAACAGATGGAGGGAATTATAAATATTCATCTGTGATTTTACATAGGGACGACCCGGTGTGTGTTGTCACGCGCTCCTGAACTCACACGAATGTTTCCGAGGCGCGTCGCTCCCGTGGAGTGTTTAATGTAAGCAAATAGGGAATGATTATAAATGTGTGTTGTGCAAATTCTAATTAGGATGCTTGATTTGATGAGGGACTAAGTGTTGGAGGGGACGTGGAGAAGACAAAGGGGTCGTCAAATGTCCCTCTGACAGGACGGAAATGTTTCCATTGTTCCCAAGCTGTGGGTCCAGGTTCAAACTGTTGGAGCACGTGGTTGGAGGAGAATCTGCAATAGAGAGGATAAGATGAAAGAAAGGGGCATATTGAATAAATGAGGGGCCAGGAAGTGATGAATAGGATGTGACAGGGCCGATTTGTAAACGCAGAGTCAGGGATAAATGGAAAAATTAGTCGAGCTTTTCACAGGATCTGACTCAGAACAAGAGTGCAGCCCAGGCGCTCGCGCACAGGAAGGAGTGGACGGAGACGGGCGACAACAACAAAGCTCTTATTCCTCCGACCTCTTACGCTGGAGAGCATCATTAGGTCGCATGTTAACGACACTGGCGACGGGCGCGGCTGCGACACAATGAGGGGACGCTCGATAAGAACCAGCCTTTACGGTGATTAACGGCCTGAAACAGACGCCGCAGCCGTGATAATCGATGGAGTGATGGATGAGAGGTTGGCGGCGAGGACCACCTGCTGAGACCCACCTACCGCAGCCCATGACAACATCAGATCAGTCGTATATGATTTGCAAACATTAGCGAGCTGCGGTCAATGTTTGGGAGGAGCCCTGAACCTCCCAAAGAGGAGCGACGTCCACCGTGAGTCATGATAACGACCAGTCAATCGCACCGATCTCAGGGGCAATAATTAATGCAATCCACGTCCATGAGAACCTATACTGTACTCCAGCACAGGTGATAATGAAAGAAAAGTGCAGGTAACACACAGACGGAACCGTTTAACACCCCGGACCCCGCTGCAACCACTGAATCAATCAGTGACAAGTTAGGAAGCACGCACCTCTGCTTCATCTCCAAAGTTACGAGTCCCGCGGAGTAATTATGCGCGGCGCACATAAAAGCTGGAGAAAGGCCGGATCGATGCGCATGTTACTCGGTTCCCCTTTGAAAAACACAGACTGTCAGTGTCTCCCGCAGCTCATTATTACCCATGGGCACCCAGGCGAACGTGCAAAGAGAAGCTAAGGCGATCGATAAACATTTGGATTTTGAGCGTATTAATCTACTTGGAGTGTGTGTGGGCCGGTTCCTGTGCGTGCGGGGAAACATCCGCGCATGCATTAAAATACATAACAAGGCTGCTTGTCAGGGGAAGTAGTAAATATCAGCCGTCCAGCGTGGGAGGGAGGAAAGCTGCTTCCCCAGCAGCCACTTCTTATCATATAGATTGAGCTGCTGTTGTTACGTCTGTATTTTTGTGTCTTCGACCAGTGAGGGAGATTCACCCCCCCAACAAAGCTCACAGTCAGGCACCAGGAAGGTTTTACAAGTCAGGATTAAACAAAAATAGCATTTGTGGCAAAGAAAACGCCATCCGCTGACATCCTGCTGGGGCTTCAGTGCAGCGTATGGTGAGCATCACACCTTCCTATCACGTAATTTGAATTTTTATTTTGTTGTCTCGTTGCCTGGCTTAAAAAAAAGGGGCTCCATTGGCGATAAACAGTTTGATGATTGATCCACCAGATGCTGAAATCACCGAGAGTGGGAGGCGAGGATAGGCAGCGATGATGGTCTGAAGAGGTGTGTGCAGAATGGGGAATGGAGAAGGCGCTTGTGTGTGTGTTTATGTTAATTCCCTTTCAGGTGAATAGGAAGCCATACAAACGACCAAATCTCATTATGCCGGGCTGTCATAGACTCTTTCTGTCTCCTCTCTTCCAGATGGGCTGGTTTCATCCTCCCCTTTTCCTCTCTGTTCTCTCTCTCTCTCTTCACTTTCTATTCTCCCCCCCTCCATATCCAATTTCTGCCTTTAAATAACTTGTTTCTGCATGGATGGACTGAAATCATATCCAGGGTGACACATCTCAGATTTGTCTTCCGGAATTAATTTCCACGACACAACGTGGAGGGCTTTAATGAGTTTTCATTGCATATTGATCATGGATTGATACCGGCGAAGGAGGAATTGGTAGCTGCAGCTACCAGAGCATGCTATCGGGAGCCCCGGATATTCATTTGGCTAAACTGAACCGCGCGGCGCATGATGTGCTCTATGGCTGCACGCATCAGCCGAGGGCTTCGGTTCAAACAGGCTTTGGGAATCACAATTAGCTTCAGCTGCCAGCGTCTTTTCTCTGTGCTCATTAGGTGTAAGCGCGGGTTCAACATCATTACTTTGTTTTCATTCTATAATTGCAGCTTTAAAGGTTATTGAGAGGAAAAACTAATACTTTCTCTCCATGCCTCTAATAAATAGATGGATACATTTATGTACATATGCTCTTAATGGATATTAGGCAGATTTTATTGTTGCCTAGGCAGCAAAAGTAATGAGACATGAACTTAATATAAAACATTCAGGTGCATTTATGACACCGCGAAGGGGGCAGCGCGCAGAAAGGAATCAGAGGACAAATGTACAAAGAAAGAAAAAAGCCCTGAAGTATGACCATTGGCTCACCCTCAGGTGGTGAGGACCCTCCAAGAGGAGAGGGATTAGTTAGAGGAGGGATTAAAGGCACAGCCCTCACTTCAGAGGCTAATCAAACACGTAGCCTCTCATCTCCCTCATCCATCATCCATCATCCGTTCATCCTCTCTCTCTCTCTGTTTATTCAATCAGGACAAGCTGTTAACTCGCATCTACGGCGCCGACCTTGGTCGAAAGCTCCTCAATCAGGGTTTTGTCCAGCCGCATACTAACTACCCCGGTACCGCCCGGCCTCTCATTAGCGCGGAGCTACTGTCCATTAAATTAAAGTTAAACAAATGCGGCGAGCGGCGCGGGCGAGGGCGGCCGAGTGTCGGGGCGACGCACTCCAACGCAATTACCGGCGCGGGGACGGGCTTATCTGAGAGCCTGCTGACTGTGGCGCACGCTCTGCCTACTGTAAACGTTACACACTCGGATGCTGACGGAACGCAAACAAGGAGGTGCAGCGGCGACGCGAAGGATGTGAGCGTGATACATTACCCGGAGCCTCCGCAGCTCGAAGCTCAATTAAAACTGCTGCTGTTTGCATAATGCCCCCCCCCCCCCTTTGCTAAGCAGGAGCAGACTTACTGTACATTAGTTATGTATGTTTAAAGAGGAACGGAGGACAATTCATTAGGTAACAATTAGGAATAAACAGTGGCGGAAATGAGACGGAACGCATCCCAGCGGAGTTCCGAGACTACGAGCTGATTAAATGTGTTCGCTTGTGAGGCTTTATTGCCCCAAACAGGAGCAGGAGCATGTGCGCGGCGCCACGCGCTCCTCCCGGTGCACGACGCACAAACACTGTGGCACCGGAAAACACGTTTCTGCGCGTTTTGCACTGGCTCAGCAAACTCAAGTTGTTCAGCAGTTTCTGCAAACCTCACTTCACAATGTAATAATGAAAATGGAATAATTCCACACCGTTAAACATTTCAGTCGAAGACAGTTCTGTAAGTGACATGTTGGAGCGCTCATGTTATGTTCCTCCATTTAATTTAGTGTATATCAGAGACACTATAAACACAGCATGAGGCCAGAGCAGCTGCAGTAGCTTAAAGAGGATTAAAAAGTAATATAAAGCCGCAAAGGTGTCTGTGAATAACTATAGGAGCCACTATCACTTCCTTCCACATTACACCGAGTCATTTGGCTCCACATTATCAAATATGCTCATTAATGCAGGTTTTAGGCTTCGGGTTCCTCTGCCCTCTTTTCAACGCAGCATTCCAGCCCTCAGACTACAATGGCTGCTTTAATCATGGAACCCACACTATATCCATTGATGTAATGGTCGGCCTAAATGCTTCATACATCCCGGTGATAAGCCTGCCCTTATCGCGGAGCTATTACTACACACTCATCTTACGCGCGGCGCAGGAGCTCGTGCATTAGCGTCCGGGTTCGTGCACGTCCACAGCACCGCGGCGCCGGGATCGCACGGACCGCGTTGAGAATCACTACCACCTCGCTCCCATCCGATGAACAAAGGTGATTGGATCATATTTAAAGAAGCTCTAGATAGTTTGGCTTTTAAAAAGTGGAGCTAAAAAATGGCTTGCGCGCGGAGCCTAATGGGGAGGCCGTTATATGGTAAATATCCATCTCTCCATAACCATATTCTCATCCCATTCACATGTGGCTGGTCAATGCAATTCCATTAGACAATGAAGATGGAGAGTGCAGCTGCAGCTCCACACTGAAGACAGGACAATCCATCAGCGGGAGCCGCTGGAGACTTCTCATGTGTAAAGTAACTACTGGGGGGAACGTCTCCAGTGGAGGAAACCTTCATGCTGTAGACGCGTGTGCAAAATAAAGGCCTGGACGCTATTGTGACGTCTGGTAGGCTACAGATGTTTCTTATCTTTATCCCAAAGCAGATGTTTCCAAAGAAAGAACAAGACGATGTGTTTATTTTCAGGCCAACATCATTATCGAGGAACAATTGTGTCAATCAAAATGTGCAACAGACATAAATAGATAGAACTTGTGCAAATCATCGGGGCGCAGCGTGACAGAATCGTGTCTTCTTTCTATATTTCCATCCATAAACCCGCGCCTGTGATCTGCTATTCTGGCACCGTGATGAGGCGGTATTATTAAGGCCGCGATATTAAGTCGTCTTATTTTTAGGAGGTGGGAGGAAATGACAGGTCTGACACAAGCGTTTGACACCCGGCACCGCCGCTGACGCTAATGCCGCTTACCTTAACGGCACAAAGGCCTGAAGGGAAGGGGGCGAGTTCCCGGCCAATCACAGCCGCCGACGGCTTTAATATTCAATTTGGGCCGCGGACGGAGAGGAACATCTGTCAGTTCCTCAGCGCAGGGGGGGAGAGGACACAACGACGGAGCGCGCGAGCGTCGTGAAGCAAGGAGAAGAAGCAAGAAACAAGAAAAAAAGGTTCGACTGGAGCAAAAATAACACAAATCTCCCAGAAATGGAGGTTACAGGTGGCTTGTAATTAAAGACACAGAAGAAGGACACAATGTGGATTTCTCTCAGTGCAATTTTCCGGTCCAGCGAGACACTTCCGTTTGTACTGAAGGATCCTTGTGTCTGGCACACTGTATGCGTGTGTATGTGCAAATGAACGAGCAAGAGATTTAAATAGGGAGCTTCAAACTGCAGTGGAATGAGTCAGAAGGGGGATTAGTGAGGGGTTATAAGCCTGTTGTAGGAGTTGGGGCCTTTTGAGCTGAAGATCAGACAGAAGGCAGCGCTGCAGCCAAATCAGACGCTGTGTTCTTCCCACACTCCGCTTATCATTGTTACATTACAATGACTGTACAGCTCATGCCCTTGGTTATAACAGGAGTCTGAAAGCGGAAGGGGGAGATGTTTAATTGTCAAAGAGACGGCACGCGAGCGGGGGATTATGGACGCGGTGACACTGTCTGCGTGGAAGGTATAATTTCACCGAACAAACACGGATCACAGCTGACGGAGACCTGCCCGCGTGTCGTACGTGCACGCCGACAAGCATTAACCCCGCGGAAACACGCGCCTGGCGCGTAATTGACAGGATGAATGGCAGCGGCGGCAGCGCTTAGCGGCGGTTAAAGCGTCGCGTGCGCGTGTCTGAGAGCGGGAAACTAAACGAAATGGCCTCGCTCCCCCGGTCTTCGCACGCGCGCTTCCCTCTGCGCAGATCAGCGGAGACACTCGGGCGATTATGAATCCGGTCTTAGATTCTAATCGGATCCACTTGTGCTTGATGGTCATCCGAACTCGGCCGGCGGGAGCTATATTTAGCGCAGCGCTCTCTGCCGCCTTAAGTGCGGCTTAAAGACGTGCGCCTGATGGGGTCAGAGACACATCTGGGCGAA
Source organism: Betta splendens (assembly GCF_900634795.4). Lineage (NCBI taxonomy): Eukaryota > Metazoa > Chordata > Actinopteri > Anabantiformes > Osphronemidae > Betta > Betta splendens. The sequence continues at coordinate 6,949,898 of NC_040891.2, forward strand.
CAGCGCGACGGTGCACTTTCTCCTGACGCGGCGACGATACATCATTCCATTTGAGCAAACACAGTCCTGATGAAGACGAGCGCGCCGATAAACACACCTTTAAAAAGCGCGTAAAGATGAGCCTTGGCCGTCAGCCAACGGGGAGATATTAAAGCAATAATTCATTACTCACTGGCCTGGCCTGAACTCACACTATAATAAATAGCAAAAAATAAAACCGCAACTTTTTATTATGAAGCAAAGACACTATAATACACACCACACACTGGTGTAAACCCATTGGAAATTAAGTGGAAAAAGTCAATTATGCACCGCTGTGATGGAAAATATAATAAGAAAGAGATTGGACATTATGTCAGTGTCCAAACACAGAGCGAAGGAAATATAAAAGCCGGACGATGAGGTTCCCTGTTGACAGGACGGGTCCCTGGCGACTTCACATGACCATGTTTTTTCTTACAGTTACACTGGAACAAATGCCACTAACTCTAAGAGCACATTCCTCTAACTGTAATTCACACGCAGCTCCATTTCCATGAGCTGAGCTCATAGACGCCACAATAACAGCAGCAAATGCTAATTATACACCGTTCACACATGGTTGTCTTTTATTACCAGCCCGCTCCTGCTATATGCGTCCTAACAGACAGAGGTCTTTTAAGAGTTAGTGGCCATATGTGTATAGGCGATGCATCTCATTAAGCTGCCGTTTTCCGCTTTCAGGGAGAGCATTATCCTGATGAATTGGATCACCGGCACCCGAGCACGCCAAGGAAGCACAAAAGTGTGTCATTTACTGACACAGACAAAAGGATTCCTCACAACAATTTTGATCATAACCATAACTGACATTTATGATTCATTACGTGCAGGGGAAAAAAGAGAAACGCAGCAGCAGTCGGCTGCCGTAGACGACGGCTACAAATCCATTTAATGTGGGCTTGTCTTAAGATTAGTTCTAGCTGAGAGAGTGTCAATCAAAGTTCTAACGCAGTGGTCAGAGGTCAGAGGGCAAATAGACCAAGACGATGGCTGCCAAAGCGTAAAAACAACATGACTGAGTGAAACACTGATTTCAGGCCAGGCCTCAAAAAACCGCATGAAGCGCATGAAACAACATCAACAAAATAAAAGCCCTAAAGTTAGAAAGGGGGGGAATGTTTGGTTGTAGTTTATCTGAACAACGACTAATGCAGTGAGCTGCGGGTTCCCAAGCTCGTATTGTTCCTAATATGTTCATGCACTGTGGTGATAAACTGGATGTGGTTCACACAGCCCCAGTTTAGCATTTATAAGCAATATGTTAACATTTAATAAATGGTTTACAGCACAGTATAATGAACAGAGCAGCTGCCGACATAACGGTTCATTGAATCTTTATCGTCCGCTTCCATTCACTTGCTTTTCGTCATCCAAACTTCGCGAAAATGATCTATTAATTATTGATCCAGTGTTTCCTTGATACCATGTAAAATGGTCGCCATGAAAAATGAAAAGAAGCTGATAATGTCAGGTTTCAGAAAGGGAACGCAGCCAGAGCGCAGCAAAGCAGCTCGGTGGGTAATGTTATGGGGAAGACTAATAGGAATTGACAACTATACACAGGGGTTCTGTGTGTGTGTGTGTGTGTGTGTGTGTGTGTGTGTGTGTGTGTGTGTGTGTGTGTGTGTGTGTGTGTGTGTGTGTGTGTGTGTGTGTGTGTGTGTGACCAACGACAGCAGCTGCAAACATCCCCACATACGCTCACGCCATGCCGGCCCGTTGGCTGAGTCATGAATAAATGGATATGTGCTTCCAAAATTCAGCGGCTCTTCAAGTCTTCCTTAAACTAACAGGACCTGAGTCAGCCACACGAAGCCCCGAGCAACACGGATGAAAGCAACAGGAACACACTGTAGTCCCCTCCTCTGGTCTCACTCAACTAACCCGCATGATAATAAACCTTCCTCCACCGAAGGGGGAAGCCATGATCATCTGAGGGAAGCAGAGGTTCAATGAACGTTGGCGAGAAGAAGATAAAAAAACAAAAAAAAAGACGTCTCACAGTGACGGAAGACGCGAATAAATTGGCAGGTTGCAGCGTGGAGGGCGGTGGAGGAGAGGACGGAAAGCACACAGAGAACAACACAGACAGGACAGATCGAGGAGGCAAGAACAGACGCTCCAGAGAAATACGGGCAGCACGGCCTCTCTCACGCTCACCCCCGCCCCCGCCAGCGGATCCATCTCACCTAAAGCAGGACGGACCCGGCGGACGGATTAGCTCCCGATCGGGCCGTCGTGGATCACGGCAGACGGGAGCGAGGGCTCGCAACAGTGGGAAAGCGTGAGGGAGGGAACAAAAGGGGGATCGATCCGATCGGATGTGCCGCTGCGAGCAGGTTTGTCCAAGCTCAGCAGCTTAACGCGCTGAAGAAAGCAAACAAGGGGGAGCGGGTGTGTGTGGGTGTGTGTGTGTGGGGGGGGGGGGGGGGGGCACTGGGGCTGAGGGACGATACAGGACAGAGACTCGTTACGTAAGAGAATCGAGCGGTGGGACGTGATTAGGGAGTCATTTCATCTAGAGTCAGAAGGTTAGACTTACACTATAACTAACAGAATCCACATCCACAGCTGTGAAATGCTGTTAAATTCAAAATAAAACCCACTAATGAGAGTACTTTATGCAACTGTAAAACTATTTGGGCCAAATGATTTGTGATATTGGGCCATTTACGCCGTATCGCTCGTCCATTGCTCCATTTAGTTGGCTATTAGGCTTGGACTAACTTTTACAGTATTTGTCATCATAATCTGATGCTATTAGGTGTGTGTGGGTCAGAGCTGCCTCCCTCTGGCAAAGTGGCAGCCATATGACTGGTCATAATTGCCTGTTCCACTGAACCCAGTGAGGGGTTAATAACGCCGGCCGCCTCTTAGTCCTGCTGTCACCTTCTGCTGTCCGGCTCTGACAGTGGCGCTCACGCCGCATGGCCTTCAGCACAGCAGCACACATGTAGACACACACACACACACACGCTTGGACGTTATCAAACACAGTGTGAAGTGGTGCACATCAAGGATATGACGGTCAGAGACGTATGTATGCATCTTCACAGAGTGGACGGCACCTGCACACGCGCAGTGATCCGTGCACTCTGACCTCACGTACGTATTTACAGCCATTGGACCTCGGGCTGAGGTAGTCGTGGAGTCAGTCCCTACAGTGCATACAGTAGTGAGTACAGTAGTAGAGTGTCCATCCTCAACACCTGGATGTTAAAATGGGCCACCATTTTTGATAATGACGTAATTAAGGCCAATTCAAAAATTATTTTTTAAAAGGTAATTTAGGACAATTTATATTATCAATAGGTAATTTAGTGTTGGAAGGAATGGGAGAGAGTTGTTTTGGAGCTTCATGCTTCTCTAAGTTGCTTTAATGTTACTTTCAGTCTGACATCCTTTGTGTTGCCATCAAAGGGAATGAGTAAGTTCCCGGATTAATATTGGCAGTCAACCATCTAAATCTTTTCTCTACATGTATTAATGTTATCTGAGGATTTAGCTTCTCTTCGCGAGCTAAACCCAGCGAATGGTATTTTAGTGAGAATGCGAGTGATTCAATTCTGACTCAGTCACTGTTCCATAGAACAGGAGGATCCAGTGTGTGTGTGTGTGTGTGTGTGTGTGTGTCTGTCTGTCTGTCTTTCCCATTAACCTGCATGGTTGAATGTTAAATATACAGTATCATAGCATTTCTATTAGTGGGAAGCCTTAACGTCAGTTCTAAGCATCGAAATGACTTCTAAAACAGTGTTAGTGGAGGCAAATGTCCCATAAGCTACTTTCCTATTAGAGCTTAGACTCTACGGGATTTAAAACACATTTGCATCAGGTTTAACTTCAGCTTTTAGAACTCAGTGATAGTGTTCTAGAGACTATAAGCTGGTTATACGTATAGATTTACAAGTAGGCAGGTATTCATGCGGTCCAGATAAAACTAAACTTCCATGACCGTTTTTGATACAGACACGAAGGAACCGTCTCCAATACAGACCTCCAATCCCCACGCTCCCGAGCTATTACAAGAGATTGGCAGAGTCTAATTACATTCAGGGGCAGTTTACACCTCAAGGTACGGTACTTGGGTGCTATTCCACAAAGCGCACCATCCTGAATCTCCTGGGCTGCCAGTGTGCCAGACTTAGGATCTCTGATTAAATTGGGTTCGGGGAGAAAGGTGCTGATGGTGTGGAGGGAGATGATTGGGCTGCTATGATACTGGAAGTGCGAGGGGAATTAAAACAGTGTCAGGCCGCAAGCAGCAAAACCTACCGAAGTGTCACCACAGGTCTTCCTGCTCACTAGGACACGTATAGATAAAGTCAGGCGGCTGATTTTACATCCAAGTGCACTTAAGTGGGCAGAGATATAAAGGTTACTATACATTTTTTTTGTAGAAAATGAATAATACATGACCAGTAGCTTGGTCTTTTAAAAAAATGACGCTTCAGCATTGATCAATCTGATTGAGCATCTTATATGATTATAAGGCTACTTGGGAGAAAACCTGTAGTAAATGCACCTGATGTGGAGGAATATGCATGTTTCAGTAACACACTGGAAGATTCACACTGTACTAGCAAATATATGAGCACTATATGAGAAATACTGGCGCAGCGGCTACGGCCGAGGACGGGACAGAGGCAGCCAAGGGAGGAACTCAATGTACTGTAGGAGGGGTTACAGCACGCGAGCGCAGATGTGGATTGAGAAAAGGTAGTAGAAAATGAAGGTTAAACGTACCAAAGGAGCTAAAATCAGACAGGAAACATGGACGAATTATCATGGGCCGTGTCTCAAACAGACACCCGTCCACTAGACACCGGAATATTTCATCCTACAGTAATTTTGCCATATGCTGTTTAGATATTTTATAATCCTGCATGGAAGCAGCACTGAAAACAACATATTAAGGCACAGATCTAGTCTCGGGGGACTGTTCTGTGGTGTCTTATGAGATTCCCGCAAGTCCAGCAGGCAGCTGAACCCGGCCATCAGCGGCTTGCTTTGCACTGTATGGCTCTATTAGTTTCCAGTTAACACAAACAACATCTGGCCAAGCGGTACATCACCGAGTGTTACCTTCCATCCGGCCAGCAAACAATTCAATTTGGTCTTTTACGGACTCTGTTTACTGCAAAGCCGACCACCTCCATGTCAGCGGAGCACACTCGCGGGAGTGGTTCCGGCGCAGAGCAAATATGAGGAAACAGATCTCGACCATCATGTTCGGAGCTCGCGCCGCCTGCGGGGCCGCGGACGGAGACGCCGCCTCCATCACAGCGCAGCAGCACGGGGGGCGTCTGACCTCCATGTTTGATCTGCGTCGTCTGAACACATGACTCGTATGAAGAGTCGCCCGGACCCACCGAGAAGGCGGCTGGTGGTTTGATCACCATCACCATCATCATCATCATCAGCAGCAGCAGCAGCAGCAGGGCGAGTAAATTACACGTGCGAAGGGACCGCGCTCCGGCTCCAGGAGACCCGTAACCCTCTGTGGAGCTCCGTGAAAATCAGAGTCATGTTATTAACCTCAGTAACTCACGCTCAGACATTTAAAGCCGCGAGGCTAACGCTGCTTTCATTTGCAGAGGTGCTTGTTTTCAACCTTATTGTTTCACAGCTCGTACTGGAGCCGTATACAGTATGTCACCCTCCACACGGGGCTCTTCATAATTAAAGTTTGAATGTTGTGAAATTTACAAGTGTAATACCTCACACAGAGAAATGTATGTGAAGCAGTGGTTTTGGACACTGGGGCGTCTTTAATAAACTCTAATAAAAGGTTCGCTTATAAAACTTGTCTGTTGTGTTTGTCTATGTGAACGGCAGTGATTTCCAGGCCCTGCTCAAATCGCCCCGTCTTCAGCAGCTTCCCTGCATGGAGAATTCGCTAAACGCCGCCTGTCTGCTCCATTATTTCACATGAAGCCGCAATTTAAAGGCGGCATAAAAGCAAAGCAAGTCGATGTAAAGATGAAGACAAAGGCACAAAGACCGAGATTTGCGCTGAACGTTGTGGGAAAAGCAAGGAGACAAACACGCATCAAATTGGTGTGAAAACTCCTCGACTTGAGTAGGATTTTACCCCGAGCTGTAAAAAAATAAAAATAAATAAATAAAAAAATAGCATATGGTTCCGGTTGATGAATGTACAGAGACAGCAGCAAAGGATGATGGTCTGAAGGGAAACAAAGGCTCCAACCGGAGCTCTTTGTGAAGTGTGAAATCAGTCAGTCTGAACTGTCACACACACACACACACGCACGCACGCACGCACACACACACACACTGCACAAACATAACCGTCAACATCTGCAGCCCCTTTTAGGGACACATAAAATTGGTGTTAGTGGCCAGAAGACGCAGACTGAAGCACAAGAGCAATCAAGGGGAGAGAGAGAGAAGCAGCACAGGACAAGAACCAAAGTTACTGCACTCCAAACGGCACCACTCTGCACCGCGCGCTCCCTGCAAGGCCTGATGATAATTGAAATTCTGGGGGAAGCGGACAGAAGTAGACGCGTGCTACGACTTTGGCCCAAACATCTATTTTGAGGCTCGTCTCTGAAGCTGGGTGCGTTCGGGGTTAAAGACGTGGGCTCAGGTTGCAGCCGTGCCATTATGGTGGGACATTTCTACGTTTGATCACAGGCTGGCAGTCGTGGCCCACGGTGCTGCCAGATAAAGTGTGGATGTGGAGACACCAGTGACTTACTGTACAAAGCGGGTCAGCACGGGATCAAGCGTCTACATCCGTGGGTGGAACGCACTAAAAGCCCTCCACGATCACTTGTTTGGTGTGTATGGAACTTTGAACTGCTCTGCACAATGTGCGGTTTACAATGTTGTCCAAGATTATCACAGACGCACGGACTAAATCTCCACTAATCCCCCGTCCATCATTTTAACATGATGAAGCTCAACGACACTTCAGGACCACACACCTGCCACGCTCTGAGCCCCTACCCAGCATGCCTCTGGGCTGGACTCCCACCTGCCTACTATAAAAAAGCACCCAAGCTCCCCACCCCACCCATACAAACACACACACACACACAGACACACACACACACACCCTAACACATCTCAGCCGTGGGTAATCACACGTGCGTCAACACACACGCATGGCTCGCACAAACTCGCACAGAACTAATGCAACATGAAAACTGGCAGCACATGAAATCACAGCGTGTTACCCCCCGAATGCCTGGCGGATTTCTTTTCTGCTTTTTTTTTTTTGTCTTAACCTTTATTCAAACAGGCAAGATGAGTACATTCCAAGAACACATTTTATTTAAAGCAACAGCCTGGGGAGTCGTGGAAACCTTATTCGAGATCATTCCTTGCTCTTACTTCGTCATAGCTGTTCTCCAGCCACAAAGGCGTCGGCCGCTTGTGCTGAGTAAGACCTTATTCACATTAACCCCTGGACTGTTCTGCTGTGATACACATTCACATCTGTCCACTTAACTTCCAAAATAAAACCTCCCAGCAGTGTCCGCTGTGGCGATATTTTCAGCTAAACCCACTCGAATGCACACGATGCAGTATTTAGGGAGTCTGCGCTTGCAACACTGGACACACATGCACACATCAGATCCCATTAGATCACAGCATAAAGGAGCAGGGGCTCCTTCCATCTGCTCCGGCAGAGCGCAGCCTTCCACTTGTTGGCCTCCAAACGCGGCGCGTCCTCCTCTATAAGGAGCCGTAATAGAGGCCGATGGGAGTCAGGGCAGCGCGACCCGCCGATGACGAGGCCAACGCGCTGAGGCGGAGGAGTGCGTGCTCCCTGGACGCGGAGTTAAGCAGAGGAGCCCGCTGGCGGGCGAGTGGGCGCCGAGTCGCGTGCATGGAGGAAAAGGGAGGGAGTCAAAGGTGGAACGGGAGCGAAAAAAAGGTAGGACGGGTCCGGTGCCTTACCCAAGCAAAAGCAATCATCCAAACATGTTAGCTTAGGCTATCCTCGCGGGGCCTCCTGTACCGCACTATAAAACAGCAGCTTTAGATGCTCTGAATCAATACAATCTGCCAGCTCTTACTCTTTCTCCATCCCCAAGGGCCACGCATTATGAAAAAACATTACACGAAAGGCAAATATTACTGCTGGGAGCAGACACACACACACACACACACACAGAGAAACATGCCCAAGTTGCACAGTCATTGCCCAGCGAAGACTCCTTGTTCATCTTCGCACAAAGACAGTTATTAACACAAAACCTCATTGAATTAACTGTTCTCTATCGCTGGATTGTGGCACTTACTTATCCCGCGTGCAATCAATATTAATCAGAGATGAGAATTATCCCTGCGATTCAAGGCAATTAATTTGTTTTGTTTGTTCCCCCCCCCCATCGTTGTGCATCCCTCGCCCATCTATTCCCGACGAGGTCCATCCTTTCACTTTTCTTGCCAAAAGGCTTAATTAATTGTAGAGAGTGAGTCTATAGGGCCGGGCTTTTTCTTTCCTGTTGGTTTTCCTTTAGTCGTAGCCTCGCTCAGGCCCAGTCAGGCTCAGACTGAGCCCCAACCCAAAATGGCACTTACTGCAAATATTGACACAGTCACCCGGGGCCGTGCCAAATGAACGCCGCCCCAGTGACAGAAGCATCTGTGACTCCAAATGGAGCATGGCTGAGCATATGAAGTAGAAGAGAATGATGATGAGGCGGGAAGGGGATGCGTGTCCTGGCGCAAGCTTTCACCTTTGTCATTAAAAAAAAAAGAAAAAACTGAGAAACTTGTCTTCTTGCTTGGTTCCAGTGAAGAGTTGACACCTCTCTACACTGCATTAATTTGTAGTCAGAACTAGACGCTCGCGTGCTGTACAATAAATGAAAAAGAACAGTAGTAACGCATCAGAATGAATGGAGGACGATGGACCGAGAGGAAGTGAAATGGGAGGAGAAGCAGAGACAAGGAAGCTTGTTTGTGTAATGGGAGGGTGTCAGAGGAACAATGGCCCCAGCCACAGTGCAGTGATCCAGGCAACAGCAAGCTGTCGCCTGGCTCCTAGTCCATATGCACAATGTGAGCAGCGCACACGCACGCACACACACACAGCCATCACATCGCATTGCGTCCACGCCTCCTGACGTGTGTGTCTGTGCGTGGTTTGCACATTTGCTTTTAAGAGATTCTGGAGCGACAGCGAGCTGTGCAACAGAGAGAAAGAGAGAGGGAGAGACAGGTGAGCGAGCGAGCGAGAGAGAGAAAGAGATGTAGCGCTGGCAGCATTAGTTCATGACATGTGGGCGGATATTGAAGACGTTATTAGTATCAAATTTGCGGGCCTTATAAAAGTGCCACGCAGCCGGGTGGCTCTCATACATCTACATCAGCTGATGCGTGTCGCGCTGTCAATCGCGCCGCGTTCCCAGCAGCTGCTCCGATGATCAGTCGCTCATTACGCGCCGTCTCATTTCTCGGTCCCTCTTAACCTTCCTGTTGTGCGTCGGTCAGAACGGGGCCGATTTCATCAACTCATTATTTCCCGGCTGAATATCAGGGCGACACCCAGGCATCCTTCACACTTGGTATTTAGCTATGCAAATTGTCCATGGTCACATTTAAATAAATTATATGTAGGTCTTCATATTGCATTACACACTGAAAAGTTCAAGAGTTCCAATTACACCCAACACTTCCACCTATGGCATCGTTATAGTGCAGCCTCTCCAGCACGCCGCACTATGGGCCTGATGGGAGCTCCCAGCCTGCAAGGTGTTTCACATAACACAGCTCTTTCTGGAGGAACTAAAGGCATCTCTGGAGATCTCCGCAAATACTTGACCCGAAGTCTGCCAACACATAAAGCGAAACATACTGTAGAAATGAAAAACAACACTTGAAGGTGACAGCCGCCCCCTCTGGTTTACTAAAACGAACACCTACCACTGACTGCCCACGTATCTGTAGAACGGGACTGATCTGGTTCACGTCATGTATCTTTTCACTATGTCAGTGTTACAGAACTGTTGTGTGTATGTTCATGTGGTGAAGGGTTTCTGTGGCTTATAAATAATCCATTAAATACAAGTTGTTTCCTGCAGAAAACATAGTGATTCTCAATGCAATTTGTCCACTGTCTGTGTCCTGGTTGCTGATTCTGGGCATAACCCAGCGTGAGCCCTGATGGGGACGCATTGTAAGACCTTGCTTTTACACATCCTGTTTGTGTGGCCCTGAATGCACCACTGCCAATTTAGGTTCCACTTCTTGGAGACAAGGCACTGGCAGAAGATTTTTGGTTTGTCCTTATTAAACACCCATTTTCGAGAACACGAACGTCCATCTATCCATTATCTTAACTGCTTTTAAGGGACAACGGATGTTGGAGTCGGTCCGAGCCGTCAAACGAATGGGAAATAAAAAATAAATAGAACCTTATGCTCCTTTCTGCTCCGATATGTCCTTTTCCCAAGGTTTTTCGAAGGCTCCGAGACACATTTCTTTCATCACCAACAGTTCTGCCCATTTGTTCAGGTTGGCTGGCAACTTGATCACCACCCTGCTCAGCCCATGAACTAGTGTGGCCATGAGAGCGGAGCAAGCAAAACATGTTTAATGCTTTAAAAATATAATCAAAGCATAACTGATGTCTTAATATGCTCCATAAATAATTATATTAGGCTGTTACAGAAACATAAATTATATATATATATATATATATATATATATATATATATATATATATATATATATATATATATATATATATATATATATATATAGCACCAGATTAATGGGAAACCATTGGGTGGAACGTTGTGGCACTCAAAATAAATGAACCAGAGCAAGTCCACATTTGTAGTTTTTCTCATTATGAGAGCAGAAATCTTAAGAAGTTTATCTGGAAGCCATTTTAAAGAAATCAACCCAGCTGAGTAGCGATGTTCCCTAAGCTCATTAGTCCGTGATTCACATGTAGCCAGCGTTAACACAGCCCTCGTGTGAGCGCAGCTGGACGTTGTAGCGGCAAATAACATGAAGACTTTCAGGGACGTTGCCACAGCTTCACTGAAACGATGCCCGTGACCACCGCTTTGTCCCCATCGCCCAGCAGGGTTAAAGAGGAGCTTCCTCCTACATCCAGCTCATCAGCCATCATCCGTGGGTCGCTCATCTGCGCTAAAAGGGGACACGGCCTTGCTGGCTCCATTAGTTCCGACAGCGGCCCCAAGAAATAAAACAAACGAGGTTATTCGCCGCGCTTATAAAACGGAGACTGGAGGTTATGGTTATTCACCGCTCAAGGTGAAGGGAGGGACGTAGCTCAGGGAAGTCTCCAATGAAACGTCGCTGGAATAATGTGGTCAACTTCTATAGTGTTAGCGTTCACAGGGAGCGCGCACACTCAACAGATAGGTATAAAGAGAGAGAGAGGGGCTCCTTCGCACGCCCGTTATCGTGCCCTGGCTGTCATTCCCGTTCAGCGTCACCGGAGCCACCTGCTCGCCACCGGGTGAGTGGGAGGTGAGGCGGTGGGGGGTGAGGGGGCCGAGCTCCCCCGTCCGGACTGAAACCCCGCACGCTTATCGCTTTATTGAGAATAACCCGGGAGGCGGTGGGCTGACGAGGGGAGGCACTGCGGCACACGCACGCCACGCAAGTAAAAAAAAAAAAAAAAATGAATAAACACACGGACCTCGGCGCGTGATCAGGTAGCTTTCAAAGGGCTTCCCGTTGCGCGGCGAGATGCCAGCGCGGATGTAAGTCAAACAGCTCCCTTTCAATCCCCAGCGCACGCTCACTGGAGTCTTTGGTACATCCTGGCTCTTTAGCATTCAGCGCGAGAAGGCACCCACTCACCCTGGCGCGCAGTGCGCAGCACAGGGGGAGAGAGAGAGAGAGAGAGAGAGAGAGAGAGAGAGAGAGAGAGAGAGAGAGAGAGAGAGAGAGAGAGGCATCGGCATGAGTCCTCTAGAACCTAACGCTATACGTGAACCAGGCCACGGAGCAGAGCACCACCTGCCAAGAATCATTCACACCCATTAGGGCACCGTTAACCAAGCTTCCGTGGGGGGCTGGGCTTTAATAATGTTATGCTAAACTCAAAGTGGCATCGTGGAGAACCCCCCCCCCCCCCAAAAGAGGAGCGAGGGCAGCGTGCGTGCGTGCGCGGCATGTGAATGACACGGAGCAGCGGCCAGCGCGGACGGTGAAAATAAAAGTTTTTGGGTTTTTTTTTTTTTCCAGCAGGCGCTGCGCTCACGATCTGGCGCGCGCGCGTTTGTGTAGGTGCGTGGGTGTGTGTGTCCGCGTGTGTTTCCTTTGGCCACTGCGCAAAGTTACAGGTCCGCCAGCGGTTCCAGAGACAATACAGCCCCCCCCCCCCCCCCCCCTCCCACCGAGGCTGCCGTCGCCCACCTGTGCCCAACTAATTGACGCTAATTCAACTGCCGGGACGCGTTCGGGGGTTCGTCTGCAGTCGGCACTTCCGTTCAGGTTCACGGGTTTGCCGATGCAGTGCGCCGAGAGAGCCCCGAACGGCGAAAGCGACCCGATCGTCCCCGTGAACGTGAGCAGCGGTGGAGACGCACCGCGATCTTTACGCGAGGATCTCCAGAATCAAATAAATAATGAACCCACACTGCGAATCACCGTGGAGTGCGTGGTGCAAAGACAGACACAGTCGGACGATGCTTCACAGAGGTGTTGGCTAGAATGGAGCCAATACGTTACCTGATCGCTGTCAGCAGCAGTTATTTGATGCGACGGCTATTCCCCGATCGGTTCCGTGGATACAAATTAAGTTTCCCATCCATGGCACGTCTCAGATGGAGAGGGAGACTTATCATTCATTCATTCACCCGCGCTGCTGCGCGGAATCTTCTCCCCATGAATGTTCGCTCTGCGAGGCATCCCACTTGTGCGCCTCCGACACGGACCAAAAACGACAGTATGGGTAATAACAAGAGTAACAAAAAGAATGAAGGGATGGGTGAATTAAAAACAAAGGAAGGCTAAGCACAGGAAATCATAAAGTAGCCATGGACAGAACGCAAAACGACAGAACGGGAGAACAGAAAGAGGCAAAGCTAAAAAAAAAAACGGACAGAAAAGAACGCGCGTCGCTCTCGTAGAGGTCTAATTTCGTTCAAAAATACATCCACGTCATATAATCTCCATGGTTTGGCGCATATAGGCACGCTGTATATTCCAAAGCAGTGCGAGGACTCGCTCACAGGCAGCAGCGCCGCCGCAGCATCAGCACCAGCATCGGCAGCAGCAGGGGCAGAGTGGGACAACGGCGTTTTTTCTACTGATGCCCGGCGCTCCAAGTCCAAGGAAGCTCTTCATCTGAAGCAAAGGTCTGAAACAGAGACACGGAGGCGCCCGGGAATGAAAGCATGACATGACAACTGTTCTTTCTCGGCGCACTCCCCCCGCTAGTCGCTCGTCGTCCCCGTCAGAGCGCGGAACGTGTCTGTGGCGCTCGCCCGCTCCGGCATTTGGGACGCGTATCCGCAGGCGGCGGCTCGCAGTCGGGCATCTGGCTCCCCTGCAGTCGCTTCACGAGCGGAGGACAGAGATGCGCGCCCTCGCTGCCCTCCGCCGGGGATCCGTCAGGCGCGTTCACGGCGGCGCTCACCTCCCCTCCCCTCCCCGCCGCGCTCCCTTCTCCCCGCTACCTTCGCCCGTAGTGACGTCAGCTCGCGCACTTTTCCAAAAGCAGGGAGCGCGGACTCGTCCACATGGTCTTTTTAGTCGTTGAGGAATAAGGAAGCGAATACTTATATATGTTTTGTTTCCCAACTGATGTCTCTCATTGTACACATGGGCAAACTCTTAGGTTAAACTTTTTTAACTGCCAGAAATTTTCTAAAACTTAGACACTCGACCTTCTCAGAACCAACCCTGGACCTGAACAAGCAGAGACACTAAATAAACACATTTAATTATCATTCCTCTCTATTTTCATGGTTTCGGACGCTTGATAACCTACTCACAGCGCAGGCTCCCCCTTATCGAGCAGATGATGCGATTCGATTGTGGAGCACCTCGCTGCATACATCTGCATATGGATGAGTCAAAGTGATGGGACATTAGTCAGCTCAAGTGCTTCTGAAGGTTCAGAAGTGAGGGAGGAGCTGCCGCGGCTCCTCTGGTGCGGACACATTAGCGGCGGCGCGCGGACCCATCCATCACCCGTTTCCAGGGCTCCTCTACTTCTGCGGCTCGTCATCAAAGCCGGGATATTCCGCTCGTCTTTGACCTTATTACTCGTCAGCTAAGCAGAGAGGACGTTTTGTTTCGTCTCGCCGGCTCTTTCATGAGCAACATCAAGGTGCTCCGTGTGCCGCCCGGATGCGGAGCTCGATGGGAGAACGCCGTGTGAAAAACCCCAGCCGCACAGTATTCCTTCCACATCTGAAAATTGCTCATCACGGAGCTTATTGAGCACAGATGAATCTTAAATAGAAGAAAAGGGTAGATGTCGTAAGACTCTCTCATCAGAGTCTGGGTATTAATCACAGAACACGATGAACCGCAACGTGCCTTATGAAACCACGTTTGTTCCTCAGACTATGTTACGTCTGCTTTGCATCTCACGTACACTCCTTAAATGCATTCAATTAATAGCACTAACGCAAACGTGCGACGGGTCTGTGACATCACCGCCCGGCTCAGCGCAATTCACAGAAACCATTCCTAGACTGCCCGAAAGATTAGCAAGCCATCATTTTCCCTCCCTCCGCTCCGAAGCGGCTCTACGAGCGCTTTGCGGCGCCGCCTGAGAGGATTCTGCTAAGAATCAAATTTGCGGCCTCTCAAATTGGCCCAAACGAAAGCACAAAGCAGATCAAGAGGGAGACGCCGCGACTCTGATAACCACGCTCATTTATTAGCATTGGAAACATGGCATCGCAACTAACTCCGCAGCTACGTATATTGCTGGAATTAAAAAAAAAATCTTCACTCCGCACCTTTAATTCACTTACTTCCTGATACCAATCTCTCCTCACCATTTATCATTTCCCTTGAATAATTGGAAAAGGGATTGCGATAAGGTTAACTATTCTAATAGAAGGCGCGCGGCAGATAATGCTCAGACGCTCGGCTCCTCCACATACCAAATATCCAGGACGGCACGCGGGCATCGCTCAAATGTATCGTTGTGCAGCAGCTGGCGAGACGGCGCCGCGGAATAACAGCGGCGCTAGAAAGGGATTTGTTTCCATGAGCTACAACGGCAGATTTGCAGCATCCTTGGCAGCGAGAGACTAATCACTGTCAGGACCATAAACGCCGCCGCGCGCTGCGGACGAGGGCGGCTGGCAGGTGCTTGAAGCGCGCGCGTCCGTGCCGCCGTAAAGGGTAGTGATCGCTGAGGTTCGCAATGGTCTTCAACCCGTTTGTTATTCGCTACGCAACAAGACTTTAACCCGGGAAATTGCAGCCGTCGGACGAGGGGAGGGGTCACTTTGGAACTGACGGCCTCAGAAAGTTACGGGAGCTAAAAAAATGGCTGGAAAAGTAAGTGGTGCTAACAAGATGGAGAGTGAAACAGTCTGCAGCCTTTTGGCAACAGGTCAATGACATGGTTGGACAGAAAAAGGGAATCACAGAAAGTCAGAGTCAATCAGAGGTGAAGAGATGTAACAGTCAGACGCTGAATATACAATTGGCACCTGCTTTATAGGAAGAAATACAGAGTGTGGTGATCTACAGCCATCCAACAGAAGATGCAGGAGACTGTTGGATGGTTGTTAAGGTTTAAACATAGGTTTGTCTGTGACAGTGGGTTTGGAGAACGATAAAAAGCCATTAAAATAAGCATCCTCCTTCTGCTGTCTCTCCACTTCTCAGAGGAACAACCTGGAGTCGCATAAAAAAGCAGGCCGACGCAGAAACCCTCATCACGACAGCTGTCAGTTTTAAATCCTTCCCTTTAAAACGCTCGCCTTGTTGGAAACGGAATGGCCGCTCTTTGATTAATTCCGCCCAGGCTAATTGGTTCCTGAACAATGGCGGGTTTGATTTGCTGCCTGTGAGTCGGGCGGAGTGAGGACGAGCAGAGGCCGCGGGGTCAAACCTGCATCGGCACAGCTACGTTTCATTTTAGTTTGCGGCTCAACGTGCACAGGAAGAAGGATTTCCCCTCAGCCGTGCATTTGCAGGACCCCCTGCGAGTTTGTGAACCTTCAACCGTGCCAGTGTCCACACTTATCCCTTGCCTTTAGCATTTATTCTCTCCTCCTCTCATCCCTATTTGCTGTAATCACTTTGAAGTTCGCTTCCATCCGAACCGCAGTGTTTTCCCTCTCCCTCTCCTCATTCACACCGTCCAGAGATCCACTCCAGTAAATCCTCTCGTCCCCGTGTTAATGCAAGACACAGCGGAGCGTTGTGCTTCGGGGATGTTCTGTTGAGGTAAATACAATACAAGCACACACACACACACACACACACACACAAATATCTGAATAAAACATGCTCAAACTGTTCCTCAACTTTCTTCCTCCCTCCCGCTCACATACATCCGTGCTCACGTAACGAGCTGCATGCTCGTACATGCGTGTGTTCATGTGAAGCCACGCAGAGAGCCACACAAATTTGCTTGTGTACGTGCATGTGTCTAATGCTCAGTCTACTGAATCCTCTGTAGGGGAGGGGGGTGCTCGGGAAAAAACTCAGTGGTCCATGAAGCTAACTAGAGTTCCTCCCTGATCAAATGTGACAATTATGATAGTGCTCCTTGTTACTAAACTCCCTTCTGGCTCCTCCATCCATTCCTCCCTCCTGTCTCCTAATGCCACCTCCTCTCTCCATCCTCCACTTCGGTGCCCTTTCCTCTCACATGCAACCAGCACTTCTGTTTTTCATCCAAATAGCTGCTTTCTGAGCTCACGCAAAACTATTTCTGTCCTTGTTTCACCTCAATTACCCGTTTGCTTCCAAACCTCTCCTCGCTGCCGGAATTTATCCTCATTTCGACGCAGTTCATTCACATCTCAAGGGGACTGCGCCGCGCGAGACGCGAGCCCTGGACACCGATACAAGTACACAAAAGAGCCAAAAAAAAAGCTGAAAAGCAGAGAAATCTGTGGCTGTTCAGTCATATAAAGCACGCATTCATCAAACTCATGCACAGAAAGAGTCAAGGTGGCTCTCAGTCACCTGCACTCTCCATCTGACTTAATAACTGCGTTTTTTTTTTCCCAACTAGACTTAATTAAAATATGCTTGACATCTGCATTTGAGTTGTAATTATGCCCTGTCCTTTTCTGCTGCCCGTACGAACCAAAGAAGGCACACAAATTAGCGACCCCCTGCTGAGCAGCACCCCGCGCCTCCATGACCTAAGCCCCGAGTCTCAGCGACAGTGGAGCCTCTCACAGCAGCACGGAGCACTTCCCAACGGAGCTCCCTCTGCTTTATTCGCCATGAAGCCAAACATGAAGGAGCCTCATGTGTTAACGTCTATTACAGAAATACAAGCATGTAAACTCTCCATCTTCATGGGACACTGAAAGGACCGGTGCCATAAAGCCCCACACGTACAACGCTAAGATGCTGCTGTGTCTCGTCTCACATGACGGCTGTCTGATAAAACCTGGGGTGTCACTGCACACTGCACTGTATGTGAGGGAACGCTGGGTAGAGTCTTTAGTGGCTGCAGAGGGCGGCGCACCGGATCTGATAAACTGCCTCAAGCAACATCAGCTGAATCAGAGCGAGCCACAGGTGAAGACTACAAGATGATGAGAATGGGAAAGACAAGTTAGAAACTAAGTTTTATGTACATTGCTCATCGTATCTGCTTAAGGCTTGAAGTGCTATAATGGTAATGCACCAAATCTGCCGAACCAACCCAGTTGCATCGTGGGTGAAATAAGCAACAGGTGTTGACATAGAATGAAGCAATGAAGCAGCAGGAATCTGTCTGTAGAAGGCCAACTGACAAACATTTAACCTTCTGAGGTTTGTATGAAATGTCTGTTTAACGTTTCATGGCGATCGGTTTCCTAATTCCTAAAATATTGAATCCTGGCCTAAAGCAGCAAATCACCCAGAAGCACCAGCTATAGACTGAGTCTACAGGACTCAGGATGATGGCAGCAGTTCCTCAAAATCTCTAGTGCGAGGCCACAAACCATTTTATAATGGGTTCATAGCACTTGAAATTTTTTTATCGTGGAAGTTCCAAAGTTCCAAGTATTCCCAGGTGTCCGCTTCCATTAACTGGGAGATCGGGAAGGAGTCCGAAATCAGCGATTTAAGTGATTTACGGGGTGGTGATCTTAGACCAACAGTCACTTCGACAGAACGGGTGGAAGGACAAGCATCTGATGGAAGCCACGCTCCGTTTGGGGCGTTTCAAAGGAGGAAAACGTGGACAAAGTCCGTGTTGGCACGAAACCAGGCTTTGGACGGAACTGTCCACGCTACGAGCAGGCTGCTCACAGAACTGAGAGAAGAGTGGATGTGATTGCTTACAGGAACGTACTGTATGGGACCGGAACACTGGGTCAGCACGACCCGGATCCAAGATAAAAAGATATAAAGTCACGACTGCACTGGCTTCAGTTGCCAAAATCCAGACTTTGAGGCCTTTGAACATAATTCCATTTCATTGTAATCTATTTTTTTTACATTTCGTCATTCTAGGTGTTTGTAAACTACTAAACCAACGAGGGAAACGTTGCTCCGGGACTGTATGTCTGTATTTTATTCAGCAGGATCCGTAGCGTCTCCACGGCGCCCATTAATCTCCGTCTCCTCGTCGCTCTCGTAACACACAAGCCCGGATGGCAAGTCAGCGGAGTCGGGCCCATCATGAAGCCACCAGGTTCCATTTGTTTCACGCCATAAATCACTCACGCGCGGCGTAACGTGCAGTGAGCGGTCCCCGCGTACCCGTGCACAGCCATCATTACATTCGGCCTTGCTGGTAAATTCCCAGATTATCTGCGGGAGAAAATCCTTCCCCTCGTCTGACAGAGACGGATGACGGGCCGACCGTGGCCCCTCGGCCCACACACAGTATAACTTCTCTGTGGTCATCTTGGCTCCGTCTCTCTTTCCCTTCGCTCCCCTCTCTTCATAGATATCTATCACCTTCTTCTCGTATATCTCTCCCGCTCCCTCCATCCCATCCCTCTGTGTGCCCCATTCATCCCATCTCTCCGACCCCCTGCCCATACATTTAAGAGCAGCTGAAGCCCACAGCAGACCACACTTTGTTGCCCCATCCATCATGGCTGACTGTAGGGCAAACAGGTCCAAGACTAAAAAAAAAAAGAAGCTATGATTTAAGTCTACCTTGCTCTTGGCGGAGCGGGCTGTTCTTTGGTAACCCAGTTGCTTTTTACAGCTTAAAAGCAGCTTTAGTAAGTCTGCAGCTAAAAACCAGGATTGCAAAAAAACAAATAGGTGTCTTCTGCTTGAGTCAGGGTGTTTAAGAGAGCTGATTGTCTCCAAAGCACCATCAGTGACTGACTGGTGACACGAAAACAGGTTTGCTGTTTAGTCACCAAACGCTTTTTGCCATGATGTGAAATCCGAGGCCTCGTCAGCCTCCATCGCCACAAGGCGGGCAGAGCGAGGCGATGAATAGGACCCAGATGACGCGTGATCCTGTGCTACAGGAGGCGAGTTGGCGAACTTCACGCCAGCAGGAGACACCCGTCACCATTAGAGAGCCACGCTGAGCAATCGCTGCTATTTCCATCATTTTGGTAACAGCAAAAAAGGGGAAACACAGAGGGCAGCGACTGGATCAGCGGTGTCAGAATGAGGGTTTAAGGACGACTGGGCGGCGGCTGTCGACTCTCACCTCCATGCTGCTACAGTAGAGTCCTCACCACCCAAATACGCTCTCTGCCTGGGTTGTGCTTTCCTTTCCTTCTCTCCCTGCTACTCTGCGTTCAGCCTCGAGGCGGGTCTTCCACGAGCTCTTAACTAAATGGCATCTTTGTTAGGGCTATTGTTGAGAGCAGGGCCACGGCGTAGACTGCACGCTCCAATAAGCCAGCAGACAGTACAAAGGTAAGGCCCTTAGTTCAAGTCCTGGTACGTGTGTGTGTGTGTGTGTGTGTGTGTGTGTGTGTGTGTGTGTGTGTGTGTGTGATTATCAATAATGTTCCATATGCTGGACATTCAGTCCTCGCTCCTGCACAAACATGCTCCTGACCCCGAGAATCACTAAATGCTGCTTTCACCGAGTCCGAGTTGCGTAATTATCGTAGCATGGGAGTAATAAGTACATGCCGTGCCAGTGGTGCATGCAGTTGTTCTACATTAGGAACAAGTTGCAGTCCCCAGCTGCAGGCCCGTTCTTAAAGGAAAACTTCCATTTTGGCTCAATTTTAGCCTCTAACAGCCCATCCATAATTCATACGTGTGGTATCTTTTAATAGCAGAGCTCAAAAAGGAATCACAGCGTGTGCTCAGTGACACAGAAAAAAACATACTGCACACACAGAATGCGATTCATACTCTGTGTTCACTGGGTCATGAAATATTTAAATGAAATATTCTCCTTTTTTGTTGGGCAGACACATAAATTTGACGAGGAGGAGGAGGAGAACATCCTGTCACAGCGAAAGTAGGACTTTCACATCCTCACAAGACTAAAAAAGAATATAAAAAAAAAACCAAACCTGTCCAAACACTGCTGTGACGTCATTCTTGGCTGCAGTCAAGATTAAATATTTACAACGCACCTTTCTCCTTCAGAACGCGGGCTTAGCGTGAGAGGGCGTCAAGGCCGCTCACCGCACGTTCGTCTTCAAGTCATCTATCTGTCTTTTACAATGACGCCGGGTCAGAACATACCATATTTACAGTATGTTTCATTGTATATTTCAGTATATATTGCCGAGGTCAAAGGCCAAATCTAGAGCATCTGTAGATTAGAGATAACTGAGCACTGACACTTTTTTAAAGAAACTGTCCCACCTCATCTAAATATTATGTTTGTGGTATTTTGGCTTGTACTTCTACAGTACTTGTGTTTCTATGTTTTTTTCCTTTTTTACAGTCAGACTTGTTGAACTTAAACGCCACAGAGGCGAATCAGACGACGCATCTTATTTTTAAAATAGCTGGGCTAGCTTTGTCAGCCGAGAGTGTTGTAGGTATTGTGTGACAAAAGCCCTTGAAGCCTGGATGTCATGATACAAAATGTTCTGAAGAGCGAACGCATCCTTGGGGAGTGTTTTTGGAATTTTCAATCACACGGTACAGTCACGACTAGTGTTTAATGATGGCAGTGTTGACGCGGCGTTAGTGTTTCACAGCTGTACCCTACCATTCAATGCACATTATGCACATTATGTTTGCAAGAAAAGCAGATGGTTATTGTTTTATACGTGTATGTATGAATTTAATCAATATATAAATGCACAGGTGTCCGCGCAGATCCACTATCGACAGACTGTGTTTGCTAGGATGTTGAACAAATACAGGCTAATTCATCACACCCACTTATAGCAGCACAGATGAAAATGTTTGGTGCATCACTTCGTAGATGAGATGCTAATGTAATCCACATTAGCCCGCTCGATCATGCCGAGATCACGCGTCAGCCTTGGCTAAGTCGCAGCCAACCTCTACAGCTGTTGCATATTGAACCCGATGAACTTATTAACATGTTTGGGCGTCATTCTTTGTCGTTTGTCACTTTTGAATTGCTCACTACATGACAGCAACAGAGTGTCGTTCCACCCGGTTCCTTCAGTGGGACACACTTAGTTTACTTGTTGATGCGACGGGAGCATCTGTTTTCTGACATAAAGTGGAGTTTTATGTCTTTACATAATGTATTTATTAGCCTCATGGAAAACTGCTGATGCAGCAGTGGCAACTTTTTTTTTATTCGCTGGAAAAAGGCAGATTCATGTATATTTAATACCTACAAATGTCAGGAAATATAAAAGGAAGCATGAATCCTGAATCGTCTTCAGTGAGGCTCGTGTTGCTGTCCATGGTGCTGAATGCAGCATTTTAGCTGATATCTGCATAATAAAAAGGAAATACCTTGTGCAGTGTAGATATAAGTAAAAAAAAATAAAAAGAAACAAGAAAGCAGTTTAATTTTCCTGGTTTTGTAACATGAAAGTCTACTTAACCTCTAAAAGTTGAACTTAACGTGGATCTTCATTCGGGTAAAAGCTTCATTCAAATGACTGAATGTATATACTATGTTAATGTGGAAGTGGTCCCCAAGACTCTCTACTCACACAGCAGGTGCGGTAGCAGCATTTTGCCACTACATCAAGCTATATATTTACATCTGCACCAGAGACTTGAACTGAACAGACGTGATGCGTGGAGCCACTAACGCAGATAAAAACTAAGTTAAGAAAAGCAAAGTTACCTCAAAGAAACTGTGTGCTTTGCTCTTCTGTTGCTACCTGTAGTCAATAAGGAAAAATAGCTGAAGGCAGAAATATTGTTTGATGTTACACAGTAAAAAAACTAAAAAAATATTCAGAAACTGCATCATGATTTCATCACAAGCATGAGGTTGAAAGTTGCACTGACCATTTTTAAAGAAAAAAACATTTGTGCCACGGCAAATGCCAAAACTAAATTGTTAAGAATCTGGGCTGTTACCGAGTGATGGGATTTTGAAATATGAATGTTGCGTGTCTAAATGAATGCCTGTGATACTTATCCAACTGCAGTCAGTGCGAGTTAGATATTTTGCTTTTCTATGGACATGGTCGAGCAAAGGACATAATAAAAAAGCGAAGAGACGCAGACATTGTGATGAAAGAGTCATTACGCCTCTCTGGTAAAAACACACCATGAATAAGCGAATGTAGTAAAACCCACAGTGTACTCGTTAGTGTCCACACGATCCTATGATGAATGTCTAGACCTTGAATTCATAGTAAAATATATATCCACTGAAACTTAACCATGGTAACGACTTCTAGCGAGGGTGTGAATGTCTTGTCCTCTGCAGTAACACAGTCGGCGTTTAACAATCTACAGGAAGTGATCAAACTGGTGTTAGCATCAATGTGGCTGCGAGTCACATCTCACCTGGTAGTTGTAGTGGGCATTCACTAATGATATATTACATCCTTGAATATAGATATTTCCTTACTGACATTTGAGTCGGGGAGCAGAATTTATGTACGCGTAGCATTAGCGGGTGCTAGCATGCGCAACGACAAAACAATCACTCCATCAGGAATGAGAACACGCGAGTGAATAGGAACAGGACATGCAGGACATGGAGCCACAGCACAAAGCGTCATCATCACATCTGAAGAAGAAAAAAATCATCACGAAATTGAAGTCACATGTCAAGGTTGGCTGAATCCTCTCGTACGTCTGCGATCGTGACTGCAGCGTAATCACTGGACTGAGACCCTCCACTGCCGCGACCTCCCTCCCTCCCTCCCTCTCGGCGAGTGATGGGCAGGACGCAGGCAGGTGATCTCTGCACGTATGCTGGGTATCGTCGCATACATGACACGGAGCCTCCTCTAATCTGAGCTGAATAGAACAGAGCGGGACGCGGGTTTGACGACTGAATCCAACACGGCCCACTTGTCGCATTATATCCCCGCGTACCCCTTCTCATGACCTCTCCTTCCCCCAGCGCACGCTTATCGCCCGCCCGCCTCCCTCCACGCCAACCTGCCCTTGAAGCGGCGGGCACGCGCTCCATCACAGATCCCCTCCTCAATGAGTCCGCCGTCGCAGACGACTTAAGCATCCGCCCTCCTCCATCCATCTGCACTCCACAGCCTCTCACCCCTATTATATGTTTTCTATAATCCTCGCCGCCGCGCTCACAATAAACACTGAGGTCAGTGTAATGCTAAGTGCTTCCTGGCAATCATCATCGGTTTAGCAGTGGAACGTATGCGTGAGTGGGGAGGTGGTGGGGTGTGTGTGTGTGTGTGTGTGTGTGTGTGTGTGGGGGGGTCTGTTCTAATGGCCGTCTAATCATTTTATCCCTGTTTTACAAAGGCGCATAATAAGTGACTTACAAAGGATTATCTGTGTAATATATACATGAGGTGCTTTTTCTGGCCCTCGTCTTACTTAGTGTTTGTGCCCTTCATTTCTCTCTTCTGTCTCTCTCCAGGCACTTATGTAATGCTGTTAACAAAAGCAGGCCGCATCACCCTGGTCGTGGAAGGGGAGAGGGTTGGGGGGGAAAGAAAGGGAACGTACGAGCAGAATTTCAACGAGCCGTCCTTGGTGACTGACCGGAGCCGTGTCATGGCGGCGCCGCTGTCTTGTTGGAGGGTGGAGCAGGAATCCAGAGTAGGTGGGTGCCTCTGGGTGGAAGCGGTATATACTTCAACATCACCGTCTTCAACGCGGCCCATAACCTGATACTGCACCTGCCCACTGTATCACACTGACTATGACCCTTCCAGTGACCCGGTACCGCTTTGCCCAGTTGGCCCACTGGCCCCGCCCCTTTGGGAGTGAACGGGAGTACCGGCCTGCAGATTTATGAGGCCCCATTAGCCTTTTATTACAGTAAGTAACAATGAATAATTGTTTGTAATCAGGACATTGGGTTGGTGAGAACCGTATTAGATTCAGCTCATATATCATTGGACAAAAACTAGTGGTGGGGACAATGAGGGATGAGGACGATGTTGGGGAGAAACCTCTCTTGTTTGTAATTGTTTAACCCGCAGGTGAATATGATTCTGTACTAAAACGCAGAATCATAAAGGCTTAGCACAGAAACACATGCGGCCAGATACACAGCCCCCACAAGGACAACACCGTTTTATGTACTTAAACTCCTGTAGCAGACAGTTGTTGGACAAATTGCTTATTAACAAAGTGCAATTAATCATGTGGTCACCTGGGCCACTGAGGCCCGGCGTGCGCCCAGAGCGGCGGGTTACGGGCTCCGGCGGCCCCTTAAATGGCTGTAATATAACACGGGGCGCCGTAAACGCCGGCGCTGGGCCGTTTGTCAAGGGAGCGCCGGCTGCACGCGAATACCGGGACGTTAGACGCAGGAAGGGGCGCTTCATCACGCCGACGAGGCTGCGAGCGCCAGTAAATAACCCGTCTCCCGTTCAGCTCCGCTCACAGCCCTTTTGTGCATCCAATTCTGCACACGTTGTTTAGCGTCGGACGAAAGCGCGATCGCGCTCTCAGCCTGGCGTATTAATAACTTAAGACTCCTTTCAATTTTCCCCCCACGACACCGGTGTTGGTCAAAGCGTCATATTTCAGCGGAATAACGGCGCGATTTACCGAACACAATAAAACGTGCCACTCCCGCACCAGATGCTCCCTAAGGACTCTTAGCGGGCCGGATGATGAAGGCTGTTGAAACTACACTTCCCAAGGGGGAGCGCTTCATTGCCAGCGCTCCTTCTGGGGGTAATAAACTTCCATTGATCCAGTGACAGCCCAGATTAAAATCAATCCTGAGTCCATAGAGTGTGCCAACGCGGCAGACTGCAGCGACCATCAAAGGAGGTGAGATGGTGAATTGGGGGAAGCTTGTGAGCAAGGGGGGGATTACATACAAATGTGCATCAGTTGATGCCACAGTAAAACACTGTCTGTCTAATGAAAGTAACTTTTCCCCCATTCTCTTCCTCATTTCAGGTTTTATGCCACACCTATTCATTTCTTCTCACAGTGGTGCACAGAGACGACGGCTGCGCTGTTTACACTTGTTAAGGCCACTTTGGCACAAAACAAGCGTGTCATGTGTTTACCGAACAGGAGAACACTGCCAGACAGGGAGCGACTGTAGCCGGTGGAAGGCGTGCAGTGAAAATCACTTTATGCGTGGAGTAGAAAAGGAGACAACAGCTGAGGTCGTTCTGCAGCTGGCTGTCCTCTCCAACACTTTCTGCGGGCACAGAAAACTTTAAGAAGTTGGTCCATGAGGAAAATCTGCTTCAAACTTTATATTTAGCCAGAGTCATTACAGTAGAAATCATGCGCATAAAGAAATCTAAGCACGTGAATCATGTTCCCTTCGGCTTTAGTAGTACATGCGTGTTCCCTCTTCTTTAAGCTCTCACCGGTGGAGAGATGACGCCCTGTGGCCTTGAAGCACCATATCAACATACAGTATGTGGGCTGCATGCTAGAGGGGGAAAAACAACAGACGCACTGTAAACTCTGACGGGAAATTGATGCACGGACATACAGTAAATGTACAGTAATACACACGTGGTGTCAAAATGTTACTGAACAGTACACATGAGCTGCGAGGACCTGGTGTTTGTTCATTAGGTGACAGCACAGTGATATTATTTAATCCATTCGTCATGTGAAATGATGTTTGCACAAGGAGGACAGTGAATCCTGGCTCCATATCTGCTGTGGAACAGGGAGGTGTTGCCCTAATTCCAAGAGAGTGAAGGCCGTCGTTGGCTTGAACATATTACTCTACTAGTACTTGTGGTAAGTATGAGCCGGCTCCAGGGCTGAGCATTAACAAAGTGTGCGTATTATGCGTTCTACTCTAAAGCGTTTTAAAGCACTAACTAATCCGACTGGGTTTTAAGAAGACGTGTATTAGTTAGGAAAAGGAAATAGATTTTTCATCTGACAATTTCCAACCCTTTCTATAAATGGAACACAAATTGGTGTCTTGCTTCTGTGAGGTGCTGATTTATGTCTTCTGACATTAGTGAAGTGGAAAAAGGAGAAAAAAGGAAAAAAAAAGCGGTGTAAAAAAGGGATAATAGAGTCGCATAGTAATGGAGGGAGAATCCATGGCTGCTAATACTCGCCCTGATGGGGCGCAGTGTGTCCAGCTCTCATCCGATAGTGCTGATTGTCAGCGAAACGTTCGGCACAACCCGAGTAAATCAGGCGCCGCGCTCCTCCTAACTCTTGCAGAACAGAGCCTCAGGACGCCGCATTGACTAGAAGGTGAAGCAGCTTTTTATTATTCCATGACCCCTGATGCTGCCGTCCTCCTGCAGGCCGTAACCCGCCGCCGCCAGCCCCTCGGCCTGTCACCCATCACCACCACTGGCTCCAACACGGCCCCTGAGCTGAGCCTGCCGGGCTCCCGTACCTGAGGATAATTAGCCGCTAAACGACGCCAGCGCCACGCGCCGCCATCGGTTTTTGGGATCTCGACGCGGCCCTCGTGAGAATTCAAGGCCCCGGACGGTGCCCCGGCTCCCTCATCATCAGGCAAGCCCATTATTCAGTTCTGACACAGTAATGGGGCGCGCTCTTTCCAAAGCGATTGACAGAGGGAGCATAGGAGTAAGATAGGTGTTTCAATCAGCCTGGGATTTGGCTACAGAGCCTCATTTTGCGAGATCAATATCGCAAACAACAACTCAGACATCACCCTCCAAAGTAAATAAAATGTCTGGCAGGCAGAACATGGCTGAGCAGATACTGCACATCCCTGGGAAACGTGGGACCAAGTTACCAACCCCCCCCCCCTTCATCACTGCACCCGTGCTGCAGTTCCACGCTGACAAGCGTCTGGCATTACTCCTCAAACCCAGTGTCTGTTCACATCCACTCAAGCCCAAGGTTGCTTTTACAACAGCACACCCGAATACATTTAACAATATCAAGAATGTGAATGTGTTTTGTTCCACACTGGCCCTGGATGTGAACTACTTCTATCCATTCACGTGTACTACATGTATTTGTAACTAAATGAACCTAGTACAGCGCTTCAAGAGTCCACTCAATGGCACAATACAATAATATATATATATACTGTATGATTGTAGCTCAAGGTTTAAGAGCACAAACCATTTAACATAATACACTATGAATGGCAACCACACAGCTGCTGCACTTTCCTGTCATTGTATTCTTGTTCTACCCCCCCTCAGCCGGTCAAGTCAGATGGCCGGAGATTCAGTTGAAGGAACATTTTGCTCTTCACAGTTGCTTCGTGCTTCTTTAACAGTTACATTTCATAATCTGCAAATCAAACAAAAGGGCCTTGAAGGGTTTCAATATTTTTTTTTCCACTAGTACTGGACAAACCCAGAGTCCTATGTTCCTGTAGATACATTAGTGACACATTGTGACACATTCTCCCCACCACCATGTCGCCAGTGTCTTCAAATAGGAGAACGAACGGAAGCAAGAGGCACAAGAAACAAACAAATAGCTTTCAGAACCATCTGCAGTTGCTAACAAAACTATTTTAATCCTCTAAGACTCACCAGATTTCATTTAGTGCTCACAACGTGTAATCATATGCATCTCTAATTAGACTTAATCTTCCATGTTTGTCATGTGAGACGTACGTTAAACAAGATGTTAAATCACCTCCAGGTGAAAGGAATTAGTCAGTTCTTAGACCTGTGCAGGAAAATGTGTTTCCCCCCCTTTCTATCTTTGCATTGCTTGTTGTTCCATGTGTCACAATGCGGGTTGTCGCCCGGGGCAACAAGCCTATAAGCCAGGCAGGATTGATGTTTAATGAGGATGACTCTCACTGACTCCTTATCACAGCCATGTCACCCAACACTGACACTTTTAATACCACGTGTCACTCAAGGCGCCGCTAGCAGCCACTTACCTGCACCGGCGCTTCACAGCCACCGACACGTGCAAGCGCTGCACACGCACGCATGCACGAGCTCACAGAGACCCGCCGGATGCAGCTCATCCCCAGGTGCTGAGGCACGAATGCAGCAGGGCGGACGCAAGATAAGGAGCCCAGATCCTTTCCTTTAATGGAACAACAAGGCATCAAAAGGGATCAGAGGCCAGACAGAGTGATAGACGAGAGGTATTTAGCTTGAGCCACTCCCCAGGACACCTTGTATTGTTGACATTTTGCTTGGGAAACACAAAGACAGATAGGGCGCCTAAGCCCATCTTATCTGGGCTTTGTGCTCCACCGGTGGACGCCCGGCACCGGCGGCCTTGGTGCACAGCGGAGCAGCGTTGTACAGTATGGGAGCACGAGGTGATCGTCGACCGGCCGCGTCGCCTCCCTTTCAGCCGCGAGCCAAGCGTAGTTTCCTGTCACGGAACGCCAGCGCCCACAGAACAACAGTCAGTCCGTGCAGCGTTTCAAGAAGGCGACATCATCCATAAAACTAAAGCCTTGCGTTGCGAAAAAGCGGGATTGTTCCTGAAAACGAGAGGCTCGTGGCAAACTAAATCCCCTGTTAAGCCAAAACAAGGGCAGGAACACAATTGCCTGAAATTTCCCTGCCTTGGTAACTAAAGAGGAATTGATGAAAAATGCTACGGGTGTGAGTGCGACACAATAACTTCAATTAGCTTCAAGGCAAGTGGCTGCAGGTCTTTCTTTACGTCTCCAACTGTGGCATGTTTCCATCCCTAAATATGAAATTATTATTATTATTCCCAACATCTATCTATCTACGAGCTCAAAGCATCTTTGATGGACAAATTAAGGTGTTCCAAAGCGTACAAATCAATTGTTTCATGCTGAATGTATTCACTTTCTTACTCCCAGGCTCCGGTTCTTACGCTTTGGTTAAAAAAGCTTCTTCTTATT
The DNA here is from genome assembly GCF_900634795.4 of Betta splendens. Lineage (NCBI taxonomy): Eukaryota > Metazoa > Chordata > Actinopteri > Anabantiformes > Osphronemidae > Betta > Betta splendens. The sequence continues at coordinate 6,979,383 of NC_040891.2, forward strand.
ATTAATTTTTTTTTTAATACACTCGTGATTAACTTCCACACACACCTGCAGGCGGCCTGTGCTGCTGGCTCCATCTTTGACTGTTTAAGTAAATCTGCCGACAATTGGAATAACAATTCACCGTCAATGATTCATAATTCATTGTTTATTTGCTCATCTTCAGAGGAGGAGAGGAAGTCGGGACAGAGCAGAGGGGTATTATATTGAATTCCTATGCGACAGCAGGGGATGCTTTGACTTGTTCCAGATATCCATGGAAGTCCATATATACTATTTTCCTTGAACGCCCCTTGTTTAACTGACTCTGAGTCTCTGACTCGCTGCAGAGCTCTTGTCGCTTTGAATCGATGCAGACTCTGCATGTTTAAGACATGAATTAGTCTACATTAAGGTATTTCTGGCGCCGCCGCTGCACCAGCCTGACTGCCGCCCCCCCCCATCACTTTGCTCATTATGCACCTTCCTCCTCCAAATGAAACATAAAGCGCGCTCTCTACGCATGTCAAGCGAGGAGGAAGTGTACACACGGATCAGACTCGAGTCAACATCATTACTGCGCACAACTCGTCTCTGGAGTGGAGCTGACTTTTTTTTTTTTTTTTCTTATAAGTACACACTGGTGGCTTTGATCCCAAGTTCTATAGTACGGACCCCCGCCTCCCCCCTCCGCTACCCACCACCCATCGCATCTGGTAATGAGACGTCCTGGTCAAAAGCAGAGTAAACATTCACACATACAAACATGTACAAAATGCAGACGTAAATATTTATGAGGCGGCTCTTAAACACAATCTGCAGGCGCTGCAGCCGCATCCCCAGCTCTCCGTCCTCATCTTTCAGAGAGTTAAGATGTCGTCCACCTTGTGCTCCGCTGTCTTTAATCTCCAACCGTTGCACTTAAGCCTACTATTATTTTTGCCATCTCTTTCTATTTTTGCCAAATTTCCATATGGGTCGTGACTCTCTCGCTCTCTGACCTCGCTCCTCTCTCCTTGCTGCCCTTTCAGTCACAGGTTGATCGTTTGGCATTTTCAAGAGAGAGACAGTGGGCAGACAGTTACTGTAAGATTCATCCCAAAATCTAATGCCCTGTTACTAACTTTTAGCTTCATTTGTCAGAAAACATTACTCATAATTCAGACAGTCAGGCTGTAGTAGCTGTGATTTTGTGATTGTGTTGAAATATTGACTGTCTTTAACGCCCTCTGACTTATTTTTGACAATGCAGGACTAAAGGTACAGGCTCTGCTCCTTCACCAGAATTTTTTTTGTGAATTTGTGCTGGCTCAGCAAATAGTCAACATCAGACAGAGGAAATCTGCGAATCCTCGCTCGTCAACTGGATTCAACCAAGTCTGGCTTTCCTAAATTGGCACATAAACTGTTTAAATTATTAAATGAACTGTTTTAATCGGTTAATGGAAAAGGATTAAGTGGGTGATGCCGTTTCACACTGAAAAAAGCTCCGTCGGCCTCCCTTCATTGACGTTCTAATAAGGTGGAGTAACAATGTTAGTGCTCGTAGTGATTCATTTGCTGCAGACATTAGAGCGGTTTTATGGGAAAACAGCAATATGCTTTGGAATCCTGATGTGATCAACGTTATTCACTTATCCTGTTATCCACTTCATCTAGCCGACGTCCTGGACTGGGTCGGAGCCAAATCTTTGGATTCTGCTGGCAATGAGGGGAAACTTAATCGCCTTGTATTCCCTTAATTGGAAGCACTCAGGACTCAGAACATAACCCGGAAAACTACTTATTCTGTCAGTGGAGGAGGTGGGACGAGTGAGGGGAGGGGGTGTCATTTGAACTCGCATGCAACTAACTCCACGCAGTATTGACAGTGTGACACTAAGCTGCCAACGGTCTGCGTTTGACTGTCTCTTAAGGGCGCCTCCATACTCTGCTCACCCTTTTACTCCCTCCGCACCTCCCTAATACCAACCCCCCCCCCCCCCCTCCAGTCTGCCCCCTAGTTCTGACTCTGCCTTCCTCAAATTTCACTCGACCGTAATCCAATCAGTCTCGTTTGACATTTAAATTGAGTCTCAGCGGGGGCCTATTGGACGAAATAGCAGGAAAATGAGAGGAGGGAGCACTAGTCATCCTGCCACTTTTTCTTGAAGCTTCCTCTTGTTTTTGTAATGATGTATTGGCAGGGAGAACGGTGTGTGTGCGCGTCTGTTTGTGTTCGCTGGCATAAACGCCTTTTGCGCGCGTGTCTGTGGAAGAGGCATGCCTCCAGCGCAGAGCAATGACAGCCAGCCTAATGAAAAGCTGGGTTCTGATTGACTGGCTGACAAAGCGGCCCACTGCATAATTATGTCTTGAATAATAGATGTCCATACTTACACTTCCACGGCCACGCCAGCCCAGCCAGCTCCGTCTCTCCATCAGGCCAGCGGAGCTGATGTAGCTTAGCATGCTCGCGTGGCATTCAGGGGGCGCACACAAGTGCTCATCAGCTCTGACTAAATAATGTGCAGGTCTGATCTGCAGCTAAAGGGAGTGTTAGGAGGTTTTCTCAGCATAGTCACATCGTGCTATTTCCAGGAAGCTGTCTGGAGGCAGCTGCTTGCTTGAGGTTCCTCCGCTTCTGAGAACTGGACTATTACTGTAACTATTACATATGTTAACCCAGCACCAATGTAATCTCTGGCAATGGCGTCATAATAGCATGTCAGCCTCAGCTTGACAACTGCTTTAGCTCTAATTTCATTAGTCTGCTGCCATAACTGTAGCTGCACTTACAACACAACTATCACGGGTTTTTAACCCTTGACTTTCTTATTCATCCAGGTCCAGTTGAATTCAGATTCAGCGTTTGTTCCTCATCTCATAATATTCCCTGATCCGCCATTTGCTTTGATTACAACACACAACCATCACAACCACAGTCCAGCGCCACTGACAGACACAAACCATTCACTCTGACACTGTTCACACCTGCAGGCTGGTGAAAGAGTGGGTGCAAACAAACCTCAGGTATCAGTTACAAAGCTTCAATAAATACAGTAAATAGTTTAAATCAAATACTCCGGCTTAGAGCCTCATTCAGAAAAGTTAGGGTGAAGTAACTGATGAGTCTGGGTTCCAGAGGAACCTCTGGGCAGTCTGTCATGTTATTGTTGTCTGTTTCTCACCTCACGCCCCCACTGCACATCAAGGCGTGAGGTGATTTATCCAATTGAACATTTCACAACAACAGATGCATTAGTTGCTGGATAAGTAGAGACGTTTTTTGTGTTGACTCACACATAAAACATATTTCGGATCTGTTTCTTACTGTTCATAGCATTAGAGCCCAAATCTTGGAAGTTTCTCACAGACATACGGCAGCGGTCTACCTGGTTCGCCTACCCACAGTATGGCTGCACACTCTGAACTCCTAAAGTTGACCCTGCTTCTGTAAATGACGGGTTTTCAGGGTTGGATCAGGGCAGACGCACTCACACAGCGCGGTGGGTGGACCCAGACTACCTGCTTAGAACTCATGCCATCCAGTCACTTACTCTAATACACATGGGGAAGTAAGTCCTGTTTAACCGTCAGTCAGATGAAATTGTTATTGTTGCGTGTGTGCTTATTAGGATCAATCTGCAGCTGCAAAGCTTTCAGAGTTAAATGGGATTTCTTGTAATGAATGGCAGGATATGCGGCTGTAATAGTGCGGTTTTGGCTCGTATCACCCACCTTATTTTCTGTAGGTCCTCCTACACTTCTGGCTCTGCTTGTGCTCAGCGCCCACACAGCTCTGCCCAGATGACCCTGCTGCACCTGTGTAAAAAAAAACATTATTACAATGTGAAATAAAAGGGCCCTTCCTCAACGGTCTTTAACATATCGTGTGATTTCTGCGCGTCTCTATTAAGATAAGACAAAAACCAACAGTGGCGGCATTATGATCTCGCTGCAGCGCATCCACCGAACAACCTCTACGCACGAGATCAAAGCTTTTCATCAATCGCGCCAGTTAAAAGGGAACCGTGGGTTCAAGAGCTTTCAGTAAACTGCTCTCTTTTTCACGAGACCGTATCCCCCGCTGTGAATGGAGAAGAAATTACCAAAATGTCTACAAACAGATTTAAAACCAATATATTTTTGTCAGCTGATGATACGAGAGACCAGTTGCCAGGAGCAGCTGAGGCTCTGCATGAGACTTTACATACTGTATGATCTAATGATGGCCTTCATTACGACACTGTTGATTTGATATTGCATTGGCATTTAGTTTCTATCTAGTTTCATCCTCTTCATTGGAAATATCTGGTTTCATATTGTGGCCTTTTACACAAAATCTATCAGTCTGAATAAAACAATAAGACTCATGTTTCTTGTATTGATGAAAATATGAACTGTGTACAACGTAGTTAAGCGTCCTCAGAGAGTGTTGGTATTAAAGCCGTGGCTCTTATTACTGTGTCAGAGAATACTGGACAGGAAATTGCTCACAGGTGGATGCTGGGATGATAGCGAGAGCAAAGGAGAATTCACGCAGGGCGACGTATGAAGAGCAATATTGGCAGCAAAGTGGCGGCGGCGGCGGAGCATTCACGGAGCTCACATGAAAAACACAATCAAATGCAAACATAGCATCAGTGCAGCCACCCGGCAAACGTAGACCCGAGCCGCTACGTTAACAAGGTCTCCACGGCAACGGGATGAGATAATAAAAGGTAAGCGTTACCGGCTATATTTAGCCCTTGGGTGTATTTTATTTATTTATTTGGTCAAGCGTGACTCCAGCTCCGGTCACAGTGCTCGTGATTAATGCACACGCACGTGTGCAGCGTGCGAGTGTCCACAGGATGTGACTCAGGCCATTTCTCATTGGACGAACAACGCATGGAGTATTCATTTCCCTGTTTTGCTCCAGCTCGCAGATCATTGCTCATCATCGCTACTGTACGTGCCTTTTCCTCAACTACAGTACAGGGTTTTAGTTTTCACCTCCTACTTCCAGGTTCAGTCTCGATGTTGGCTGTGACACGATCCAAGCAGTCGTGCAGCAGGTCTCTTTCTACCATCGAGCGTCACAAAACAGAAATCCTGCAACGCTGTATTAGAGGACGATTAAGCTGAACGTGAGCCGTCAGCTGTAGGACACGTAAATAAGTTATGCCATATACATTTATTATTCTAGAGGTGAGACATGGCTGCAATTACTCCCAATCTGAAACATGCACAAGGTGTCAGTTTCCATTAGGGCTAAACTGTTTGTCAAGCACCTGGCAACCGCTGTCGGAATTCATAAACCGGCTTCACGCTGGCGGAATCAACAATCTTGCACCGAATGTGACAACGCGCGACCTCTTGACCTTTAGCGGCGATCGCAGAATGCAGCGGTAGCGGCGCCACTCACTCACGGTGCCTCATCTCCCGCCCCGCTGTGCGCGCTCGGCCTCGCTGACCTGTGACAAGCGAGCTGGCCAATCAGAGGACGGCAGCCTGGGACAGAGGCAGGGATGGACTCCAGGCTCAGCCTCACAGATCCCCGTTCACACCGAGCTACAGGAGCCACAAACAGCCTCCTCTGCTCTCACGGCACCTTCTCTGCCCCAGTGTCACTCCTGCGACGGCGGAGATGCCAGATACCATGGGACGTGTTTATCCTGGTGTGGTTGGCTACTCATGGGTGACTAAATGCCAGATGCCAGCGTAATTACGGCCGCAGACAGACGTGATTACACATCGCCGTATGATTATTAGCTCCCGCACGCGTCTGCATGCGAGCGCATCCGCGGACCTTTACGTGCGCTTCGTGCCTCAGTCGGCTTCTTATTTGCTCTGTCTTTCTGTTTACGCCGCGCCTTTGTGTTAGCATACATCAGTGTGACAATGTGTCTCCACGTGTGGGGATGAGAGACCCAGGCAAGGCAAATAGAAGGGGAAAGAAAGAGACATGGAGTCACTCATGTCTGCCTGTTTGCTTGCATTTGTTTGTCTCGTTCCCACGCAGCAGGCGGAGCACATTAGCGGCAGCTTTTGGTGATGGAGACGACAGGAAAAGCACAATACTGAGCCCCATTTGCATAATAGTGGGCCTAAAGGTTCCTGTAAATCTCTCCTGCGTGTCATAAGGTTATTAGTCCTGAGCCCCGTTCCGGGTCCGCCTGATGAACAGTACTGGGTCGGACGCCTGTGATGAATGTACCCCACTTTGAGCGTCCTCTGCACTTTCTTGTGCTATTTTATTTTAGTTATTTACCACGTCTGCGCCGCTGCGGTCGCCTAAATAAAGTCAGTCTCATTATGTGCGTTTGGATTTACGTCATTATCGACCAGAAAGTGCATATAGCAGCACTGTGGCTCAGCGCTCGCAGACACTATTTCCCAGGGTGCACACAAAACTGAACAGGGTGGCACCGAATCAACAGCAGATAAATCAACTCGTTTGCTGTCACCATGGTAACAATGCAATATAATTAGGTTTCCTCCCTTCAATACTTCCAGGTATATTAAACAAGTAAATAAAAAAATATGTATTAATGTGTTTCATTCTAAAACCGAGTAAGGATAGATCCGTCCGCCAGGCTGGGGAGCGAGAAAGTTTATGAATGATTTCATCTCAGCTTTTCCTCCTCCCTCACTCACCTGCCCACACGTTTTCCTTATAGTTAAGCTGTAGGCGAGTAATATTTGGTTTCATCGCAAACAAATGAGCTTGTCAAAATGTTTGGCACTTTCCAAGGCAACGTATTAGAGGAGAAGATAACCAAAAGCGGCTCAACGGGAACATGTCCTCAGCGAAAAGGGCTTTGGCAATTTGATCTTGCTCTCACCATCTAATCATATAATTAAATGCTAGACAGCGAATTACACCTAAGATTTGTTGCTACAAACACGAGCACCGAAAATGTTCGCGCGGGCCAAAACTGTGATCGCACCAGCGCGTGCATTAGCCAGGAGCGACTCACGAAAACATGTTTTGATTGTGCTAATTAAAGGTATTAACGCGGCATTTTTCACACAATCATCCGAAAGTCGAGCGGTAACATACTGTGTCTGCAAATACAGTTTGCGGGTGATGACGCTGGTTGTGCCACGAGACTGACGGAGGATTTCGTTTTCTCCCTTTGGGGACAAAAAGCAGGGACGCAGGAGAAGTGCATCAAGATTTTCTCACCACATGGTTTTGTGTGTGTGTGTGTGTGTGTGTGTGTGTGTGTGTGTGTGTGTGTGTGTGTGTGTGTGTGTGTGTGTGTACATGCACCAGTATCACACCAGAGCTGGACCACAGAGCCACATTACGAGAGGTGAAAGTGTAAAAGGGGAGCAAAGAATTGAAGTGGGGTTTGGCTGGAGGGTGTTAAGAAGTCAGAATGTGTGGGGAGAATAAAGAAAATGTACATCAATAAATATTTTAAACAAACAGTGTGTTCTTTGGCCTCAGAAACACTAGTTGACTCGTCTGTCCTGGCAGAATGAGCTCTCTCTCTCTCTCTTTTCCTGCCGCAGTCATTCACGGCTCTCATAACATGCTGCGATTCTTTGGCGAGCGGCTCCATCTGTATGTTTTCTCCATGTGTGGGCTGTAATCAGGTGCACCGTGGCCAAGACGTTGTGTGTGTGTGCTTGTGTTCCTGCGGCGCATGTTGGCAGTGGCTTCACCAGGTGTCGGTGGCAGAGGACGGCAGAGATCAAGCTGTCGTTCCTCTAGTCCTGTTTAGCATGAGATCCACTTACTCCTCCATTAAAACGTTATATACTTCTAATCAGAATTGCAGTATATTAGTAAAAGCAGGATGTGAACAGAGTGACTACTACATGTATGTATCACTGGGATGTGTCCAGAGCAGCTGTTGCATTACTGGACCCAAACCATTTATCATACTGGTATAAACGACTTTGCTACTCAACCAGTCACCACTCGACTGGTGACGGAGGCCGGTGAATGATCCACGGAGCAGCGCATTAATAGCCCTGTCATAGCCGCACACTGTACCGTCAAACCGTGTTGCTCTGTATCATCATTCATATGCAGCGAATGCGCTGATTTTACAGTGTGTGCATAAATATTTCACAGATGAACGACCCGGGCGTGCGCTTCGTTTGGAGCACGGCATAGCAACAACCGTAACCACGGAACACGCTCCAAAACCACTGGGCTTCAATTTCGCCCTGAGTTACTGTCAAAGAAGAATTGAATGCTAATTCCTTATTCTGCCTTTGGATTTTATAATTAAAACGGAAAAAGGCTCACTCTGTTACAACAATATATTCTCCAAATTCCAAATTTCTCTTCTTTCCAAATTGAGAAACATGAAATGTATGAATAACGTAAAATCAAGTTTACATGTTTGGAGATTTGAAACGAAATAATAAACCGAGTGCTGAGCTGGACACAATGAGGACCCTTTAAACGGTATTTATCCACTCAATCACATGCCCACAGTGGAGCACGCTCACTACAGCAGCAGAGCCCATTCAAAAGGCTTTAACTAGGTCACGCTGCTCAGCGCTCTGCGATCTATTAATATCATGAAAAAAAAATGCATGGCACTGGAGCGAGACCTCCGCTCCTCACACCCTACCTTGTCTCCCTTATGACTTCTCCATGCACATACATACATTTATAAATAAAATCAATTTCTGCTCTTGCTCAATCCCCGCAGGATGGCAGGGCTACAGAGCAGCAGCGCAGGCCTCCTTGTATCCTCCAGGGCGTAAAGAGGAGGAGAAGAAGGAGGAAAAGGAGGGACGCGTCAAACATTTCCCTCTCCTCCCCGACACAAGCAATCCAGGAAGTCGCTCTCTCGTCTCCTTCCTCGGCTTCTTTGAGAATATCTGCATGACTACGTGGGACTTTTGATGTTGCTGAGAGCATCAGCTGTGACATGGCCCAATGATTAGAACATATGTCATCATTAAAGGAGGGCTCGGGCAGGAAAGGGGACGGCGCCGAATGTTTGAATCAACAGGGAAGCTTTCATCCGAGACCGACGCTCCCTTTTATGACGCTGGAGCCTTTGAAATGCACATCCAGGCGGTTCTTCATTGAGCAAAGGGTGAGGGCGTGGAGCACCGCTACAGAGGAAATAGTGTGCACTCATCACTGAGGTTCTGGAGCTTATCGGAGTCTTGGAAGCGCTTCGTTCATGAGTCAGGAAGTGATTAGAAAATGAATGAATCTGCCATTTTGGCACCAAACATCTGAAGCCTTAAATATTGGAACTGTGGTATCGACAGTTCTTCCAACAATAACTGATAATCGTGAGCCAATAAGCATAAAAATGGAACAATGTCATACTTATTAAAGACATGTTTGTCAGTTTGATGGTGAAACTCCTTCGTTTCCGCCGTCCCATCGTTGACACTAACAGGCTCCGAGGAATGAGGCAAAAGCACGAATAGGAAATAAAGCCGCTGCGTTTAACAGAGTTCTCCCGCAGCCTCCTCCTCCTGCACGCTGCTTTATTCGTTGTTTACATTTCAAAGACTGTTTAATGATGGCGCGTTGGGGGGCATTTGTGAGCGCGCTGTAATTAATTAGCGGTTTGGGAACCTACTGTAAGCGCTTGGACACTAATGATAAAAAGAGGACATTCAGTATATTCACGAGAGCTTCAGCAAAACCAAATGAAACACGGAACTGCATTAAATTAACACGACGTGCTGCGCGTCGCTGGGCTGAGCGTGAACGCGGGCGCTTTAAAACCACGAGGAGTTAAACACACATTGCTTCGTCTCAACCTTCTCTCTTGATACAGGGGCTTCACCCGGAGCGTTCAACAGCTGGGATGTGTGAAACGACAACACTGCAGCAGGTACAGTATGCAAATTAACGACCGTAAACTGTGTTTACTACCGTCGCCATGGAGAACCAGGACCACCACCTCTCACGATGCTTGTGTTCGTTCTACGCCACTTCCTGGAGTTCTGCTGGAACCATCGATATCAACAACAACAAAAAACAAATCTAAATAAATTTGCTTCCAAAAGAAGCTCCAGCCAGCAGGTGACGCGTGGAAGGGCTGAGTTCTGTTCAAGCAGAGCTGCAGGTTTGTAGCGTGATACTAATTCAAGCAGATATTTCGTTTTTAGTTTAGTTTGATTAAAATATCTTCTTTAAAAATTGTAAAACTTCAAATTTAATGCCAAACTGGTGACCTCCTTGCAAAATCAGGAAACTTTTTTCCTCAGTGAATGTTTCTATGGAAACACTGATGTTGACAAATCAGCGAAGCGCGAGCCAGTTAGAACTTTGACTAATGACTCCACTTCGCACAGTTTTGCCTGGATTGTTCCGGTGACGTGTCGGTTTGCTGCTACCAGAGGATGCGGCGAGGGATGAACCCCAGCATGCATGGCTCACTCCGCTATAGTTACTGCAGCAGTGGAGGCTACAGGCAGTGAGACACGCTGCTAAGCAGATACGAGCTCAGGTCCAGAATCTATTATTAAAAACAATGTACAGCAGAATAGAAAACGGAGACAGCAGAGACCTTCCCTCATTACTACACCAACCCAAACGCACGTGAGTCTATGTTCAGCACCGTGTGGACATAACAGGGCGAAGGGTAATTGAAATTTCACGGGCACCTAAGAGTGAATGTCAGCAGAACTCCCGAAGTCCCCTTGAGTTCATTACACACCTTGATCTAGTTTTAGCACAGCGCAAGCACAACGAGCCAGTACTTAGAAGAGGAACGTAACTAGTAGGATCAGTCCAAAGCTAAACTCTATTAAAGATGACGAGAGGCCGTGCTGTAAAAAAAAAAAAAAAAAAAAAAAAACTCAAGCCATGAAAAGTTACACCTTAGAAAGAACAGATGGACTTGGAAAAGGTCAAACTCAACGCTGGAATTTTCCAAATCGCTGGAAGAAACACTGTCGGCACAGGTTTGTGCTTTCACATGCGCCTGTGTTTTTCTTGGTCTTTTCATGAGGCTGAAAAAAACGCTCACAGCTGACATTAGTGGCAGTAACACGGAACTATAAAAAGCAAACAGCGCTAGAACGCCGGCAGCTGCTTAATACTGGAGTCAGGCACAGACTAAAAGCATCATCTGTTTAGATGTCTTTAAATATACAAGTGTTTGGTTTTTATATTGCTTTTTGAATCTACTGACTGATTATTTGAAACTTTTAAACTATCAAACTTGTTAAACTTATCAACCTGAGGTGGTTTTGTTTCACTAGTGTCGGCCAACGCAGCATAAATGGCTGCTGCTGCGGTGGTTGACAACAAGTTCTAGAGACGGTACAACACGTATACGTGTTGATCCGCTCCGGCGGCCACCGGTTCACCCGGCCTCACCTGATAACGCCCACGCGCCGGAAACGCACACACCAGCGCCTATTGTGATTGCTGTCCTGCTCTCCGCCTAATTGCCAATTAAACAGTGCCTACAAAGCAATCAGGCGCTGGCTGGGACAGATGCGATGCAGAGAGGAGGCTTGTTTATAATTTCCCCAGCAATAACTCTTTACCTCAGCGCATGGTAATGAGGCAGACTGCACCTCGAGTCGTGCCGCTGCCTGTGGACGTCCTATAGATGTTGCTGATTACACTTAAGTATTTCTGAATGGTCAGAAAACACTTTAAAGTTTGCATTATGCCTGATTAGAGCTCAACCACTGGGGATAATGGGAGATGAAATCCACAGGCTCGAAATGCTTATCTTATTAAGTGATGCTAATGACTGTGGGGCTATAGAATACAGCCATACACTGCAGCCTTGTGTGTGTGTTGTTTTGGGGAGAGGCAGCATCGTTCATTTCACTTCTCGCTCGGCACAGACTTTTTACAGCTTACGTTTTTCTTTGAAGTTATTTTTAATTGTGTTGCCTGGATGAGTGTTAATTAAGGAATCAGTCATTAATCGCAGGCTCTGCATTAGCAGCACTGGAGCTTAGTCACAAATCTGCTATAGAGGAATGAAAACTTCCCACCAATGGGCCTTTAGTACATTCTTTCCTTGGGATGGAGAAGCGAAGGGGATAAACGCTGCTCTCAGTTGTGTTTCCTCAGTCTTTGTCCTCATTTGACTGAAAAAACAGCAAAGCATAAACTGATGGTTTGAAAAATTAAAACCTCCATAGAGCTTAAAGTCCACATGAAATTGAAATGAATATTCTCCTCTGAGAAGAGACACTCCCTCAAATTCCAAATGGAAAAATTGGCATTTTACATTTGTTTCTCTCATTTAAAGGATGTTTCTGATTTCGTATAAACCGGTCTTAGATGTACTGTATTTGCGGCTGATGTTTATTGTATTTTACAAAGTTCTGTTGAAATGTTAGACCTTGAATGCATCACTAAAGCTAAGTCTAAACAAACACATTGCAGACGTCACTTAGACATCAGGGTAGAAAAGATAAAGGCAAAGACTTGTTCGTTTAATGATTATAACGAACGCCAGGGACGCCATCATCATTCATCACTGCTATTCACTGCTATACTCACATGTTTAATGAAGAATCTATCAGACACTCAATATCCCTGCTGCTTATTTCCTGCTTTAAGTTTAATAGATTTAATAAAGGATATTGTGCCTTTAAAGATGACTCTGATTGGCTTATAAAATGCTACCTCAGTACAGTACATACTGTACATGTACAGCAGTATTTACAGTAGTTCTCCTTGTACTGTACACCAGACAGTGTATTTGAACTCTGACTTTTTAACACCATAAGGATGTTGCATCATCTATCGCGCTGCTGCACTGGGTGCACGCGTACCAGCCGGTTTCAAGAACGCAGAGCAAAGTTGAAGTTAACTTGCCGCCACAATCAGGCCAATCCCTTAGAGGGGCCACAAATCTCATTTCCTATTTCCCACCTCTGTGGCAAGATACCAATAGCAACATTAAACAGTGCCCTCTTGGGCTCAGCGACGCCGGTGGAGGAATGACGGTGGAAAAACAGCAAGACACAGGAGAAAGGGAACAGTTGGGTTATTAGAAACTGGCCACTGGAAACTTGTGTTTACTAATGAAATTAGCTGAGGCAGCTTTGCTTGTTACAATAGCATTTAGCTACAATGTATAAAACAACACGTAAAAGCACAAAAGTAATAGAGAAATGAAACATACAGTAAGACCTTTTAAAATGGCGAAAATGTTCTATTTAATCAAGCTTTGGCTGTGAAGATTAATGCAGGACTATTATGTCTGCCCATATAAGCCTAACTGTGGGGGATGTTCTGTAGGTCGAGCGTGATGAAACTAAACATTTTGCATTTATACGCTGATTAACACACACAAAAAACTGGGCAATCAGGACTAGGCAGCCACACGGCAACAATCAGCGCTGATGAAACATGTTGATTGTGGAGGTCATACACAAATCCAAGAAAAGGGAGGCTGAACGCATTAGCGGCCTCTCATCGGATGTAATTAGTGTCACTGGTCACATTAGTGTAGCCTTCAGTTTGAGCCCAGTGCCGGATTAGTACTTTTATCCTTTCTGTGAAAAGATCATTTTACTGGAAACAGGCAATTACAGTGCACTACTGTACATGCAGAGTTAATCACAGGACGGACTGTGGGGACGAGAATTTTAAACCAAAAGCATAAGAAAAACAAAAAACAACATAACTATGTTATGCTTACTTTTAAACCTTTGTAATGCGAAATAGATAGAATCAACAACAGAACTATTTTTTTTTACTACTGACATCATAGAATGTCTTATTTTGCAACTTCTGTTTTTATTTTTGCAAGAAAAACGCTGAAGCTGGTGTAACCGACAAGTTACTCAATGCCACCACTTAACTGCCTGTTACTAGTCAGTTGATTCCACGCTGTGGACTTCCCTGATAGGTTCAGTACAGTAGTTCCTGGGTCCAAAAGCTTTACATCAAAAGACCCAGTTCACGGACTCAACAACTAAATTTGACAATATGCCTCTATTAACTCCCATCAACTTTATTAAAGCAACTTAATGTAGACTATTTGCTGTTCTCCTGTTTATGCACCATGTCTTACTTGACTACTATATACAGTAGCTGACATAAAAAACAGCTACTGTCTATAACTGGCTGATACTTAATTACGTGGCAATTTCCCTGAATGACATTATCATTTGATCCAGAGGGGAAGCATATATTGTTACTGCCATTAGCAGCTTAATAGCACATAACTATATATGTAATAGTAATAAGAAGCATGGAGAAAAGGGCAGATGGAAAATCATTTAGTCATTTGTTATGTAAGAGTTTTCAAAGCATGTGAAAGTGTTTGTGAGGACTTAGAAATAGATCATGAGCGGTTTCAGCGCTTCAGACATGACAGAGTCACATAGTGGCGTCTTATCAGTTTACATGTACAGGAAAATGCGTGTATTCATCCTAATTAGCCATTAATCTCATTGATCTTAATTGGATTAGTGTGCTTATGCATGTCCGGGTCATACCGTCATTGAGAACAGGGAGATAATGACGGGTTTGTGAACAAAGTGCGGAGAGGTTTCAGGTAATCTCACCATCGTTTGTGCCCCAGCTAAAAGTCGCAGGGATCTGAGGAGCGGGGTCAAGTCTGGTGCACCGCCGTCCGCCAGAACGTGTGTGAAGGGCATGCAGAAAAAAACCAAAACGTTCTGTCCTCAGCTCCCGGTTTTCATACCCTAAAGGAACTTGTTTATGGCTCAGTAGAGACAAACTTCTTTTAAAGGGATTAAGCTTCCAACACACTGAGTAACACACATTCTTTCCTCCTATTTCCCCATTATCCATCTCTGATATTAAGTCTGAAAATCATATTAGAGGAGAAAATCATTAATATTTTTCCCTTTTTTCTGCAGTGCCTTTTACTAGATTTACTTTTATCTAAAGGGCAATTTAATCGGAAGAGGGAAGCTACTTTTATCCCCCCGGCCCCCTCCTCTCTTTGTGCCTCTCTCCCTTTTTCTCTGCGTGCTTTGTTATTACACGATGATGCTTTGTTCTGTCGGTACTTTGCACAAGGAGGAAAAAAACGAAAAGTTCTAGGAAGTGAGTTTCTGAGTGAGGCGCCTGACGGACTCCCCCCGATGTGACATTAAATTAATAAAACAAATGTGGTTGGCTGAGATAGAGCACTTTAAAGCAGGTAAGAGGACAGAAGCGAAATCCTCTTCCTTTACCTCAATTGCTTCGCCAGTGTCCTTCCCCCCCTTTTCTCTTTGGAGTATGTGTGTGTGTGTGTGTGTGTGTGTGTGTGTGTGTGTGTGTGTGTGTGTGTGTGTGTGTGTGTGTGTGTGTGTGTGTGTCTGACAAAGTGAGTGTCTCACCTTCACATCGTTTAAATCCTCCAAATCCTGGGCTGTTGGACGGCGGCCTGTCTGGCAGTCCTATGGTATGGAGATGAATCCACCCAGCAGCAGCTGCCTGCTATAGTGTGTGGAAGGATTCCAACACACACAAACACACAAACACATTAAAGTTTGTTGGCACAAACAGCCATTAGTCCACACATTATTTCCTCAAAATGTTTCTTCATTTCAAGGCTCGTTTTTCACCATAACTGCACACATGTCCACTTACTGACACACAAACACGTACACACACACACATACACACACACACACACACGTGACCTTTCTTTCTGCCGCCTGGTGATCAGCGCGCTGAGATCTTCAGCCTCGTCCGTCCCCGGGGCACAGACACTGCAGCAATCAAACGTCTGTCTCCCTCACGTCCGTGTGCTGCCAACGCACACATAATCACACAATCTGACACAACACGCGTGACTCACTCACTCAGTTACCTCCTCGCACATGCTACCTCCACCCATAAAGCCGAGCGTAATAACAACGGCTGCTGCGGTTTGCTGCAATTAAATGTTCTTTATAAAAAGCTTTCACATCCAGTGAGCTGGGTGCATTTTTGTGGACGTGCATGAAAGCTACAGTAATGGTGGAATAAACAGGGGCAATTATTCAAAGGTCAGACTCAATAGTCAAAGGAATGAACATCCACGGGCAAAGTGAGTTTCTCGTGGCACAGCTCAGTGTATAAACACATAGCATTACTCTGTCTTCATTGTGTGTCTACCTGTGCTCCATCACTCATGCACATTTGCATACGGAGCAGTTTGGAGGCATCGACTGTGTTGTGTGCGTGTGTGTGTGTGTGTGTGTGTGTGTGTGTGTGTGTGTGTGTGTGTGTGTGTGTGTGTGTGTGTGTGTGTGTGTGTGTGTGTGTGTGTGGAGCTGCTTTCATTTACGTGCAACAAAGGCTGACTGAAGAGCTCCATGTTTCTCCACTTGGTATTGATCTGTTAATTGCGCCGCTTAGGTGTAAACATGAATCAATGCTATGGTGTTGCAACAAACGAGGCGCGCAGGCTCTAAATTAATTACCCAAAAATAACAAGCGGGGGCCCCCGGTGGAACAAACAAAAGGGAGAAGTGGTCCGGAGTTGGGGACGTGTGATTCAGCCGGGATGCGTGAGCAACGGGAGAGTTCTGTTCGAGTACCCGGTGGAGAACTCTTTCATGTGGGGATCTGAAACTACCTGCTAAAAAGTGCACGTTGACTGGGGAGAGAATGTAGTTAATGCGAGGCCGGCCTCACAGGGGACGGAATTAATATTAGAAATTATGATGCTGGAGAAGACATTTTCTTCCTGCGTTCCGGCCACTGATATTTAATAATCAGTATGCCGGCTGCATACAAATGAGGCGTAAGGCAGAAAAATGGATGTCTGGGTCGGAACGCGTGGTCACACGGGCAGGGAAAGAAGAAGAAAAGGTCGGCGTCTCTGAAACAGCGCTCTCGTTGGGCGACGCGGCTACGGCGAGCTGTGATCATTTTGCCCAAGCGGAGAGAAACAGAACAGTCGCAGATCCTTGCTTTCAGCCCATCAAACAGCGTCACAGCGCTGAACGAAGGGTCTGTCGGCGCGGAGCTGCGTCAAATCTTTTTCATTCTCCTGACACGAGCTTTAAAAAGCTCTAAAGACGCTTTGTGTTCCTCCTTCCAATCCAATCTTTCACTCGTCGCATATTTCATTTTATCTCCGTTCGATGTGTTTTCTTTGATCGGCTTTTAAGTTCGGATCTGTTTATTGACTGCTGATGCCATCTTTGTCTTTACTCCCAGTTAGTGCAATGAATGTTGAATAACCTTGTGCTCTTGATGCTTGACGACACTAGTTACTTTTCAAAGATCATGCAGTGCCTTTAAAGTGCTAAAAGTTGTGAATAACTGATACCGACTGATTCAAAGTACACACAAATACCACAGTCTAGGATCACAATAGGCTTCCAATTGCTGACAAGCCGCCGACTCCAAGGCTGCACAACGCTGACCCTGTGCCTCGTCCCCTAAGGATGCTACTGGAGAATAAAGGCAACCTTGATGGCAGTAATTACAGGCTACACATCACTACCCACCAATTACAGAGCAATATTTTGATTAGTTTGTCACTGCAAACAGGAGCCGCGCGGCTCCGTGTGAGCCGTAACAAGAGCAGACGCAAAAATGTTAACACCTTCACTTCCAGCAAAGAATGTAAGTAAGTATAAATAAAACCCAAACTGTCTGTACTCAGCAAAGTACACAGTGAGGCCAGCAGCAGAAGTAAAAGAGGAGCAAAGATGGACGATTAAGCCAATTAGATGCTAATTAAATATTTGCCAAGGAATCCAAGGAACATTTCTTTTAACCTTGTAGTTCAGGAGACATTAGCCAACAAATAGCAGAACACACATGCTTATGACTCGCCAAGATGGTGACTAAATTACTAAATTAGTTTTTGGCCTCAATGAAAGATATTAGTTAAAAAATGGATAACTTATAATTTTGTGCATTTAGCTTAATAGTTTACCTTTGGAAGCATGTTTGGGAACACAGCAATGTCACTAATTATAATAAATGAATGGTAACATGCTCATCAGGCAGAAACAATGTAGAGCATCTTTCTGGCACAGTGAACCCTTTAAAGAGCCAGTTAAAAAAAAAAAAAATGTTGGAATGTAGACGTTCAAAATTCCTGTCAGGGACAGTACGTGTAGGGCTGCAGGGAAGTGCTGTGAGTGGGGTTGTGACAGGAAGACAGAGGGTAAGGATCTCTTTAGTGAGGGGAATTGGTTTGACCAGTTTACAACCTCTCTCACGCACACGCGCGCCTTCCTGGGAGGACGCGAGGGGCCGAGGCTCAACCCCGCGAGCAAAAAGCGTAAATGCTGGATGTTGGGCCAGGAGAGCAGATGAAAACAACATCCCTCTAAATGAGTTGGGTTTCTTTCTGTCAGCTCTTCTATCAATCCAACTCCCCCCCATTGTATCCTCACTCAATCCTTTACTTTGTCATTTTCCTCCCCCGTCCCACGCTCCCTGCACGCCGTTCCTGGCATGGCGGCCTCTCGCCCAGATGGCGGCTGATCCGGGAGACGTCTCACTCTGCTCCCCCGCATATGGAGCCTCTTTGCTGGGCGCGGAGGCTCTTGACCCAATCCACATCACTCTGGCTGGGAACAAGCCAAAGCCCAGATCAGGTCCCTGCGGAGGATGCCCCCCCCCACCTGTCGTCCAGGTTCCCCACCAGAGAGCTGGACCACGATGACTCCTTCAGTTCCCATCTGTTCCACAGTGGGTGCAGCCCGTGCGTGCTATCACGTCCATGTAACGCAGCCTGGCACAGCGTGAGGCGTCAATTAGCGATGCTTCCATTCTGCCCGTCATTCCTGAAGCCATCAGATGACAGTTATGTCATTGCATTAGAATTTATATTACAGGTTCAATTTTATGATTACACAGATGCATATTACACAGATAATCCCTTGGGTGTGAGGAAATTATTCTGGGATACACGACGCACAAGGCATCACGTTCTTCATATATATGTAGATGATATGACGTATGGATGCTCGGGTTGTACACTAGCAATCAGATCCCCTCTGCGCTTATTAAAATGCAGCTATACAGGCTGAGTGAAATCAATAACTAACTTGCTCGGCGCATAGGAATGAGAGAAAGAGTTAAGGAATGGCGGAAAACTAACGAGCAAAAGGCTGCTGCAGGAGCAAACCTGAGGCATTAGACGGTAAAGAAGCCGAAGAGGCGTATTCAAAAAGTGTTACTGGGATGAGAAATTTGCTGATTGTTTATTATGGGTGCGCTACTGTGAAGACCCGTTATTAACTAGCGCGTACTTGATCAAGCGCCGATCGGAAGTTTACGCGCACATGAGTTTCTGCACGTGGAGGGGGAACCAGCGGAAAGAGGGGTCCGCGCGGATGAAGGTACGGCTCCCACACTCCCCAGCACACGAGCGGGCGGGCGAGGCTGTGGAGTGTAAGCAGGTGTCCTATGGGAGAGAGTGTACCATTAGCAGATCATTTCCCTCTCCGCTCCAGCAGGCCCTCCTCTATCATACCTCCGCTGTCAGCACAGCCTCCGAGGATTACTGAGGGAGAGAGAGAGAGCAAGGGAGAGCGAGAGACTGAGCAGACGGGTGGGAAAGTAGAGTAGAGTGTGAAATTGAAACTTGCATAGCCCCTATGTGCCCTCAAAACTGTGATTATTACCCGGTAGGCACTTTTTTCCCCAGATCCAATCCGTATCCATAATTCCTCCTGGGAAAATAGACCCAGAACATTATGTACATTGTGGAACAAAAAGTCCATATTTACTCTGTGGGCTCAGGACCACTCTGCCAGAGGCTACAATGAAGTAAAAATGATAAGCCACAGCGAGTGACAGAACTGTAATGAACTTCAAACGCTCGTCTCCGCTGCGCCCGCGCCGGTGTTTGGCGGCGGCTTGTTGTGCTGGAGGAGCGGGTCGGTCGGTGACACCTCCCCTGATTCCTGGGCCGCCGTCTCTCTTGAGTGCTGTTCTGGCTGGGGGCGGAGTGGTGGCCTGGATGGCAACAAGCCCACTGTCATCAGAGATAAGGACACCTCTCCACAGCCCGAGCCCAGGGAGGGAGAGAGGGGAGGGCACAGGAGGTCAGACAGGAATAGGCGGGCGGGCGACGGGGTGAGAGGGGGAGAGGGGGGTAATGATGTAGGAGGACTCATATCCCATTCAGCCCTCAGCCCGCTGGACATCGCTGACATGTACTGTACATGGGGATTCTGGCTGCAGAACTATGGTCGACTATAAATAACAGTGTTTGTCGCAATTACACAATAAAGGCAGAAAACAACATGGAACCGTACGGAGTCTCTGTACAGCAAACGGGAATGTCCCTGCTGACCAATAGGTTTGACTTGAAAGCCTGGAGCATCGTTCTGCTGAATGTACTGGAAGGTGGAAACACGCATGATCTACGAATATACCACACAGATTTGATAAAAGTCTGAGGTTTAAGAAAATCAAAAATAAAAAGAAGACAGATCTGCTGCACGCGAACAAAGACGTAGACGTCCTCCTGTTTATCTGACCTTGATCAGTATTCTCTAAGAAGTAGAGGGAGCAAAGACTTGAGATTAATAGCCTGTATCATAAATAAGTGGTTCCAAAAACCCCTCTAATGTATCACATCCACGGCACTCGCCCTGTGACAAAGGCCTCTCTGTCAGAACATCAATGATATGATGAATTAATGATTTGTGCCTTGTCAAACAACAACGTCTCTGTCGCAGCCAGCTATTGATGACGCATCCTGCAATGAAAGTAAATGATTAGAGGTGGAAACCGCTCTTGTGCGGAGCCACTGATAAATATCACATAAACTCTAAAGCCGCACATCTTTATCTGCAGTGTTTGAAACGTGCGCCCGTGAAGATTTTATAATATTCCTTCTGGAACAAAGGATCATTAAGAGCGGAGTGAGGCACTGGTTCATAATCCGTCCACGCCGAGTTCTGGTTGGTGTAATGTGACGAGCGTCTGGAACCGGGTCAGCCAATCACACGCTGGTTTGGGCAGTCCCTCCTTGGAATGGGTGCTATTCTGGGTCTTCTTGTTTGGGGAACTTCTCCTCCCAGCTCTGACTGGCGCCTAAGGCCAAGCTTGGAGCCTGCTGTAACTCTGGTAGACTATTTCCGCCTGAGTGAAATAGACTGAGGGAATTGCAGCAGAGGCTTGAGCTCACGTTCACCTTTCAATTTATGGAATAAATCAAAGCATTTGAGGAAAAAAAATGTCCAGGTCAGCGACAATAAAATGTACATTATTAAAAGGAGAAGGGATGCAAACAGAGTTTAGTGGTTTTCCAATCTCCACAGCCTGATGTCCTGGTTCATCTCCTGTGTCCAGGAGCTGGATGCCATGTAGGGTCAAGCACTGCCAAGGCTGACCTGACAGACAGAGTGGCTGTCCACTGAGGAGGCCGCAGGAATAAAAGCTTCGACCCGGACCAGTGAAGCGTCCGACACACTAGCCCGAGCTCTTTGGGGCTCCGAGGCAGCGGCTGCCTTTCTGTCACTCACGGCTTGAACACACACGCGAATGCACAACCACAGAGCCAGGAAAAAAAGAAAAAGGATGTGGTTTCTTATAGTGATGTAACTGTTTTTAATAAAGCTATAATATGTGCCCCCCAGCTCAGCCGGTTAATGAGCCCCCCCCCCCAGGAGAGAGGCCCCGAGATAAAAGCTTGAGGTCTGCTCCTTTAATCTTCATGTCTGACATTATTTCGCCATCCCACCACTTATTCCAACTTTTCGTTTGTTCTATTCTGTAAGGTTTCCCCCGATCACTTAACTTCATCTCTGCTTTACTTTTTTTTCCCATTTTCCATCTCTTGCTTCCCTTATCTGTGGTTCTACTCATGACCCATCCCAGAGTTCTGAGAGTTGATAGAAGGACCCTAGGCCATCTCCTGCTCAGCAAGACTTCCATTTTCTTCTACCTTATATATCAATCATATAACCCCCTGCTCTAAAATTCACAATTTTGCCTTCTCTGGCCCAGAATTGTACAGGATCTTTATCTCCCTTGGTGGGAGCTCATCTAATCAGCTGATCTCCTAGTGTGCTTTGTTTTGAACTATGCTAGGTGATGGATGGTCACCATCGGTTGGGGAATAAAGGTCCACAGACATCCTTTAGGGACCGCAGGGCTCCATTTCCATTACGCTACTTTAGGACACGCGCTTGTCAGATCGTTTCCGACTGGGTGCCATACAATATAGCGTTAGTGTTTTAGGGAGGTCACGTAAGTAAAATTGCATACTGCTCAGTGGGTCCATCTAAAAACACTGTTCCTAAGCAACCAACAACACAAGCCATGTTCACCATGTGCGCTGTCATCGTTAGCAACCTCATACCGGCTAATTAGCCTTCAACAGGAAGTACATCCAAAGCTCAAATGAAAATTTATAGTTTTGAGTGAATTAATTAAATTTTGGGCTAATGATGGTATTAGAATAAATACCTGGTAATGACCAAAGTTATTTCAAGTCCTCCAGAGGAAGGCATGACTGTCTGCACCAGAGTTTATTAGTATTCCATCCAATAGTTGTCAAAAATCACCAAAGTCATTAGGATGTGCATTACATTATAAGAAGCTTCTTATTTGAATCCATTGCATAAAAGCTCCAGCATCCACTATGATTTATATTATGACGGTGGCTTAAAATTTTTAAAAACCACAAGCAAATGACAAAGCTCCTGTACAACTATATCCCTGCTGTACAAGTGAAAGTAACAGAAATAATAATCATTCTGCTGCAGCTGCAGTCTAGGAACAGCGCACCTACTGTACTTTCTGAGTTGGGGAATAAAGCTCCACCTTCTGGGGACGCACTGGAAAATTGTTATTGATTATCAGAATGGGTGTGGCTACTTTTTCAGCCCCTTCCAGGCAACAGACGCAGGTCGGAGCGGCTGACGGCCAGCTGAGAATCAGCTGATAACTGGCTGCTAGCCAGATGACGGCAGCCGCCCCATCTGTGAAAACGTTTCACATAAACCATCCCTGACGGAAGCCAGGATCCAGCGTTCATCAATCAACCCACCCATCATCGTCCTCAGACCCAAGGACAAGCCCAGCCTGCTGTGCCTTTCCTAAATTCAACAAAGTTGTCTGTTTGACAGGATTTATAGACAACATGCTTTGTTCAATGTGTGATCTCAGTATTCTTTATACTGTGGAACCTAGTGCACACAGACCGTTACACACAAACTCCTCATGAACACATTTTATTCCTCTATGTTTACAACTGAATACACATTGCTATGAACATGTTTGAACCAAGCACTGTATTCTGACACTTATACCTTATTTGTATAATGGCAGAGTTCACATTAAGTGCAGGGACCAGCCTTGCTTTGCAGAACGGTGGCCCTGTACTGTATGTATTTCAGCACTATCATATTACAAAATGTACCACCAACCTTCACGGCGAGTTCTCTTTGTGAGCGTCACAGCACATCTTACTCCAATCTGGTCTTTGTTTCAATTAAATTTAAAAAAGTGACGTATTATCGAGCCCGTGTGAGATGAAGAATAGCTGACGGACACTGTGGCTAACAAGCAAGGGCACCGCTAATCAAGGCTTTGCTCGCTCCTCTGTTGCAGTTTAAGGTCACCTGTGATTGAGTCAAATTAGAGGAAGCATCAGACCGTTCATTGTCTTTAAACGGCGTCGGGACATGCGAGCATCAAACACTGTTGTGTGTGAATATGACTGGCGATGTTTGCAGCAGCGTGTGGGTTAGACCACACCATCACCACCGACCCAGTGCCTCAGTGTTACATATTCAGAGACGTACATTCCCCAAGAGGCCAGCTGCACCCAAGAGTGTGAGGACAGCTGTGCACGAGTGTCGAGTGAGAACGCCCCCAAAACGTGCGGGAGCCTTTGAATCAGCGTCATGTTCTTCAAATCAGAGTGTTTCATGAATGTGAACTACGACTTTACATCGTGTCCAAAGCTGGTTTTTCATTAAGTTAGTTCACAGCGGTCCGATCAAGTTTATTAATTAAAATGGAACATTTCAAAGCGAAGCAACTCTAAAGCAAATCTGTATGTTATTCCCACAATCCTAGAGACTTTCTGCTATTGCAATTAGATTCTACATTTTCATGCATGAAGAGTTCATACAAGTGTTTTTCTTTAGACACTAGAATCATAATTCACCTCAGTAACATGTGTGGCAGTGGTACATTTTCTAAGCAGACCCACACATCATTACCCGACTCTTCCTAGGAGATTCTTTGACCAGGTAGAGTATCTACGAGATCGTTCACCTACACTTGAGGCTAAGACTCGTAGTCCACAGCTTTTTGGCAGAGCATCAAGGCCTCAAACTTCAATTTGTTGACTCTCAACTCTAAATGTGTCAATAAAAGACAGAGCTCACAGCTTGATGTGAAGCCATCCCAGAATAGAACAGTTGTTCTCAGCTCATTGGTGGCTTGAACTGCAGCAACAAAGCTATTGGACACACAACTCAACATTACGCTGTGGCAGTGGGTGTTGTACTTTTAGTCTTGTTACTTTGAGCTGTTGGGCTTAGCAGACAACTTTCACTCTGCCCATGAGCCTCTTCTGCCGTTGCTATGGAGCTGTTGTCCGTCAGGTGCAAATCTACAGGGTAGGGGATTTAGAGAAGCTTTGTTATGGCAGCGGTGAGCACAACGCACACATACAGTACTGCTGTTCTACCCTCAAGCCCTTATACTTTCTATAAAAATATATTTTGTCAAGTAGTCAAAGAAGATCAAAGGACATTGTAATAGAAATATCAAAGACAAAACATTGTTTTTCCTTGTGTCTCCACCTGCTCTGCTGCAGGACTATGAGGCTGGTGGAGTGAGAATGATGCCCTCACAAAGTGATTTCACCCTATTCTTTTTAACCCTACTCCTCAGTAGGACAGCACACATGAAGGATATATACAGTAGGAGGTCTGCCTCCCTCAGTGAACAGAAAACTGTTGAGGAGCAGTCTGACTCAAAGTCTCTGGACGCAAACGATTTTCAATAAAGGGTTGAGTCAATTAAGGTGGACATAAGTCAATACTGAAGTTTACTTCACTGTAGTACCTCAGACGATAGAAACTGTACAAATCAGTCTGGACCTGCAGCAGCTGGCACATGAGTAATGCACTACTGTAATTCCCCCAAAGCCTGTCTACAGACAAGAATAGAAGAATCAGTGCTTAGTTTAGATAGTGACACTGGTGTGACTAACCTCAGTATGATCTACATAGAACTAAAATGAGAACATACTAGACTGAGGAGCTTGCAACAGAAGTGGAGACCTGCAATCAGGAACTCATTAATTAGACAATGGAGAGGTACATATGAAAAATCCTAATTCTCCTCTAGACTATTAAAACTTTAATAGCATTCAGTCTCAGTGCTGAGTATTTGGGAGCGCTGAGCATGCCAGGGATGTTGGAGCCCACTCATCATGCCAGGTAATATCACTGGCACAACTTTTTTTGATGTAGCAGATTGAAATCTAAATGAAGCCCTGACCTTCAATTTGCTCCGTCTTCATCAGTTCCTGTTTGTCTAAGTGGCTTGATTTCCTCAAGGTTCTTAGCTTCTTTTTTTTTTGCTTCTGCTTTTTTTTTTGCTTCATTTCTCCTCCCGTTCATTTAATCAAAGCCACTGTCTCTTTGTTGCTCATCTCCCACTACATGCTACAGTACATCACGGCCTCTGATAAGATGTGTCCACACTCTCCACCATGTTTGATTGTTGGGTTTGGATTTTAATTAAAACACCCAACGCGGTGCCTACACAGATTATCTCCTTTGTATTTATGTTTTATACCTTTATTGTTTGCTTAAAAGGAAAACAGCCTCATGAATATTTATAAGGGTTACATAACAAAAATAGAGATGTAACACAGGTTGGGATATGATATATGTATATATGGATACATACAGTAGCATGAATCTATTTTAGCTGAACAAACATAAACACAGTGGGAAGCAGAAACCTCCCTCGGACTAATCTCTCATGTTTTAGTTAGAGTGTAGATTCATAAGCAGAGCATAATATGGATTTTACCAAACATGTTCTCCCTCCTTTAAAATCTGGTGATTTAACCTGAACCCGTTTCACGTTAAATCACATTCCAGCACCTATTATGTTTTAATTAGTTTTAATTAGAGGTGTTACAGCACATTTGTCATTGGCATTATAATAAATTCAGGCTCTCAATCTATCAACACTTTGTGTGGCAGATCAGTTAAATTACACTCAACAAACAGACTGTTTCGGTTCCCACTGTTCACTACAAGCAAGCCTGTGGCTGTGGGTGAAAGTAAACAACACAGAGGCAATGGAAGGAACAAAGACAAGAGGAGTAATGTAAGGGAACAGCTCATTATTACAGCTAATGCTCTTGAGTAACTTATCACTAAGTAACAGCGCAGGTGCAGGCGAGCCATTATAAACAGTAGCAAAGTGTGCTGCGATAATAAACGCGTCCCCATAGGCCGCCTTTACTTCCCGGGGCCTCTGGAAACACCTGCAAAGGCAATTACAGACAAGGAGCAACAACGCAGAAGATTCGAGAGCGTTCGCAGCACAATTTCTAATTAAACTGCAGGGCAGAGGGATTGGGAAGTAATCCCTGCTACAATGTGTTGTTGGATAAGTCAAACAAGAACAAATCAACTGTAGGATTGCTCTGAAGAGGAGCGAACCGAGTCCCACTTGAGGGAATGATCCAAAACAAACATTCTAAGGGAACCTATGGAGCTTCCTGCTTACGTGCCATACGCCTAATGTGACACCAGTGGTTTCAGACTTCCATCCTCATAAAGTCCATGTAATAACAGCTATACGAAGCCCTAATGTGTAGACGTTTGAGTTCAGTTGCACCACAGATGCTCGACTCCAATCTAACAAAATGGCAGATTTTTCCTGTAGAATCAACTTGTTGTAGTAGTTAGGAAAAGAGCTTTCCTGCATATTGTAATGGGACCTTTCATCTCCCGCATCTCAGTACAGATTTATACACTAAATCTAAAACCACGCAGCCTCCGCTGCCTACAAAGCACATTGTTAGATTGAAACATTTAGGAGCCCAACAGATTATAGGTCATCTGTGTACTGTATCTGAGACACAGTTTTGAGCAACTGACCATGAAGAGCTCATTAAATCTGTAATATATAAATGTAGCAGAACTGCACTAACTTAAAATACATAATTTAATCATTAATTAAATAGCTTACGTTTTAATATAAATAACCTAATATCTCAGAATAAAAAAAGGTGATGAAACTAATTAACAACTTTTACTGGTTAAAATGAGCAAACTTGGCCGGTGACCCTGGGTGTAGTAAAGCCACTCATTTATCTTCTTTTGGGTTTTGCTGCATCTAAAACACTCTGAAGCAGAACTTGTATGGAGGGTGAAATGGTCATGGTTGTACCAATTATTTAATTAGGGAGTGCAGTAAATAAATCATGCACCAGACTACGGCAAGGTTGAATCATGTACTGTACTCCTAAGGCATTACTGTACATGAACCACAGCTTTATTCTGTATTATTTATAGTGTTCACCTTACCAGTTGGAAAACAGTTAGACCTTTAGAAATGATTTAGAAGGCAGTGATTTTCAGAATGTGATGATCTACACTACAGTATGTACAGTACTGTCCCTAAACTCATTAGGAGATATCCAACATTCTTATCCTAAGAAGGTTGTGGTTGTAGGTAAGACACTGGACCGAGGCATCGAGCGTGAGTCGTACACAGATTTAGCAGAAATATTACGGTATTATTAGCATTTTTTCGCAGCCTGTTACAAATTGGCCCACGGACTGATGGACATAAACAAAATAATTGAGTCAAAGACATCTAGCCCACCACTGGATACACAGCATTGTACTGCTGTACTTCCATGGGTGCACAACAGGTCGTTTTCAGGCCCACTCTACGTCCCCTCTGGGTCCAGGCCTATTTGCATGTTCACATTTTACCCTGAGCGCGCGTAGAACAGCAGGCGCTGAACGGCCCTAATGGCCTTAACAAGCACGACGGCGGGTGGTCGCCGTCCGTCCCTCCGTCCGTCCGAGGTGAGAGGTGCACAGAAGCCATTAGAGGCACGCCGAGACAGAGAGGTGGTGCTGAGGGAGAGCCTGAGCGATGAAGAGTGGAGAATAAAAGGGGACAGAAAGGCTAAAAGGGAAACTCCTGTAATGAGCTGCCCAGTCAAGAACCGGAGGGTCATTTTAAAGCTCTCTGCCTCTGGACACTCAAGGTGAAATGTCTTTCTACTTACATCAACGCTAAAAGCATACCCTCTCCTTTTCCTATATATTTTTCTTCCTTTCAACTCCTTCTCCTCAGTCCCCTCCAAGGTTTACATAATAGCTATAAAGCCACTCCATCTCGCGTTCCCCCTCATTCTAGACTGAGAGAGAGGCAGATTAACAGATCTGTAATGCAGCACTTCAGCCATTCTGTTGCATTTATCAGCGCCAGAGCCTCTCCAGATCTATTTGTCATCATAGCTGTTAGTACGAGTGGAGTTAGTCAGGCTGTACTTTACCACGATGGGGTGTAATGATCCCAGCTTCCAGCTCTGCACAACATTCCCAGCCCGGATCCACAACACTCCTTCAGCCGGGGGGGAAGTGAAGCTGGTGCTGCAGTCGGGTTTCTCTTTACATTCATGCACCTCCATAATGAGCGATAAGTGCTTTAGATTTGTGATGATGAAAATTCATTCTATGTATTGTAGCTACTGGGAATCGCTTCATCATTAGTCTCCTCAGTTCTTAATACAGCAGCTGAATAAGAACGACGACAAAGGAAGAGGTTGTGCTCATGTGGGTGAGACAGACGTGGTGGGATAAAACATGGCCAAGCCGGTGTCACGTGATGATGAGAGCCAGAACTGAACACAATTCTGGTAAAAACCCAACATCCATTGTCTTTATATTAACTTCTCACTCACGTATCGTTGCAGACTGATCGGTGACGCCTCCGTTCGTGCGACTTCAGCCTAATTGAATTTTAACGGTCAGGCAGTTGTGTGACAGTGGTGACAGAGTTATGGGGTAAACATGCACTCCATAAAGTTGCCCAGTGAAACCGCGCGTCCCATCTGTCTCCCTGCAGAAAAAAAACAAAAGCCCAATCGTAACGGAGGAGACGCTATCGTCACAGCGACGAATAAAAACATACAGCAGAGAGGAAAGTGAATGGAGGAGTCACAGTAGTCAGTCAGCAAAGGAACTCTAATGAAAAGCACTTTCAATAATTACTGTGAATCTGTTTTACATGTTTACTGCACAAGAATCAGGCTGAACATTCGTGCTGTTCTGAATGTTGGCCATTGTTGGAAAAAACAGAGCATTTTGTCTCTGATTGCTGCTTTATCTGTTTTCCCTTTATGGGCACTCACATTATATTAACTTGTCCCAAATCAGATCTCTGCCTTTTAAGCTGCTGTTTAGTTCACAGTCCCTAATGAACTCCTGTCCTGATGGAGCCATTGAACCTGGTAGATTAGATAGGAATTGTCACACTTTATCTTTCAGCTTGATTATTTCCCGTGTGTGTGTGTGTTTGTGCCTGTGTGTCCGTGTGTGTGTGCGCGCACAGTACAAATGGCACAAACTCATTATAATAATAAAATCTAGAGAGAAATGGAACGAAAGGACAAGAAAGCAGAAGAAACAATCCCTGTGTTGTTCACTTCGAACACTGAGGCCGTGGGGCTCCAGCTGTTTGAATGCAGCTTAGTGCCTTTCGCCACAGTCTTGTTGATGGAAAACCACTAATGGTGTGTCTATCATCAAGTGATGGTGGTGGCTGCTCGCAGCGAGACACAGCGTGAGCACTTCAAATGTATTACTGACCCGTTGCCTCAGAGCCGCTGCTGTTTTTTAGTCGCGCTTTGGAACTTTGCCGCGTTTGATTTCAGGTGAAACGGCTCAGCGACGACACGATTCCCATGAAGTTATGTAAAGGCCATTTGATATTAAAGTGGACTCGTTACAGGTTTTCAATGAGGAGCGTTTCACTGCGCTGACCCTCCTGTTGTCCTCTCTGCTGAGCCGATTGAGCAATTCAAAAGCAACCGCATAAACAGGCAGAGGATTTGAGAATGTAGGACCTTCAACAAGTGCATTTACTGTACACTTTAACAGTATAATACAAGATAACACGCTTCTATTTACAGCACATTTGTGAAGAGATCTGGTCTAGCAATGAATAGTGAATAGAATATAGCCTGATGACAGTAAACAGCTTAAGCAAGCCCACGCTTCCTCCCATCACGCTATGATCGATCCTGGGTCTTCATTAGCATAAATGTTAAATTTTAAATTTAAACGTGAAAATCGGGTCCTGGTGTTTATCACCATGGTAACGCCAGTAAATGATCAGCAATCTGGTTCCCAAAACAGCTTCTGAGAAACAAAGGTGCTATAGAGTGCTAAGGGTGCCCCCGCCCCACTTCTACTTGAAGCTCCAGTTCTCCCACCAGCTCCACTAGTATTATCCTGTAATCACTGCAAAGCTGCACTTATCAGCAGTTTAACCTTCACGGTAATTTCGATCGATCGCTTCCTGTTAAATGCATCGTCCCGACGTGAAATGGGTTCATAAATAATACTTTTAAAAAGTCACTAATGTGTGGTCTCTAACAACCGCTTTTATATTTCTACCAAGTACGGCTTTGGTTTTTGAATAGCAGACGAAAAACAGACGTAAATGAATGAATCGCTATTTAATGAAATTCTCAGAAAACGTCGTTCGTGAAGTCAGTCTGTCCTTGAATCTGTACATTAAATCAACTTCATGTAACAAGGCTGGAACATTGGTGCACAGTTTTACTGCAGCGTTTTACTTTGAACAACTGAGTTTAGTTCATCCATGTGAGTAAAGACTTTCAAGTAGCTGTAGTTTACCTGGGTTAAAAGTCCTGTAACTAAATTCAGGATAGGATTTACACATTATACATTGGATGATACACATCCAAATCCAAGAAGGCTCCATATTCAACCTACACACACACACACACACACACACACACACAGGTGTGTGTGGGGTTTTATGGCTGTCTACAGGTGTCTTCACCCGTCCACAAAGAAACATCAGGACCCATGTGCCAAGATGCAGCATCGTACAGGCACGGGGGGGGGGGGGGTGAAACATCACACGGGGGACGAGGGGGAAGAAAAGCTTCTCACTCAGTTGTTTGCCGTCGGGTCGGTCGGCATCCACGTCATAGCTCGTCCGGCGGCGGCTCCCAGCGCCATCCTCAAATCGCTCCTGACGCGCTGCAGCTCCGCGTCCCGCCAGGCACCGAGCACACACGCACGCTGTGGGGGGGGGGGTATGTGCAATCTTTTTGGACCGAAGTCATCTGTTATTTGGCTGAAGAGCGAGAGAGTGGAGCGAAAGAAAGGTTAGCTAAAGGTCTGGCCCACTGAGGGAAGGGAGAGAGAGAGAGACATCAAGGGGAAATTAGTGCAAGACAAAGCCTTCTGGTCTCAATCAGACTGGTAAACAGTTGAATGTAACACCTCGTTTTGAATTAGTGACTAATAGCAGCACAATGATAGGACGGCGGTTCCACTGCAGGAAAGAGGAGAGTGGTCTAATAGATGACGGATTGCCTTTTCCACCAGCTGAGCCCTGTGGCATTGTCTCCGCCCCCCCCTCCTCCTCCCAAATAAGCAATTTACAGGACTGCACCCGCTCCCGGTGGCGGCCGCCTTTTTTTTTTTTTTTTTTTTTTGCATTCCGACTCGGGATCAGCAGGTGGGGGAGGCGAAGCCGACGGCAGCCTAAACAAACTAAATCACGAGCGGATGGTAACCTTGAAAAACAATCTGGCCGACAGTCGAAACAGGAATCTGAAGAGGAATTAGCGGCAAATGGGCGGGACGCGGCAAAGGCGCGTAAGCAGTGGTCAAACAGCAAATCACCGGCAAAATGTCTAACAAGCCATTTGGCAGAACCTCGCTTCATAATTTCATTTATTTTCTCCCCCCCCCCACCCCCCACCATGTTTAGAAAAGCCTGACGGGGCTGCTTTGAATATTGATCAGCCGATGCCTGGACGCGCGCCCGTTCAGCTCCAGGCCTCTTTAACAGACAGACATGCGTCATCGAGCACATCTGCACTTTACACACACACACACACACACACACACACACACACACACACACACACACACACACACACACACACACACACACACACACACACACACACTGTCTCTGCTTTGTGTGTACAGGGCAGAAATTCATCAGGCGCAGCCGACCGCGTCTGCTGTGCTTTTCCACTCAGCCTCTCATCCCACTCTCTCCTGCCTCTATATATCTTTAGCCATTTAATTAGCCCGACAGGTAATAAATTCCGCGTCCGCCGTACTACCCGCTGGCTTATTTATTTATCTATCGGCCTTTTAGAGCGACGCAGGACGCGAGGGCCGGGCTCCGTCGTAAGGCGAGCAGCGTCCCCGGCCCCTTGAGCTTGGTGCCGTTTGTTAATGGGCGTTGCGGCGCGTTTCCGACTCGACGAGCTGTCAGTGATTTCGCTGCGTCAGCGACCCGGCGGCTGGTGTCGGCGCATCGCACGCCTTCGTATCAACGCCGCCGCCTAATCTCCCTCACTAATTGAATCAGGCCGGATTAGCGGCGCGCGTTGCTTTAGACTTTGGTGACAGTCAAGCGTCTGCTCGGGAACGGGCGCGCGCGTGTTAAAATCATTAGCTCCCGTGTCTAACCATTAGTCAGACTGGCACCGCTGGAATGTGGTGGACGCATTGAAGATGTACTAATTAAAAGCTTACAGTGCGGTAAAGTTTAACATGTTGCCTGTCGCCGTAATTGGCCACTTAACTTTTACCGGCTGTAGGTGCTGTGTCTCTTTTCATATACGTTGCAGTAATTGTCACTCCATTGTGATGTTTGCGCGTCCAGGAGCTTTTGTAATTTGTTTCAAACCACAGCTGCTCAGAGTCCGGTCAAAAGAGTCAAATGCAAGAAACACTTTCTGCCCCAAATTGTGTTTCTTAAGCTTTTTTGGATCAAGTTCCATGCGCCAGCACGCGGCGGCTGTAAGCAGCGTTTTAAAGTGCAAGTTGAAAGTGCAGCTGGAGTTCTTGATCGAGGGCCATTACACACTCGTTAGCTGAACTTCAGCGCTCTGGGTCTGAAGCACAGCTGCCCTCGCTCCCCAAACACCATCAGAGTCCGACCCAACAGGCTTGAACTGCTCTCCTTCACATCCCTCGCGCTCTCTGCTCGACCTCTGCCTCCGCCCAAGTGTCTGTTATCTCTTCGTCTCTCTATGGGGTTGGTGTCCTACTGCTGAGCCTGTTTTGGCTTAGAAGAGTACCTGCCAACACCTTCTGAAGGACAAAGTCTTCAGAATAAAATGAAACTGCTGTTTGACTTCCCATCATACACGTAAGGGAAACTGTCCTCTTTCATTTTTATAATAAATTTACTGGAAATCACTGAATGCTACATTTGTGCTTGACTTGACGGAGATGAGTTCCAGCCAACGTTGAGTGTGTGTTGCAGGGGCAGAATTATTGGTGGGGGTGAAACTCAAGACGTTGTCAGAAAATCTGAAACCAGAAAATAAAATATAATGTTTGTAGAGTTGCAGGTGTTAGAAAAAGAAAACAGTATATGTAAATAATATGCCTAAATCTGATTGGTAGGTGTTTTGTAGTAGACTCAGCACAGGGACGCTGCTGACGCTGAGCAGATGGGGAAGATGCACCATCACATGCTGATTACGACTGGAGCCGGCGACGCGTCCCATCTACACGCCTCTTCTTCAAGAGCAGCGAAACACTAGCGGACGCGCTTCCCGACGCCCTGCGCTCATTCAAATTCAGCGGCGAGCGGAGAGTTTTGGGAACAAGATTTGCTGTTTTTATCGCCCGAAATGCATTTACCTCAGCAGCTAGTGGAGAAGAATTTATCTTAATGAAATCTATCCCTGCCACCGATCTCGCTGACGTTACGCTGCACACCACATCTTAAACAAGCAGCCTGACGCCGAGCCGGAGAACTCCTGATGTTTTGTTTGTTTGCGTGTGTGCAGAGGAAATGAGTGGCGGCGAAGAATGGAGACATCTGCGGCCTCATCTTAACTAAACATTGTGATTTTCTTTTACCTACGAGTAACTAACAAGTTGTGTTTGCCGGGTTTCATTCTAGCTTTTCCCAATGATGCTGATTTGACGCTTTCTGTGCTGCTTCTATTTTTGCATGATGAGACTAATGCAAACGTGTGTGTGTGTGTGTGTGTGTGTGTGTGTGTGTGTGTGTGTGTGTGTGTGTGTGTGTGTGTGGTGAGTCCGGGACGCGGAGGCTGGAGCACGGCGTGCCCTCAGATCCGTCTAGCGCTCTTAATGAACCTAATTGGCTCAGTCAAAAACATTTAAACGATGATGAGCAGATGGCGGCGTTCGCGAGGGCCGCATAACAAGAGGACGGCGGCGCGACGTGCCGGAGAAACGACAGGTGAAACTTCCGAAATCATCCCCTCATCTCGGGGCATCGCAGCGGTAATCAGATCTAAATTACCGAGCCAAATAAATCTTTGATTAGTTTTCATTGCGTGCTGCGTGTGTTGTCTCTGGCCTGCGACTCGCTCGCTGTAAACACAAAAGGCGCCCCGCTGCGTCGCGAGGAGCATGTGAAGACGCGAGCGTGCGTTGGTGTTTGTGTCTGGGCGGTTGTGAGCCCTGCGACGGCTCTGTAAACATCGTATCAGACGCTAAGACGCCGGACCGTCATATCTCGCATCATCAGGAGACCAGGCTCCGTACTGTAAATACGCACCCTCCACTTCCCGCTCGACTACGACATAAACAACACGGCACCGCGTTGACCTCCACTATTGTAGTGACTTACATCAGCTTTTATGCCAGACAAGGGCGTCCATATTGGTCTCGTGAAAGACTTAAGATGAAAGATAAGACCCAACCTTCCTACTAAATCTCCACTGTTTAGTAATATTTGCTTCCTTTATTTCAGTTGAGCAGCGAGGCTGCATGAAATGATTGACTCGGTCAAATAAAACAGCGCTGTGGCTACTGTGAAATCAGCTGAGTGTGTCACAGGCGACACCTTGACCACACACCTTCACAACTGTGGAAAACAATCACATCAGACCGAATAATAGGAAGGCGAATGTGCTTAAATTGGATTTTACAGGACAATATTATCTATTTGATTATTGCAAGAATGAATCGAGGACAATACAATGCAACAACGCTTTGGACTGATCCATTTAAATATTTGGGTTGAAAAGAAGTTTAATTGAATGGGCCTGATGACAGTCTGCCTTAGTCTGGAGAGTTCAGCTGCACCAACGCAGGAACGATTCATTAGCACCAGCCTTTCGACAAGACTTCATTTCAAAATAAATTTTGTTTATTTACTCATTATAGTTTCTCTTCTAATTGAGCTTCATGCGATGATCAACAATTACTCAGCGTCGGTACACTGGGGCCTGTGCAGCACATACCTTCACACGCGCACACACACACACACACACACACACACACACACACACACACAAACACACACACACACACACACACACACACACACGCTCTCCTGCAATGTCACACCCACTAGCTGTTTGTTTGGAGGTGCTGTGGAACATTGCAATTACCCGAGCTTCAGTGGTCCACAGCAGCACCACCTACTGCCAGTGCGCTAATTTAGCCTAATTAAATATTCATTCTGACAATCGCCACCACAGGGGGCTGCTTGCTGGCATGACCGCTGATCAGCGGGGAGCTCCGCACGCTTGTGTGTCACATGTGACCTTTAGGAACATATGCTTCCGTTTCTTTCTCGTGTTTACTTCCATATCTCTGCATTTATCCTCCCCCAACCCCCTTTTTTAACAATCCCTCAGCTGCCCTCAGGCCCCGCAATTAGTGACCGTTCCCCCCACCGCTGAGAGGGGGACTCGCCCCATGCGAGTGATCCAGCCACAGGACAATCTCTCAGATTTCATTAAACCTCCATTAAAGGTTTTGTCTGCCGCAGGGTGACAGGAGTGGAGGGTGGAGAATTTGGATCCTTGATTTCCCTGCAGAGTAAGAGGGCGGCGGGCGGTGACCACAGGTGAGCCGCACAGTGGGTGCTCACGGCGCTGCACAGGCACGAAGCCGATGCGGCAAAGGAGGAGTTTCCCGCGGCCCCTTGGAGAAGCTCCCGCTCCGTCTCTCAGACGCCGTCTCCAACGGGAGGCGTCTCGGCCGCTACCTGTTGGAGACGGCGTGTGCCTGCGGATGATCAAACAAACCAGGGGCGGCGTAGAGCTCTGAGCGCAGCAAAACACCCGTTTAATACGCTGCCATACGTTTGGTGGCGCGCCGTGCAGCGCGAGCTGCGACT
Organism: Betta splendens; assembly: GCF_900634795.4. Lineage (NCBI taxonomy): Eukaryota > Metazoa > Chordata > Actinopteri > Anabantiformes > Osphronemidae > Betta > Betta splendens. The sequence goes on from NC_040891.2 coordinate 7,015,573, forward strand.
TGTTTGCTTTAAAGGAGAGGTTATAGCGTTTCGCAGAGACATTCAAGCTGCCATTTCACTTTTTTGAATCTCCAGATTCGTGTAACTTGCTTCGTTCCTTTGAGATGAATATGGCTGTATGAGGTAATAAATTATCAATGCTGCAGCCCCCCCCCCCCTCCACTAAATAGTGAACCTTATACGCATCACTGCAAGTGGAGCTTCAGTCTCACACACACACACACACGCACGCGCATACACACACACACCATGGAGTAATTAAAAGGAACCAGCCTCTGAGGTGGTTTAACTCTGTTCCATTTTGACTCAAAGCGCATTATTCTGACAGCCATAGGTGCTGTTATCCTCTCGTCACACATACCGTATGCAAAGTCCCACACGTGGAATCAGAGACACAGACCCTAATCCAGAGGATTTAAAGTGTTTATCCTTAAGATTATCTTTAAAAAAAAGCAATGTTTTCCCTAATTGGCAGGTTTTTTTAAACATCACACATCCAGTGTAGTTCCTTCACGCGAGCAGCCGTTTCCAGCCACTATGCAAATGTAATGCATGCAAAGGAAATGATGCATTATTGCAGAGAAAGTGTTGCATTTCCTATGCAGAAGAGCTGCCTGTGGCTAGTTACCCAGCGGCTAGTCAGAACCCAATGGCACGGGCTCATTAGCCTGTGGCGGCAGAGAGTTTCTGACAAAGATCCAAAGCTGCTGCATTATCATTGCATAAAAACACTTTACATTCTCCTAATCGTGCTAGTTTGTTTGCTGGCATGGCCATGGTCAAGGCTGCGGCCGCGCTGCATGATGTATGGTGCAGCCGTGCTCCTGCAGCCAGAAAACAGTTCACTTTGAGGGAAACTCTGGTAAATGCTTAATGCTTCAAAAACACACAGGTCTAAAGGATCATTTTAAGCGTCGGTGGGGTTTCATCCGTCCTCTATTGTCCCAGAGTAATGTATTTAAGCACAGTGTGCTCCGGTTCCGTCGGCGTATGGAGACGCGCAGTGATGAACCCACGATAAGGAGATGGGAGGTTGTGTAAATGAACATGAATAATGCATGAGCCCGCTTTGGGGCCGGTGGCAGCTGCCTTTGAGAAGTCTGCTTAAAAAGTAGGACTCCGCTTGACGCATATGCAAACGCACCCATGCCCCGTTAATGTGAAGTGAATGCAGCGGGAGCACAACGCGGTGATGAGAAGCGGCGACGCCCCACGGAGAAGCATAGATTGTGAAATCCGGGAGAAGAAGGCACGAAGCGCAGCGGCGGCGAGGCACATGTGAACGCGCTCCTCGGTGCCGCTGTTGCCAACTGTTGCACTGCACTATATACTGCGGCGATCCGAAGAAGCAGCCCCTGTCTACTTTTACTTTAACATCATAAACCTTGCAAGCTATTAGAGAAATGCAGATACTTTGAGGAAGGGCCAAAGTGGAGGTTTAAGATAATTAAACGCTTGATTTACAGCGAACAGTTGGCCAGAACAAACATCTGTAAGGAGAGATCTGATTGGTCCGCTCTGCTGAACATGGAGTCAGATAGGCTGCAGCAAACGCACAGCTGGCAGTTGAACAAAAGGTAGAAGAGTTGAGACGTTCAAATGCAACCACATCCTTTTTTCATGCGCTACTTTAGTTTATCAGCCTAATATTTGAAATCAGCTAAAGTCACTTCCTTCTGATGACATCTCTATGACAATCAGCTCTCCCGCACTCGCTCAGTAAAGGCTCAATCATCACCAACGCTGATGGTGGTTTAACCAACATGGCTCTCACATAATTCCTGCTTATTAGTGACAGCTGAAATAACATCTGTGAACTGTACCATCATGACAAGTAAGTTCAGCGAAGGCAGGGGGTGTTTTGTATCCTGACATTTGATTTTAATTACAATGTCTGATCCCAAATTATTTCTCACATTCAAACAGTTTAATTCCCACTTTCCTCAGCAGCAGAGCGATCTGCTGGGGAGCCCAGCTGTGAAGGCAGCGCCTAAAGACGTTAGACTTAAGAAAAGGATTGAGTGGATTTTGACTGGTTCAGCTTCAGACGACACTGATCCTCTAGAATATCCGGCTTCTGTGGCAAACACACTAGAAGCAACTCGAAACCGTTTATATCTGAAAATCTACCATTTAAAACGATGTCCTAATCCCTGCATCTCAGTCAGTCACTAAGTCACTAGTGTTCGGCTGCAGGCACTCACCTGGAGAAGCATACGTATCAAACAGACCGACCACCCCATCGTTGTCATGGGAACCTCATTGTTTCTGTGCCATTGGCGCTGTATGGCATCACGCCAACGTTCACTCATTCACATAAGCACTAAACAAGGTGCTCGACGAAACGTACCAGAATGGCTGCAAAGTGGATTTTGCCTATTAAAGGCCCTTTAAAACACAATAATTGCTATAAAAACTTTCTAAAAAATGATGAAACCTGCATCTATATCAATCTGATCACATCTACTGATCAAAGGGAAATTCATTTTATAACTTGAAAGCCGCGTGTAACCCGCCGCGCATGCAAAGAGAACGGACAGTGGGAATCACACAGCACTCTGTCAGCGGCGCGGCCGACTTGACAAGGGAAGCTTTGAGCTAAATAAGCAAAGGGAGCGGACTCTCATTGCGGCGGACAGGTATCCAGCATCGCAGCCTCACCTTTGTTGTGACAGGAACTCTCTGAAACGTTCCGATTGAATTCATGAATATAAACAGGGACGCTGACAGCTGGCCAGGAACTGAGAGTTGGACCAGCCGGCGTTTGTGAGCAGGAATAAAATGGAGGCTCCACGCTCGCGTTTCCTCTCACTGTGCACGAGCGGAGCGATATCCTGGCGTCAGACGCCCCCCTCCCCTGCCCCCGTCTCATCTCTACTGCTGCTGCTGCTGCTGCAACTCGCTCACAGCCAAGCGATGGTGCGCTGCACGTGGAATGAAAAGGGACAAACGGGGAGTGCGTCGGCTCCATTTTGAGACACTTGATATTCCAGACCTGGAGAGCTAATCCAGTAGCTGGCCCGGCGGGCGGCACCATCTGCATTCTGTCAGTGGGTGTGAGTCCACCTCTGATCCCGTGCTCCCTCTGAGAGGCACCAGCGCACACACAGATCAATAGTCAGTGGTAGTAAAACTGTGACTGTACACTCTGGGGAGACATCATCAATTAGAGACTAGGAGCAGCTTTTACTATTCAACATCACAGACACACGTCCGTCCTCACCAGACAGTGTATCCTGCGAACGCTTAGTCACCAGAGCCTGTGAATCATCTGTTCTTTTCTTATTAATTCACAGAAACGAAACCTCTCATCACGAGCGTTGGAATTCATTTAAAAAAAAAAAAACACAAGAATGTCTGCTTATTTGTTTTCATCTTGGAGAGGGAACAATGATTAAAAACACCAGAACCAGAAAATTAATCAGTATGGTGTCTTTGTGCTATTAATCATTTGTTTCCTAAATAGTACAAATTACACAGCGAGTATGAATTGAAAAAATAATGTTGTTTTGTATAATCACACGTTCGGCCCAGGTTGAATGGCACCAGGACAACATCTGGGACAGGACAGGAGGTGACGTGTTTGTGTTTCCAGAAAGGTTGCACAAGTAGAACAAACTATAAACTTAACAGCTAATTCTGAACTGACCCTTCTCTGAAATTACATGTATAAAAGAACAACTTACTGTAGGTTTGAGTTACTGTAGAGTCAGTTAAAGCTTCCTCCAATACGCTGTAACATGCAGCTGATGTCATTAAAATAAATCAATGTTTCAAAACAATCAATCAATCAGTTACAGAGCATATTTTTATGAAAGCCAATTCAAAAACTGTGTTACACTGTACTATAGATGTACTGTATTTAACAATTCAGGAGGTAAAAGTGCACAGACACATTTCAGGCTAGTAAAGTTAAAAAATATTGTATTGTATTTTTTCAATACATCAACACCAGATGAATGTTTGTCACATTCTGCTTTCTGTAAACTGTAGATATACTGCAACATTTTTGGTCCTTTTCAAGGAAGACACAAGACTTCAAATAACCTAGATGTGCCAAAGCGCTCGTGATATCAAGAAGATAAATTGTGCCAACTTCAGTTCTTGCATCATTCAACTGCTGCAGAACAATAACCTTTGTTTCACAGTCGGGTTGAGGTTACACAAACACGTCCTTCCAAGAGCTCATGGAGTTAATGTTCAGGCCGTGAGGCAGATCTGGGCATTTTCAAAATCACGTTTAATTAGGAATTAAATGATACAATACTGACACGAAGTTAAAATCCACAGCTTCACCAAAATTCACCTAACATCGACGTCTTCGGACTTCACAAAAGTCAAAACGTTATTATTTTATCCTTATCAATGCAATTCCAATGTAGACAAAACATAGAAGACAAAAGAAAAGACCACGTGAATAAAAAATGCACTAAAGCACACATATACACAAAACATTGCAAATGTTTCAGCAGGAAAACAAGGCCGACGCTTGTTTACTTAATTGTAAAGAACCGACTCATTTCCCTCTATTCAGAGACAGAACGGATGCAGAGAGAAATGATGAACTATGAATGGATGTTTGGATGAACGCCATGTGTGGGTATTGCAGTGTAAATCAAAATGAATGAGTTCTTCAGTTGCTGAAACAATCAATAAAATATTGAATGTGTGCATTAAAATGTTCCAAACCAAAGTGATACTTTGCACCGAGCTACAGAATCCACAGAGAGCCTCAATAAATCACAGCCGTCCTTCTACCAGTCAAGCCGTGGCGCCGGGTCCCATTAAAACATGGGCCGGTCGCCTTATGATTCAAATGCGACTTTTTAACTTAACCTCTTGTAAAGTTGGCGCGAACGCAGCAGACAAACAGCCGGGCATCAGTTAACATCAGCACCATCAATAATACACCGAGCGCGACACGGCGGATTAAAAAATACATGAAACACGTCCAGAGGAGCATCTACACAACGTGAAGCAGGCCAACGCAGCGCGTGGGACGCCGCGTGAAGGAGCCGTCTCACTTCTATTCCAGACGGACGGGGAGATCGGGAGCGCCGTCGTAGCAAACGCTAGGAAACGATTAAACTTCCGTTCCCCCACTTCCTGTTGAGGACTAATGGCACATGACAGGACGCGTTAGTGGAGCCGTCCTGCTTTTCTACATCTCCGTTGGTTCCTTTGTCTGCTTTAAAGTCCTGAGTAAGACAGAAACGCCACTTTACGTTTCCACTAGCGCTCTTAAAATGAGATCATTTATTCATTATTTCAATTAATAAAATGCTGCATAAAAACTTTGGTGCCCTTTGATGCAGAGCAGCCCAGTTATTGTTGCATTAATATTTTCACTATGGAGATTTTCCATGACGTCACTTTATTTGAGAATCATCTGCACCTCTAGACCCTCACAACTAATTCATTTAAATGTATGATATTATAATTAGCAATGTCTGAACATGGATCTTTGTATAAGTATGTGAATAATAGATTAATTTAGATTGATCGCATGCTCTAAATTAGCTTTTTTTAATCAACAGTCTTAGTTTCTACCTTGCACTCTCCACTCTAGCAGGGTCTACTCTCATCTTTGACTTTTTACAGTATATCCTGCACACAACACACACACACGCACACACACGCACACACGCACACACGCAGCACCTCGTCCTGTGCGTTTAATGATGGTCCATCTTTGGTGAAGGTGGTGCACCCTCTCCTCCGCTCCCTTCTTTGATCTGGTCTCTGATAGGTTGAGGGTCATTCTGGATATGAAGCATGATTGGTTGTTTGCTCCTGCCAAGGGAGATGGGCCCTCCGACAGTGGAACCTCATTACGGGAGCATGTGAGAGGGCCACGGCGGAGCAGGAGATGAAGGGACACAGAAAGAGGAAAACAGTGAAGTGCCGGCTGAGTACAGGGAGAGTGGATAAAAACTGAGGTGGTGAGTAAAAAAAAAAAAAAAAATGCACGATGAAAAGAGGATGAGGAAGGAAACATGGCAGGAGTGGGAAGCAGATGAAAATGCGATTTAACCAGCTTAGCTCGCTCTTATTTTAGGGTGGGAAGGGGTCAAACGCGTGGCGGATGAGAAGGAAAACTACAACTTTGTTCCTGTGATCTGAGATGAAAGTGAAGATGGAGACAAGAGAAATATAGTCTTATAGAAAGCTGAGAAATGAGCAGTCACCGCCGGAACAGACGAGGCCCTAATGATCCAACGTCTGCGTCACGGCTGCACAGACCAACAACAAGCACAAGAAAAAAACAAGAAATCCAAACTTCAAAAAACTTTAATTGGAAGTGCCGGTTGCTACAAGTGTGTGGGTGGTTGTGTTTCTCAATGTGGCTCCAGATAGCGTCTCATTTTGGTTGTTATTACAACACCTTTTAAATCCACACCAGCTTGTTTCCTATCAGACACCTTTCTGTCAGGCTTGACAAACGGAACCTTCCCATTTCTCACGTAGCTTTGTTTTAGCCCCCGTGGCTCCTGTAAATGGGGGAGTACAGAAGGATGAGAGGGAGTAATGAAGACGAGGCGAAGCAAAGGCACTGCTGCTGGGAGTCCATCAGAGGCCAGTGGGGGCGCAGAGGCTCAGAGAAGCCAGGGTCTCCCAGGATTCACGCTCTCTATATGCAGCGCAGGGTAACGCGAACATTACGCCTTTTTATTTCAGGCTGTCTTGGCTGCACTGATGGCAAACACTGTGAGACGTGAACATTTCTGTTACTAATTAAATCCTAAGATAGTACACCAGAAAAAAAAGGAAAAAGTTTTCCACGTTCAAATTCTGTGAGAAAACCTTATGAAGTAGGGTTTTTCATCTCCTCCAACATGTGCTTACTGCAGCGTCGGCCCCGTACGTCTTCATCCTATACTGTAGTACACGTCCTTAAGGAGAATGAGCAGAGAGCAAGCAGAGGGCAGCTCTGAGGCTTCCTGTGCAGAGATCTCTCATATTCTACCCCTTACAGTTCATACTTTTGACTATGACATAACTACTAATTAATTAAATGGAATAAATAATTTCAGACGTCCTAATAAAAAAATTAAAGATGCCTATTCTTTTCTTTACAGTGTCAATAAATCATAATAAATCCAATAGCATTCATAATGACAACCAGCTAAAATGTTAAAATTGCTGATTTGATGCACTGGAAGACGTTTGATGCTGTTACAGTTTCAGAGTTAGCACATGGTGCAGACTGTTTTCTAATTGCTGAGGGGTTATCATGTAAATCTAGGTGGCGTTTCTGATACATAAGCCACATAAGCCACCCACTCTATTATTGCACCACATCACCGTATAGCTTAGACACAGTAGCTGAACCGTCATGCCGTCGGCAGCAAGGCAAAATAACTCTTTCTAGGCTGCGATTATGAAGCATAATTGGATTGCGTAATAATCGGCTCATGTGATTTTCTGGATTATGCCTTACTAACGGGGCGAGGGGCAGGGATGTAAAGCTTTGGTGCTATCTGGCCTGATAAATATGTTTTGTGTTATGGCCTGTGATTATATGAATATAATAGCGCAATGTGTCACCTAAATTGACATGTCACTGCGCCATTACTCAGCCCGAAATTGATTTCTTTCAGGCTTTATTAAAGAAATGGAATCAAAACAGAAAACAGTTTGCACTAATAATGTTGTTGTATCAAGTTTATAGATGATTTTATCAGACTTCATTCTTCATTTTGTGGCACGGCAGAGAAAAACATCCTCAGGTTGCTCATGACTGTGTCATAGTCTAATGAATTATTCACTGTGCTCAATACACTTTAAGTTGATAATATAAAAATGAATTATTTTTCTTTCAAACAGGTACAGTATCTCTATTAAGACACTATTTTCTCTGCTGACTCTATTGCTGACAGCACACAAACAGGGAGGCTCCTGCTCTGTTTAGATTGGACAGTGTACCATACTCTACAGTACCTACTCTTTGCTGTAACAGAGCAGCGGTTAATGATTGAGGAGGACACTTTGCTAATTACCTGGAGCATATATGTATAGTCTATGAAAAAAGAAACACACATCTTATGTGGGATCTTTTGATTTCATTCTACCGTTTCATGTTTCGAAACTAATCACAAACTTCAAATTAAACCAGCATCTCATCTCCTTTTCACCTCCTGCTGGAATTACAATAATCACAAAGGCACTGCTCGTTGGGTTTTGTAGAATACATCTGTGGAAATATTCAAATGATTACAGTGAAATACGGAGACAGCGGGAAGGAATAAATCATCACTCCACAGTTATGGCGCTGCAGCAAAATGTGGATCTGTTTTCTCCACATCTTGTTTGTCTTGTTTTGCTGCTATTATACATAGTTGTAAACGTTGCAACTGAGTCTACTTGTGACTCGGGAACCATGATCTTATTATATACAGTATCTAGCTCCTTAAAGAACTTGTTCCCAGCTTGTTAGAGGCATTACGTTACACAGTTTGTTCCCAGAGCAGCAACTGAAAGACAAGAGAAGGTGAACAACAAAATACATGTGTGTGGGAGTAATGGAGAAATGGGAAAAAATCACATTGGATAAAGGATGAATTTTGCGTACTCAGACCAGGAAGGTGGGCGGTGGGGGTGAGACGGGGTGAGGACAAAGCCTGAGCTAGCGTGAGAAAACAGCAGACATTCAAAAACGCTCCACGCAACCCGACAAATGGAGCCGAAACGACGGCGAACAAAGACGCGGTTAAGAAACGCACGGGGAATAATTCGCAGGTAGAAAGCGGTGAGAGGAGGTCGAGAGCACGGGGGGGGAGAAAAAGACAAAAAGGTGTACATGAGACAGGTGGTGTGAGAGAATGAGAGCGGGAGGCTTGCAGCCACTAATCCCAAGAGAAAAACATTTTGATTAGACTTATCCTTTCCTCTGAGGATTAGACGCTTTGATAAAAGCTTCAACCCAAACCAAAATCAATTTAGTCAGGGTGTAACGTTCTCAGGGACTATCTCCCAGTTTCTGCCCCATAGACGAACCTTTGAGAGCGAGACCCTGCAACAAGAGCGACTCTTTTATCCCCCCCCCCCTCTCAATCCAGCCACTCGATACTGTGGCACTTCCTACTTCTCCAAGCTCCTGTGACTGAGCCTGATTAGAGCATGTCCAAACGCTGCAATGTAAACGACGCCCCGGCGGATCTGCGACGTTCACTGTGCCTGATACAGACAAATATTAAATTGCAATCAGATAAGCGGCGCCGGCCTTTGTTGTCGGCCTTTTCTTTTTTTCTTCCTATTTTAAAACCCCTTGGCGCCGAAGGAGATTCGCTTGAAAAGCTGGAGGGCCCTCGAGTGCAGCGAGAGAACAGAGGCTGTAATCAAAACAAGTCCGGCAGCATCAGTGATCCAGCACCCCCTCACCCCCACCCCCCTCTGCTGATTCATACGAGGACAGTGTTTGACAAAGTTCTTCAATCACAAAAAAAGGTCAGGCTTAATTGAGTTCTTTCTCAGACGCAATTGGGATTAAGGCCTCGATCCCGGGTCTTTTATTTCACCGACACAGTGTTTAAAAAGCTAAATCTGATGGTGGATCCAATGAGTAGTTCACGCACAGGTTCTCCAGGCAATGATTTCACGAAGCCCAGCGTGTTTACAGTGTGAACAGCATTTGCACAGGTTTAACTATTTCATAGCGCTGCAGAGGTTCTGATCCGATCTCATCCACTTTCTGTAATTGATCCAAAGCTGACCTTGGCTAAAAGTTTGGCTTTGCCCTGCAGTGAGAAACGCCCTACGGCGATGCACCTTGACTGCTGCTACACAACTGCGCCAGTGTGTGGATTTGCTCCCCTTTCACGACTAAGCAGCAGAGGAGAAACTCTTTTTTTAAACCCCCACCACCGCCGTGGCACAGGGCTGAGGGCTTGAGTGCCGCCTTAACTGTGCTTGGCAGGCAGAACACACAGCGCAGCCCGAGTCCTGAGAGACCCGACAACTAAAGCTAATCACTGCGAAGACATGACACACGCCCACGTAACCAGCGCGCCCACACAAACATGCACACGCATGGGCGTTACACGCGCTATTAGCAGAAGGGGACGTGGAGGAGCGAGGAAACACACTCGCGACCAAATTGGATTAAGAGTGTCGTCTAATGCGGAACCAGCGTGAGAGGGTTCCCTTGAAACTTGGTGGGCAGAGCTACATGCTTCTCAGTCAGGGGACGATTCAGATTCATCACGGATGGGAGACCGGGGGGGCTGGAGAATGGAGAGGGGGCCTGTACAGTACATCCAAGGAGATGATCCTCTGTTTGAGCGCCCATCCGATCCCGATCAGCGCGCACGCCTCCATACATGCAGACAGTCTGGAAATATGAGAACAGATGATGCATGGAACCACTTTGTCTTTGGCTTTCTAATTCTCTCGGTGACTGACTCTCTCATTGTCCCCATCTTTCCTCCGTCCCCCGTTTCTCGCTTTCATTGCACTGACTATGCATTTGAGAATTTGCAGCGCAAGCATTCCCTGCCCGCACATTCTCCTCTCACATATTCTCCATCTGTTCACATGGGCCCATTTGATACGGAGCGTCTCTGGGGTGGGCAGAACCTCGCGGGCAGCTAGGGGCACTGATGCCCATTGGCGTCTCCATTAAATCGCCCGAGGCGCGCCCTTGGTGGAGAATGGCCACGTGCCCTTTGGGGCAAAAATGATCCTGCATCAAATAGAGAGAAATAAGGCCGTAAGTGAGATCACGGACAGCGAATTAAAGTGTGGCTCTGCATTGAATGGGAGTCATCCACTGAATTTGACAAAGTCAACCACAGACAAAGCCGTCACTGCATCCTGCATGTGGCCACTTCACTGACAAAGGTGCAAGGTTAACTGTGCTACGCAGAATTGGACCTGAAGGGTTACGGGTAATGTGGGTGGTGGAGTGTGGGAAGCGACGCCTCATGAATGCATCAGCTCAGCTCTGTCAGCCTTTTAAGAGCTAGTCAGCCCGTAAAGGCACACACATGCTGTAAAGACATGTTAAGGAGCTGGTTGCATCATGCAGAGTTGCACTTCCTTGACAGAAGCGAGGACACTTTGCAGCACATCATCTCCATTATCGGCGTATACATTAACCTTGAGAACAACGTGGATAAGTGAGGTGTTCTCTGCACACGCATAATAATACATGCAGCTTTTACTTCATGTAAACTACTACAATAAATACAGAGCAGCACTTGACTGTAGGTGGAGTTTGATTAACGCCTGCTTTGTCATGCGCATATGCATGAACAGTCATTATAATAGAGCAGAGCCACTAATCATACGCTAAGACTTCACAGAGCAGCTGCTGGACGCCAGTCAAGTGATGGTACCAAGCTGCAGCACCTGTAGGGATATCTGATCAGAAACACAAGGAGAGCGGCACTAAAGCCCAGCATCAGAGCTCATTTAGAGCGGCTTGTGGCCAGACACGTCGTCTCGACCTGCATTTGCCACTTTAAAGCCAAACCTGGAACGACGATTGGATCGATGAGTCCTGCATCTATCCTGTACTTTACGGGTCAAGAGTTAAACAACAGTGTGTGTGTGTGTGTGTGTGTGTGTGTGTGTGTGTGTGTGTGTGTGTGTGTGTGTGTGTGTGTGAGTGTGTGAGTGTGTGTGCGTGTGTGCGCGTGTGTGTGAGTATTTTATGTATTTGATTTCTCTTGACATCATTCTGATGTGCAGGGATGTTTCAAACGACTACTGGAGTGATGTTTTTCTCCATCATCTACAGTATATTGTCTGTTCAAAACTCCATGTGATAGACTCAGAGATATTTTAGTGTAAAGTACTGAGAGAATCGATGCCGCTATGCCTAAATCTGTGCCCAACATGCTGTAGGGCAAAAATAAACTTTCATTTCAAAATCTTCACATTGTAGAAAATCCAACCGTGTCTTTGTTGTGGTGCCCAGTTCCTGTTACGTCCCAGCATAGGCGATGCAAGTGTGCAAGTGTATTTTTAGTAATGTCACATCACCGGGTGTGGCTGCAAATGCAACTCAAACGGACCGACGTTCCGTAGCTTGGAGTTATCTGTAATGGATCTCTTTGTGCACAATGAGTCATTCTCAAAAGGCTGATCTAACTGCATCTAAATCTCATCCTCATCGACGCCCGTTCAAGGCAGACAGCAGGGTGGCGCGCTAGCACGCCGCCGCCGTTTAAGCTAAAGAAGAGGAAGCGGCGGCATCCCTCGGAGAGAAATATAGCACAACAAACCCATCCCTCAGTCAAGATCCTCTGTTGTCAAGGACGAACACTGCAGGCCTGCTAATGCTTCCATTCCACGCAGTGTGTGTGAGCGCTGCTGGGCTGAACAATACAGCATGATCTGAGGTTTACCATGGCTATAATGTCATATTGATCGAGTTGCATTCGCTGTGGGACGTGAAGGTCTCCACATACAGGTAAACGTCCGTCTTTAAACACAGAGCGAGCGCAAACAAATGAGACGGAGTCAGGCGTTTGGTGAGCGAGTCTAAGTGGTGGGGAATGGCTGTCGGGTCACACGAGGTGCACTTCGGGCTCGACACGGAGCGCGTGTGGCCCGATGTCAACGTAAACCGAACGCTTGACGGATCGTGAGCGACGGTAGCCGCGGCGAGCAGCGCGCCGTTGCAATTAGCACCCGCGGAGGTGCCTTTAGGGAAACGCGCACCCGCTCAGGCTGTCCGGTGCACGGGCAAACAACGAACCAACGGACGTCCAGACGGACGAGGCGTTTTGTCAGCGTTTGGAGGAAAAGCGTCGAGCGGCGGTGACAAGCCCACCTCCTCACACGCAATGCCATTATAAGGTCTGTTGCTAAAGCGGCGTCGGGAGTAATTGGTTTCCTGTGACGGGGAGTTGAAGGAGGGGGTAAAGACGGGTTTAAAGCTGAGCTGGGAACAACCCTGACTTCATGGCGCATGAGGGAGACACAAGGAGAATGTAAAAATCGCTGCTTGGTTAAAGAGAAGGGGAGGATAACGTGTTTGTGCATATAGCATGAGGTGTGGGGGGGTGCAGCTCATGGCTATTTGACAACCTCCACTTCACGTGTTGGGTCACAGGAAAGTCAGACAAGTCTAAAGTGTTCAGATGTCACACCAGTCACTACTGGATACTAATACTGATCAGACAAACATGAAGTAAAGCACACATGTGTAACAAACCTCAGCAACAGGAAGTGACGAACATTGATGCGCCTTCCAATCACCATCGTACAGTGTTTACCTGCTACATGTCACTGTGTTTGACATTTTGATAAATACCACAGTAGTTATTACGGTAAGTGACCATGCGTTACTGTGCAGATGCTTTTATATTTCAGTGAACATGTAGATTTGAACATAATTGGCTTAAGTGTAGTGTGAGAGGCCTCCTCAAACGGAATGACAGTCAAAGGTGATCCTGAAGCAGGAAGGTACTTCTCCACCTCACGTTTATTTCCAGAGTCTTTAAAGTTTACCATAAAAGTACAGCACAATCGTAGAACAACTTACTTGGTTACTGTTGCTATGCCGGACTGGGCTCTAGTTTATAATGACTGGAGATCTACCACTTTAAATGCACAATGAGAGGTAAAGAAAAGCCAGTCGCCCTTTTCTATCTGACAACAAAGCATCTCACATCCCATTTACTGGATTCTACTCTCCGCCGCTCACTGTAAATCTAGCGATTCATTAACCAGTGGCGTGCTAAAAAATGCACATTGTTTGCGGCCAACCTTCCAACAAAAGACGAAGCTGCGTTTCAACGAAGCCCTGATCAACCCAGCGTCTCCAGGGGCAAGGTAAAGAAGAAGGCAATGATACGGAACTTATCCGAACAGGAGAAGCTGGGGCTTCACTCTCCACGGATAATGGGATGTGGTGGGGCCAGATTTAGGAGCCAGTGCTCCTGCATGAAACGTGTTATTGTGACGCAAATACAGAAGATGCAGTGATGTGGAGGCTGGAAGGAGCGAGTCCAGTTCACGCGGCCCTGCTGACCAGCGTCCAACAGAGCACCCCGACCCCCAGTACAGACGCGCTCACGTCACATCTACTCTACCTTCTCACGCGTACACAATCAGAGCCGCATTGTTTCACGCCGTCGCTTTAAAATTGATTCGCTGCGCTGTCGGGGACGTCTATTTTTGGACGGCTCACTTCTACAGTAGTAGTAAATAATGAAGAGCGTTGTAGTGTTGAAAGCCCAGAGCTCATTGTGTAACGTCTGCCAGTCGGGGCTGACTAACCAAATCAGTCAATAGTGTGATAGAGTTGTTTACCAAATCTTTTGACAAGAGAAACGTTATGTAACTGCCTGCGACTTGTGTTTGTTTGTGTGTGTCTGTCGTCTTCACGTATGAGGCTCTGACTGACACGTAAGAGACAATAATATGATGCACCCAGCTGAGGCTTAGTAGTGCAGTAGTGTAGCACAGGAAAACCTGGCTATGAAGTAATTCAGACGTAACAGACTGTAAAGTCCTTCATACTGACCTACAACATCTTTATAAACAGGTTATTATTGTTTGCATGTTTTTTTTTATACTAGAAAACAGTATAGATACACTTTCCTTGGGTTTTTTTTTATTGCATCTGTCTGTATCTGGCCATTCTTAACACCAAACCTACGTGTTCGAAGCAGTGTGGGAGGTGACGTGCAGCATATGCCGTCGATGCTGATTAAACACGATCGCGGCATAAAATTGAGTTTGCTTCAAAACCAGCTTCGACAACTCCTACCGCCGAAACTGGGCAATTTGTAGCTCTAAATTCAAAACGTCTGGCCTCTGTGCAATTTCAGGAAAAATTGCATTGTCTGACAAATCACAGCACACGCCTGCTTTCATACAGAGGCGATAGGTGGTGCGTACTGTACTGTACAGTGGAGATGGATCCAAGGCGTCCACACCGTCACAAGGCCGCCGTGTGAGGACGGGTGCACGTGGGTAACGAGCCGAGCAGTGAGCACAGAACAGTCATGTGGCACCAGGAGATTTGTTGAGGTGCGCCCATCAATTTCTCCCCGTCATTACAATTTGTCTACGTCTTACAACCAGTGAAATCGGTATTTTCTCAAGATGTAATTGACAAAAAGTCAAGTAAGACATGCTTTAGTAACTACTGCTTCAGGAGGCGTTAATAGTGTTAGTAACACAAACAAAAGCTCTTTATGGCGATTATTAAGGTTCTCACAAAGCTTTATGCTTGTTTGCATTTCTGTCGCTCGGATGTTCTACAATCTCCGTCAGGGTAATGGGCCACATAGGTAATATAGCAAACAGCATAGAAAAGCTATTATGAAGTATATTGAATAATAGATGCTCGCTGTAATGAGTACAGCACACTGTTTAAGAACCAGGGCTGTCTGGCTGTAAAAAGATATTCATTAAGGGTTAGGCTCATGCCTAAAGGAAATTAAATTCTTCATCAAATGTCTGTCAGGAAAAGAGCTTATTGTTTTCCTAATGAGAGGCTCCGTGCGTTCATGTGCACAAAGCCTGTGATCTATAGTCACGGGGAGAAAAAAGGAGTGATACTCACAGATTTCTTGGCTCGTTTTACATAAATGTACCGGCACCGAAGCAAAAACACTGAGGCGCGTTTTTTTTTAAACGCCAGCTGAGAGTCGGCGCCGCGGCTTCTCCGGCGGTGATCGGACCGAGAGGGCGGCTCGATACGCGCCGCAAACCGGTAAAGCGCGAGCGGGAGAGAGCGTTGTGGCGCCGGAGGCGCGTGGCGCCGCGTGGCCGAGACGCCTGTTTGTGAGTTGCATCCTGCAGAGTTCACACAGAGGTCGGCCCTTGTCAGCGGCGGGCTTCTTTCAGCCCAGGGTGTCGAAAGGAAAGGTCTGCGCAGTAGCTGGACATGAGGATGCTGGAAGCGTGTACTGTGGGAGGGAGACGCTGAGATAAACAACAGCAGAGAGGGGGCCGCCAAGTAATAACCGATAACCGCAGCGCCGAATAATTTAAAGTTTCTCCATTACGTTTCATTTCATTGCATCAGTAAGAGCTCCCAAAAATGCTACTCTCTGGTTTTAGCCGGACTCGACAACGGGCAAAGTTAGTACATGGATGCACTTTTCAATCGCTGACCTCTTGGCATCATCGCCAACTTGCGCGTATGTGAATGGGGAAAATACTGTTCCGCGGCTGCGCTCGTTCCAGGAATCGGAAGAAAGTTTGTGAACTTTCCAAAAATGTCACTGCGACTTTATTAAATCCATGCCGCGTAGAAGGTTACGACACTTGCTGTCCGGAGGATTTTTAAGACCACCTGCTGAGACGCCGTAAGCGCAAGGCTAGCGCGCTGGCGGCTAACTTCCTGTTACACCTGCACGCGCGTCGACTCCACCGCCAGACGGCCCTGACCTAAACCAAACTTTCCCATTTGAAACGCGTTCGCACAAACAAATTCAGGAGCGAACACGGCCCCAATCAATGCAAGAACCCGAAGACGACGGAAACGAACCGGCCCACGCGTGTCCCAGTTTAATCCTGCTGGTGAACTCATGTTATATCTGGAGCGGGAACCTTTAATCGCTCACACATCAATCTGTGGGTTCTTAATGATTAGTCACGCGTGATGCCAACACGCACCGTGCGATGCGAGCCAGGCCTCATCTGAGCCGGCTTTCATTTATTAAATTAAAAAAATACTCAAAGCCTTAGTTACTTAATGAATTATGGTTTCATTTCGCATCGGCCTCATCCCAGTAGAGCTGAATGAGCCAAAACCTCTCCAGTCGCACCATAATGTGAGCCATTAGCACCTTTCCCCAATGTCACCGGGACAATCATTCTTCAGCGATAACGCTATTAGAACAAGTGTTTGAGGTAATAGCTGCTCTTTGAACCGTCGTATCTGGGACCTGCTTGGGTTTAACACGCTGTGTCTTTTGTCACGTTTGAAACACGCCTGCTCGTTTGTCTTCCCACAATAACCACCATCCAGTATTAATTGATTCTTTTTATCCCGTCTCCCAGTTTGAGCCTCCTCGCTTGCCCACTCCTCTGTTTTGTTCCGCCATCTGTACACATTGAAAATCAAAGCCCTGCTTCCCTATCCATCATTTTATGTCATGTTCTTCTCTTTGCTTTTTTTTTATTTTTAGCTGCAGACAGGATGGTCTGAGGCAGTGAATCCAGCAGTTTGGAAATAAAATGGTGGTGATACTTGTGTGTTACCGTGGCCTCTGGCAGTCGGACTTGGAAAAGCTGCTTCTCACACGCTGGCTCTACAGTACATTACCTACAGCACAAGTACAGCATCACTTATTGGGATCTGGATAGGGACGGTGACAGACCAGACACCACCACATGGACCCATGTTCTGCATTGCAGTGTAGTCGAACATGAACCTGTTTTTTTTACTTGGCGTTCTAAAATCTTGCTTAGCAAATGTTGTTCTAGTGCAGAGTTGATTTGACAGATAATTACAGTAATGTTTTTATTCTGTCTGCCAAGATGTCAAAGTGACATATTTACACATATTTTAAATCTGACTTGAATGAATGAATATATTTATTTCTGGGGATGTTCTGCAGGCCGATTAAAACCAATACTAAAAACATGTTGATAATCAAAATCACTTATAAGTGTCTCATACATTTATTTAGGTATTAAATTTCACAGAATCAAATCAAGAAAACTAACTCGAACCTCCTCACTTCAACTGCTTGAGATGATGTTGCTGGTGTAAAACAGTGATATAACTGGTGCTTGAGTCCAGCTCAAGAACTAATTCACATTCTTCCATAAAACTAAAACGTATGTTTTAAGTATTTTTTAAAGTGACCTACCTTCTATTCATTCAAAATAATAAATCATGGCACCTACTGTAGCAATCATTTAATTGAACTCTAATTCTCCTTTAATTGGTGTTTTGCTCTTGATTCGCATTACACCAGGTTTTGAGTTACCCTCTGACTCTCTGTCCATCTGGATTTACTCTGCTGGGCTTTAATGTGTCTTTTAGTCCTGCGACAACAATTGCAAACACACTTAACGTTTGGTGTGAGCATGAGTAAAGAGTTAGGCTTGACAGAGCACTAATGGAATTCTCCCATGAGTCTTTAGAAGCCTTTCATATGTCTTAATGAGAAAACGCTGAGCGACTGCATAATGCCAGTGCAGGGATTGTGTGTGCTATATGAATACGCCGTCCCCTGCGCCTGTGTGTACTTTACACTGTTGGCAGTTTATTAAATACACCTACTGTAGCTGAATCTAATGATGTGTAATAGACTAACACCTTTTCAAAAACATCTGACTTTTACAAGAGTTAGTTTTTTCTTGTTGAGACGAGTGGACGTCAGTGTCAAATCTCACCTCTGCTTTTATCAGACCGTGATTTCTTCTGCCTGGAGAATAAAATGGGCCAGTTTGCATCCGAATCTACTGCAGCGAGTGCGAGTGTCAGCACCTTCGAAGATTGTCCACTGCAAAATGTTTAACTGATTGGATTGAAGCATCTGGGGACCTTGTTCACAGCTAAAGATGAAACAGAGCGAGAGACTAAAGGCAGATTGGCACAGTCGTCGGCAGTGAGGTTGACAACTTGAACCGAACCTCTGTGGTGAAGTGGGGCCTGAGCTGAAGGCAAAGCTGTTAATTTACAGTTGCAGCCGTCACCTGTTACCATGAACACAAAAAGGTTGGATGATGCAGAGGCACCTGGGTAGAACTGGGAGTAGATGTCTCCTCATGTAAATGGTAGCTGTACGGGGTGGTTTAGGCTCCAGACAAGCCAATAAAAACGGATGAGGGCGTTTGAAGCCTCAACCTAATTATGATTTGGGATCATTTCTGCTGCTTTTTAAACAGATGTCTGCCGTTTTATACCAACTGCTCTTCATCCTCCACGTCTCCACTAATAAGGTTAGGCTGAATAACAGCCAGACATTTTTCAAGCACTGGGCTAATACGGCATCTAAGCTTCTTAGCCTCTTCAAAGTTAGGCCCTCCCTCCATCTGAGGTGAACACTGCAGCCACAATTATCCCCCGATCTTGTCATTCCCGCTGTCCCACCACTCTCCTAACTACATCTTCTGACTGAAATACTTGAGCTAAATTACCTAGTATGCACCCCACTGCACACATATTACCTTCGTTTATCATTCAGGGACCAGCGTACTGTTATTGATCTCCCCCATGTTAATTGAGGTAAGGGGTCTTTTTCTACCAATTCCTCTATTGATCTCAACTGCCATCAGTCAGAGGCTTAATTAAGCAGCTAATAGAGGGAAATGCTATTGATCCCTTTGTGCTGTAGCAATTTTGTGTGTGTGCATATTTGCCTGGGTGTGTGTTTATGTGCCAGACTATGACAAGCTGGATATTATTTAACAGTAGCTGTAGGAGTGGAACCTATAAGCTACAGAGGCTTTGCAGGAGCAGGACATTTATCTATATGGCTAATTAATGGGCTGGTAATCAACCAGTGAGTCATTACTGGTCATTCAAGTACAAAGTGATCATCAGCATGACACCTTAGATTCGTTTGCACTGAACAGATCACAGTTAATCCTCAAAGGTCGATGGGTCAAATTGTGGGTTATGCCCAGTCTTTCTGTGTTGGCAACAGTATCAGCTGATAGAAAAGTTAATAGGTGCTTAAGGAGGAATTGTCCTATTACAGATGAGAGATGAAACACAGATAAGGCTGCTTCACGTCCTACAGAGGAACAGGCCATTTATTGTGCATCTATTACTGTAAGTCAAGCATATGATTAGCACAGCACCAACCAACTGTGAACACTTCTGCTTTTATTAGAATGTGGCTTTTATGAGAAGGTTTGGTTTTGTCCTTGACGACAGAGCGAAAGTCAACTTTGTATCTTATGTAACAACGCTAAGTATTACATTTCAATAAAAGAAAAAAGAAAAAATGGGCCCGTTATGTCACTGACAGCTCGAACCGTTTACAAACTAAGCTCTCGATTAAAATACATGGTGACATTTTAATTTCAGTGACACACACACACACACACACACACACACACACACACACACACACACACACACACACACACACACACACACACACACACACACACACACACACCAGTGCCCTTAGCAGCTGAATAAATGGCCACATAGCTGCAACATCCCCAGATGGGCTGTGTGGAGATCGGACCTCTCTCTCTTTTCTAATATCCTCTGTCCGTCCGTCCACAGCTCACGGCTAAATGCCACCAGGAACAATAAAACAAGCTAATGCCAAGCAGGTAATGTAGAAACAGAACTATTTACTTCTGCCATGACCAATGCCAGTGTGTGATGAGTGTGGCATCGGTAACCTCTGGGGCACGCCTGTCATCCGTCCCGCTTCTCTCCAGCTTCACACTGCACGGTGACAGGAGACAGAGTCCGTCCCTTTTTAAACTTCCCATCATCTGGACAGTGTCAGTGTTCTTGCTTTTTTCCTAGTCTGCTCACTTACAGCAGCGCCGCTCTTATCTCTAACCATTACAACATGTGCTCTTCGCCAACAGTCACTGAAAACTGAGCTTTTGAAGGCTCCACCGAGTGTCAAAAAAAAAAAGGACTGAGACGTCTCTAAGAAGAGATGGGAGACTTGAGTCCAGTGCTTGTGAGATCAGGGCAAGACGGCAGTGACCGTGAATAATGAGCACCATGTGGCGTGGGAAATCACAAAACACCTAGAGCAGTCGGTCTACAGCAGCAAATGCCTTAAGACCAAAGTGATGGTGTTCAAGGAGCCAGAGGCAAAACGAGGCCCAACAGAGAGAGCCTGGTTCAAGACCCGTCAGGAAAGCAGATCGCTGCTTAAGTTAACAGAGGTAGAACAGAAACACCATCATTGGATTCAGACAGGAAAGATGTTTAAACTTTTTTTTTTCAATTTTTCCCATTGTTATTCCCATATTTATCTCTGATTTGTTGCCTACATGCTTTTGCTGGGGATATTTCATTAGTAGAGGAAAAACCACAACCCGTGGTTTTCCCAGCGTTAACATGGCAGACTGTTACTTGGCCAGAAAATATAACGTGTTAATTAGTGAGCTTTAGATTTAGTGGGGGGTGGATTTTTATTACAGTCCATGCCAGTTTCTGGTTCCAGTTTCCAGTCAGAGCTAATCTAGGCTAGCAGGCTGCACGTGTTCATTAGCGGCATGAGCGCGAGATCGATCTCTTCATCCCGCTTTCAAACAGAAAATAATTAAGTTCTTCGTATGGCCACGGACGCCGCACGTCGACAGACCTCAGCGTAGCAGCTGCAGTTAATGCCGTTAGTACAACAAGTGGTTAAAAAGCCGGCGCTGAAGATCTATAGAACTAGTCGTGATTGATGATCGCATGGCGAACACATACCTCTCTATCTATTACTCAACTTAATGAGGATGAACTGAAACTGTTCAAGTTTACTGGGATCAGTCTAGAAATGCAGATTGCGGGAGATCCAGCGCTTGAATTGGGACACGGTAAAAAATGGGCCTGTCCCACGGCAGCAATTTTGATTCAACAATGTAAGAAAGGCACAGGTGTGACTAATAACATTATCGATGGCTCTGCCCCATTTAGACGTGCCTGTAATTCATAAGACAGAGAACCAGCGGGCGCGGTGCTGGGGCGCCGGTGCCGGCATTGAATACGCAGCCCTCTTTGATGAAGCCCACGTCTTGATGACAAAAGACAATCCTGAATCCTGATGGTTTAGGTTGGCATTTAACTTATCTCCGTAATTACAAACGGTGTTTAAGGATATGTGACATTTCCCTTAAAAGCATTCTAATCATTGTGATGCTACAGTTCTATCAGCGATTAAATCGCTTGTACCTTCATCTTAAAAGTCACGCTCTCTGGTTTTAATAGAGCATACGCTCAACAAAATAAAAGCTGGGACATCATTTACCTGAGTTGATATGAACTTATAAATGAGAAGCTATTTTTTTACATTATACTGTAGATTTAAATGCTTTCACTGTGATAATATGAGGAGAAATATTTTAGCAGAACCGTCCATGAACACTTACACAAGTGTTCTGTCACTTGAGCGAGACAGATTCTTAAAACTCATAAAGCAAATTTATTCCACTAGTTAAAATAATCGAGCACGGTTCTTGTTTTTCCTCCATATCATGGTTTGTCATCATCGTTTTCGTGACTCATTTTTTGTCTGACCCTCCTGCACCCTCATCTCTTTGATTTGCTTTTGCATCAGGAAACCATTTAAAGCGAGTTACGCAAAATCTCCCAGACAAAAACACAAAACCTCCATTTTCTTTGTATTCTTTGTTTACACGTGTCATTTTTAGAACTATTTTAATTTCAAGGACTCCTGCATAATTACTCATGGTGAGGGTTATTTTCACAATGCTGTGCTGTGCAGTAGTTTGAAACCATTTATTCTAAGGGGATCTGTTTTGCTGCGTGTCGGTTTGAAAACAGGTGCAGCTCATGGGTGGCGGCAGACAGTAGGTCAGGCCTCAGGGCAGGAACAGCTACTGCTGACGATTCCCAGTCCTCGTCATCCGATGACGTTCGAGTGGAAACAGTCGCTCCGGGCTCCGAGCGGGAGGAACACAAACACGCCTGGCTTTGCTTCACGCATCCACTCGCGCCCGGTCCCCTCTTCCAGACACGCTGCGAACATACGGACGAGCCCGTGTGACGGCTGTGAAGCGCGAGCCGGACGCCGCGTCACATCGCGAGGCCCCAAAATGCGATCGCCGTGCCAGAAAAATCACCAGCGATTCGATTTGCAGAGATTAATTAAGCAGCGCCGCAGAAAGCCCCCACTCGCCGGCATTAACAGCCGGCTCAGCCACCTAATTGTTGTTGCTGGAGGGGCGGCTTGAGTGACGCCACTTTTCTCCGCGGCTCGTCTTCGCTTTTGACGAGCTGACGAGCTCTCGTGCCTGTCTACCCCAGCAATTTAAATCCATCTTTTCAATACGCTCATTAATGTTGTACACCCACACGCGGCGCACGTACGCACACGCGGCTCCCTTACAATTCATTCTGTCATCGCCAAACAGTTGTCAACATAATCTTTGAATTTATTCAGCAGTATGCATGAGCTCAACACGCATCACTGTACTTTTCCATGTAAACAGCTTCTGGAGTTGCTAATGCTCCACTGTTAATGGGCTAAATCTGCAAACTGGCATATTTCACACGCATAATCGCTGTCAAGTGGCGTGTGCGCGACGCTGTATGACGGAAACTCCGAAAGCGGGTGTTTGACATGACATGACTCGGTAGTCAGCTTCATGCCAGAATTACCCACAATCCATGAGTGCAGTGCTGTTATACTATACGGGTATGTGTGGATCAAATGAGTACTTACTGCTGTTTTTGCTACACTGATCCTTCTCCCAGGACGTCTCCGGCCTCTTATCCGAGTTCCGCTGCTCTTAGCCATTCCTTCTTTCTCGATAATGTCAAGGCCTCTCCTCCTGTTCATCTGATAAGGAATGGGGAGTTGTTAGGTAAAGGAAAGCTTTCTCTCTGCACATGTATCTGGATCCTATCTCTTCTTGTTATCGACTCCACAGATAGTCCAGTCATGGTGTAAAAAAAAAACCTGTACAGGGATTTTGTCCCAAAAATATATATCAGGTGCAGTGTCTTAATGCAGCTACTGCAAAACCACAAATGAATGACTCAAGCCGTCACCTGAAAACGAGGCCTTGGCAGCTAAGTGCAGCCGCATGGCAGCGTGCGATTATTTAAAACCGATGGCTATCGAGCCAATGACCCAGTCTGAACACAGGCGGAGGCCCGAGGCACAATCTGTCTCCAGCTTACAATGCAGACCCAGGCGGCTTCAGTGTCACTCACACCTCGGCGCCGGTGGTCCCGGCCACATACATTACTGTCAGCTGGAGCGGCGACGCAGGCATTTAAGTGCCGGCGAGTTAACGATCCACTGGGTTTATAAACCCGCTGCCACAGCCAGCGGGTCAGAACCAACGGCTACAGACGCCGTCCACCAATAGAGTAGCAGTTCAGCAATTATGTAACAAGCATCGCAGTTCTTTAAGATGGAGCTGCACTGATACTATTTGGTGAATTACAGAGTAAAATCCCCCTTTTCATACATATACAGCCACACACAAGCAAACACACTCATTTCCATGTGCTCCCCATCCCTCCCCTCTTTTTTACTGCATAACCTAATGAGGTATTGTGAATACGCAGCCTGCATACATACAGGCCTATTTGTACTTTAGATAGATGGCAGAAGTCATTTCACATGAAAGTCATTTTAACCAGGTCCAAAGCTCTGAGCGAGAGAATATCTGCTTTCCTATCAGCTGTTCGTCATGCTATTGTTGGAGGACTCGGGGAGAAAACATAAAAGGTCACACACGCGAGCAGACACAACTTAGCAGGAGAAATGCATCATGAAAGAGGCATGTGGAAGGAGAAGGAAGGGAAAAGAGGGAAGGGTAGAGGCAGTGGGTGGGGGTGAGAGATGCGAGCGTGAGATTTGTGAGTTTTGTCTGAGGCGGCGGTCGGCACGGAGCGCGAAGGGGAAGAGACGGAGCAGCAGGAGGAGGAATGCACAGAGGAACCCACGTGGAGTCGGCCTCTCATCCCGGCTAATCTCCTGTAGTGTTGCTAGTCGTGTAGCGGTTGCTGGGTTAACTCCCGCGCCTTCGTGGACTCTGGCTAAACTCTTTTCCCTTTGAGCCTTTCAGCCTGGCTAATTTCAGCTGAGCCGCAGGCTGCAGCCTGTGTGGGGTGATTGATCTGACTCATTATAGGCCTGAATGTTTCCACTCACACGGCTCAGTGTTTGTGTGTTAGCGGGCCACGAGAGGAATCCCTTCAGCGCACAGGCTCAGAAGGACGCACCTACTCATTCACGCAGCACATTCTGGACGGTGACTCGTTTATTTATTGACTTTTGGTCAGAGCGTTATAACTTTTGCCGCGGTCCTCTCACAAATAATTGACAGCAACTGTCCAGTCTTAGCTCAGCAGCTCCGTGCATGCTTGTCAAAGTTTGGATTTCCCCACACGCTGAAGGATGCCTTCCAGTGAATGCTGCTTCCCCCAAAACCACAAATAAAAGAGGTACCTTAAAAGAAAAATAATGGCCGGTGTGTTAAAGGTTAGCAGATTCTAAAAGGTTTGACTGAGAGCTCATTCCCTCCATCAGCAGACTTACTGATGCTAATTACTACT
This sequence comes from Betta splendens, assembly GCF_900634795.4. Taxonomy (NCBI): domain Eukaryota; kingdom Metazoa; phylum Chordata; class Actinopteri; order Anabantiformes; family Osphronemidae; genus Betta; species Betta splendens. The sequence continues at coordinate 7,040,717 of NC_040891.2, forward strand.
GCAACCATCAATAAACTACGTGCTAAATAATTCACCAACTTTTAAACTCACACTGTGCAGAGGCTGGACGCACATCACCATAAGCTCATTTAGGCTGCAGCGATTTGAATCTCTTACTGTGTTAGATTCCTCCCTTTAAATCTGAGCTCGTAAATGGAAAGCAAGCGTCGTCCTCCGCACCGGGGAGCGGGCCAGGCTGCAGGAGAAGAATGCAGAGATCTGTAGGGCATGAAAAAAAAATGAGCGCCACGAGGAGCCACTCCATCTCTACATCTATATTGTATGCCCTGGAGTTGTGTAAAATGCATTTCCTGTCGGTTTGCTGTGTACGTGCACGCTGCCCAGTACTGTACACCCTCCGCGCAGGTTGGCTGAAATATTATGTGAGACACAGGAGTCCTGAATCCATTGCTGCATGGCTACGGCTTCGGCTCTGTGGATATTAATACGCCCGGCTTTCCTCGGGGCGCGGCGAGACGGAGCTCTGCGATCTTTCATCCCCGCTTTATCGGAGACAGCGTGACACCTGGTGTGGATCACCTCACCTCACCCATCCTTGTACCGTCCGACGCGACACGTCCGCCCGCACGCGTGCGCCCTGTTTGTCGCGCGACCCTTTTTTGGCCCCTTACTCCGACCTCGTCACCGCGTCATCCATCCTTTTCAGACACAGTCCACCCCCGGAAAGGCCACATACTGTACACGCCTGGCGACTGTGGCCGTGCGTTAAATCTCTCCCTTCTTATCATGTACATACATTTAGTATTACAAGAAACAACAATACTAATAATGCACACGGCTGCTTGACCTGATTCTGCTGTAGATCAGTAAACAAAGGTCCCACTGGCCTTATCTTCTGGACGAGCTGGACGCTCAGTGCAGCCGTGGTTGATGGGGCCGGCGTTACCTCAGCAACCTCAGTCACGTGACTCACATTTTACACGCCGTGGTGGTCCCCCGAGATTCTCCAGAGCAGATAAAGTCACACAGACAGATTTTATGAGGCGCGTATACACCTTTGTGGGCCCGTCAGGGAGTCAGGGATCTCAGGATCAAAAGGGACTTTTACAGTAGAAGACACACACACACACACACACACACACACACACACACACACACACACACACACACACACACACACACACACACACACACACACACACACACACACACACACACACACACACACACTTTGTTCGATTACATCCTGGTTTAATGTCTCCTCCTTATTACACATAGATATCAACAGGGCACGTGACAATGAAGAATAAGTCACTGTCCACTGAGGGATATTAGCATGCAATGCGTGTTCATGCCTCTAGATATTTTTAGATCCCTATGAACAGTCTATTATCACATTTGCACTCTGAATGGACTTTTTCCCACAAGATGAAAGTCAGTGAAATCTCACAGCCATAAATGCATCATTTTTTTTTCTTGCCCTGCTGCAATCTATTCTATCCATGTTCCCCTTCCCCTGATTACACAAGGTGATGCATGGCATTAGCCACAGGAAGCTTTGATTAATGCTGAGAACCGGAATATCCTCCGACTCATGCGAGGCCCTGAAGTAACAGCTGCCCAGGCGAGCATGCACGGCTTTTAAACACTGTACATCTATTTCAGAGGCTTTTCTTTGGTCCTCATTGTCTCATTGGAATTCTTCTTTTAACCTGTTACTACGTGTGCGCACTGGTATGTGCAGGGAGAAAAAGGCAGTTCACGTTCACGGGCCGTGAATCTACATTTATTCTTTGATGCCTGCTACTGTAGCAGAAAGCTCCTGAAAGACTTTCCCTCTCTCTCTCGCCTACATGATGACACTCACTCTTCAATTCGCACACACAAACGCTGGGTTTGACTGAGTTTACGGACAAGACAGAGTGAGAGGTAGATTTAGACACAATTCAAGGTCAGATGCTGAAATGGATTGAAAACCATGTGAAGCCTGTTTGTCTGATACTGATGCCAAAGTTACCACTTGACGTTTCTTTGCACCCAGAGCAGAAAGACGAGTTGCTTATTGTACTGTATGTGTTAAACGTGGAGTATTTCTGTTGCCATGACAGGGGAGCAAGTGAGAAAGTCCGTTCAGAGAAGGAAGGACAAGGCAGCCACATAGACTGTACTCAAAGACTTCATCCACAGAGTCCAGATGTTATATTCCCAAAGAATAAAAAGCGATGCACATCTAAATGACAGACCATAATTCAGTCAGTTTCGTTCCACAAAGGTGAATCCATGGACCCAAGTACAACAGACTGTATCTAACCTAATCCAGCCTAATAGGGCTGCTAGCGGTGCTGCTAACGGCTAAAGTGGAGCATGGCTGTGAGTGGGCATCCCTGAGGGCGCTTTGTTACCGATACCTGGAGATCTTACACGGTATCGACACCTCTTCTCAGACACATCGTCAATAACTGGCTTCATCCTCAACCTTTTTGTCGGGCAACCTGAAAACGCCTTAAAGCCACATGTCATGAGCTCGATGCGCTCTTTCTATTATTCAGCAGCTCGTTAGCGCCTCACTCGCAAATGCACATGAAGCCCCCCCATATTTATTTTCTTTTCTCATAGAAAACCCAGGCGCCGAATCCATTTTGTTTCTGCTCCCATTGAGCCTACCCATTAGCAGTCATTTGTTTTAATCGTTGAACCACTCCTACTGGTGTCTTTTCCAAAACACGACTGAGTGGAAATGTGTCAAGAAAATCACTCATAGCCGTTGGATACGGTTCAATTAGTGGCTCGATATTTCTGACGGTAGCGTCGGGAGGTTGTTGTTTTTTTTCTCATCAATATGTGAAGCCGGAGCTTTGCTTTTCTTTTTGTTTTCCAGCCGCTCTCTGTCCACCATCTTTGTTTTCCACAAGAACAGTTCAAAAGACCGTTATTTTGCTGACGCTCACGGAAAAAACGCCTATTTTTGCCAACTGACGTGTGTTCGTGCTTTTATTTGCTCGTCCATTATAGAATCTTCATGCTGTACGTGGTCAAGCCTTGATGCAGCATCCTTCCTGCTGCGTTGCCTTCCTTTCAGATGAGCAACATCTATTTACATGATTATTTACTTCCCCCCTTTAACCATAAAGCCATTTTATCTATCTTCTATCATCTCCCATCTCGCCGCAACTTTCTCCATTACCCAAGGGCTTTAAATCTAATTCCAAATGGCAGTTTACTTTCTCTTACAATGCCAAAAGAAAGGGCATCCTAATAAAGCTGAGAATATCAAAGTGTCCTTTTGCAAAGGCAATTTATAGCAGAGGGGCCAAGGCTTCTCTTTACCACGGGCATGTCCTGTTTACTTCACGAAGGTCTTGTTTTATGCGTTTAAATCATGAATAATAATAACGACAGAGCCTTCATCTTGACACTTTATCACAGTTTGAACCCCTGCCATCGCTAGCCACAAAATGCCAACTGTAGATGGAGACAGACAGAGGGGGTAAAAAAAAAAGATGATCTTCTGATTGTGAGATTTTGCTACTTGGCAGAAAAGTGTAACACCTTAAACTTTTCGTCTCAGATGTTTTGGCATTTTGGAAAATAATTAGCAAGCATCTATGAATTTGTATGTGGAGCTACTGTATACTGAAGAGGAGCCAGATGTGGAAGGAGGATGCAGAGTAGTGAGTAGGAGGAGCTGGCCAGAAGTGAAACAGAGGGAGGAAGGAGAAGCAGCAGGGGGGACGTTTGGTGGAGGAAAAGATGCCGGTGAAGAGGAGGTGCGAGCGGGATAGTGAATGATGAGGGACGATGCACAAGGACAATAACCGCGTTGAAAATGCAGGAGCAGCGGAATGACAGCGTGAAGCCTGGAGAGGGGGGATGGATCGATACTTGATCATGGGATGGAAATTTAGAGATCACGGCACGGGGATGTTTCCCAGGACAGGAAACTGATAGATGGAAGATCACAGACAGGAGGAGACGGGGGGGTGGGGGGGGGGCTTTGAGAAAGGCGGCGGCTAGTGCTGTCACGCCGCTGAAAGATTTCTCTCTGCCACGCGTGACCTTTACAAATGGAGCACAAGGCCTCTAACCACAGCCACCCGGCTTCTTTGGATGCTTTCTAAAAGAAGAAGAGGGGGGAAAAAACCTGTCAGCAGCCATTACAGCTTACATCCTGTTCCCTCGCCATGCCGCAGACAACACTGAGTCGGAAATAATTATATTTGAGCCCCCCACTAAGATTTATGGCTGCAAAAAAATAAAGCATAAGCTCCCACTGTGTGCTAATGCACCCATCTGTGCTTCTAAAAGCATGTTCTTCACACACAAACATTTTTTTCTGCCTGTTTGCTGACTTCTGCTGGGCAGTAATGTATTACCAGCCTGTCACCGTTACGTCCTGGCTTATTCTTTTATTTTTTATTTTTTAGTATGAGTCACGTACAATGTGAACGCAGTAATTACGCTGCAGCTCCTTCTCTGTGAAGCTTTTCCTCCGCAGACGTTTTCAAGGGTCAGCTGCTCAGATGTTGTGTCTCTGTGTATTCAGCGGAGACTCTGGTCTGGTACATGTTAGCTTGGCTCAGCAGCTGAGAGATGGCAGCCAGCCGCGAGCACAAATGGAACTTGCAGAGGCTTCTCTCTAAAGTTGTTATTTAGCTACAGAGCATCATCTGCTTTAGCAGGATTCTTGTTTTTGTAATGTACTGTATGTGATTTTGCCCTGTGCCACTTTGGAGCTTTCACAAACTCAGCAAATGCAAAGGAACAAGAGCGGGAGCAAAGCGTTGACACTGTTCTTTAGGGTCAAAGGTCATTTGAAATTAATGATAAGTCAGCAACGATCAAGCTCAGTCCACAGCAGGAAGCTTCACAGACACTTAAACACCACTTCCGTGGAGCAGTATATACTGCTGCAGGCGACTCACTGAGCTGAAGGAGGGAAAAAAGCTTCTTCACTTATTTACAGCCGCTTTTATGTGGAAACAAAGCCCAACGTATGCAGATATGCTCAGGCAGAACCTCAGTGAACAGAATCCACCCAAACAGCAGAAGAAGAAAGAGAAACTGTTGAGTTCATGCTGAGTTCCACCGCCACTAAGACGCAGAAATATTAAAGCTGCTTTAGGATAAGAGTGTACTTTTTTTCCATTTTACACTGATCAACAATCTCACGCACAGCTGCTCATTGTGTTCCCTATTCAGCCTTTTCTACATTCTTCTTCTACACTGCGTAACTGTGTAGCGTCAGCCTCTGTGTTCCCTGTCAGGCTGTGAAAGGAGCCTGAACGGAGGTATTTACCTTTGTCACTTCTGCAGCCGGGGCCCGGGCGTCAGCGCGCTTAGCCGGGAAACGGCAGCACTCGTGGGCAAAGCGAGCGCGTCTTCAGATGCCGAATTATCATAGCCGGCTGGGCTCGAGACACCTGGGAACGGAGAGAGAGGAGGAGTGGGTGGGATGGAGGCGCAGCGAGTGCGGAGACGCGCTCGTCTCGCCGCTCGCGCAGCATCCAGGTGACAGGTGCTGGTGCAGAAAATGGCAGTCCCCACAGGACTCCACCTGAGGGGGCTGCCGTCGCTGGTGCACAGGTGTGTGTGTGTGTGTGTGTGTGTGTGTGTGTGTGTGTGTGTGTGTGTGTGTCTCTCTCTCTCTCTCTCTCGGCTGCCACAGGAAATCACACATCAGCATTTCAACTCGTATTTATACACATTTGCCCATGTGTGTACTTCGCCGTGTGTATCTATTATGACAGTAATACTCGGTGACAGAATGATCACACCCTTCTCCCCACAGCTCCGAGGAGCCTCTCCGCTCCCCTCCGCCCCGACTGAAGGAGCTGTTTGCTTCCACATATGTCAAACCCTGTTTCCCTGTGGGCAGCGAGCGCTCCTTTGCAACTCGTTCCCCCTCTCTCTCTTTCCCCCTCTCTCTCGCTCGCCCGCTCCCCGCGCCTGCCCACATAATCTCAGGAGTGTCCCCAACGTCGAGCAGATAAACCAACACGAATTATGCGCAGAAGAACATATGGAACTCGTGATGTGACAACATTAAGCCGCGCTGTCCATCTGGCCGGCTGTGCGATTGTGTTAGTGGCTGCTATTCCTCTGCTGCGACACATAATGAGGACGTTGGGTTTTTTTTATAACTCATTATATCCTTATTTGCTACTGTTTAATTAGCTGCTGAGAGAAAAGTTCAAAGATGTAAAAGACAAAAAAAAAAAAAAGTTGATACTGTTAACATCTGGCAGCGGAAAATAAATAAATAAAAGTAAGCAGCACCATCATAATACAGTGAGATTGTTTTGTCCTCATTACCATAACTTTTTAATATAGGGACCTGCACAAAAAAGGAATTACAAGCATAAAGGATTTAAAGATTCTCGTTCGTTGTTTAATCTCGCTGCTAAAGTGAAGGGGAGAAAAAAGACGCTATCGCGCCAGACACTCCTGCGGAGGGATTACGTTCTTGACTGATCATATTGCATATCTCAATCTTAACAAGTAATTAAATGTAGTATTCAAGCTTGAAATCTATTTTTTTCCTGCTCTCTGTCTCTGTGGTAAAAAAAAAGATGAAATCTGCCAAGGGGTTGAAATAATTTCTTTTCTTTTTTTTTTTTTTACTGCAATTTATCTTGTTTGCGGTGGGGAAAAAAGCGACTGTGACACTCAATACACCGTTTAATAACTTGTTCAGTCTTTCGGGTGCAGCCGTGTCTTTTTAAGCACCGTCTTCTCCTCACTCCGCTCCCTCCCCTCACCATCAACTACGAGTCCTGTGCAGTTAGCCGACACTTGGCCCATAAAGCATCTCACCTGCACCAGTCGATTTCCAGTCAATTACTCCCCCTAAATCACAACCTCCAATAAGGACCGAGCGGGGAGGGAGAGGAGGGGGGTGCGGGGGTGGGGGGGGGGGGCTGTTGTGTGCAGGTGCCGGGGCCTGCGCTGGTGTCACATCATAAATCTCCCTCGCTGCTTTGGCAGACCAGGCGAGAGAGTTCTAAAAGGTGGATCTCGTACAAAAATAAAAAAAGTTCCCCGTCCTTGACTGGCGGTCCGATAAGGTTTGAGAGGCGCCTCCTTGCGTCACGCTGAGCGACGCGTGAGGCACCGCGGGTGTGATCGGGTTGACAAAAAGCCACCGAGAGGGGGAGAAACGAGGGCTCTTATTGCGCCTCTAATGTAATTGCCTGGACCACTTCATCATAAACGAGGCACTCGTGTGCAGCGTTGGCTTATCTCCCCCCAGCCACCGCTCCGCCCTCAACCCCTCGATCCCAGGGAACCGCTATCTAAGAGATCGGCTTAAGGATGGGCTTTGGGCCACATCAATAAATGTCAACACAGCTCAGCCTGTCAGCGGGACGACGGCTTTAATGCATTGAACACGCAGAGCTATACGTTTTGAAACGGGGAGGATGGAGACGGGAAGGTGACAATGCTGATAAAATCAGCATCTTTGTACATACGGTTGGGTGCAATAACTACTAAAATGATTGATGACCAACGCCCAAACATGAGCAGCAAAGAATCCACTGTTTCCACAGGGATCCACCCGTAAATGCAGTAGCACTTAGCACTTAGAGCCTGATGGTTTCTACATGAGGTGTTAGAAATGAAATAAAACTAACACCATACACACACACCCACACACACACCTGCACACAGTCTGAGTAGCCTCTCACTGGACACAGTCTGAGACCAAGGTTCCGATCTCACAAAGGCCCTGAAGTCAACAGCCATCATGTGCACACACACACACACACACACACACACACACACACACACACACACACACACAGTATACAGTAGATCTGTGACACCGCTGTCTTTACCTGCTGCTCTTTGTGTCAGAGCATGTAAGTGTCAGAGCATTCACGTCTCTGTGCAACATGTAGGAGCAAAAGAAAAAAAAAAAAAAACCTGGAATCGATTTCTTTTTCACCACCTTGTGTCCTGCCTTGCACACCCACTCCTGATTGCACTATGCATGCTGGGCAAACATTGATTGATTTTAGGGTTTCTCTATCCCGATTCCCCCCTGGCACTTATTTGGTACATGCCAAGTTAAAGTTGATCCATATCAGAGCCACACACACACACACACACACACACACCCTCGTGGTCTTGCTGTCCTCATTGATCTGAGTTTGCAAAGAGGAAATCTGGGAGGGCTGCGTAATTGCAAAAAGCAGAGGCTGCAGAGGGATGAGGAAAACACTGCTTTCTTCTGACATGATCAAGCCGACTGTGACCCGCAGCTACTGTACAATGCAGACCAGAATCTGAGAACAATGGGCAAGCAGGAACATTTGTCTCTGCATGCACTTTCCTCCCTATAGTTCAAATTCTTTCTAACACTGTCTCTAGTTTTGATAACATCCTCACAGGTTTTCTGTTGTTCAGATGCTACAGTAGGAAATTCCTAGTTGTGAAGAAATTCAGTCCTCAACTCCCCCAATACTGGACAGTGTCAGACGGAGAACACACAGTAAATGTATAAGGCTAATACTCAGCAAAAATAGTTATAGCACAAGCAGAGAGGAGCAGCCTGTACAGCATGTCTAGCATTGTCTGCAGTGCAGTAGGTGGATAAATAGGCCTTTATAGCTTGATTAAACTGGCCTGAAGCCAGTGGAGGAGCTTTAAAACAAAGGCCATTCAGGTCCAAGCACTTTTCATGGAACTGAGAACTGATGGTAAATGTGGGTCAACAGGAACTATAGGCAGATTTAACTGATTATTCCTTTTCAAGAGAGACAGCAAACCTGTTATAATGTTGAATCAGAAATGGATTTTGCTTATTGTGACATTGGGAGTTTGATTAACTGTAACTGTGTTAGGTCGTTTATTACAGCTTGATCACCACATGTGCTGCAAATTATAGTGCGTTTCATACAGTCTATAAATTAGTAATTAGTGTCATAAAAATACTAAATATTTGACATTTGACATTAAAACTGGTGTGATTTGATGATTACCGGCCTCAGATTCAAGGTCCTGCAATTGAGGATTGTGGTTCACTGTCACACTGTTGTGGCATATTGAGCTTCAGAGAAAACAACTATTGTTATGCTGTATTTTTCACGATGCCAAAACTGGATCCGGGCTGTGCAATCATTGCTTTTGGACATTCCTGTTTGTATTATACTGAAACAAAACGCAGCAGACAATTCTTGGCAACTTCATTTATTGAAATATATTAAAACGGTTAAAAAAAATAACGGAACGGACGAGACTGTTGGCAAACGAAGTGCGACACCTCGTCGATGGCCCCTCTAGGTGCAAAGCGACACAAATATTTAGATTTGGAGTTTCCAATGTCTTTAAACGAGCATACTGTTCCCAGAAACGCACTGTGAGTACATCCATTTCAGCGTAACCATCAGCAACAGTTCAGGTTCAGTTTGTATCGGCTGCTCAGTGGAGCACACGTGCCAGCGGACCCCGCAGTCTTACAGCTGATTTTGGCAGCCACACCAGGCAAGCAATAACCTAATGTGCAATTGAAATAAAATACCATGCTGTAAAGCTTTATCACCGTGATGGCAACAATGCAAGCCAATCAGTGTCAGTGTACCAACGTTTAAAATATGACAACATATACAAAATAAACCTGAGATCTGGAGATTACTAAATCATTTAACATCCTGCAGACGAGATATAAAATTAGAGCAATATTAAATGGACCTTATTTTTCCCTGCGTATAGAAAACCTTGGTGTTTTAGTGTTGTTGCCCTGGGTCACCAAACCAGTGAATGGAGAGCAGAATGAAGTCTCACAAGAAAAGAAGCGAAGCACTGCTGTGTCTACACTGATGGATTATGGTCCCAGACAAAGCAGCGTTTATGCCAACATTATTATTCAAGACGAAAACAACAAATTCAAGTTAAATCTTATGAGCGGCTGACAAAGAACAACTGAGCAGCATATTATGATGTAGTGTAGTTTTATAGACAAGCAGATTTACAACCTTCTTTCTACTGCATAGATTACGGTAACTGAGAATTTAAAAGGTTTAAATTCAACAACTGATGCCTGTTTGGGCAACATGGGCTAGTGTATGGACCCTGAGAGGACTAGGTGGTGATGCCCACTCCACTAACATTAGGTTAGTTTGCTTCTCGAGTGAGATTTATTAGGTGTAATCATTTTCTAGCTGTTATTTTTTTTTTAATCACAGAGCTCTTATGTCCTTATGCTGCGATCGGATGCCAGATGTCTGACTGATACCTTGGCTACAAACACACAGAAAATGAAAAGAAAAAATAAAGCGCTACTTTAGAAACGCGTTCGGAGCCGCCGCCTGCCTGGCTCCTGTGCATTTTTTCCTGGAGGCTAATTGTGATTAAAACTGTGACATTAATAACAGAACCCAATCAACTACTGTGTGGACGTTGGTGTCACGCAGATACATGGACCACCTGGCGTTTGTTCAGATGCTGGCGAGATGACACAGACACAGAAAGTAAATGTCACTAATAACCACAAATTGCTTAATAACAGATTATACTTTGTCATTTAAATATATATATATATATAAATCCACATGTACTGAATACATTATGTGCTTAAAACTCCTGCATATTTCAATCCTCTACCTTCAGACCTGTGTTATTATGCAGCGTCCCTCTCTGCTTCTCTCCTTTTCCACACGTTTAGCTGGCAGGAGAGGCCTGGGATGTCCAGATGTTTGCTGAACTGGAAGCCTGCGCTGGCAGGCAGCTGCCAGCCCGTCACAGACGCGCACAGACAGGAAGTAGAAATGTCAGCGTGCAGTTTAACTTTTAGATCCTCCGCGTCCTTCTTTCCCCACCGCCTCCCACTAAAACGCAGGAGCGAGCCGCTTGGAGGAGTCAAACAGGCCCAGATGTGACCAAAACAATATGACTGACAGTTAAATTCCTTATCTGGTTCTTACAAACGTGCCGTACAGTGCATCACCACCCGGCTACGGCCTGAAAACCCTTCATCTCTCAGCGTGGAGGTCATCTTTGTTTAAGTTGTTTTGTAGCTATTAACTCCATGCTCTAGTTGGCACTCGTCTTCCAATACCTATTGTCTGCTGGCCCATTTTCACTTCAAAACACGTTAAATGTCTTGACAGTGAACAAAGGCTAAAGGAGGGAGGGAGGGCCACAGAAGGACGGGCAAATAAAGAGGGAACCTGGCAGGAGGAGGAATCTATTTGGAGCACTTAGTCTGCCGAGAGTCCCCACAACAAAATTGAGGGAAGGAAAATGACCAGCAGGCAGGCGGGCAGCAGCCACTATAGCTCCCCAACCCTCCAGTGGCAAGAGAATAAATTGAACTAAAATGCAACCTAGAAATAACAATCTGGTGCATGTGCGTCTGTCTGGCATTCAGCGCCATTTGCTTTGACACAAATGTCCTACTTTCCACAGCAATGATGATTTTTAGTGCTGTAAGCAGAAAATTAAGAAAGCGTTTAGTACAGTAATACCCCAACTGGTAAATGCTCTACTAGTTTTTTGAAATTTGCCGAAAACCAATGAGCTTCAAATGATGCTGAACCACCAACAATTTAAACATTAAACCATAAGACAGCAATGAAGTGTAGTGTTGAGCTTTTCTAGTCTTTACAGATGTTTATTCTAAATACAAAAATACAAGAATTTCTACATGACCCACAGCTTTTGAATTGTATTCCAGTCTACAGTGAATCATTTCTTTATGCATCTGTTTCTCTTCATACCCTTGTGGTAAGCTGCATTTAGACGCCATCCTAATTAAATTTCCCTCCATCCATAGGCAGCTCTAAAAGTTAGTTTGCTGTGTGTGTACTGTATGAATTCTGAATTTCTTCTGGGAAATTATCCATCTATCTTTCACCTTTAAATGTGTCACAGGAAGAATAAAAACAAACGTCCGACTGTCAAATATTACATCCTTGGAGGGAATCCCACGTGCGATGCCTTAGATGAGGGGACTGGGAGCTTCTGGTGTCTCGCTGAGGCAAATAACGGAGCCAAAACAGGCGTTCTAAGAAGACAAGTGAGCGCACGCCAGTGAAGATGGGCAGAAAGTCTTCACAAAGCTCGGGTGAGCTTTTAAGATAGATAACGACAAGCGTGTTTTGCCGCCTGGTCCCTTCCTGCTGTTTTCTGGACGGAATGAAGCAAATTTGTGTCCAGGCAGTAGATCCAATCATCCTCACTGTGAAACAAGAGCCTGGCAACCAGATGTCGCCTCTCCTCAGCTGCAGTTCTGCTTATTAGGCTGGATAAGGTCCAGCTACGGTGACATTATGTCACAGGGAGCCAGACAGGCCAGCCTCACTGTAAGCCTTCAGACAGAAAGAGAGCAGCCCAGTCGATTACCAGGCCTCGGCTGAGCATCGATCCTGCAGCTGAGAGCGGGAACGTCCACGTGTGATTTAGAGAGCCAACCGCTAGTCGCCACGGCCGATGAGGACTGATACACACAAGCAGGAGTCATTTCGGTATCGGACAAGCCGTTGTTGTTGGGTGCTCACTTCGTTTACGCGCAATCACATAAATACGTTGGCGCCAAGGCTCCAGTTTGTTTTCACACAGTCAGGACTGTAGGAAAATGGGATTACAGAGGCGCAAATCAATATGGATGCAGAACAAACGGCTCACAGAGGAGGGGCAGCGATGCAGCAGGAGGTAATCCACAAGATCGAGGGTCAGACGGAAGATTACAAACACATTTAGGAAAATGAAATATGAAAAAGATCAATCGCTTATGGCCCATTCATAGGAAAAATACAGTAAGAAGGACGGTTCCGTCACTTCCTGCACGTCCAACACAGTTGCTGTGCCGCTGCCATCTAATTCAAAATGAGCTCACATCAGTTACAATATCTAATGTGTTGTTTATGTTCTTTTGTGAGTAAAATATCCCTCCATGACGTTTGGAAACCATTCCAGTTTATTTATTAAGCATATCTAAATACGTGTGAAGGAGTAAAGTTCCTAAAGGCAGATTTATGGCTGCTCTGCTGCATTAGACTAAGAGCTATGCCTGACCGAGTGTGTTTGTGACACCGGCCAGCTGGCCACCAGAACTGCATCAGTCTTGACCAAAAAGAATAATGACACCCACCGGGTCACCTGTCACAAAAACCCCTCAACGCTCTGATGGATTAACGGTCATTAAAGGATGAGGTGAAACACACAATTGGGCATAAAACAACCCCAAACATTTTCCATCACCTTGTCCTCGCTCACCTACCAGCCACAAATGGGCTTCATTCGGTTTACGCTGCCATTGGCGGGTAATTAATGGAAATTTCCCCGCTAGCTGACAATAAAAACTAAGCAGATTGCTAATATCAGGTGGCGTCATCGAACAGTAATCTGAATGCTGAGAGGAACCACTGATAAATGCGTTAATGGAGCAGCAAGGAGGGTCTAGTTTAATGTGTAACAACCTCATTGAGATGTTGGAGGTGAATAAAGCCTCTAAGGCTAAAACTACAGAATTCTATTTTAAAACCAGGAGCTCTGTGGGTTCTGGGTCCTCTACTGTGGCGAGAAGAAAAGAAAAAAAAAAAATTTTTCATTCTGAGCTGCAGATGATGCAACAGTTCTCATGATGGAGCTGGACTCCCTGAAGTAAAGCAGCTGAGTAGTCCTGACCAGATTGAAACGCTAAAACCCACGACAGAGTGATGGCGACGCTGAGAAAATCTCCGGCGGATCTCAAGTAAGTCCTTGTCGACTGTCATGGTAATGCCAGACACTAAGTGGCCATAATGATTGACTGAATTACTTTCCGAACGTCTGGTGAAATGTTATACGTCGGAGGCTGTTCCTCCAAACTGAATGAGACACACAGGAAACGGAGGGTGTTCAGCTTGAATTCTCAGCGAAGCGGCCAACACGTCTCTTCCCAGTCGAGGCGTCGCTGCACCCGGAGCTCAAATTGTGCTGCAGAGGCATCAGAAGGGAAAGTGATAAAGCAGCGCCGCAGCTCAGCTGTGACTGGCAGACGCATGCATCTTTTATACAGAGCGCATCTCCTTGAATTGCATCAGACAGATGCTTTTTGTTGCCTACACAAAGAGCACTGAAGTCAAATTGCAGACGACTAGAGATACAGTATTCAAACCAGCGTATTTTAGCTAAGCCTGATCCCTTTTTACAGCTATCGCGCTCAGAGCAGAAAACAACCTGTGGTGAAGGAAATGAAGTGGATTTTTTTTTTAATTGGCACGCCCCCATTTGTTCATTAATTAGGCACCAGCGAATGCTGTCTGTTGGCGTGGAGCATGTGGTGTGTGGGGCAGAGTCACGGGCAGCAGAGGAGTCTCTTAGTACTAAAATGCTGCATGCAATTTATGGTGAAGTCTTGCATATGCTCTCTGTCACACACACACACACACACACACACACACACACACACACACACACACACACACACACACACACACACACACAATGCCCCAGTGGTGTGGAGTCAGACAAATAGCCCTGAGATGAGAAACGTGTAAATTGCTCCCATGGTAGGTAGAGGTAGCCAGAAGAGTTGGATGGATTTTTTAATACTTTGTTAAGGGACTGTTTATAACATCATTGTGAGGTTAAATGCACATCAGCACTAAAAATGGAAGCTTAGCCCACGGGCGCAGTGAGACCTCGTGGTTCCACGTACAGAGAACGTCTACATATAATATAGACGACGACGCAGCACACGTGGTACTCGGACGCTCTGAGACGACGACCTGCGTGTGGAAATGAAACATTTCACCTTGGACCGAAGCCACGTGGTTGAAGAGGAGGGGAGTGGGCGCAAGCAATGCCTGTGAAGTGCAGGAGCAAGGATGAGATTAAACGTGCGACTGTTGGAGAGCTGTTAAATCCAGTGTCCAAGGCTGATAAAACAGCTGATTCCTTGCCGTGTTTCCTGATCTAAGAGCATAAGTGACGCAGAGAGAAAGCACGTTCTCCTCCTCCACTGACCTTCCACCGTTATTTGTCGGTTCGATCGTGCACATTTGTGCCGTTACATCACGTTTCCGTATGCAGGTGCGGGTTCGCGTCGTCCGTACGTGTGACTTCAGATCAGTGATGATGGATTAGAGATGGAACTGATGTGCTTGTCCATCTGTGAAATGGAAACCAGGAGGGGGGGGGTACCTCATCACACCTGCATCAGGCTTTCTACAGACAAACGTGACGCTTTATGACGACACACACACACGCACACACACACACACACACACACACACACACACACACACACACACACACACACACACACACACACACACACACACACACACACACACACACACACACACACACACACACACACACACACCTCCACTCCTTTTTCTCCGTGTTTGTGTACAAAAAAAGACTTGACAGCCGCACAATTCTCCGAGTCGCTTGTAGTGCCAGACACATCGGACCGCCGCGTCTAAAAGGGAGGAGGCCACGGGCGAGGTGAGCGCGCGCAGAGAGGAAAACTCCCGCCCAGGGATCACCTCTGCAAAAAAGATTTTCAAAGAGCGGTGCCTCACAACAACAGTATCATTTACTGTGACGTGACTGATGTGCTCCCATCCTCTCTGTGGCTCGTGTTCACCTCCAATGACGCCTTTGTTGTGTGTGTTGTCGCTTTTGTCTTGCACCCTTCAATACTGACTATTCTGTGTATACAAAGACGCTTTACTGTGGACTTCATACGTCACGCTTCCAAGAAACTGATTTCACACGAAGCGTGACTGTCGTTGTGGTTTGATGCCCAGTTTCGTCCTTCAACAAGACAAAACTTTGGACGGATGACCCAAAGCATCAGTTCTTACCACAGTCAACGTCGACTCAGTTTGTAACAAACAAAGAATATCAACAACATCCCTCCAAAGTGGACTGACTGCCACCCACACAACCAGGCCATTAGTGTGGATTAATAAAGACGCTCTTCTTCGGTGACAAAGCTGAAAGACTTTGTGTACTGATCATTTTACATTCATGAACCACTCACTGCAACCACACTGCTGCTACACAGGCCGGAACAATGCGCTTCGTGCTTGACGAGACGCAGACAAAGTTTAATGAAGTCGGCGCAGTGTGATTTAACAGCGAAGCTGGATACGCTTCTCCCGCTGTCCCAAAGTTTTCCGATCACACCTCGGATGTGGGGAAGGGCGTCTGAGGCAGGTTGCCCCGCGTCCATCTGTTGGCTGTCGGGTGCCCGACGCGTGTGCGCCGCATCTACAGTCTGCGCGCGCCGCTTACAGATGCCCGAAAGCTACTTAAGGGCGATAATTTCCCTCTGATTACTTTAATGCGCTACAGCGCTGCCATCCTGTCTGTGATTCCCCCATCGCTTGGCAGGACCACACACACACCCTCCATATGGTCACTGGCTGTCAGGCACACAGACGCCGGCTTTTCATTGAGAACGCAACTTATAAAGGGATGAATGGGGGAGCGGGAGGAGAACAAGGCAACTGTCTCCACTTTGTAATTTGCGCATATTTTATTGAATTCTCCCGCGACGCCGCTTTCTTCTCGGCGCCTCATTGTGAGTGGCAAAGCCGGGCTGGTGGAGTGAACAGGGTTGGTAGATTGCATAGCCTCAAACTTTTGAAACAACTGGCAGCTGGGAAGATCTGGGGGGAATTCATTGATGATATTTACTCGTGCACTTGTAAAAAGGGAAACTGATGAAGGGGCTGAGGGTTGAGCCCAGCCATCAATATTTAACCAGCGTGAATAAATATGATGCACTCCTGCACCGGAACAGGACTCTTAAATGGAATCAAACGCTCCTTCTTTGCATTTATTTCATATTTAAACTTGAATCCAAACTAATGGCTCCCCGCTTGCATTAATGGGAACATTCTGACAGAGCACATTTGAGCGAAGCTTTGTTCAAACATGCAATGATTCATTCGACCTAAAAATTAACCAGGCAGAATATCACAGAGGTAAAGTAAGGAAGCCCTCTTTCCACCAGACCAGTTCCGAATTCAAAAAGCTAGAACTTAAACCTGAAAAAAAGCAAAAACAGGACAGTTGGTAACGATCGCTGAGGAACGATGCCAGTGCATCGTCGAGTTCATTCCAGCTAAGTGTTCAAAGACTTGGCTGCTTTTGGACCACGCAGGGACGAGAAGCCACCGACTTGGCTCACATGAGGCTGCCTGATAATCAAGGACATGGACTCGGATCTGACAATCAGCCCTATTGCTAGTGCCTGTCATGAAATGATCCCCATCAACTTGGCCTAAAGGTGCAATACATCCAGGAGTAAATGGATTTTACAACAATACAGGACGACAAACTAACTCTACGGGGTCTGTGTCCTGCTCGTATTGTCGTGCATCCTGAATTTCTGGACAGATTTTCTAGTATCTGATGTCTGCTGCTGGGTGAAGGTCACAGCGTGGCTAACAAACAAACACATCAGGCAGATGGAACATGACAGGGGTGTTTGTGCGCCTGTTAAATCGTGTCGCTGGTAATACGCTGGATACGATAATGACAGTCCTTCACACTCGTAAGATGTTGGGAAAAAAGGTGAAATTGTGCTAAATGACGATGGTGAAATCGACAAGTCCGGCTGCACTCACAGGTTTGTTTTTTTTTCCCCAATTACTGTAAGTGAGAAAACATTTGCGTCTCTAGGGGCAATTTAGTAAGAGCATTAATAGTAAAATGTTCCCATGCATGTACAAAACACACTACATGCTCGCTATGTGTCTGTTTGTTTCCAATAATGAACTCACCGCCAAATTAAAGCGCAAAAGAAAAAAAGGATTGCAGGAACAGTGTGTTATTCTTTAACCTTGATGATGTAATAGAGCAACTGGACTGAAGACTAAGGGGAAACGTGTAGTGAGGTTTTATGTATTACAGTAGAAGTACAAGCCCATGCTCTCGTCCTTCACTGCTCAATTAACAACATGTAAATCCCGCTGATTAGCCAATCATATACTGTAGCATAGCAACTGTAACTAGGCACAGGAGGCCCGTTAAGCCTTGGCTTTCTCCACTTACGCCAAAGTCTGAAAAAAGCTGACAGAGGAAACGATTCTTGCTGCTCCATAAGCCAGTTTATAGTATTATATAGTATAGTATTCAGAGTATAATGTGGCTCATTGACGAGAATCCCGAGTGTGGGTTTCTCTATGATTGTATTTCATGTTTCACTGACGTAATATAAACTGTGGGGAGTTTAACCAACAGCCCACCTGCCTGGGACAGACGGGCAGCCTGGCCTGCACCCACCCCTGGTTGCTACACATGCAGTGGCAGCGTTGGGCCCTCAGGGTGGCCGCTGCATCTAATTTCTCCGTGCACCAGCTGATTAATGGGTCAGTGCCCAGCCACTGGCAGGTTCTCCTCCATACCTGACTCCAGGGGAGGCCAGGTTTCCCCTACGCTGGGTCACACGCCTCCAAACGGCCCTTTCTCATCAAGGTTATGAATAACCTACCTACCTAGTACAGTGGTTAGGAGGAGATGCTGCCCCAGGTCAGTGGATCTTGCATGTGAGATTCACTTCTCTGTTGGGTTGGACTGACAACAACAGTCAAATCCAACTGAAGATACTTATCAGTTTTATCTTATCTTTGAAAACACCTTCACATCCCCCTGGAATGGACGGAAGAAGCAGATCGTAGACGTAGAATTGATTATTCATGCTTGTATTCCTCCTTGTGTTGATTATTGTAATTCTCTTTTTACTTGATTTAACAAGTCAACTCTAAATCGACCTCGGATCGTTCAAAATGCTGCGGCGAGGCTTTTAACAGGAACAGCCCACATCACTCCGGTGTTATCTTCACTTCACTGGCTGCCAGTCAAGTCCAGAAATGAGTTTAAAATTCTACCGCTAGCACACAGACGACGAGAAGAACTGAGCCCCTGAATACGTTGCAGACATCTTGATGTCAAAATTATGGGGTCCTGAACTTTCAGGCTGTAGCCAGTTTGTGGATCTAAGACCCGGCATTGACCGGCTTTTATTTGACTAAGTTTTAGGATTTGAGAATTTTATTTATCTTAGCAATGTATTCATTTATTCTGTATTTCTGCACTTTGTAAAGCACTGATTTTTATTTGAGGTGCTACTGTATGTAAATGAGACTAAAATTAGTATCATCTAAGTATACGTACAGGTTCTAATGCATCTAATACTATTAAAACCTTTGTACTCTTGCTTTCCTCTCTCCGTCTGTCATCCTTGAAGTCGAACTAAAAGTTGCCTTGATCACACGTTCAGAACCCACGTCCTCGTCCTTTCTTTCTAGCGTAACGTTCTCTCTTTTTGCTAGTGTGATCAGACGGACACAAGACACTTCCCTATACGTTTGTGCGACTCACATAACGTGCATGCTCACTCAAACCACGTAACCCCTGACTCGATTCAGGAATACAGTAAAACATTTTCAGAATATTTTCAGAGGTGACACAATGATCTCCAAAAAAGTTTTCAGTATTTTCCCTTTCTATTTAGAAAGTTCAATATGTAATTAATCCATTTCACACCCTTTTTCAAACTCACCACATTATAAAATACATATTCAATGTGCCTCACTGCTGTGACTGGTTGGCAGCAAACATGAATCTTGTCTGCCTCTGCTGAAAGACAATTAATCAGCTGGTGGTAGTATATTTGCATATCATTGTTCTGGAGGTTTCTCATAATGTTAATGTTAGGTCAGGTGAACTGTGCCAGTTCCATGCAAATGATGCTGCAGATTATGCATTTAAACCGTCAGAGCTCCTGCATTTTAATACAGAGATGCAACTAAATGAAAAGTTGAGGCATGAATAATGAAGCTTCACTTCCTGTATTGCACAAATCACATTTGGGACACAAGTTGAAATGAAAAAAAGTTAAATGTTGACAGTGTCCTAGTGTAGTTAATTGCAAACCAGTTTATGGTTTTATAATGATCATCAATATTATTCGCCTTCATGGGACTTAGTATGTTAATATTTGCAAATTCTGATCCAGTATTTATCGGACAAGCTCAAATAACAGCTGTGTCCCAATTAATCGGCCAAATGTTATACTGGAAAAACCGAACCAGGCTGGGACAACGCAACGCACAACGTTCAACCCAACATGACTGGATTCTGGGTTTAGCTCTGTCCGTGCAGACAGAGATAGAAGACAACACGAGCAGCTGTTCCGGCTGGCGATAGGTGGCGACCAGCAGGCTTTTGGAACCAGTCCAGCCTCTCACTGGGAAACTACAAGCTGGCCTGTTTGGAGTTGCTGCTGTGGAAAACCGGCAATGCAACACAGCAGCATCTCTTTGTCATAATTTGCTTTCCTCCACTCATGTTAGCTTGTTTGTGCTTCCGAGCAGCATGTTTTCCTTGTTTTGGCTCAACACATGTCAGCTACGTAACCCAGAGGTCTAACCAATTAGTATGCAATGGAGATGAGCCAGGTGCAGAATATTTAGCATCAGTTTATCATTCCACCACTTTTATCCCAGTGATTAACGAGATGCTTCTTTGGACCATCCTTTCTCTCTACTGTTCACTTTGTTTACTAGTTAGATTATTATTATTACATCGCCAGCAGCAGCTTTTTCCATCTACAACCCAATGTACAGTACAGACACACACTCATGTCCAGTAGCACACACACATAATCAGATTCATACGGTAGATGACAGTTTAATTGCAAGATTAGCTAAGAAATTGAACTGGAAATGTGGGCATCTATTAGTGTATGCTTTGTAATGGATATGGGAAACAGAAAAGGGAATTAGGTCTAGGCCTTGCTACTGACAGAGCATTAGAATAATCCCTGCTACTTAGGACAACAGTCAGATACTAAATACGCCAAATCCACTTCCCCTACTCATGGAGCAAAAGCAAACTAATGAATGAGGCGCCTTTGCATATTCACTATTATCACTGAAGTCAGACAGAAACCATTTATTTTTATGAAGCGCCATAAAACGCAGCGGCGCTATCTGTGTGCCCCGCCAGACAAACAACACCGGAATGGATGCACGCGTCTACGAGCGAGCACATCGGCGCGCGTGTTTTATATTACGGCTGAGGTCCTGCCATCGGAATCCTAACAAGGCCGAAAACATTCATTTTCTGAGTTGTTAAATTGGAGGAAAGGGAGGCGCCATACGCAAAGAAAGAGTTGGAGAAAAAAAAAACGGACGCATCTAAGACATAATAAAGATAAACCCCCAGTCCAGAATACTGCTCGGATGGTCACTACACCCAAGAGACGGCTGACAGTTAATCCCTCATGACCTCCAGGCCATTTCATTACACATAAGCCTTTATAATTCACCGCAACATCAATATCTACAGTACATCTGATGATACAGTCTATTTACATAAATCCTCCCATTGGAAGGATATGAAAACGTCCCAGACTACCTAGAGAGGCAGCGGAGGCCACTCAGGCACATACTGACTGTCAAACCCAGCTGGCTGAATTGCACTATTTCTACACGGGTACAACGGCTCACGGTCATATCAATATGTTCAGCTGTACTTACTGTAACCTAATGGACTGTACGCCAGTTATAAGCTTTGTTGGCTCGATATTAGCTGTAAGTTAAGTGCTGATGACGGACTGTGATAGAGTAAGAGGCTGGAACCGAGGAGAAGCATGCAGCAGTTCCTTATTTTGTATTATTTGAATGGGAAGCAATGATTAACCCTTTCAGGCCCACTCCATGAGGAGACCGTGGCGCCGCTATTATAACAGTGTTATAATAACAGCAACAGTGTTACACCTGAACAACAGCAGCAGCTTGTAAGACACGGATCCGTCTAATCCAAGCAAACACTGCATTTACATCATTAATGCTATGAAAACATCCTCATCCCACTTCCACCTTCCGTGACTGCTGGCAACGGCTCCCTGAGTCGGAGCAGTGTTTCCTGTGCCACTAGCTGCCACACAATTTTACCACCTGGGGCTCACACACTGACACAGCAGGCAGCCGCAAGCAGCCAAAATGAATCAATTAGATGTTCTTTTAAAGGAAAGCTCATTTACAATTGCTGTTTATTGCAGGCGTAGTGGTTTATGACACATATGAACAAAATGCGTCATCTATGCAGGGACTGAGTGCAACTGCAGCACTAAAGGACGATACTTTAGCTTACTGGACCTTAATGCTACAAATCAAAAGAGGCTTTTTAAGATAATTAGATGGACATGAAGTCAATGCAGACTCTAATCAATATGACGAAGCAGTAGTCAACAGCCTAAATAGAAACATACAGTATAAGAGGAAAAAAAGGCAGACATACCACACAGATAGAATGTACGCGCGCACACACACACGCACGCACGCACGCACACACAGCTGTTTGTTTATAATGGCTTTGTGTCAGCATATAACGGATGTGTCCTAACAGTCCCATTTATTCCCATCTCCAGCCTGGCTATGCCTGTCCAAACAACAGCAGGAAACAAAGGACAGAAAACAACAGAGGGGGATACAAACACATCAGTTTGCCACACAATCACATCACACACGCACGCCTAAGCACCGCACAGTGAGCTA
This sequence comes from Betta splendens, assembly GCF_900634795.4. Taxonomy (NCBI): domain Eukaryota; kingdom Metazoa; phylum Chordata; class Actinopteri; order Anabantiformes; family Osphronemidae; genus Betta; species Betta splendens. The sequence continues at coordinate 7,063,186 of NC_040891.2, forward strand.
GGAAAATAGACACACTGCAGCTACTGAAGATTTTAACTTGTAGCATAGTCACAGTCATGTTGATGAAGGACGTGGGAGTGAGAGAAAACACGCAGACACACAGCTGCAGCTATTAAAGACTTTCCTTTTTTAAGTCCTTTCCTCCTCAAGGGCGAGGAGAAGAAGGGAAAAGCCTTCGAACGCGGAGCACAGATTAGTCAGCTGTCACAGAGCCGCGTCTCCGAGGTGGAGTGGGCCGTCTGATACAGAGCGAGGATCTTTGATCGAAGCCAAAGCTTAATGGGGCTCCGCGCTGAAAGTGAAATGTGCTGCAGCTTCACTCCAGCCTCGGGGAGCACAGCGCTGGGTATTTGATAGCGCTGCTTCATCTGCGCGCGCTCACCTGCACGTTCCACGGAGCAAACGGAGAAATCAGCCGCCGCGAAACGCCCCCCGACTCGCGAGGCGCTGCCCCGAGAAATGCTAATGAGCTACCTTTGTTTGGGTTTGTTTGCTTAATACTGTTGCTTGGCTTCATTGAAACGGGCATGAACATTTATTTTCGCGGTAATCAAGCCAGTCACTGTAAGTGTCGAACAGCCCCTGCTGTTCGCAGGCAGCGTCGGAATTCCGGCGCAGGACAAACGGCAGCAAAGCAAATAAAAATTCAACACACAAATGTCCGTATTGAACAATTACCGCAACAATGGAGGCCCGTTAATGTGAATAAGCCTTTTGCTAAAGCCTGCCTGGCGCCTGTGTGGCAGCCAGTGATTAAAGGGCCTTGTTAGCGTGCACGGCCCCTTATATGTTTCTGTTGTGTCATTGATAAGGGATTTGTATTCACGCTCGCTGAAGGGAGTCCGCTAATTAAAAACCAGCGACAAGCCAGATTCAAGGAACAAAAGCATCGGTCCCGCTGTCGCAGATTTGCATATGCATTAATTGTTGTTCTTTTCATCTTCAAGTTGGTACAATGAGCGAGCGAGTGGAAGCTCAGGTGAATCTGATCTGCTTCCTCTGACCACCGATGAGTCCACGTTACAGTAGGATAAGTTGGAACTCTGCAGTGGGTTCGTTTAAAGGTAAAATAACGCCTGACAATACTGTCTAAAATAGAAATATAGAAAAAAATATAATTGAGTAGTTGAGCTAAAACTTGTTTATTTTACTGTATGGGAGCACTTATACTGAAACGCTCCATATCGATCAGTAAGAAAAATACCCTCAAAATGCTAAAAATGATCTTAATCCAGGCGGAATTAAAGCTGCAGTACAGTATAGAAACAGCAGTTGTGAACAGGACGCCAGGTCAATGACACATCAACGTGTGAGGAGGTTCTTCCTGCCGCCGGCATGCTGTCGTATGCGGCACTGTGCTGTTGCGCTCATTTAAATAATCTTACATGGAGTAAAATGTTGTGTAACAACAATAGTCTGGTTTAAATCCAAGAGGCAGCCGGATACACACACACACACACACACACACACACACACACACAGCACTATACATCTCTGGCTCCCTATTTAAACCATTTACAGTGGGGCTGAGTGTGTCACGGTGCAGCTGAGCGTGAGCGCCGAGGGCACTTCAGCGGGCTGGAGAGGTGAAAGAGACATTTTCTTTATGTCCCTCCCTCCCTCCCCGTCTGTCAAACAGAGAAGCCACTTATTAGAGGATCCTGAACTGTCAGCAGAATTGCACATGGCGGCGCGTTCAGCCGCGGCAGTCAGACCCCGGTTCCTCATCTATGCTGTGCATCTCTCTGTGCGCAACCAGCTTCGTCGTCTATTAATCGCGCCGTCTCTCTGCCTCCGAGCGTTGCGCGTTACAACTTCAACAGCTCAGGTGCAATTAGCAGCGGACGGCGCCGGAGATTACATCACGCCGAGATCATTATACGCGTTGCTCTGAAAGGAGAGACACGCCGCGATACAGTAGGGGGACGGGGAGACTAGCTGTAATGGCAGCAAACTGCAATGAAGTGCTCCACGCTGGGCAGCAGAAAGCGCTGCTCTCATCTCAATCCCATCATTCAAGCAATGAAAGAAATATAGGGAGCCCTGGTGAAAGGACGAGCTATAAAAATATAAGACACACGATGAATCATAGGATGTGGTAAAACAGGAGCTGGGCATTGGGTTGTGACTTTAACATAGTATCGCCATACTCTATGTCTGTGAGGAACTTCTATAAAAAAATGAGATCACTGTATTTATACACAGCTCAGCTCTGGGCTTTATAGACTTAGACCAATAGAAGATGCAGTACATGAGAGTAAATATGAAGACCTAAGTGAAACGTGGATAAACTACAGCGTCTGTGTGTTTCATCACGGCTGCACTGTTGCAGTCTTCAACACTTTATATACGCATTTAAGTGCCCACCACATTGTTTTTCCCCCTTCTGTCAACCACAGAACACCCACAGCCTCCCGCTTAAAGGAATACATCAGATCCGTGCGGAGCGTCTGTCATATCAATGCACTGGTGTTTATGGAGTCTTTGCCAAAGACAGAGGTGAAAGAACAGCTCCAGATGCACCCATGTGAAGCTCCTTTGAGCATTCGCATTGTGTCGCTCTCACCGAGGACTGAGATACACAAGGAATGGAACCGACAATGTTTACTTCCAACCACTAATCATTGGTTCATTTACAAAAGGTGAATGGATGACATCTGCATGCGTGGTTTCCACCTGAATGACACGCACCTTCAACCCATCGCACCTCTGCGTAGAGGTGCGATGGGTTGAAGGTGCGTGTCATTCAGGGCTGTACATTCACAACACGCTGAATGATGCACTGCGCCATGCGGTTTGCTCTTAATGGCACCACTTCAGGTAATGCAGGAGCCATTTGACCACAAAGGTGAGTGTTAGAGTGTTGCATCAGATGACCCTATAATCACCCAACGCTACCATTTAATGCATTATTGTTGGGTCCAACAGGGGGGAAAAGGCAAACAAAACGCCATATGGCTGTTAATGACTTAGTTGCTAATCCTCAGCTATTGTAAGTTTCCCTGTGGCTGCTTACTGCCAGGTTAGTTTGGGAGTCCTCCCTCAACGCTTCCACGATGCTCGGACAGCGCTGAGTTACGAACCAAACATCCCGTGAGGCCCCTCCCCTCAGGCAGCGCTGCTTAATCATGCAGTCAGTGGGAATTGCCCAACACTAAGGCTGATTTAGTAGCCTATAGCTTCTTGGTGTTAGGGTTCAGCATCACATCATTACTTTTTTTACACCTTACATTGATTTGTTTAGTGGGGTAACAGGCCTTGCTGTGGTTCACAAGGGAGTAGAATAAACACCGGGGAAAACGTACAGTCAATTAAACTTCTCACGGACGCTGCACTCTGAGGTGGAGCAGCTGGAATTGAAGAAATCACTAAAGGAATTAGTCTGGAACAATACCTCTGATATTCCCTTTTCCAAATCCACAGTCCCTGAACATGATGGAGTTCTGGTACTTTTCTGTGTGGAAGCCACGCGGGAGCGGAGATGAGTTGTTCTTAGCCTTGGGCCCGGCAGGTCTTCTAGAAACTCCCTAGTGGAAAAATAAATGGAAAGCTCCCTCCGTAATGTACAGACCTATACTGTGATATTATGTACAGTGTCATAATACTATAGTTCACTTTTCTTCTTATTTGGCTTTAGTAGGATTACTAATTTATTGTGCAGGTTGGTTTCAGTTGACTTTTGACCTTGAAGAAATCTGTGTGTGAGGAGATACTACAATCAAAGCACTTCGAACTCAGCCATCATAGGCTGTTGACTGTATCATCCTGGGAGGTACAGTACGTGAAGCTGATGACTGATGAAAGGGCAGAAAAAAGAACAAAAGACAGATTGTTTCTAGAGAGAATTTTATAATATCTATATTTGAACTCATTCCCATACAGTATGCAGCTCACCTGTTTCATCACATGTCAACTAGTGAGAAAGGCTTTAACATATGTTTGGGTTTTTCACATCCAGACTATGAAGGAGATTGAGTCAATTTGGCAGAGTCTTTGCACTATGGACACAAGTGTACTTAGAGTATTGCTTTTTAGATGAATACTGTACTGGCCTTACATTTGTAAGCAACAACAGTGCGTCTTAATTAAAATGGAGCCTCACACATACGTGGACTTATCTACAGTACGTGGCCCAGTCTGATCACATGGGAACAGACCAGACACAAACTACAGGAGACGCAGTCAGGAACGGACAGGCGCATCAATCACAGCGTATTGGCAGTGAACATACTGAATCCCGAACCCCTGGTCTTTACATCAGGTTCACTTCCGATCGGCCCTCCCAGCAAGCCTCGCCATCCATCCAGCGCCAGTTAGTGAAAGGCATGACCAACCGGCTTGTGGCACAATCATTCCAGAGCACCATGACAAATGGATTGTGGGTTTACGGATGGGAGGATGTGGGAATGGTAAAGGTGTGTAGCGGAGGACGGTGTGTGGGAGCAATAGGGAGTCGGGCATGCGGCGGCGTCTCCCCGGACGAAGGCAATCAATAAAGCATTAAAACGATCACGTAAAGGGAAACAAGATGTCGCAGCCATCTGGAACTGGGCCTGGCATTAATCCATTTGGGAAGGGCCGCTCTCCACATACATCAAGTGCAAACACAACAGATTTAATAGAGCAACATGACTGTCTCAGTACCCCAGAGCAGAGGAGAACAGCGAAAATGATTTTGTTGGTGTTGCATTCCTTTAAAAAAAAAAAAAAAACTTTTCACCATCAGTCGACATGTAGCCAGTGGAGGACAAGCAAAAAACTTCCTTGCTGGTTCTTTTCTCTTATGTAAGTTACTATATCTCTCATGTTCACTTGATGATGCTTTTGAAGATACAGAGCTGTTAAGATCAATAACTCCTCCGTGAGTGGGTGTTTTTTTTTTTTTTAAGTGTTCATTATTGTACCAAAGGCTAAAATTTCAAACCGCAAACCAAGGGTTTCACACTGCAAATATATGACAGACCAAGTCAATGAATACTAGATGCCTGTGTCACAAAGGATGCAAAGGTAAATATGGACAGTTCAAGAGGGTCTGTGAGAAAGGGGCAGTGTTTGATCTATGATTGCCTTTGAGGGAGTCAAGTGGGAAGCTAATATACTATATTGATAGAATCTATTCATATACAGTATATGACATATTAAAGAGACTCCAGCAGTAGTCTACCACCCCCAAGCTTCGATCTGCTAACGAACTAACTGGAGTGAACTCCAGATGGTGTTTTGCTTTAAGCAATAACAGCCTCTTCTTTTCTGGGAACGTGCCATTTATGTACATATGTGCTGTATCAAACCCCGCGTGTGCCGACATGGACGTGAAGCGATCAATAATGACGATGAGACCAGAGCAGCTCGGCTCCATGGAAAAAAACTGCGTCTTTGAGGGACTGTTTTCCTCGTTTTCCGCGCCCCACTTTACTATTCTGCTAAACTCTGCTGCAATTCGTTTTGGGCAGCACAGGGCAATGGGTTTCAGTGTAAAAGCACGTTAACCACCGCCACCAAAATCAGGTGGCAAACCTCACGGAGCGTCAGGAAACAGCCAAACACAGCTAACAAACTAACGGTCAACTAGATGCTAGAAACAATTCTCAGAACAACAATATATAGCAATAAAACAGTTAATTAGCAGCAAATATTATTTGTGTGCATTGCTACTTTTCTACTGTGTGGCTCTGCAGCACACTCACAGGATGCACAAAAATAACAAAGCTGACAATGAAGCAGATAGAAGATATACAGTCAGGACCATAAATATTTGGACAGAGACAAATTTCTTCTAATTTTGTTTCTGTACATTACCACAGTGAATTTTAAATGAAACAACTCAGATGCCATTGAAGTGCAGACTTTCAGCTTTAATTCCATGGGTTGAACAAAAAGATTGCATAAAACTGAAAAACTAAAGCATTTTTTAAACACAATCCCTTCATTTCATGGGCTCGTAAGTAATTGGACAAATGAAATAACTGAAAATAAAATGGTCATTACTAATATTTGGTTGAAAACCCTTTGTTGGCAATGACAGCCTGAAGTCTTGAACTCATGGACATCACGAGATGCTGGGTTTTCTCCTTCTGAATGCTCTGCCAGGCCTTTACTGCAGCGGCTTTCAGTTGCTGTTTGTTTGTGGGCCTTTCTGTCTGCAGTTTAGTCTTCAACAAGTGAAATGCATGCTCAATTCAGGTGCCTGACTTGGCCATTCAAGCATATTCCACTTCTTTGCTTTAATAAACTCCTGAGTTGCTTTGGCTGTATGTTTTGGGTCGTTGTCCATCTGTATTATGAAACACCGCCCAATCAGTTTGACTGCATTCACCTGGATCTGCGCAGACAGTATGTCTCTGAACACCTTAGAATTCATTCGGCTGCTTCTGTCCTGTGTCACGTCATCAATAAACACTAGTGTCCCAGTGCCACTAGCAGCCATGCACGCCCAGGCCATCACACTGCCTCCACAGTGTTTTACTGATGATGTAGTGTGCTTTGGACCATGAGCTTCTCCACGCCTTCTCCATACTTTTCTCTTGCCATCATTCTGGTAGAGGTTGATTTTGGTTTCATCTGTCCAAAGAATGTTTTTCCAGAAGTGTGCTGGCTTTTTTAGATGCTTTCTAGCAAAGTCCAATCTGGCCTTCCTATTCTTGCGGCTTATGAGTGGCTTGCACCTTGCAGTGTACCCTCTGTATCTACTTTCATGCAGTCTTCTCTTTATGGTAGACTTGGATATTGATACGCCTACCTCCTGGAGAGTGTTGTTCACTTGGTTGGCTGTTGTGAATGGGTTCCTCTTCACCATGGAAATGATTCTGCGATCATCCACCACTGTTGTCTTCCGTGGACGTCCAGGTCTTTTTGCGTTGCTAAGTTCACCAGTGCTTTCTTTCTTTCTCAGGATGTACCACACTGTTGATTTTGCCACTCCTAATACTGTAGCAATTTCTCGCATGGTTTTTTTCTGTTTTCTCAGCTTAATGATGGCTCGTTTCACCTGCATGGAGAGCTCCTTTGACCGCATGTTGTCTGTTCACAGCAAAATCTTCAAAATGCAAACACGAGTCCTCTTATCAACTCCAGGCCTTTTATCTGCTTCACTCATAATGACATAACAAGGGAATTGTCCACACCTGCCCATGCAATAGCATGGAAGTCAATTGTCCAATTACTTACGAGCCCATGAAATGAAGGGATTGTGTTTAATAAATGCTTTAGTTTTTCACATTTTTATGCAATCTTTTTGTTCAACCCATGGAATTAAAGCTGAGAGTCTGCACTTCAATGGCATCTGAGTTGTTTCATTTAAAATTCACTGTGGTAATGTACAGAAACAAAATTAGAAGAATTGTGTCTCTGTCCAAATATTTATGGTCCTGACTGTATGTGTCCAAGTAATAAGACAGACAAAGACCCCCTCCTCACCAGCTGAACATTAAATACATACAGTGAAACACATGCCCCATAGGCAACGATACAGTACAAAAACCCAGAGACCCGCACGCAAACCATTAAATGTCACTTCCTGTAGCAGATGATATCAGCGAGCGGGCCGCTGCTCCCTGGGATCATCTGGAGGCGCAAAACCCATGGAAAAATAAAAGGTATATTAAACAATAAGAGTAGAGGGAAGCCACAACCGTAATAGGGTTTAGAAGGAGCACAGACAAAAGGTACAAAAGCCTAGGGTTGTAAAAAGGCTCCACAGAGCATACTGCTTACTCCACTGTTCTGCTACAGGCATTAACAACCAGCCAGAGCCGCATCCATCCTTCATCCATTAACGCTTTATTTTTAACCGTGCACGCTCAGACAAAAAGCCTCCACTACCCGCTGAATTCAATTCATTTGTTTATTTCTGTTCTACCCCCCCCCCCAAAAAAAAGGAAAAAACAAAAACCAAACTCTGCAGCTGCGAACAAGGTTTCACACCTTTAAAGTGTTGCGCAGCGTGTGAAGCGTTGTTATTTGTTCTGGCTGGAAAACTTAAGCGCTTTCAGCGTGTGGGTGTCTTTAGGCGTGACCCGACCCGGCCACCTGCTGACACGCACACACCGGCGATCCGCATCTGTGAGGTGAGCGCAGCAGCGCCACCCACGCCCTCAATCCTGCCCCGGCGCGCGTCCTTGGCGCCACATCACAAACTCACACTGCTCACTGTACTCTTCAAGGCTCTTCTACAGTACTTGATGATACTTTACTGCATATTACTTCCTGCTGTGTGTTTCTGTCTTACTACAAACGCTACACCTGTCGGATCGAGGTGCAGAGGCCAGACCGAAGCAGCAGCAGAACTGACAGCAATGGCGGATTGAGCAACACCTTGAGTAGCATGGGGAGAAGAAACAAAATTGTGATGTTGCCTGAAACAAGTGAACAAAATCATTAAGAGAATTTATTCCGCCGAAGCTTCAAGCGTTGAGTAACACAGTCCCAGTGTTAATCCAGCACCACAACGTATTTGACATGCTGCCTCGTCTCTGTGCCTCTTTGATCCAACATCACGGCGGCAGGTGATGGATGTCCCACGGACAGCTAAGTGTAGCGTTACTCGAAGACGAATGGCGCCGCGCCGGCGGTCGATGGGCGCGGACGCGGGGCCGATGGATTCCCCGTGCACGCGGCAGACGCCGGCATCTCTCATGCTCTCATTTGCATCACTTGCTCGCCCGGCGAGGGAGGCGTACATGGGATGCCACCTGCGGTTCCACGCGCACGTTGTTGTCATTAGTCTGGTTACAGCTGTGGGTGCTGTGACTTGTGGGGGGGGAAATGCGGCGGGCGATGGGGAAACGGAGACGCACATCTGCGTACGCGCACGTGCGTGTGCGCGGCGCGACCTCGCGGCAGAAATCGATTGGACGGGGAGCAGGCTTGGCCCAGATGAGCGCGGCTGTGAATGAGCGCAGCAGGAGCGCGGCGCGGAGCGGTGACAGGCGTGAATCAATGGCACTGAGCCGCGTGGTTTCATCAACCCCAGCTCCGGCAGAAGCCTTGTAGGTACACAGCAGGACGGGGGAGCGGGACCACACAGCACTCACGCCTCACTGTGCAGACAGGAGCATTTACTGCATCTGTAGGACTGACAGGACAGAGATGATGTCTGGATCTGAGAGGGTGGATATTAAAATACACAGTATTTGATATTTCCTAAAAGATCGCATTTTCTACCTTTCAATAACAACAAACATGTTAAGAACATGTTGACATGATTTCTTGATTGGATTCTGTTGGACTCTCTCTCTGCTCTTATACAACCAGTGGTTTCCTTTCAAAATGAAAAGCAACTTACTGAGACAGGCACTTTATTACAGCCGGCATATTGTTGCCATTTTCATTTCCCGTCAATATTTCCGTTGCTGTGTTGTACTCCGGTGCTGGAAACACTCATTGTGCATAAAAGTACGCAGTGACTGCAGAGAGATTTAAATGGTCAATGTCTTATAGCACTTGTAATTTCAGACTATAGCATATGAAATGAATAAAAGGATGGAGCCACCTATTGCTCTAAGTACAGTTACCTTCAAGTATCTGGTCTCTTGGGAAACGGGGAGTTTTCTACACCTGAGGTTTGCAAACAGGATCATCAACATACAGTGCAGCACTGTACGCTGACGGATACAATGCTCTATGTGTGAGGTTGTATTGAATTTATCGGGTGCTGTGTCTCTCTACACACTCACCGCCACACATTCATCTACGTGTGTCCTCTTTCACGGTGCAGACAAAAAACATCATCCGCAGCCTTTCTTCCACCTGCAGACGTATGCTTTGCAGCTGAAATATTTAGCAGCTTATATTTATTCATTACCTTGCCGTCTACTTAGCCGAGCCGGAATGCTTTCATTTTTTTCCCCTTTCCTGAAATGAATCTGCACTCACTGCACCTGCATAAAGAACAATTTCATGCCTGCACCTGGAAAATTAAGGCATATTTTTTTTTCGCCGAGGAAAAAAACTAAAGACGCCCACTCGAGACCCGCGACGTGAGCGCCGACGCCGTTATGCTGCGTGAGGCGTTCACTGAACATATATGGAGGCTGTACGTCAAATCCAAACGGTCATGGTAAGTGATACTAGGTGTGAAAACTACCATCTGTGGCCTCCTGCTTTAAGACATAATGTTCACATTCTGGTGTAAAAGAGGTAACGGAGGCATTATCCTTTCTTCAAGTGGTCATCACTTAACACAGTGGGTGGGCTATGACACCACTTACGGTACCAGCCACCTACGGTACAATCTGGCCTCGCAGGAAGTTAAAAGGTGTTGACAGTGACATGTGACCCTGGCAAGAGGTGAAACAGGGATCTCATGTTCTCATGACATGCACATGATCTCAGCATCCATCTAGGATGGGAGTCCCTACTCTCTCCAAACTGAAGGAAATCCCACTAAGTAGATCTTTAGGGATCATTACACACTCACATCATTGAGGACAAATTCAAATGCATCTTCAAACACATTAAATAAGGGCGCTGCTTCTCGCTCGACAACAGTGTGTATTTGTGTGTTCTTGACCTTGTCAAGAGAATTTGAAGAACCTGAGGTTCTGACTAATCTCATCCAGGCCGGACCCAGGCCTCGTTCTAATGGACAATCAGCACTCTCTATCTGGCTGACATTTTCCTCTGGCTGATCAGCTGCTTTGTCTCTGCACCGGAGTGATGTTTAGGCCTGTGATTACACCCCGACCTTTTGCTCGATACAGAGGTAAACAGCATAAAAAGCTGCTAAATAACAGGCAGAATCTTCAAGTAAGATTAAAGGGTTAGGTGGCATCAAGTTCACACTGTTTTCTGTTTTTATCAGCAGGAGTTACGCGGCAACTATTGACAGATTAAGAAAAAGGAGGTTGCACACATGCACAATGGACCTACAGCTACTGGACTGCTACTCTGTGTTATTAAAGCTAATGGGAGAATTCATAAGCTCAGATTAGTAGAAGAGAATCCATTGCACGACTGTTTATTAAGAGCTGTCTTCAGATGCCTGACTTCCTTTTCTCTTGGCTTTGATGGAGCTGGAGACTTTCTCTGCTCTGTGATTCAAGGTCCTGATGCCTCAAATTTTGTGTTGTAGTGGGTGATAAGAGTCAAACAACAGGTGTTGATCTGGTTTCCTGTAAATATCTACTTCTAACCTGCCGTCATTCCCTCTGATGACTTCAGCCATTTTCCTTCAGACTGAAGAAGCCACGTGGATTGATGGTGAAACGTTTCCACAGAGACGAAGAATTCCAGTTCACATTACTCAGCCCTCAGACTATTTAAGACCTGCGGCTACCCTACATGGGCCTTTAACAAGGCAGCATCTCAATCTAGAAGAAGGACAACAGAACAGCCAGAGATCCAGGATCAGCGGAGGAATCTAGTAATTTCTTAAACCCGCGTTGTTTCAGAACAGCTGAAAAAGATTATTGGGAACTACTGCATACCTGCCCTTTAAGTCCAACAGAAAGGACACACCCAACGACTCCCCAACGATGGAGGATGAACTTTCACAAGTTCACACCTAGTCACTACACTCAGGAGGAGGAGCTCATCATTCACAGGTGGGAGGAGGAACCTTACTGAAGCATAAATGTGTGGCCTTCAGACTGAAGAAACCACCTAGATGGGTGGTGAAACACTTCTACTGAAAAGAAATCAAGTTGACATGACTCAACCTTCAAACTATAATACTGTAGTCAACAAAAAGGAGCTGCAGCTCCAGAGTTGAATTTGCTAGGTCAGCATTATGCTTAGAGGGTCATAAAAGCCCAATGGTTCCTATAGTACGTAAGCAGAAGCAATAATACTGTTGATAGTAAGCATCATAATCCAGTTCCCATCATAAACTGCTATTCACACTCTACTGAAATAACCAATATCTTGATTTATAATGTTGACTTGTCCCAGTTGAAAACAAGTAAAAATGCAGCTTTATATATATATGAAACTCCACTATTGTGTATAATTTTGCTGTCATCTATTTTATGTCATCTCATGTTAAAACAGAAAATAAATAATTATTTAATTAATTAATATTATGTTATATTTATTATATTGTATTTTTTTATATGGAAATAATGTGTCAGTGAAAGGGATCAACATAAAACACACTTATCCAAACGTCAGTATTAAAAGTTACTGATTTATTGTACATTAAAACGTGAAATTCTTTCAGGTTATCATACAAACAGAGGGAAGGAGCATTTTATTTTTATAGCTGAAGAACCTGTAGCTACTGAATCTTTCATGTCGAGCGTTGACAATATTCTTATGAGGCGTGACAACACGAAGGAGCCTAATTTGCACGTAATTATATAGTTAATGATACAGCATAAAGATGACGGCTGATGCAAAGTTCAAACGGCACAAATCTGCATGAAGCAGTGAACGCACTTCTAAGCTCCGCGGCAAGGTGTAAGAGGTTGAGTGTCCTGTCACCACTTGTAAAGCATAAAGTTCAACTAATTAACTTCTGTATAGTTAACTTTGTGCACGGTTTCTGGTTCTGTGCACAAAGACAGGAGGGGCGGCTCCGGCCCACCCCCGCTCATTTATTACCCGCGTTGCTCTTCGCGTCCTGCACCCGCTCCATCCAACGGTTCTTGGCTGTGCCGCTTCCCTTCCCCTGCTCCTTCCCTCTCATTGATTTCTCTAATCTCCATCTGCAGCCCAAATTAGCGTGATTCTCCTGCAGTTGAATGATCACGTGTGGCTGCTCGTGCACTCCACCACTTTGCACAGCAAATAAAGTAAAGCGCCCACACATCAAGGCCTTAATTGCCACAGCGATTCGGCTTTTACTGAGGCAACTGCACCTCTACCGATGTATTATGACAAATTAACTGCATCACTGATCTAAGATTTACCTTCTTATTGTTGGTATGAGAGAAACTGTAATAAAACATCTGCTAGGACATTCTGTCCGATTCGGTTTCGGAGGCTGTAGATTGAATAAATCAAAGATGTACAATTACATCTCATGCAAACTAATTTCCCTCGTCTCATATGCAAACTTGTACTCAAGTTGGAATGATTCTATAATTATAGCATTAAGGAGAAGATGAATTGTTTAAACTTTTGCTTCACTGGCATTTCTCTTCACTGTAGATGGAAAAAGCGTGAGATATGTTGCCTTTACTTGATTAAGAACGCTTCCACTACAATCCATCATTTGCCAGAGGAGGTTTAAATGATGAAAACTACTTTGGATGCTTCCTTTAATCATCTGCAAGTTCCTGAATAAACTGTTGTGGTATTGGAGTAATTTGATCAAATTTCCCACTAGTTCATTGTGTCTCTCATTGTGGATTCACACATTTTCTGTAAACTACAAAGACAAATCATCTAATTATTTACATTTTTTTAACCCCATGTCTAAAAATGGAAATTTGAACCCACTATGGTACAAGTTCAAGCTGCTCCTTGCCAAGTTACAGTACAAACCGCAATAGATGAGAATCAGACGCTGTTTGCTCTAAAACATCCCTTTGAAGTCTCACTACACACGGAGTTTCTGCCGCGCCGCTTGTCAGTTCCTGTACAGGTACTTGAAAGTTTGATTCCAAAAGTGTTCTACAAATAAATTATTGTTCCTCCCGGGCTGGAAAACATCCACAGGGGTTTGAAGCCTTAAACAGCTGGCTGCTTCCAGTTCTGTTCCCAATCAGTTGTGCGCAGCGTGTGATTGATGTAAATGAAATAAGATGAAGGAACGCAGATAAAATGGCAGCGCGATAACAAGACTCGGCGGGTTGTGCACTCATGTTACGATCACACACCAGAGCATCATTTCTAAACACGAATAACATGGAACCTTATCTGAGGATAAGTGAGAAGGTGTTAAAATGCCACAGTCTTACACCCACCTGTGGCTCCCTGTGATAATAACAGCAACAGCCTAAGTGGTGTACACACACACAGTGACAGTTTTATTCTTCTATGTCTCCTTCTATAAAGACGGGCCATTGAAGACTAACATTCCACTCGCACCCCATTTCCTTTCATCTTCACAGTCCGACCGTAGGTGCCGCCGGTCATAGACTGACACTTTTCTCCAATTTGGCGCACGCTCGCGCGTGGACGCACCCGGCCGTGTAAATTTAAGCATCTGAATATGCGCGTGTGCTTTACGGCAGATGTGTTCGAGGCCACGCAACAAAGTGTGAGGAAATTGGATCGAAGACGCTGCAAAAACAATGGCTCCCGGGCCACTGGGTCCTTTTCACGCGGTAGACTGGACAGAATAGGAAGAGGCCCTGGGAGAGACGCGAAACCATCAAAGCAGGCAATTCTTTGGGGAAATGTCAAAGGGAGCAGGATCACCACTGCAAATGAGAATACTTTGTCTGTCAAGTCCGCTTAATACTGTGTAGCCAAGCAGCCACCACAAAGACAAAGAAACCATTACACTCAACAGGAGGGAGGGACACATTTCAAGCAAGAAGCCAGACAATGACCTTTTCTTTACTGAAATGTCTCGTTTTGAGAACAGAACATCATTTTCCTTCCAAGCAGATGCCTTTGGCTTCAAAATAATCCTAATTCCCCCAAGCAGCATGTGAAAGGCAGTAAAAAAAAAAAAAAAAAAAAATCTACGTGCTCCTTCCACCGGGGATTTGTCTCTGGTTTCATCCCAAGTAGGTGGCAGAATTGGCAACAGCAGCCTGGATTCAGTTTTCACTGAGAGGGCAGATAAAAGAAAGGCAATACACTGTTGACTTCTGTTTCCCAAATTAATTAAAGTCTTGGATTGGAAGACAAAAGCTCGCACCTCCTGAAGTCAAACAAAAGCGGAGGTGTTGTGTATTGATTTCGAGTAAAAGCAGTAGAAGAAGAAAAGAATGGTGCAGAAACGAGTACACACATCCTGTGTGTCCTGCCAGACGTCCGTGGATAATTGACCCATAAAAGGTCCCACTCACCACTTCTCACCTCCCACTGACACGCGGGGGTGAGGCTTGTTAGTGTCACTCAACCCAGCCCGGTCCTTTCCGCCCCCCCACAGACACGGCTGTGTGTGGAGTCAGCGCTTCCCAACATAAATCTGCATGTTACTGGACAACTTAACTTTGATGTATGCGGGACAAGCGGGATTGATTGCAGTAAAAGTGCCTGCTGATTTTTATGACGCACTAAACAGACAGCACAGAACGCTTGTAACAATATTCGAGTTCTATAATCACCGTAAATGATAAGTCCTTCACAGGCGCTCGGAGCACGAGGGTGCAGCGTTTTGCTCAGCTGGACCAGCAGAGGTGAAGACGCAGAGTTTGTGTCAATCATTATTTTATATATTTATATTCTTTCTTGCTAAATGCAACAGGTGAGCTTTACATTGATCAGGACGTCTACTTTTTCTACAGACGTGGTGCATGAGTGGAAACATCCTGAACCCCGTGCTCTTATCTTCCATCTAAAGGTGGTCTTCATATGCTGCTGTTACTGAATGAATAAATCCAATAACTGCTGTTTCTCCATGCGGGTCGTCTGGGTGATGATGCGCCTCACTGATCAAATCCTTGTGCCACAAATGAGCGGGGGCTTTGATGGCGCCGCCAACGCTACGAGCGCCGGCACATGCGCCGCCTCACCCGCCTTCGTCAAACCAGACGGAGCGGCCAATTACAAAGCCTTATACTGGTTGACTGACTTTAATATTCGATCGAGGCAGCGCCGCACAAAGTCCTACACGCGTAAAACACAGCCTTGCAAAGGTCATATAATTGACAATAAGTCATAAATTACACACGGCTGCTATAGTTGTCTGGATTGGATTTATTGACGTCGTGTCTGTGAATCCACTGCTAATTAGAAAAATCTTCGCTTAATCAATATTCGTTCACAAAATAGTCAATTTTTACTTGAAAAGAAACGGTTCGACTTGGTTGTGTGACAGTTATACTGTTGAAATGATCCATATCTATGCACATGGGGCTGAGTTGGAGAATCGTTCAAATACAAAGAGTCAACTCATCAAATATCAGGTGCTAATTAAGCCCCCTGACACCAACATGAATTGCATCAGCCCACATAAAAGCAAGAAACACACCTAATACATGAATGAAAGAGCTCAGCGAGTGGGTTGTGCTAATGGCAGACAGTGCTGTTCTGTGTGTGCAGATCCCCCTGCAGGTGTGGGCTGATGCGTGCGGTGCTCTCAGCTGGCCCGAGGCTCATTTGGACCCCTATTACTCCCAGCATGTGGTGAGCAGTTTAGGCTTCGCCTTTAATGGACTGCTGGGGTGGGAGGTGGCGACTTGTGCACCCGCCCCCTTTCTTCTCTCGCCGAGTGCTATTACTTTACCCGAGACCTGCTAGGAAGCCCAAAATATATCCACGGGAGCGAGTGAGAGTGGGGAATGCCATCGCATGCAGACACCACCATACTGACTCGTGGACTCGCGGAGACGGGAACACACCCCCACTAAAACAGTGATTATGCAAAGCTTAAATGCAGATCCACAGGGAACTCCAGCTCCTGTTCAGACTAAGTCATGCTCCTTGTAGGAATTTTTGAAATGTTATTTTTAGGTAATAGCAGCTGTGGGTGGTGAGTGTGGGAATCTCCTGAGCCGGCGACTGTGTGAGCATTCAGCATCAGTGTGTTTTTATCTAATCAGAGGCGCTGTTACACATGGAGCCTGAAAAGTCCTGATTTAGGCTGTGAATACTGACGAGACAAGGGATGGAATCTTAACGAGGTCCCTGAATCATTCTTTCGTTGTCTCACTGTAAACAAAGAGTTAACCAGCTTCTGGAAGAGCAGCGCGTTCTTGCTTTCAACGCCCTTCAATCAATCACCATTAGCATACCTCCTGGCTATTGTTCATTCATTTAATTAATTTCAATAGCTCAAGTCAAATTCTCAAGTTACACTATCTATTATCATTCATTAAGAATGAAAAGGGTATAAACTTCAACGCGCTGCATATTCAGCAGGGCTGAGCACAAACACGTTTGAAGAGATGAAAGGAATCAAACATTTGGGAATGTGTAATTATCATTCCAACATATCTGCAAATACCTCAGAGGTCCTGGGAAGTAAAGTTCAGCAGAGAGGGAAGAAAGCCTGCAGCAGGTGGCTACACCCCCCCCCCCCCCCCCACCCTCAACTACAGCACTTGGCTTTCATTACTGCCTGCGAAGCAAAGGGTGTAGTTCATGTAATCAGTCACTGTTGACTCACCTCAATACGGAGGAAAATGAGACGGCGTTTAAACTGTAGCTCCCGCAAACAGCCCAACAATCCAGCTTCAAGTTTACTTTACGGCCCTGTAAAACACACCTGTTCTTCCTTTATGGACTGACTGATGGCTGAGCCAGCGCTTGATACGGGCCCTTACGAACAACGCAAAGGGGCCAGTTTGGAAATGAAAACCTCCGCAACACTATTAAACAGGTAAAAGGTTGTTTTAAAGACATTATAAACCTGCTGGACACGCTGGAGGTCTTATGAACAGAACAAAATTAAAGACTCCATCTATTCCTAGAGTGTAAAACGAAGACAAAGTAAAACACGGAACAAGGCCGATTGTTCTTCTACAAGTGTGAATGTTCTGTGGGTCATTGCTACAACAGCTCAGCAAAAAGTGAGGCCAGAGAAGTAAGTTTCTCAAACTAATTTGAGAGCATATATTGATTCAGCAAACCTGATCCTCCTCAGGCAGGCGGTTCCGAGCGCGCGGAGGCTTTGATGGAGTAAGACCGAGCGGCTTTATTTTTTTAAACTCAACTCAGGAACAAAAAAAAAAAAAAAAAGAAGTCATGGCCCAAAGGAATAGAGCTGCATTCTATCTCACAGGGGACGGAGAGGTATCAGCTACTGCCACAGGCCACACAGTCAGGTAACAGTCTTCTATGAAACCCTACTAGCAATTAGGACCCCTTCACATATTCCTATTGTTCACATCATACAATATATCACACACCTCCTTGTTTCTGGGTTACTCTGCAAAAAGGGCAAAAAAAAAAAAAAAACACAAGGACAGTAAAAAAGATTTCATTGTAAGACACTTATTGATCACTTTTTCATCACTTACTCAGGGATCAATTGTATTTTAATATACTATATTTAATTGTATTGATCATATCCTGAAAATTAATAAAGTAATTAATAACGCCTATTGAACAAATGTAGAATATTTTCTGCCTTTAATAGACGCGATGACAGATTAAGTATGAAGCAGAAGAAAATTAAATTATATTATAGAAATAGACTTGGTAGATGTACGCATGATGTACTGTACAGGGATCCTTCATCCATCACTGACTATTGTTCCACCGATTGTGTGAACACTTGCTACTGTACCTGCACTGAAGCAGCGATACACTTAGTTTGAAGCCCAAACCCTGCACTGCTGTGTGTTTTGTCTCCTAGGTAAACTTCAGCTCCGGCATTTATTGTGCTAAGTACAATAAACGTGTTGATGCTGCGTCTTTGTTCTGCTGCAATGACACACGCGCTACAGATGATACGTCAGGGAACATCCAGTTCTACTTTGTAAGCTATTTGTAGTACATCCACACAGCACAACGTTTGCTCAGAGAATCTGCTCCACATACAGTAACATCTGATACTCTGCTGCAGTAAACTTGCTTCTAGTGTTGGAATTGGAGACCTGAACCTCCATTTTAGAAGGGTGACTCTTGTATAGGTCAAGGTTACAGTATATGCTTATAATGACCAACGCTTTTAAATAACACCTTTGGAAAACAGAAGCTCCCAAACCATTTTTAAAACACCCCCAGTGTTTGTTGCATTCTCCCATAATGAGACTCAATATTATTCAAGAATCAGGGAAAGTGCACTGTACTGTACTTCACCCGGCGCCAACACTGCCTACTTGTGGTGGGGACGTGAACGGGTTTTCCATCATGTATTTACACATTCTGTAGTGGAGTGCCTCTTGACATTAAGGCTTCACGCGAGCGCCTTTATCCGTGTTAAAAGTCCGGCACGCTCTGCAGAATGGCGGCTGTACGCGGCCTCTCTTGGCCTTTCACATTCGCTGTCACCCAAGTTTAAATGTCAAGCCCATATTAGCTTGTGAAGCCCTGCATGGATGTAACTTGTTGTCTGACAGCCACGATTGAACATCACACACACACACACACACACACACACACACACACACACACACACACACACACACACACACACACACACACACACACACACACACACACACACACACACACACACACACACACACACACAACACAGTATTTAAACGTTATGACGTTTCTGCTGACATACTTAACATGTGATTCATGCTTTAGGTTATACACCCACACACACACACACACACACTTGTCCTCCACCTGTCATGGACCAGCCACCTGTCATACAGTCATGGCCAAAGGAGCTAGCAACAATGCGGAACAACTCAGCAGGAGCTCGATTCCTCCACACAGATAGTACACAACACACACACACACACACACACACAGAGCCTCAACACAAACACACATATCCTCCATGGCAAAGACCATCTCTCACTTTGACATGGCATCTCATAAGTCAGATGCTGAGACTGGGGGGAGGAGACGGACTGAAGGATGAGGGGGTGGCGACGAGGGGAGCGAGGCAAGGCAGGTAAAGAGTAAGGCAGACCGAGAAGGTATAAGGGGGTGGTGGAGCATGATAACCCAATTTGTTAGTGGTGGATAAATAGAGGTCTGGGAGGTAAATCACCACAGGGAGAGCAAATGAAATAAGGATGGAAAGAAAAGGAGGGAGGAGAAGAGGTGGAATGGGCAGGAATAAACAAGCCGGGATAATGTAAATAATGCCAAGCGTGCTTGTTGCCGAGAGGCTATATTTCAATATTGAGCATATAAAAGGCTGCAGAGAGGAATTAGAGCTGCACTAGTGGAGCAAGTGACCTATTTCTAAAGACAGAAAACAGTCCTGACCATCTTTTAGTCTTAGTCAGCACATTTTAGTTTTTTCTAGTCTGTTCCTCTTTATTAATAGAAGAGAGAAAAAAAGCTAAACGTTTCTACCTGGATCCAAATAGGAGCTTTAAAACAGTCAATACAGCTTTTAGCTTAGACGGAAAACTATAGAGTCTATTTAACAGTTTGTGCTCACACTTATTAAGGGATCAATAACACAACGGTGGGGTTTGAATAAAGTCACTCATTCAGCTTTGTCACTAAACTGACCAATTAGGCCCCTGCTAAAAAAATCTGCTCAGCACTTTACACTCGTTTTGGCCCAATACAGCACCATGACTGCCACTTTGTTGTGTGGAATTTGCATCAAAGTAACAGCACATATGGAAATAATGTTGAATTAAAAAGGACAACGAACCACCTCTGGCTGATGTGCCTCGGAGCTCGGGGCCAGATTGACTCCCTCACTTTTTGTCCCATCCTTCACATACAAATCCTGTGTACGACAGGAGGCAATAAGCACCCATCGTGAACTTGACATTTCACAGCAGACAGCTGATCGCTGATAAATACAGAGCTGTTGCCGTTCTGTATGCATCACTACAGGCTATTTAGACAAGTGATTGAAGCTGTACTGTGTATTATATATTATTATACAGGATCCTATAAGATTTAATTAGGAGGTCCATGTGGTTGCAGCTCGCTTTAGTAGAATTGTGTATCTAATACATTTACATTTTGTGTAAATGGGATGCATTTACCGTACACATCCTGACCAGTCTGGTACTGTGCATCAGTCACACATATTTAACTCTATTGATGACAGCACAGCTACACAAATATGAATATAAGTATGAATGGGGGTAGATATTTTAATGACTGTGTATATTCTACAGTCAAGCAAACAGGTTACAGACATCAAAGTGTTAATTATTTTGTTTTTATATTGGTGTTCCTGAAAATGTGTTTTATTTTTTCAAATTAAAGGTCTCCTGTGAAACTAGACAAAATTGTTTAATATTTTGGGCACTATTCAAGAAGCATTCACGTTGTCGACATTTACGACTAATAGCCCACACACAGATTTAGAACCAAATATTGTTGTGATGGTGTGAACGTGATCAGTGCAGAGGAATATGTCACGATGCGTCACTGGTGAAACTACGCGGGTAAACATTATTCTCAGAACCTGAGACATCAGTGGCTCCAACGTCAGGGAGCAGAGTGAGATAACACATGACGTCTCATTTACCAACAGTGAGGCTTTTTTTTTTTTTTTTCATCCGCTTCTTCTCCTCCCTCATAAACACTGTTTGTCTCTCTCACCATCTACGCCTCCTCTCGGGCCCTGTGATGTGGGTTGAAGGGCCCATGGAGATCCTCCGTCTCCGCCGTTTGTGCCTGATGAGTTCGCTGACAAACAAACAGCTGGGATCCTCCCTGGCTTCTCCCCTCCTCAGCTGGGACTTTTACCCTCAATTTGTGGAATCTTTAATGGGGAACACATCACAGCCTTTGTCTTGCAAATACTCCCTGGCAAGAAATATGATATGGAAACACAAACTGGTGCTGGATAGCAAACTATTTTATTCTGTTATTTAATTCTGAATTATGTTGAGTTTAACTTATGTGTCCTGTGATGGCAACGCTTCTATTCATTATAAAAAGTAATGTACAGTATACATTACAATACATAACAAAAGTAGTAGTAGGTAGCATTAAAAAGTTTGCTGAAAATATTTAAAAAGTTTCAGTGCCACAATTTAGTGTGGAAGCGACATGAGTGTGTCCTTGTGCTTGTACACATCAGATGTAAGGCAAAAGAACAAGCTAGGATGAGGTCAGCAGTGTCCTTGTGGCTTTTACCAAGCAGCACAGCAGAGAGCCGCTGTGTTTAGAAGTGTGGGGCTGGGGATTATAGAGTTCAGGAAAGGGACACAGAGTCTTCCCCGGATGTGTACGTGCGAGTTTGGTGGTGTAGTACAACGTGGACGGGCAAGAAAAGTGCTGTCGTTGGCAGAGGGACTCACCGGTGGAGGGGTCGCTACTTCACAGGACTTTCAGGTCACCGAGAAAGACAAATGGACAGTATGTATATGCACACCAGAGAGTCACCAGTATATGGGACAGTGAAAGAAAAGCATGTGCTGTACAGGATGAAGCTGCAGACAGGATCTGAAATCCATTAGATCCAAATTAGAATCGATTCAACAAGTACAGCGTGGAAAGTCTGAGTAGAGTCAGGTCCAAGGTAAAAATAAAAGTGATAAATATACAAAATAGTCTAACCAGGGTTGCAGAGAAAACTATAATTATCCTTATACTCAGAGAAACATTTTAATAAAGGATGATGTGTAGCCTACAGGTATTAAATTAATTATTTTCAATATTCATGCTGTCTGAGATTGGTCTTTTTCATCACTTTTCATCCTCCTGCAAAAATATTTTTGTTCTTAATATTTCACTGGATACGAACGCATCATTATGAGCTTTCACTAAAACCACAAGAAACGTATAAAGGGTTATGATTCAAATCAATGGTAGTGCAGCTCCAGCTCCCAGAGCAATAACAAGAAAAATGGAAGAGAGAAATAGAAAAAGCAAAACAAAATATAAGAAGAATAAAGGTTGATGGATGAAACGCTCTTGTACCTTCAAGCCACTGTGAATAGGACGGTCAAGCTACTGCGGGTAATCACTCAACAAGAGCACGTCGCTGGACTCAGAGCCTTCAGGTTACAGGAAAACAGCCATGTGGTGTTACGGTTAAGCAACATGGCAGAACGTCCATTTTTCTACACTTCTGGCTAATATTTACATTATAACCCTATTTATATTTGACAATACAGTTGTGGACTGACTGAGTAAAATAATAAAAACTGTGTCAGCTTCAGGACTGTGACCAAAAGATAATGATTAGAAACACAGATATGATCCCACTGTCTGCCACTGGGGTTGAACATTATTGGCTATATTATATTACAGTATTATATAGTGTGGACTTGCTTTATTATTATCAAAACAGAATGTTTTTATACATTTTTCCTGGACTGTCCTGAAACCTGTATTTGTCTAGTTTTATTAATGCTCCAGGACACTATTGTTTTCCTGTTGATGGTCTTTGAAGACAGGATGATTCCCATAAATCTTAAGAGGTAATTGAAGGCCATTCAAATCATAGTCTGCTTTAACAAAGCGACAACCAGAACCGTCAGCTGCCACAAATGAGCAGCTTTAGTTAACACATGTCATCTTCCCATGTTCTCTGTCACCTGTAAATAACATTCTGCTCGGCGCTGTTCCTTTGACTACACTGCCGTTTCACCTCATTTTAATCAGAAGGCAAAGTTTCAAAGCTTATTTTTCCACTTAGGTTCCTGTTTTTGTGAGCATATCTATGTATTTTAGGTAAATAAAGAAATCCCTTTTGACATTACAACTTATTTTCCTCTGATTTAATGAACAAGTTGAAATGCAAAAATGTTATATTTGGGTGAAATAAATGAGAGGTCTCCCAGCGGAAAACATTTGTACCTGGAAGTTTAATATATTCTTTATTTGGAAATAACAAGCTTCAAATGAATAACTTTGATACAACCAGAATACAGTAACACACACACACACACACACACACACACACACACACACACACACAGTAAACAACCACCTTGGTTGTTAGTGATAATGATGTGCTGCTCTTAGCGTCCTATGTTATGTTTGTCGACTCTCCTCAAAATACACTACCTTTCCACTCCGTATCTATGCGGCCGTGTGTGTGTGTGTGTGTGTGTGTGTGTGTGTGTGTGTGTGTGTGTGTGTGTGTGTGTGTGTGTGTGTGTGTGTGTGTGTGTGTGTGTGTGTGTGTGTGTGTGTGTGCACAAAGCAGCAACGAAGCGAGAGAGATTCAAAAGGAAACCGTGTACAAACTCTGGGAGCGGGAGAGAAAAAAGGGAAAGCGTAGATGAAGCAGGGTGGGAAGATATCAGCAGGCCAACCAGGTGGAAACCAGCTGTGAGCGAGCTCAGGAAACCTTTACGGAAGTCTTACTCACGTCCCAGAAGGTAGGGCAGATTAGACAAATCACAACGCTTGGAGAAAGCATTAGTCATATCCCAGAGTGCCCTGCTCTGGAGAGCGGTGTGGTGCTGGAGTCCGGTATCATGGCTGAAATGATAACTGTGGGATGAGTAAGTGTTTACCGTGTGCACCTGGATCACTCTGCCAGCATCCTGGGGGAAAGATGAAAGGACGATTGCAGACACCGAGACAAAATGCAGACCAGGAGAGCAGAGGAACCGGCCTGGCTTACTGTACCCAGCTTCCGGGTGTATTTTCATTTATACGCCGTTTATTGCGTCATATTTTAGGGTTTATAGGACGGAAAAGACAGCGAGGGCAAGTTTTCATTGTATCAAGGTCACTGCAAAAACTAAATCATCAAAAGAAATGTGCTAATTATAGACTTATGTATTATGTAGGAAAAGATACAGGAAGAATGACAGCGATAAAAGTGGAGGAACATCAGAGATTTGGAAAATGTGAATGGGCAGCCAGATTTACTCCATTCAATGCAAGTTATTTGTATTATTTACTTGTAGCTGTGTGAATGAGCGGTGAGTTGTGCTCCAGCCGTACAGTAAACAAGCTGCATGGCCTTGCATCAAAGTAATAACAACTGAATGCAACAATACTACTGTGATACGCACAGTTCCTCCATCCGTGAAGCACAGCGTTCGCGGCGCGTTTTCCTCTTTGCTTCACCCACGAGACACTAGTCAATGTTTCATCGCCATCAATATTTCACTTTGTGGCCTTGATCCTACCTTATCCATCTGTCTAATAAATAAATAAACAACACAACCCGAGAAAGCACCAGCAGGAGCGGCACAAGCTCAGACAAAGAGCGGAAGACAAGGACGCGGCCAAGAGGTGGAGGAAGGCGGCATCTTGTCGCCTTGGACTTCTCATTAAGGACCACAGTTTTTAAAGTGAGGTCACCGGGTTTGTTTCCCGCTTTGCTTGTGTCTGCTTTAGTTGTGTGGAGTGTCGGTGATTCACTGGTTCACTAGAAGCACTCGAGGCGGCAGCGCGGGGGAATACAGCAGCTGAAGTGGTCCCAGGTGTCTCTCCACAGGGGGACTCTCAGGTGATTTCTTAAGCAGCCTATCTATAGCTCCGGTGCTACTGTAACCGTCTCCTCCATCACTGCCCTGCTCCCCTCCTTCCCACCTCGTTTCCCTTTCAGCTGCACCCCCTTATTCAGGACGCCCTGCACGTTCCCATCCTTTTCACCAAAGGCATTACCATACCTTTGATCGCACTCACCCTACCTTCTACACTTCATTACCGATGCATACATCTACTCGCTTTTTTTCCAAAATATCTTTGTCAGAGTCAGCAGTTAAGAATGTTCATTTAACAATTGCCTTAGATGGAATTATAACAGTAAAAGGAAACGGCTTTGAAATGGAAATCGCGTGCACGGGAGGCCCCGGTGAGCGCTCCGACGCTCTCCTGGAACCCGGTGACTAACACCTGTGTTTCATTCCATCCGACATCAGAGGCAGAGGTGGCCGCGCGAAGAATAAACACGCTGTGGCGAGAGGCAGAGATAGCAAAGATAGACACCTCTGTCCTTACTGTAGCTGACAAACAGCTGCGGCGCCTCCCTCGCGCCTTTTCATCACCGCTGCGCTTTGGCTTTCATCTGGCTCGCAGTTTGATGTGATGGTATTATTTACTTGTCATTAGAGGCAGAGGAAATTGTGTCTGTCATTAGTTTGATAACCCCTCTGCCAGATTAGATGACAGACAAGGCGCACTGGTGCCCTGATTGGAGGAGGAGGAAGGAACCCAGGAGATCAGACTTTGCTTTGGGAATTATTTTTGAAGATGGGAACACGTATGACAGATGGAGATGGAAGGAGGCAGAGGGAAACATAATTACGCCAAGAAGCAGGTGAACGCGGATCAAGTGATTAGGAGTTCACAGACTACAGACAAGCACATCTGGGAGGTCAATCCACAACTTGAATCTCTCTCTCGTGTCAGTGAACTGGGCTGCACTAGACAAGCTCCAGGTTTCCAAAGTTGGCAGCAAAATAACAGTATTTGTAGAAAAGACTGTCCTCCAGGAAAACACAGCACAAATGTGACTCCTGCCTTGACTAAAACTGAGTCGTAAAAAACAACATTAGTAGAATGAAGATAAGTTGAGTGCTACAGCATGTCCAGCTCCCTTATTCATTCGTCCTCCTGTAATTACTGAAAGCTTGTTAATTAAGCCACAAGACACTCAATTATATTTCTCCTTTTAGAACTGACCTAAACCTGAGGGAAAACATGCTGAGCAGACTAAGGAACAATGGCTCCACTGATCTTTGAGTAATTATCAATTACTGTGCTAATTCATCACCCGCCATCAGTCCCTTTGTAAAACCTTCAAATGCAACAGACGAACGCGCATGTCGACGTATGAAAAAGAAACACGACCAACGTCATGACCTGCTCTCGAGGACTTTGCTCAAAGGTGGAGGATGCTGACATTTGTGGCCTTCTGGAATTAGGGCTTTTGCTAAGCTGGACCCAAGACAAAGAGTAAACAAGACGCAGAGCTGCAAGATGAGGAGTCTAACTTTCTGATTTGCTAAGGTTTGATATTTCTGTGAGTAGCTGGGCTCACCTTGGACAGATCAGACAGACATGATCAGTAAACACAACTTCTCAAATAGCGCAGTGGCTAAGAATGTAAATTAGGATGAAATTAGTAGACATTTCTTTTACTTTTTACTATCAGTGCGTTGCTTTAAACAATATTAAAGACAGATTGAATTTAATTTAACACCTGATACCTTCTCATCCACCCTAAAGAAGCGTTTCCCACTGCCCAGTCCTCTAAGCCTGCTTACGTATTGATAAAAAGGTATTGCCCATGAAATATCAGGTCCTGTCTAGCCGTAATTGATTGTTTGCGGTTTGATAATACATAAACGTGGAGACCTGCAGTTGTCAGCATAGCTCTAAAATAAATGTTGCCATAGATTTCCAATTAAAGGTGGATGGCAGGGCTATTAGTTTGCTCTAAAGGTAGGTGTCACGGAGCAAAATAAGCCGAGGCCTATAACCGCCATGATAAGGCAGCTGTGAGGGGTGTATTCATCCATGCCCGGACACACAATCTGTCTGCACAGACATGGACTCCTACAGTATCAGTATATAGAAGATGGTCATTATGATGGAGATCAGTCAAAATTAGACATCCTACCTTCTGCAGAGGAAGCTCCTTTTAATTAGTCAGCTAAATTAGATCCTTTGTGGACTGGATTAGTATTTTTATTTTGGATTGTTGTGGAGGTGGTTTATTAAATTTTTAATACGGTGAGATAATTATTTGGTCCTTAAGTTAATATAAATAAATTACTTATGTTTTAATAATTGTCCATGCAGACTATTCCTCCAACCCAAGGACACGGCAACAAATCCAGGTGAGAGAGTTCAGTGACAGACATTTATTTAGATGCATTTATTGTGTCAGCAGCTATAACTGCTGACTGCCGCAGTGGCAGCATTCATGGATTGTGACTAACAGTTTGAGCAGGTAGTTAAAGTTTAGTTGAGCAGTGACAGGATGACAGCTGAAGACACGGGTTTACAGTGAATGCCGTCTCCAAGTGTGTTGATGCACTAAAGTGAATACAAAAACAGAGCGAAGACTGACGGCTGCACGACACAAGACACTAACTTTGTATTATTTCCATTTTGTCTTCATACTTTGGCTTTGCATCGTTTAACTCTAGGTGATATTTTAGCAGTAAAGGCATATTACTGGAGTTTTTATTATATTATTTAAAATCATACCCAGTTAAATTAGCATAAGTATAAACAAAATAAACAATGTGGAGTCTGTCTGGAGAAAGTTATATATGCTGTGTGCTCACATTTATTTGCCATTTGGTGCCTCTGCTGACATTTGTATTGTTTGCCCTAAAATTCTCTTTCTATCATCACTTTTCCCCTGATACGCTGTTTGTATTTTTGTTTTTATGCCCGTGTGTTAGCTCCAATACATTTCCCCACTCTTGTCTGGCTCCTTGCTCAAAAATGGCTTCCCCACCACCAGTAAATAAGCGCTACAATCATGATATTGAGCAATTACCTTGGGCTGAACATGTCCATTTTCAGTTGAGCGGAAACTAAACATGTACATGTTGTAATCGTACCAGACTCAAACAAAACAGTGAAAGCAGCCCTCTTCATTAGGGAAGTATAGAAGAGGACAGAGAGACAGGAGCCATAGGAAAAAAAGCTAAGGGTGTGACAAAACGACAGATGGGGAAGTGTGTGTCTACTGGGAGGATGAATGTCCCTCGTCACTCTGTCCCTCTGTGCTGCCTGTCACCCCCGTTCCTGGATAACAAGGATCCATTTCAACCACCTCTAATGAAACAAAAAAAGCCTCACCTTTGTGGGTACAGCCAAAAACACACAGAGTTAGACTGCATGTTCCTACACAGCAGTGACATTTCTTTAAATCACATCACCATTGAGGAGCAGAGGAGCCCATTTTTCATAAGCTTCTAAATATATCTTCCTCCCTTCCAGCTGTTTGCATATTCATAGGAATCCCTATCACACGCACACGCACACACACACCTGCATACTTGATTCTCAAATCAAAGCAAAGTCTCAAGAAGAAACCGAGGGTCAATGGTAATACAAGCTGCCTTTTGAAAAATTCCATCAAGTGTATGTATATTAACACACACACACACACACACACACAGACGGATGCACATCAAGTCATGCAAGATCTCGCTCCATCAGCAAGGACATGATTTGAGGACGGGGTGGGCAAGAAAAGACACGACCCAGAGATGGAAATACTTCCACCCTCACAAACAACTGTCACTCAGCTCTCAGCTACAGCTCCTTCATCAAAGCTAACA
Organism: Betta splendens; assembly: GCF_900634795.4. Lineage (NCBI taxonomy): Eukaryota > Metazoa > Chordata > Actinopteri > Anabantiformes > Osphronemidae > Betta > Betta splendens. Next base: position 7,092,009 of record NC_040891.2, read on the forward strand.
TATTATGAAAGCTGCCGTTGTCATGGAAACGATAAGTTTGAAGCATTAACCCACTCCATAACGCGGCACTACCCTGTGAGCTGAATGTCTCTCTCCCTCCACACACACACACACACACACACACACACACACACACACACACACACACACACACACACACACACACACACACACACACACACACACACACACACACACACACACACACACACACACACACACACACACACACACACACACACACAAAAACTAATCACCACTTTCTTCACAAATCCCTCCTCATAGATCTCTCGCTGCTCTCTGGGGACTCTCCACTGCGTATTAATCAACGTAATTGAAATAGTTGATTACATCACTTCACGCCTCATCCTGGTTTAAGGCAGTGTGTGTTCAGCAAGCGTTAATGATGTAGTAAAAGGAAAAACCAAAATGTTGTGCATATCGGTGCTAAACGCATTAACCAAGATGCCATAAAAGGTGCACTAGAAGTAATAAGTACAACTGTCTCAAAAGGCAAGGACAAAGACCCACTTTAAGACCAGTAACACTCAGTACAATGTACTTTACACTGTAAAAATGGACTTGTTGATTCTTATTATAGTTCTGCGAATGTCTTCACAATTTGAGAGTAATTAAATAAAATGAAAATGATGCATTGTTTTACTCTATTACTCGCTTCACCAATATAATGCTTCAATCTTGCAGCACTGTGCCAACGCTGCCTGGGAATGTGCAGTTTGCATTTCACCTAATGACAGCTGGGATCGCTTCCAGCTCCCTCATAAGCCTCAACAAGACAAGTGGTTTGGATTCTGCCTTTTTTTGACGGATGGGTGGACGATTAAAATGGCAAATCAAATGCATTTAACAGGCCAAATAAAGTCAAAAAGCACACAACCACTTGCTCGCATAACCACGGTTTTATAGTGGACTGGTCCAGTTTATTTGATGTGTGGGTTGATTTCATGAGCAAAAGAAGAAGCCTTTAAAAATCAGCCGTCAGTAAACGTGTTCTTCCTAAAGGCTCAGAACACAGGCCAGGCAAGTATTTTTCTGTAGCTGAAAGAAGCCCGGACAACTTTAAGATTAACTAAACATTTCTGTGTACTGAATCCACTGCCAACTAAAAGGGAACCTCTCATGTCAAGCTGAAAGGCCTGAATTTCTACAGCTTCTCCCGTTTCCTGTCCCAATTCATCTTCCCCATATCGATTTCTGGCTTTATACCATTTCAGTAGACCACAAGCACTCAAGCGGAACCTTTTGGCCTGTAATGTCTCTATGCCTCACAAGTAGCGAGGTAATTGCTCTTTTTTCATACGTACTTGCCAACGCAAGCGTAGAACCAGGTTCTTTTTTTTTTTTTTCCAAGAACACCACAGATGAATCACTAAAGATAAAAAAAGTTGTTGTTTTTTTACCCTGAGCTGGAAAAATGAACAGCAAAACAGACGATGAATTGCCTTAAAGCCATTATGATGTTATTTAGATATACTGCACGTTATATTGTTAGCCAACAATTAGCCTGTAGCAAACGTGGCACGTACACATGTACAGTAAAGAAATAGAAATGTCACAGCATCTGCTGAGGCGCAGAGCAATAAAACCTTGGCCGTAGGCTTCGCACGCTGCAGATAAACTACTTAGATGACGAGCCGCGATGTCAATCAAATTTAAAACAATGCAAGTGCATAAATTAAGAGCTGAATGTTTCCTCTCAACAGCTGGAAGGTTTTTACTGCCGACAGAGCAGAGGTTACCTGATCAACAGTGACGCATTTATCGGATGCGGAGCTGAATTCATGAGGGAGACCGTCGACGCACGTACGTCATTATCATCTCAACGCATTCAAATATCTCCCTCCATCAGCGCGAAGGAGGGGAGAAGACTAACCCATCGTGATGAAGAGCAGCAGAAAAGGTCCTTCAGGCACTGTTTGACAGAGCAAATCTCCAGAAAAGAAATAATGGCCAGGCACTTGTAGGTTTTTTGGAGGCAATTAAAGGTATTAGAAGAGATGAGAAATCATGGAGAGAGAAGCCGATGACACAAGGACCTTTCTGCAGCTATTAACTTTAAACAGAATGACTGTGCTCTTTGGAGAGGATCGTTTAATGTACTTTAAGGCTGACACAATAAAGTGGCATTATATTTGGAATACTTACGGAACAGAGGAAGAGTAACATATAGTTACCGCCAGGCATTTACACTTTCAAGCCTGAAGCCTAAACAGAATAAGCGCAAATTATTACCACCTTCGATGTTCAATCTTTTTCCTATGATTCATCAAAGTGTTGCTCTTTCTGGTGTTTCGTGAAAAAAAAAATCACACAATTACAACAGCAAGATTTTTTTCCCCCTCAGAATCTGTACATGTGATTATGTTTTCAGCCGTTTTTTGATAAAGGTTTTGAGAATGAATGCTGTGTCTTTCAGAAACAGTGAGCACACAAAGATGATTTGCACACATATTAAACCAGCCCCATGTCTGCTTATCATCACATTATAAATCTCTCAATGACTCAAATTTGTCATTTCAGCTTATTCAGTTAATAATGAATGCAATGTTCCATATTGTGTGACAATTACAGCACCATCCATGAACATCAACATACTAAGCTTTAATCACCAAAATCTAAACCAGGTTGCCCTATAGTCATAGGGACCTTTTGTGCCAAAGTCTCTTGAGATATTAGGACTGAATTAAGACAAGCACACGTCACAAGAATAAAAGTTCTTATCCATCAGATCCTATCAATTCAGAATCAGGCCTAGTTATTCACTTTTCTACACTGGCATTTCAAATAGACCATCAACACAACACAGATCAATCAGGAATATGTTTATTTGTAGTCTGCTCACCCAGCATGATAAGAATCCCTGAGGCATTTGACAAAAATGTCCATTCAACTTGCTTTAGAGCCCAGTGCTTTCATAATCAATACATTTAATCTGCAGCTTACAAATAAGGTGTTGTGCCATTGATCTGACTCGCTGCTTATTAGAGTGACACGGTCATTTCAGTTTACTTCCTGTGCACCACAACCTACATGGATCTGAGCCAGCTAACGAGTGGTTTTGTTACCCGTGTCATGTTCAGAGCTCAAAATTTAGATCACGTCTGGTCAACGCCAAAATGAGACTCATGTTAACAGGAAAATACTGAAACCTGAGCTGGGACGGTTTGTGTAAAGGTGAAACCATGGTCTTTGCTAAGCATCTTGGGACACAGCAAGACATAAGAGAAGCATCAAGACGATCCTGGATGGTTACATACTGTACACACTTCAGTACTTATCCTCTTTTCTCATATGTTATATAAAACAGAAAAGTGAAATAACAGTAGCGAGGGAGAGGTGAAGGGTAAAAGGAAATTATTAGGAATAGATTCATATTTCCCCCGGCTGCACATGTAATCTGAAAAATATATCAATCCTGCTGTTACACATGCGTGTACAAAATCCTACTTCCAATACTACTTAAGTCCTTAGATGGGATTCTGGTTCTGCTTTTAGCCCTTCCGCCAACCAACCGAGCAGAAAAAGATGAATGAATAACATCTCATTTAGGGTAAAATGAATATTTGGCACCTACAGGATCTTTCAGCTGACAATTTGTGGTGGACAGCTTTGTCTTTTTCGACACTTGCAGCATGATGTATAATGCATGTCCAGAAAGATATAAACATATTATGCAGCAATTATGCCTGTGGCTGCAGCCATTATTTCTGTGTGTGTGAGCATGTCACTGTGAGAGACTGTATCGAATCGGTAAGAGGATAGGTGGCGTTTACGCGGCAGTCAACACCCAGGAAGACATGCGTGCGCACAAACAACAACAACAACTTCTCCAGGGTTCTAATTACGTGACAAATGAGCCCTGTTCCCAAAGTCACAGCACAGTCTCCGCATCTGACTTTTCCAGCTCCATTCATCTTAGGGAGGCAGGAAAGGGCTGTTTTAAGATGGTGGGTATGCACAGTGCACGCCACATATTATTCAATGCTGTGCTGAGTAGAAGGCAGATAGTTTAACTCTGTCAGCGACATGTCCTCAGTCCTCAAGCAGCGTTGAATGCAAATAAAAGGAACATTACTGGAAGAGAGCAGGAAAACAGTACGGGGAAGTGTTCAGTCATACAGTATGAGCTGAAGAGCAAGTGGTTGTGCACAGGAAGCTGCAGGTTCGTTGAAGTAAACTACAACTTGCCCCCATAAACCTCATCCCACAGAGTAAAAACAGCAGGTGACTGATTCAATAGATCCACATTCATGCTTACTGGTGTTCTACTGTTTCTATACCTAACGCGTGATTCTAATGATTCTAATCATGTGTCAAGTCTTCAAACATACAGATTTCTTTGATGCACCATTTCACATTGTGCTTCTCAATCACAAATTTTCTGACCTTACCTTACATCTTACATGGTCATATGGTCATTCCACTGGCAACTATGATGCAATAAATTGTGAAAAACTAGTAAAAGCACGTCTCATTTCTTCCACTAGCAATGTTTTACAAGTGATATAAAATGAGCACTGGAGCGACTTTAGAAACATCAAACGCAAAAGGGTGCAAGAAATATTATTATCGGTGTTTCAAAGCAATCTCTTCATACCTCGTGTTCCTGACATGCACCGTCTGAAAAACATTTCCCTTAATTCCTCATATCCTCATCTGAATGATTGCTTGTACAAAAGAAGATAATTTGAGCGTGGGGAATATACGCAGCCTAATTAGGGCAGGACACTGGGAGATCGATGCGAAGACAGCAGCGGCGCTTCAGCCACCTGTTTGTTTGCATTTTCCATCTCCACTCCTTCTCAGCATCCCCTTCGCAATCACAGGCAAGGTTAAGATGTTCAAGTCTAATAAAAATCAGGAAGCCAACATTACGTCAAATTGTATTTTGTCACGCTGTGTCGTATTCCATCATATCAGCGTGAAATGAACTGTCATTTGACCTCTGGGAATGAAAGGGGGGATTGAGGCAGATGAGTTGGGGAAAGATGAGGGAAAAAAAGTAGATTATTATACTGATAAAAAAATAGAAGCTTGATTGTTGAATCCTGACACTCAATTGCACACGCAGGAGATGGTCGTTATCAAAATTACTGCACAAAAGGGCAATTACGTTGCATTTTCTGGCGATTGATTCCTTAGAGACTACAATTTGTTTTTCTCTCTCACACAACAGAGAAAATAAAGACAAAGTTGGACCGAAACGCAACTTGAAAACATCAATTTTAAGTGGCCTAACCTCAGCCCAGCAGCCGGAGAGCGGCGCATCGCTATAAATGAAAAATGTCACCGGCGTCGACGCCCTCGGAGGTGATAGTGCACCGTCTAACATTTGAAGGGTTTGCGGAGGAGGCGGGTGAAGGGTGAGGGGGGGGGGGCATAATGCAGACGGTGAAAATTAAACTGTCACTCACTTAACACGACTCACACTTACACATTTTATGAATAACAATGACAGATTGCAGCGAGAGAGCGCTGCATGATTTGATGGCTCCTGAGTAATGAGAGCGGAGTTTGAATGAGTTACAGATGCTGTGGATGCGGCGTCGTAAATTCTCAGCATAGCGAATTCCTCCGCTCGCAGCGCTTTAAATTTCAGATCATGGTACGATCATGATGCAATAAGCTCCTCGCCAGTTAAATGATGTAATTGGGTTGAGAGTGCACGGCTGTTAAAAACATAAAAGTTAATTGATTCGCACGGATAAAATACTGAGTGTGAGTTGATTTGTGCGGTGCTAAGAGGTTGGAGGGCAGCGCTAAGAGCCGCTTTATTAAAGCTGGATGCTGCAGGGTTGGCTGCTCGCTGGATGCTGAGGTCAGGACGAGGATGTCCTTCTTTCACCGCAAGGAGAAAACAAATACTCACCTTCACCGTGATCTCAAATATATTTAATGTCGGAATTATTTTCAAAGCGTGTGGAGTTGAGCGAGTTGTGTAACCTAGAGAATGTGAATGTAAGATCAGATGCTGGATTCATTTGGGTGAGAGCTCAACGAATCCAACATTTTACTGATGAGGAACCGGGATCCGAATAAAACCAGCTTTTAGGACGAACATACAGTACACATAGTAACTAAACCCAAAACTTTACAGAGAATCGATATCATATTTAAACTTTTAATCCTAAAATAAGACAGTTTGCTTCGTGGTTCTTATTACCGCAACCCCCTAAGTAGCCTGGATTAACCTGTACGCCTGCAAAAACAGCCTGGTTATTACTGTATATACTGTAAGCAGTAGCTTTGAAACTTTAAATCCAAGCGAGTCCAAAAATTGGACAGCACAAATTAATCCCAGCTGTTGATGCACACCCTGAGTCAAGACCATGACTTGTTTAAGGTAATAAAACTTAAAACAAAATAATAATAATATTAAATATTTCTTTTGTGTGCATTCCTATAGAAGCCCTCTCAGGTGCTGCTTGGGCCGCTCTTCATTCGGGTTCATTCGGAACGATCCAGTGGTGAAAGAGACAATTTCAGCCCGTTACTGATTTCATTTATTATACTGTAAGTTGTTTGGTTATAAGTTGTTGTCTTTCCTACTGATATAGTGAACTGTTTTCACCCTAGACACATTTGCTATTTTCCTGATGTGAAGATACAGCAGAGATGTAGTGACATACCACCACGTTCTTGTTTGGATTCACCCAAAGGACATTCTGACAGCAGCATTATTGCATTTGTCAGATTTTCATGTTTTATGTTCTTACTCAGTCTTCGGGGTCGTCTTCTTGGTGCTACTGCACACTGACCTTGGACCTTGCTTGTGTCTGTATCCGTGTGGGTTTTCTGGGACTGGTAAAATTATCCTTCTGTTCAGTCTGGGTCTATTTTGGCTACAGTCCTACAGACCTGAAAGTGCTGGTACCATTAGGGCCTAACCGTGTCTTTCCATATAATGTTGTGGACAGGAGGACGGCTATTGTTTAGTTCGAATAGTCAGAATCACCATGTTGTCTCTCCTAAGCTACACTAACCAGCTAGTGTCGCTTACACTATACAAAACATAAAAATAAGCTCCCACATAGTTCATACAATGTTCAGCTTTCTCCTCAACATGACTGAAGCATTAATGACAAGCAGTAACCCAGGACGGATGATGTGATTACTGAATCCAGTGTTGATCTCTTACCAGGGCAGGCTTGTGTATTCTTTTCGGGAGTCATCTCCCTGCCTTTGTCCTCCTGCCTTCCGCCTCATCCCACTTCATTTCACCATAATTCCCCTGAACTGTACAGCCACTGCACAGCACAGTTGATATCTCTGTCGAATTCTTAAGTGCTTATTACAGAGTTCAAGAGCTTAGCTGGAGATGACGCTGGATACGACTGTGTGTGTGTGTGTGTGTGTGTGTGTGTGTGTGTGTGTGTGTGTGTGTGTGTGTGTGTGTGTGTGTGTGTGTGTGTGTGTGTGTGTGTGTGTGTGTGTGTTTACAGGAGGTCAAATAAAAGGAAATGCATGTGGTATGGATTTGTGTGCCAAAACAATGAATAAAATAAATCACTGCACACTATAATAAACCAGCACAGAGATCAGATAGCTCAAGGCACAGTGGTGGGAGGAGCCGTTAAAGAGCATTTGTTATTCTTTCTTTATCTTCATCTGAACCCTGCAATCGTCCCTTTCGCATGCAAATGTGGCCGTGCTCACAAAGAGGTCAACTCGCTCATCCTGTGTTCCATGCTCTGCGCCTCGCCGGGTGAAGATGCGGTTCAAAAGTCCACCGCTCAAAACAGGCACCGCAAATGGTGATGGACACGCGAGAGCGCGTACTGTACGAGGAACGGAGGAGACGCCGCCGTGTGACCATAAAAGATCCGTGGGGAGAAATTAACTTTTTTGGAAACAAGAGATAACACTTAACTGCAGCAGCGCCCGGACTATTCACAACGAGACAGGTCCTCTGATCCACTCGCACGGCAGCTGTGAGCTCATTAGTGGAAGTTAAATAAAGAAATTAGATAAAAATACAATTAGGTGGCCAAATCACTGTAGTTATTGGCAGCAGCTGCTTGTTAGGGCTATTTTGTACATTTCACTCCCTGGTTTCACTACATAGTACAGTAAAAAGTGGTAAAGTACAGCAAAGCTACTCACAAGTGCCACTCATTTATAGTAGCAAGTAAGTAAAACAATTGCTGATAATTTGTATCATACTGTTTAATTCCTGGTGCAAAATGCAAACAGTGTGATCGCATCCAGCCGCATGTTGACACCGAGTTGTCAGTTCTTTACAGGGAGTGAGGACACCAAACACGCAGCCATCCGCGTGGACTGAACGACAGCGCTTCGATGGCTCTTGATCGTGAGTCCACCAGGACGCGTGCTGTAATCGCCCGCTGTCTCTGGTTTGCTTCGTCATCACGTCATGCACCAAAGCACCCTTCAGTTTGAAAACCCATTCACTCTTGATCAAAGCCACTCTAGATGATTCAAGCCATGATTTGCTTAAATAGGCTTAAGTGGCAAACTGATTACTTTTTTTGGGGGGTTAAGAAATCACTCTGGTCACTTTTGTGTGAACCCTATGAAAACTGGTTGACTCGTGATTGGATAAGAGAGATACAGCAAAGGTTTGTGCACTCCTACGATACTGTACATGTGATTTAAGTGTATTTTGTGTTTATCAGTAGATCCAAATACTGAGGGGTTTTTTTAATGCTCCATGTCTACACATACAACAGCTACAGCTGATTTCTCTGCGCTGCCACATCTAATCAAAGAGCTCAGATTTCCCCCAACACCTCCCAGTAAGGAGTCTCATTCTCGTGTTGATTTATGTGGTAGAAAATGTCAAAACCCATTAAAAATGAAGTTATTATATGGTGCGCATTTATTCAGGCATCGCAGGAAGTGTTGCAGGTTATCAAATCAAACTTTCTTGTTATTGTCTGAGGCACAAAGGCAGGTTAAGGCACAGCAGAGAGATTTGATTGTGAAGCTTTTCAGCTGAATACTGGGCTATAATGAGTGACCTCTGCACTCAACCAGGCACTGACCTAAAATTACCAACAACACTGGCCAGCGTCTGAAAACGCAGCTAATAGGTAGGCTACAATTCACTGCTATGAGACAAAGAAGGTACCGTACGACACAGCAAAGGGACAGAAAGGGTTTTGAACCCCAGTCTAAGACTTAAAGTACCTGCACAACTAGTCTGAAAGTTGAGTGCGAGTTAGCCCTTCACAGTGGAGGTAAAACTCCCCTGAACTTTAATAATGGGACTGACAAGTGGAAGAAGAATGGATCACCATTTGTCTTCAAACAGTTGGCCTCTCAGCGGCACTGTGACACAGCGGGGTGTGTAATGAAGATGGCGCGAGGCTGGACATCCCATTTCACTCCCAGATATGTGACTTGGTGGTAATGAGATTTTTAGGGCCCGTGTCATTCCTGGTTGCTAGCACGTGTCTGTCAGGGGCTCGGGGAGCCGGTAATGACATTCAGTGGCCCCGCTAAGGACCAGCGATTAAAGGACTGGAGAAGCACTGGAGCGTAGCACTATGTCAAACCCACCCAGTGGAAAACATACAGTTATGGCCACCTCTGCCCCGATCATAATGTCTTCATATTTACTTGAATGACTCCAAATGCCGTCCGATATGATAACATTTGGACATAAACTGAGGCAGAGTACGGAGGAGAAAACAGCTGTGTCTGAGATTATGTCCCAGAAACGTTTATTAAAACACAATCAGCTCATGACTCTAAGGGAGCGAGTCCATCCAATCACACGTTTGGAGATTTATGGGGCTGCACATGTACTGTATATCATTTTGTTCATTGTGTTTCACACCTCCAGTAAAATACTACTAAAGTATACATCACTGCGCCACTCAATGTTTGCTCTGAATGAATATGGTTTTATTATTATGAATATGGGAGCTGTGGTTGGTTACTTCTTGGGCTGTTAAAGGTCTGCAGCTGATTTCAAATCTGCCTCTGCCTCTATTTTGTGCAAGAAAAAATAAGGGTCTTTCAACTGGACAATGTTATTTTTTTATTAGTATTTCCCTGTATGTGTCATTTTGTTGCTTGTTTTGGCTGTTTCTGACATGACTGTGCCGTGATAAGCACCCATCACATTTTCCTAAAAGTCCCTTAATCCTGTAGACAAGCAGTTATGGCTCTCTGTGCCCTCGCTGTCACATCTACTTTGAGTTGGTGCAGTGCCAATGCATTATTACCCTCGATGTCCTGTGGCAGGTAGTCTCCCTTGTCTAAAAAGCAAAGCCCACTAAGGTAGTAAAGCAGCACTGTCATGAAGGGAAATTAAGGCCACTCAGAAACACTCTAATTTTGATGCGCGTCTTTATTTTTACCTGCCAGATTCAATATTCACAGACAGGGCTTTTAACTAGCTTGGTCGGGTGTTTGAGGACGAGTGACGGTGTTAGCTGAAGCATATAAACATGTTGGGGTGTAAAACACCTCCGACATGATTTGGATCAAGTCCACAGGTGACTAATATATCTTTTTTGATTTGGATTTACTCATCCTAGCAATGGAACTCTGCAAACATGCCTACAGTTTAATGTGATGTCAGACCTAATTAGCAAAATCAAACCTTTGCAGCATGTTGTGTTTATCACCCTCTAGAAACATTAACACTTTCTTTGGCATGCAGGTGGGTTGATTTAATTAACAGGGGAGCCTCGGGCTGCTACTGTACTTCCATAGCGTCATGAAGGCTCGTTCCTCACCCTCACTGTAACAGCCAGCGCTAATACCAATTGTTAAAAAACAATTTTGAATTAATAGCAATATCCCTTCACAGCAGTTAATATTAAATGAGGTAATAAAGTCATTCTCCTGTCTCGGCGGCGCTATGAGCGCACATTCAGACTCAGACGAGACCATTTGCGTAAATGAATGACACAAGTCAGGGGTCAGGCACCCCATTACAAAAATACAGTATCACAAGTCTTCGGCAAGGACCTCGCTCAGTCCTGACACAGCATTTTTACTAGAACCAAAACTCCAGATCTATTTAACAGTCAATTTGCCTCCCCAGCTATGATTATGAGGGCTGCTGCAGCAGCAGGGTTTGATAGCTGCTATAATACTGTCAGACAGTCCAATTTCTTCTCTCGCTTCTTTCCTTTGCCTTTCACACTCACACAGAGTCCATCTCTTTATACATAATACAAACTAACCCCTGCGATACACCATTGACTCAATACCAGAGTGAAGGGAGAAGAAAAAGCAAATCACTTTCCCCACATCAACGTATTTTGTATCACAAGGAGTCCAAAAGCATTTCGTTCCTTTCTAATGACAAACAAAAGGTTCGGAAATGTAGTTAGCCATGACAAAGTAAAAGTTTTGAATGACGATGGCCGGATTTGTGATGGGCTTTGATAGCATCTCCTCGAGGTTCCTTTCTTCTGTCCCCTCCCCCTCGTTCATGCCTCCTATCAGTAATTTGTCTGCATTGCTAGCCATGGACTGATTGTAATAATGCTTCTATTGTGTGGCACAATCAGCCCTCCGGCCTCATATGATTTTTCCTTATGGATCAGTGGTTCTGTCTTGACAAAACAGAAAAGATGAGTGATTTGTATCAAGCGAGCATGCGCAGTGAAGAATTCATAATCTTTCATTGAATTTCATATGCTTACGTATTAGTGATGGCAGACATTTTACGCTTATACTGTAATGTGACATTGTATGAAGTGTTTGTTTCATGTGGGTGAGTTATTGCAGAAACTACCTTCCATGTGCAGCCAGGGGGCATTTTTTTAACACGTGCCTTATAGATTTGTCAGAAAAGTATCATCAAAGTATCAAAGCAGAAATCATTTGACCACCGAAATCCCCTATTTTCTGTGTTGATGACTAAGAGGCACGGCTGCTGTTTGCATGAGAAACACTTCCCCCTGGACAGAAGCCACAGAAACAGCAAAGCTTGAAATTGAAAATTGGAATCCATCAACTAATGGCATCCACAGAGTGGTCCTTAAGAGAGGGCAGGGTGCCCAACGGGGTTCTTACATGAGCACTTTTTGGGTTTTAAGGTTTGCAGCATTTAACACCAAGCCTGTGGAGAAACCATTTGCACAGCTGGAGAGCTTTTCTTGCTGCCCCTGTTATCTACACTTGTGTTGTGCTGATTGTAACCGGTGAAGTAGTGAACAAGTAAACTACAAAACGGTGTATCTGTGTTTTTCGTTTTGGGAAAAAAAAAAAGACAAAAACACTTTGTTTACTCGATCTTCAAGGCTGTTTCGTTGGTGTTTGCTTCGATGGCAGCGTAGATTTACTATGAAACGGGAAATCAAAACAAAATCCAAAACCACTTCTGCACTTCGCTCCGTGGCCTGAAACTCACAAACAGGTGCACATCTAAACAAACAGCCATTCAGCAGTGTCAGAGGAGGTATTTTTGTCTTTGACAGCTGATGAAAACAGCTGCTCTGACAACTTTTTGGTATCTGGCCAGACCTGCTTGAAGGTTTCAGCCTCTGGAGACTGCAGCAGTGAGTTTCTGTTGTACTGCATGATTCAATGTTGCTTTGGCCTGTAAGGTATTAAAAAACAGACTATTTCTGTGTTCAATGTCAAGCCAAAAGGGACTGGATAAAGGAAAGATCCATGCCAAAAAGAGTGGGCAAGGAACCTTATGTACTTACTGTAAGACCAGAATTTGAACAGCATACCTTATTTGCCCCAAACGCATAGTGCCAAGGCAGGACAGCAACATGTCCATAGACCAGTCACAGAAAAGCCATCTGCGCTGTCATTACAATATAATGCTGATATGGGACTAGGGGAGGCGTTTATTATATTTCAATTTATCAGATATGTATTCAGAGTGGAACGTTCCACCAACGTGTTCCAGCTGTCTGGACTCTTCAATGCGGGCTGCACTCTGTGCTCAAATTGAAAATCCCTGGCTCCACTAAGAGAATACTTGGCACAAATGGAAATGAAAAAAGGGAAAGTTGGCTGTAAACCCAAACGCACCAGTCCAAAACCTCCATTCAGAGATCGCCAGGTGACTGCAACTATTTAATAAGGCTACTGTTTTCGGTTTTGTCCACCTGCATTTGCATGTCCTGCTTCTTCAAATCTGTCACTAACAGTAAAGCCGTAACTTATCCATGTTGCTTTGTCCGTCCTGGTACAGGAAACCTGGCACCTGCAGTCAGTTCTAACTGAATATATTGTATATCTATGCCTTCTATACTTTACCACCCTCTGAAGTGTCTACAGCCTTTAGCAGCGCTCAGGATAAATTAAATGGTACGTAATTTATACACTGGCGTAGTGGTGAAATGACACCAACCACATTTGTTCTGCACTTAGTGGACCTCTGTTCAGCTACTGAGACTTATTTAATAATGCAGTGCCTATGAGGTGCTCCTGTGATTCCATATGAATCTTTAAAGTTTAATAAACGTTTCATATCTATGGGCCTTACCCAAGGACCCCACTTACTATTGTGTAGTGGAGTTTTTTGTTTTTTATATATTATTTAAGTCTGCTGGAGTGTGTAACCTTACCGTCGAGCTAAATGTGAACAAGTTAGGGTTTATGAATATGAAGTGATGCGTAGCGATTATTATTTAGACGCCAACAGCTAGCTGGTAAAATGGAAAATAATCAGTACATTGTTCTAGGTTTCCAGTTAAGAACATTTTCTTTACACCTTATTACTTGTCTTCATTAACAGATATTTGGTTTTGTTAATAACCAAAAAAAAAAATGTTTGGATAGCTTTTATTATCTAATAAAGTTGCTCCAGAGATTTGTGCTATGAATAAATGTCTATGAAAAAGTCTTTTCTCTTTGGCACTAGACAATAAAAACCAGTAACTGCTGGGTCATTTCTGAGGGATGAAGACAGGTTAGGAGTCTTAGGAGGCAAGGTCTAAACTTTGGTCCCCTTTGCTGATTCCATTTTTTAGCAACATCTTTGAATATGACTAAAACTACAGTCTTGCATGCAGACAGTCCACCACTTTCACCCTTACTGGTCTTTTTTTCCCCATGGTTGCTTGGCCGACTGGTAGCAAGCCTCGCCTACAGCAGGTCGCCTGGTGACTAATGATGCCTGCGCAGCAAAACAGCAATGAAAAAGAACAACTTCCACAATTAATAATAGACATAAGGGCAAGTACTTAATGCTAGGAGCCACGCTTACCCCAGAACATTACATCAAGGCATACATAATTTTTTCAATTATCTAAAATATCTGAGAAGGGATGCAGCCACATCCTAGGGCATCAGTTGGCACACGCGACCATGATTAAGCTTGGCAGAATGAGTTGTGTGTCCGTGTTCCCTTGTGACAGAGTGCGTCAGAAAGAGAGAAGAGAGAAAAAGAGTGCAGAGGCACTGTGCACGTGAATGAATGCACCATGTACACTCTTGACAGGACACTGTACCTGTAACATGCAGATTATGAAGAATAAAAAGCAACTGATGAGAAAAGTGGCAAATAAAGTCCAGTGTTTGGTTTGACTCTACACAGGAAGTGAAACTAAATCCCTTCTCAACAACTGTTCTCCTCAATTATGAAGGTTCAAAGCTCCTCTGCACAGTCACTGTAGTCATGGAAATAATAAAACCCAAGCTGTTAAACACTGTGCAGACAGATGTTCTAATGAAAAAAATACTCTCAATAACTGTCACATGTGCATGTGACACAAAATTATGTTTAAAATGTACGGCAAATTTTTAATTCCTTCCTACTTTATTTGGAAACATGCGAGTGTCCATGCCAGTTTCATTAGCATCCTACATCAAGATTCATCCCACTACTTCTCAACATTACATAAAACTATTCAATATTTCATCCTATCTGTATAATGAAATGCAAAACCCAAGAGACAAAAATGTTATTAATTTATAATAGAAACTTTCCAGACCGTTTTCTGGCCTTATCAGCAGCACAGGTGACTTAATCTCATCAACTTCCTGCTCGCGCCATCTCTCTCCCCACCGCCGCCACAATCTGCAGCGATATCCTTCTGTAGCCCGCCTGAGGCCAAGTTCATATGCAGAGAGGTGTGTGTTGAAGATATGGTCTATGCATTACCCTGACAGTGCGCAGAAGTGCAGGGATGCTACAAGTAAAAATAATCAGGACACAACTTCATTCTGCAGAGCTGCAGGGCTACACAGGCCAAGAACAGAGATAGAGAGCGACCTAAAGGAAACTTCAAACTTTATCACACTCGCACACACAAATGAAAATATAAGATACTATAAAAGAACAAGAGGAAAGTTCTCCTTTCTTTTTCTTTAGTATTTGCTGGGGATAAGCTACTAAATGTTTTATTCAGCAGAACTTGGCTCAATCTCAGGGGCCTTCTGATAACAGCACCACACAGGCCAAAGGAAAAAAAACCTGCTAAAGGCAGACTGGAAGGGCAACGAGGTCCAAACAATGCTTCAAATACTGTGTTAAATTATGGACTATCTTCTATTATTTAAAGTACAATACAATTATGTGTTTCACGTTAAGTAGTAAAAGCATCTTATGAGACTTTTTTGAAAGTGGTCGGGTTGCGATGCCAATAAAATCTTTTACCTCCATCAGCTCCTTGCCAGCAGTCAGTGTCTTAGCAAACACTAATGACATTAAATCTGGATCTCATGAATACCTTTGGCATTCCTGAGTATAGAGATTTTATGTTTATGTTTACTGTATGATCCCAGAACAGCGCAAATATTCCAACTGATTTGAAGGATTGGAGCAAAGAGTTACCTGCATTGTCAAACCTGGCAACTCAAGCCATTCCGTCCAAATCTACGAACTATGGTGAAATATAACTTATGTGGCAAACGCTGGAGCTATTCAACCTCACGTACAGGATAGTGGCATCTTGCCCAGACTCTTCTTGGAAATTCTAAAAATTCCTTCCACACAACAGATAATAACACATAAGGCCCTTTACAAGCTTTCAAGCTATTACAATTGTTTATCAGGTGCAGGTACTCAGGCCAGTATTGACTTGGGTTTCAAACTCTGCCTTTGGACGATTTTTAAAAATCAGTACCAATACAGTAGAAGAGGTGTTGAATATGCACTTTTCCAATAACATTGGCTGGACTTGCTTGATAAAAACACAAAAACCAACATCTTGCGGCATCTAGGCCAATTCGCCACACAACAAAACTACACAACCTACAGGTGCGGTGTCTGCCAAGCAGTTGGGGAGCGTCATCCCACCTGTTCGGACCGTTCCCATGATGCAACGTTGGCTACAGGAAGCTAAATGCTGTGGGAAATGGGGCCTCGCCGAAAATCTTTGCCGTGTCCCAAATTCCAGCGAACAGCATGGATGTTAGCGTGAATAAAACTCTTCTGACATCGCACACAATTTCATAACCGTTATAAAGAGGCAAAAAGACCCATAAGGACTTTCTTTTTACTGTGACTCAGCTCCGAGTCATGCATAACCATATCATTGTTTTGCGTACCTATACATGCTCTCTCCTCTGTGTTTGTGTGCGAGTCTGAGAGCGGGGCAGTGTTTCACAGCCAAAGGCATCACCATTATCCAAGCTGACTTAGTCGGGGACATGGTGTGTGTGTGTGTGTGTGTGTGTGTGTGTGTGTGTGTGTGTGTGTGTGCGTGGCTGACATGGCGAGCGCGTCATTCAGCAGCGGGGCGACCTCATTCTGTCATAGTGCCAGAGCGCCTGCCTCACGAGCAACCCCATCACCATGACTCACTCATGCATAAACAAACACACAAACACATACACACGGCTCACACGCCGCTGTTTGGAGAAGGGAAACTACATTTTCTGGAGACAACGGGGGCGCTAATGCAAGAAAATGTACATCACTACAACAGTGTAAACCTCTATACCATGGGTAAATCAGTTTACAGAGAGGTAACTGGATGAATATGAAAACAGAAACAACTAGTTTTATATTGATGCCACTCATCAGCTGTGAGGAGTTTTTCCCAATAGTCACATTTTTATACTTACAGTTGGTAATAAGTTATGCTGTCCTCTGTCCAGAAGTGAATCTAAGCTGCATCTCTTCCAAAAACCACTGAAGCGCAACAAGAACATGTCATGATTCAATGATTGCTAATTTAACCAACTTCATTAAAACTGACCCAACAAAGTCTTAGCTGAACTTTTTTAGCTTTCTTTAACTAGGTGGTATAAATATTATTAGCCATGGATCTATTCTGACAAATGTTATGACATTATCCAGGGAAGCTAGTGTACTGTATATGTAAAACTGTTTGCTTTACACTTCCTGTCTTTAAATACCACATTTTTTATCTGATGTTGGTAAAGACATTGGTCCCTGATTGACACCTGAACTTAAAACATTTTAGTAGCTAATCCACTTGATGGGCAAACACATTTGTAGAAGCTCTTCAGCAAAAATTCAAAAACCTCCCACTCAAAGTTTAAAAGTTACCAATACAACATCACAGACTCAAGCACTGGTGAGTTGCATTAGCAGCAGTCTACTTAACTCGGCAGCGACGGAAAAGAAGTGAAGAATCACCTTTAATTGGCGCAAAGTTATGTGCACAACATTTTAAAAGTTAAACTGAACAGAAAGTAAATCAGGTACTCGGCATATCTGAGTGCAGCATTAGAGCGAAAAAAATCGCTTATGTACATGTAGAAAAAAAACAACATTTCTAAACACACCTGGGCGCCAGATTGAAATGAGCTTTGCCCGACGGTGTATTTACTGTTTGTGCCAATGTGCAGACCAAGGTGCAAAGGTGAGAACAGCAGACAAGTGGGAGATTGACTGAGGTAAAGCAGTGCAAGGCGGGCAAGTTGGGGATGCAGCGCTTCAGTCAGTCAAGTTCTGACGAATGGCTCCACCGTGTTCGGACCAATGTGAGCAACAAAGGTTCATGACGAGAGAAAAGAAAAAGGGAGAGAAACAAACTCGCTACCAGCTCCAGCAAAAACTGTCAGGTAACAACATAATATAACAGTTAAGACACAGTAGCACTCTAACACAAACATATTACTTTGCTTTTATCAACTGTGCACATAAAACCATCCGATATTAAAAAGTACAAAAACATGTATTTTAATAAAACAAAGTAATTACTTGGGTAATAGGAATAACAAAGTAGCCTGTGTTATTAAAGCTGCTTGTTTGTGCTGTGAGCATGTAAAGCAGGTCACAACCAGTTAATACGTCTCCCAGCAGGTTGAAGCCGGGGCCGTTCCAACATGACGCATTGAGCGGCGTCATGGCGGTGACACAATGAAGAGCCTTAAGCTCTGAGTGTTAACACCTCAGGGGCGTCTTCAGCCTCCTCACGGCGGAGACGGTTGGGAGGCGTTGTCTAATATGGAGTTCGCTTCAGTTCTGATCTTGGCCGGCTGCCTCCGGGGTGTCCAGCTTCAACAAGGCAGCCACAGCTTTTTCACCCGTGTTATTAATCTTTCTTCCTGCCTTTGTCTCGGCACCTCCTCCCTGGATTATAGCTGCAGAGAAAGACCTGATGCGATGGGCAGCATGTTGAGGAAGCTACACAAAGACGTGAGCCTTGGTGTCATTTGTCAGGTGTTATAATGCAAGTTATCTATTGTATTATTGTTATATCATCATCATTAATCGTTCATTGGGTTTGATAACCATCAGTGACATCTTGAGTAGCTAGTTAAATTGTAACATGTACCAGCTCTTCAGTCACAGTGCCTGAGTCTGTCGCTACTGGAAAAAAACAGATGAGCAGTCTAACAGTCACATTCATGAGGATGCTGCCAGTGCCAGCGTTTCCATGAACACATGCTTCCTTCTTCACACCAATCATAAGGTCAACATTGCGCCGCATGACGCACGCCATGTAATCAAAAAGCGATTTCCAGCACCGATGCACACCGACTCCCCAGAAAGCACCCCCCCATTCAGGCCTCATTGAAGCCACAGTCCTCCTACTCATCTTCACATTAATGTTCTTGTCTCAGTTTTAAAAAGCCTTTGAGGAAGACAAAATCTAAAAATTAAAGCTGGTTGGCAGTCAAGGCGATGTGACAGGCAGAGATAAATGACTGAATACAGCGATAGGTGGATGCAGATGTATGTCCAAAAGGGCTGTGGACACTGTTGGATAAGACTGTTCCTCCATATGTTCAGCATGCAGCACTCATGACCTCCACAACTGGCTGCTTTGCTGACTTATTTTCCTCCTTTTATTTCAAATACCACGTCCCACACCTTCAAACCACATTTCGTTGTAGTTTCAATTTCACAGTTGCTGAAACTTTGCTGCTCTAGGGTCTTTTATTTCATAGGCCACCGTCTGTGACACTTTCCCTGAATGATAATGACAGGAAAATTACACTGCTATTAACGGGTTAATTATTGGCATTTGGCTAAGCATCCGAGGGTAAACACTGAGAAGGAACGCTGACGTGCTCAGACATAAAACTGTAGCCGCATTAAGTGCAAAACGAAGCCTCAGATACAGAAATATTTTGTTTTACTAAATGTATCACATCTTAATGCATTATATTCATCATTAGTACAGTGCTGCTAGTAGCTCTAAAAACCCACGTGAGGGATAATAATCACTAGTGCAAATAAGTCTGCTTCCATAAGACATGAAATGCTGTTTATCCAGCTCTCGGAAGTGTGATGTGATTGCTTGCATGCTGCAGTAATGAAAAACAGGTGTCAAGTTGGATGTTTAAAATCTTCCATCTGCACTGGGCCAAAAGAGAACATCAAATTTAGAGTGTCCAATAATATGCATCAATTACTGCATCCACCGCCCTCAGGGCTTTTCCTTGCCTGAATGTAAAATGAGGAAACACAACAGCGGTCGGCGTGTGCGACGCTTCGCTCGCTACGCCTAATGCAGCTTTTACAGCGTTTATATCAGAAATCACTGGGTTTATGAAAAACAGAAAGTGGATTTTTGTCCTCAGAAGAACTCGATACTGACCAAAAACAAATGTTATCAAAGTACAGTTGAAGCATAAGGACGAGGGATTCAGGTCTTGTTTCCGTGGCCCCACTGTGGATCATATCCAGGTACATTTGCCGCGACTCGCTTGCACGCGGCGGCAGTAATAGTGCCCCCTGGCCAGGACTGAGTGCTCTGCTCAGTGTGCTGTAGAAATCACCCAAGGACAGGAGACAGAAACACTTTTTAACCCACGCTGCTGACATCCATCTAGCCCCCGACACCGCGGGCTCAGACCTGTCTCCTCTGCTCAACAACAACATGGTGGATGGCAATCACAGTTCCCAATTGAGCTCTTCAAGCCCCCCCCACACACACACACACACACTCATCTGCCCTATGGTGTGTGTGTTCCAAGTAACTGCACAATCAGTAGCACAACTAAGAGATGCATGTTGGATGAACACAGCTATCCCTCTAATATTTCATTTGCATCTATAGATTATGGGTGGCCTTGCATAGTTAGTAGCATACAGACATACGCTTGGGTCCATAAGTAATGGAACAAAGACAGTGTCTCAAAAATGAGACACTCAACAAAGTTGGTGCCTGTCAGCTTTAATTCAAGGCATTTGACAAAGTGCAGGCTGACCTATTCACAAACCAATATTTCCGCATCCACTCACTCAAAACACAAAGGCCAGATTTCTTCAGAAATTTCCACAAAATTCTCTGAGGCAAAGAAACCCAAAGCTCAAAATTGTATGCATGCTTGTTACATAAAGAAATGGTGCCAATGAGTCTGTTGAGCACAACTTTACCAGTTTGAAGCTGAAGTCTCCATGTAAATATTTTATATTTTAAACAAGACCAGCCCTAAAATAACCATAGAATGAGCCACAAACTGAAAGGCAAGTCATGGAGGTTAGTTTTAAGAGACTCTACAGAGTAAGACTGTCTGATGTCACCAGGGCGTTTTTTCCAAGGGAAGGGGGCATGACACGAAAAAGCCCTGCGGCGAGCTGACTTCTTTTCAACTCTGAGTGACCGGAGCCCTGCATTGTGAGCGCAGAGAGCACAGCATGGTGTATAGGGTTGAAGATCAAACCAGAAAACAACAAAAACAGGTCTTCTCTTAGCCTGGGGTGATAGAAAAAGATGGTTTGTCCATAGTAATAGTCATTGTGCAGTCTACGAAATAAGCAGGTGGGTTAATCCTATTACAGGAAGCACACAGACACTCACCAAGCATTTGTCAGTAATCAAAGCTCCACAGTGTTTCAGTCACCGCTCACCGTTTGTTCATACGATGCTGGCGCGCTCATGAATGGACTGTTGATTGAAGTAATTGAAGGCATCAAAGACATCAAATCTTTCTGAGATTCTGTTTGTGTGAGAGAGAGAGAGGGGGGGGGGGGGGGGGGGGGGGGGGGGGTTGGGGGAGATGACGTGGTGTGACCTCCCGCTTGGCCCCGATATAAAAAAGCTCTCTCTTCTCAGGAAGAAACTCCAATATCCTCCAGACTCATAACACTAAAAACAGCTGGCTGGTTTCACAGGGCTCGCGTGGTTTTACCCACACATACACATACTGTAAGCAATCATAATCACAAAGGCTATTCCACTAAACACTTGATTCATCGACTTCCCACAGGTGCATCTCAATCATGGAGCTAATACCTCTTTTCTCTGCTTAATTTCACTGGAGTGATGGCGCTAGGAAAAACCGCTGCCAACTTGTGCCATGCAACACATTTTATGAGTAATTACAATAAAAGCGAGGACAAGAAAGAGGGTTAATGGTTTTCCATCACTCAAGAGTGATGAGGCCACACGTGTGATTTACTGTAACTGTAGAGACGTGCCGGTTGGCGTGAATGAATAAACTTTCAAAAACCTGATCCTGCTCATTACCGTGTCCTCTAGAGAGACACTAAATTAAGATGGAAACAGAAGAGGAGAACAGTGAAGGGATGGAAAGGCCAGCACGGTAGGGGAGCTGTCGGGTTAAGCAGCCAAGGATGTGAAGATGAAACGAGAATTTTCCAATATGGGCACCGAGCAGGGAAGCATGTGCCCTGACTTGTGTTCCCACTGGCTGTTCTGCTCGGTGGCCTCCTCCTACCACATGAGAGAAAGGCTAAAAACACTCAAGTGAAATGAGGTGGGCAAGAAAGGTTCCAACGGTTGCAACATTCACAGAGGAAATGGCATTTCTCTGGAGGAGGTGGCCTCCATCCTGTACGGGATGAGATGGAGGAGGAGCGGGGAGCAAGTTGAAGAAAGTGCGACGGGCCGGTGAAACGGGGGATGGAATAGGTCACGGGGAAGATGATGAGGGCAGAGGGAACAAATGGCACAGGCTCATTTCACACACGAGGTCTCGCGGTTTTACCCTGTATAGTTTAACTCCATTCAAGACATTGTGTAACATAAGCTTCACTCTTGGATGCCAATACATCTAAATATAGATAAACATACAAACTATTGACAGCAAAAATCTTTTAGTCATGTTCTGTAAGTGGATCCTGGCTTGTCGCCACAGACGTGTAGTCAGGTTAACTGCTAGCTTGGCTTCTCAGTCTCCATACCTCCCACCCAATGACGGCTGGTAGCGCCTCAGCTGCCAAACTACATTTAACTGTAAAGGAGAATAGCTGCATATATGAAGCGTTGCTTTAGCCAGCAGTGCCAAAGACTGCTTTTTACTTGGAGGTTCTCCAATGCCATGAAAGTGGCCAGCGTTCATTTGACTGTTCATTTTATCATTTCTTCTCCTGTTGCTTGTGCCTGAAGCACAGCCTGAAACTCACTGTACCCCATTTGACAGGGAGATATTTTGAATATTCACAACTGTTGGCTTAAGACTATTGTAAAATGACAATTAACATGGGAGGTCCATTAACCTTAAGATGCCTTGCTTTCATCAGTGCACAGCGTACGATATACGGAGGAAAGACAAGAAGTCTTGTGATGTCCATTCTTCTCACAATTATAATACACATTATTAAACATATTTTCAGTGAAACGTGAGTCCAACACAAAAACATCCTGAGCAAATTACTGATTCAGCAACAAAATCGCAGTTTATATTTGTCTTAGAAGTAAAAGAAATACCAGTTACAATAAGAACACAGTGTTCTCTGACTATCATACAATTCAGCTTGTGCTCCCATTTTCCTCACATCACCAGCACAAAGGATTTTTATAACAAGCAGAGCTTGGCTTTAAACTTTGAAATATGAAATAAAAGCCCCAACAGCTACCGGGGTGATTTTCTCCGTTTGTTTCTGTCGGGTAACTTCACAGCAATATACTCCAAAAATCCATCTGTAAATGATCTCAAATGTCACGGATGATGTAAAACGAGACGGGTCTAGACAGAATTAACGCTTCAGTCAAACGCCAGATGAAAGGAGGCGGACGGGGACAGAAGATGCTGAGGGGATAAAGAGGGCAACAAGTGGAGTCCCAGTCTCCTCTCATGCTGCAACGCGGCGGCTGTGTTTTCCTCTGTCTTCTGTCAGTCAGCCATTGGAGCAGTGAGCCTGTGCGAGCTACCTCCTTCAAAGTTCGCTGCTTGCCTTGGGCTACTGCTGTGTACCACTCTGTGATTTGGTCTCTGTGATCACCCCCCCAACACACACACACACACACACACACACACACACACACACACACACACCAGCGCTGTTAAGATCCATCTGGGTACCCTGATCAAGAGAGTGAAGCAGGGGCTTGGAAGACATCTCTGATTACTACCGCCTGAGGCAAGCCACCTCATACCAATCAGCCTTATCCTGCCATCATCATCATCCAACACTGCAATCAATATTCCACCATGAGGCCCCGTAGGAGCCCCCATGCTTGCCCCATCAGCACATCATACATTTCCCTATACAGGTACCAGTGTGGATGTAGGAGTGGAACTGAACACAATTTGAAATAAATTAATGAATGTCATGGTAAAGTGACTTACAATAAATTAAATTACAAAAAGTCTTTTAAGCGTTCAGGCTTATTTATACACTTACATTAAAATAGCTTCCTCACAAGCTCATTTGTTAGCTGTCACATACTGTATACAGGAAACCTAGCTTTGATAAATACATATAAAAGCATACAGGATTCCCATTCAAATCTCTAACTTTGTTCTATTAACTAGGTTTCTCCTGTTCATATGTTACAGTATGTCCATTTCAATAACAAAGAAATAGGGAAACACAATGTTAAAAGTAAAAAGGGAAGTAAACTCAGTCATGGTCACAGCAACTCTGATGAACCAGCCGACCTGGATAGCTCCAACAAAACCTTAGGATTGTTTGAAGGAAAGGAGTAAAAATAAAGGAAGCTGTTTGGAAGCAGCAGGACTTGTAAGGTGACATCACTGTGTTTTGTCATTTTTCCTCCACTGTATTTCAACCCAGCAGGTGGAAACACATTTGAGCCTCTCAGCAGAGCCACTACCGGCCACAACGGCCACATTTGTACTTTTACTATGAAACGCCATCTCATTTCCCTTTCCCGCCATCTGTAACTCCAGCACATTTGATTTAATGAGAGAAGACAATGCCAACAACGTACATGTGCACAGAGACATGGTCACACGGGGCATTCGAGACACATGTACATGTTCTGATACCACAACGTTGTGTATAATTAATCAGGTGCATGTTTCTTTTCACAAGACTGAAAATCTGAGTCCCCGTTAGCTTCCCCTGGTGAAAGCTGGATTTAATGCAATTTCCAGCACAAACAGTGTTTTTCCAACAGCATACTCAAGTTGACATTTCCGCCCGAGGGTGGAGGTTTACAATGTACAAGCTTGCATGAGCTTGTAAGATTAGATCCAGGAGTGTTTTTTCCAATGAGCAAGTGAAAATTTGACCTCACGTTTGCAAAAAAATAAATAAAAAGGTCACTGGAGGGCTCCAACGTCATGAAGTCACAAGTGAGAGGTCTGGGTTTAATAAACCAGAGAGACACCGTGTCGAGAGGTTACAATGTCATGTCTTACACAAAAATAATTCCATTTTTCAATAGGACAACTGCAGGTATGAAAATTCACATTTTTTCCACGGTTGCAACAGTGAAATTAACGGCTAATTCCCGTTTGAAATCGACAAGAAATTGACAAGATCTGAGTGACAACAGCCTAGTTATTCAAATTTGTTCATAGCAGGTGTGTGACTGTGTTCATGCACTACTCGCTTTAACTAATACTACTTGTGTTGTACAGTATCGATCGGTCACCCAATAGTTGCTCGTGTGGCTACTGAAGGGAAAAGACGCATATTGAAGCAAGCCTGTGAGTCTATGACGGCTCATCACCCTTCACTCCATCAAACTGTCTTCTCCTTTCCAAATCCTTTAGTATCTATCAAGACCGCGCTGATTTATCTCCTTTTCTCACACCTACATTAAAACCAGAAGCCAAATAATTACTTAAGGTTAAATGGGCGCTTGAGCAGCACATAAAGCTCTCGGTTGTCACACCACATCACTCAATAATTCATTTGTATTTCTTTGTTAACTTTTGTCATCTGCCGGAGGCCTGCTGGGCTGGCAGAGGAGCTCAGATCCAAGTTCTGACGATTAAAGATCCAGCGTGTGACTAGGTAGGTTGTTAAATCAATGATTTTTTTGATGCTCCTTACCTCGGTGTCAATCAGCAAACAGCCTGACTTTCAATGACTACTGTGCCACACACACCTGAGAGCATTGGTAGAACCAAGGGGGGCTGTCTGTGATTGCACACTCAATTAACATGCATAGCCAGTTAGCTTGTTAAACCTGGACTCATCTGGGAGTAGAATAAAACAAGAACCAACCCCTATGATCCTGTATAGCATACTGTACTGTATGTACTTTGTAACGCTTTCATTTACAATGTACTGCAAGCAGTCATTTCATGTGTAAATGACTTGTGGGAAACTGTTAATAACACAATAATACGTTTCCCTTCCATTCTATAATTCTCAGCATTTTCTTTCGTGACACTCTTTGGAGGCCACAGCATCCTGTCACCAGGGTCAATCACAGCGAGTAATAACATTAAATCCAGGCCCTGAACTCCACAAGCTACAATTCACATCCGCGTTGCCTGCCTCCGTCTGGAGCGTCATAGGGGATTAAGGCTCAGGGTCCAAGACCCAAATGCCACAGAGCTGGGCAATGCTTGAAAACTTCTCTAAAGTGAAGAGAATTAGTTAGGGATGGTCGGAAGGAGGAGTGTTGAAAGCCTACAGAAATCTAAGGGACACACCAAGGGATTGAGCGTTCCAGTGAGGTGTTCGACTAAATGCTTTTCAAACCGTGTAGGTTGCTGCTTTTGACACTAAACTAAACATTTACTACAGTTAAAAATCATTAAAGCTCCACCTCAGTCTTTGACTTTTTCCAGTGGGTGGCAGCTGCGTTCACATCACCCGTCAGTGGTCACGATGTGGCGCCTGGTTTTCAAGTCGACATTTAAAACATTAAAAATAACACGATTAGAGGCAATCAGCGGCCTGAGAGTCATTATCATGAGGGCCACGATTGCAGACAGCTTCAGACTGTTCTCTTATCCTTCCGGCACGCATAAACCCTGCTTACGTGCGGGTCTTAACACCCACTGAAAGCGTTAGAGCTGGGAAGCCTGCGAGTCTCCATTTGTTTAGTAATTTCATGAGTGGCTACCCTTCGTTCTCTGGGGCATTTCTCTGACTTGGCTAGAGCCCTCGGTATGGGTGTGCATTTGTGCTTATCAAATAATATTACACATCACCTCAGTGTAGACACATGCTTCAAACACATTCCTTGCATCCCGTCAGCTCTGCCCCAGTTGTCTATGGAATGTTTCCCAGCGATTGCCCACATGTAAACAGGCTCTCCTGCATTAAACTCATGCAAAGCGAATACATCCTGCCTGTTAAGTCAGTGTACGGGGCACGTCCTGCTCAGATGCACTAATGATGTTGGTTACCTGCCTCATCAATGTGAAAAAAACAGTGTAAAACATGAAAGGCGCCTGCATTCGTTACATAAGACTAAGCAGCGGTGACGCCTACAGGCATAATGTCCCTTTCCAAGCATGACATGTTATTGCATTCTTAAACTGTGTCATGAAGCAGCGTGTCACACTCATTTGCATTTCTATTGCATCTTCAATTGTGTTCTCACAGCAGGATCTTCCCAGGACCAGAGCCCGAGGCTTCCCAACCTCAGCGGGTCGGTGCCGGTATAAATCAACCTGTGTGGTCATTAAAAGGAAGGTGGCATGGATATATTTAGCTTGCAGTAATCCAGTGGCTGCTGCGGATTCTCCGGGTGCTTCTGTATCCATGCAGACTAAAGGAAAAAAAACTGAAGTAATAAAAGCAACATTCACTATACAGTTAAAAGAAATGTTTAAATAGCATTAGTTTCTCCTGTCTTGTCAATCCACAGACAGGGGTTCGCGATAACGTCTCAGCTTCACTCCGTAGCTTTCGACACACTCCCCAAATGACTTCACACCATCCGTCACTCGCTCCCTCCTGCTTACTCCTTCCAGCGCACAAACACGGACACACACCTGCCTCGCTCTCATCACCATCAGACCCTGGCTGACTCTCAACCACTGTTGGGTGTCAGAAGACGTTCTTTCTCCTTCAGGATTTTTGATTTTATAGTCTGAAATCCTGACACGCAAGTCACTCACCCCCAAGCCCCCCATTCCCGCAAGACAAACACGAGCCTTTTGTCTCCTGCTTCGCATCAATTCAAGGCCTGCAGTCCTCACCAAATGTCTTTTTAATGAAAACTGCTTCATCTCATCACTCAGTGAGTGTCTAATGGTCCCTGTATTGCTCCAGGTAACAGGGAGACCTGGGAAGTCTGGCACAGGGAAGCAGACCCTAGAACCATAACAAATAACATGCATTTAAACACAAACTCAACGCTGTGCATCTCTGCCTCACTCAATATTCAGCAAATCCAGAACTATGCGAAATTAGTCTGGCTTCTCCTCCCCCATGATGAGCAGGCACGGTGCTGGTTGTTAGTTTCTGATGATTAAGTGAACTCCGCTTTATCTCGCTCTATGAGGTGAAGGGGAAACGTGGGAGCAGGAACAAGACAGTTATCAATGAAATCTAGTCTAGGCTTGCTTCATAAATGTAGACCAATGAAATCTAATAGTATTGACAATGGCCAAGTTGGTTTGGTATTCAAACTGCTTGTTTACGGTGTTTTTTGTGGTGTTATTTTGCAAGTGATGATGTTCTGATGAACAGGGAACAAAGTTATGTGGCTTAAAACATTCTGCTTTAAAAATACACAGTCTTTAATGTTGCTCAAGGAAATTATGCACTTAAGGTCGTACATGTAGGAGTGCCACTTTAGATTAATGGATGAGTAAATATGACACATGATGAGGCGCTGTGTATTTCTCACTACATTTTTCATCATCCATTACTAAAGACGGTCTAGTGACAGTTGTTATGAAGACTGACAGAGGTGTGACAGGAAGACAGATACAACATACGGAACAAAGCTGAGTGGTGGATGAAACGGCATCTCAGATGTCTGAGAAAAGAAGCCTCTAGAACCCTATTTAATTTATGGCATATTAGTGATTACCAAATTTCTAACATTGCTCCTCTTTTATATTTTTTATTGTCCTGTCATCATCTCGTGCCTCGCTTCGCCCCACCTGGCCCTCCGCTCTCTCTCTTTCCTCAACTCTCCTCTCAGTGGAGGATTTGCTTGTTGATCCTGATCCCACACACAAAAGGAGGGTGGATAATCAGCTTCCTCTGTCATCCGGCCTGAATCTGCCCTCTTAAGAATTCCCACAAGATGGCATGCCTCCCAAACCCCGAACTGTTACCCATTATCCCTCAGTCAGCCTCTCACGCCTAATCTTTGGCTCTCTTATCCCCACTGCTCCGGC
This sequence comes from Betta splendens, assembly GCF_900634795.4. Lineage (NCBI taxonomy): Eukaryota > Metazoa > Chordata > Actinopteri > Anabantiformes > Osphronemidae > Betta > Betta splendens. Next base: position 7,120,815 of record NC_040891.2, read on the forward strand.
TTCCACCCTCATCAGCAGCCAGGAGGAGGCTGTTTTAGACAATGCTATGAGTTGGGGGCCTTAGAAATGACCTGACATGCTTTTAATGTTTAAAGATGCTGTTCAAGTGATGTCACAGCAGCTGGTCTCAATATAATGGCACCAACGCAGCCCCCTCCCTTCACCAACCTGTGCTTTAGAAGGCTAAATTGCTTTTTAATTCGTTGTATAACAATATGTTTTAGATGTTACACAATCAACTACATCAATTCCCTTCAATTTAGGCTTCAATGAAGACAAATGGTGCAGTTACAGAAACCAAAATGATGATAGAAGATGAAAGCAGGAGACAAAAAAATATAAAATTCCTCCTGTCATTTAAGCTCTACAACAAAACAAACTGTGACTGTGAAATTAAAGCAAATGTTCTTTCTGAACACGAGATAAAATGTGTTCTGAACGAAGTGATTAATTAATTCCACAGAGTCAGGGAACCGCCGTGCAAAGCGCCTTTGAAGCGCAGAGTTCCTGTGTATACCTCCTACATAGGCAGCCAGCTCCCAAGTGCACCACCTCGTGTTCTTACTTTAAATGAGCCGTCTCGTCAACTCGCAGCGAAACCTCCGACCTCCCATGAGCCTCCCACTAAAGCTGCCGCTCTCGTCTTCTTCCCTGTCTTTATTTTCCTCTAGTCTCCACGTCCACAAAGAGAACCTGTGTATCGATTACACTCGCTCCCGTCTCTTGTTCTGCCTTTGTGCCCTACTATGCTTTAACTGGATGCCTTTTACGCCTTTGTTATGTTCTTGCTTGTTTCCACAATCAAATAGAGAAAAAAAAATAGGACGCATAGTTTTACACTCAGTGTAAAAGTACGACTCTGGTAAAGTCGACAGGCAAAGGGCAAAACTGCGTACACTGATATCGAAGGCCCAGCTGTGGAGGTTTCAGATGAAACACATGCATTTCAACACCACACCGAGCCCTTTATGACCGAGATATAAAAAATTCGGGAGGGGAACAATGTTGCAGCAGGACACGGTGCATGGACAGTGTGTGTAGCATTGCTGATTCACACAGGGTTCTGATCCTGGTGTGTGAAGGTAAGGCCTCCCCCTGTTCTCCGAGTTCACATTTCAAAATTCATTGCAGAGCTCCAAGCTGAGATATAATTCCATCTCCAGCTCTCCCACTCTCCCATCAATGACTCGCTGTCATACCCGCAGTGGGAATTTAGCAACACGCCGCCACAGGAAGCGGCCATGTGTGCACGACTAGCAGGTGATTTGAACCTTGCACCTCATCTGTAAAAACTCCATTAAAAGAAAAACAGACTCGACATGAGCGTGGCCTTATGTTTTTGAAGTATTATCTGCCAAAAGGAGTAATATTTCGATTGCATACTTGTTGCAGCAAAAGAATAAAGGCATCCAGTCTGGAGCCTCTGAATTATTAAAGCACACAAGTTTGATATTGGAGCCTGACTGCAGCTAGATTTGATGTAAGGGCCGGCTCTTAGACAGACGTCCCAGAAATCAAAGCCCCCTTTGACGATCCTAAGCATGACAGAAGTCCTTGATGAGTTTATAAGAGAAGCTCTGGATCAATACGGCCCTATTGGTCTGCTGTCCGCTCACCTGGGATGCGTTCTCTTTGTCAGTCAAGAGAAACGCTTGATTGCATCATTCTCTTTTCGTCTGCTGTCCAGATCTCCTACATTGTAATTAAAGGCTAAGAGGTGGTATAGACAGGTAGACAAATGCAGCTCCAAGTTTGAATGACCCTGAGTTTTGCAGGGTTTTTTTTTCCTCTCATGAGAAGGCTTTGATGGTTCGCAGGCTCTTCTTGGCAATGAATTCTGCAGCAGGTACATCATAAATAAGTCATTTCAAAGACACAGAGCCTCAACTCGGCCTCCTCTGAAGCTGCAATTACCATGACATCAAGCCAATCACTCGGCTGCGTTCCCCGTTTGTCTCGAGCTCTCAGGTGTTTCTGTCAGTTGGGAAGGTGAGACACAAGTCGATAGCTTCACTCTTGACGCTTCGCGCTGAGATTTGCAGAAAATCAATCACTTGTTTCCATTCTCCCATGTGTGATCTTCTCCCTTAATTTGCTTCCTTAAAAAGGTTTTCTGTTGTAATTATGAGAGCCTTGACTTGGGGAAAAAAAGGAATTAAACCTCCTATTTCCCATCTTACTCTGCTTATCAAAAGCAAATCAATGTGGGAAAAAAGGATACATTTATTATTGTAATTTAAAAAGAAAAACTGTAAAAGGTATGATAATCACTAAATATTCATGGCATGTGTCAACCCTATAGAGAACTCATGAATATGGTAATAAATGTAATTACTCTAATCACAAGTCCTAAGGTTTGATGTTATATCTTGTAGTGTACAGCATGGTTTGCCATATTACTCTTTTTTGATATCATCTGTATGAGGTATATGCACCCCATGATTTTTCAAAATGTTTCAATGTATTTCTTATAGAATATTAAGCAATCAAAGTTAAATCAGTCACTTAGATAAAAAAGTCAAACAAATCCAACATTGAAGAGGTGCTACTGACTTTGTGCGACAGCCATTCTCAAATGTGTCTTCTACGTTATCCTCAGCACTGTGGCCAGATACTGTAATCTCATGGGAGTCCTATCACACAGGTGTCGTTGCTTATTTATCCTTTCCTCAACACGTTCCGAGCCCCCGGTGAGCAACGCTAACACCAGTTAAGTAGCTGTCACTGCGTCCCGACAACCCCTAACATGGCCCTCCAGCCCCATTGTGAGCTTCGATGGCCAATGGCCCGCTGGTGAGTGCGAGAGCTTCCCCGCAGGCGGTACTGCCTTCACAGTCCTCCAGAGCCGACAGGTGTGCGATAAAAATGCCCCGTAAGTCAGCGCTGCCCAGGACACTGACTCAAACAGACATCTTTTTCTGAGAAAGTGCAAGACTTTGGGTTTGGTTCATTTCCGTCTTCTTTGGTCCTGTCTCTGATTCACTGGCGGGTTTAATCTGAACAGACACAGGGACTACAGATTATTCTGCAAAGCAAAAAAATAAAAATGAGGGAACCTCGTGAAGAGTGAGTGGGCCTAAGCCCTGGGGCAGAGACAAACCACCTGAGGCAGCGTACGATTCTGCTTTGTACTTTGACGTTTTTTTTACTTCAATGTCTATTTTTGTCATGAATAGGTATGAGAGGAAAATGAGGTATTTCCTTTAATTAGAAACCCTATAGGTACACGGGTGTGTGATCTTTTTGTTCTTTGCTTAATTAGGCCGCATGTATCTAGAAATATGCTTTGTGTTCCTACCTGAGTGTAAGTCTGGGCCACCCTTAAGGGGTTGACCTAGTAAAAGTTACAGGGATAGCACATGCGTATGTGTGTGGATACAAATTTGCATGAGTGTGAAAAGTTTGTACAGTCGCTCAAAGTGAGAAGTGGGTGTGTGCTGTGACAAAGAAGTCACACCACTGACTGTGAGGTGGGAAAGAAGGAAATGTCAGCTCCCAACGTGGAAAACCACGTAACGACGCTCTCAGAGGATTAGGACCCGTACCCCCCCCCCTCCACACACACGAATGCATGTGAACACACACTTTTACCTGTCTACTTTCACCAGTCCGTCTACAGACAGCAGGCCTTTAGGGACTCCTCATATATACGCGCGTGCGACCCAACGCATAGATATTTTATCTTTCCTGTCAAACTACAGCAGGTGGTCCTGTGAAGGTTAAAACAAGGAGATCCATCTCCCGTCTCTCACAGACAGGCTGGAGAAACAAAAGAGAGGCCGAGATTTTTCATGTTTTTTTAATATTTTGACAAATGCTGTGGCTGACCCCAGATTTCCTGGCTTTTCAAAGCGATCACCCTCGGCCCTCAAGCTGTCGGCAGTGCTGTCCATCAGCGGGGGAAGGAGCATCACAAACCTGACTCGCTACATGATGAGTGGGTGGGGACGCCACAAGCTTGTATCTAGCTTTCGGTCAAGTCTCTTGCGTCACATCCTCGACCTGCATGAACTAAATTAACGAATGACACCGATTCATGCTTAGCCTAGAAGAAAAACTCAGACTTGTGGATGTCATCAAACATGACACAGAGACTCTGCAGCCATGTGTGAGCCTAAACTACAGCTCACAGTGCTTTGAGCTAGATCAATACATGAATGCGCTGCTAATCCACTTCTCCACACTGTGCCTTCAAGTGGAAGCAGGTATAGGCCATCACTAGAGCTCACCCACATAAACAGGCCCTTGAAAATGTGCTCTGATCTCTACCAACATCACATCCTACCTCACTGAAATATCGGATAACTTGCAAAATTAAATAATCTAATGCCTCAAAGTTCTCAAAAGTTCAGCTGCATTATTCATGGTGACCAATACACTGCCAGGGTTACTGCACAACACTGTACAGGGTGATACACAAGGGCACATTCTTTGAAGTTTCTACAGACCTATGGAGTGCAAAACTTATGTCTTTTGCATTTCAAGCAGAGATCAAAGTAAACCCTGATCTATGACACAGACAAATATTATCTTATGTGATATAATGTGAATAACTAGCATTTCCCCTTGAAGCATGAAGTCACTGCTACATCATCCACGTCACCACTTTACCTTCGCGACCCCACTCTTTTTCTGAATCATGCATATTTCAAGGGCAGCGCTTCCTCCAGCCACTAAGTTGTGGACTGGAGGAAGGTCTGAGAGGAGGAGACTGTGCAGAGGCTCTCTGGTGAAGCCTTGTCAAAACGAGCAGTCCCTTCTCCTCCAGTGGGCACGATGGCAGAAATGGCTGCAGATAAACAGTGGGTGTTTGCAAAGAACTGTGTATTTATGTGTCTGGAACAGTAGGATAGAAAATTGCACCTGTAATGTCTTTTTGTTTCCACTGGAAACAGAAACACACAACCCCGGTGCATCCTCCTCTACTATCAACTGTTATTTATTTCCTCTACAGACATGAATACAAAACTAAACCAAAAACATAACTTGCTATAAAAAAGGTCCTTCAAAAATGAAACAAACAGAAGAAAACATTACTTACTGCATATAGAAAATTTGCAATAAGACGACAGTACTGTAGGGAATTCTATTAGTCATACTGTGTCAACAGAAGAGGAACATTGCCTTTGGTATTTCCTTTTTGTATCTGTTCTACCTCAGACTGCATTTCTGAGCATATCCTGCAAACCCACCCAACAACAAACGAAAATGTAATCACAAAGGCTGTGCTTTGCTGTGATCGTTTTCACAACTAATTACGGCCATACTGTACATGTTGAGGCTTGTACATTCAAAGACAAATGCACGTTCGGACATATTGAAAACCTTTGCCCATCTGTAACAATTCCATCACCAATTTCACGCAGTAAAATTAATTAACAGTATAATCTGATGGCTTCTTAAAGCACTGGCTTCATAATTCAATTACCTGCCCTACCAGCAGCCACACACACACACACACACGCGTGCACACACGCACACACACACACACAGAGCTCACTGTCTGCACCCACCGTAAAAAATAAAATGGTCACAGTCTATGATTTTCTAAGCAGATGTATTTTAACCAATGACAACACATAACATTGAAGTGGTCATATCAGTTTACCCAGTCCACATATTTTTGTCATATATTTATGTCAGACATAAAAGGATGCCCCCTGGCATGACAGAGTCTAGTATTCAAGTATTATATACACACAAATAGGATTTCAAATGATTGTGTTTTTTTTAAATAAGCATAATGCAAATATGCATATACTGTAATCAAAAAAAAATCAAATAAACTTTACTTGAAATATGAAATGAATAATTGACACAGGTTGGTCAGTATACACTCCAAAAAGTAACCATGCCTAAAACCTAAACTATGTAGTTTAATTACATTTAATTTGCTTGTTAACTATTTCATCAGTTCATGGTTACTCGAAATATCTACTAAAAAGATAACATCTATAAGATACCCATGAGGACGATCAACTGGGCTTGAACTTCAAACCCCCTGCTTCATAGGCAACACTATACCAACGGAGCCACCAGAGTAGACCTAATAGGAATGATGAATTGTGATGATTATGTTTATATAATTATATTTCAGGGTTCATCAATAACCAATCAACTTTATACTGTATATTAAGTTATATTTTTTATAGTTATAATTTTTATATATAAACTTATTAGTAACTTTATAAAAAATTTAATATGATGGAAGTAGTCTCCTAATGGCTCAGTGGCTAAAGCAACCAGCCCAATTGATCCCATGAGGTCCTTAAATAACTGTGATTATGTCTTGTGAGGTAAAAAACTGATGTAGAGAATGCAAGACAAATCAGTGAAGTTTTATATTATTATTTCTCATAAATTAATGACATAACTCTAACCTGATTGAAAGACTTCACATTACTTCTTACATAGTATTTGTGATAAAATTACATGGAAAATTTGCAGCCTGAAACGGCTCATACTGTTTAACACACCAATCTGATACATGCTCCTGAGTTCAGTCCAAATAATGATTCACACCCGCTCAGAGTCACCAAAAAGTAGTAAATGCCCAAAGGTTTGATTTAACATAATATGGCCTCTTTAGGTTTTACTTTCATGGCAACTACATCATTCAGCTTGCTAAAATAAGATACCTTAGTAAAACTGCAGGCACACAAAAAATGCAAACATACATAAGCAGTTTATATATAAAAAACCCCAGCATCTTTGTGAGATACTGTCACCCTCACTAAACGTATAAAAGGGACAGTGTTTCATCAGCAGCATGACACTGAATGTACACTACAGTACATCACCTTATAAGCATTACTAGTGGATTGACCCTGATGTTCTTTTACTAGTTTTGCAAATGTAGGCTTCATATGCATCAAACCACAGTTGTTGCACATCAAGTAAAACATGAGCATAAAGGATTAGGGCAATGTGTGGGTGAGCAAAAGCTGTCGGAGAAAGACAACTGGCAGCTATAGAAAGGAGGACGTTCATGGATAAGGAAGACTTTACATGGCTGGTTGGGCTACGTTATCAAAAAAAATGATCAACACATTGTATCGGTCTCCTCATCTAGTCATACTTATATTCTAACCAGAAACCCCAGTGGACCCAGTTAGAGCCAGATGTAAAGGACTTTTATCCGATAACCCACGAGGTCACAGTAGCCATGACCTGCGGTGCCCAAAATCGGGTTTGCAGACCGTTACTGTGGACATGTGTACCAAATTAAAGTCTCCAATTAGTCTCCAACTTGGTATTATTCAGTGAATCTGCAAGTATTGCCAATAAATGGCATTTTAAAAGGCAAACTAAAGTCAATAAATCAAACCAAAGAAACCACTGACCATACTGTAACTTTGGGAAATATGTTGCTATGCTGCTGATAAATTACTAGTAATCACTGTTGGTTCAGCTGCTGATAAATTACTAGTAATCACTGTTGGGTCAGCGGTGAGAGCTGAGACCAGTCATTGTAAATGGAGCTCAGCTAATACATACAGTATCAACCTGCTGTAGATAACTGAACCATTTACACTAATAGAACGGAAATCCCACAGAAAACTACCCAGGCATTTTGTTTGTAAAATGTTAAGTTCACTTTTTAATAGAATGAAATCTACACTCTTCGTATTCACACGGAGGAGGAAAGTTGATCGGTGCTATGAAAGCCTCATGGGAGTGCAGTGGTTGACATTTTGGGGCAACGCTGCAGCGACAGTTTGGGCTGAATGAAAATCAGCCGGCGCTTGTCAAGAATGTCGCCGTTTGCCACAGCGGTGGGTGGTGTGAGTGCATGTGTGACGTGGGCCTGTGTTCATCAGAGTGGACTTCGCGGAACCCCTCCGGAGTTTTAGCGCAGACAGCTGCTGATTGTGCTCATGTTGGTGTAATGAACCAATAGCATGCACAGCAGGAGGTGCCTGCAGTGGATTATGAAGCCAAATGAGACTTTGTAATAGGATGAATCAAGCAAAAGACTTGATCAAAATCAATAGCAAAGAGAAAAACTGAGCCTGTCTGCGAGACGCAACACATGCAGTTACACAGACAAAATACGGCACGTTAAGCATGTGACTCATAAACAGACACAGACTAACACTACTGTAATATGGTTATGCTGATTAGGAGCCAACAATGAGACTACTGACATGCAGCATGGACACTTTATTCCATCATGTATCATCTCTGTTTCTACAGCTCTATGGTTTGACTGAATGTGCTGTGAACTGATTCACCTACAGCTGAAAACCACTCAAGGTCAGACCTTTGTGTTGCTTTCCAGCACTTTGAATATGCACAGAGTTACTCTGCATAGCTAATGCATTCATCTATTTAATATTCGACCCCGCACAGCGGCAGATCAGACAGATTTGTCTCTATTTACTACTGTTTTTCCGTTACTGCCATTACTGCTTATACACACAAAGCAGAGGTGCTACACTGTCACAAATTTATTTAATTAACTGAAAACAACTATTTGCCAACGCCTCAAAATGCCAAGCAACTGTTTATTTCACTTTTTCCTTAGTCTTTTCTAGTCGTGTTTGTGTCCATTTTTCTCTGCAGGGCCAAGCTCACTCATTATGGCTGCACATCACCTCTGTTGTGCCTTTCCCTTGTTGCTCCTGCATGTCAGGAATCCTTGTCTGGTGCCTCCAAGCAGATAAACTTTTAACTTGTACGAGCTCTGCTGCTAAGATATAAAGTTGAACTAGAAGATAAATGTTGACATTCAGATCATGTTGGTCATTGCTCTCACTTCAGCTGCTCTTCTCTCCGGCCATGAGTCTCTAGAGGTCTCTTTCACTGACACACTGTCTTTTGGGCGACTCTTCATCTTGATTACCTGGTGTTTTGGTCAGTCTGTCTTTTTACTAGACAGGGAACTGTTTTAAAGCTTGTACAAAAGTTTAAAAACAAGAAAGTTAATGTTACTTTACATAAAAAAGAAACCATGTGTAAAATGTGCACCAAAAAGCATCTAAATATAAATGCATAACATATGCAACATTAAAACATCCACCATATGAACCCTTCAAATCGACTAAACATGAGTTATACTGTGAAACTGGAACTAGATTTTGTGTTGCATAAAAGATTCACCCTCTTATGCTGTGTCAGTGAAAGACGACACATTTTGATCCCAGACATCTGCCGATACCACATTACCACCTACTCTGACATTGTGAACATAGCTGCATTCAGACCAAGGGGGCTTTAACAATGTGCCATGACAAGTGACAGGCATGCAGTGCATTCTGGGATACCTGGCTAGCACCAGAAAAGAAAATATTGCCATGGAGAAGCCTGAGCTTTTCAAAATGCCTGTGCTGCAAAGGTTCAGTGTTTGACTAATTAACATATACTGTACTCACAGTACTTCACTCACGCTTCCTCCTGTTCTGAGGAGAACCTAAACTAAAATAATCCCCCAAACCTAGAACTGATTTCAGCTCTGTTCAGAGAAGATAACTACACGTACTGTATATACAGCACATAGCAGCAGAACATTGATCGGCAGCAGTTTCTACCCGAAAACCTGAAGTCTGCTTTTAAAACTGCTGTGTCAATTGAACCTTACAGTATAAACCAAAAGGAGGCTAGATACCTTCCACCCTCCCTCACCCACGACCCCACTTCTTCTCCGTGTGAGCTTCCACAGTCCCATGTGGTGTAATATTTCAGCGTTTGACATGAGGTGTAACACCTCAGTTAATAGCTGCTGGCTGCTTCTGTGAGCTATGCTTTGGGGCAAAGCAAAATTACAGGGCACTGAGACTGACAGCAGAGGCGCAGAGGATCTTTTGCCCCCCTCGAGTCCCTTATTTGGCTTCCGGACCCCCTCTCCTTCAGCCGTATCGGCGCTAACAACAAATGAGCAAAGTCAACACAGGTACAAATGTAGTGTAAACACGTTCACTCACTGCTGCTTAGCAATTATGGATATTCATTCATGCAATAAATCTGTCTTAGCTATGCATAAAACAAACGTACAGTGTACAGAAAAGGATTTCTGCTATGAGGTTTGACACAGTTGCCAAAAGAAGCACAGACTAGTTTATTCTTTCAATAAAGAAAAAGGCAAACACACATACACACCCACACACAGATAAACAGCCCAAATGGTTCATGTTATAAGATAAGAAATAGAAGGATATTAACTAAAGCAAGGAAAGTCAAAGTGCTCTCGCGCACACAAAGCACGCGTACTCCTCGCCAAACGACAGCGAGAAACACAGAAATGGCAGGTCAGTCTGGCTCTGGCGTTCCTTTCTTTTTAGCTTGGTATCAAGCAGCGAGGAGAGATTGAAGAGGCGTGAAGACAAATGTTATTGAACAGTATGAGAGGGGGTAAAAAAAAAAAAGAACACAAAATCAGAACAAGGATAGAAAGCTGTGAGAAAGAAAGGGAGGGCATTACGTGGGCTGTTCTGAACAAGAGGCATGCAGGGAGACGGATGAGAGACCGAGAGCGGCGGAACAACGGGCAGAGACGGAGAGGACCGCGAGAAGGCGTCCATCAAAGGGCCGCCACTCCGCTGCGGACAGCAAACCCGATACTCCATAAAGGCGATGAAGGGAGGGAGGGAGGGAAGAACCGGCTGTACATTAAAAACATGGAAGAGAAAAGGAGGAGGCAGATGTATGAAAGTGAGGTACGAAAAAAGAAAATTAAAAAAGCAGCCATGCTGGGCCGCTCTCTAGGCTGCCGAGAGGCAATGATCAGACTCAGAGTTTTACATCAGCAGCGGATGGGCATCAAGGTCCCCCAACCCTCATCTGCCTTCTTCTCTGCTGCAACGCTCTTCATCTTTCCCCCACCTTTCCTCTGTTCTTACAGTTTTCCTCCCCCACAGGCAGCTTCTGTAATTGGCTGTCCAACAGTGCTGGATCTCGTACCGCGCATGTGTGTGTGTGTGTGTGTGTGTGTGTGCGTGTGTGTGTGTGTGTGTGTGTGTGTGTGTGTGTGTTTCTTTGACACTACACAACTACAAGTGGCAGTCGCTCCATTTTATTGTGTTTTTTCTAGCCTCATCACAGTTTTATGTATTTTTATGATTCTTAGATGATGACTGGGAGGGAGGGTCTCTAAAGTATGTTCACTGTGGTCCATTCCTTCCTGGCTAACACACACACGCATACACATACCACATTTTCCCTTCCTTGTTAGATAAAAACCTAGTGAGATAAAAATCTCACCATCTCCATTAATAGGGAATCAAAATGACAAGTGACGCATGACATACCGTCAACCTGCACATACTGCACAAGAGCCAGTTAAAAGCTGGGTTCTTTTAAAACGTATGAAATAAAATAAATAGCCGCCCACATGCAAAAGAGCAGCCGAAGTCTAAAAACGCTTCCTCAGGCACATTAGCTTATTACTATGGGCAGACACGTGGAAGCTAAAGCTGCAAAAGACCAGAAGTGCATTAGTGACTGAAGTCAGGGTAGTTTGAAATATGGAGAGAAATAATTAACTCACACCAAGCATGTATGTAGTCGTGCTACATTTGATAAAACAAAAAAACTATTTCCAGATGTAAGTGCATATTTAGTGGGACAGCTGTGCATTTGGTGAAATTTTTATACTAGACAGTTGAGGAAATTCTCAGAGTGCATTGATGGTTAACAGTGCGAAGTTAGATGTCTACTGTACGTCTAGTGAATGTAAGGAGTCCACTCATGATCTCACAGTAACCACAATCATGTACATGTAAAGCATTTGAAGCATTTCAGAGATAGTGGGACACTGTTGAAACCATGCATTTCATAACAGTACACTGTACAGTGCATAGGACACAACACAGACAGGATGACCTGTTGGAATCATTGACCTTTCACACGTACAGACAGACCCCTACAGGGTCAGCTCAGCCCTGTGTCGCAGGATGAAGATCATCTCATTGAGTCAATATCCACTTGAATCAGTACTTGTTCTTTGTGTTGTATAGCAGCCATATCTTAATTAGATGTCAGCATCATTTTATTCCTTCCTTCCTTCCATTAATAAAATTGCTGAAGGTGTGCTAGTTTCACATTAGCTCTGTGGCTTCTTTGCCTTTTTTGAGTTTATCACTTCTGTGCACTCAAGTGTGTTTTTGCTGGTCAAATTAATACTGTAGGACCTTGTAAATGCTTTTACAGTTAATAACTAAAAAAATATATTAAACCTTGTGGGCATCAATACTTGAATATTTACTGTATGACATTTATACTGTATTACAAAATCTCAGTAAAACATTTAACTGATTTCATATTTCAGTCTTAAGTGAGCTGCTAATGCCCATTACAAAATAATACAAAAAAAAAGAAATGCAGCGAGAGCTAATATGTGGAGCCAATTATGAAGCACCTCATCTATTCCCCTTGTAACCGTGTCTTAGTTTTACTTCTCAAACTTTTTCAAGCATATAGACATTAATATCAGCTCCCTGCGTGCTCTTTACTTAAGTGCTCCCTTTTCTGCCACTTTAGTTAAGATTAAAAGCAGAAGTGAGCAGCGCCTCCCTGCTCTCCTCACCCCAGACTCTCCATCATAGTTTGTGCCATTTGCCCTTTAACTTCCCACATCCGAGTGATCCCTAACTCCTTTTTAATACCCATCACTATGTAACAACTCCCTCTCCCGTTTGGAGCTATGAGAAAAATGAGCTGCCCGTGTTTGTGGTCCCCTGTGAATATACATAACTGTGAGAGTATAGAGACTCTGCAGAGTGATGCCACATACTCCCCTCCAACAACAAATCACCTTCTCCCCATCAATAATGCATATCCCCGTCTAACCCTGGGGGCTTTGTCAGCTAAAGACTCTTCAGCTGAAGATCCCAGGCATAAGCCCATGTGTAAATTTGCTGTGCAGCTCTGAGGACACACTACACTGGGAGATGACCGATAAAAGCTACTATTAAAATAGCATTTAGGGCCTTTTCTACGTAATAAAGATGGAGGAACTGCACTCCCGAGAGGCAGTGGGTAAACAGATCTGTTCTCTATTTGATGTCAGAACAGAAGAGTAGTGAAAGTTGAGTAGAAAACATACTGTATCTGTGAACTCAAGCATATGCTATGAATCCATGTATGCTTCATGCATGCTGCGTTTATCCAGAAAGTGTGTATCTGCAGAAAACTGTCACTTTTCCAGACTTTGCTGTAGACTGAATTCTAAATAGATGGAAATATTTTTTCCCCAAAATCATGTGAAAAATCTAAAAATGAATATTCAGACACACAATAAAGGGGGCAATGAAGAGGTCAGAGGATTTTCTGAAGCCACCATATATAGTGAATGACCGGCAAGTGGAATTGGCAAGTGTGAAAATACAGTTAGACCTTTTTATAGCAAAAATAACACATTGGCATTATCCACCGGCCTCTAAAGACCAGCACTGGCTGCTGAAGGGTCCATAAGGCTCAACCCTACATGTATTCATTTGTGTGCCTTCACAAATCTAATCTGGCTGCAGTTCCAGCTGGAAGCTGCCTTGCAGAGGAGCAGATGCATGTATCATTAATTCGCAGTAGAGACCCGGTGGTCTGCTTGCAGCCGATCGTCAGCCATGCTGCTGAATCCTAATATTACCTTCCACAGCTACCTCCACTGTAAATGTGAACAGTGGGGGACAGGGAGGCTGTACGGGGATACAAAGGTGGCAGGGTCATTTTAGGAAAGCCTCTGCATGTGTCCATCAGTGAGTGTGTGCGTCGGTGTGTGTACTCTGCCACTTTGGCATTGGGAGTTCAAACAAAGTGGCTCCAGTACCAAGGTGTCCCCTTGGTGAGAAGAGAGTCAGCTGAAGACGACTGAGGCAATAAAGGTAGCGGGTTATTAAGGGCTGAGGTGAGAAGGTGAGGTGAAGGGCACCGAGGAACCAAAGAGGGAACCGTGAATAGCTTTGGTGGGGGAAGGCTTTTAAAAAAATAGACCTTTCCTCTTACCGGCCACTTGTCGCACAGCAGTGAAAAGTTTCTGTACTTGCAGTAGAGGAAATAAGAAAAAGGCCATGATTTGACGCAAGAACCTTTGAACTCTAGACACGGATCTATATCCAGGTTACTCATTTTTAGAAAAACCTTTCATGTGCTTATATCCCTAAACTCATGGTTAATAACCCAAATTTCATTGGGTGCATGTAAAAGAAAAAAAAACTGCTGGCAGTTGTGTGTTCTTCTGCCAACGATTTAACAAGCGAATCAGCCAGTTACAACTACAGTGATGTTTCAGAGAATTGTACAAGATAAATTCTGTAAACACTTAATATTCCTATCCCAGAAGTTAAATAGAAAGTGTCATTAGTATGAATATTAGTAAAATGTTGTTTATATTGTTTCCTTGACAAAAATGACTAAAAATGTTCTTTGATATACAGGATGGCAAAAAATAAAGAAATCACTACTGTTTATTAATTAGAACATGGAAATGGTTTTTCATCTTGATTTTTGTAATAAGCTGATTTTACAGTAAAGACATTTTTAAATACAATCAGAATTTTATCAGCTGTTTTCACACAGATACAGTATGCAGCTATCAGCAATCAGCATGCTTTTCATTCACAGCTAATGACTCTTCCACAGAATTCATATTTCTTTCTCCGTCTAGCACCATTACAGTAATGTTGCTGGTTATGGTTGAGCCATAATCTAAAAGAGCTAGTAATTTTATGTAGTTGTGTTTTTACTGTAATCACATTACAGAGGATATTGGCTTTTTCTAGTAGTACTGCATACTAAATGTCCCCAAAACTGCCAGTTAGGTAAGCGAGTTATAGCCATAACTGCACCATAGCTGAGCCAAATTAGGAGCATAACTCTAAACAAAAGTGCCAAATGGATTATAAAAAAACGAAACAAATTTTCCACTAAAATATACTTAGCAGTGAAATGGAGTTTCCATAACAACAACACAGTTCTGAGTGTGCAAGATACTGAGCTTCAACATTCACTTGCCTCTTTGCTTTAGCATGACAGCAGGAATAATACATCTTAAAAGAGCTGAACATGGCTTTTTACTCAACTTTATCCATTAACAATAGTAGAGAATAGCAAAGTGCTCTCTGTATATAGACTCATCAGCATAAAACTATGATAGTGTTTTCACTGGCATCATTTATGGCCTCATATAATACCCTCATCCTTATTTTAACTTTAAGGCTGTTTAAAACAAGAAAACAGAGTTTCCTGCTAAAGTTTCACTAGTAGCACCCAAAAGAAAATAAAACATGTTTTGCAGATAATTTGGAACCAGCATTACTACAGCTCAGATGGGGAGGCTTACCTTGAATCTCCACAAACCCTATGCGATTTAAGGTTGGAAAATGGTTTTAGAAGGCGTTTTATGAGCAGTGGGCAGAGCCATCGCTGGAATGAATGGGCCAAAAGGAGAGATAGAGGGCCAACAATGAGCTGGTCTCAGCTACGGGGTGAGATGAAATCAGTATAGAGCTTGACAGAGGGAGGATGGAACGTTAAGAAGTAGGAAAGGGGGGAAGTCAGGGGGTGGAAGGGGGGCGGCGGCAGAGGGAGAGGGGTCGGATGTGCAGAGGGACCACTGATAAGACCTGGCACCTGCAGGTAAAGGCACCAAGTGTTGTTTACCGTCTCCACGAGACATGATAAAATGTGAGGAGCTCGAGAACTTGGAGACGTAGCGTAGAGATGCTAAGCATAAATCAACAAATTGGTCTTTGCTTTAATGTGAGTTTTATTTTTCAAAATGCATCTCCTGTGACATTTCAAAAGGAATCAAATAATCAGGTTGAGTTAGTAACAAGTAAACCTTCAGAAGGAAAATGCATCTTGTGGAATAATGTCTTATTCAATATTCCTCACTGTGCAATACCATTTGGCCCACAATGGGATCAATGTTAGCGCTGCCTTTGTTCAATTACTTTGAAAGTCTAATGCAGTGAGACAATGTTGCTTCACTCAAGAGTTTGCTGACATGATTTAAATCAAAGTTTAGTTTGCAGTTCTGTACATCTGAATATAGGAGGTTAGACTGATTCAATTATGCTCAGTCTGCCTTCGTTATGTAGATCAGTATTAACGGAATAATGATGTCAAGCATCTGTCAGCTGAAAAAGATTTGTCCAATATGCAATAAAGCTGCAGTAGGCAAAAATACAGAAAGGTGGATTTACATAGAGCACATAGAGACAAGTCATAAAAGATTTGGTACCATCTCCTTATTGGTCAGATATTCCAGCAAAAACACAATAAGCAAAAGACCTTGCATTACCAAGATGAGCCTAATATTGTACATTCAATTCAATCTTATTTATATAGCACCAAATCACAAAAAGGTTATCACAAGGCACTTTACAAGGTAAGGTTTAAGACCTTATAAATAAACCCAACAGATCCCACATACAGCAAGCATTTAATTACGATTTACAGCAACAGTGGAGAGAAAAAACTCCCTCTTTAATGGAGAGAAACCTCCAGCAGAACCAGGCTGGATGTGGGCAGCCATCTGCCTTGACTGGTTGAGGTGAGGGGGGAGAGAGAGAGAAAAGCACAGCAACAACAACAGAGCACAGGTCTACATGATGCCAACTGTTGGTCTAGAGGTGAGGTCACGTCCTATCTTTAGTAAGCGGTGCAGGTACCAATGTGCACAATGACTGTTGTTACATAGAGTATATAATGCACTGACCTATACATTAGATATCTAAGCAGGAGTAGTTAATATTTTAGATGAAGCTTCACTAAATGTCTTCAACAGCTTTATGATGTCAATGCTCCTATTGCCATTTTTATAGCCATCCAAGTAAAATATATGGATATGAATTCAGACATCTTGACATTGGATCCTCTCAATATACATCTTGCTGGGATGTCAAGCCCCAAGCATTCAGACCTACGTTAACCTTTCTGCTTTAAAGGAACACACACTTTTATGTGTGTATAGGCAGGAAAAGCTGAGACAGAATACTGGTGCAGAGGACAATGAGGTGGGTGGGCGAACGAGCAGGGAGAGAGACGGTTTTAGTGTTTGGGATTAGAAATAAAATATATTACTCTCCAAAAATGAAGCATATTACCGAATGAGGCTCATGAATTCACAGATGAGAACTCCACAAGCACACACAGGCAGCATGAAATATGTATCAGCCTGAGATATGGTTTTCTCTCAGAATAATAATCAATGCTGTGGACAGTGCAGAGCAGTAAAGACAAAATCAAATCCCTCAGCCACCCACAGACACAAAGTAAGCCCGGTTGCTTTGCAGCCGCCACCGTCGCCTTCCCAGGGGGAATCTAAATTATGTTACGGGGGTACAAAGTTCACGCAGGCTAGACAAAGTTGTCACTGGCACAGCGACTGTGCCTGCGAGTCCTCAGCGGCTTCATGCTACTGTAGTTGTCACAGCCTGTGTTTCTGCATACAGAGCACTGTGACAAATGTTTTGCGAAACATTTGCTGAGGAATGTCAAAGGTTTTATTTTGTTTGACACTATCTGTTGTCGAGGCCTACACGTGTATTTTACACATCAATGCGTGCGTTTATTAGACTTGTAAATATTGCCACCTTGTGATGGAATGCGTTACACTGATATCCTTGCCTTTCCCCAGGTTTTTGCATATTCCCTAAAATACCAGCCTTCTCTGCTCATTGCTTTTCAAAGCCGTGTCTCCGACCACAATTCGCAAGGTCGCATCGAGTTGGGCACGCCATCAAATATTCACTGCTGGCTCTCCATCAACATCCTAATTCAGCGTGAAAATGGCTTTCTCTCTCTTTTCAGGAAGCAACTGTTAACTGGCACTAAGTGAATGTATAAATGACGGAGGCAATAAGACTCGCATTGCTGAAATTAGGGACACTGCCAAATTTGACCCGCGTTTCGCAGTCTATGATGAGCTTTCACTGATAAGTAGCTGTTTAGTGAAGATACAGCAAAATAGTACAAATGGAAAACGTATGAATAAATTTAAACCCAAAAAGCCAGTTTTTCTTAGTGGGAAAAGAAGATCCATTAAGCCATTTATTGAAACCAATAGACACAAATGATTCTAAATAATGTGAGTATTAGTAGAACTGCTGAACTTGATGTGAACCAACCCCTCCCAACAGCAAGGCCTGTAACCTTCAGTCACCTATAATGCACTGTCATGGAGCTCAGACTGAAACGCAATGATCTGATGGATGGATGTTGGTCCATCATCAACATAAGCACAAGTATAGAACTAGTAAACGACTCTCAGTGGAATATTCAGTCATTTCTATTTGATGCTGAGGTGTTGACAAAGCACTGGATGCTAAACTTCCATTCAGCAGGTGCTAAGGCCTACGATTCTCTGCTTCCGCTAAGCTGAGCATGTTTATTGGTGTTGTACGTCATTTTAAACACATTTTTCACTAGTGCCTCATAGTAAACTGCTCACAAATCCCTTAGAACAGCTTGAACAATAAAAGTGCTCTATGCAGTCAGTGACTGACAGCTACTGTACAATAAACGCCTTATATTTTATTACTCAGGCATCAAGGCGTGCCTGGGTGAAACATTCATGGTATATATGCTATGACTAACATGAAAAATACCAAAGAAATCTAATAATTCCTTCTGCTCAGAATTGGATTGCTTGAGATATTTCGGTCGCTTCAGTCTGATAAAGTTAAAGCATCAGGAACTGGGAATAACATCTTCTTCACCTCCTGACAATAGTTGCAGGAGGATAATGAAAGTGGAAGTGCGTTTGTGTTGCAGCGGTTATTTACAGCGGATCTTTTTTTGCTCCAGCTTCCTGTTGACAGGAATGAGACATGGCTACATCACAGGTGTGTTCATTTTTTGGTGATTTAGGATTTAGGAGACTGATGGCTCCCTCCGGGCTCAGATGTGCAGCATCTTGATATATAAAATGATGCCCCATGTCTGATAATGTTCTTGTTGGTATTTTACTGACATGCTGCATGTTTAATGCCACTTCACTTCCTACCTTCAAAGGACGGGGTGTTTGCAGTGGTACTGGCTACTGCTCTGCAGCTTTCAGCAATTTCTTTAATGCTATTTGGAGAGTAACACTGCTTTGATGGTTTTGCTCTTATCGTTTTGACTGTCAAATCACACTGGAGCTATGAGGTTAATGTACCGCAAGCTTTGCTTAGCAGAGTCTTTTTCCCCATCTTTATGAGATGATAAGTTAAAGACATGACAGCACCAAAATTACTGTACTAGCTCTGATTTCCTATTTTGGAGGGAGGACATATTAGTCACTTTAAGTGTTTAATGGGACCTCAACTTTTGCAAACAACTAATAAACATTCCAAGAGTTCGACATTTTATTTTCATGTACTACCTCATAAATAACATTTCCAAGTATGCTTAGAAAAAGTGGCTCTGACATAAAATTCACATCAATTACACAGCTGATTAGAAAGCACATGGAAACTGAATTAAGCGGTGTGGTTATTTTTCACATCAGTAAAGATTAGGATGATCAGCTTTAACAGTATGTTGATGCTTTAAGTCCACAATGATGTGGAAAGTGAGCCGATATGTACACTCCTTAGCAAGGATTCTATTGAGCACTAAAGCCCACAGAAAATATGTTCTGACTAAAAGAGACACTTCATATTATTCATTATCCTGTCAATCAGGAAGCACTGCTTGTTTATTTACCATTCACTGCAGCCTTCACCAAGAACCAAAGGCACCAAACAATTACAGGCCATTTTCAAATTACACAACTGACTTTATTGAGCCGACAGGTCACGATGAACAGAGAATTCTACTTAATGTGACAAATAATTCCATCATACATTATACGTGACCTTTAAAAACCATTGGTCAAGCTTCATAACCTGCAACGGAAGTACAGGTAGCGCATTAAAATGCAACATGTCCTTTTTTGAGGAGACCACTTTACAGCACCCCCACACACACACACGCATTTAGTTTCTGCTCCTATATCTTCCCTTTATGTACAGTATGCCTCGCATTTAACTATTAACCCTTCTGCTCTTGATTAGCATGTTTACTGCCCACCCAAAGGGTGCAGTGGAACCCAGGAAGCAGCTCTGCTGTATTGTCATGAGTCTGCCTGCCACTATGTCAGATTCATTTTGAGTGGCTGTCAACTCTGATGACGTACTGGATCATAAGAGAGAGGAAATTACAGGCAAGACAGATGGCTTCAGAGAGATGCTACTATTTTAAATGATCACAGTGACTCACTAATTGCTTAAAGCATCGTAGTAAAACTATTAAGTTCCACAATCAGTTACCGACAACTTCACTTATACTGCAGACATTCAATAGAGGATGATTAATGATAAAGTAATGTTGTAGCACTACATCTATGGTAACAGGCAGGAATTCAAATTTAGTTTTTACAATTTTTACACACACGCCTCAATGTTAATTTTGTCCAATCAACCATTTGCATGTATCCATTTAAACATGCTAATCCTCTCCATGCACCTTTGTCACATTTTGCAAACCTGCACCCACGCTTCCTGCATGACCCCTGCCCAAAAACTATGCTAACTGTAATTACACCAATTAGCTACGATATTAGCACTACCTGACAGTTTAATGTCAGTGCGTACGGGGTGGGTAACAGCCCCGTGTCTGATAATGCTACTCCAGTCATATGTGCAAAACACACTTCAGTCAGGAGTAAATGACTAAATGTGACTAAACCAAAGTTTTCAAAAGATTGTAATTTCACAGTCAGCCAATATGGTGGCAAAAAAAGACTAATCTCTTACTAAAGATGAACATTTGTGAAGATTTCTGACCTCTACAGCTTGTACCATAGACGGCATTTATCACTTCAATCACTTCCTTTATGCTGGAAAACCACAAGTCAGTCTCCAGATGTGAGAGACTGTTCAAGAGGAACGTGGAAAATATAAATAATGTGTTGCACAATGACAGGTGTCAAGAAAAAAAAAGGCTGTACAGCTCTACAAATCTATGGCTTTGTACTGCTTAAAGAACGGGACATGTAGTGAAAGACAAAACAGAGAGCAAGCATGTGGGGTCGGCCACGTGCATGTGGCTGCCATGTTAAGGAAAAAGGCCCTATAGCCTTGAATAAATAGCCAGCAGCAAAGATATGAGTAATAAAAGCTGAACAGAGCTCGTTCTCACTCAGTGCTACATGACCATCAATATTAATGCTCGGAGGTGAGGAGGGGGAGGTTACTCTTTTATTATGGAAGTTGATGGCCTTTCAGATTCCTCCCAGCCAGAATATGAGTTGGTAATTAAGTCTAGGCTGGTGGCTCTGGCAGCATTTATGTCTTAAACGACTTAAAGTTGGCGACAGGGTTGGAGCCTGTCTTTGTTTAGCCCACACCGTCTCTCTTCTATAAAAGCAAGGTCAACAGCAAACTGTGGGACCGGTTTACATTATCTTGAGGACTTTATTTTTACTTTGTTGTACATTTATTGTGATCAGATATGACTCAGATGAAGAAGCAAATTCATGTCATGAGATTTAATATTTTTAAAAGGCATTGAAAAAGTTGATGTCCTCGTGAGTGCCCCACTTGTACAAAAGGTATTTGTAGAACAGCAATGTACTTGCTTAAAAAAGCACCACTTCACTTTCTTTACATGAGGTAAAGTACTAAAGTGCATGCACTAACATTTACATACAGAACAAAAGCTACAGTGCAAGAACTGTACTACAGTGTATTTGAAACAGCACTGATCTTGACCGAGACCCCTCATGGAACTAAAGCAGCAGGTGCTTCACTCTCTCCTTAATTGTCATGCGTTCGACTGATTTACGTGTTACTCACACAGAACTTTGTTTAGAAACATGTTATTTTATGCTGTAATGTGACATTTTTACCCGTGTCAAAATTTGCAGCCTGTAAAGCTTAAAAGGCAAAACTTGTGGGTCAATATTTGAGGTGCACTGATTATGTGAATGATCAAATCTCATGGACACACAGCTCATAAATAGATGATATTCCTCAGTCAGTCAGGAAACACGTCCCTGCAGTTTTTAGTGAATCTGACAATCATACAGCAAGACGTCAGAGAAAAGAAGACATTTACAAAAAGAATTTTAAAATTCTGATGCTCAGAACCCATTGTCACCACATAGACTGATGTACTGTACGTACGAATATAAAGTGGGTGCTTGAAGGAGAAAAAGAAGAGCAGAAAAGAGCTTTCCGCAGCTTTACATTGTAACAGTGACACTTAACATAATTGGCGCACACGAACGACGTTTCATGCACGCGCACACGCCACTCCATGTTCCTGCAGCCGCGACAGCTGCCAGCTAACAGCAGCGGCTCAATTGGCTGCTTTTATTTTTCGTGGCCAGTCTGCACTTGACGAACCAACGTATTTTTCACGCTACGTCAATTAGTTGCATTTTTTTATTTTGGGTATTGTTGTAATTGTGTAAAAAACAAAAGTATTTTTGCGTATTATATATAGCACAGCAACCAGCTACGCGCCTACACATCATTTAACGTCACACATTTGATAGTTGATGCGCATCTTCTAATATAACAGACTTAAAAAACTTGCACTCACCTATGAAAAAGTCCTTCATCTGGTCCTTAGCGGCGCTTCTTGGGTCCAAATGTCCGGTTCTGTAGCAACAGTGCAAAAAGTCAAAGGTCCATGTAGCTCCTCAAGTACTGGATGAATTCACGCTAATGCGGCCTCCCGCTACACGATATTATTGCTACGGTTACCGCGTGACGTAACGTTCATACTTCCGTATTTTATTTTATGTTGGTTTTTGTTCTCTTTCTTTCGTCTTTCTCTCGCCTACGCCAATTTGTTTGGCTTTAAATATAAATATTGCTGCTAAATATTTCTGTAGACGCACACTGAAGGTCAATTTGCCTAGAAGAAGCTCCCGACACGAAGGTCACGGCTGACGTCACAAATGAGCGCGAGCCAGGTCGTTAACAAACAAACTACGTTTCCCAGCGGGCGTTTGAAAGGAAAGAAGCAAAACGACAAACGTGTGGGTGAAAAAGAACTTTGGGCTAAAAGTTATAACTTTGTTGAAACACGCAGTTATGGAGCATTTTAATGAGAACAACAAAAAAATAATATAAAGTAGGCCGTGAGTGTTTTTGTATTGTTGAATGAAGGTCTTTGTGCCTGAACCCAACCAAGTCTGAGATCTGCATTTGTGACCCAACAGAAGCCAGTATTTATAAATAAAGATGCAGATTTAGGAAGGTTTTAAAGGTTCCACTGAATCATTAAATCTGTCTATTCAAATAATATTTTTTTATACCAGATTGTCACAATCTTGACTTAGTGAGTTCACTTACTGCTTAGAATGCATGGCCTCAGTTTTGTGTTTGTGGCTAGAAGCTGATCAGAAACTAGTTGGTGCTGTCAGTAAACCCATTATTTGAAGCAGCAGATTCAAGTTCAGGCAGAGACTTGAACCATTCAAACCAATCTGGCATATAAATCCCTGGCAGATAAATAAAAGTAGGTTCATAATCGTGAAAATAGCTGGAGAAATGCCGGCACCAGGTCCTGTAATGAAGCAGCACCGGCCTCGGTGGGCTTGAAACGATAACGCTTTCCACACTCCAGGACAGTCAATAAACCAAATCAAATGAAGATAAACATCAGAAGTGTCTAAATGCATTTGTGTTCCTCTGTTTTAAGCAGTACACCCAAGTTTTTCTCTGCCTCGGCAGCAGACAGCAGCACATTACAAAGGCCGGTTACAGTCAGTGGTGACAATCAACCACTCTGGGCTTTCGCTGGCAGGGAGCAGTTGCTCATATGGCGCATGATGCAATAATCTGCATGAAAGTCGACTGAAACGGGCCCAAGTCTCACCAGGTTGGGATTGTGGTTCCCGCTATATTTCCAACATGTCATATTTTCAGAGAATTTAAAGTGGGTTGGCTCTGTGTTTAGCTCTGTAATGTCAAATGTCTGTGATAGTGATCTGAAGAAGTGTGTTGAGGTGTGAGTCACTCACACACTCACACACACACACAATGCAATGCATCTTCCTGTACTGCAATCAATCCCTTTAATTACTCTGTCATCACGGCAACCAAAGCTTTCATCAGAGACCAAAATATCACTATCATGGCAGAGTGTTAGAACGACTTGAACTGAACAAACATACATAGAATACTCACCCAATTGAGGCCACATAAGATGAACTAGTGGTGTTTATTTAAGAAGGCAGACCATAATAAAAATGCATTTACTCTCTAATTAAGCCTTACTTCATTGCTCGTATGGACATTAAATGCCTTATATAATCTTGATGCTTGCAATTTGCATCTCTGCACATCTGTAAATCTGTCATTTATGTAAATCAGTAAAATGTATTAGCATTCAATGGCAATTATTAATCAAACTTCACTTCCAAACTGCTTCGCATTGATTTTAGAGGCTGGAGGGGGGAGTTATTTCATAGTCCTGAATTCTAGGGGAATACATTTGCGCGTGGAAAGTGACTCTCAATCAAACCAAATGCTCCGTTAACTCTCGAATTTGCCATAATGTCGAATTTCTGATGAGTCCGTGACACTCAGTTTCAACATAGTTACGTATGACAGCGCGGTGCTACATTAGACAATCTGTGGTTCTCAACAAAACTATAGTAAACAGTGTAAAGTTTGTTCATATGAAAATTATTATGTTGAGCTGTGGTAATTAAGACTCCAGACTGATGATGTACAAATAAGAGGAATTACTATATATGTGCCTGTTTTAATATTTGTATTTGACTCGGTTTATTTGTTTATGTAACTCACTGTCATTGCATTTCAGTGCTGCGTATCTCCCTTTGTAGTCAATTCTTTAATGCCTTCTCTTACTTTGAGGCAGGAGGCCGCAGTGCTCTGTACTCTGGTTAACTTGCTGAGAGTGCAGTACTGTGGTAGCCTCTAGGCAGTGTTCACAGGCTGGCCTGGGGGTGTTACTTTGCTTTTCATCATTCCCAGCCTTTAGAACGTGCCCATAGGAGGTGACAGTGCTTTGGTTCGGAACTGCTTGGTTTGTTGTTGTTCACCTCTGCTGCACTTTGTTCTTGTCCTGGCGACTCATTGTTGTTCTGGTCTAACGAGATCACACATAGAAAAAAAGTCCAACAGAGGAAAAGGGTCACACCAAGAGATGTGTTTAGGATTTCATTTGGACTACGATGCACGTTCTTACATCTTAGATATAGATAGACAAATATAGGCATAATGAATACATATGAAGGGTTAAAATACATTTTTAATGCTACCATAACTCTACAGCTAACAGGTGTTGCAGCCATAACTGTGCTATTTTAGGAGCAGTGATTCCTCCCGTCGATCCAGATATTACGTCTTCATGAGGGACAGTGTATGATAAATTCATGTAAAGGGGTCAAGAAAATGTCAAAGTAATAGTTTTCTCTGAAATGCTGAGGAGGCTTTAGGGTCAAGCTCCTCTTTGAAACCAACATCCCAGCAACTCTAAAACAAGCCTTGCGAAAACTCTGGATTCTGACCTAAATGCCCTCGAATAAGAGAGAAATTTGGCAAATAATTATTTTTGAATGCTTGAAGGGAAATGTTTGGCGCGAGTCTGCGTTTCGACTTTGTGAGCGCACCTACACAATACACTACAAGTGAACGATGGGAGATTTCTCTGTGTCAATGTCTGTGTGTATTGCCCATTCAACAGGAGCCAGGATTATTTGTCCTGTTATCAACCAATCATTCAAAAGCTCTCCATGAATTAACCTAAATCCTTGTCGAGGGTTCTGTGATCCATCTCCAGCCATCAAGTGCTGCCTCATCATTTACACAGTCTTTGAGTTCAAATATCTCAGGTTAGAGATGTTAATTTATGCCACTGTTTAATTCGTTTAATACGTATATTTCAGTGCATTTAATCCAACCGAGGCTTAATGATACACAGACAATAACTGAGCCCTGCTTTGTTCATCCCTAATGTGGTTCAGTGATACAGCTTCTTCATTTTCCTGCCCGGCTGGTTTGTTGTGGTTTGTCCTCGCTCCCGTTTCCTGGCGGCCGTGCGGCGAAATAGGCTCCTGGCGCACTCGTGGTTTGACATCATTTCCATGTGGACATCTGGGGCCAATCAAGAAGCTGAATTGAAGCGGGGGAAGCTCAGGTGCCTGAAAGGGTTTCATAATAAAGAAAAGAAACTGGCAATCAGGCGATACGAGATACAGAAATGAACGAGGATGCAGAGATGGGAGAGTAAGCGCGCTTGTTAATGACTTGCAGAAGTCTTGCCAGCCTTTGCCTTATGTTACGCCTCTCTGTCGCATTCCTCTTATGCTCTCCTCCTCTCTTCATCACAAATCTACAGTAAAATGCTGCCTGACCCAGAAGTGCCAAGAAATGAACTGCATTTAGCTGCTGTGGTGTATAATGCACTTTGATCATGTCTGATCAGTATTTGTGACACTTCCCAGCTCTTTCTCTTTTCGCCTTGTGGGGATTTGAATAATAAAGGAACACTTTTAAAAGGTGCTTTTAGTTCCTTTCGTTTCCTCCAGATTATATTTTTCAGTAAGAGCTGCGCCTCCCTCTGTCTGCTACGCACGTTAATTTGAAGTAGGCGAGGCCGGATGGGTCCTTCCAAGTCGAGTTAAGAAAAAAATTTTGCTGTTACTGTAAAGGAAAAATAAAACTATTTTATCACGGTGGGAAATAAAAAGAAAAAGTTTGAGATTCAGGACAGAGAGTTTTGTGATATTTTGGCTTAATCATTTCCTGTTATGGGTCAGCTCCATACGCCGGTGTCACTACAATTATGCTGTGGAGAGGACACGGTCACGCTGAATTAGCCCTGTGGTCATTTGCTCCCTCATATAGTTGGAGCGAGAGAGAGTTCTGCAGATCGTAAATGTGCTCCAGTTAGTTCCTTGTCATTGTTTTGTAAAACAGGGAAAGGTCGCGCCGAGGCGTGTCGAACTTCCACGGCTGAAATGCCAGGGTGCTACTTTCACCCTACTTTTACCTTGTGTTTTAAAGGGAGACGAACACATGTTTTAAAGTTCATTTCCACCTGTAGCCGAATGGCTAAAATGGAAATGTCAAATGAAACAGAGTAAGATAATAGTCAAAATAAAACCCTTTTCCCTGACGTTAAACAAGCGGGTCAAACAGCCATACACGTTTCCATGATTGATTTAAAGGTAGAAATGTAAAAAAAAAACAGTATACAGTAGTTTACTGAGTGCAAACTGTAGTCACTGTATACACAACCCGGTGTGTGTGTATACAGTCACACACACACACACACTGTTCAATTAAAGACAACCCCGGCCTAATCTTTACCCCTCTAATTAAGCCCTGATGAATAATGCTTCCAATCTGCCAAGGGTTTCCACGCCGACACTACAACTGTTGCTTAGCGACAGCTAGCTCCCCAAAGACTCCTGGGAACTTAGTGTCATTACCCACCTTGATTTTCCTCCATTTATCTAAACTGCCTTTTGGATTTCCCCTGCTCTTATTTTATTTCAGTTTCATTCCGTCAGCTTCCCTCCAGAGGCCACGGTTTGGGGTCAGAATGAATGAAAGAGGCCGCGGATCAAAGGGGGGGAGAGACTGAGAACGGTACAGTGTGTTTCTCTGCTTTTGATCGTCACATGGACAAATGCTGTTTCTGAATTAGCCATTTTGAAGGGGGCAAAATCTCGCCCTGAATGGATGACGAGTTAAATGGCGGTTTCTAAAACCGCTGTGGAGCTCTGTAATGCCTCCACCAGAGTCGTCGCTGCCATGTCTAACCAAGCATTTTAATTAAGAAGGATCCTCATTGATTCGGGGCTACAGCAGCATTTATTTTCATTATTGATCATTCAGTCAAATCAATGATCTGTTTAGCCCACTGAGCCCCAGACAATGGCCTATTTTGTCAATCTTCAGTCACCAGATTACCAACGTCCCTTCCCGAGGTGCTCCTTGTTTGTTTCACCCAACCAAGTGTACACAACGCATTCACTTTGTAATGAAAACAACACTCAGGACTACGTTAGGTATTTTTAAAGCCTGATTTTTTTGCCCCTTCAGTATCTCGTGTTTGGACATAGCATCATTGTGGCAGCAATTTCCCATTATTGATCCTATGCTGAATTCACGATGTCGCAGGAACTCTGACCTCTACTGTCTTTTTCATTTCTCACTTTGTTTCCCACTGCACATCAGCCTTCACTGTGGATGTTGGGTTATCAAGTTCGCACTTCGTCTCAACTTTCCAGGAACACAGCGCCGTACGTGCTGTTTTTTTTAGCAGCTGGCTCGTCTCTGCTGACCCGCTCTCCGCGCCGGCCGAGGCCGAAAATACACAGAAGGAAATATCTGACCTCTGGCGAGAAGCACACGGCGAGCTGGACTGTAGACGGGAGGTTTTGCTGACTGCACAGAGTGCAGATCCAAAAATTCTTCCCTTGACTAGTCAGACTGAAAGACAGCGCAAGAAAGAAGAAAGGATCACAGACAAAGCGAGCTGAGCCTCTGTCCATTCAGTCGCTTTAAGGTCTTATTTTGTCTTATCAGGGAAAAAAGAAGCACTGACTCGATGCATCAGCTACTGTACAGTAGCACCTACACGTACAATTCAACTTTTTGCTGCTAGAACAAAATATTTAAAATGTATTTTATCTTTGATGATTTCCTTTTTAAAGTGTCGGTTTTCTTTTTGCATCAGCAGCACATGATGTAGTTTAAACCGTCGTCATTGCACGAACCCAGGCCAATCAAAGTGCTGACACGTCTATAGATATTATATACAGATCAAGTGTGCATCCAAGATCAAAGACTCGTCCAAATGATGTTGACTGAGCTATTAGCCGGCTCTATTAACTCATTGTAAATTGCCTGCAGTGATAGACACATACAGAAGCACTATATTTCAGAGTATGTGCTCAACGGCAGAGATGCACACACCCACACAGATAGTCTGTTCTGTCAGGGTCTATATATGTGAGATGTCTCTGCTTGTGTGAAATCCTCCAACACGCCACAGGAAGAGAATTTGTAGCCGAGCAAAATGCTTAGCTGATAGCTGAAAAAGGAGCTAAACAGGGAGAAGCCAAGATAGGAAAAGACTTTTAAGTGGTTTCAGGGCTGTTAAATGTAATGAATGTCAAGGCAGTACATATAATTGTATGTCATTTATGAGTCGTTCTAGGAACTATGCGCTATTAGTACAAACTGTAGCATGTGCGTCGGTGGCTGCAGACGCGGGTTCATTCCATGTAGACGGAGGTGCTGAGTTGTGAATTATTAATTCACCACATGGTGTTGATGGTTACATGCTGCAACCCTGGTCCCTGGTTCGAACCTATTGATCACCAGCATTAGGTTCCTAATAGACCTTTATTGGTTTTCATTAAGCCGCGGACTACGTTTCTCCTGCTGAGCTCCCTGTGCAGTCTCATCACGAAGGAGGCGTCAATGAATATCGACATGTGAGCTCGGTCCCCTCACTAGGACTCTGACTTTCAACCAGTCCAGCAGCCGACCATGGGCTGGATCAGCATTCGGACGCTGCCTCGTGTGTGTCGTCCGCCTGTGGGGTCGTGTGAGTGTGACATCCAGCTCGTTTGATGGCTATTTTGTTCAAAAAGTTCAAAGCAAAAGTTAAAACACTGAGCTTTAAAGGGCTCTTTCGCTAATCACTGCTGTTAGTGCTTTGTATCCCAATGATGGGACTAGCTGCCTTTTTTTGGTGATATATACTTAAAATATGCAAATAAAGTGTTTGCTCTGGTGTCACTTAGTAATTACTATATAGAAGGTGATTAACATATATCTTTTCAACACCTGCGTAGCAAATTACACGTGGGACAGACGTGTATCTGCATAAATGTATAAATGTATATTATAGATCTATCTGCCCACACCCACCTATGCACAAACACATAAAACCTCCATTTTAATACACGATCTAAAGAAATTCAGCACCATCTGCTGCACCACTCATGCATCAAACTGGCTTCATCAAACACACTTAACAGGCGCTGCCTTGGCAAAAACGGCACTGTCTCCTCGTGTTATTTTGTACAAATGGTAGAAGACGAGGTTTCCAGCACCCTGACATCAGTGTCATTGGTGACGTTCCCAGATGTGAGAGCAAATGTGAGTCATCGTCAGCTTAATTAAGTCAGTTACCTTAAGAAAAGGTTTGCTTTGATCAAGGTATATTATCATTAGGAACTTTTTGTGTCAACCTGTGATGACAAGATGACAGAAGTTTGTTGACTGACCTGATTTTGAATCGAAAGGGCTAAAAGAACTATTTCCCTGTAGTCATCACATACAGCAGCTGAGAAAGTTTCATGTCTTTAAAGAGCCCTCTGAGTCATTGCCACTGTTTTTTTATTCTTAATTTCCAAGTTCAACCCAACATAGATCGACACAACTTCTTTGACAATGTGATAATTAGCTTGACTGAAGCCAAGATTAAATCCAGGTTAAGTCTAGACCAGTCAAACTGAGAAGTCTGTAGCAGCCATACAGTAGGAATATAAATAATCATGCCAACACCTCATCAAGGGCCCATGAACACACTGAGAACTCTTCTCAGTCTTAACAACTATGAAAGCTGTGAACATTCAACTAAATACAAATCAGTGTTAACTAATGTGGTAATAACAATGTAAATGTGAACTTAACTGGACATGATCACTGTTTATTTCGCTTCAACCTGACAGTTGGGCCTTACTGCATTTGACCAGCATTTGGTATCAAATATTCTATGGTGCCTCGTGTTGTTGTGGGTCTTTGTCGTATCATCCCGGACACTGACTCTGATACTCCCAGGTTCACGGCCTCCTCCTTTCCTCCTGCCTTACAATCTCTAGATTTGTGTAAATGGTAAATGACACCGGTGCTGTATTGAAGAGCGGAAAATGTCAGAAACACAGGTATGGATATTAACAATAAGCGGCAGCCAGGCAACAGCGAAATGCCAGATAATATCAGGAAACCAAACAGATATTGGTTTTGAATATGACATAAACAACAGGTGCATGATTGGAGAACCAGCGTGACTTTGTTAAATGTCTAGATTCAAGTTAAATTCTTGCTAGGGCCAATCCAGCCTGTTAGTTAGTAGCAAATCGAGGGCTCCATGATGTAACTAGAAACACCCAACTGCATTATGACATCATGGTTCATCACCTGGGGATAAAGACAACCGATACTGAAGGTTTGAACAACTAAACTCACCAGTAAAACATCAAGCCTTGCAAAATGTATCTATACTGTATCTCCACAGTAACGATCTCCTCGCCACGATAAACAATGCATTATGGGTAACTGTCAGCTTTAACAAACACATCATTCTAATTTTCAAATATAAGCGTCCACCCAATGGGACACCGATCATCTAGTTTATTTCCAGACCAGGAGCCAGACAGTTAGTTATCGACAACGAAGCAGTCGATGCTTATGATGAATTCAGTTGCCAGGAACATTTTCACATTGACAACAGAGGGAGGCTTCACTGCTCGGGTTCACGCTTTAACTGAGAAATGTCTTTACCTACTATTATCTCTGAAAATCCTTCTCCTCATTTCTTTCGGAGCCGTTGCCGTTTTAATCGTGCCATAACTGTTACATTTCGACTCATCTCTCCAGAAACTGGATTTCTGGGAACCGCGGTCCTTTTATTTTCACAGCGGAGACTTTTACAGAAAACCCTTCCCATTAATGTCATGTCGCTTCAGTTTCCATTTGATTATTGAAGCGAACGCGTGTATCAGACGCAGCTAGAGCGGTCTGCAAACCTCTGGATGTTACGTTCAGCCTGGCTTTTACCTGATTTACCGTCTCTCCTTCTTGGAGGGATTTTTTAAAGGGCATCCACTTTTAGGCTGAGTCGCAGTCACGCTGAATGTTCCCCATTTGTGAATTATTTGCCTCAAAGACGACGGATGGAGCTTAAATCATCTGGAGATGATTTCATAGCTTTCCCAAGAATGATGTGTTCTCTCCTATCCGTCCTAAATTTCCTCTGAGATCTTCTTCCCTCCGCGCGACCCGGCCTGGATAACGCGGCTGAAAATGGATGGATCTCCTTTTCCTCTCAGCATTTTAATCAGTGTTGCCTAAACGCCGACCTAAAGAGGCGTCTGAGTGGCTGAGAGCAAACTCAACGCGTGTCAACATGTAAAGCAGCCCTGCGCGCGGGCTCCACCAGCCACAAACACGCGTGAACAGTGTAATTCACCGTTCCTGACAGCTTCTCTACGAGGCGCACACGAGTAACAGCACCTCTAATGACGCCTGTGAAGGAGCATATTGTTATTAATGTTCGCCTGATCTCAGGGACGCGCCGAGCGTTGCTTTATTGACTGCGTGTTGGAGGTGCGCTGGTGCCCCGGTGGAGAAAACCCCCGCAGATAAATAAATAAAGCACATCAGCAAAAAGCAGAAATGATACACTTGCTTTTTGATCATTGCTGTAATGTATTCGCTCGCATTCACACGCTCGAGTGCCATGTCTCCCCAGCTCGGCTTGACTAACGTTTTTCTGAGAAGTGCTTGCTTTTATTACCATATTAGTCTACATTATGATGAAAGAGCGTGTGTGTGTGTGCATATTGCAGAATGTGGGAGCCGTGCTCGCTACAGACTGCCTGCTGCAATCTCATCATAATACAGGAAACGCTTGCTGCCTCACACCCTGATCACACACACACACACACACACACACACACACACACACACACACACACACACACACACACACACACACACACACACACACACACACACACACACACACGCAGGGGCATCTGCCCAAGCACCTGTAGAGGGTTTTAAGCTGTGCCAGATGCCCAGCCAGCTCAAGCTCACGGCGCCAGTGGCCGTCATAATCTGCAGCGCCGCCTCGCAGAGACACATTTAAAGCCCCGTCCAAGGCGTGCGCTTGGATACAGGAGCCGTTTCCCAGGAATCTTTATACACTTGTCCTTTAGAAAAACCTCCTCATTATGTACCTGTTCTTTTAAGGCGAGGGGACAGTAATTATAGTTTTTTTTTTTTTCAAAATTAAAAGGAAAACCACAGGGACTGAGAACTGTTTTCTAGAAAGGGAGTAAACATTCAATCTCGGAGGCTTTAGTGAAAAACAAAACAAGAATTATTCCCTTAACTCTTCGCTGAAAGGGACTCGTTTGCTTTTCACTTATGCACTCCCTTGATTTTTCACTCTTATCACAAAAACCCACACAGACAAGAGAGGGGCATCCTGTTTGTATTGTCCATCCGCTGGGAGACCCACCCACTCCTCACTCCTCCATCCCTACTGTACCTCCTCTCCTCCACTCGTCTGACTTTGTCCTGTTCCCAAATCACGTCTCCTCTGTCTCATTCCTCTTAGATCTCTAGCCCCCGTTTCTCCTCCTCCTCCCCTTCCTCAGGCGGAGCCCACTTTTTTCCTGTTACATAATACAAATTAGGAACCCCCATTAGTTTGTTACATGAAATTAATGCACAATATGAAAAATTGAACATAGCACAGCCGTCATTTCATTAGTGTCGATGCACGTTTGATGGAAACTCATTTGTGCTCACATGAACCCTTGATATTCGCCTCAAAGCTATTCAGGAATGAAATTCACAGTTAATCCCTTTGTTTTTTTTTTAATCTACTTCACAGTGAAAGATTCA
This sequence comes from Betta splendens, assembly GCF_900634795.4. NCBI lineage: Eukaryota > Metazoa > Chordata > Actinopteri > Anabantiformes > Osphronemidae > Betta > Betta splendens. The sequence continues at coordinate 7,154,420 of NC_040891.2, forward strand.
GTAGAATTTCTATTGTGATCTCTTATCAGCCTTTGGCAGCAAAGAAAGCAAATACTACAATTGGAAGAAATAACATAATGATCAAAGGCTGAAGCTACAATATGAAATTTAAGGGCAAAGAAAAAATATATTAGAAAGTTCTCACAATATAATTTAATTTGTATTCCCACCACAACTGGGTTTCTATGTTGGTGCAAAAATAAGCCATAAAATATAGTTAACTAGTAACAAGCCATAAAAAATAGAACCAAAAAGTAAGAGAGTGACGTGATGGTATTTTTAAAGTAAACTCCCTAATTTCTACAATTACAAATGTATTTGCTTTTATTTTGAAGGCAGGGACCAAATGATACTGGAACAACTGCAGCAAAACTGTAGCTGTGTGGTGTGAGCTAAATTTAGCTTCAGAGACTTCACAGCCTCAAGTTTTGGTGCTTCCACCTGACAGGTACTGGGTAACATACAGTGAAGTTGAACCGTCCGCTTTCAAGCCTTGTTGCCAATACGATCATCGGCCTGTTTTCGTAAGCAGCAGAACCACAATCCTTTCTTCCTAGTACAACATTGTTCTATGTATCACCCACTGCCTGTGGCCAGTGGTCAGACTCTCTCTCTCTCCTTTCTCCTCCCCCACGTCTCAGTGAACTCACAGTCATGACCTCTCATCCTCTCACCTGCGTCGTGTTGACAGAATATTGTCTCTGAGATTAATACATTCATTTCTTCCCCACCACCTTGCCCTCCTTCACCACTCATTGATCAATCATTTGCTTAGCAAGCCCCCCCCCCGTCCTCTTGACCCCTCCGTCCACCTCTGTGTAGCAAAGCGGGCCTCATGACTGGGGCAGGGAGCTGGCCAAGAGCACTGGCCCAGAACCAGAGCGGAGATCCTGGGCGGCCCGAGCCCAGATTAGCTCCTCCTCAGAGTAGCACTGGAGCTCCCCAGTTCCCTGGGCTCCAGCTGGAGGAGAGGAGATTAGAGCAGGAGGGAGGGGCAGATTGAGACCCGGGAGATTCCAAGAGGCGGTTATAGACCGCCTGTGAAATTGGATAACAGATTACTCTCAAATGTCCTCCTAACACTTTATATTAAGTAGAACTAATAACATTAATCTAATAAATTGCCAAATACTTCCACGGTGCTTTGAAGGGAGTTCAGGAGACTGGGTGTGTTCCTGTGTTGATGTGAGGTTGGTGCATGTGGTCGCGGCTGCTGCTTTTTTTTATTTTGGTAAAAAACTGCACTGAAGTTAAATGTTAAAAATGGATCCAACGACTTAATGTAATAAAGTGTGTAGCAAAATAATTGCCGGTCTTAGGGGGGTTTGCTCATTAACCCTGTTAATGCAGGTAGTAGGCAGCTGTGTTTGTCTTAATGGCTCTAATAAATCACATTAACGCTTTTAGACCAGCATCAAATGACAAAAATGTGAAACGCGAATGTTACTGCATTTGCAGAGTGAACTGATGCGAGGCTCAGTGGATGGATGGATGCTGCTCCATACCTGATTTTAATGTGGAATTCTAATATTAGAATGCAAATAAACAACACAGTCAACCACAATAAAGGTCATTAAATAATATGCATGCGACATGAGTGAAGATAAAACAGTAGAAGGAGCAAAGATCATCTGTCACAATTAACAGAAAACACCAACGTGTGAAGATTCTGGACCAACGAGAAGCTGGTATCAGCTCAGCGTTTAATCTCCATATAGTAGAGTATTAAAGGGCTGAGGCCAAAAACTCCCACTGCACTCGAATATATCGTGCTTTCATTCAGAGCGCCGCGTTCCCGGCGATAGGCGGCACAAAGAGCAGGAGCTGCGAACACGAGATACCGGGCGCTTTCTGGCCTCGCATTCGTTTTTTTTTTTTTTTTTTCATTTCGCCTTAAAAAGAAAAAAAAAAATGCTGTCACAGTTCCCCAGTGAAATACAAGTTGCATCAGGCCAAGAGAAGCCAGACTGACACCCATCAGCTCGGGGCCGCGCCGCTGTCAGTAAAAAAACACGCGAGCTCCCCCACGTCTGGCCACCACACACACACACACACACACACACACACACACACACACACACACACACACACACACACACACACACACACACACACACACACACACACACAAACAACCTCATAGAAGGCGTCAGGAGAAACGCCTCATCATCATATAGTGATTGGCTCATAAAATAAAATGGGATTCTGCTCGGGGTGCATGTGTGCATTGCTTACAGTGGAATAAGTGACTCCAGGTCAAATCAATACGGGGTCCATTCGGAGCAGAAGCCCCAGAACGGGCGATGGCTCTCTGCATGCATTCAGGCCACCTTAAGCTTTAACACGACATCATTCAGAGTGTGAGTCCGACCGCCGTCCACTGACGTGACGTCGCCCCCGCCGGGGTTCACTGCATGTGGCACTTCTGCCCTCTGAGACTCACCGCCTCCTGCTTCCTCACCCGCCACCGCTTCCCACCCATGTTTCACCAGCGTTGCGTTGGGACAGGAAGCTGCTGCTCACGGCGGGTACAATTCGCAGTGTCGCAATTTGTGTCGCTCCAGTGAAAGAGCGACATCTAAAAGCCTCAATCTCCTGGAGGCTGTTCCTAATGTGAGCAGTGGCCTTTCTGACCCACTGTGTGCATGTGTGCTGCAGTACAGACATTATATTCTTAACCTAAACATATTATTATTATTTATCAAACCAAACTGACAGCATGCACTTCCAGATGAATGAATGAATAATGTTTTACATGTAGATGGCCGCGTGTGTGACCCATAGCTACATCTACAGCACCTGCAGCAACAGCACGATGCTCCCACTGCACAACAGCTGGAGGAACCAGCTGAGTATAAACGCTGGCAAAGCCGAGCCCGGCCGGCGCCGCAGCAGCGAACGCGTTTCTGCGCGGCCGCGCATCCAACGCCACAGCCGTGCCCGTCGGCGCTCGGCCCGTTTGCTTTTCCTGCAGTGTGAAAGTCACAAAGCGAACACAGCGAGACGCTCAATGAGCTCGTCCCACCCATTCAGGAGGTCTGTAATTAAATCCAAAGTGAGTTTTCACAATAAATAAAAACACATCTGCTCATTGAAGTGTTTATCGGATCAGACGAGTGTCTGCAGACCTGGAGTTGAGACCTTCAAGGAAGCTCAAGGACCCTCGTTTTGAGCTCCGCTGTTTCGCTCGCGAGTGAAGAGCGCGGAGAAATAGCGCTGACGTCTTAATCAAGAGCCGCCAGACAAGAACATTTGCTTGAATAATGCCCTTGTGATTCGAGAAGAAAGGAACAAAGGAGCAAATTGTTTCATTACTTGTACGGCGCGAGGTCAGGAAGTGAAGAGCGGATCGCGCGGCGTGCGCACGATTCTCCCAGCTCCTGGTTCTGAGCCTCGTTCCATGCTCACGGGCCTGTAAATGACCAGCCAATCACGCGGCTGGAATTAAGTCAATGGGCGAGAGAGTGTTTGGGTCAGAAATGACAAATATTATTTTTTTTGGCAGCAGTGGCCACATTCTCAACACTGCATTTCACCAGTCACGCTGCCTGAGCGCATGTTCTGGTCGGTCCTGTTGGACAGCATCTGCTGTAACAGTCTGACCCGCAGGTGTAGAAGAAGCTCGCTCAAGCTCGGGATTGATCGCAAGCGGTGACTGATAATGAACCGAAAGCTGTCAGACACATGGAACCGCGGGGAGCTTTACACCAGCTGCTGCCCTCACAGTTCAGATAGGTTCGCATGCTCCTAAATATATAGGATAGTTTTCAGATATTTCAAGTCCTCACAATGTGTTTCTTGCTATTGTGCCATACAAACCTTATTTGCTTACTCACAGTAGCCCATTAGCCAAGACCTTTACTCACAGTAACTACAGTACATCTAGTACTGGCTAGAAGTAGTGGTAGTAATGGTTCAGTAGTGGTCTTTTTCAGTCAGAATGTCTTTTTGTAGGTACTAGACTAGATTTCCAGTGGCTCAGTTATTTCTAGTGTGGAGGAACTTTCCCAGCCTTGGACACATTTCTCTGTATGATTTTCACTTTTTCAGCTTAAAATTTTTTGTCAATTGAAATTTTCAGATAAATCTCTAACAAATTGCAAAATGGCTTTTCCCCTAATATGTTAAGCTCAATAAATTATTTAAAAGACAATTTAAACGCTTAATATATTTCCAAGTTTAATCACGTTGTGCAGATGAATTTCATCTATTGCTGAATATGTGCATGTATATAGTTGATGAATGTTTTATATGCAGATCCTATAATGGCTTCTTTTCACTCTGTTTTTCTGTTGTTACTGGAAGTAACTGCAAACAGGAAAGTAAATACCACTGATAAAACTGACATTAGTGAGTACAACGCATGCACTGATAGTATAAAATCTGGATTGTCAAGAGCAGATGCCAATCACATTAAGTAATGTCAAAAATCAGCACTGAGCTGAAAACCTGACAAATTTCAAAACAACTTTACATGCATGTTTAACACAGTTTGTGAAATCTGGGCTCAGTTGCGGTCGACTATATGAACTGCGTCTATTTTTATATGATAATTACCAGTGAATTAGTTGTCAGAATCCACTGATGACTCTAATCCCACCATTATTCAACCATTACTCCCCGTTCTTTTCTGTGCGTCTGACCTTTGCAGTGTGACTGAAGTAGAAATTACATTAACCCAGGTTGTTGCTCATTAACACTGTGGTTGTGTGATGGGTGGTTACTCGGCTGACACTTGCATACAACTGGAAAAACGTCTGTTAAAATAAAATATAATACACATTCTATGAAATATTTTTTTATTCTTAAAATTACCCGGGAAGTAACGCAGACCGTGCACTAACCACAGGGTCTGCTGTGCAGTCGCTGCCTTCACATATCTTAAAGTGTCCCCACTGAACCCCACATGCTCCAGGTGTGTGGGCGTTCACAAGCTACTGAATTATACAACCCAACCTCTCCCTTCAATCACATTGGTCCTGACTAATCTAGCTGTTAAAAAAGCAATTTTAATTGGTTTGTATTCACTGATTATTATCTCATTTAATTATTCTGTCACTGTTATGGCAAATTAAAGACAGTTTGACAGATCTGCATTAAAATAATAACACAGCTTATGCACGAACTCATCAACATGCACACTAGCGCTGCTCATCAGAGGATGTCTTAGGCAATAATATGAGTATTTGCAAGTGTAATGTAGCACTGAATGGGAGGAGTACAAGGACCGGATGGAGACAGGGTAGGTGCATGCTGTTTGAAAAAGGATGCAAGGAAAAACAGAGACGTGGGGGGTAAAGTGTGGATTGGATAATTGAGCATTTCTACTTGAATCTATGCCTTAACAAGAACTGCTCAAACACGCTTCACTGGGTCCCTTGTTTATAAGCAATTAGGCAAATTGCAAATTAAAAATATGTGTGTTTAGAAAAACGAATGTGGACGTGGAACAAAACTAATGAAGTTGTTAGGGCACAGCTCCCTGTAATGGTCGTAGGAGTATGATGATCTGCAAACAAATGTTTTAGATAGAACAGTTCAGCCAAGAAGCTCTTTCATTCTATGTTTTTTAAAACTAAGTTCACTGAATATGTCAGCAAAGACTTCAGAGTAAATACCCAGCTCTAGTTTAGCGCTTTATAATTATTATCAGTAAAACACCGATCAATGTCAAGGTCTCTAGTTTCTGCTGTACATTCTTCCATGTAAATGCCACTTTTAGTGACAGGTGGATAAAACGTTCACCTCTTACCAATCAACACATCAAACTCAGACAGATGTTTGAACATTGAAAAATGGGAATGAGTTTAAACACTTTCTCTTAGTCTAATGAGACAAAGTGTTTTTTCTATAACTAAAAAAGAGAAAGACAGTAAAAAGCATAATGAGGCTGAATGAGGCTGTTCTGCTGTTTCAAGCAGAGGAAACTATGTTAGGGTGAATGGGATCATCAGCAGATGTAGGGAGGGATGATATAAAGACTCTGGTGCTAATTTCTGCTTAGATTGTAACAGGACAAGACAGTAACAGGAAGAAAACATCTAACCTAGTGCAACGTTTTTGAGAAAAGCCAAAATCAAGGTAGTTCTGTGGCCGTTTCTGTGACAGGTTGTAAGATGGATGATGCTGTAAATGATGTTCGCAGCTCGTTAGGTGGCATCGGGGCAGAATCTATAGAGGGGCCCAGAAGTGAAAGATCAAATGGACGGATGGGTTCATCCAAGATGGCGTAGGGGCAAGGCTGACCTCACAGTGTCGACGTCCTCTGCATGGCCCTTGGCATGAGACTGAGAGGGAAAAGGTGAACGGAGAAAACAATACTGCTGACACAAAGGAGAGCGAGGCAGACACAGCTACAGGCAGCATCTACAGGGAGAGCACTGATAAAGTCTCATAAGCACAACATTATACCATATTTCAGGAGTCCATGAATATAACAGTGGTCTCGTCTGACTCTGTAATACAGTAGTCTGATTCTAAATCACAAATCAACTTTAAAGGCCAGGAACAGATCACAATGCAGTCTAGGGCTCTTTATGCAAATGCTGTTTTATGTTATGCCAATCCAATCACTCAGAGCCCAAAGCCAAGGTACCCCCAATAACACAAAATCTATATCCAAAACATTAGGCGTATAATATAGTCAGAAAGTCAGAGGAGACGGAGACACATCAGATAAAACAGTTCAGGATCCAAAGTTTTCAAAGTAGTCAAAGCATCAGATAAGAAGCCCTGGAAAGTGAGGCAGAACCAGGTGAAACTAATCATTGCTGATGAGAAATAGTAAAGTGACATGAGTGCCCATGAAACAAGAGAAGAAAACTACCATACTGTAGAGTTTATTACATTAAAGTTGTATATTTTACTGGACAGGCTTAAATTCAGGTTTCCTGCTCGATGGATAAATGTCATGATTATCTAATAATAACACGTTTAAAGCATTCATCATGTGATAATTAAGATCTAGAACCAAAGCGGAGATTTAAGGCTAAAATAAAACTAAAGAAGACACAAAGTGATGAAACAGAGTCGGAGGTGAAGTTTGTAGGAAAGTTTGGACCCAAACCTTAAGGGCAGCGGGCGCATTAATCACGGGGGCTCGTCCCGTTTGCATAGGTGAGTTCATCACTGGGAGATGTCTGATGTCGGCGCTCCGGGGGCGTGTTATGGCGACTAACTATGCGGCTGATTGGACAGTTCATTTGCATATATTCAAAGTGGTTTTATTTAAACGTCTCTCCCCTCGCTGGAAATGAAATGGATTTAGAGCAGATAAAAGTGTTTTTTAAAGAGTCACCCTCTAGCGCCAGTGTTTTTCCTCCTCTTTAGCCTGCAAGTCATGTTTGATTCCACTTCAAACAAATGCCAGTGGAAAATTAAACATACCTCAAGCCTAGAGATGATGTCTAGAAATAGTCCCTGTGATCATAAAAATCAAACAAAGGACACGCTCAAGGCTGGAGAATATGTGGAGGCAATCACTCAGATTTTATCTGCATTTTAAAAGGGAGGCAGACGTGCGCCGCGTTACCTTGGGCGCTAATCACAGGCTCCATTCTTCTTGGGCCGCGGCCGCGTGCGTTAGCCGCCGTTAGCGTCGCATTGTTGAGGTTGCCACGAAACCGAGCGCGACCTCGAGCGGAGACGAGGCGCCGACGGAGGGGGGGCGGTCGTACAGCGGGTGACGACGCCCGCTCCTTCCTCAAGTTTCACGAGTTTGCGTTAAGCCAGTGTAATCTCTTTATGTAGATCTGCACTAGAAGGAGGCAGTCGCTAGCGCTGGAGTGCACTTCAGGGGCACGTGCTGCTGTTGCTGATCGAACACAATGTGTATGAAAGGCCCAAAACCCACATCTACGTGGAGGAAGGACGCACTTGCTGAAAGCTATAGCTGAGAAAAGGTGGGGCTGCTTTTGAGACCACGGGTCGTTTTCGAAGGTTTTTCTCGGGTTGAAACGAGTGAAACTGAGCACGACGCAAACGTTGCCGGTGATGATGGGCCGAACACGTTCCCATAGCCGCAGTCGACGCCGGGCTGCCAGAACACGTCTGTCCAGCGAGGGCGGACGTGAGGCAGCAGACAGCGCTCTCCTCCGGGGATGAAATCTGCTCAGCGTCCTGGAAGGCTGCGCCGCTTCAAGGACGAGCCTCCATCTGAGCACGACGGGCTCAGCCTGCTCGCGTCAACCTCCCAACGATGCTGTGGACGAGTGCGTGACCCAAAACCGGGGAACGGGCGTAAGCTGATGAGGCAGTTATCAGGAAGGGTTTTCAGCTGAGCTGTAATTTCACACGAGCTGCTAATGGAAAATGTGGGACGGCTGCGGGGTTTTGTCGCGTCCAACTCTCCGATGAGAGGAACGTACTGCAGATGGGTCAGTCAGCGCGTATTGATCCAAGTATTGTTTTTTTAATTGGGACCGTGAAAGGTCACAGTGGTTGCCATGAAGAAAAAGGAGAGAAACATGAACTGAGCTGAAATTGAAAAACGAGACATTGATTTTAGGTTAAACTCGCAATTTAGCTGCAGGCTTTAAAAAAAAACCAAACAAGTTGGTAAAGTTTTGCATTAATGCACTGTAAAACTATATATTTTTTATATATCTCTGAAAAAATCTAATATTATAAAACTCCCTCTGATCAGAACCGATGGTTGGAAGTATCAAAACAGAATCTGATGAAATGAGTAAAAATGCTTCTGACAGCTTTAAAAACACTTTTTTCATCCTTCCCTTCTCAGTCCTGTTCGATGCAGATCATTCGTGCTGAGTGCAGATATTTGGGCTTGTTTGTTATGGTTGAAGCGTATCACTCACCGAGGCTCTGCTGGGCTGCATCGCATGAATTAATGATGAATGGAGGGAGTTACAGAGCGAGAGAGCGAGAGTGAGTGAGAGACGAGCGATAGGAGGAAGAAACGTGAGCATCAGATTAGACAGAGATTTCTAAAGAGGCTCATTGTAAGGAGTGAAATGAGAAAAAGGATTGGCGAGAGGCAAATGGAGAGGAAAAGAGCGAGCGAGGGTGAGATAGTCAAGGGAGGAAAAAAAGGGGGGGGGGGGGGGGGGGGGGGGGGGGGGCAGCCACTCCACGCCGCAGATTAGCCACATAGTCTTATCATCCCTGGTTGTTTTGTGCTGGAATAATCAGCAGCTCATTTGATTACAAGTGTCTCATTGAAAAACATGGGTTTTCATAAGTGCGCAGCCAAACGCTTCAGTCACACTCACGCGGCGTTTTGGTCACTGGGGGCTTAGAGCGTCGCCTAACTCCACATCTGGGCGCGTCCGCTCCTCGGGCTCGGGCGGCGCTCGTGGTTCCCATAAGCACAGCTCGTGGTTTCCAGAGGACGAACCCGTCAGACTGTGATGACCACGTCCTCTCCTGACTCGTTACTGCAGCTGCTTCTCGGAGGTTTCGTCTCAGGTAAAATACAGAGGGAGATTTTTGCCCGTTCAAGTGCTACTGTATTGTGTCATTCTGCAGTCGTGAGCAATTTTCTCCCCTAATACTTGGAGACTTCATCTCATTAAATTATTCACTCGTTCCTTGGAAACGATTCAGCTGAAGTCTTTGACCTCATGTATTCATCAGGGACAAAACACATTAGCGTCATGGCTGTATGATGCGAATGTGCCAGATTTAGCCAACTGCTGTTACTGAGCAGGCTAGCGTTGAAGAAATGCTCCGCTGTGTGTAAAAAAGAGGTTTATTAGATTATGTCTATTTGGAGCTGGACAGGTTTAGGTTTTAAATCCAGTCTTTTATCATGGAATAATGTTTTGGGGAGCACTTAAAGAGTCTTAGCAATAACTTAAAGTGAGCTCTTGGAAGTCTTGAGTGACATGACATTTCCAGAATGTCATTGAGTGTAAATGTTTTAAACTCGACTTATAACACAACTAATGAAAAGGCACTTGTAGTAAAGGTCACCTGTGGTGGTAATGCTGCACAGGTTGGGCTCTGATGATCACACACGCCACCAAATCTCAGTCAGCACATGGATTTTATACCAACAGATGGTCACTCACGTCTGTCATCGCACAGAATCGTCTTATTTAGCTGGAGCCCAAAGGTACAAGTCAGGAAAAACACGGGAAAATAAAAATAAGGCTTGGTAATTATATCTGCTGTCCATTGTGGGAGCAGCATCGGGAACATGGTTCTTTCCAGGGATCTATTACCTCAAAGCCCGCTGGGAAAAAAAAAATTCAAGACACGTTGCTCATCTGCCAGTAGATTCTATTCCGTCTCTCCAGAGATGTCTCATAGGATGAAAATGAAATATGAGCATAATCAATATCAAAGTGTGTTTTTTTTGGTTTCATGAAGAGTAATTACCACGAGCGGAGTGTTACTTTTATCACCAGGGAAACGCGCCGCGGTCGCTAACGTCGCTATCCGCGGTCACAGTAACTGAACCAAAGCTGGGTGAAGGTGCTGACCAATGAAGCAGCAGCACCTAATACCTGTATGAACGTCATAGTGAAAACATCACTGAGGTTTAAAGAGAGATTTGGTGTTGATTTACTTTTGCTTCATTAACTTTCATCCAATCAATTCAAATTGTTTAGAAACTCTTTATAGATCAATTTAAGAAGAAAGAGAAAGAGAAATTACCCAATTATTGTCATTACTTGCAACCCACTGCTACACAGTTAAGCAGACTCTATGTAAAGATGGCAGAATGTAAAATCTTTCCTTTTGATATTTTTCTAAGTGAAATGACTCAATTCCAAAAAATCAGCCCGTGAATATGAATACTGAATATTCTAATAGTGGTGCTGGGTTTGAAGAACGGCTCCATAATAAAAGTCGTGTTACTTGTGAAATGCCGGGTCTTTCTCCCCCTCCCCTGGTTTCATGGCACCAGCGTTGTCTTGTGAATCTCTAACAATGCGCGCACTCTCTTTCATTTGGCCGTCTGGAGTCAGAAGCAATGCTTTTTAAGGCCTGTATCAGGACTTCATTCAGTTCAGCCGCTGCAGCAGGGATGATGACTGTGGGTCCGTGTTCCCCCTCATATCCCTCATCCCCAACATTAAACCACAGGACAACACCAAGGTCTCGGCTCCATCCGTTCCTTCATCACTGAGAACTCAGCGGAGCCGCGTGAAAAGCCATTCAGAAGCCGGAGACAGAGGAGCTGAAACACACTCGGGGCTCCGGGCGCCGTCGGGAGCTGTCGACGTAATCGCAAGTGACAGCACAACACCGGCATTATGGGTATTTGATCACGATCAGAGGCGCAGCCGACTCTGGGACACACACGGAAAAACATGCGTTCGCTCAACACACTCTGTTGATTTGCAAAAAGTCTATTTCAGGAACTCGGGCGTCTACAGAAAGGTTGGGGAGCAACACTCCACGTTTTGAAAGATTCTGATAACGATTTTCAGTGTCCCGACTCTAATCAGGACGCGTCAGGCTGAACTTTCCTCCTGGTGTTGTGTTCTCCCCACATTGTGACATTTCTCCCCGCGTGCCATCGAGCCTTTGTAGCCCTAAAAATAACACTTAGGCACGAAGCGCTCGCTGATGGTGAAGCGCGTTTTCTGGAAGCAGAACTCAACATGGCGGCTCGAGCCGACTTCTCAAATCAGAACAGAGCTAATGCCGGCAATACATCACCATTACAGGATCCACGGGGGGGAAGGGAGTTTGAATAATGAAACTCTCTTTTTTTTTTTTTTTTGCACTTTGCACTATTATAAATTACACCTAACTCGTCACAAGATCGCTCATCTCTCCTCTCCTCACTTCCAATTCTCTGCTTCTCCCCGGAGAGTGAAGAAAAAGCTATTCATACGAAATCCAATAGATGCCAAAAGTGTTGTTTTGACAGAGTGAGGGAGAGTACGATGGTGAGAAAAAAAAAAAAACTCCTGACATGGGAAGATAAATGTATGGCAGAGGTGGAAATGGCTTCCGCCTGATTTGATATGGAACGCTCTGCCTGTCCCTCTTAATCTCACAGACTCGGTAACATATTCATTGGCACTGTCAGACACACTGCTTTATGGGCTGAAGGTGGGGAGTGTTGCCACATGCGCTTATCGGAATAAAGCCACGTGCAACTTTTGGCATTTCCTTACCACACACACACACACACACACACACACACACACACACACACACACACACACACACACGCACACACACACACGCACACACACACACACACACGCACACACACACACACACACACAAACAGAGGTTTTGGGTCCAGAGAAAAGTTTATAAACTGCATCATCAAACAATATCGAGGTTCTGGAACCTGACTGAGGCTCAAACACACTTTAAGACGGTCCATGTTCTCGTGCATTCACACACGCGCTGTCTTTTTTTCTTAGATTTTCCTGACACGCGACTGAGCAGCTGCTGCCTGGTGACGCGGAGGAGCTGCAGAGGTCCCCGTGCCGTGAATGTTTCATGGCATCACCTCCACCACCACCAGTCATTTCCAGATTAATGCCAGTGTGTTGGTGTCGTTCGTGTAAACGGCCGACGCCACCGTCGGCCTCTTTCGGCCTGTTGAGCTCGATGAAAGCACTGTGATAAGATCTTCTCATGCAGATTCGCACTGTAGCTTCTCACAGAGGACTTAACTCTGTAGCAGGAGGTGACCTTTCACATGCTGGGTAGACTTCCTCTGCACACTCATATGATGGCACTGCCAGACCACCTACACTTAGACAAATACTATGAATTCATACCTTATAATAGCTTATATTGTGTTTGGTTTTCCTTACAGAAGCAGGACATTAAGACACGTGTGTGTGTGTGTGTGTGTGTGTGTGTGGGGGGGGGGGGTTAAGGATGAGGCACATTTGAATCAAAACAACTGCAAGCTGTGGTTTGAATACAAGTTTGTGTGTCTAATAACAAAATATTTGATTGGAGCCAATATTTCCTAAATCATGTTTTTGTTTGTTTTGTTGCCTCTTACAACGGAATGATTTACAGCTTCACTGCGTGCACTTCTAATGAACCTGATCCTCTTCTGTTTTAATCAGCCAAGTCTTTTCCACAGCCTCGTATTGATTCTGTCTCCATCAGCAGCGCAGCCGCTCACTTCTCGCCGAAGCATTGTGTGCATCTTAAGGAACCGACCCACCGACGACGCTGAGGCGAAGCTACGGTCCGACGGTGTTTAACGTTGTGTGTGCAGCTGCTGCTTCTGTATTGGCCGCACACTCACACACTGGTTGAATGGATGCCGACTCTCACCACACAGCCTGTACAGCATAAACTGTGAAGATACGAAGATACAGTATGTTGGAATGAATAAAGCATAAATTAGCATTTAACAAATAGCCCTGGATGTGTGATCAACGGAAATCTGGTGTGTAAACTTATTATGTATGTATATATACTGTGTGTATATATATATATATATATATATATATATATATATGTAAGCTTATAACATCGGATGCTTCAGCAGCTCTTTTGTGTTTGAAAAAGACAAATGAAAAAGAACAATCTTTCATAATTTAGATGAAACAACTTGAAACCAATATCAGTTATGAGAATATTTAATAGTATATAGTCTTATATATATATATAGTCTTGATATTTTTCAGGTGGCCACACTATAATATAATACGTCATGCTTATTTACTGTAAAGCATCGATTAAGAAATGCCAAGTTCTACACGCAATTTAATTTTATCAACGTGAAACTTTAGCAATATATATTTAAAATATTATTATGAATGAAGGTGTGGATCTATGACAAGCTGCCGTGTTTGAGCTGAGCTGATGTGATCTTGGTTAAGATTTGAAACGTTGCAGAGAGAGAGAGAGAGAGAGGGAGACAGACAGAGCAGAACAAGGCGTGACCCACGTGTGTAAACACTGGCATCTCCTGACCTGTATTCAGATTCCACAGCTTCCTGACCTCCAGTCTCCAGCCGCTCTGATAGAAGGTGTGGCGTTCAATTATCCCGCTCTCTGCAGGACGAGTGCGGCGACCTTGGCCCCTCCAGCTTAAGTTTAAATGAATAACAGGAGGCTTTTATGTGGAATGTGAAACAGTACAGCACATGACAGGCAATTACTCTGGGTGATGTCAGTCTGTCAGGAGGTCACTCCCGCCGCCATTGTTGTCACGTGCTGCTCCTCCCATTCACCCGACTCTTGACAGACATTTCTTTAGAGTTCAGGCCGAGCATTGCTGGCAGTCTGCGGCCGTGTCTGGACAGGAACTCAAAATGAGCCAGCGCTCGTATGAATGAGCTTGAAGAAAGAGGCAGAGGGAGCGGCAGCGAGTGGAACGGAGGCCGAGCGAGGGGGTGACACCAAGGGGGAGGCGGCTTTAAAAAGGACTCGCAAAGACGCGGGGAATCATTTTTGTTCTGGGGTTGTAGCAAAATCCATCCATGGTTTATTCATGCCAGGGTCTTTTAATTTCTCTTTACATGCGCTGCATATTATTCCACAGTTAGCCCCGTCCAAGTCCTCGGAGACGTCTCAGGCTGCATGATGAAATCTTGAGTGACAGTGGAACACCATGGTGGATTTCAAAAGCGCCGCATCATTTAGGGGGAGAACGAAAGCCCCGCTGTTTTTATAAACACAAACACAGGCGAGCGTCGGGCCTTTTTCGGCGGTTTTGTCATTGTAACTGCATCAAATTTCCCAATTGGCCATGGGATCGCTGCTCATCTCTCCCATAAAGAGGAGCGAGGATTCACAAAAAGGGGAGAAGCGCTGCTCCCCTGGGCCCCAATTAAAACTTCCTTTAGCAAAGTGGCAGCAATTCTTTCCCCTTGATTTTTTTTTTTTCAATGTCTTTTCTCTTTTTTTCTCGCTACGTCTTAGCGCAGGAATGAAGACGTGGCTATTAGGAAGCGAGAGCCAAGCCGGGGGAGGAGGACGCGCAGAGCAGGGAGGCCGTTAGTCACGCATTAGTCGGGAATTAGGGAGCAGTTTTGAATGCTAAAAGTCCACATCTGGCGCTGGGGGTCGCTCTCATGACCTCCAGGCGACGGCCCGACGGTCTGTAGCGAAGGAGTCGCATAAAGTGCCGGGAAAAAGCACAAAGCATCTGCGAGATCCTTTAAGTTTAGCGATGACAAGTACACAGCGCGTGTGTCTGAAGCGCGGGGGGGGGGGGATTTTTCTGGCTCCACACGCGCATTGACAGCTTGTCACATTTCAAACGCAGCGAGGAGTTTGATCCAGTTGTAAGCTCAGTGATGATCCTGACAGATAGTCCAGATGTTTACATTCACGGCGGGACGTTCGGGCTCACACTGGAACTGGGATTTTAGCTGATGGAATCATTGCAGGTATATGTATATATGTTTGTATAGCGTTAGTCTATATTTGGTAACACTTCAACTATGGCCGACTTGAAAATCTCGACATGTTTGGGCTGCTTTGATGAAAAGGCAGCAGGCTGTGCGGTGATTAGCTTTGCTTGTGGGCTGGGACGGCTGCTGAGATGCCTGCGCTGCCTTTGTGGCTATCTCCATAAGCCAACAGCTCAGCTTGTTGTTCCTCAGAATACAAAGTTTCCATCTGGACCAGACCATCAGATTCAATTACCGAGAACAAAGCCCACAGCAGCACAGAACCCACGGCATTCAATAACGGATACGGGGGGAAAAAAAGGGAATATGGTTTTTATTTACGGAGAATGGAGCGTTCCGAAGTAGAGGAATAGGCTGAGGAGGTATTTTGATTAAAAAATATCAGCTGATTGTTTTCAATCCGTTTTGGTTTATGTGTGACTCGCAGCAGTCAAAAGACCTGAATGAATAAAGATGAGCTGTTACCTACGCGACTGCAGCCCAATATCATTCTGCCCCCACGAGCTTCTGCGACTGGCAGCAACAGTAGCCGGAATCGAGAAACTTAGAACGCTGGAAGACAATGAAATATGACACGGAGTTATTACAAAAGCAGAGTCTGACCAAAACGCCTCCGCTGTCAGCGAGTAAAACACTGGAATATCTGATGCGTCCACACAGAATAATCCCACTGTGAAGTTTTCTCAGAATTGTGTACATTTGAAAAAACAATGCTAAGGTGGATGTATGAGAATATAAACATGCTGATGATGTCGTCCAGGACCTGGTCCCTCTTTATTATATTCATATTATTAATATTTTGTTTTTGTGTGTCTTGTCCGGCAGTTCAACAAGCAGCATGTTTAAGGCTGAATGTTATTTTGTGAGGGGAATATATAAATAATATACTGTATAAATAATATACAATATCACAACTATCATAATCAAACATTATTAATAGTTATAAGAATTGGTGGAGTCCTGTTAATGATCAATTTCATTCTCTACTTATCTCTGTCAGCACCGGTTCACTGGCAGCAGGTCCAAATCCAACCCAGAGCGAGCAGCAGCGCATAGAACCCGGGCCCAGATCGAAGCTTACGCTGGTCTGAACTTTCCTGCAGCTCTGCCGCTTCCCAATTGTGTTTTGTGGCTCTACACAGCTTATAAACACTCCATCAGTTTGAAAGTGACACATTAACAACATTGATCCACAGCCATTTCACTCCAGCACTGATAACAGGGCCACCATTGCGCCACATAAATGAAATCAGGGACTATATCTCACGCCGCTACACGGCGCATTATGAAATATGGAGGCGACCATGCAAGATGGGTCGGTACCGCGCGGGTCCGGAAACGCGTGCGCTGCTGAAAATGTGTCAGCCGGGATCAGATAGCAGTGAATTCATCCCAGGCTGGATTTAGAGTCTGACTGATATAAGGGTGGAGGGAAGATTGTCTCCGATATTTATTGACTGCGCCGCTTGTGGGCGCTACCGGCGGCAAAGGGGAACCTTTGTTGCCGCCACCTTCTCCACGACCAGATGGAGCGAAGAGACAGTGGCTCCCTGTTGATTCCCTGACACCACAACCCACAAGATGGAATCACATTCAGCGCTGGAACTGAACATTCTCCTCAAGTCCGTCCCTCAAAGCCACTGATTTGCAGCTTGTCAGCCGATAATTACAGTTGTCAGAGCCACACTCCATCAAGTCAACAAACGCACTATGCCCCCCCCACACACACACACACCATCATGAAGGTTCTGCAGAGGGGATTTGACGACGTAAGGCCACTGAATGCTGCCATTTAGAATTAAACCACGTCTCTCCGGCTTTTACGAGTGACGGAGCAGAAGGTTCGACAGGAGAAAAGGGGGGGGGAGCGTGATGAGGAGGGAAAAGTACACCGGTTGTTCCTTCCCCCCCCCCCCCCCCCCCCCCCCCCCCCCCTCCCATGTGCGCCTGCCCGGGGTAACAACACATTATATGTCCTAACAATCGTGTGCGTCGTCAGATCCCTGCGTGGACGAGCGGCGATGCTGATTGGCTACAAGAGGCCCAACCCTCCACAAAGACCCCCAAACCTCAGGTGCCCGGCCTCGAACGCAGAGCAGGGGGTCTGAGAGTAACCACCGCGGGACTGCAGAGCTGCATTTAGCAAGGACGTTGCATCGCAGCCTCCACATATACAGTAAACAGCCCCACGGGCAGCGCTGCTGATTCGTCGTCCCTCTTCAGTTTATTTCTGCATCCTGCCGTTTGTTTGTCGGGTAAATTGCCTCCAAGCCTAGCGTGGCCACACACACACACACACACACACACACACACACACACACACACACACACACACACACACACACACACACACACACACGCACACACACACACACACACACGCACACACGCACACACACACACACACACACTAGTGTATTTGCATGACGCCAGGTTCATCACTTTCTCAACCTCTCGGCACCTTCTGATTTCCTCCCCCGGCCTCTTCCATTACCTCCAGCAGCAGGAAACCTGTCATACATATTGACAGAGGCGCGGCGGACGCCCAGAATACCAAACAGGTTGCCGCCGTGCCTCCAGACGCGCCGCGGAGACAATTATGAATTATACATGCATGTGGAGATCACTGCAAATAGGGAGAGGGAGAGCAGGCAGTGGGGCTGGAGGTCCGTTCGGCAGAATCGGCCGTCGATCAGGGAGGCTCCGGCTTCAGCCGCTCCTCTCGTGTTATTGTTTGACCCCCCCCCTCCCCCACCACCTCCCTCACACCCTCTGATTGCAATCGGAGATCCAGCTTTTTCAGCATTAAGTATGCAAGCCCCGCTGCATGCGGTGCATTCACCAGCAGCAATCAGCAAATGCCACAGCTTTTTTTTCCCCTGCAGACAGAATAAATAAATAAATAAATAAAGGAACATGTGTGAACATACAGGAGAGCGGAAAATGAACGCAAACAGGATGCCAGTTACACAGAAGCCAAAAAAATCAACTATTCCAGATAATAAGCCGCTTAACTAATAACAACAACAATTTTGTAACAATCCTTTCAAAATAAGAGACAAGCAGCTGTACGAAAGGTCAACCCCAGCCAAAAGGTGCTCGTTTGGCAGCGATTAGAGGCCTCTTCCGTCCTGACAGACGCGTGTCGCCTGGTGCTTAACCAAAACATTAGCACTCGAGCTTTCGTCTGGCGAAAAAAGCCAGATGCCACTAACGATCGCAGGCGCCGCGCGAAGCCGACGGAGCAGCCGCAGCTTCTTCAATCTCACACGCTGATGAGCTGCACACGTGCCTCCGACTGTGCCAGCTACTGTCGGGACTTCATTTAAATAACTTAGCCTCAAAGTTGCACAGTCGAGTAGGTTAGTGTACTCTGCTCCTTGACTGATTCATTCACGGCATGCGTTTCTACTAGATAGAAGAAAAAAAAGGAGTGATGAGAGGAAACGAGTTCCTCATTTTACAACTTAACGAGGTCGTTTCCGCATATGTTAGAACCCGAACGTGTTTGTTTTAAATCAAAATACAGAACCCAGAAGTACGTCTGTCAACTGAACAGGAGGATCCACGCTCCTCATACTCAGCACTGCAATAATAAAATTTAATTAGGTTGCTCCCAGGCTGATGAGCCCCTTTGAACCTCAATGTGACGATTTAGGCCAACAAGCTTTCATCTAATAATGGAGAGGCTTTTATGCCACGCTGGAGAATCCTCTGCAGCCATGTGGCATGCACACATGCACAGACCTTGCAGAAATAGCACTTTGATCTGCCCACAACAGGAGAGTGGCTTAGGGATAATGGTGAGATCACCTCTCCAGCCCCATCTCATCCACTCCCTGGAAGATCACTCTGGCAGCAGTCAATGAGCAAAGCATTGTACCGAGAGTCAATAGTGGAAAAGGGCAGCGCTGGAAAGCTGGCATCACCGAGTCAATGATTTCACCATTACTGCCAGATTAGCATTACTTCAACACGAGGACTGTCCCGCGGAAACGCGGGGCTGCGAGACGGCGGGCGGAGCGACGTCCGCGGCGGAGGAAGCAGCTAACGCCTTTGTTTTGAGCCGCAGTTTGACCCCAGATATGGACTTGGCTCGGCCGCCGTCGACCGGAGGGAAGCGCTGGCATTCGGACCGGGCTCCTTGGCAGCCGTTCGACTCAGCGGGGATCAGCTGTCTGCCAGGACGGATTACACGGAGGATTCTGACGCCGTCTCCAAAGGACGCTCTGACAGCTGACCTCCAAAAGGTGATCTCTCACGGAACGATCAGCGTGATTTTAAATGGACAAACGTTGGATACAGTACATTATCTTTAACTCTGATTGAAACACGACTGCATGAACGTTTACCCAAGGACAACACACAAAGGTCAGACCTTCTTCGCACGCGGTCGAGTACTGGGAAAATGGCTGCTACTCACACGCCGCACGCATAATGTGCGTCATGACACCTGCTCCACGTGGTGAAGTTCACATCCTCCTAATCACAGCGAGGGACCAACAACAGAACAAAGACACAGGGAGATTTCATGCTGAGATTTAAAACAAAAGAAAGCTCCATTCACCTGCCTTCTAGAATAGCATGACCCTCAGTGCTAATGAATGGGAGGCTGAAACGTAGCCAATTAGCAGCAGCGCTTGTTAAACCAGCCACTTAAAGCGCGCAGTGCAAGGAAACACTGGCCTTTCTCTTTCGGCTGCTTTGGGGCTATTGATAAGGCTGCTGACAAGGGCATTGAAAGAGAAAAGGGGGTAAAAAAGAAAAAGAAAGAGCTTTGAGTCTAATCGAGCCCCCTTCTTTACTGCGTTATTCTGCTGTGGGTAACCGTTTCATTTTCAGCGAGCAAATAAATGAAGGTCAGTCGGCCGAGCAGGAATCACACAGCACTCGTCTGCTGTCGCCGCGCCGCCTTTTGTCTTTCAGCAGCTTTGAGATAAAGGGGAGTGAGCGGAGGGCGGAGACGGCGCCGGAGGGGGTGAGAGAACGCGGGGGGGGGGGGGGGGGAAGAGGAGAGTCGGGCCGATGAGCAAACAGGTGGAGGAGGAGGAGGCGAGAGCGACTAGTGGAGGCGCCTCATGGGAGGATGACACACATCTCATTCCTCTGTGGGGGGGGGGGGGGGGGGGGGGGGACACAACCCCGCTGATAGACTGACAGTGTCTCGGCCTGTCATTCACCATCCACTCACACTCATCAACGCTGGCTGGGCTCCCGGCGACGGAGCCAAGGGCAGAACGCAGCGGCGCACAATGAGGCTCACCCACAGAAACGCTGCTCCGAGCCAAACGACTGCGCCCCCCCCCCCCCCCATTCGCAGCGCTTTTTTTTTTTTTTTTCGACCGTAAGCATCCGTGTTATCCCGGCAAGACATCTCAGAGGTTTCTGATATAAACAACATTTAATTTGGTGTCATCTGCAGTTTATAACTTAAAAAAAAAAGAATGCTCCGCAGGCCGAGACCAGCGCTCAGCCTCTGTTCGTACTGAGGGAAGCACATTCTCCTCATGCAGCTGCGTTAAGGGTGAGTCACACAGAAGTTAAACACGCTCCATTTCCCTACCCTTGATCCGCAAATACTAAATATATGCTTATTAATTATTGCGCGGCCTCTGCGGCTGAATCCAAACGCGCACAACAGCGGCGGCGGAGTGAGTCCCCAGACTGGCGCTGTCCAAGGTGCTGCCAGAGTGGAGCACGCATCACGCTTCTCACCACTGCAGCCCACCAGCGGCATCCGAGGGACCGGTGTGTTGGCACTGCCCTCTAGTGGTCGGCACGAGCCTTAACGCGCTGTTTATCCAGGCCTCCATCGCCATCTAGTGGCGAAGGGAGGCATCACCATCGTCCTAACTGTGGCTTACCTGAGATCTTTTGTCTTCCACATAAGGAGTGACCTCCGTCCTGTGGTTTTAGGTTTGGTAAGGTCACGTGTCTCTACTATCTCAACTCTGTCATAACATCTACATTCACAAGGTTATCATTTGTTTTTTAGTTGAAGCTGACCACATGATGTCATCAGGAAGTTACATAAAATAGTATAGGCCTTGAATAAATTATAAGAAAGCAATAAGCAATCCTAATAGCAATAGCATTAAAAGATAGAAGCCTGTGCTAAACTAGTCCAACCCTGACAATACCTTTGTGATGCCATGTGTTTACAGACTGTGACATTGTCACAAGACCCCTTAAAAATCATTGAAAATCCTACATGTTTTAGGTATTTTTAAATAACCTTCAATAATCAATATTCAACCTTTATTCAAAATATTCTCCTCGCTGACATTTCAAATTACTTATATGCGCATAAGGAAACATACCACTGTGCCCCTGGCCTTCAAACTACACAGCACGGAGTGGCTTTTTAAAACAGGCCAAATCCCCCGACTTCAGTCACCTCATCTGACACCACAGCCATGTTTGTGGGCCTCTGAGGCAAAGTCACTTCTCAGTTGTCACAGTTACTAATCTGCAAAGCCACAGTTGTGCTTTTTACATCCCTATTCATTTATCCTGCAAGCAACAAATTCTAATGTGACAAACACCCTCTTTTTATAAATCCTGCTCAGTGCGGAGTGAAAATTGATAATTTCTTTGAGTGTGCATAGTCTTAAAAGATGCTAAATCCCATTTTGGAAATTAAATGGTTTTGCTCTGAAGCACCGGAGAATGATATGCACCAGCGTAGCCTGTGGGGAGTTACCGTGCGGAAATACAGAGACAATTGATCAAAACAGACTAATTAATGTATGTGTTTTACATATATTCATTTCCGTATCAAATATTAATGAAAATAAGTGTATTTGTTTTTCAAATGAGCACAAGGCTATCAAATATTTCAGACACACCTCATTAAAGATACAGAGCCAAGAGCGAACATGCATTTTTAAAGGGCCACGATTCACAATGGCACATTGCAGAGATGGCTGCTTAGTAGTGTGGCCTAGATCAGCCAGGCAGCGCCGAGTGTTGCCGGAGATCAAGGCTCTAGCAGAAGAATCCGAACCTCTTGGCCTTTTTTCCCCTCCGCGTTCCCTATAGCAGACATGCAAGTAGTTCACAGCCTCTTGATGTCATGTCGCTCTTTAAGCGATTTAACAGACACTGTGCTCAGCATTAGCCCGGATCCACTGAAACCTCAGGTGAAGCTTCTGTATATTCAAGTCACGGGTATTGAGAGGTCTGTTTTTATCCACGTAACGACAAAAACAGGGAGTCTTTTGCCTGCACTGACTGTGACTCCACACTTACTAATCTAATCAGCAAAATAATCATAATAATATACATGCTGTAATTTCAAAAGTCATTTATTTAATTGAATGTTTGTCCTGCAGCGTTTTGATGTATCGCAAAAACAGAAGATTCTCGCTTAAACCTTTAGACTTTAGATAGACTGATCAAAGTGTATTTCTATATTATAAGTGAAATTACAGTAAATTGATTTTCATTCATTAATAAGTGATTAGATTACTAATGCTGATAATGTGCCTGTTTCTCATTGTAAACTATTTTCAGGCTGATTTACACAAAACTGGAAAGTGAACAATGAATGACGGTAAAAAGGAATGAATACACCATCAGCCATCATACGAACATGCCCAAATAGTCCCTTTCACAAACTACAGCTTCATGCGGTCCATGCAGATATCTCCACTAGGACTGTGCACCTGTAAACACAAGGCATGTCTTATCTCCATCTAAGCCAGTGAGCGCTGCTGTCAATCAAAGCGTTTGAAAGGCCCAACTCCCTCATGCTACGCCGAGCAGGAGAGCAACACAGACGCTGAATAAGAACGTGCATTTAAAATTTGCAGAGTGCATGGCATTCATATTCAGAGCAGGCTATGAAGCATTGAACAAAGACTAATTTGTTTGTGGTTCTGCTGCCGTGTTCGTGAGCAGAGACAATAACTGACAAACTGTATCAGTGTAAGTGCTTATTCAGACAGCAGACTTGTTAATCAGAGATTCCCGTTCCTAAATATCAGAAAGCATAAAAATGCTTGATTGAAATTTCCAGTGGTCAAATACATTTAGTTATAGCTTCCCATGATTAGCTTGTTGATCGCCATGACATGGCCTCAACAGCAGAGGGGGCAGTTACACTTTGTGTGGGCTACGAGCAGAGTCGTGATCAGCAGCTGTGAGTCATGTCATGTCCTGTGCCTTCCACGTGGTGCTGAGTCACCATCCACTGGGGAAAGGACACGCGCAGCAGGTTCTGACAGACGGGCCCGATGAGATCACAGTGTGTGGAAAACGCAGCGTTTGTCACCAAGCGCGAGGTGATGGCATCGTATGCGGTTTTCTAGAGGGGAGACGCGCTGTCTGCCATGAGGAATCCCAGTGTCCCGTGCGAACGGGAGCAGAAAACCTGCCAATGCAGACAAAGTTCACAGCCATATGTTAACAATGTGAATCATTAACTCCAACAGAGACAGAAAAGGAGACACAGTTATGCTTTGTATTTCAATTTATTTATCTTGAAAGAACCAATACGAATTGGGGATGTTTTCAAAAATGGGTACAATGATAAAAAAAATGACCATTTTCATTCTTCACCATCTTGTCTTTCAGATTGGACCTTAGGCTCTGGGTGTATGAATTTATGCATATTTAGAGAAATCCTATTACAGCCTCATGAGGGAGAGTGAATGAAGGAAGAAGTACCTGTTGTGGAAGATGTTGCTTTAGACTTTTCTTTTGTGTGTGCGTCTGTATGTGTGTGTTTAAGATGTTCAGCAGGGTTTAGTGGGCTTATCTGAGGTGGACTGATTATTGCACTCCAAGAAAAAAAACAAAAAAACAAAAAAACAAAACATGGCTCTTAAAGGATACAAAAAATACTATTTGATAACAAAGTGTCCTTGCCCCTGCCAAACTCATAACTGCCACACAAAGCGTATCTTGTGAATAAATATTTCAGACACTCAAACTCAGTGAATCTCTAAAAATGAAGGTGGCTTTAAGCAAGTGAGGGGTAAATAAAAGAAAGACATTACTGCATTTTCAGGTGAACTTTCTGAGCTTTTGTGCAAAACAAAACAAATTAAAAAATTAATAAAAAAAACTCCCCAATACCAAAATGGACAGTAACAATGTGTTCAAAGTCTAAAACTGTGTTTAAAAGTTACATAATTCTGGCCTAATCATCAACAATTTATGGATTTAAAAAACTGAGTATCATTTAACATTACACTTATCACAATTGTGTAAAAATGAAAAAAAGTTCACAAAATGGAAAATGTTATCGCATGATTACAACTGAAAAACAGAACAGGATGGACTTAAGTTGAAAAACAAAATATTGGAAAAATTTGGCCCGTGGTTAAACTGTGTAACCGGGAAGCGGGCCCATCTGTGTGCTTTGACCTTCCATTCATTGGTTCGGCTGGTGGATCCCCAGATCTGGATTCATTCACTCGATCGCTAGCTTGCTCTCTGATCAATTAACCATAACTCAGTGTTAACAAATCATCACAATAATTACTGATAGCACTCTTTCCATTTTTTTTTGTATCTCCCCTTGTTGGAGGATTCCCCACAACGTGCGCATAAGAAAGACGCACTGACAGGCAGCCTACTGCACGCAGCAGTTGGGGCTGTAGTTATCCTTGAAGCGCAGACGCATTTTGGGTCTGTATTTCTCGAGGTAAAGAAGCTGTTTGGCGTTGAAGGCTCCACGTCTCTTCCTGTGGAAAGCACAGACAAAAGGTTGAGAACGGGAACAAAAAAAACTAACTTTAAATACTACAATGTGCAATGATTAAAGGGATAGTTCCACATTTCTGAAAATACAGTCATTGCAGTTTCTAGTGACTGAAAAGATCAATATTGCTAATATTTTAAACTGCTCAAAGTCACAGGAACACTGAAATTGTCACAGTAGAGAAAGTTATGTTAAGCTTTTCTAAGAACTAAATCTGGTTCACCTGCTTTGGTGTAAATTAAATTTGAGCACAGTGACGAAGGAAAAGTGGGAACGCCAATACGTGCTTAAACACCTACTCCTACTTCTTCTCAGGTTTTGTTTTCCTTGCATTTCTGTTACCTGTACCCCAGTCAGGATGCAAACCTAGACCAATTACTGGCACATACATATGCAGTCACGAGATGGGCTGCTGTGTCACAGTCACAAGACTATAGAGGCTATACTGCACAGAAAGAGTCATGGCCACGAGAGGTAGAGGGAACTGTACCAGCAAATATAAAAGGAGAAGCCTTGTGAGAGCCACAAAATGGCCTCCAGCAGACTACTGGTGTGCAGGCTTTTGACCAAACTATTGGAAACAGACTCCATGAGAGTGGCATAAGGGTCTGGCAGCCTCTAATAGACCTGTGATCACAGCCCAGCACCGCGCAGCCTTGGCAAACTCACCATTCCCTTGCCAGTCTCTTCAAAGAGGAGACAAAGTTCACTCTGAGCAAATCTATAGCTCCTGTCTCCTGTCAGAACACTACTAACTCTTCAGAAGAATGTTAAGCCATTACCAGACGTGCATTAAAACATGATGGTCATACACACTTCTCACTTGGTGAATTTTATCACTACATGTTTTTCAAGCCAAGAAACTTAAACGAACCAGCAGTTTCAACAGTTTTACTTTGATTTTAAAAACTGTTCTGTGGGTTAATGGTTTGGTTTGACATTTTTCGTCATGTTAAATTGAACGATGTATAATAATAATGTAATGAGTACATAAATTTAGCTTCTCAACAAACAGCTAACCTGGCTCTGTCTAATAGCAAATCCGTCTGCTAGCATTTACTGATAATGATCTGTTCAGCCTAATGTATAACTGTCCCAAAGTGTGAAAACAGTTTGTCAATCGTGCACTGAGCCAACTATTTTCAAGATTTTTGAATATGTGTATACTGCAACCAGAGTAATACAGACTCTATTTACTAGCATTTTCATTACTCAAAATTCAGCAGAAAACAAAAAAGCATAATTGACAAAAAAATTAACAAAGAAAAACAATTACAGTTCAGCTTTGTGTTTAACTAAACAGGGCTGAATCTTTTCTAAAAGAAGACCGTAAAAATGAAGGAAGGATACTTACTGCCTTATGAACTGCACAGCATCCTCATACTTCATCCCACATTCAATGAGGGCTAAGGCCACCAAGACTGGAGCTCTGAGAGGTAGAAGAAATCCGGTAGACCAGTTCAAGGAGACAGTGAGTCGGGGATTGGAGGGGAAAAAAAAGAGAAGATTAAATGCCAAGGTCCGCGTGGATCCATAGCAATGGGGGGGGGGGTATAAACCTGGGAAACTGGCCTGGGAAATCAACAGGGGTGCAGAGGTTCACTGTTGCCCTGCTGGGGGACTGTGCTCACACCCGATGCTCACAATAACTTGAGATAAGCTTCTCTTTTTTTCCACCAGAGGAGACAGAATTGAGACAAAAAAAAATAAATATAAAATTATTCTAGATCACCTAACAGGTTGGATATCAGCGATGACACAGCATTTGCTGGCTGGGTTTCCTCTCAGCAAAAAAAAATACATATGAGGATAGTATGTGAGGAAAGCACAGAAACAATAGTGAGAATGAAGGGGTGAGACAAGCAACAACATCACACATAGCTGCAGCCTCCCACACGGACAGCCCTAACAGAATGATGACTGGTACATCAGACTGTAAGACTATGTAAAACCCAGATGACTGGAGTAAACACAGGACACGGGGAAGAGGAGATGAATTCAGAAAATGCCAAGCTAACCAATACTGGGAATTATACAACCTCTGGAATGCTGCAGTAATGCCAAGCACTGGAAGCGGTTGAAAACTGATTGGCTTATTGCGAGTTTGTGGTCATGAAAGGCGTTTAACACTAGCTTGCCCACGTCATGTCCTCCCACCTCCTTTGTCTTCACGCTTCTGGTGTTTATTCAGCACCGCTCGTTCGTAACTTGCTGTCACTTTGCTCTGTGAATGACTGCGTATATCTGCATATCGCCTGTGCAGCGCGACGACCAACAGGCAGATCGCATGCAAAATGTTCTCTCTTTCGCGCCAACGATAAGACGACCAACAAGCTGGTTGTCTGTTTACAGGGTAATAAGAGAAGAAGGGGGAGAAGACAGCTGTACCGAATTATCGATGTGTATTTAAGGCGCTCGAAAGCAGAAGTACCTGTACCACCGCTTGTGGACCACTGGGCAGTTCAGCCCAGTGGTCCACAAGCAACAAGTGCTTAAAAAGGTTTTTAAGTCCTGACAAGGACTGAACCTGAGAGTTAAAGATATAACTATTGCAGATGGTCTGCATCATTCTAGAGACACACTAGCCAGATAAAACTATAGCAAAGTGGAAATGCAGGATAAGATTAGGTCATGTGGGCTATATTACACAGCAGAGAAGCTCATGGTTTAAATGCCGCTTCCATAAATTGATGTTGGATGAAGAAAAAAAAAGTTTGGAGCACTTTGCTGCTTTTGTGACTCAAGCTCGTGGTTAGTTTAGAAGTAGCTCAGTACAGATTTAACAGGAGATTAGTCACAAACCATGACAGACGAGCACAGCTGCCTACTCACCGCCCAAGCCCTGCCACACAGTGCACAGCAATGCAGCAGCCAGGCTTCTCTCGAAACTTGGTGTTGACCAGCTTGAGCCAGTCGTCCACAATCTGGGTGGGAGGAGGAGCACCATCATCGAAGGGCCAGTCCTGTAGCAGAGAAAACAAGGGATTTAAGCTGGAATGGAGAAAAACGTCACATAAATGGCTTCCAGAAAGTGTACGTGAACCTCAACTCTTACCAGGACCTGTATCCCTTCCTTCTCTACTGGAGCTTTATCATAGGTGGCCTCACACACTCTAACCAGTGTGTTCACCTCAAACTTCTTTAGCTCCTAGAAAACATAGACCGGAGCGGGTGTGAAGTGAAGGTCCGACTAAATAATGACATATATAGAAGCAGATGCGGACGTACCTCGGTGAACTTGTTAAGCGTGGCATTGGTGGGGTTGTGGGTGATGAGGAACCTCATGCACTCGTGGGAAATCTCGACTGCAGCGGGGCGGTTCATGTTGGCGAGACGGCTTTAAAAAACAATTACAATACAATGCTCTTACAAAACAAAAGCGACTTTTGGCTCAGAAGTCAGCAAAGATTGCTAGGTGACTTATGTGTTCAGGAAAGGGTAGAATAAATAAAAATGACAACACAGATGGGTCAGGACGACAACAGGTGGTCAACTATGGGATGATGTACACAGAGAAGGGGAACAAAAAGGACAAACTAGTCCACAGTACTCCGGGATGTGATGTAAAAAATGAATTAATACAAAACAAAAAAAAAAAGAGATTAAAAAAAAAAAAAAAAAAAGGAAAAAAAGATGGAGAGACTATCCAGGAGTCATCCAATCAGTTTACCCCATTCAGGAGAGCTGTTTGTGATTGGCTGTTCGAGAAGAAAGTGGAAAGCAAAGACTCTTTTCGTATTGGTTGGGATAGGGCAGGGCAGTCGGGCCAAGGACTACGCGGTATCCCAGCGGGCGTTTAGAGGGGTCAGCAGTTCCTACTGTGCTGGCAGTCAGGGGGGTTTCTGGGTGGCGAAGTCCCTTGGGGGGCGGCCGATTCACTTCTCCGCGTAGGTGAGGTGCTGTGCCTGGCAAAATTCTCCACTCACACACGCCATATAGGTACGGCTCAAGTCGACACAGAAACCCTGCAACAAGAGGAGGAGACAGTTATGCGGTGTCCATTTTTGATTTTAAAAACCCGAATGATAAGCCTGTTAAGGTGTCAAATGCATTCTAAATCAAACGGCTTGTTCAACACGTTACTGATTTGGAGTTCAACTTGAATGGCATAAAGTTATTTTGTTGGAATAAATCACCCGCCCTGCTCTGTGGAAATCAACACTATGCTGTGAAAGGTCAATCGTTTCTGCAACCCCACTGACTCCAATCTCCTCAGTTAACTGAAACATAATCTGCAGCCTGATCAAAGCTGCAGTGTGATCGGCTCCATGTGAAACTTGCATGTCCGATTGGACCTCTGTAAAATCAGCCTTTATCACGAGCAAAACGTGTGTTACTGTGACAGGTCGCTTTGCGGCCCAACTGTCTGCGGCTTTGGATTACACGACAGTGAGTCCGCCACCTGTCACCACACACAGACACACTGCACAGAGGTGTCTTAGTGGCCAGGTAGTGTCTGGTCTGTAAGTAGCCAGAGAGCATTCAGTGACACTGGGCCAAGTCCTTGACAGTCTAAACCCAGCTGCCACAAACTGGCTGAAGCCATCTCAGAGCAACACAAGAGGGGTGGGGGGGGGGGGGGGGGGGGGGGGGGGGGGGGGGGCTGACGAGAACTGGCTATTACTCTGCCAACTCCAAAGCCAAAGTGGTGGGAGGGAAATGAACAGAAAGGGCTTAGACTTTAGCACAGTGTCACAGGCAGCAGTCACAAGGTGAGGATTACAAAGTGGGCAAAGCTTCAAACAGACCCAGCATTTTGGTCCCACGCTCCCTTTTTTTAACCTCCTTGAAACTGACTCTGTTACTAATTCACTCTGCAACAATGTTCTCAGGATATTTAACTTAATTGTGTGAAAATACACACATGTACTTCTTGTCTTCTAGTCCTACCTGCTTAAGCTGTATTTTGGCTAAAATCTGCCACCTGCCTATTTCAAACCACATTAAGTCACTGTCACTTCTTGTCCAACCTAACTGTCAACAACAGAGCTACTGTTAACCCACTCTTTCTAAATTGTTTGACTTGTCTCCATCTTTTTATACTCAACAGCCACAAGTGCACTCAAAACAGCTTTGATATACTTTTTTTTATGTCTTACGGACCAGATCTTCTGTGACGCCTCTAATTACTGCCTCTGCTGAACACAATGTGGCATTACTGCCTGCAGACCACTAAGGCCTGGACAAAGGGTAACCAGACCTTTAAAAAGGTTTGTTTTCATCCGTCTTTAATCCTGTAGAAATAAAGGGAAAGGATGGACAGTGGGTGAGAGGGGGGCAGTTAAAAATGTGCATAAAAGGAGAGCGGACAGCGACAGCCAAACTAAAAACTAGTGGAAACCGTGAAGAACAGAAGAGCCAGCAGACACACCAAGGACACCACAATGACAGCTTATGCTAGAAGATGAAAAGCAATTGGATTGTGGAGGTTTGCCCAGATGCACAAAGTGACTTCATGCAGTCTGGATTTCAGCTGCAGCAACACCAGGCTTACAAAAAACACCATCTCAAAGTTAACACAGGCGGCTAGACCTCTGTTAGACAACATAAAAGGTTCCACAACGCTGCATTCTTGAATTCTGTTCCACCTACTACTGCTGCACTCATTTGATAGGAACAATACACGTGAGCCAGACATGCATATTGGCACAAGTCCAATATGCAAATAATACTAAACTGAGTTACCTGTAATAATAATTACAGGTAACTCAGTTTTTAAAGTGCCTGCAGTTCACTACAACCTAGGCCCCTTGTCTCGAAATAAGCTCGTCAAGAGAGGCGTTAGCGTGCTGTGGTAACGTCAGGCCCGCCACAGACTGCCAGCTGCCATCACAGAACCATCGAGCACGCATGCAAATCACTCTGAAGTTTGCACACGGATTTCTGCAGTCTCTCTCTCTCACTCTCTCTCTCTCTCTCACACACACACACCAAGTGCATGTCATGTTCAACCACACAGGAAACAAGATGCAGAGTATACAAAGCAGTTACAAACTGAAGTCTGACACAGGTCAGCATGCGAGTTAAACATGAGTTGTTGACATGCTGTTATGGTCGGGTTTTAATTTGACTGCAGCAGAATTATAAATATGATTAGTATTGCATTTGTGTTTCATCTGGCCTTTCGTACACATGTGTAAACTGGGAGAAAGGTCACTGAGTAAAGACAGAGGCCCACGCATTGGGCTGAAGAAATGTCCCTTGGTACCCTGCTCCCATCACGCGTTCTAATGAAGGAGTAGTACTATAAGAATACAAAGGATTTGGGTCGACAGGGACGGATTCCCCAAATCAGGAATTTTCCAGGATTCTCTAACAGTGACTAAGGGAAAGAAGAACAGAAGGAAGGTGACTTAGATGGGAAGCGTGGGAGATCAGGGAGTATTTGTACTAGCTGATAATGTGTCTGGTATCTCAGAACAGGAAAGGACACACAAACCTAAACAGGTGATAAATCTGAAAACGAATGGGAACCAGGCCCTGAGTGTTCGGAACATGCTAACTCATCAATTTTACAATAAATTGCTGGTTTGTCCTGCAATGTACCAAGGCACAGCACAACAGTAAATGAAATACATAATAATCTGTAATTTAGGTGTAAAAGATGAGGCAGCTATTACTGAGTTACTAATATGATCTAGTAAGTAGCACCTTATGATTTAATATGTTCCAATAAGTCACTGTGTGCATAGTGTAGATAGGAATGTCCACTGAGTCTCAACACTACAGTACCCAAATAACAAAAACAAAAAATAAAAAGTCTAAAATTATATATTTCAGCCAATACTGATATTAAGCATTTTCCCCCTGACTAATGTAACCTACCAGCCCCCCACACCCACACAAATCCAGTCTTATTGGGACAATACTCCACCAAGAGGGCTATGAGGTTCTTCTAAAATTAGAAAGAAAACACACAGACACAAGTAAATGCGCCTGATGTCTGGACAATGAATACACAAGGCACGGTGGCAAAATGTCAAACCTTTACCCAACATGTGGAATGTCTGAGTCCATCTTTCCCCCCTTGTGAAAGATGTTAGTATTACATGCAGGCCTGTCTGGTGGTCTGGGGCTGTTCCTGAGTCTCGCCGATGTTTTGTCTGGAGCCAGACTGGGCACGACTGTACTGTGCTGTGCTGTGCTGTGCTGTGCTGCCTCGAAGCAGATGGAGGGCTAATTTGTTGTGTGGGAGCCCAGTCAAAGGACAGGGAGAGCGCCTGTCATTTACGACAGAACGAACAGTGAGAAATGCTCGGTGGGAAGCCCTACTCTTCGTAAAATGAAAGTGGCAGGGACTGCACTAGGAAGATAAAGGCTCCGGCATACTTGCCCCCTGCACCCACATACGCTCCACACCCACTGGAAATTGTTTCTCAGTTTAGTGTCTGATTCATGCCGTTTACTCAGACTACACACATTGTATACCTTTAATGTGACAGAAGCATTTTCTGCTAAACTGTCTGAAACCAGTGACACTAGCAAACATGAAGCACCATAAATCAGTAGCAACACAAACGGGGCCAAGTGTCATTGGAGCACGTCTTCATTCCTGTGGCCTCCGTGGGTGCCAAACAGGAGATATCAGATTTGCCTGGAAATGCTGAGGAGGGCAGAGGGAAAGTAATAATAGCACAATGAAAGTCACTAAGATGTGAAGAAAAGCCATCAAAAGGACATAACAATGGATAAGCAACATTAAACAAGACAAAATGTGAAAGACGAGAAAAAAAAGTTAAGCCTTCACTTTGACGTTGAGATAAAGGAGAAGATCACACCTGCACAACCGTCCAGCTGGCTCCCTGCTATGACGTCAGTGCTGTTGATAGGAAAGTTTGGTGGGCAGATAGGAGCTCAAATTAGAGCTGTGCTCAACGGACGGTGTGCTCACACCAACAAGATATGACAAAACCACTATTCAGTAATTTCAGGCAAGTTCTTAGATAAGAGGAAAAAAGAACTGCACAAACTCTTCTTGTACAAACTATCCCTTTGGCTCACACACAGTGGGTCAGTGAGTTTGTTTTTTCTCATTTGGCCAATGCAAGAGGTGCCTCTTGACATTTTGCAGACCCAGGTACATTGAATGAAGTGTGAAAGCTGATGTCAAATTTAAGTAACAAATAAGCAGCAATGAGCTCTGGTGACCACTTTCAAATCTCGGGGCTCAAACCCCACACAACACAAGCTACAAGAATTGTATGTATAATGAGTTCACTTTGACATAAATCAATGTCTTAAGGCTACAGCACGAAAAGGATGCCATGTGAAAGCACGCATGATTATGAAAACAAGAAATTAGCTTGGTGTGAGGGTGCAGCTGCACAACAAAATGACACATCTGGCACAACTGGTTTTCACCACTTTGTATGTTGATAGAATTAAACAGCACAAGAATGTAGGTGTTCAATGTTGACTTGTAAGGCAGTATTGACACACCTTATTGCGTGAAATGCCTCAATCCTTCTGTTTGTGTGGACTCATGTATGAAAGAAAATATTCCATGACTTCTCAGGTTCCCATTTATACTTGAGAATTTGGTTGTAAAGAAAGCAGAAGTAGGGAGGGAAACATCAACCAAACAGGGCCACCTGACGGTAGTGTTCGTTTCAAAACATTCGAGGCATTTGAGGTGCCAGTTATGCAACACATAGCAATGTTGTTAACTGGAAGTGGAAGACAACTAGAGTATTAATGAGACTCTGCTATTTTTCTTTAGAATACGAGTCAGACTAAAGCAATGTTGTTGGAGATGTAATAAAAATGACCCATAAAACAGCATAATGAAGGCCTACTTTAGCAAAATGCCAGCTAAAGTGGTTAGGTACTCTTCAGTAAGAAGTGCCTCATATTATGCTTA
Organism: Betta splendens; assembly: GCF_900634795.4. NCBI lineage: Eukaryota > Metazoa > Chordata > Actinopteri > Anabantiformes > Osphronemidae > Betta > Betta splendens. The sequence goes on from NC_040891.2 coordinate 7,188,309, forward strand.
CGCTCCCCCTACTAGAGCCCAGCTGTGACAACTAATTTCAGCCTAGTCCCAAGCTGCATGTTGTGTTGGTCCTTAGAGACTTACCGTTGAGAAATAACCCCAGATGTCTTATTCCTGCAGGTGGCAGAAACAACACTTTATCTGAATGTCAGACCCCTGCTGCTCCGCTTTTACACAAACATCATGACAGCAGAGACACAACAACTTAACTACCTGCACTGCTGGCATCATGGAGGGTCATAATGCCCTCTTACTATCTGTACCTTTCATACAGTGTGGCATGGCCACCTTGAACAGGGAGTAGTTAAAGGGATAAAAGGGCTGTATTCAGCAAAGTACACAGATAAAGGAAGTAGTGTGCCACATCTTCAATATCGGCCATTTCAAAAACAACCAGACATACGGAACAACAAAGCAGAAACGCAAACATTTTAAGCTACATCAGCTATGCTCCTACTCATTTTCTGAGCATGCCTGGATAAGTTGGGATTGGGAGATGGAAACTGGTATGCAAAATCAAACTCCAGCAGACATACTAAACTGTGGCTGTGTTTCCTGCACACTCCTGAGATTTGCAAACAGGAGCCTCAGGCTGAAAGGGATACTTCAAGTCAGTAGATTCAGTATGGCTGCGCGCTTTGTTGACTGAATTCTGATAACATACCCGCCTCTGGGTTTCTGAGAATCAGCCATGGAGCCGAGCACATTTATTCAAATCTTTTCTAAGAACTGCATCTTTATCTTACCTGCCATGAGGGTAGGGATAGGCTGTTGCAGTGACGTGTATAAAAGCGATGTGGGGAAAGGTTGTCACCAATACAAGCATCATGACCAAACCCCAGACAACTAAAATAGCTGTAACACAATTTTTTTTAATGAAAATAACAGTTCAGTATGTCTGTAGATAAATTAATTTAACAGTAAAAAAGGTAAATAACACCTGTGTGCAAGCAAACAAAAAGACTACATGCCCCCTACTATTCCTGGAAAGCAAATCACAGCATTATAATTGCAACACATGTCACAACTAGCTACGTCGGTGCTTCCATGTATCAAGGTAGAACCGTGCACAGACAGCCTGACACAGGAATGCAGTTGTCTCCATTTCAAATCTAATAAACCTGTGGTCTTCACGCGGGTATTACTGCAGACTGCTAAGATATATAGACTCCCCACTGTCAGTAGTTCAAAGAGAATTAAAAGAAAACCACAGAGTAGGGCATTTCTCCACTGGAAGACAGTATTGTACTGCAAGAGCCACAAAGATTAACAGCATGACTGTGAAGGAACTTGCACTTTTAACAGAATGCAGCCAAAATGGAAACAGAGTAAAGCTCTGTGTTTTGCACTTGCTTGTAAAAAAAAAAAAAAAATATCTGCAAATCTTAAACCCCCCAAGGCTGCCTACAAGTCCAACTCCTAAAACCACAGCAGATCCCTCTGATGTGCAGCTCTAACCCAATATACGATCTAACTCACAAGCTAAAGAAACAGGCAAACAAAACCAACAGAACTACAATGAGAATAAGCTCACTGATGGAGAGCTTTTATACTGACATGGATATGTTGTAAAGTTTATAGCTAGTATAACTGCTAGATTGTGTCAGTCAATGTGCATCACTATCTGATCTATAATATGACTGTCTACTAGTGGCGCCATGTTGAATACCTAAATGGAAGACAGCTGAACATTTTTCTTAAAAAAATAATATAATAACATCAAACCAAATGTGCTACACACTATTGGACCAGTAATGTTGCCATATCTATATGTATTGTGTAATGAGACATTTTTTTTTGTACTAGCAGGCAAACAAAAAGGATCTACACATTTCAGAAGTTTACAAGAACTAAACTGAAGCAAATTGTCAACATTGGGTGTTTTTATAGTCAAAATGTCCTGACAAGTGAACATCAGCATTTTATAACCCTTATCAGAAAAACAGGTCAGCCAACCTCAGTCTGTTCCCCAAGGACAAGGGCTAATTGTCCCATCAACGACTTGTTGCCTCAACTTTTCCGTTTGTGTAAATCAGGATGAGAAATGAAGGTCAAAAAATACATAACCCTCCATCATTCTCATGAAGACTAACACTCCCTGCACATGCACTCACATATGGCAAAGCCCACTTATCACACCACTCTGTGGCCTCTGAGTGAGCACAGATAAACAACATGATGATCAAAGGCCTCCGATAGTGTTTAGGTGGAGGGCCAATGAGGACAAGGACTGATCCGTCTCTGGAAAGGACTGAAACAGACCAGGGCTCAGTACCTTAGAAATGGGAATGAAAAGAGGAAAACATATCAGAACAAAGGCTTTTTCTGTCCTCACTGTAGCCTAGTTACACTTTTAATCTCTCTTTACACAAAATTAAAAAAGCATGTGAACAATTACATTTGAAAGAGAAACAAAGACGTAACATTGGGTCTCAACATAAACTGGTGTTTATGCCAGAATTAACTAGCTAAATATTCTTGTACTTTTAAGATTAATAAAACGTTTTAAAAGGCTATGACAAAAGCAGCTGATCCTCAGTAAAAGGAGGTTGCAGATGATGTCTCAAATAGTGGTTTCATCCAGGAATCTCAGAGAGACAAGGATTGATGTGTGGTGACGTGGGGTGTTGGAATTTGGTGAGAGCAAATTGTTTTCTTTTCTGGGACTCATACACTAGACAATAAATAGCATTTACAAAATAATTCAATGTTAACTAAAATCTTCACACACTGTTTAGTATGTTAAGTTACATTACACTACATTTGGCTTTATGGTTAAATAGTGCTTGTGTATCAATTGAGTCTAAATCGTGTATTAAATGTGCAAAGCTAGCAAAAGTGCAACAAGGTTCACTAAAGAGTTTCACTGCCAATAACCTACATCTGAACTTTGAAGTTGCTTAACTTCTATAAAATCACAATTGCCTCGCACAATCCTCAAATCACCTTCAGGAAGACAACAGACATATAAACATTCAACATTTGCTTACAGGTCATTTAAGCATAGACATGTAATGAAATTACCGGTACTTTACTTCACTAAGATATTTCATAGCAAAGCAGAGATCCACACAGGTAAAGAGCTGGATGAAAAATTCAATTCACAAAACTGACAGCCACTAATGACGATAAACTACACATACTCAACAGTACGCAACCTAAAAAAAACAAATGTGGAAACTTAAATTTGTCTATAATACAAACGAGTTTCAGGAGCAGTTTGTTGACACAGAGCAACAGGCAGACCCCAACAACATAATGTCTGCTTGCAATTGTGCTGAAGGCTTCAGTGTCCCACTGAGACATCAATCTCCTGACATTTGGAAACTAACTTGGCCCCGTGACAGCAGTATCACAGGATGCCTGTTGCCATATCAACAGTTTTCTCAGTGGTAGCAACAAGTGCTCCTGTAGGGAATTTTGGTGTCCCTTGTGAAGACTTCAGAAAAAGAGCAACAGGGATCTCTTTAAACATTCACAGCACTTAGCTGAAAAAGCAGCAGGAGCTGCAGCCTTGGCAAGGGTCAGTGTTCAGGACAAATGGAAGAACACAATTACACACTAAACACACACACACAACGAACTAGAAACATGTAACCTATGAAATCCTGCTTTCTTACCAGCAAATTTTAAAATTACCCTGCAATATCAGACACATTAATGAAAGTCTGTCTATTAAGATTATAACTACAATGAACACATTATTTTGAGGTCATGTTGTGAGTGGCTGCCACAAATTTTGCGCGTCACAATTGATAAGCTGCTTAGCAAAAAAGCCAACTTTAGTGCAAAAGGAAAAGTGTGCCTAGGCACAAGTAGACAAAAACTTGCTTACGTGCAAGAACCCAGCATTTTTGATAATGTAGAACACTTAACAAATCAGCACAGGTGAGCTACGTATGCCTACAACAACAACAACAGTAACAATAACACCTTTTACTATAGCATGTATAGGCAGAGGACGGTGCTCTCATCTAACTGCAGCTCTGGCAGCTGTACAGGACAAAGTAGCTGTAAATAGTATCAACAAAGGAAGATCCTATTCCTACCTGTTGCTATCGTTTCAGTAGGCAGCTATGAAGCAGAATCTACAAAAGGCGCCACAATCTATCAGACACTGCCTGTGCTACACGGCCCATGCCTTTGCTATTTCCCAGTGCTGTGGCAACAACAGTAAACGAACACCATGTAGACAGGCACATGATTCATTAGTGCGACACAGAAGCACAAGAAACACACAATGTGCCAGTGGCTACTAAAGCACAATTATATACAACTTTTCACTTGTTTCACTTTTGTTGGCTTGTGTAGATCCAATTCTTGCCTTCCACTATGGTCTGATTTCAACCAAAACTGCACTGGAGCCAGAGGTCCTAGAGAGCAAACACATAGTAAAACCAAACCTTGTGTTCGGCAGCCAGACACTCAAGAGCATAACTGGTTTTTAGATTGACCAAATCTGTAAAGCCAGTCACTGTGGAACGGACTTGTTCAACTTTACCTTCCACCAGTCACCTCCTCCCTGTGGATAAATGGGCTGTATGCCAGCAGGATACAACATAGGTATTCCTCTCCCACAGTTACTCTTCCTGGCCTCATGTTACTGTACACTGGACTCGCCTTTCACAGTTACGGTAAACAAAGCAGAGAACTCCCTTGCTCGTCACATTGCGCTTTCATGCCACATATAGACTGAGGAACCCTTAATATGATGGAGAACTGAAACCAGGCATTCAGATACAATTACACCTATCTGCATGCTTCAAAAATAAACCAATGCTTTATGAGTAAAATGAACAGATTCAATTTAGCCAAATAAGATTGAATATTAATAGCAATGATATAATGTGTAAACACAGTCAATAATAATGAAACAATTATGGAGGATTAGTCCTCCTGCCTTATAGTTTCCAACACTACTTTCAACGATCAGACCAACAGATACTACTCATGAGGTTCTCTTACTGTAGGGGCTTAAACCCTTCAAAGTGGGCTGAGAGGAGCTATGCTATTTCTAGACAGGGCTGTGTGGGCCATCATGTGTCAATTAGCCATAATATAAAGCAGGTCAACAATGTGAATGACCTACTTCCACAATAAAAGTCTCAGAGAGCGAGAGCCTCAAAGAAGCCCAGATTTGTAGAGGTCTTTCATGAAGCTAGTATATGCTGTTGTATGTGTTGGTCAGTACAGTTATGTGATTTACATAAAAATCATACAAAACTAATCTAGATCTTACAGTTCAGCTGCTGTACCTAAGCAGGGTCTCTGAGTTTTGACAATGACATCTCAGCCCCTATACACTCTAGGGCATATAGACTCAAGTCAGGTCACCTTGCCATGACTCATGGACAGAAAATGTATAATTACCTCACTTGTTACACTAGTTACTTATTGATTTAGAGCCATATTTGCGGGACGGCTCATAGATGGCCGCAACAGTTCACTGTAGAAAGCAGACTAAAACCAATGGAAGGTCATAAATTGAAAACCGAGAGGCATGGGAATGTGCCGCGGCCTTTACTGTCACAGCTGCTCTGATCAACTTCCTCCCGAAGTGCATTTCCTCACTGCACTTCAGCCCACATGGCTAAACGGTTCGGTGCTTTCTGTTTTAAGAAAGCAGTCAAGCGGAAATTACAGACCCGGTTAAATCCAGTGTTAGCTATATTTTGGCACTGGAGCCTCACAAATTCAGTCAACTCGGCTTGTTAACAACAAAGACACCAGCTGAGCATTGCAAAAGCACAGCATTAAAAAAATGTTGCCACTGTATACGTTTATTGTCGACGTGGTTTGCCTGGTATAATGTTCGTCTTGCATGGGACATCAAATAAATGGGTCAACGCCGCTGTGGAACAAGATTTGTCACAAAGGGCGGAAGGCACTTGAAGCTACAGCTAAGCTAGCTGCGTCGCCATCTAGTTAGCTAGCGCTACTAGCAACGCTGTTCACAACTACCGCTACCGACGCCTGTCGAGACCACCACCGAAGACCCACATAGACAATAGTAAAAAGCCAGGTTCATGTATGTATTTCAAGACGAATATCTACACGACTCCACCAAACGAATGTTAATGAAGATGGGTATTAATACCCCAACCCAAACATTCGTTAAGTTTAATATTTTCTAATAGACATCAAGCATTTGCTGAAACGCCGTGTGCGACTCGTACACTGGTCGTCAGCGTTTAAATAATCGAACTGTAGATTGTATTCCGTTCATATGATAGCCCGGAGGTATAGAACAGACTAGATGTGTTTTCGGATTAAATAAAAAAGGCCAAGGTGTGCCCGTTTGTCTTTATAGCTGTAACGTCAGAAACGTGATGGTTCTAGGAAATAGCCGTAGCCATCATAAAGCTAACGCAGCTCAACCAACAGCTAGCAAGCTAGCTCCGCGCTGTGTGTGGCTTTTAAAGCAGCGTTTAGTAATTACTGTAGAAATACGTAAGTGCATATTACGATATAGTTAGGTAACCTGAAAGTGGCTGACACCGACTGACAAAAAAGACATATTGATATTAATATGGTTAATCATTAACGCGGTTATACACAAGGTGGCTAACGTTATACACGTTAACGTTAAACGTTTTTCCCATGATCTATGTTAACGGGACTAGACTGCGGCTTTTGTCTTTCAATTATCCCCCCATAACCTACTTTAGCTGACTCGTTTTCTGCTAATTTTGTAAAAAATATATAAGTTTTACGTAGGCTCGCGCGAATCTGTACTGTTGTATCCGCGTGTATCCATGGGAAAAAGTTCCCAGGTGCCCCTTATCAGTTTGTTAGGTTATACTACTTACAAAGAGCAGGATCAACATTGAAATCCCGTGACTACCCCAGAGAAAGTGGAGGGAGTGCAGAAACCGCTGTCAGGTCGCCTTTTTGTTCCTCTTCAATGTGGCAGCTTGAATTTTCGTCGGAGGTTGGGAACTGTTGTCGAGGAGGAGCCTCCTCCGTTAATCGATACCTTCAGAGACTCTCGGAAAAAACTTACTCACTGCCGTTTATTAAGAAAAGAGAATTTCACAAACGCAGTGTTTGTAGCTGGCAGAACTACCACTGCATCTCCAGGAAAACACCTCAAAAATTTCATAAAAGAAGCATTTATTTTTTTTAGACCTACTCCTGTCTTTCTATTTTTCCAGTTTCATGAGATTACCGTGATCACGTGAATGCAGCATGTCGGGTCTGGCGTCAGAATGACGTAAAAAGAATCCGGGTGCACGATGACACTCACCATGGTGACGATAGTTCCAGAAAATAAGCGCACAATATCAACCCCCCGCTCAGTTTTTATAGGCTTAATTTAACATCTTTATTCGATTGATTTTTTATTACTCCTAATAGAAGTATACATATATCAGAGTATAAACTGACGTTAACATATAGATTTTTTTATGTTATTTTCACAGTGTTTAGGCCTCAGTGTTATTTAAAAATGTATGTATCTTAGGTTTAGATGACATGCTATATACTGCACTATGGTAGATAGATTAAGAGACAAGGCCAATGCAAGCACCCTGTCTTAAACAAAGAAACTTAAAAATGAACTCTTTCAACACACAGACTCTGCGGTTTCCCATCAGTGTCTTTAATCTGTCGTCTCATAGGATGGCGTAACACAGCAAACTAAGGGGAAACTCTGACATTGTTTAAATATTGACGTGATAAATCCACAGTTGTGTTTTTCTCAGTCTATGTGATTCTGACTGACACGTGGACTATTTGTTATTAAGTAGAAGCTGGTCCATATAGATCAGAGCCCAATAACAGAACAAAGCTCTTTAGAGGCTTTTACTGTAATTTTATACCTCCCTCTAGTGTTCGATACTTTACTTGCAACAGATGTCTCTCCTAAATGTATAAATTGCTTACTGTAATCAAACAGGTGCTACTAATAGGACTACAGTGGTATAAAATATGTAAGCGCAGAGTTGTATTAGTTACTTCAATGATTTTCCTTTTTTTTATTACGATGTAACACACAAAGAAGAAAGTGGATACTGACGCCAACATACAAGAACATTTTTTTATTGATGTGGTATCAATACAATCAAGTACTGTAGATTTTGCATAAGCAGACAAACATTTTCAATCAATAGAGTGCATTTAATACCCAAATTCTATTGCATGGAGTGCACGCAATAGCCTTTTATGACCAAAATCTTATATGCTGATACATAAAAGTTCACAAATAATTCTTCACAAACAACACTAGAATGCTAACTACATGATGTAAATGCTCTTAACTCATCAATGCTGTTAAATACCATTTATACGTTCTAGGCTTCGGTGGTCGGTTTTGGCATCCCTATTAAATTATCATAAATGTATAAATACATCTTCATTAATTTCATGTGCAAATGGGAATGGCCGTTTGTATTTATTGAAAGTAAAACAAACAAATATCCCTTAAGAACTGAAGCAAGGCTTTTTTTTTTTTTTTTTTTACAATATTTTGTGTTTTATAGAGAAATGAAAAAACAAAACACTTACTGAAAAAGCAATTAAGTGTTTCAGACATTACATGGATGTTACTGACACTTAAATGATTTGCACACAGGGCAAATTCCTGCAAGCGAGTAACATTGTCTATGAAAACAAAGAGTAATAGCCACATGTGTCATATGTTTAAACGAAGGCACCAAAAGAGGCAACATACAGTACATAACGAGCCTTGAACTTAAAGATTCACATAACTACAAAGACACACAGCAGGTGTCCAAATCATGATACAGAATGGGCAGGAACGAGTGAAACGTTTGCGTAACACGGACACAAAACACTGAATAGGTCTTTTCCTCACGCTGTCTTTGTAGCGCCGCTTGGAAAACGCCTGTTCCTCTGTAGCAAGACGTTTAAAATGGACAAGTATACATTCATTCTGACTGCAAATTTCAATATTTGGCACAGCCTTTCTGTACATTGACGTTCCTCACTCAGGGTGGTCGTATTTCAGTGTAATGATAGTGTTTGACCGGCACAAGTTAGAATGGAATTCTGGGTGAGCTGAGGCATGTAAAGGCACGGAGACTGTAAGCACCATAGCACCATATTTTCTTTGTTAGATAACAGATTTTTTCTCCCAGACGTCTTTATATTTTGTCTAATTCAACAGCATCTATCTCCCATTAATTTTTTTATGCCTTGCAGAGTTATTGCACACCATGCCACTCGTGATCAGTATGCCCTTTCAGTGTTACATTCCTTTACATTCATAACTTGTTTCATAATATGTTCCCTTACGGCTCAATTGGAGTGTGTGGATTTTTCCTTAAATTCCAAAGACGGCTGGAAATTTTTTAAGTGGGGCCCCTTGGTCGAACATTTACAGGACTAGAAGCTCTGTGTGTGGTTTTTTTTAACTTAATGCAGGTTTATAATTATCTTAGCCAAAGTGTTCATGACCTTAATGGCGGTGGGGGGCACTGTGACAGAACTACACCCATAAGCACATGTACTGACCCAGTGACAGACAGCGAGGTACGCCTACTATACTAGCACATGCATACACGCGTGGCACGAATGTTCGGAGCCTCATCCGGCAGAAATGAGTAAACACACAGCTTTCACCTCTAGCCCACCTCCTCTCTCGGAAACCTGGCAGAATTTTGTTAATGTTACACAACCTGTATTTCACAACCTGTGGGCCTCAGTCAAGTCCCTTTACTTATTCATAGAGTAAATGCAGATTGATCCTCAGTTAGAGCTGTATACGTCAACATGATTCATTTTTGATACATCCTGTCATTGTTCTGGAAATTAGTAGAACCTTTTTTCATTCACAAAAACAGGTTATATACTCTCTCTGTACAATTTGCTAGAAACTGGCACTGTAGGAATGATGTAAAATTAATTTAACCTGTCATCGTTTTGTGTTCTTATTCATGTACATAAATGAGTTTGCAACATCGTCACAGGAAACTCTAGAATTCCTCTGGAATTCCTGGGACTTTGTTGTGGAATATTTATAGGTAGTATACCATTAGAAAGCAGTGATGTCAGGGTCACAGAATATGAAAAGCCTACTGGCAATATGGTGATTTGCAGTGCAAATAGGAAAGTTTTGATTGATGCAAGGAAATCTGTTGTCGTTCCAGCTATATATTTGTGTCCTGTCTGTATCTATTTAATGGCATGTAAACATTGACTGTATAGGTATGGATAATCTTGAGTGTTAAAAAAAGGCACTATCCTTTAATAATGTTCAAAGGGGGGCAATCTGATGTTAATATATCTAAGATTGTATGGACATATTTATTGTTAAATTGTAATTTTTGGTCTGCATTTGACGGTTAAATAAATTAAGAAAGAAAAAGGCCCATCGTTTCAAATGGTTGCACACTCTTTTCAAGAAAAGTGCCCAACTGATTGTTAGAGTAAATAAAACCCACTGTAAAAACAAAGATTCAATCTTGTTAATAATTTTAAAACAGCAGTTATTTAGAGTGCCAAAAAAACTCCATCAAAAGAATGAAACTCCATGATATTACAGCACCAAATGCCTTGCTTTGCCTTTGTTTGTCTACATTCTCTATGTTCTTTTGCTCTTCATGTCAGTACTGCCATTCATGGTTTAGGTAAGAACATGGGGGTGTGACTGCAGCTAGAAGAACCAATCACCCTCTCCCAAGGTGTGGTGATACTGTTCTTTTGCTGTTAGAGCATGTGGGCAGGATGTGCAGTCACATGGGAAGGTTTGTTACTAGCACATTACAAAGTAAGGCACTTAATATTCTGAATCCAATAAACGGCAAAGACAAATATGACAAGGATCAAATAATAACAATAAAATTACGACAATATAATAATTAAAATAATATACGCTAAGACAGACATAAAATACAACCCAATACACACATTTGAAGGACATTAAACAAAGAACACAGTATGAAATTCCTTCCCCTGCCTTTAAAAACTCTCTATATCATTCACAAAGTTTGTTTTTGTTGTCTTTTGCTGATGTTTTTGAGGGTAAGACATATAAAGACGATTGCAGAAATATTGTGAATTTTATGGGTTTGCGACTGTTATGGCTGCAGGTATTATAGGTTTGGGGCTGCTCTGAGGTGCCAAGGTAAGGTAAGGACAGGGTTATCTGGGACAAAGCAAGAATCCTGAAAATGAGGAGTGAATGTACTCTGTAGAATAGAGGCCATTTGCCTGATCTGAAGGCATCTGGACCCACACCTGGTCACCCTCCTTCAGCTCTAGGACAGCACTGCCTGATGCCTGGTCCATGTAGCCTTTCTTGTATTCATCATATGTGTAAGTTGCTGGTACATTGTTCATGTACAGTGCCACCCACAAGCTAGTTCCCTTTACATGCATGTGGTATGCAAAGTAGTAGATGCCAGATATAGGAGCAGTGAACATACCAGTAGAGGAGCTGTAGGCATTTTGCCCATTGTACAGGGTCCTGTCAAATTTTATTGGCATGCCAGAAGGTGGGAAAGGTGTGGTGAGTATGGCTGTGAAGGCTGGTGCCACAGAGGCGGAGAGTGGAACTTGATTATACACGGATCCCTTCCTGCTCCCTGGGATTTCATCCCCTTCCAACTCTGAATCTGTTGGCCCTGCAACAACAGTTTGGCCATTTCCTGGTGGACCTGGGGGCCCAGGAGGCCCAGGAGGCCCCGGGTTACCATTAAGTCCAGCAGGGCCTTGTTTCCCTGGAGGGCCTTGGGGACCAATAGCTCCCTTCTCTCCCAACTTACCAAGTCCCGGAGACCCTGGAAGACCAGGTTCCCCCTTTGGGCCAGGAACGCCTTGCGGACCCATTGGCCCCATGGGCCCTTGAAGACCTGGAATTCCTGACTGACCCCTTGGGCCTGGTGTTCCTATAAATCCTGATTCGCCTTTGGGACCTGGAACACCCATCAACCCTGGATTCCCAGGTAGGCCAATGTGCCCTGCCTCACCTTTGGGTCCAGGCTTTCCTATGGGACCATTAAGACCGGGGATTCCTTTTTCTCCTGGGATGCCAGGTTTTCCAGGGACTCCACTAGAACCTTGGTCACCTCTGAGACCAGGAAGTCCTGCAGGACCCTGGGGCCCTATGTCCCCCTTCTGTCCTGTCATTCCATGTTTTCCAGGGAGACCCATTGGACCTTGAATTCCTGGTTGTCCTGGTTGTCCATCAAGACCTGGCTCTCCAGTTAGGCCCACAAGTCCTTGTTCTCCTTTGTCCCCTGGAAGACCAGGCAACCCACTATGACCTTTCTCTCCTTTCGGTCCATTCAGTCCAGGTTTTCCAAATCCAGGAGCTCCAGGAAATCCAGGGGGACCTTTGAGTCCTGGTTCACCTTTTGGACCCAGTGGACCTGGTCCTCCTGGCAGTCCATCTAGCCCAGGCTTTCCTACCCCTGTTATCCCTGGTGGACCTTGTAGACCTGGAGCCCCTGGCTCTCCTGGTTCTCCACGGTCACCCGGAAGCCCTAGATCACCTTTAGGACCAGGAAATCCAGGCAAACCTTTTAGTCCTGGTTTTCCTATTCCTGGAAGACCAGGTGGGCCTGGACTACCCTTGAGGCCAGGTAGACCTTTTCCACCTGGAGGTCCTATCTTCCCATTTCCATTCTCACCCTTAATACCACGTTCACCAGGTGGGCCTGGAATCCCCTTTAATCCTGGTTCTCCCCGAGTGCCAGGGGGCCCTCGGATACCTGGAAGCCCAGGCTTTCCATTTAGAGACAAACCAGCTGGACCAGGGAGACCAGGCTGCCCAGGAGGACCTCTAAGACCTGGTTCACCTCGAGGACCAACCTCACCAGTAAGTCCTGGAATTCCATTTGGTCCAATCTTTCCTGGGAGACCTGGAGGTCCGGGTTTACCAATGCCTGGAAAGCCAGGAGGCCCCTGAGGGCCTTGCTGACCATTGAGGCCTGGCTTTCCCACTCCAGGTTTTCCTGCAAGACCTGCTGGTCCTGGTGGGCCCCTTGGTCCGGGTTTTCCTTGGGGGCCAGGTTCCCCCTTCACTACCATCATGGGCGGCATATCTACAAATAAAGAAGGTGTTTATACTATTAGTACAATAATGTGTTTCACAACAACAAACTATTTAAATAAGATGAATGTATTATTTTTTAACGAAAGGGAAATAATTCAATATATGCATCTTTGCATATATGCCAGAAATTTCCACAGACAATATTTTTAATAGTATTAATTATTTTCCATAAACTTCAATATTTTTAATTCAGTAAAGCTGGCTCTAAGAATAATAATGGATTTATCAGTTAAGCTAAATCTTATTCTACAATCTACAATCCACAAGAATCCACCTCTAAAGAGACATTTGTTTTAGTTAAGTAAAAAAAAAAAATTAGGGAAGCAGGAGGGAATGACAAAAACTCAAGATGGAAATATTGCACACAGCTAGCAGCTTCAACAATACAACCTTGTTAGTGTGAAGCTTAAAGCAAAACCACTGATTCGACCTAATCAGCAGTAGATATCTTCTGAGTTAAAAAACAATATTCCTATTGTAAATATACAGTATAACAGCAGACTAGACTAAATATCGGAACAGCCCTTAAGCATCCCTGTTCTAATGCCTCATCTTACCATTGTGCCTTCATGCTAGTTTCTGGAGAGTCATATGGTCAGAGGACAGACAGCTCGTTCTTTATTCTTTTAATAATAGAGCACACCAATTTTAGCATCTGTCGGGGTCTCTGTCAAAATAAATTACAGTGTCGCACAATGGATGGCCCAGCTTCTGAAATTTTTTAAAGCTAACATTGTTTTTCAAAGAGGACTGAAAACACTTTCATGCCTTAGCTGCGTGACAAATTTCTGATTTAAACTACTATATGGAGAAAATGATGTAGGAAATGTCCTTCCTAACTTTGAACTTGCCAATGCAACCGTAGTATTGATCCATTTCATGTTCAAAGAAAGGTCTTAGATTAAACACCAGCATCAGGGGTTGGGGGGAAATGTAATCGTTTCCTTTATGTGTAACCAGCTTGTAGGGAAATTCAAGCTGGTATTTCACTGCTTGCCCTTATTATAATTGCAGACACTGATGCCTCCTAGTGGTAGTTACTGAAATATACATCTTTCTTACCCACACGCTGGACTAGAGCTGCACGATGAGCTGTATACATGCAATGGCAATGTAGTATGGATAAGAGCATTTATACATATTTACACCTATATTATATCTACATTATATACTGCATTATTTTGAATGACCTTTGTCATCCTTCCTTCCTTCAAAAACAAATTCTGTCAACTGTTTACTAATAAAGTTTGAGGTTGTCAAGGAAAGTATATTCACAGTATTAACAGAATACAGTGTTTTCCAGAGCAATACTTTACTTTCTCGCCACTGAGGACCTGTGTATTCCTGTGTATTATAGTCTTTATACAGTTAACAACTTTAACCTTGCATCATCTGTAATCTGATCTGTTTTCTTTCCTAACAAACATTGACCAAATAGTGGCAGCATTTTTATTTGCAATATTGGTATTCAGGTAAAGGTCTAACCTGGAATTTAAGAAAAATGAATGATGAAAATGAAAATATAATGAAAAATATTTGCAGATTGTTTCATTGATAATGTGATGCAGACGGTTGACCACTAGGTGGGGATAAACACATTCATGTAAATCTTGGGAAATTTTAGGGAATCTAAATCGCATTTAAACATAATGTTTTGGTGAGAAAGTTAAATGTTGAATTTTATGTGAATCCTCACATCCCTACATGACATAACTTCGTCATGTCACTGTCATCCATCATGTTAATGTGTCTCTTATTGTGGCTGTAGGAAGGAACCCTTGATAAGAACAGATGTCACATGAGGCAGTTTGACTAAAATGTGTAAGTGATGGCGGTGACACCACGCACAGTTTTTGAACCGTTTTTGAATTGTTCTCCTGCCTATTCCAGTTCCTTTGCCTTATGTAATCTGTTTTTATTTTCCTCACACTCTCTCTCCTCCGGCCTACAGCTGAGGATCTGTGGTAAACAGTGGTGTTTTTAAGAGTAACAGCATCCAGATGGTGGGAGAACAACTGGCCCCGTGGAGCTCAGCAAACTGTGGGCAATCAGGCCTTCATTAATCCCCAACTGAGGACCTGCCAAATGCTGGTAGACCCACAGAAAAAGCAGACACATAGTGGAGTGAGCCCTTTAAATGCCTGGAGGGAACCACTAAAGCAGTAGCTTTAAGCCTGCTGTGGTTTATGATGTTTGTTTTTTACTATGTAGGTTTGAGCTCATTGTAAAGTAAAAAAGCACATTATGCTTACTTTAGTTCATCAACATGTCTGAATGATTTATTAATAACTCAATATTTGATCTAACTCTCTTAATTACTCTAGAGCATTGCTTTTACTGGCTGAGTGCATCACTGGGAAACGGACACACCCGCAGGAATGACTCACCAACGTAATGTCCCTTGCCCTCTCGAAACGGGGGTCCGACGGGTCCTTTCATCATAGGCTGCATGTACTTCATCTGGGGCATAGGGGGGTAGCCTCCAGCCAGAGCACGACCCCCGAGCATCAGTAGCACACAAACAGGAGCCCACAGCATGGTCACCAGTATCCAAGGCTTCAGGCGTCACACACACAAACAACTGGGGGGGACAGAAAACAAGGTGGGGACATTAGTTAGGATGCATTTGATTCCTCTCTGTTTATTGCAGTCAAGTTCACAACATGCAAGAGAAATATTGTCCAGTACATTGAGTAGTTGCATTCACAGGCGAACATTTTGTTTTAGTGAACCTTATTTACGATGCTGAATTAGAAAACATGAAAGCTACAAGGCCTTCTGTTGTGAAATATGCCCTTTAATCAGTTCAAACAACTCATTTTAATAACTGCTGGAACGATTTGGCCTTCTGTACAGTGTATCCTCCATAACTTCAGGGTATGTCGGCACCCGATCCAAGCCAGCGGAGGCTCTGGCCAAGTAAAAACCAGTCAAGAAACCACGTTTCTTGCAATAAAAAACAGTGTGTGCAGTTCTGAACAAAGGATTAAGCTACGCTATGGATCCACTGCTCTGCACCACTAGGAAAGGATACATGTGAATAATCACTATAGAAATATACACAAACTAAACCTTATTCCCCATAATAGCCGCTGTAGGTACAGTATGTGGTTTGCACCTGACCAAGTCAATATTTGGACATGAGGCCTCTTAGACTGTGACAGGCAGATCTGTTTGACTTTAATTTACTTTAGGAAGAAATTACCACATTGCTCCCAGCTAAGTATTTTCACAAGCGTGGTCAGTCGAGAGCTGGAATCCACCAGAGGATTTTTAGGGTTTATGCATCATAAGTGAGCAAATGTTGGTGTCCGGACATGGCTTGAACTGGTGAAATGGTGTATGAAATGGACTGAGTTTGACGTTTTCCTTTTTTAAAATGATCTGACATTTAGTGATTTGAAAATGACATCAAATCACACAGCGCGTTTAATTGGAAGCAGGGAGCGGCAGTCATCTGGGAGTCGACCCCTAATCGCAAGCGTTTCGAAAAAGGTGTGTTTATTGCCGCCATGTGTGCCGAGATCGCGTCTGTGACTGTTTAGCAACCACATAGTTCACCAGTCAAATTTTCGTTTTACAGCCATTTACCAAAGTGCCTCTCTCAGCTTCTGAGCTAGTTCTTTGTTCAATTAGTCGTAAGTGTGTTTGTCTGCGGTATCTGTTTATGCTTGTTTACATTGGTGGGTTTTGTTGGAGTTTCTGCCAGAAAGACATAACAATCGCTTTTTAACACTGAAGCTTAATCTAAGGAGAATAAAATGTAAGCAAATACAAAGCTGTTGGGAGAAGTAAACAGGAGAGACAGCAAGCAGCTCCGGTGGGGCAGTACTGGTTGTTGGCTGACTTGCTGGCTGGCTGACAGGGAGGCTCGTCTGGTATGGGGTCTGTGGTCGTGGGGTAGTTGGAATTTAACAGGCAGCTTTGGACATGCATCATGCATCATGGCTGAGTCTGAACACAGGTCAGACACAAAAGGGAAGTTGATGGACTGCGATCAGTTCATCTGTAGATATGGACAAAATGGTCTCCAAGCTCAGTCTAATCGACCACGACCCACGTAAGAACACATGATTGTGTATATAGAATCTAGGCTTAGTGTGTCCTGAAAACACTCTTCCCCAGTTTCACACAAAGCCGGTCCATTCAAAACAAACCCCAACAAAAACCTTGGATTTGCGAGGAGAGAGGAGCTAATGGCGAGTCAAAGCTTCCCCACGGCCGTTAAACAAAAGCAGCATCCGAAGTGAGCGTGAAAAAAGCCTAGTCTGGCAGACAGAGTGACACTTCATGAAAAACAGATTTCTAGGGAGACGAGGAATGACCACACACACACATACACACACACACAGTATCCACATCCAAAAATAACACAAAGAACGTAACATCACAACCCAAAACTAGCATTAATAAGGAATGTGGAGCGAGTCAAACCCTCAGGTGTAAAACAAGATGACTAACTTTACCACATCATCCTTTTGACCGATGGCCACATTAATGGATTATAAGACAATAAGCCTCTGGTTATGTTATGTAATACAACACTGGTATTTTTCAATTTGTAGTCATTGTGTGTCTCTTTGAAGTCGCCCGGTGGTCTTTGAGTCATTGGTGGGTTTCTCTTAGTTGTCATATGTTTCTCTGCTCTGCATGGCTTTAGAAGCGCTAGTGTCTCTTTGTAGTTGCATAATTGTCCAAACCGTGCCGTAGCATATGCACACTTCATTACATGCACTATACACAATACTTAGCAGACTTCACAACTTCTTTTAATGTATTTGAATGAAATGTCACAGCAGCTTTTGTATGTTGTGCAGCTGTAACAAAATAAAAATGGGAGATGTTTGGGGTTGTATCTGTTTGGCAAATGCTCTATATTTGAATAGTTAGATACAGAACAGGAGTAAAGAAGAATTTATGTAACTTTCCAACTAGAAATGTTAACAGTCACTTCAGATTCAAGTCAAATACAGGCTCTGGACCAGGGGCCTCTCTCGGGCCCTGAGGCGCGTTAGTAATACATTTATTGCAAGTAGACGTCCGTTCTCTCCCACATACAGTGTGTTCACAGATCTGTCTCCAAACCACCTGGTAAACCGAGTCACGAGCGCAAACTAGACTCAAAACTCGCAGTCGTCGCCTTTCTCGAACATGTATTGGATCCTGTTTTAACAGGGCTTCAAGCAGCTCGTCTGCAGAACAGACGCCGAGGCCGAGCTACCAAGCAGACGCTGACATCTGCGTCTGCCCACTGATGAAATCAGCAGCGCTGGAAAGGTGAGACTGAACCAAGAGCCACAGAGAGACTATGACTATGTTTTTGTTAGGTGGAGCAACGGTCACCTGAGCACCGACAGCTTTACATAAACACCAAATGGTTCAAAAACAACCAGCGTTGGTGGTTTCATGGTTTGGACCACAGCTCTCACTGATTCTACTTTTAAACCTGACCACGTAGTTTAGTTAATTCCTCTAGTCCTGACAAACCAGAGCCACAACCATGACCATAACCATCCCCAACCTTAACCACAGACCCCCACTGCTGCTCAACCACAGCCATTTTCCCTTCACCAAACCCCCTTCTTGTAAGTTCAGCAAGAAAATGATGGAAGGTTTTACAGCAGGAACGAGTTCTCAGCACAGGACGAGAAGAAAGACCCACATAAGAATGAATTAAATCAATCCCTGTGTGGTTTATCATCAAACATTGTAGTCTAGACGTATGACTAATAACAGATTTCGCAGATGTGTTGAAAAGACACGCACTTGCAGAAATTAAGCGAAACCTTCGAGTACGTATCACTTCCAGGCAAAACACAGAGACGAGTGTTCGCCTCCGTCTCGGGGGAGAAAGTGAGCAGAGCAATTACACGACATGCTGTGCAGCCACAGACACGCAGCTCTCATTGAGAGCGGGGAGGAGGGGTGGGGGGTGCGTGCGAGGGGGAGAGGAAATTGAGCATGTGGGATTTAATTTGGAGAGTCACCTTATTTAGAGTGAGGTAATCCCTCCTTCACCGTGAACGGCGCTGGGAACCTCACGCCCGGCTGGTGTCAGCTCACTGCGTAATATTTAAGTAGTGGTCGCTGTGTAAATAGGGAAAAAAGCCTATGGCTGTGTATAGAACTCACCACAGAGACACGTCATGTGATGAGTTGAATGCTCCAATGTTCTGTATTGATGTTTCTACTGAATCACTAGTAAACGATCCAGCAGTAAAAGCAGCAACAGTTTACATGACTTCACTGGAAGTAGCGCAAATTGTTATTTTTAACGTCGAGACATGATGTGAACCGTTCACACACAGAGGACTATACATTTTGCTGCATGCAGTCACCTTGTTCCTTTATTTTCCACTCATTACTAAACTGAGCATGTATGCGACGTCTCCAAATGTGTTTAATAATGGGAACGTTTTTTCCAAATCTCAGATGAATGATTGTTGGCAGCATCCGTCGTCTCCTTTATCACAATACCTTGATGGAAATCACTGCAGCCAGGTCCTAAATGTGGAGGAAATTCTTGGCAGGAGATTAGAGACCATCACAACAGCATGCGTGACGTGTATTTATTTATTTATATATCAGATATGCAGGGCTTCATTGTCCTCGCAGCTGGTTAGATACAGTGAGTGGATGCTCATCAGAGAACATCATGGAGCGTCCAGGAGGAAGCCAGTGTGTCAGCGTGACCATTTGTCACCTAGACCTGAAGAAACCGACACCAAGGCCCCATTCGTTTGCTGTTAGACAGCAATAATGTTGATGCATATCTGCACTTTAGACGACAAAGAGCGCACTCCAACTCCACAACCTCTGACTGTTCAAGCACAGACGCATAGACACGCAATTACACCCTCTTATTTATACATCTGTCATGTCTGCGTGCTTTCGGTCTAGCTTGAAGCCTGGGGCATCACCCCGAAGCAGTAAACAAATCAAAACGGAAGATGTTTGGACACAAAAAATGAAAAAGAAAGAAAAAAAGCTGAGGAGAAGAAAAAGAGACCGAAGGTCAGAGCGAGTGTGAAACAAAACTCTGTGAGTCAGAGAGAGGTAAGAAAAGGCAGAGGGAGCAGAGGAGGATAAAGAATAGAGGTGGGAGAGGATGAGACACACACACACACACACACACACACACACACACACACACACACACACACACACACACACACACACACACACACACACACACACAGTATATCCAGTGTGAGCAGCTGATAAAGTGATGGAGAGGAAGGATTTTAAAAGTAGTCTCACAATCTAAACAAATGTTCTCTCTCAGATCTAATATTACTGCCTTTTGTATCATTTTCTCATCGTGAAAAATGGCCGCTAATATAGAGATTGCGTGGGCGGAATATATATATACATGTATATTTATAGCCATACAGGGGATTGTGTGTTAGACAATCAGACAGGAAAGCGGCGAGAACAACCCCGTGATATAATCTCCTGTAAATTAGAATAAACACTCTCTTCTCTTCGCCTCATAGGTCTGGACTGGCAACCTTGGCCCTTTTCTCCCCCTCTTCTTTCCCCTCCTGTTTAAGCTCTGCTCCCTGTGCTGCTCCTCGCTGGTGTGAATACTTTTATTGTGTGCTGCCAAGATCTGACCAAGCAAGGTGGGTTTTCTTTCTCTGGTACGTCCACTGCTCCTGACGTGTGCGCTCGACTTCCTTATTCCTCATTTAATTATTTTAGCAACTTGGAAAAGGAGAAAAAGGAAGTATAGCTGAGGCTGCTAACATTTGCAGTTAACAAAATGTAAGGATGGCCGTCTTCACCGAGTGGCAGCTCTTAAAAGTCACTAACAGACAGCAAACAAACTTTAAAACCAAAAAGAAACAAGCCACTGTTCGAACAGAGGCTAAAAACAGCTCTTTATTTCCTAAGCAAGTGTCGTGATAACATTGGCAGTTCATTCAAAGGCAAAGCTGGTTGAAGGAGTGAGGTTGGGGAGGGAACGTGTCAACTTTTGATTCAGGGATTCTGCAGGTTGAGAAACGTTCCGAGATCCTGAAAAGAGGGGGTTTAAACCTGGAACAATTGCACATCATCAGTTGTTCCACTGCGTTTTTGCCAGCACTGGAGGAGGTCCCAAACAGCAAGTAGCTGAGGCCAACATCCAAGAGGGAAAAGCCCAGAAAAGTCCTCTTGTGCTCTGTTACAGAAGGATCCCACACACGAGCAATTACAGAGGGCGCTGTCAAAGGGAGCGGCTGCTGGTGATGCGGCAGGAGGGAAACCGGTGCGGAAAGACGGGGAGAGGAGCAAGAAAAGGCGGCTTGAAAAGCTTCACACGCACAGATAGGATGGCAGCAGAATGAGAGAAGCGAAACGGGAGCAAGGACACGAGGTAGAGGGGAGATTATAATTTAATAAGGGGCAGGAAATCTTGGTCAAATCCCCCTGAAGGAGCTGAAATGCGTCTGTGCTGGAGGCCACTGAACTGTAGACGGACTGGGCTCCATCTGAACGGGACACAACCAGAGACAGGGAAGGAGCAGCCAGCAATATTTACGGTGGGCACAAACTGAATGAGTCTGTGTTCTGCTATTGTTTTATTATTCTACCTCTTATTTTAAGCAATTTAATTAGATACCTATCTCACAGTGAATTATTATATCAGATTCATTCATACTCTTGGCTCCAGCTATGAGCTCTGGGAAGTGGAGAGTAATAAATCTGCTCCTCTGTGACCTTTTGACCCTGTGAGTTCAACCACCTGATTTCCACTTCTCATTGAGGGTGCAACAGCTGAAACGTTGCCACTGCTACCACAAAAACATACCACTTAAGCATAACCATAGCTTACTGAGCATATGGACCCAAGTGAGTCTGTGGCATCAGTGGATTAAACTTCTTTTACTGTAAGACAGTCATGTCATATGCTTGAAAGACCTACACTGTGAATCAAAGACCTACACTAGGTCTCAGGTCTATTTAAAGCCTGAAGCTGTTATTAAGATGACACAAGCTCTTTCAGCCTTCAATAAAAAAGATTGGGCAAATGCATTGTGGGCTTTTAAGAAGGCAGCGACATGCATCCCAGCTGCTGCGCTGCCATCCCATAGTGTGTCAGCTCCCAGCGTCTCTGCAAGGAAGTCACTCACTCCGCCCTAATATTCACCGGCGTGTTTGAATCCCAGTGAACTGTTCACTGGCTTGATTGATCGCTCAATTAAAACGCCGCTGACTTCAAGTGGGTGTTTTCAGGCTCCAGGCCTAGGCAGCATGAAAGAACCCACAAAAGTACCTCACACACAAGCGAGCATGTTAACCAGACCACCGGCACACAGTGCACGGCCCCTTCTGACTGTGGTTCCCACTGAGAGCCACCCCACCCATCAGGATCAATGCGAGCCTTTATTAGCTGCTGCCTGAGAGCACCGACTGTGTAAGAGGACCCTGCTAGTTCTGGCCTCACACCTCCCAAAACCCACCACTGGGCTGTGTAAACAGGCCTGTGTGTGTGTGTGTGTGTGTGTGTGTGAGCGGGTCGGTCCAAGTTCTGTTTAAGATAATGCGAAGAAAAATCTAATTTAAAAAGGATTTTAAAAGTGGCAGAGAAACATGCACAGGGAAAACAAATACATAAAAGATGCTGGTTCAATCAGGGCAGTTAAACCAGTTAAACCACATTGAGCATGTGATAAATCACATGCTCAATGCTAAATGATAAATGGGGCTTTATGATGGGTGACATCTGGGCAGTCGCGAGTGGAATGAACCGCATGAAAGAAGCTCTTTGGCTGCCGACTTGCGCCCGTGGGGTCAGTTAAGAGCTGTAAGTAAACCGAGCGATCCTTCCTGTCGGAGTGGTGCATTGTGGGCCGCGGCCAGGCTGCATGGAGCCTGTCTACAGAGAGCTGTGAGCCTGCTCCATGTTGCATTCAGTGAAGATACTGTCTCAAGTCAGCGTCTGCAAGTCATCTACAATGTACTGTAACAATATTCATGTACTGGAAGTTCTTTGGATTGAGTGCGTTCATTCATGCAGATGAGTCATAAACTTATCAAATTATGGCTTATATCAATCTCACTGTATAGATTTGCCAAAGGCTCTTTAAGTAATAAATAGTAACAGCTTTTGTATAAACTTTCCTAAATAATTACAGTGTAATATCAGATGAAATACTGTTCTTGAATCAGATTTCGAACTACTAAAAATGATGTAACTTTTCAAAGCGCTAGCAAGCTGTGAATGTTCGGAACCTGTTCCTTTCTGCCGGAGATGTAAATTTCCAAAATGAGCGCATAAATGTCTGACGGTGGACAATATTTTTACAGAACGGCTCTCAAACAGGAGGAAACGGGGTGTTTGCTGAGGTCTACAGTACGTTTGGCAGGAGGCGCTACATATTTGTTGCGCTAGTCACAGTAACAGGAAGTAGAAGCGCCAGCGCGTTCGTTAGGACGTCTGCCGCCTGTTTGCGGTTGCTAGCTCGAACCCGTGTTCCGCTTGTTGCGGCCATTTGCATGTGATCCGGCTCCAGCGGTGTGTTTATTAAATGTCAATGAAGGAAAGCAGGCCGGCGTACGAGCCTGCCAGGACCACCTCATCCCGGTCCAATCGCACTTTGGGCCGAAAAAGAAGTGGCGGAAAAAGACGCCGCCAGACGATGATGGTTACTGTGGATATTAGCAAACACGTGCCTTGAACCTTTGAGGGTTTGTAGTTTGATATAGTGCAGCGAGCCTGCACTATATCAGGTCTCACGCTACCACCGCCACTGTCCTGGCTGCCGCGCTCATCTGTCGCCTCAATTAGCTCAGATCAGCTAAACGTAGCACATAAGCAACAGAATAAATCACGCATTATATTGTATGAGAACTTAATCAGAGAAAGCATGACTTGGAAAAAAAAACACTCCTTGAAAATGTACAACGCAGACAATGGGAGGACGTCCCTTATTCATCATCGTCTCCCCCTCCTGTCCTGTCAACACCCCTCGGCCCTGCCTTTGGGGTGACTCCCTGTTCATTTCCCGTTCGCACGACAGATCTAATCAAGGCTCCCTTTTTAATATTAAAACCAGATCTGCTCATTCCTCCGCGCTTATCTGCAACGGTGAGGTGATCAGAGACGCGCTGGAATGCTCCGGCGAAGATGTGACGGTGAGGATAAAAGCCGGCGTCAGTCAACGTTGTCAGTCTGAGGCGCTTTAGCGGCGCAGAAACCTGGCTGGACGTGACTTTTAGCCGAAAATGTCTGCACGTTATACACGAGGCTGTGTATGAGGCTCAATTTAGAGGAATGGAATGGAATAAATCTCACATCTGCTACCAGTGTAAACACTCACACACACTCAAAAATCAGCATACATTTACGCTTAATGGCCTGTAAAAGCGTTCACTCTGCTCTCCAGAACGCCGGGTTTGAGTGCTGGTCATTAGGGGGAAAATAAAATCCAAAAGGCCATTTAATAACAACAAACATTCAGATGATTGTGCGGCGTTGAATGAGGACCTTTTCCTTGTTCACCTGCCTTTTGGAATTCCTGCACTTCTCCCAAGAGCCAATAAAAGCTCACATTCAACCTCTGCAGGGCCAGACGCCATAACAAGCCTCTCATTATTATTATGCAGCAAATGGCTGGAATTAAGTGGAAGAGAAAATCGCTGAACATGGAGTTTTCTCTCTGCAACCCGGGCTCGTTGCTTCTATAAGATTCTATCAGTTCATTGGCCACGATGTTGCTCAGCTTATGTACAAGGAGCGAGGGAGGTCGGATCACTCCGCACGCATCGACTGCTTCATTAAGAGCTGATTCCCGAGAGCAGATATTGTTTTTATCTCCAACCTGGCAGCTGGAAGAAGGGGACATTCTTTAGAGTCTGGAGTTAGTTTAGATTGATGGCCTCTTGCTTAGATAATCACCAGACCAAAGGAGAGCTGAAGCAGCTTCTTTGTCTCCACTTGGCAGCGGGAGGGAGCGGCAGGATCGGGGGGGGGGGGGCGGAATACGAGTATTAGAGAGGAATAAAACTTACACTACAGACACGAGAATGAGACGCGTCCTACGACGCTGGGCGAACAGTGGAGGTGGATGGCAGCGAAATCCTTAGAAAGAACAAAAGAATCCGAACAGAGACAGACACTTGCCACTTTGTGTTTAAAGGACTGCACAAGTCAGAAGAACTGCCAGAGAAACATCTGGGGAATGCAGCTGTTATGTTGTTTTTACATATTATATCATTTATTACATTACAGAGTAGAGATGCTTGTGACGCTACATGTAGGACATAGAAGTCACTTTAAAAAAAACTTTACTATATTTTGCTCATAACACACAAAGTGTGTGTTTACAAGTAAAAAGATGACAGGCGCCTGGTTCCGATCAGGTGCAGTTCACAAAGTTACCGGCAGTTGTGGGGGGGGGGGGGGGGGGGGGGGGGGGCGCTGTTTCAACAATAATTACGGTAGATACAAAAGAAATAAATCGTTTTTTATACTGACGTTGTTGAGTTAGTCATTCTCACCAATGCTAGTCTTATTATTGCAGCTTTTCAGGCACAAAATCTGTTAAAAGAGTGCATTGATTTCTGTGCGAATAAAAATATCTGTGCAGTATGACGCCTAAAGTGTCTAATATATTTTTATAATAATAATATAGATGAAACAAGAAGCATTAGTTCTTGAAACCATATTCAGCTCGTCCACTAGTTGGAACCTCACCAAGGGTGCAGCTGTGACTCCTGAACCTAAAAACCTGACCCGCCAAAACGAGGAATGACAAGGATGGAGAAGGGATTTGAGGGAAAGTGGGTGTTGAGTGGCTTCTTTCACCAAGTCTGTTTACAAGTTGTCAGTGGCCAAATAAGTGCAATTTGGAGAGAGAAGTGTGGTCGGAAAAACTGGGAGTCACATTAGGCCAAGTATTTGATCGCCCTGCCTGTGCAGACGCACTCGCTCGTTGTGCAAGTGAGATCATACTGTAGATGGGAAACAGTATTATTTCCTCTGAGACACATCCTTGTTAATGATCTGCCAAACTTTACGCACAGCAGACCTCATGGTCTTCTGTGATTTATCTGATCCTGAAAGGGAAGGCAGCAGCGCAGATTCAGTTAACAGTTAGCGCAGGAGATAACATCTGCAGACTGATTAGAGGACGACCTCCACCGGACCAAGCGAGGGCCGGACTGAGCTCCAGCAGCTGACACAGCAGCAAGATGTGGAGAAGAAAGAGAGAGAGAGGGGGGGGGGGGAGAGGGGGGGGGGGAGGGGTGAGAGAGAGGGAGCGAGAGAGAAGGAGAGGAAAGAGAGAGAGGGATGGAAGGGGAGGGAGGAGATTGAAGGGAAGATGTGAAGAGCGGGAGAGAGGAGATAGAGAGATGTAGCAAGAGAGATATGGTGAGAGAAGAGAGGACGGATAGATCTTCGATAAAGAGAGTAGAAGAGATTAGAGGGAGAGCGAGAGAGACGCTAGGAGGACCGAAACGAGAAAACAACGCGGAGGTCGAAGACCGGATGAGAGACGATCCTGTGTGGAGCCAAAACAGAGAGGAGAGGAGACGAGAGAGGACAGAGAGAGAGAAAGAAGAGCATGATGATGACCGGGAGGGAAAGAGTGTTGCAATCGCAGAGACAGACACGAAGACTGAGAAGATCTGCCGGAGAGAGTATAGCAAAGACGCAGCTCTAGGGGCTAGGAAAAGGATGCAGACATCCCCCCCATTCCCCCCTCCCTTTTATCTCTTCCGATTCTCCCCGACTCCTTATACCCTTAACACCTTTTGCTCTTAATTCCCCCGTAGAGGCGCAGGAAGAGAGAAAGGGGAGAGGGAGCGCAGAGCATGCCAGACTGAGAGAGACGAATAGCAGCAGATCCGAGTGAGAATGTGAGAGAGAGGAAGAGAGAGAGAGGTAGAGAGAGAGAGCGGGAGAGGGAACCGAAAGGAGACGATGAGAGGAGAGATGAGGCGAGGCGACGAGCAGCAGATGACCAGAGAGACGAGAGTGAGAGGGCCGAGGACGAGAGAGGAAGAGATGGGAATCCTTCGAGAGGGAGAGGGAGGTCAGTGATGAAGGAGTGAGAGCGAGATGAGAGAGAGAGGGAGGAGAGGTAGAGAGCGAGAAGGAGAGAAGAGAGGAGAGAGAGAGAGAGAGAGGAGAAGAGAGAGAAGAGAGAGAGAGAAAGGAGAGAGAAGAGGAAGCAGAGAGGAGAAAGAAGAGAAAGAGAGAGAGAGAGAGAGAGAGAGAGGGAAATGAGCTCGAGTCCCTAAGATGACACAGAGCAGGCTGCTGCAGGAAACCTCAGCTGCCTCATCCACTGTGGTCTGAGAACATAAAAAGCCCCACACTGTTTGATCTTCACTACAGATCTCAGCCTTGCAGCAAAAAAAGAATCTATATTACTCAATTCTTTCCCCCTCTCTTTTACCTCTCTCCACCTTCACCCATTCCTCCCACGTTACCGTTTCTGCCTTTGATGCTAAAGTGGGATGTAGATTAAAGTGTGGAACGGGGCGGGTTGTGAGGTGAGGGGTCCACAGCATGAGCCCTCTGTCTGCCCACCGCTCGCTTGGCTTTAGCTTGTTTTAGAGATGGTTGTTCGACAGCTCTGTGTCCATGTACGTAATGCAGGGAGGATTTAAAAGTGTGTGTCTGAGTTGATGTTTACATGCATAATGGTTCCAGAATTCGCCATTAGTTTATCATAAGCACGCTGACAAGGACTAATTACTGCCAAATACTAAGCACAAGTAAAGGTTTCATGTTTTATAAGGACACTAACCAAAGATTTACAATTACATTGTGATGTAATAATGATGTCAGCGACGATGGACGACCAAAGAAAAAGTACATGCTCGCAAACTCGATCTATTAACTGCTGCTCACTGATTTCAACCACTGGCTTCAAAGACGGTCGAGGGTTTGCATCGCAGCAAAGCCTCAGCCCATTCTCTAAATCTACCCGGCCCATTTCCATACCACATTCTGGCTGCGCCCGCTTCTGACCTCACGGAACCTTTTTACAACAAAACAGCGAACTGCGATCTGTAGTTTGACTTTAACTGTAATGTTCAGTAGAGCACATTTGACCTTTTTCACGTCGCAGGGTTTGATTAAATAAACACAAGGAACACACATAATGTCAGAAATGATGGATTAAGTCTATTTTGGTTTAAGTTAAAACTGCACGAGCGTGGCTACATATGGAGTTCTCTTCCGAGACATGAACCGCAATGCGTCTGCAAGAAACAGGGAGAGAGCAGGCGATGGGGTTCAAGCTGGAGACTCTGCTAGAGCAATTATCTTGTTCCTCAAACCTGCTGTTTAATGGAAATGCTAAACCCAGCCAAACTACACGCTTGTCCTCAGGTATGAACCCCACAAATGATCCCGCTCTCATTCTCCAACAAATGTTTTCATAGGGAATCTGACTTCAGCGGCCGCCATTACATCCACAGGTGTGGATAGCGTGTTCCATCAAATCCCCACTGAGATTCTACTTCTAGCCTGTCTTTGAATCCCTTATCTGCATAATGTTTTCTCTAATACCTCATTTTAAATGTGAGAAAAATACTGAATAGATGTGAATGAAGCTCAGCAAAGATTGGAGCCATCCAGAGCCAGAGGGATAAGTTGCCTGTGACCCAGAAATGACTGAATCCCACGTATGTAAATTGCCCACAAAACATCAGTCTCCTTTCAAATCACTCATCCACTGGTGAAAAAGCAGGAGCCCAGACCCCGCCTGACGCGGCTCTTTAGCGCGACTCTGTGTGGTTTGGAAGCCGGGGTGTTTGCTTAGGTTTAGAGAGGCAGGAGTAAAAACCCCAGCTCACTTTAATGTGCGCTTCCTCCATCGAGACCAAACTAGACGCAAACAGAAGACGAAGAGCGGCTCAAAGGTGTATATGACATGTGCACTGGAGGTGTGGGGGCCGTTCAAATTCAAAAAGCGAAAAAATTGATGATGACGTGTGAAGACGCAGATGAAAGAACATCTGGATTAAAACTATCATCCAGCGTCCTCGTGCCGTACGAGAGCGCTGTGTTCAGACGACTCAGCTGAGAGCAGTGCAAATAGACATAATGCTGGAATAACAGTCGGCGGAATGCGACGCCGCATATGCAGTTGTTAGCCTTGGATGGAGATTTGAGGTTTGCGAGGCAGACAGATAACCATAACCACCCCCCACCCCCCCCATCCACCTCCACCACCACCTCCGCTTTCCTGTTACATGTTGATCTGGTCTGTCACATTTTCAGTCTGGCTTCTTTTTTTTCCCGGTGAGCGAGTAAATCAAACGAGAGGAGGCACTGAGGTGCAGCGGCGGGTCAAACATAGAATGAAATGTTTTCTGGCAACGCGCGACCAACCAGGAGTCAGTGTTCTTCACGGAACGACCCCGGTGGGAAATATCACACATTCAACCCAGGGAAGAACGGAGCTGATTACAGATAAGGCCCAAGTCTTCCTGCTATGACTGAACCATTTCCCAGACTGGAGAACGTGCCTCCCTCTCCTAGAGAAAAGCAGGAAGGGACAATGACATGAAAAAGATTCAAAGTGCAGACTTAAAAACAAACACTGTCTGAGCGACTTCGCCGGCATTTTCCTTCCACTGCCCCTCGCCCGTGGCCTGCCTTCGCCATAACTCTCCCTCCCTCGCTCCCCCTTGGACAGCGCATTATAACGGCTGCGGCTTTTATTGGAATGACTTAAATGGCCCCTAAAATGCCGCTTGAATGATGGGCGCTGCTGTCTTTGCCGCGAGTGTGTGCATGTGTGTGTTCATGCACGAGTGTGCGCCGGCTCCAGACCCCGTTTCCATCGGCGATGCCAGATTCCTTTCACCCGCACATCCAACCCGCCCCTCGGACCTCTACCTCCACCCTCCAGCGCTTGATGTTCACCACATCTCCCACAGTGGTCACACTCATTCTTGCTTGTGTTAGTTGGTTTTTTTCCCTACCCTTGTGTGTGTTGCTGTTTCTTTATCCACACAAAAAAATGCACAAAACAATTGCCCTCTCACGCTCATCGGGTAATGGCTGTAATTTGCTTATCGCACAAACGCACATGTGTAAATAAATTTAGTCTAGACTGATACAGAGAAGAATTCCATCTGGGTTGGAAACCGAGTATTAAACCACCGAAGCATCACAAGTTAAGAGGACAAAGCAGTCGGAGTTTTAATCTGCAGAGTCGATGATTTTCTTGGCCAACAAACAACCTGAGCCGCCGCTTTGCCTGCATATCTGAGCATCTCACACGGATCAGACAGAGACTGAGACGTCCCCCGTGCTGCAGGAAAACAATTACAGACAGACTCCAGACGTCTTCTGGGGAGTGAGTGATGGAGCATGGATGGAGAATGTGAAGAGAGGCCATAGGACGAAGTGCATCTGAGGATGAGGCATCACAGAGGGTGGAGGAGGCCCAAGCTCTGTGCATGGGAACATGCTGCATGAACCTGACAATACGCGTGGGCAGCAGTTAGCAAGGCGCCAAAACGGCTAAAAGGACACACGAGAAGACAGAATTTAAAGCTGCCAGATGGAAGCGAGTCCACACACGGGCCCAGACTGTGAATATGCTGTTGTGTCTGGCGGGCCTGAGAAATATTTGGACAATTTTGGACCCTGGCAGCTCGGTTTTCTTTTCCCTCCCTGCTCTCCGAACAATCGCATAGAGGCTAGCGTAATGGGACGAAAAGGCGGGAGGAGGGTCACATGGGCTAGATTAGCGGATTAACTTTAGCAAAGTTTGCTATGCTTCGCTGACCAGGAAGGAAAGCAGTGACCAACCCCCCGATGCACCGTGTGAGCTTTGGGCTCCGTGTACGAGGTGTGCGTGAGTGTAACGCTTGACCCGGTGTTTTAACCTGAAACGCCCCCTTTAATACTGCTAGCTAATGGTTACTGATGGTTTACTCACCAAGTGTCTCCATCCAGATGTTTTATTTTGACAGGTACACTAGGATAATCATGAGAAGAGAGAGCTGTGATTAGCGTCTGACTTCAGGCCGTGAGTATTTCCTGGAGTCAGGTCACACCAGTATAAACTTAAATATTACCAAACACCCGCCTCGTCACAAAGACTAGACGCTTCCCTAAATGTTTGCGTTGGACGCCAAAGTCAGCGGCCGTGAATCCAGGATTCCTGCAAAGAAAAGTCTCCCCAAATCTAGCCGGTTTTAACGGCGCTATGGGGAATAATTTGCCTCCAACAGCTGCAGTGTTTTCTGACTAAGGTCAGTGACACGACGTAACGGAACGAAATAACAAAATCAGCACCGCCTGAGTTGGACGTCGCTCTCGTTTTGGAGCATTTCCTTTCCAGAAGCGGTATCTGTCTTGGGGGTGGGTCCCTTCCTGCTGCTGAGCATTTCTAATCAGTAGGACATTAAAGCATAGAGGCCAGTAAGTCTTGTTAACATAAACATTGCACTAATATATAGTGAGTCTAAGCACCGCCCCTCGTGCTGAAGAATCTGTATTTCTCATCGTCTGCATGTGGAGGCCTGATGTGTTTCCCTACTCTGGTACACCTGGTTTACCTCAGCTGCTCTTCCTCAGCATTCCTCAGCAAGACAACATCTGATCCACTCCCACAGAGGGATCATGCGTACTGATACTCGTGTGTACATCTCCTAATGCCTCTCACAGTTACTGTACATGTGGCTCCCCTCTTATCTTTTCGCATGCAGTCGTTCGCACTGAAACGCCAGCGTGAACGAGCCTAAACTCTCCCGTCTCTTCGCTCGCTCTGCTCCCAAAACATGAGGTTCGAATCATCCGGCTGTCATTCGTTGGGGACACGGCATTCTGGGCACGTCTCCGTACTATAACGATCTGGCGGATATGTCTGCATCCTCATCTTTTCCTCTGTCTCCTTGTCGTGCCTCCCACTTCCTTCCAGACTACGAGGGAAACAGAACATGCTTCCCTCTGATGGCAGCAGAATAAAATAGGACACTACAGAATATCAAGGCAGCTCTGTTTGAATCAAAATAGTAACTTTTCAATCTTCTGAGCATAACGACATAGAGAGTTCTCCCAATGGGGTAAACAAATACTGTAGTGAAGGAGGTTGTGGCGAATAGAGGTGAACTGATTCATAGAAGAATGATGTGTATGTTCATTTTCTCCACCTTCAAACTTTATCTTGTACCATCACCCCAATAACTACCTTTTCCACTGTCTCCTGTCTCCTTCTCTTTTCCAAACGGATCCATCGCCATCGGTCGGCCTGATATTTCCCATATCCCTTTCACACTTTGACCGCGTGTCAGGAACTTGGGTTTGTGTAGTTTCTGCCCCGCTTTGGGAGTCGTCCAGCTCAGGCTCCATTCGACTGCTCGCCGGTTCTGCTTTGTGGAGCGAACCGGGGCCCGCTGTTCGGAAATGACCACTTCTCTGGTTCAAATTAGTAATGAGGCAACACAACAGGTCTCTTTTTTTCTGGCAGATTAAAGAGGAAAACGCAGGAAAGGTTGAGAGACAGAGTAGCCATCTGTAAACCACATGAATGTAAGCGTCGATAAATTCAAAGCCCTTCCTAATTAGGCGCTGTGTTGGTAGGCCAGGGGACATCCTCCCAGAAGTGCTTGAGCTATTGGAGCGTTCACTGTCGGCAGTCGCATGGTTAATGTCAGGTAGAAGTTTTCAATTTGTCAGCTTACTCTGCAATTTATCATCTTTGAAACATCAAAGCTTCAACCTGGGCTCTTTAAATCTGTGACCCTCGCGTCTGCGAGGCCTTATGTAAGTCCAGCTGCATTCTTACAGCTGAGAGCAGTTTCCAAATGTCTGTGATATCTAGTCATGTACATAGAAAAAAAACGGTTAAATATGGTGGAGCCTCGATAAGTTGGTGCCTAGCAGTAGCCTTAAACATCTCAAGAAATGGCTCGAAACCTTCCTTTTGGACCAGTCAAATCCCAGAGCCCGTGTTTAGGAAAGACTTAAAATCATGACTGTTTATGTTTAATCAGCTTAGAAATATTATGTTTGTTTCCATTTGTGACTTGGGCAAAGCTCAACTTACATTTCATGACCCATTTATGCAGAAAACTGGAAAATTGGTTTTATTTCACATACTTCTTCTTGTCACTGTACGGGTTATGGCTGTTTAATAGTTTTATGATGATAACAGATACGCTGGATGATCATTAGCTTCTACTGAAGTGCTTAAATGTGAGATGCAGATGCACGTAGCAGAGTTGATCCGACGTGTTACAGATTGTTTTTCTAAGGCTTTAGCTTGCAGCATCTCCAGTGTTCTTCATTAAGCTGTACTCCACCTGCATTTCACCTAAAATGTTTCTGTAGGCAGCACCAGCCCTTCCTGTTCTGTGAGCATGAAACTAAACAATCCTCCAACAACAGCTTCCTTAAGCTGCCTTACAGAGGCATTACTCACATTCTAGGGATAAACACAGACAATAGGGCCATGCACACACACACACACACACGCACACACACACACACACACACACACACACACACACACACACACACACACACACACACACACACACACACACACACACACACACACACACACGGCACTGCAGAAGGCAGCAACGCTCGCAAACAAAACTGGAAGGAGCACAGAGTCGCCTGTGAGTTTCACTGCTTTGCTGCTGATTACAGGAAATGATTAGCACAAAAGCCTTGAAGGGCTGGTTGTGTTGTACGCTAATGCCTGTGAGGGTTGCATTATGAAATGCACGTTGCTCAATGGGCTCAGTGCCTACACAGATTGAATTAGCTTTGAATGTACAGTCTGTGGGAACTGACTAACAATCATAGGAAAATGTGGCTCGTGAGAATTGTAATTTTTTAAATGTATTTACATTTTAAAAAAACCCAGGGTGGTGTATTGAGGGTTAAATCCTCTTTAATCCATTTTATTGAGCCACATTAAACTTCAGGTGTTTATTTGGGCATAAAGTGACGAGCAGGGGAATACTGCCGCTCACCAGGTAATAAAAGACATCGGGTTGATTTCTGTGTGGAGGCATCAGCTACCAGCACGCAAATCCAAACTGTGGTTCATTTAATGTGTTACATTCAGTAAAGATCAGCTTAAAAACAGCGTATCTGCTCTTTGCCTGTTGTAGATCTAGTTCAGGAATTGCCAGACTATTCCTTTAACAGCTGCAACTTTAACCATGAAGTAATTGGTGGAACAAACTTGTTGATAAATGGTAGATATGAGATTTCTGTCTGCTACTGAAGGTCGGGAAAACCTCCAGCGTGTGATCACACGATGCATGTGTCACGTAGAAAGCATTCACTTCCTACTCCAACATCTCTGGCTCTGTGAAATAAAATGCTCTTTATTATCCGGCTCCACAGGGACCATAACACCACAATAACCCCTTTCTCTTTTCTCGTTTTACAAACACCTACGCACACGTCTAAATCAAGCTCAGACTGAACAATAACAAAGTCTGGAGCTTGTCAAGTGGTCTCCAAAGAGTGGTTTCCAAGCCCCTACTCTGTGTGGACCCATCAGGGAGATATATCCATCCTGCATCCAGAATTAAAGTTAAATAATCATAGCAAACATGCTGTAGGACGTATGGCTGAGTAAGATAAAAAGAGGGATGATGTGTTAAGACTTGCCCAAAGTCCTGATAAATGATACTGAGAATGAAAGGCGGTCAAGTCAAAAAAGCAAAAGGTTCATGTACCATATAAACATCCCCACATTCACTGTGCAGTCATGCCTTTAGTGCCACTTTTAGTTTTTTGATGTTGGATAGGTCACACACGTCCTCAGGAGACGGGGAAAACTCCGCCTCAGCAGAAGAACGCAACATGTCAGAGTCCATTAAGTGGGAACAGCGTCGGTGCCCTTGTTTGCGTTTGTCCTCACTGGAGGCCTTTCTTCTGCAAGCACAAGCTGCTGCGACACACCACTGGAAAAATATGGCTCCGACTCCAGAGAGCATTGCTCAATGCTTGTTGTGTCCCTGTTCAGGCCTCGCTGAGTAAAAGCAATGTCTGGCATCGGCGCTGCTTTTACCACAGGGGCTCTGGGTTGAGCCCAGTGAGGAGAACTTGGAGTCTAGACCAGTAAAAGTGATGGAATGGACCGAAGGAAGGAGCAGGAGCAATAAAGGGGAATTGGTGCAGGCTCCTCCTGCTTCTGTCTCACACACGTGTCTGTGATAAGTTCCCTCTGATAGACGGAGAGGGCGTGTTGTCAAAGCGCCGTCCAACACTGAGCCACTGCTGACAGAGTCAATGGGAGGAGGAGGAAAAATAACAGGAGGCGTCTGCCAAGGCTTCCCACCGCCCGCTCCCCCCCGTCTCTGTCCCCCCGCTGCTGCCAGCCAACAAGAAAAACTCCCCTCGGCCGAGAAACACTTATGGGGGAATGAAAGTGCAAGTGGGAGACAAAGATAAACACAGGAAGAACAATGAGCGAAGCTACCGAAATTTCAATTCGCTTTAATCTTTTATATTTTTAGGAGCATGGAAAGCCTTGAAAGTTCTTATTTTTTTTGTTTTCCTCCTCTTTCTGTCCTGCAGCCAAAGCCACGTCCTTCACTACAAGGGCCTGATTAACAGCGTGCTGCTCCATCTCTGGAGGGCCGTACGTCTGTGCAGATTCACTGTCTGCCATAGAGCTGAGCGGCTCCCACATAGATCAGCTGCACCTCGAGGCCAGGACGGCTACCGGTGATGTGCAAATAGGCTCCGACAGGATCCACACGAGGTAAAAAGGAAGTAATAGGGGATTGGATGCAAATCTCTGCGCATCTGTGCAGGAAAATAGTTTTTTAGCTACAAACAAATCTGCCCGATTGAGTTTCTGTCTCTGATGCCATCATTGAGAATATCAGCAGCAGCGCTGGAGAGTGTGTGTGTGGCTGTAATTACAGACACGGTGCTTCCGGCTGCAAAGAGCACTTAAAGAAAACACGTCCTTTGTTGGAGACGCTCTTGAAGGAGCGCCCCTGTTTTCACTTCATTTCCTCCGTCTGGTGAGGAAAATGTGTGCGAGTGCCATTTCGCTGCATGTGTGCGCCTCCGTACAGCCCATACAGTATAGCACATAGAATAATCATCAACAGCGACAAGCCGGAAACTCCATTGCGCCTCATGCCTCTTGAAAATGTTGTGGAAAGCGTGAAACTCCAAGTCTGGGATCAGATGGTTACTCTGAATGAGGATTACATTCATCAGGTGCCTCAAAAGCCATAATTGCTCACAAAAACAAGTACATGTAATCTGTGCCATGTGTTTATGTCTGCGTGCACTAAATGTCCAGGCGCTCTGCTCCCTTGTGGCCACTGGAGGTAATGCTGCTGCAGGAGTGAGAGACCTGCTGTAAACGCAGATGATGTGACAACCAGAAGCACAGTGTGGTGAGAAAACAACACGTGTAAGCATGAACTTTGCAATATATGCTTTCTTTTCATAAAATCTCTGCTCTTCTGCTCCAATGTGGACAAAAGAGATTCTCTACAAAAATCTAGCAACAGCAACAGGTTCTGATCCATAAATGAACTACAGCCATGCATGAGGAGCCCAGAACTGTATGAGCTGGAGGTTTAGCAAACCGGCTCTGTGTGTGTGTGTGTGTGCGTGCGTGCGTGCGTGCGTGCGTATGTGTGTGTGTGTGTGTGTTGAACCCATGTGGATGTTTGCATTGCACGGCCGTGCTCTCAGCGTGACTACTGTTTGTGTACGGTTGGTCCAAAGCCTCAGCTGGTCGGAGGCTGGAGGCTGCGGACAGCGGTTAAATAACACGCGGCGCATTGAAACGTGCACTCGAGCCACTCTCCACCACCACTAACCAAACTGTGCTCCCAAACAGAGTGAGGAGCATGTGCTCTGGGGTTGCCGTGGTTACGGACCAAACGCTGCCATCGCTGTGTGGCCATCGGCTCCCCTCCTCATCTATACGTCCTCGAATAGAAACAGAGAGGTGACAAGGAGCCGACTGGATCTTTATGAGCAAGTCCTACTTTAAACAGCAGCAGCAGCCCTGCCGCTGCCAGGGGGCTGAGAGTTCACGCGTCGCTGTGCATCCGCTCAGCCACTCACCTCGAGGGTTGTGTAACGCAGTCGGATTCCCACACGGACTCGGCCGCGCGCATGAGGAGCCGCACGTGCGCCAGCGCTGAGACACACGCGGCTACACATTCGCGGAGCGCGCCAGTGAAATACAGGGATGCTGCCAAACGTTCGGCGCTCGTGGAACTCCAGCCCGCTGACTTTTCCAGACTTTCCCCGCGTCTCCCTGCATCGCGGCCTCCTCAATGGCGCTCACACGTCTGAAAAAGTGACACGTGCTCTTCGCATTCCTTCGGCCTCAGCCGCGTCCCTTCCCTCTGCCTCGTACTGCCCTGTGGGCCACCGGAGGACCCGCGATGGAGGGATGTCGTTACAGTGGAATGCGGCGTCGCGCGCCAGAGGCGCCACAGTGGACGGACAGAGCGAAGCAACGGAGGCAAGGAAGGAGAAGACGGAAAATGAGCGGCGACGCATGCCCGTACCACGCTTCCCTGAAGCAACTAGAGACCTGAAACCTGCAGCAGATCAATAACAATAGTTCCTCAACTGGAGGCATGTGAACAAGGTTCCTTTATAAGCTGCTGGCGGCTAGTCTGTGCACTAGCTCAGGAACGAAGAGAATTAAGCAGGTCCCATGATTGAGATATTGCACCGTCTGGTTTATATTCGTACTTTTTTCCCCACCTTCTGTTTCTTTTGGCCACGCTCGCTGCAGCCAGAAGCGAGATGCTAAGACGCCCGGGAAAAGGTGAGGCGGGCGGGCGGCGTGGGGCTTACCTCGGTCTCCTCGCAGCGTGGACGGGCGGGGGGGGTGGGGGGGGGGGGGGGGGGGGGGGGCGGGGGTGCGCTTCAGGTGCGAGCTTCAGGTGCGTCTCTCTCTCTCTTCTGCCTCCCTCCGTGCTTCAGCCACGCTTGTCTCCCATGAGATGCAGCGGCATCGGGGTGTTCGGCGAGCACGCGGCGAAACAACGGCGTGGAGTCGTCCCCCTGAGCTGGTCCCGTGCAGGATGCGGTCGAGTCCAGCCGCTCACAGCCGGAGACTTTCAACTGCAGGTGAAGGAGGTCTGCCTTTTATGCGTCTGCCTCGGCGAAAGAATGGAAAAGTCCATCCAGGTGGCGAGATGGATGGAAGTCCTCTCGGTGCCGTCCTGAAGCAGTCCAGACGCAGGTCTGAGGAGCACCTTCCCGATCCGTGCGTTCTCCCTCTCCAGGGTGGAAAGTAGGAGGGAAGGACGGAGGGGGAGAGAGAGAGTAACAGAGGAGTGAGACTCAGTCAGTCAGGCAGGCAGCAGTGTGTACAGAGCTAAAGGCTGTGGGTCCAAGCAGCCTGCGCTCCCACTCACAGGACTTATAACCAGGGGCCGTGCGCCTCAATCTCCCCGGCGTACGCGGCGGTCCCTCTCTCACTGGCTTATTTTGGGAAAGACAGACGGGATTGTTCACTGGGTTAAACCCCTTCACACAAAAAGCAAGTGTCTGTGAGGAAGGAGGGGAGCGAGCAGGATGGGGTGGGGCGGCGAGAGGGGTGGAGTGGGACGAGGAGGTCGGAATGAAACCACCAGAAACTCAGAAGGGGATTCTGAGACGCCCCCCCCCCCCCCCCCCCGCACCCGTCTGCTCACCGCAGTCATGGGAATCACACAGAATCAAGTCATCACAATCAAACCCAGAGTTTCCTTCCCAACAAAAAAAACGCCTCGCTGACTTTTTTGCGACAACCATTAGCATGCATATTGCCAGACGTTGGTCTGCTGCAGTAATAAAATCAGGACATGCCAAGCGACAGCTGGTGGATTTTTAGCTTGAACGTGTTTGGGCCAGTCGATCGGCGCAGGCCGACCCCGTGCTGCTCGCGGGCCTTGAAGAGCGAGCTGTTCCGTGCCTGAGACTGGATAAGCCAGAGGAAAGCTGGCCTAGCCTTTCACTGGGAGACCCACCGGGATGACGCCGTTGGCTGAGGAGGGGATCAGCCTGTGCATCCAGGTGGAGGAGAGAGAGAGCAATGCTAATCGCCACTTAGCGCCGATTTGGGGAAGCATTTGTCAGTTCAACAACATCTATGCGCTCTCTCGCCTGAATTCCAGCTGCTTATCAACAGCTGGCAGCGCCGCGTTCACGTTCGGCTCACAAAGACTAATGTGTCCTCGGGGGAAAGACCCTACCAACCATTAGAGAGCAAGTTCGGCTTTTCATCGCATGGGAAAGACAGGCTACGTCTCAATAAGGAGAATGTGAATTATATTTAATTGGTTCTGCTGTTTGAAGCGTCATTATGGTCTAATTTATGACGCAGATGCAGTTTTATGTGTTTCTTTTACTCTGTTTTGGCAAACTGCATCAATGTCAAGATAGCAAAGTGATTAAACGTGTACTGGGGAAAGAAAAACGGAGCCAGTTTCATTTATTTCTATTCACAGATGTCTAGTGTAGTGAAGACATCTGTTAATCTGTTAATACTTGACCGATTGTTGATTGTACCATCGGATTCAACAGAAAAGTATTTTGTTCGCGTCTGGAGCCGGCTAAAGTGAATAATCCCTAGAAAATAAGCAGTGGGCGTCGCGCATGTGAAAGGGCCATGGTGCAGCCAAAGGGGACTGAATGCTTCTCTGAGCGCTGCGAAGGGTGGAGTGACCAGATGCCCAGCGATGATGTCATCAATGGGAGCCCTGTGTGGCAGTCAGTCCTGCCATTCATCCGTCAGCCAGGTGTGTGTGGATCACACCCTCGCCACAAAACGCAGTGGTCCTCTGTAGCCTAGCAGGGCAAACAAACAGCGGGAGGCCTCCGCCTCTCGCACCCATCGGCCTCTGGCTCCTCGGACGATCCCGGCTCGCGCTCCCGTCCGCCCAGACAACGCGGGATCCTTCCCGCTCGGACCCTTTCTGTCGCCGAAAAAGCCCCCCGAGCGTCGACCCAGTCCCCTCCCACCGGCTCGCTTTTTACAAGGTGAAACATTCCCGACGAGAGGGGAAAAAAAACACCTGGTCGTCACGACTCCCCCCCCCCCCCTTCTCGCTCCATTCCATTAGTAAGAGTAAAAACAAACAGCGAGTGTTTCACGGGCTGGAAAAGCGTCGGGTTGCGTCACGCGGGCTTCGCCATTGATGCCGCTCGGCTCGGAGCGAGCCGTGAAAAGGCCCGCCGGCGTCACCCATGCACCCCACCCTCCACCACACCCAGCGCGGCCAACACAGGCCCGCTGTGTGCCACCCTATGGGGTCCGTTGTAGTCAGAGGTGGTGTGTTCAGGGTGGGGCGAGCGTGTTAGGGATCACTTAAGTGAGGTTTGTGAATGAGTGGAGTGTGTTGAAGGGTGGAGCTGTTTGTGTGTGGGGTTGATTTAAATTGAGCTTGGGCTTGTTTATTTATACTGCACGTCAGTGACTATG
The DNA here is from genome assembly GCF_900634795.4 of Betta splendens. Lineage (NCBI taxonomy): Eukaryota > Metazoa > Chordata > Actinopteri > Anabantiformes > Osphronemidae > Betta > Betta splendens. Next base: position 7,228,716 of record NC_040891.2, read on the forward strand.
CTGAGTGAAATATTGTAAGGCAGCGACTGAACTGAGGCTATGAGCTAATATGATTTTGATGGAGTTCAATCATCTTGATGCGTAAAAGCCCTTTAAAAGCTTCCAGACTCCGCCGGTTCCTAAGACCGGATTGGAAATTTGCACCTAAACGTTGCCTCAGTTTGGTTCTTCTCATGCAAACGGGCCGGTAAACAGGTATCACACACCAGAGGTCAGAGCTGAAGGTTCACACAAGGACAGGCGCTTCTCTCTCACACTCCCTCTTTTCTCGGCCACCGGTCTCTCTTTCCCTCGGGCGACGACTCAAAAGGCCGCTTTCTCAGGTGATGTGGTCCACCTTTGTCTGCTCTAACCTTACAAAGGAATGCCTGGCATTCACCAGGCTGTGCCCACTCTGGGCCGCCGAGGAGAGAAAAAAGGCAGGAGCAAGAAAGCGGTTTATTCAGCGATGGAAAGGAAGAAATGGCAGGTTCAGCTTTTTACATGATGCAGGTACAGTAAAAGTAGAGGGCTCTGACAGTCACAGGAGGGAATGGGCTGGACTGGACCAGGGGTGGGAGTCTGGGTGATGCACGGGCGTGAGAGGACGGGACCCCAGGAGAGATAGATGTGTGAGTGGGGGGAGAGCAGGTGGAGGAGGAGGCGTTTTTGGCCGGACTCTCGCTGGCTCGCCCAGCTCAGTTTCCCTCTGGGCGATCATTTGACACTGATGAAAGGGGGACGAGGAGACAGTGGAGAGGAAAGAGGGTGGCAGTGTTTCCACCCTGGGAAAACGCTCTCTGGAGAGATTCGATTCTTGGGCAGGAGAAGATCAAGGACAAGGGAAGAGGGAAAGCGATGCATTTTAAAAAGGTGTGAAAACGGGGAAAAATTATTCTTTTTACATTTCCACAGTAACTACTGTAGCCCACGTTTCATATCTGTGTCCACACACACACACACACACACACACACACACACACACACACACACACACACACACACACACACTGAGATGCTGCAGGCGTGTGTAAAATAGAAGAGTGGCGATTGAATGGTATTTTACTGCTTCTGTATTTACGACAGGTTACTTTGACCCTGGGTGGTCCCTTGCTCAAGGACTTACCGGGTCATTAATCATCAGTTGGGAATCAGATGTCAGGTGTGTGTGCGCACGAGAGAGAGAGAGAGGCAAACTGTGCTAGCACCCGCAAACGCACTGTACCATATGGTGGAACCAGTAATTGTGCAAGTGTGTGTGAACATGTTTGAGGTTAGCCTCGCGTACCAGTGGAGATCCTAATCAGCTGAGCTGCTGGTGGGATGAAAGAATGTGAAGATTATTGCCTGGTAATTGTTTCCAGAGTGCAACAGGGCTGCTTTATCTCAAGCTGAAAAACTTTCACTGCAGTGTGTGTGTGTGTGTGTGTGTGTGTGTGTGTGTGTGTGTGTGTGTGTGTGTGTGTGTGTGTGTGTGTGTGTGTGTCATCAAGGTTATAGGAGTCGTGCACGAGCAGACCCACCTCCAGAAGGTGGAGTCGCCGCTTTGCTGGGCAGATTATGAGATTACTGTGTGGTTTTAGAGAGTCCAAAAACTAACTTCATTATTCCTCTCACTGCTTCATTCACTGATCTCAGAGGAGCTTACACACACACACACACACACACACACACACACACACACACACACACACACACACACACACACACACACACACACACACACACACACAGAAATGCTCTTTGCAGCTGTTTTCCCTGGCCGCTCACCTAACTAATATCTTACCGTTCCTAAATAAAGGCTGACACACACAAACTCATCACCCCACTAATCAGTAATTTGATTCGCCCCCCCCCAACCCCCCCGTTGCAGTTCCCTCCCAACAGGGCGACGTGAATTTTTGCATCAGGAGGAGCAACAGAATCCCCAAACCCAAACAAGCAGGTTAGAATAAATATAGCCAAACGTCAGAGTTTGGAGCTCAGCAGCTCATCCAGCACCACAGCCTATTTAGACAGAGAGGGCTGTCATTCACATGTCAGAGCCCCTAAAGGTCTGGGTTATTAAAAGAAACCCTTAAGTTTACAGAGTGCAGCAGGTTCATTGCTTCAAATAGTGACAGGTTGGTTGTAAGCGTTTTAAGGCCCATTATCTTTTGATCACATCTTTATAATCTCAATCACTTGTAAACAAAGATCTCATCATCTCATTATATGTACAAGACTACACAGTTGCTATACCCAGTAATTAACGCTTGAAACATTCTGTAAAACCCACAGTTATCACAGTTCATTATAATGAGATGTCAAATGTTGACACGTTACAATAGATGCTTGAGAAATTCAAGTTTCATGTACTAAAGGCAGACTGGGTTGTCAGAAGACGATGACGCATTTAGGTCACAATCATTTGAAATTATTGAGCATAGCTGATGGCAGAACAAACAGTGCATTCATTTGTTATCTGTGGATAATTAGATAAATCAGTTCAATCTGATTAAAGGAAAAATGATAAGCTCTAAAAAAACAATGTGTTAAGTAACCTCTGCTTTGACAATTAAATCCAATTAAGTAAAGTGAGAAGATGTAATAAATCACCCACAGGTTAAAGTTATTTATATTTTTCTATTCATGCGTCAGTAGAGGTGTCAACTAGCAGCTAAGATACGAACTGTGGTAGTGAGAGGCTGTAACTCCATTTGCATGAACACTTGTGGATCAGCAGCAAACAGCAGCTCGGGCTGTGACCTCTCGGGTGGCACCAATCCGCTCCCCGACCTTTGCCCTCTCGTGTTCACACTAAGGAGCTTCTGTGTTGAACACCAAATACCTCCCGGACCCGCTGTGGTGACTTTAGTCCATTTAAAGCAAACTCGTTTACAAACTTGACCAGCGGCCGACCTTTCCAGTACTGTTTGCTTTGCGTTACAGCCCCTTCATAACCACATATCCTCTCTGAGCCTTCTCTGTGAGGCCGTCAAGACACACGTGCACTCGCACACATGAAGCCCGCTCACATCCCGTACGCGCTGTATTGGTGCCCTGGCCCACCTGGCTTCCTGTTGAGCTTTGTGCCTGTGTCCTGACCCGGATGCTCACAGGAAACCTCCTCCCTAAACAGCTGCTTCCACGCGTTCCATCCTCCTGAACACAAGGAAACCGCGCTTACTGTCTCAGAGCGGCAGCAGGGATGTCACGTCATGAATCTCAAACGCTGAATGGGTAATATGTTCTGATAAATGCATCTGGGGAAAGGGTTTGAATAACACAAAATTGGCTCTCGGCGAGACATTTAGAAATATTAAGTGTCGGAAGGGATCATTTTTCCCTTTTGATCATTCTGGGAGTATAAATAGGGAACAATATGACCTTGTTCAGAGTGGGGGGAATTAGCCATAAAGCGCTGGTGACTGAGTGACTGTTTGATCCATAACACGCCCTTTGGGAAAACACAGTTTTTTTTTCAAGCAAAATTCATTAAGTTGACTTATTCCTGTGAAACCGAGACGACGGAACGGTGCAAAGATGGAAATATGTGTGAGTGCGTGTCCATATACGAAAGTGTCAGAGTGGAGTATGAATAATAACCGTGTCAGCATGCGTGCCAGGCCTATGCCAACAAACCACAGTTTATGTCAGGGGAGCTGGACCAACACTAACTCTCACATATATACTGTAAGAGCAAACGGAGAGAGAGGCGATTTAGAGTCGGAGCGTTGGCATTTCTCTCTCTCTCTCTGCTTCTCCACCCCTCGTGTGTTTTCCCCCTTTTTTTTTTGTTTCTGCCCAGTTTCTCCTCGAAAGCCTGCAGATGTGTAGCTATGCGAAAGAAAACAGGCAGCAGGCCCCTGGCTTTGGCCGGCGCGGAGGGCCGTGCCAGAAAAACAAAGACCTCTGAACTGTACAAACACCACAGCAGGAAAACAGCAGCAGGGACCACCCACGGAGCCCAAAACCAGCTACTAGAGGAAGACATGCGTGAACGCAGGAAGTGTCATCACACGCCACAGAACACATGAAAGCGTGAGAAATGCAAAACAGTAGACAGCAATGTGGCCATTTCATAATGCAACCCATGGTTGCCGCGGTAACAGCGAGTGCCGTTAATTGAAGAGGAACAAAGCAATTTGAGGTGTTTGTGATTATACGTTTGTTGCTCCACAATAAACCAGCACTTGTTTGTCTCTTTTATTCTCAGGCAGCAGAATTAGAAAATGCTGAGTCTGCAGTAGCAGTAACTTAATAAAGCTGTGATCGTTTTGGAGGCACCTGTTGAAGAAATCTCATCCTAATCAGCACCTTCAGCTACAGATACTTGCTGCTCTGTTCCCATTCATTTCCTGCTTTGAGCACGTTGCTCAGGTCAATGCTATGACTGCTGTCAAGTGTGTGTGTGTGTGTGTGTGTGTGTGTGTGTGTGTGTCCGTGTGTGTGTGTGTGTGTGTGTGTGTCCGTGTGTGTGTGTGTGTGTGTGTGTGTGTGTGTGTGTGTGTGTGTGTGTGTGTGTGTGTGTGTCCATGTGTGTGTCCGTGTGTGTGTGTGTGTGTGTGTGTGTGTGTGTGTGTGTGTGTGTGCTAATGGACAGCTGCCAGTCCCAGCAAAGCCACTGTTATCATTTAGATTCACGCGGCCAGAATCACCAGGCCTAATCCCGTCCAGCAAAAACTCCAGGACAAACACAGGTTCACACTTTGCATCCAACATCATGCTACGCTTGGGCTGAGAAGCAAATAACGCGTGGGGAGACGAAGCTGGGCTCACGCTCTCTCCAGCTCTGTTTCCCACGAGACAAAAATAGCCGAGCGTAAATTGCAGCGTAAAAACATTTTGAAAAAATTAATGACTTGTTAGTGTTATAATCATGGTAAAATTCTGTAAAATTGTCTCAAATGGAGCCTCTGGAATGTCTGAAAATAATATAAAATACAACCAAAAGCTGTATTGCATGACCTTCGGATCTAATATCTATAGATCCTACAGTAAATCAGTCTCCTCCAACGCCGCTGGAGCACATTTAAACAATATATCTGACATGTATGACGAGCCAACATTTTATATAAATATTCTTGCTTTAGGCTAATCTGGCTTCTCTCCTATTTGCTTTATAAGACTGAAGTCATGCAATCCTGGAGAAGTTATCAGTCTGTGTTCTGTATGAACCCAAAGCCACATGAGTGACTTTACTACCACTTAATATCGGCTCATTTTAGGCCATTTTTATTTATGTCCCTGGCAGCTGGAGTGGACAGGAAGTCATTTGCAGACAGTGTGGAGCAAATAGAAATACACAGAGAAAGGTAAATGTTTAAGTTCATGTTCTTGTTTCTGACCTCCTGTTTATCACCTCTCTTTCACTCCCATTGTTCCCCCTCCAATCCGGTCTTTTGCTCTCCATCCTCTACATACTTCTTGGTGTGTGCTGTAAAGGCTGAGCCCTCAACACAACCAGTGGGCTGTGGTTCCCTCCTAAACCATTCACATGGAACTGGTTAGGAAGGCATTCCTTCCATGGAGAGAATGTCTGGCACCAAGCGCCTGTAATACAGAAATCATAAACGGGAGGTCCAGTCTAATCACATCCCGTGGCACTCTCACCCTCTCCGAGCTCCCTCTTCCTCCTTCCTTTTCCTCGCCTCCTCTCTAGGGAGTTATTAAGAAGGGGATGGGGAGACCAAGAGCATTAGCTGATCCTTTCTTTCCTTTCCTGTGTAGCATGAGGGTGTAAATCACTTGTGGAAATCACACAGATCAGGTTCGGGTGGTCAGCAAATATCCTCCGCCCTGAATCCCAGAGAATAGAGAACAACATTATGAATTTGCTGCATAACAAGTCCATTTGTTCTCAATGAAGTATCTTAAAAAAAGTGCATGGGGGTTATTTTTCACAGGCAGGTGTTAGAAATGACACTTGCCAGGTTGTCTGAATATTTTGGTCCCACAATCAGACTCTCCATCAAACTCTTAATATTGTAATGAAATCAAGAAATGTTATTACAATTGGATCCCTGAGCTCCTCAAGGACAGAACGTTTCAGCCAAAGCAAGCACAGAGCAGTAAACTTAGGAAAAGTAGAGCGTGTGCAGATTATTAAACTTTAAAGCCGCCTTTATCAGTATCATAAATCAAAATGGTTTAAAAAGATGAAGGGGCTGGGTTTGTTGAGGTGCAAGTGAAGATACTGGAGATGGAATTTACATTTGTTTGCTTGTCTGCACTGTCTGGGGTCAAAAAAGGGTTGAAGGTACATTTAATTTGTACAATTTGTACAAGATTTGTACATATTTAGATATATATACTAATATATACATGCTACAACATTTATTTGACCTTTTTCTGACTTCACGTGTCCTTAACCTGTAAGTCTTCCTTACACATGCATTCAAGAAAAAATTGCACAAACACTAATGGAAAACCTAGGAAGTACATGCTAATTATATACAGTGTTCTGCTGGAGCTTCTAACAGGATGACAAATGTAGTCTTGTAAGTAATTATGTTGGTGCAGTCTAAGCTTACAGGGCTCGATATTAAGCATCTTTGGTCGGATGCACTTCGGGGAAAAGGTGGAGAGTTTTTACTCACCTGGAAGCCAAACATATTATAAATGAGCAGGGGATTAGTTATTAAAATTCATAGAAGAGAAAATAAAGAGGTAAAAATTTATGTCTGCTCAATGAAAGCTGTAGGCAGCTTTCATTGAGCAGACAAGCAGATGAAACCAGATTTCCACGAAGAGAAAGTGAAGCACAGACACTTTTAAAATAAACAGTGTTCATCAATAAAACTGTCATCAGTGATGTAAAGTCACTGTAGACATCTCACATCCCACTTGTTAACTAAAAGCTATGCACCCTGTAACTGCAACCATGATTACATAATCGTAGCAAGTGTAAACATTGAAATCATTATGCTGCAACATACTGGTTGAATTAAAAAGGTTCCGTTCATTAGATGGCAGACGTGTCTGTTGTGATGCTGGGTTTAGACGGGATAAGCCCCAGAGTCAAACAGAGTCCTGTCAGTGTAATGCAGATGTTGGACATGTCTGTTCCCTGACATGAGTCGGTGCCGAGCACCTGAACCAAACCTTCCAATAAACTTGGACAATCAGATCCTGTGACCAGACATTTTGGCGCTGCCCGTCTAGATGCTACATTAAATGATAGCAACACATTCGCAACTTGTCGTTTAGGTTGTTTGTGAGCCTCTTGTATAAACAGAATCCAGTTTCACTTTCAATCCTTAAAATGTGCAAATGTGCTGACGGTCTTAGGGACATAATCTTTAACAGGTAAGACATCTGCTGGTTTGGGTTGAAGAGGAGCTGGCCCTCGCTGGTCCCGTCTTACTTTTCCCATGCTCCTGGAACGGTGTGTCCTCCCTAATAAGCCCCAACAAGTCTCAATCAGTGTTCCTGGCTCGGCCGAGGGACCTACAGATGTCCCTGCCTCTCTTTCCTCATCCTCTGCCTGTACTGTTGGACGTGATTCATCCTGTTGGATAGATGCAATTAGAGACAAGGAGGCAGGGGATCGTCCAGAAAAAAGACACTTTCTCTCTAGACATTTGACCCTAACGTAGAAAGCAAGGGCCAAATAACTTTGAGCTGGCAGATGTATTATTTTATTCCAAAGAGAGACTGCATGATCTAAACATTTTCACTGTAGAAGAAGGGAGATTATTATTCTCCTCCCCCTGTCTCCCCTCCTTCCTTGTTTTGTTCTGGTACTGTAAGTGGCACCTCCACATCTCTTCTGGTTTGGATTTCTAAAAGAAACACTGGACCCCTGAAAAACTGGCTGCGGGAAACAATGGTGCCCTTGAATTTCTCCTGCTCATTTTGCATGTAATGATATCCAGATTAAACACAATATTATTGTTGGCCCATGCAAGCCAATCACAATTTTCTCTCACCCATGAATCGGAGTATGGTGCATGTGGAAACAGTTCCTATTTCAAAATACCAGTTTTACTCATGAGTTTGTCTCGGTAGCTCTGGCGAGAAGCAGTTACATGTAGAAGAAGAGAGGAGGTGATTACAGTAGGGAAAAACTGGAGCAGTAAGGCAACGAGAATCAATGTCAAGAGTTTAATTTGGTTCAGTCCAACTTGATCAATGCAACTTTAACGTTCAGCTTAAACAATCACTGGAACAGTTGGTGGCTAAAACGTTTCAGCTGGACTCAGCAACACCTTTTTTTCATCTGTGAGGTGTAAATAATGAACAGAGATTGGGGCGTGAGCAGCTGAGGGACTGCAGGGAACAGGAAGCGAGTGTCAAAATAAAAGCTGAACAGGAAGTTAGTAACCATGAGCACATCTGTTTTCAGTAGTAAACAACAGCTCTTTAAACGGTGTGACATTGTCCATCAGTACGAGAAGCATCTGAACTTGTGCTCCCAGAGTCAACAATAATGGATTCTTGGGAAGCACAGCACCAAAGGACAACTATGAAATAAAACTATAGAAGAAGAAGTGGGCATGGGAAAATTGGTTGAGGTGTGGGCACTTGTCCAAAATGTTAACTGTTGAATTAAATGTCTTCCCTTCACTATTTAATATGATTCATTTGTAGCATCAAGGATCTGGACTATGATCCTAGATAATGCAAGGTCTGTGCACAAGATGGACCTTCTGCCTAAGAACCGATCACCTTATTTTGCCCATGACATCTCTTCTTTTCCACTTGCTTGAGTCGTCGTGCTGTGTAAGCAGCGATGCTCACTGGCGATGTCCAGCATATCACCGGTCTGTGAGAGTGTCCCTACATGTGAGAAGAACCGCTTACGTGGGACTTGTGCCCTCACATTCCTTATATCCGTGTCTCAAACCCCTGATAATAGAGATATGCGCTGCCGGAGTCGTAATAACAACCACATTTTGGGATAGAGAATTTTAAAGAGAAAAAGACGAGAGTAAGTGTTATAGAGAAAGTGGAGAGTGGTGGCAGTAAAAGGATGGGATTGGAGACATTTTGGCCAGGGATGTCAGAGAGGAATCAGTGAATAACTTGGCTTGTTCCTTTGTGGTGAGAACAGCATGGGCTGAAGGCTGGAGCCAGAGCCCACAATGTCTAGCCTGGAAGGTTCTCTCATTAGAAAGAGATTGCAGCGCCCAACCTCCTGGGAACCGCAGCGCCAGAGCACAGTGCTCATCAGAGTCCTGGGAATGCTCACACTAGACCATTCAGGTATAATGTTTAGGGAATTATTGCCGTTTAATAGTTTGTCTTTTAATAGACGTTCCTTTGAGTCCTTGTGCCATGTGTCTGGAGTTTGCGGTGATGCCTGGAATTGCCACGCACCCTCTATGTTCGGCTAAGAATGCGTCTGAGATTATTCAACGAGACATGAGCCGAGTCTCTGTACCGCCTCCAAGACCCCAACAAAAAAAAAGAAAGCCTCCTTTGAAGGAGCATAAGAACGTGCCAATTGTTTTTTGTTAAAACATTCGTTTTATGGGTTTCAAGGAGCTAAGCTTAGCTGGTTGGAAGGAGAAATGACAAAACACAGAGAGGGGAGAGTACACAGATTTCAACGCGGGGTCCTTGGCTCTTAGATCCTCAGAACATCTGCGGCTAAACCTCAGAGGTGGTCTTTAATAACCCCCCCACACCCGCTAAACGTGCATGAAAAAATATCTGAACCTGTGTGCTCAGCCGGAAACCATAAACGAGCAGCAGTCTTAACAAGACCCATGCTCATATAATTGGAACAATCAAAAAGTCATAGGGGTACACATGTAGAAGTGTGCTCTCTCCTAAATGATCCCTGGCATGTGGCTCCAATAGACATATTTGAAGGTACAGTAAAGAATCTCTTAACCATTTTATAGGGTTCCCCGAGAACCCCCTTCATAACCAGTGAATGGATGCTTGAGCATTTCCTGGGGGACTGGGCAGTATTCATCCAAGAACCCATGTCTGTTTCCTTCATGCTTGAATATTTTTGTGGCTCGTCAGTGGCTCTATTCCAAAATCTATTCAGAAATACTTTCATGCGATTAGTAGACGGCTATGACCTCAACTCAAGCGCTAGGTCACTGCACATCGCTGCAGTGGGCGTGTCCATCACGGTCTATCATTCCTTTTAAATTGACGGACTGATTATAAGTTGTACTCATTGACAATTCTAGCAATTACACTGTGGTAGAATCGCAATGGCTGGGTGAAAGCCTTTCTTTTCAATGTATGAGGTGCTACATTTATTTATAGCAGGAGGTTATTGGAGCGGGTGGCGAGTGTCACATCAAGGACTTGTTAGTGAGGTTCACATTTGCAGCTGGTTGCATTTTCTATATTAAACAGACCCTGGTTATAACTGACTTCAACAACATTTAACTGACATTAAATAATAAGAGCTGACAGATACTTTATGACTTCTTCTTCATTTCTTCAGCAATTGAGAATTAAATGTTTGTCCACTACCACCAAGCAAGAAACATAATAAAAACTCCAGCTGTGTTGCGACGTTAAATATTTAATGGGAACCCTTTGAATCTGTAGACTGACAGAACCTGACATTTGAACTCATACCTTTTGTCTGGTACATGTCAGGCATTTACCACATAATAGTACGATTCCACACGATACTTTAAGTTGTTTTACAGCCACTGCAACATGCGAAAGGCTCCACGGGTGAGTCCACACGGAGAGGGCTCAGAGGAGCACTCCATCCTACAAGCTCCAGGTGTTTCTGTAATGGCTCCAGCTCTTAGCAAAAACAACAGGCAGCGATGCATCTGGGACTTTTAAAGCAACTTCACTCTTTATTCCATTTTTGTGCACAGCTCATGGCGTTAAAGGCTCGCGTTTGGGACTTAACCCCCGGTGACTCAGTGAACATCACCACTTGCCATGAAGCCGTCACCAGGACACGCGTTCACTGACCGAACACATGCCCGACTGTCGCTGAGCACCCGGAACAACACTCACAGCCACTGCTCCGACCGCTTCACTCGCATGTTCATGTTTTTCTAGCTCGCAACTCGCTGCCCTCATCGTTTTCAAGTGCGTCAATCGTGAAAGGTCAAGAATTTGTTCTGTCCCGAAATAACCAGCGAGAACATTTACCTCACCGCTTCCTGAGTGGAAAACCTGGTGATTAATGCTGCCCCACATTATAACTGTTTATTGTATTCAACCTGAACACATATATTCAAACGAATGTCTCAGCGAGGTGAATTCTGATGTGTCATCCACAACAAGTCCTCCTTTATCTGAAGGTTTGTGGCAGGAAGTGGAGGTGATCACCAACACTGCTTCGTGAAATAATAACTACCTGAAGCCATTTCAAATTGAATCATGGCATCTCTCACGGTCAGAGCTTCAGTGTCTTTGCTGTGGCTATGGGCGGAGAGCAGCAGACTGGCAAACCTGCCACAGAATGTGCCACTGTTTCCCAGCCAGGCTCTGGGAACACTTATCTAGAATTAACAGCATCTGGTAACTGATCTTGTGAAATAGTCAGCAAAAATCACATGTCGTTACTCTGCATACACTCAATGTTGCTACCTTGATTAATGGCACAGAGGGGAGTCCTGCGGCTGGTCACAGTCTTGCAGCCATAACTCGTTTTATCAATAAAACCGTTAACTGCCGTTAATGCAGCATGTTGGGTCATTTGCCCCCATTCTTAAATAATGTGCTGACCACAGTGGCGTTGAGTGTTTTTAGGTGGAGCGGTGTTTACACATTTCTGCTGCAAATCCACAAAGGTTTCAGTGTCGCACGAAGTGCGGCACATACTCAAAACAGGAAGACTTCATAGACCAGGCTGCTTTACTGCAGCGGCGGGGCAGCGCATACAGTACCCGTGTTCTGTGTAGTACAGTAGCGGACTGAGGGTCACTCAGGTGCCGTGTGACGTTTGGGCTCCGCCAGGACATTTAATGCAATACAGAATGTCCACTGAGTAAAACATCCTTTGTGCATTCTGAACCATTGCTCATTGAGAGGGGCCGTGGTGGCACCCTGCTGCACCGGACACAAGCACACAACTGTAACGCATGCACCATATCAAACGTGGCCAACAGCCACCGGCGCTTTGCTTTAATTTACGCTTTCCTAAACAGGTGTGAGTATCGGAGTTTCCCTGATCCAGGACTCGTCCAACAGAAGAGCACGTCCTGATAAATCACAAAGCCTCTGATCTCCGCGCCAGGAATTCCAGGCTGCCATTCGGAGCCGTGAAATACGGAAACAGCAGCCCCATGCAACAAAAATCCAAAGAATGCCATTAGGCTCTGTTTGTTTTCTGTGGAGGTGACGAGGAGGAGGCCGGGGCCGGCGCAGATACCTTCCCGTTTCTGAACAGTAGAAATAATCCACGTTTAACCGCGGCCACATGGACGGCTCTTTGGAGCCGGGGACCACATGCGAACGCCGGCACATGCCGAAATTAGAGCCGGCGGAGAGCACGGGGCACCAGGCTGCAAGGTCACAAATGATGGATGAGAGACCCACAGACACACGGCCATAAGCTCACATGCTGTACTTAACCCAGAGCTGCATTACATTACATATGAATCAAAATAAAGACAATCTTTATGGCCTTCTATGCTCAGTTTTACTGCTGATTTGTCTCAAGGAGCGACGTCCCATCACGTCCTCTTCCTCCAGCTCTAGTCCCATTGCAGCTGCAGCCTCCACGGTGACCTTCAAACCTCGCCGTGGTTCCTGTTGCCGCGTTCCAGGTGCTTCGCTGTCAACCGTTCGCCATGGAGACGCGCTGCTTACGCTGCAGCAGCAAGTGGCGAGGCTTTCCAAATCAGCTCAGATTAGCGGTAAAAACGAACAAAGAGGCGCTGAGCGGATGGAGTGCGAGGCCAAACGTGTCCAAGTGTCTGCTTATGTTTCTGTAATTTGCTCAACGACACTGGGGGAAGAGAGCGTGTGCGTCTCTGGACGAGCCCAGAGATTAGAGGAGACAGCGCGGGCAGAGTCACGCGAGTGGAATCCGCAGAGAAAGAGGCGAAAAGTACAATTTAATGACTCTGATCAAAGGCCACCAAGAGAAGAGTCGACACCATAATGGGTTGAGAAGAGTCGGCACAAAATCATTGTGGGTGCGTTTTTTTTTTTTTGTTGAATGGGTAAAAAAAGCAAAACATAGTTAAAAAAATACAACTGGAAACAGTGGTTTATGTGTTTTTTGATAAGAAAAGGAAAAGTCACACGTGTGAGCTGATCTTTCATGAACAGCCAGTCGCTGACCTGGACTCCCCTGAACGCAGCTTCAGGAGCCAACTCCCAATAAAGGGAAATCGGATTCTCGTCGTATCATCTCTTTATTTTTTCCATGCGTGTCTTTCATTACAGAGGCAGAAAAACATTCCAAAATAAAAGCCCCAATCTTATCCCTATTCTCATGCTTGTCAGGTCGCAAAGGCCGAAGCTGAACGAAAACATTCGACCGCGGTGTCTCGTTGCGCCGATGTGAGAAGGAGCTGGAAGCCTGAGAGAAGCGTTTTCAAGCATGTCGAGTTTCACTGACGCACAGATCATCACTTCACCGAGACGCAGGTAAAATAATGACCCTCTCGGAGAAATAACAAGGAGCTGGAACGGACCAAAGCGCTTTGGATTCAAAGCCGAAAGTTCTGTTTGTGCGTTTAATCCAGTTTAATATTTTATCAGCTGCTTCAAAATAGAAAAGAATGTTCCTACTTGAATTACATCAGTTCAGCTGCATGTTAGGCGATAACAGCCAGCGCTGTAAATCAAATTTATTTTTCTTTTTTTTATAGATTTAGACCTAATGTGGTGTAGTGGTTGACTCCACTGATGCAAAAACCAATCAAGTTCAAATCAATTAGTGGCCCAGATACTTTTGTGAATGGAGTCTGTGCCATGTTCCAGCGTAGTGCAGCATCCTTTAAGGTCCTTTAATTGTGAGAGTTACAGTACTTTCTATTGCTTTAAGTTACTTCCTGGTCTGTACGTCTTGAACCTCTTGCCCAAAGGCTCCAGCACCACCGCCACCATCTCAAGGACAAGCGGTTTGGGTCACGGTTGGGTCAGGGTTCTGATTCAGATCCTTTTTTTCCTTTCTTGATCGTCACTGACGTACAGGCATCAGATGAGTAGGTCCATGATTAGTCTTAATATCAAGCTGTCAGAACCGAGGCTAAAATGACTATGGATATGATTCTATGGACCCAAACACACGAATGCCCGACCAGGTGCGTCCACTCCGGAGGAATAGCGCGCCTTCGGCCACATTTTATAGGCCCTTACGGTTGCAGTAACATAAGCTGTGAACTTTTCTATGGCATATATCTGCCCGCTCAGAGGCGAGGCATCAGATCATTTTGGAAAATAACATTCATATATTTTTTATTTGAGGGCTGTGGCCTGTAAGTCTGAGCCCGTGTGCCGGCGGTCTCGTATAACCTGGGCTTTAACGTGCCATCAGGTTGCCGTATTCAGACACCCCCCCCCCCCCCCCTCGCTCCCGCTACGAGGACCGCTCTCCGGCTTCTCCCCTCGGCGTCTGTGTCACAGGAACACGTTTCACGAGGTGTGCCAGCGGCGGCGAAGTATGCTGGAAATGCGGAGGAATTGCTCCACCAGACTGGAGGAGAGAGAGAGGTGGGGGGGGGCTTAGCTGGAATGCGGTCCCGTTGATATCGCCTCGCTCGGAATTCAAATCGCAGCTACGGTACAGACAGCACCTTCTCTCTGAGATGCGGTGGAGTCGCGGCCGTCTCACTCTCGTGGCCGCCGGACGCCCCCCCCCGCCCCCCCGTCTCCGTGTCCTCTGGACAACCCATCGGAGCTGCTGATGGATGGACGCAGGTCAAACATTTCTGCGGCGGAGCCAGCGATAAAGGATCACTGTGGGTGCCGTTCCGCCCCATTCAGATCTCTCTCCTCGTCTCCCACATCAGTGAGAACAGCCCGCAGCTACTAAAATACAGCTGACCCCTGCCCTGAGTTTGACCTGGCAGTGAAAACAAATACACTCATTGCTCCCTAGGCGGCTTTTCCTTTCTCTGCGCCTGGGCTAAATAAACCAACAGATAGCCTCGTCTTCATGTCCTCTCCCTGACTTTGTTCCCTTGTTCTCCCCTGTTCGTTTATTGCGTTATGTCTTTGTGCGTTGTGTAGTCGAGCACTACTGCGTGGCACTGGCCTAGTGGCAACTATATAAAACACCACTGCATCGCCCTCACGTTCAGCCTGACCAGTCCAGAGGTGCATCTGTGCATCTTCTCTTTTAAATGAAAGGTGGTGGGTGGGGTGGGTGGGGGGGGTCAGAGGAGCGAGGCAACGATGAGAGATTCCTAAAAAGGAAACGCACACGCAGACATTTCTGACATAGCTCGTAGTGGAGGGGAGAAACCCGAAGGACCCGCGATGGATGGTTCCCGTAAAAGACGGGATCATGAGGCGCATGTGTGGTGGCACGCGAGAAAGAACGCGGCGTTCGCCTGGTGAAACAAACATCATTCACTCATTCATCGCCTTTCATCTGCTGCATAGGTAGAGCTTATTTATCCTCGCGTGCAGCACGGGCTACAGACACACACTTCACCCAAACGCACAAACACTGTAAAGAACACCAACCAGATGTTCTGGGAGTCGCTGCTGTGGTTTCAGGCCTCCGCCAGCCAGACATGTTGAGCTCTAACGCTCTAATCAGCTCATTCAATAGTCTAAGTGGACATTTGGGGCCAGATGAATTGCATCCGCTCCACATGTTCTGGAGTCGTTGGGACGCAGTGGGCATCAGAGTCTAATCAGTTCACTTTTGTTGAGTATTTCAGCTGAGCGTCCAGTAACATGCGTCGAGCCGGCACACGTTGGTCCACGTCTGCACTTTCTTCATGTGTAGAATGAAAATGTTCATATCAAATAATCATTCTCACTGTCACTGTCCAATCTCACAATCTCACCTGCTCGCCAATTCTTTGTCCCGACTTCGGTTTCTGCTGGTTGTCCTTTCCATTTCCTAAAGTTTCATTTACTTTTGACTTCCACTTATTAAATAACGGTATTATTAAATGAACTGGTGCTATTATAAGTAGGTCCCATAAATCTATCTTCTATAAATTGGGTATTTCTGAAGCCCATCTGGTATTTTCTATTACCTTTCCCAACTCCTACACTTAATTTGGAGAGTAAAATGTTATGAATATGTGCAGTAATTAGGGCCTGGGCTGTGTGAAAGTAGAACCTTTGGTTTTACAGTTTCTCATCTGCTTTGCCCGTTCCACCGCAGCATGCCAGCCTTTTTTTCCATTTGGGCCAGTCAAAACATATAAGGTCAGCGCAGCTCCTGTCCTCCTCCAGCACTTCTGATCAAAGCGTGTTGCTGAGGAGCGCTCACCAGACCCTTCAGCGGATAATTCCCAAATCCTGTGAAATCCCACACTATGGCTTTGCTCCTAAGCTTCATCCACACATATCTATCAGGCCTCGTTGAGGGAAAACAATTCCAAAGCTGTGAGCGTTCCATTGCAATACACACCTGTGACCGCTTGCAGAAGAAGTATGTGACATTGGGGACATTGACTTGGAGCCGGGAAATATTTTTCCTGGCTCCCCGGGGAGATGGTGGGAAAAAAAATGCTTCATGGGGCTTAAGCAAAGATTGTAAAAGTGGGAAAACAAAGAGACAAAAAGTGTTTGGGAGAAACGCAGGCCTGCCCTTGAACAACAAGGAGGAGGTAAATACATGTCATATTTGTAATCATTGCCCAAGTGAAGTGTGCAATCACATTAAGTTTGTGTTTTCTCTCTTTCATTTCCCCGTCTGCAGTTTGGCTTAAATGAATTTTCTCATCCTTACCCAAATACACAGCTGTCACTTCTCCAAATATTCAAAGTCTCAGGCAGAGGAAATGTTGATAATCTTTCCAAACGTCCTCCAACAGCAGCAGCCTTGTGTCTTTCATCCATCACTTCCCATTTACGCAGGAATCAACAGCTATGGGCTTAACCGAGCCTGTTGAAATGCACTTGAGAAAGTTCTATTGTGCAATTGTTTTAAATCAAATAAACATATTGGGTCGTTTCGTTCTGTTTCAGTGTGGGTGGAAGTTTTTCGTCATCATGTTCCCTTCCAGCTGTGCATAAACATGTAATAACACAATGCAGCGACCGAGACGTCTTTATGAAGATTGTATGCGTGTCATTCTGTAGTGGTCAAAAACTCCACAAGATATGTTGTTTTTAATCTGCCTTGACATAATAACTGGTTGACCATGTGAACACTGGAGGTGGTTTTTCATGCTGCTGCTCCTTTTAGTACTGGCCACAGAGAGATCGCTTCCTAAAGGCCTCTTACAATGGAAGTGATGGCAGCCAACATCCACAATCCTGGTTCTGTTCAAAATGTATCACGATGTTTATCTAAAGCCGATATGAGGTTTAAACAGACTGAGTTTATTAAATCAGTGGATATCTTTCAAAGACTATTTAGACTTAAATTCCCTCCTCAACGCAATGAGGAACTGGAAGAAACGAGAAGTCCAAGACGTTTGCAAAGAGAAATTTGCTGGGATTGAATCAAGAGGGCTTAGAACTGCAATAAGTGATATTATCTGCAACAACATCACTGACTGTGAGCTGTGCTGCTCACAATGTACTGCACCGTAGCAGACCTGATTCAAAATGCAACAAGTGCTGTCCAAGAAATTCTCTATTTGCTCATTATCCGCTCAGAACAGAGCCACCGACCAGTTAGGAACCACTGGAGTAGCGAGTAAATAAATGCTGCCATGATGGATTTAACAGATAGTAAGAAAAGGGAGAAGCAACAGCATGACCCGTGGGTGTAGAACAGAGTATAGCTGCTTTAACCTCCTGTAGTGGATGTAGAGATGCACAGGAGCCGGGTGGAAAGAATGAGGGTGGTGTTACAGCTCCGCAGGCTTCAGGGACATCCAGTAAAACCTCCCGCTGCGTAACAGGACAGTGATCCATGTCAGGGGTTATGGGCACACAGCTGGACCCCCGCAGCCCTCAGGTCCTCGGGGCCGACGTACATGCCGCTCTTCTGCATGCGGCAGCGCGCACAAACGCACGCAGACGCCACAGGCCGACAGAAGGAGACGTATTGTTACGCACTCGAACGCGCCACCGCATCCGACGGGCTCCGCGTTTACCTTGGCCTCACGCAGCGACGAGGACAAATTACCGAGCAGGAAAAGTCGTTATAATGACTACGGAGGTGTTTTTGCAGCCTCCTCTCGTCTTTTTTTTTTTTTTTTGCAGCACTGGAGGAATATCTGCACTAACGCTCCCGGTCTCTCGCGCGCACTCGGCCTGTGGGCAGCAGGGAGAAACAGCGGGCCAGCTAATCATTTGCGGAATGTGGCGTGGATATAAGATAGGCCCAGATTGGGAACGCAGGAGCCAGAGGAATGGTAATTACTATGGAAATCAAACACCATCAATTGTGAGGTTTTTCAGCGTTTAACAGTGTCCCTCTCTGCCTCTTCCCCTCCCGAAGCCCCTTCTCCTCCTGCTCCAACTCAAACGACCCTCGCTGCCACTCCCTCCGGCCCTCCACCCGCCCTCCTTACTCTTTCCACTCTTTTCCACACAATTCCATTCCTCAACATTTACTTGTCTCTCCCCCTCCTCCCATTTATTTTCCTTTAATTTTCTCAGCCTCACTCCACCCTCGCACTTTATCTATCTCCACTTTGTTTTCCCGTCACTCGCAGCAAAACCATTTATGCCGAAGCCCCCGGCCAAAATCACTTTGTTTCCCCATTCTTTATATTCCCCGCCTACACTCATTTACACACACACACACACACACACACACACACACACACACACACACACACACACACACACACACACACACACACACATTTAAACACATAAGACAAATGGCCCTCATCAATGTATGTCTGGAATGTAAAAACACAATGTAAAAAAGTCTGTGCCTGAAACATTAGTTTAGGGAATTCAATTGCTTTTAAAAACTTGCTCTGCAATTACAAATTACAAGCTAATACCATTTCCTCCGCAAATTTGCTCATGATAAATTAGCTAATATATTTATTTTTTCATACGCGACTGAAACCACACACATGCTTGGGTGACCTCAGACGTAGTTAGAGCTGTCGGGAAACAGGTGATTACAGGTCAGTTAGAAAGTCTCTACTCCCCGGTGGGTAGTTACCCTGTCAGATTCACATATGGGCTGTGTGACACTGTCCAGCCTTGGTGCAATCAGAGCCACTCTGACAGTCTGCTGCATGTGCTCATCAGTCGCCGATATCAAAGTGATGTCCTGTCCTTCATCCCAAATGGGGTCTGTGTCAGAGGAGGAGGCAAAGGTGAGGGCCCACGCTTCATCCATCATCCCTCGAGGGCCCACAACCACCAACAAACGCCTGCTAAGCTGAACTCCATTGGTTACGCAGTGATGCAGATCAACATGATTTAACTAGTAGACAAGTATTATTTCATGCAGGGCTCTAAACGAGCCGGACGGGTCAGTACTTAATGAGCGGTTCACAGCCTCCGACGCTTATCTCCCAGCCGCCTGTCTGGTAGAAGACAAACAGAGGGAGGAAGCAACACATTAAGAGGCAGGAAAACACGTGCACGCGTCTGCACATTTCACAGGGCGGTCCGGCAGCAACGGCGCTCGCTGCCAAGTGTCCCTGGGAAGCGCTCGTTGCAGCAGAGCAACGAGCGCTTCCTGCTTCCTTCTGTCCGTGTGCAAGGACATTCTCTGAATGAAGATGAGCTGGGAGCGAAGCAGGCAGTTTGAAGCCGCGCTGACATGGCGATAACGAGAGTGGTGCGCGTTGCTTTTAGCAGACTTCCCCTCATCCCATTTCAAAGGCATGTTTTCATGAGATAAAACCCCAGCAGCGTTCATTTTACCCATTTTACCCCTGGTTAGCTTGATTGACATGGCAAACAATGCTGTTTTTATATACTGTACGGTAAAACTAAAACACAATCTGATAAGGTAAAAAGAAATAAAAGCTTAAAGCAGATTAAATGGATCCAGAATGTTTCATCAAGACGAAGCAAAATAAATCCCATATTTGCATACAATACTTTTGAGGGGGATTTTGCTGAAGTCTAAACAAACCCTAATCAAAATAAACTGTACTGTCGCGTAGGTTAAAATGCTTCCAATTTGTGAAAGTGGGCCTATCATAATATCCTGTCTACACAAACAGCACATCGGACATGCGATTATACAAACACGTCCTGCTGCTCTGGGGCACAACGGAGTTTGGGTCTCATGAAACGAGTGAAGCCTAAAAGTCACAGGTAAGAAAAAGCTAAAGAAAGTAAAGTAAATAAAGAGAACGTTCTGCTTTTATTCAGAGTTCATAACAATGGTAACGTCTTGCTAATTATTAGCGACACAATCATCCGTGAACGGTTTTGACCCCGACGAGCGCACAGTTAAACACCAGAGAGCCAATAAAGGAAGTCCGAGGAGAGAGCTCCGCTGGGTGATGACAGCGAGCCCCAGGCCTCTGTCACACAAACCTCGGATGCTGTGTCTGCTCCCATGGTAACGTCAGAGCGCTGATCTCATCTCGCTCATAAGCAGCATTCATACCTCAGTAAACACAACGCTGCAGTAAGTAAGTATCCATCATCCAGTGGTCAGACAGTCTTGATTTACGGTTTGTTGCTTTGTTGGCTCGTTTCCCCTTTTGTTCCAAGAATTCCTCCTTCATTTGGTTTTGTTTTTTTCCATGTTATGACCACTCAATGCATTGAAAGCCTACAATACAGCGTGCGTGTGGCACTGTGATAGAATTATTGTGATCAGTAAACCCAATGCATCATAAAATTGCTTAAAAGATTTGCTGAGTTCATGTTATCTTGCATTTCTAATCGACTGACATAGAAAGTAGCACGGAACATGGGCGTCACTCACTCATTCATCTTCAGTTTCCTACAGATGGTTGATAGGAGCAGTCTAGCGTTCCTTCATTTCCCCATGCTGACATAGATTTCACAGTTCACCCACTCTATGATGTTGTTTGGATGTTCATGGTACTGATCCGCGCCACCTCCATTACCCCCAGTCACTGTGCTCACTGTCTGCACGTGTTTCCAGGGAAAAAGATCATTTCCAGGAAACTCGCAGTTAATTACCTGATTGCTTTGTGCATTTCATTCATATCTGTCACCCAGCAGAGAAGCATTCAACACATGTAAAGAAACCAAATAAGTCAAAATTAGCACAACATCTACCAACAAATGTGCTTGTACAGTACAAGACCAGACATATCAGGATGATGTTGAACACAAAGCAAAATCCTCACATTCTAAAATGCTTCTATTATTTGAATAATAACGTCTGTGACTGGGGCAGTGAACACAACCAGCCTCTGCTCTGCTGTTCCCCCACATAATAAATATTTAGACCTGTATGCAGTGAAAATAGAAGAGCAAAAAGACAATCACCTGGATCAACTCTCACATGCCTTGGCGACTCCCAGAAGCTCGAAGCTCGCATGAGAGTCTTCAAGCTGCGGGGTGCGCAAGTCAACTTCCCTAAAGCCGTCACTGACGTCTTTGGGTCTTGATCGGATCCTGGAGCTAAAAATAAAAAACATGGCTGAGAAACAGTGAGGATGGAGGTAACTGGGTCCATAAAGCAGCGATGTTGACCTGTATCCTACATTCACTACTGTACAGTACATGCATGAGATACACACACACACACACACACACACACACACACACACACACACACACACCCACACACACGTTCGGAATCAAAGCAAAAATCAAAGTGTGCATGCCCAGACATAAAAGACATCCATCCACCCTCCTTCTAAATCACTTAGCCTGTTCAGCTCCATCTTATCTTATAGAGCATACATAAACACACACATCCTGACATACACACACACACCTACACACACAAGATGTTGCAAAGCAAACAGTGCAGACGTTGCCTGAAGGAGTGTCCAGCTGTGGTGCAGATGTGTCGAATGCAGTGGAAGGCCTTCGGTGCACGCATGCACACGTTCACATCCAGGCCCCTGTCTGCCAGCGGAGATGAACGGGGTTTCAGATAAAGTCGAGGTTCAGAGGGCAAGCGATAAGCATCACACAGTGTACCGGCTTCACCCAGGTAATATTAGGACGACGTGAGCAAACAGGACGACTGACTGAAGGAGAAATTCCCCCAAACAGCTGCAGGGGCAGGAAGAGACAGTGGGAGGAAGTTGGGATGAATAAAAGAAGCAGAGGATGGCAGAGAGTGGGAGCTCAGACAGGCGCTTTAGATTATGGCCTGAACATCCTAAAGAGAAGCTAGCGTGTGGATCACAGGTCGCTGCCGATTCGTATTTGAGGGGACTCGAGGCCCCACAGACAAACACTGCACGAACAGGTTAATTTTTACAGCGAGTCTAATACTCAGGAAGAGAGGCGTTGCTTTCCCACAGCTTTTACCCTCTCCAACCTGTTTCCTCCCGTATTGGTTTCCCATTTCCCAATTGTACATCAAGCGTCTGACTTTTAAATAAACTGTTTGGAAAAAAAACATCTGTCATTATAAACAGAAGAAAAAAAAAATGACTCATTGTTTCAGCGTCTCATAGTGCAATCCATGTTCTGTCACTGGGCGTCGGAACAGGGTGAAGCGAAGGTTCAAGGGCAGCGCTCTGTTTGTGCGTCTGTGGTCTTTGTGCTGCTAAACAGGTACCAGAGATTAGGCACAAATCCTCATCTTGAAGTTATCAAAGTGAAGTGGTCTCTGAATTTGTTTCTAATAAGAGCCACAGTGCATGTGGCTCATTAAGAAGCCTGTTTTTGATCCGCACGAAAAACAAAACAAACCAATCCACCGAAGTCCAGGGAAAAACCTGTAGCATGACAACATGCTATCACGCTGTTTCTCATACTTTACACTGAAACTCCATCCGTTTCTATTGGAAAGCCGGTGAGACAACTGTAATGGTTTCATGTCCTTAGAGGCCAATATGGTACCGGACCCTGCACCTCTGGACCCCTGAGCCAGACGGAGACAAACGACACTGCACACATTTGAACGGCCCCCGTCATCCCATAGATATAATCTCCCCCCGGAGATTCTCCGCTAGTCTGTTTCCTATTTCAAACCTCAATGAATCCCATCCTCCTATATTGAGGGAACGGAAACATGCTCGCAAAAAAGCCTAGAGAGACGGTTACACTCTGTTGACTCGGTGGAAATTTGTAGAACCACAGAAACAAAGACATTTGTTTGAATTATTAGAAAAGAATTCATACATATGAAGTGATTAGCAATTATTTACATATTCAAACACATGACTGTATTTGTCCATGTGATTAAAAAGAACCCAGACATTTCACTATAACTAATCTCAAGGATGCTGCTTGCATGAACGCCAGAGGAGACGCTTATACACACAATAACCAACACACCAAAAAAAGAGATTGCACAACTTTTTCCTTTTCCATTCTGTACGTATAAAAAGAAAAAAAAACGTGTCTGTAAGTTGTAACAGTCACTCATATGTGCTTGTTTCAGAAACTGTCTTGGCCAGAGCCGTTTGTTTCCAGTGTGGGTTCTAAGGATCAAAAATGGAAACACATTGAAGCCTCGGTGCGGATCCAGCTCTCTCGCACTTGTGTACATTCTTCATAGGCAGACTTGCATAAGACAAGTTGCAAAACCTTAAGCCGGAGAGTAACAAAATGCCCCGATGTCTGCTGGAGACCCTGAAGTGAACAATCAGGCTCCGGAGGAGGCCCTGAACGGCCCAGTTCGGCTCCGTCAGCCCACAGCCACAGCTGGAGCACAGCCACGTTCCGCTGCCTTCCCATGGTAGGTAATGGCAGGAACGATCGAACCATTACAGCCCCCACGATTCAAAATTCTACTCTGAACGAAGGAGGCCAAATTAACCACAGGCTGCGCAACCCCAAAGTGGGACTGAGTTCAAGCATATTTTGCTTTCCTCTGATTAATATCGAAGCGTACAGGCTGAGCAGAAAGGATTTTACCATGCAGCTGAACCACAGTGACACTAAACGTGTCTCATTCTTACATTACCATCAATCACGCGCCCCTGTTTGAAAAAAGCAAAGAAGCTCCAAAAGCGCGCAGACGCGCTTGATGGACTTGACATGTGATTCTTCAGGCAACATTTGTTTTTGTTGAAGCAAAATCACTTAGAGGTTACAGATTCTCCGTCTTCCCATCAAGAAATTAAATGAGTGCCCGTTCACCTGAGGATCACCCACGACTACTGTATGACTCACAGGATTAAAAAGAAATATGTAGAAAATAGTAAAATCGTTCACAGATTTTCCCTCAGAATCCAATTTAAGTAAAATATTTATGACAGTGTGTTGAGTCTCGTCTTGTTGTCTGTTTCTTCTTATCATTGTATTGCTTCTCTGTGTGGTATCTATCAAACTAACTGATGTGGATGTGTAGACATGATGTCAGGAGAAAGCTCGGTTCTAATATGGTGCCAATTATTCCTGGTAAAAGTTTTTCATCCAGCCCTTTCAGGTCAAGCATGAAGTCGAACAGCGAAGCTGTTTGTTACACGCTGAAACGCTCTCATGATCGCTGTGCAGGAAGTCATTGTAAAAACATTTAAATGAGCAACGGTTTAGCAGGAAAAACAACAAAAACTAAAAAAAAACATTTGAGTTTAATCTGCTTTTTCACTTTATTGGGAACATGTTTTAGAGGCTCTAAGACAACAAACAATAAACAAATGGAGGAAAGATGAAACATTCTCTCTAATCAGGAACCATGCAGTTTGGTACCTCTTTTCTCACATACAGCGCAGGCTCCCTGTGGCCGGGCTCAGCACCAGCTCAGCATCTCTGACGGGCTGAGCAGGTAAGGGCACGGGCGCTTTCAGGGCCCGCCGCTGAAATCTCCGGGGCTTTGCGGCGCGTCGTTGGCCCGGCGCTTCAAAACACTCCGCAAATCCTGGAGATCACCCTGAGAGGGAACATCTGCGGGCGGAGACGGGCTGCAGATGAGAGCGGAACGCGCCGTGTGCAGAAGAGAGGCCGCGGTTGGAGGGATAGGTGGTGGTTATGATTCATGTCAAACAGCGTTTCAGTTCATGTGTAACATACATGAGTTCTTATGTGGACACCTAATTACTAGAATGAGTGAACTGGTGATGGTTGCTGTGTGTGTGGGGTGGGGGGGCATCAAATGGTACAATTTCATCTAAAATCCCACAGTCATCAGTCACTGGGGAAAGTAAGGAATTCTGTAATTGGGATCATATGTTGGGAGAGAGCAAGCGTTTCGCTTCATCAGCACAACGGCCACTTAATCTACACTGACACAGCAACAACTGAATCGACACAGCTCCCAGATTGATAGGTCTGTTCATGCAGCCAAAGGCTCATGTCAATACACACATTAAAAATACAACAAAAAAGGCGTTAGTGTTTAATAATAGCTATTCGACGGGTGCTGCTTGAACATAAATGCTCCCTCACAGTAATTCACATTTAATGAATACATGGTTTTGTGTCATTACCGACTCACATCTTGCCATTTTTCTTCAGAGCCACTGCAACAACAGAATCAATTATATAAATATAATTGTGATTCTTTTATTATGTGACTTTTGACAATAAAAGAAAATGTCCGCACCCAGAAGGAAACTGACTCTGAACTTCATCTTCAAAAACATTTTCAAAGAACAGTTAAAAAGGAACAAGGGCAAACATCCCGTAATATAGTTGAACTCCACTTTGTAGCTCTGCTCAGGTCCATCTACAGCTGGTGTTACCTTCATCTATAATGATGTCATAATGTAGGTTCATACGACAGGTTCCCTGCACTGTTTTTTTGTGGGCATACGGGACAGAACCCCTCACCAGAGTCTGGCTGACAGCTTGAGCAGCTTCAGCCCGGTTCCCATCAGGTGCGATGGCTGCTGGGCCGAGGCGGTAAAATCTAAAACTCCCCTCCAAACAGAGGAACGAGCCGTGTTTATGCCCGCGAGCCAAGCAAAGCAGGACTCGGTGGCCACCTCAGCAAACAGCCTGATTAAAAGGATTTACCAGGGATTTCTTGGTTAAAGTTACAGGGCAAATATTTGGACAAATGCCGCTATCAGCGCGAATGACCACAGACATGTTTGCACATTTGTAGAAGACGGGGTGGAAAGAACGCTAAACTTGGTTAAACCTAAAGAACAGGACGGGAGAAACAACGATGGACGTAGTGAAGCTAAAAGCGAGTTCACATATTTCAAAAGGGGTTTTGGATGCATGTTTCTCAGCGGGAAACGTGTTCTGTGCCGTGTGGTTTCCCCAAGGCCAAGCAAAAGGCAGCCGGGCCCACCTTTCTCTCATGGACACCCAAGGAACATGCTGCTATTCCGAAGGAGGGGGAGCCAGGCCTCTTCCTGTTCATGCGGGGAAGACGAGAAAAAAAGGGGCGAGGAGTAAACGGAGGGAGTAACCCAAGCCGCCGAGGTGGCCGTCTCACCATCCACCTTCCTCAGACGCTCCCTCACTTCCACACGCACATATGAATGCGCTTAGCATGCGGGGGGACAGTTGCCGGAGTGGGGTCCCCGCCTGTTTCTGACTGCAGCTACGTTACGTGTCAGCGGGCGTCTGCTTAAGAAAATAAAGCAGCGCGTGGGTTGTGTCCAGGCTCGTATACGAAGCATATGTCTCTCAACTCAGGAATCTGAATTCCGAAGCCGGCGATGGCCAACGGAGCCGTTCGGCAACACTTGGAGGTCTTTGGATCCAGAGATGTGATTATCCCCTTTACAAATTCAGACGCAGCGGGAGCATGGGTGCTGGATTTACCCAGTCCGCTCAGACACAGGGGTATTTGTGTCTGTCTATATCTGGTATTTGCTTACTTTATGCTCCCTCCATCATCGGATTCTCTTCCCTTCTCTTCTATTCGGCCTTTCCTCGGGGAACATTGCGCAGACAGGTCTCTGTAATCCTGCTCTGATCCCAAAGAGGGTCCGCTGGGAAAGAATATGGATTCCATAGCACACTCAGCCCTATAAAAATCTCCTGATCCACATTTGCCACCTGGTTAAATATTATTCCTGCAATGCTTTGGTGGTGTCCCCAGAAAACACGTGAGCATTCCGCACCTTTGATGACTAAGCTGTGATTAACGATGTGCTACTCACAGTATGCAGTGTGCAGGAGAATCTACTGCTTGGATCAACGTGACCCTGAACTCACATGAAGCAGCAAATGGTTCCACCTGAGCACTACACCTGTATAATAGTACATGAACGTGGTTCACATCAG
The DNA here is from genome assembly GCF_900634795.4 of Betta splendens. Lineage (NCBI taxonomy): Eukaryota > Metazoa > Chordata > Actinopteri > Anabantiformes > Osphronemidae > Betta > Betta splendens. The sequence goes on from NC_040891.2 coordinate 7,255,929, forward strand.
CATTCGTAACAGATGATGATTCCTATTGTTGCCACATGGACAAATTGTTAAAGTTCAGTAGGATCTGAAAATAATTTCGGACATAACCCTGATATTTCATTTTGGAAGATGGGGCTTGGCAGACACTGGCGCAGTGTGAGACTTCCTCAAATATACAACGACACTGGGAGGCTAATGTTAGCATAAACAGCCAAAACCTGGGGAAACACGACACGCTGAATGTGCGCAACAGGCTTTTATGACCTCGCAGGCTAATGCGGCTAATCAACGGGAGTTAGCACCTACAGTTACTGTTGCATGCTAAAGCACCTAAAGCTTGCGAATTCACAAGGGCCACAATAATAGCGGCTACACTCAGTCGCCACAAACCATTTACTGTATGGGAGTTAAACAGAGACATCAAAAAGCCTCCAATGAAAAGTTTGGAGATTTATCCAGGACGAGCCTGAACAATGGGCACAACTTTGAGAAACACTAACGATCACTTACAAGTAGGAAAGAGGAAGGTACTATACTTATAACTATGTGTTTCAGGTACAAGCATGCAGCATCAGCACAGGCTGATAGTCAAGAATATCCTCTTGGTGTTTCAAGTTAGCAACAGCACATAAATGTCTAAATGAGAACACTTAGTAAAGGACCTTGGCTACTGTGCATGGGAACCAAAACACTGCAGCTTAAGCAGCGCATGACACTCTCGCCTTCACATGGAATGACTTACACTCCGCGTCCGAGTGCCAGAATAGTTCGCATTTTGAAGTACAACCACAGTCATGTTTTTATGATTTTATGGCTGAGGATGTTAAATAACTTACTCGCCGAGAGTTAAAGGGGATAAAAATGGAGAATGGGAGAAATGACAGACATAATTACACTATGACATATATTATTAACACAATAGTGCTGCTGGTTGGATTTGCTGAGTTCGAGTCTAATTAGAACTTTGGCGTATGGTTGATAGATTTCTACCTACAGCGGATTCAGTTTTGACAACTGTCAGCTCAGAACTATGGCACAAAGCCCTCGAGTCGCCACAGCTGCACCGTTCACAGCTTTGGAAAACCCATTTAGGGGGGAAGGATCCAAGACAGAGACAGGATCCAGCGGACTTGATGCGACCTGGACTAGCTCAGCCCGTGCTCCCTAAAAGTGACGGGGAAGAAAAACAAAAGGCCGCGGAGAGAGAAAGGAATCACAGAGGAAATTAATATCTTACAGTAACACATGGTGTGAAAGAAAAAATCTCTCTCTCTCTCTCTCTCTCTCTCTGACCTTCTTGTGTTTTTCATTCCTCCCCTCTCCACCCGCCCCATCTGTCCTTCCTCCTCCACCCCTCGCTTGTGCTCCATGCCGATTGAAATATGCACGCATAATAGTCTGGGAAATACGATGGGGAGGTTTGTGAAGGAAAGTGTGATTGGGCCGGGCCTGCTATGCTGCGGTGAGCCCATACCCAAGCCCAGCGAAGATTTATGTTGTGAAGGTAAACTGGAATTAGCACATTGACAACATGGAGAACGTGACACAGGGGTGAAACCAAGTGAAAAGATAATTCACCTTAACCAAATTGACAAGAGAAATTCATTAGAACCCTCATTATATGTTTTGTTTTCCTTTGAACATTGATCCCAGCTTGTTTAAAGTGACCTGGGCTTTAAATGATTACTCCGATTCCGTGTGGCAGGTCAAACGAGTGCATCCTGCTCTCTTCCCTTAGTGACGTCATCCCCGACTCTCTGGTCTCTGGGTGCCCTAAAAAGGAAACACACTGTATCTCACCATCCTGCTGTTCTTTCAATGTCGCCATTACGTAGCCACACACACAGGCTGTCAGTTAACTAAGCATTTAGCTTTTGGCGCTAAAGGCCTGCTTGGCTTTTGGAAAACCTCTTAGTGATGGCGGATGAAGAGACATGTGGAGGTGTGTTCAAAGATCATGAGCGTGTTATCATTTTGCTCAGGTCACATGTGAAAATGGAAACGTCAGATACAGGTTTGTCTGCTACTTGCTGCTATGTTTAGTCAATGTACTTCTTCAAAAACTAGCTGTTAATGAAGGACTCATAATTCATGGAACCATGGTGACAAAAAGCTCATTACATTCTTTTTTAAATCCTGTTCATGGACTTTGGCCACATCAGTGATTTGGACTTTTTGATCCATGAGTCATATCAGATACCTGCCTTCTAGACAGACTCTAGTTTATTTTTCACTGGTGTGAACTGTAAAAAGATCATCATACTGCAACAATCCCGATGTAAGACCAAGGACGACTGCAGCAGAGAAGAGCGATGACAAAGCAGCAACCGGTTCATGGGAACCTGCCGCTTGCAGCTTGATTAAAATTGGAGACAGGTGTTTGTGGCTGCATGAGGCCGGACCTAATTAGCAGCATGGGCTGATCTGTGTCAGGTGCAAGAGGCCTCGGTACAAAAACTACACACTTGGACCATGACGTAGACTTTAAATACACGTGTGTCGCTTTCTACAAGTTCAGTTTTCTATAGATGGACTTAGAAAAAGTCAGCAATCACCTGGTAATGATTTGGAGTCTTCATATTTTGAGTTGGAATAGACTGAGCAGGCCAAACTATATGTTGAGATGCGAGAGTGAAGGTGTTGAGAGGTGCCTCGCATGTCACAAGGAGCCCAGTGTTAGCACAGGGGGAGAGGGAGCATGTGATTGACGACGCCTTGTTATAAATACACACTTAGTCCACACCATTTCTTCCAAACACATCCACCCTGTACGTTATTATTCCATGTTTTTTTTAGCTTCAATCCCAGTTATATCCTCCCACGACATGTTTTGCCAGAGCTGGTACTCCTGGTAGTGCGGCGATCGCTGGAAAACCAAACAGAGAATGACACAGCACTCCATCACTGGCTCTGATGATGTCATGAGGTCGTAAATATCCCACTACCTCCGCGGTCCCACCTATCTTTGGGCACCCGTCGGGCCGCGGGCAGGTGTGCGTACGTATATGTGCAAATCAGCGACATTTTTCAGAGGTGGAGTAGTGACAGGACATGTTTTTAAGACCCCCTTTATGTTGTAAAGCTGCACCAGACCATGCAGCGCCGGGGCCCGCTGTGAAAGGGGGTTGTGTCTGGGAACAGTCCGCCCTTTCAGCGCCCGCCGCCAGGTCCTCGCTGGCGGATCAAGCACCCGTGGAAGGGGTGTCACCGTCAGTTCCTCTGGCCTCAGGTGTCGGTGCTAATGTAATGTTTCTATAAAAATACAGCGTGTTACCCTGTACAGTACTACTGAACCCTGATACTGTACAGCAGTGCTTTGACCGGAAGGCATCCTATTCATGGACAAATCTTTATTATGTCATCACGGCAGAAAGGACAGAAAACGACAGAGGTCACATTCACCCGACTGGATTTGTGCTTATCTCCCAAAACATATCTCTCACTACATTCAGGTTTCATTCACTCAACTCCTCTGGCTTTTATGTCTTGTGGTGGATGCTCCAGCAGAAACCAACTGTGGTTTCCTCAACAGATTGTTTTCAGTCATTATGCTCCTCTGTCCTTTGTTTTATCGGAACATGGCTTTGGTTTAACTGATCGTACGGTTGACTTTCTGAGTCGAGGGAACACTTTTATAGAATTAAAGGGGGTAAAAAAATTATGTGGTCCCACAGCATATTAACAACGAAATTGCTTGATATATACCGTTAAATGTTACACCATAGTATGCTCAGATCACAGTGGCTGGACATAATAACAAACACAAAGGGAATTTCAATTGGTGACAATCATCTACTCACAGTTTACAGAAAATCAAGGAACGAGGCATTGGTTTGGTTCATTCTGTCCAGAGGGACAACATTTGATATTTGCATGCGAGGCTGCTTGTGGCCATGTGATGGGTTGTAACCTGTCCACAGGGGCCAGAATCGGTCTGGCGTTGTCGTTTTTCCTTTTACCTGCACGAAACGGCACGGCTGTCCTTTAACTGGCGACCGGACGTGGCTGCTGACAGCTGCAGGGGCCACACACTGGTCTGCAGCGGGAGAGGCCCGGAACCCATCTAACAAAACGCTACCTCCTGCCTCTCCGTCCCCTCGGAGCGGGACCCGGTGGGGGGTGGGGGGTGGTTGGGGCAGATTTACAGTACCTGTAAGCGCCGTTGAACCCAACCTGGCCGGCAAATTGGAAAAAGGCTCATAAGATACGAGGGCCGCCGAGGGCGCTTTCAGCACCTTTGCCTTGAAGGCGTGACAGACTCACACAGGAAGGCGCAGGGGTGAGGTAGATGCACGTATGTCCATGTACATGTAAATCCCTCCGTTGTGCAGTTTGGACGAACGCAGACACAAACATGGTGTTTTCAAGGCTCTAAAGACCAGGTCCCGGCGCTCACATTACTGGACGATAAGTGAGGGAATGCTGAGCGTTTGGCTGCAGGTCCGGCTCAGACGTCGCCTTCGGAGAATAACACATGAATCTCAAACATACATGTTGCATTTGAAAGTCAGTTAATAATTTTGCCTTCAGTCGGACACATGTACTGTAAAATACGTTCATATTTTAGGAGTCATAGTGTTTCACATCAACCGCTTCAGCTCTGACGTTTCGTTTCCATCACGGATCAGCAAAGAAGCCTGTTCTGCAAATATTGTCCTGTCTGACAAAAATGGTAGGAGCCGTTACTAGATCCGTCATCACTCACAGGCCTCTGTGTCTCTGCCTAGTAGATGAACAAGAGGTCTTGAACTTGGCAATGACAACTGTACAGTTGGCCAGACATAACAGCTCAAACCCCAGCAACATTTGTCTTCTCGAGTACAAACAATGGAGTTGTTCCTGTGATAGTCGAAGAACAGTACAAGCTTATCGCTGTCCTCTTGGACCGGAGCACCTACAGACTACATGTTGTCCCAACCTCCATGGCTTTGAATGATGTTAGCTCACAAAAGTAAGCAACTATCATCTATCAACAATAAATATGATTTGTTGATTTGTTATAGCGTGAGGGTTCCAGCAATGCGAAGCTTCATCACATTCTATGGGTCATGGCTGAGGTCTTCTTTGCTAGATTACATTTAAACATGTCTGATTTTGCTTGGATACAACAATTGCTTGAATGTAAATACTGCCTCATAGCTTGTCTCCCATGTTGGACATTTGCCATCAATCCCAGTCCACCCTTCAAGTTCTGCTCAGTCCCATTTTCCCAGTGTGACAGCTCGAGGTGTTTTATATGGAAAGTCATACTCAGGCCCGAATAACTGGACACTCAGACCCCGTACGATCACAGCAACCGGTGTGAGAAGTGCTTGAAGTGGGCGGATAATAAATGACTCGCCGCAGACATAAATCCTCACAACTGGTGTCTGGATTCAGCCTTTGATATGGTGCTTTAGGAGGTGAATGGATGGCCTGTTAGGGAGCCATGCATCATCCGGAGCACTTCGCTCTAATCAAGGCTGTGTGTTTTGTCACTGGGAGATCTTAATGGGACACGCGCTCGAGGCCGGTTCACGCTTGGACGTGCGAGCGGTGATATCCCGCGCGGTGCAGCTGGTGTGCAGCCTCCAGGCAGCCCTGTGCTCTGGGAGGGAGGCCTGGTTTGATTTTAGATCAGGGTAAACCAGGATTTTCACATTCCTGCTTTTCAATTGGAATTAACATATTTGTTACTGCCTCAGAGACTGATAAGTATATGCTTATGTACGTGCATTAGGCGGAACAGGCCCTGGAATAATAAAGCTTAAGGTGAGGTGCTGTTCACCCTCTGGGCTAGCCAATGTAAAATTATACATCAGAATGCTTTTCTTCCTTTCCCTCTGACTCGCTTTACTCCATCGTTCCAAGCTGGAAAGTTCTTCCACTGTTACATAAACTCCAGCTCAAACGTCAGGGTCAGGAACGAGGGAAGAAGGAAGGGAGAAAAACAAGACAAAAGCTGAGCGCATGTGGGAAAATTAGGTGCGGGGAGGACCTGGAACGGGTAAAACTGGTATCATCGGTCTAAAAACTCCTCTCCGTCAGATCCTGGAGAAAAAGAGAAAAAGAACAAAAGAGCGGGAGGAAATTGGAAGCAGAGAGAGGACAGCTTAGCAGCTCCCGTCCAAAAAGCCTGGAAGAAAGGGAAGGGGGAGAAAGTACAAAACAAGGCATTAAATGGCTCAGTGCTGTCCAGGCTGAAACAGCCAGGTGATACAAAAAGTGTCCCTTCCTGCTCAAAACATGTCTTCTTTGATGCAGGAGTTAATTGGATGCGATCCACGATTTTAATTGTGATGTGTTTTAGTGGATTTCTTGTTCCCCTCTGGCTTGTAACACTTGAGATGACCCAAATATAATATCAGAAGGCCCGGGACCTCCTTTCCCTGGATGCACAGCGCATGCTAAGTGGCTGAGCAAAGCATGAGTTATTTGATTTATAGGAAGTGTTCAACAGTTTATCTGGGAGTGGGTGATGATTCATGCTCCAAACGACTTGCAGATGCTGCAGCCGACTTGACTGCATCCGCTGTGACTGAGTTCCAAACGTACTCGCACTGTATGTGTTTATGGAGGTGTTTCTATTCGCGAATCCAAAGAAGCATCCCCCTTGAAGCGCATGCATCACGCATGCGGCCGGTGAAGAGCGTGGAGCCTGTGAATTATGTAACAACAGGTCTCGTGTTCATGTGAGCATCTCTTCAGGTGCTCACCGGGGACGCGGTCGTTAAATCAAGCGTGGCGTTCCAGCTCTCTGCTGCCTGGGAACGCCATTCAGACTGCCTCCAGTGTGTTCATGTGTGTGTGTTTTCGCGAACACACTTCTTTTCTGCCTCACGGCGTTCCCTTCTCGACGAACTGCCCCATCCTGCTGTTTTTTCCGCTGAGCAGCAGCGAAGGCCCACGCTCCGGAAACCTCTGGAATTCCTGGGTGACTCGGGCTTCGCGTCACCTGCGGACGGCGCGTTTCCCGGCAGGTTGACTGTCACACATTCTGGATTCGAGCGCTGGCTCTGGCAGCACTAAACAGGCGCGGGTCAGCGCCAGCCTGAGCACTGGGCTCTGCTGTCACATCATGCCTTTCGCCATTTGTTTCCCATCAGGAGCACGTGGAAACGTTTAGCCGGCTTAAAGCAGATCTGCGCACGTTGTCTCGGGCCCATAACATTTGCTACTTGTTTTCCAGATCTGTCGGAGTAAAGTTTTCTAAAGTATATAGTAGTCCGTAATTATAACTAGAATAACTAGAACATGAATTAAAATCTAACAGAAGCCAATGGCAGCTCATGGGAGTTAAATTTTTGTGTTATGGCTAAACTGTGTGTTTGAACTTGACTCTTCTAGTGTGAGTAGGATGGTGATAATAACTCTATCCTCACCTGGACACTCCATGGTGCTGTCCATCAGTCCTCAGGTACATGTTTCTAATTCTGCCGAGTCTTTAAGATACTACTTCCTGCTTCCATCCAACATCCACATCCCAGGTCCACAGGGTGCACAGATATGTGGACGTAATGGGTTGGGAACTCTCCTAATGGGCCGCCAGGCTTACTGCACGCTGCACGGCCCTCGCTCTGCCTCCACGTCCCCATCCTTTTATACTAGCACTACTGGGGCAGAGGCTTAAGACAGTAAATAACACTAAGAAATCCCATCTTAATACATCTTCTCTGGCATTCCAAAGTACAAAGCCTGCATGTTGTCATAGGTTGTCTAATCTTGAGCCAAATCAAAGCTAAACAGTCCATGAGTTGGCATCTGCTGCCGCGAATCCTCTGCTTCTATACACACAATCTGAAAATGAACCTTATTTTTTAATGCTCTCTGGCAGATCAAGACACTACGCCCAGTAGAAAAAGAATATATTTCTTACACAAGCTCCATCTTTGGCCAGACAATGCTGAATGTACATAGCTTACCGCACATGAACAATGAGGAAAGCAATGCACACACCACCCTCTGGTGGCTGCTTGCAGAACAAGGGGCTGCACATTAACTGCAAAACAAGAAATGGTTCCATCTAATAGCAGCTATAAAGTGGAACGTGTGGAGCTAGAAAGTTTCCAGCAGCTAATAGCTGACAGACCTTTCCAAAAGGGAAATCCCTATGTGACAATCTCATCCATTAAGTGCTTTCAGCAGTCTCATGAGCGTGGCACTAATGTTATTGTTCTTATACACAGACGAAGAATAACAAAAACGTGCCTAATGCTCTCAGTGGCCAGACCAGATTGTTGCTTTTATGAAAAAGACCAGGGATAATTTGTGTGTAAATGCCTTTCTGTGTTTCCACTTATTGACGAGGTGTGCAGCGCGGCTAAATGAGAAGTTCTGTTCGTTATTTCTGGGTGATGTGAACCCATTCACAGGTGTGACGACCGCGACCAAGCGCTTTTAGTTAACCGTTCACTTTCAGAGCCCCCCACACACACACACACACATTACTATTGCCCACATAGCGCACACTGATGCAGAGCTGACAAGGTGGTGTGGTGTGGGGGATGCAGCGTTTGTGCCCAGCAGTCCTGCTATAAAGTCTCACACACCCAGGCATCATATCAAACATGCCACATTTATTTGACATATGCACCTGGATAAATTATAATGCCAAACAACGGGCAGCAATATACATATAATGTGATTTCATTTTAAAAAAAGAAAAAGAGACTAACACACAGACATAATGAACAGTAGGTGGCTTTACTGCCACACACCAAAAAACAACATAGCAATTAAAAGATTACTATTTGCAGAATGAACAAAGATTAGATGTTTTCTTTCATGTGGGATGGTAGAGAAGGAATGAACTGGAGCTTCCATTCACCGTAATACGCCCTCCAACTAAACCAGTGAAAAAATGCTAGAGGATGTGATATAAGTACCAGCGTGTCTTATAATCTTCTGTTTATTTGGGTACAGTGTGTCTTTGCTTTGTGACAAGTCCCAATCATTTTTTTTAACTGGGGAAAAGAGTCTGGAGAATGAAGACGCTAGATGCGCAAAACATAAAACGAAACGTCCGGTCTACAGTGTTATGGAGGAAAACATACTTCGGCCATCGAGGCGTCCCACTCAGCCTGATGTTTTAAGTCTATTCATCCTCACTTATAGTCCTTTTCCTTATTTCCTGTTACTCGTCTCCTGCTGGGAGGTTTTCTTCAATTCTCTTGATGAACTTCATGCGAATTTCTGTCACATTGTCACCTCTCAGTGTGTCCTGGACAAATCTGACGTCCACCGCCATCTGGACCTGAATTCAAGTCATAAGCAAATATTAAGGCTTTATCAATTTTTAAGTTCAGATTATAGTGTTTTTCTGTGATTGTAATAACCAGATATATATTTATACACACAAGCAGTGTGATTATGGGTCTTACCATCTCCAGGGCTCCTCTGAGGACCCCACACAACAGATTGGAGTAGATGAGTGTGCTGTGATTATCTGGCAGCTCCACAAAGTCCACCAAGGGGTTGTTTTCAAGGATGAGGGAGAATTCATCTCCTGCTGGACTCCAGTTAGTCACACTGGGAGTGATTCCCAGGTACATCTTAAATGCCACCTAATAACAACAAAAAACAGCATTATGACCACTATTGCAATCAGGCTTACTGTTACTGTACACTACCATATACGAGAAAGCTGCTCATCTAGAATCATTTAACCAATAATCACGCTCTCCAATACATCATATTTGTATCTGTTTCACATAATTTTCCTTTTCCTCTTTGTAAAAGAAAAGCACAGTCACACTGGCACACTCCCGTTACCTTGGCAATGACATCGGCAGTTTCTCGGAAATCCTGACACCTGCCTATGTTGGAGCGTGCCAGGAAGTCCTCGATAAGACGCACCCCGATGTTATAACCCCTACAAAAGAAAGAAGAACAAATGATGAACGTTTTCTTCCCCTTTATACAACACAAACGTACTGAGAACAAATCAGTAGCCTGGTAGAAGAGTTCTACATCCTCCAAGACATTTTTGGTCATTTGGCAAATGATGAACATTCTGGTTAAAAGGTCAAGTCAACTTATGTTAACTACAGTTTATGAAGCCAACTGATGCATCCCAGACCTAAAATGGTCCGTCTCTGACCAGCTGGCCATAGTGGGCAGATTCACTGCCTTCTAGGGCCACCTGAGACAAGTCTTGTCTCACAGAGCTTACGGTTGCTGCACATCAATGGAAAACATACATTCCAAAGTTAAAATATTGGAATCATAATGCTGTCAGATTTTCTTTAATACCTTCTCTTCGGTATGCTATATAACAGTGTGGGGAAAGTGTGAAAAACAAAACCAAATGTTTGTTTTTGTTTGTTTTGAATGTTATGTTCTGAACAGTGGGAAACTATTTAACGATGGCATTAATAAACCCTAAGAATTTAGAGGGTTCTTCATAACTGGCTTTTCATTAGGGAGCAATAACGAGTTCACCTTAGAATGAGACTTTTACATCTACAGTACTAAAAGATGCTTGCATTGCTGCATTCAGGGACAGTAGACAGGATCAGCTATACACTGTAAAGTTAGAAAGTGAGAGGCAGGAGGTGGGGGTGTATTCAGATGCAACCTTACCTCCAGATGTGACTGCATCTGGATATACGTCACATGTCACATGTATATATCTCACATAAGCTGATCCTAATAAGGCACTGTGTTCGATTTTTTCCATTAATGACAGCTAGACATGGATTGAGTACTTACATCTTATCCAGTTGTTTGTTGACTTCCTCGTCGTTCTCATAGTCTTTACAAAGCTGGGTGACCAGAGCTCCATACGTCAGTGTGAACAGCTCTGAGTTCTATGGACAAGAGCAATACTCGTATTTCACAGCGTTCAAAAGCCTGACCCCTGACAGATTCTGGTGCTGTTATTATAAATATCAGATATAAAATCATGCTTTTATTCCTTACGCTTAATGTGTACGTTTTACTTTACGTTTTATCCACAATGTAGATATTAGCTACTTCAATAAACTGTTTGTTTACTAGAAATAATCTCCTTCCTGTTAAAGGCACATTAGTCAGCAATTAAGTAAATGTTTGTTCGGTCGGCCTAAATGTTTCTACACGCTGTCTATGTATGCTTTTAAATGAAATCTTCATGCTAGGAATTAGCTCGAAGCTATCTGGCTACGGCTTAGCGTGCTAGCAGCTAGGCTAGCCAGTAAATTAATCCTCTCTTACCATCTTCTTGCTGTCTGTCGTTCGGTTGGATTGCCTGGACATTGTGGACAGTGTTACAAGCGTACACAGGTGGTGACTCGATGTTAATCCTTTATTTATTTGATTCTCGTTAAGCGGTTGTTTCCGTAATCGCCAGTGAAGTCACACACTTCCACTAATCAAGCTTACGAGATCTAAGTAACTTCCGGTTGTACTTCACTTTACTTACTTTATTTTACTTACTTTATTTTACAAGAGGGGTGATTTTTGTTGAAATCAGTTTTAAAAACACAGAAGTGAAAGTAAATGTATCCATTTATCCGTTAGGAAAGACTACATTGACTTCTGTTTTTGCAACATACATAGGATGTTCTTTTATTTAAAAAGGGGAAAACTAAACATTTTATTTTGTAGACATGCACAACAGTTTCCGGTAGTGCTTTTGTGAATTCCACCTGCTTCGATGCCGTCTCCAGTCAGCTGTTTCTTCGGCTGTATCCCTAGCTGTCATCTGTTTTATCGCCGTCTCGCGTTCTGGAGACCAACCAGACTCCAACAGTACTTATATGTGACCACATGGTGGCGCTGTGTGTAGCTGTTTGAAAATGAAAAGTCAGAGAGAGAGAGAGAGAGAGAGACTGACGACTCAATACCACTCTCTGCGACTGTCACTCTTAAAGTCGACTCCACATTTTGGACCTTAGCTGCTGCCCTGCGCGTTACGTCCTGATTGGGATGTTGCACCTCCAGTAAGCCTCGCGCTGGTTGGCTGAGACAACAATCATCCCATCGCGGTGAAACAAACTCCCCGTGCTCCACAGCGAAGAGGAGGAGGAGGAGGAGGAGGAGGAGGAGGAGGAGGAACCGAGCGCATCGCCTCTGCAAACACTGCTTTCATTTTGTCAAATAAGAAGCTGTTTGACAATAGCCGGTGCGGACTGTAGGGGCCGTGGAGGAGGAGGAGGACGAGGGAAATGATGACTGGCAAATCTGTGAAAGACGTTGACAGATTCCAGGCTGTCCTCAACTCTTTATTGGCGCTGGAGGAGAATAAATACTGTGCCGACTGCGAATCAAAAGGTAGGTCGCCTGTCCTGCGTCGGTATCTGTCCGTGGAGTGAGTCTTGGCGTGTGTCTTATCAACCCCCCCCCCCCCCACCCACCCTCACCCCCTCCCTCCCCAGTTCATTTACTACGCTGGAAAATGCGGCGCCGCATATATCACCCGTCGACCAATTACCGTGTACTATGGAACAAGACACGGGATGCGTGGCGCGCAGCTTCATCAGGTCGTGCTCCCCTAAGCAAGGTGTTCCTAATCCCCAGATGCCTCATCTAAGGCTTTAAGAGACGATTATTAGACGAACTACACGTGATCGTCAACAAAAATCACTATAACGTAGCTGCTGTCATCGCTGCCTGTCCTCCGTTTGCAAACCACTGGAGTAGCAGATTTACAGTAGTGACTTTGACTCACCCTGAACAGACTGTTCCTGGAGCCTGAGCACAGATCAGGACACGGAGAAGCTTAAACCCTAACAAAGGAATTTCATTATTCCTATGTCTAACCTTATTCTACAGACCTAGCGCATGTATAGACGCCTACATAAACCCTGCGAATGAATAAGAACGTTTTTCTAAGCTGATTTAGATGCTGTAGTCGTGACGTCACACTAAGACCCCCCCTCGTGGGTTTTTATTTCTGGGGACAGGTATCATGAGGTCATTTGTGTGATCTAGGCTTATTCTTGTGCAGCCTCTCATAGAGTCTGGCCCCACTGGTCAGCCAGTCTACCTGTGGCCTCCGCCGAGCCTTGAACTTTGTCATGAGCTATTTGCTAAACCTGTTTTGCCCCTCTGCCATTGTGATCACAAATACACTGAGTTGGAGTCAACAAAGTAATTCTCCAGAGCATCACGGCACTACAACTGGGAAGCTGAAGTCTTTATTATGATCTAGGATCAACTATAAATTAAATGTATGTGTAAAACGCCCTTATGCAAAACTATTAAATATTGATCATATTCTTAGCATATGCTATAGTGTTTTCTACTCTCCGTATTCTGGCTTCTGCTGGATCTCAAGGTGGTTCTGATGTAACTCGGCGTTGAGATTGATGAAACTGTCCTTGTGTGTCGTGACGCCGTACTTTGTCCGAGAAATGATTCAACGGGGCAGCTGCGAGCCTCCGTATGTGCTTCCACCCTGTTGGCAGCGCCTTTCTCGCTAGTAAATTCACCAGAGAAGCCCCTGTAAGTGGGTAAATCACTGCACACTGGCCTGAAGGGGGGACCTGAGCCATTCCCAAGGAAAACTTTATAAATAACCATAGTAAGCAAGTGAGTGCAGCTCAGTTCATAGTTGATAATGTACAACAGGGCTGTGTCCTGGTTATTTGTTATTCAATCTGCAGTGTCCACAGTGGAGTCAACCTCCAGTTCAGTGGATGTTTGTTGTTGACGTGGTTGACGTAGAAATGTTCTGTGGGCAAATATTTTAGGAGAAACAGAAAAATATTGACAGCCCTTCTGCTTTGAACATGAAACTTTATGTAACAGAAAAAAAAGAATTATAATTGGTTTGATCAGGACACTGAATCCTCAGTTCTATAATAATGGGTATATTGTTCGAGCGCCTGTGGCCTTTGGGTGTTTTTTTTTAATAAGATATAAATAGACCTGCAGACGATGTGAGACTTCAGACAAACGCATTTGTGACTGTTCTGAAGTCAGCTGAAAATGCCCACAGTGTAATCGGGCCCTGGTCTGAAGGCGTGATCATGTCGGCAGCAGACTGCAGCGTGGGGCACGACTCCTGCCTTTGTGATGCAGGCGACCTTTGGAGGAGCAGGTGATTTAAAAGTCTTTGTTTGTTGCTCCTTTTTTTTTTTTTTTTTTTTTTGGACTCCACTGTGCGACAGACTGGTCTAATTAGACTCCACGTGAGATTAGCCGGCACAGACGCAACAAGGACGCAGAAGCTTTTGCATTGAACTCACTCTGAAAGCGACTTTTATGTGTCATTTATTCTTCTTACAACCTACAGTATGTATCGCTGACTGCCAGCCCACTCCTCATCCTTATTTCCTCACTCTATATACTGTATGAACCATTTGTCCCATGTCCTTCCTCCTTTCATTCAGGCTTGTGGCCATATGGCTCGTGCTGAGGTTTGATCTAATCTTGTTTGCTCTAATGGTGATTGCACCTTCCTCCTAGTCACCCAGCGACTGAACAGGAAGTGGAAAAATGTATGTACTGTAGCTAAGAGATGCTTAAAGCAGCCTATGCAGACTGTACAGATACCGAACAGCCGTGAGTCCATAGCAGCTTTACTACCTGCCGTCCTGTTGTGCTGCATGCGTTTCTTTCTTCTTGTTGTTTGTTTTGCTTTATTGCCACATCCTGACAATGTGACACGTCTGCTCTAGAGCTCTGCCAGGAAGTGATGAAGACATAGAGGAGGTGCATAATGTAGTGCAGACTTACACTCTCGTTTCAATCTCAAGGGGCTGCGTCTCTGTGTGTGTGTGCGCGTGCATGTGTGTGTGTGAGTGTGTGAGTGTTTGCACTTGCATAAAAATCAGCCGCCTCCATTGTCTCCATTGTACCTGTGCTTACGTACACATCGGGGCCCTGTTGCTGTGGAGATCTCACCTGGCAATGTCACGCTCATCCCATGGCACGCTTACTGTAGCCACCACCGCAGAGGACCCCCCAACCTCCCCCACCCGCCATTCTGATATTGAAACAAGGAGGTTGATTGGCTGTTTGTGCCTTCTGGTCGCCGCCGAGTCCAAAGTCACACACTACTAAAGCGATGGAGGCCCAGTGGTGGACTCAGCCCTATGTTACCGTGTGTTTACCTCTCTCAAATGCTGGCTTGGCCCCTGATTAGGGTCCAAACAAAGAGGTTTTCCATCTACACTTTGACACACAGTCCTCTTTGAGTCACGTGACATTGTGCTATGGTTATAGATTCCCCCCTCTCCAAAAGTTACAAATTAATTAATGTACAACCAGCAGCTGGAACACAGATTGTCTAGTGTCGTGCCCTCGTTGGCCATCCAGCCTTACAGAGGCTCTATAACACGGTAGAACAGCACATGAAATCGTGTGATAAGGTCAAACAGGAGACAGACAAAATACTGTACCAGCCACAGCTAACAATAACTGGTGGCGGCACTTCCTGACGCCGCTAAAATTACAATGGAGGTGAAACTATGCAACACATTCACATCTGAAGTGGTTATTTCTGGACTTGATTGAGCTTCAGCCGTAGCACTCGAGTAAAATATACGGTGTAAGTATGAGCAAATGCACTTTGTTCTTATACACAAAGTTTGCAGTTGATGATGAAATGGGGTCAGATTGGTCTTTTGATTAATAATCCATTAAACCTCAGTGTATTTCCTACAGATGGTGTGGATGGGCGTGTTTTAATAAATAATCAACAGGGGACCATCTGTGTGGAGCAGAATGGGACTGGGTCAGCAGGTGGCCTCGGGGTCCTGGGTGGGTTGGAACGGTAGCTGGAGGTGCGTTTGTGTGACGGTGGCAGCGTGGGAGCTTTTAGGATCCACTGGCGGCTAATGACCGAGGCTCTGCTGGATTTACCGGGCGAGGCTTTCATCCCTATGGGACGCAGTCTAACGAGCCATATGCACCTGATTATGCATGTTTGCGTGTGACATACGCACTTACGCTCGTCACCATATGTGGTCCTGGAAGTCTTCCTTCCATCCAGTGACATACAGTAGTGTTCCCAACACTGTTCATAGTCCCTAATACTTCCTAAAAGAGCTTTTTACTGACAAATCCTGCCTTTATGTGACATTCAAAGGCTTTGGTGTCATTGTATGAGAACCCCTTCTGCTACAGTGATGAATTTAGCCTCGTGGCCTTGAAACCACTTTGAAAAACGATCACTTAGCATTGCATTCAGAAATATAACCTAAAACTCCTAGTGCTTTGGAAGGACACCACTAATTCTGTGCAGAGACGCAAACAGGTTTCCTGTGCTGATATTAGATAATGCTGACATCTCAGAGACAGCGTTGCTCCTGTGAAGATGGTGTCTGTCAGAACATAACACGTTGTGAGGCCTCGGGCGGCATGTTGTTCAGCCACATCCCTGCATCCTACTATCAGGACTGCACCAACTGCACTTTGGTAGAATCCTCGGTCCCCGAACGCTTCAAAAGGGCCAAACACACACATTTTGAGCGTGTTGCAATCCGCTTATATCTACAGAGGGTGCAGGCGCGTGCAGCCGGTACATGTGTGTAAATGTGTTGGTGGGTGAGTGATAGAGATTCACTCTGCAGCCACGTCCCAGCAGGTCATCCAACAGGCTGTTTGTTTTGCCCCTGGCTCGTGCCCCGGCTCTCCCGATGTGCATCAAGCTGCGTGTTTGACAACCACAAACAGACGTTTATTCGCAGTCTGTTATAAATCATCCACAACTGGCTCGTCTGCCCCGTACAAACAACCACAGATATACAGTATTACTCCCCCCAGTGTCTTATACTGAAAATTAGATGTGGCCATTGGTTGTTGGATTTGAAATGAAAATGAAAACAGGACGTTTCCTCAGCACTCTTACCTTGACAGTGAAGAAATGAGCAGTGCAACGCAAACACTGAACCCGTCTTGTTCAATCTCTCCTTCCTTTTTTTTAAGACATCTATTCCTCCCACTCTCTTCTTACGATATCTGTTTAAAGTACCTGGAGGTGTGCGGTGCCCTGATGCCAGACAGACCTACTGTGTGCGGGTCCGTACTTAAGAGCCGCATTGATTGGAACCAAAGAGGCAGGATGCGAAGCGCTAATAAGCGCAATAGGAAACAACAGGAGCGCTTTCTGAGCCTGTACTCGGCTCAGTAAGAAAGTGAAAAAGAGGAGAATCACGACTGCAAAAGTTCAGCACTCCACAAACAATAGTTTTCTACTGTTATGAGTTAACAGAGCAACTAATTCTGCTGACAGACGGTCAGGATGATGCATTCATCGCTGACTAATGGGCCTCTGTGTATGTTTGCTGGAAAGAATAACCTTTTTCCCTCAGCGCTCACGGGCCAGGATGCAGCCACGACCAGAGGCTATGAGTTGACCCTGCACCCAGACGCTGGGTTTCCGCAGCTGCCACAAAGAGGAAGGTCCCGAAACCCGCGCTTCCTCGCTCATTTGCATAGAATGGCCTTCGAAGGAGAGGCAAATCCAAAGCTGACGCTGCTCTTCCACCTAGTGGCGTCACGGCCGCACTTCAAGACCGAGGCCAGGGCAGCTCGTCCAGAGACGATGAGGGTTAGGAGGAGATGGAGGACAGAGGGGTGTGAGGATGACTGGACCCTGAAGAGGACGGTTGCATAATATGAGCAGAAAAATACCCCATCACTTCTGTTTTTATTGCCCCGTCTCCCAGAAAGGCAAGCCGCACAACAATAAAAGCACCGGCCCATGCAGCGTAGGGGTCGATATAGATTATACAAGTGCTCAGTGGCGCCACTGAGACGCACATGGCAATAACATGCACACAATGGCCCACTCAGATACACTGCACCCACACAGGCTCATGATCAAATGAGTAATCACACCCTACAGGTATCCACGCTGCCGGTGTGTGTTTGAGGGACTCTCTCCCTCTCTCGTCTCTGTTATGTAGGCTAACGCTGCCGGAGCTCATTATGTGTGAGGACACAGGATGACTTACACGGGATTAGACGCGATCCCATCTGAATTCACACTCATAATTGAGGTTTCAGGCTCATCTCAGTGTAATTGGACTAAAATTAGGAGTTTGTTGCTAGCCAATCTCCGGCTCCATCACCCCTTTCTTCCACTTACTCCTCGCTTTTCATTTTTTTTTTTTTGGGGGGGGGCCGTCTCACCAGGTCCACGATGGGCTTCCTGGAATTTGGGCATCTTCATCTGCATCCGCTGCGCTGGCATCCATCGAAACCTGGGGGTCCACATCTCCAAGGTCAAGTCGGTGAACCTGGACCAGTGGACTCAGGAGCAGGTCCAGGTCAGAGGTCATACTACGAACACAGATACACATGGCAGTGGGGACGTTGGGGTTGTTACTGAACGTACCAGTGCTCCCAGTGTGTTCAGGAGATGGGGAATGCCAAGGCCAGGCGTCTGTACGAGGCGTTCTTACCTGAATGCTTCCAGCGCCCAGAGACAGACCAGTCTGCAGAGATCTTCATCAGGGACAAGTACGACAAGAAGAAGTACATGGATAAAGTCATTGACATCCAGATGCTCAGGGTGAGTCCACACACACACACACACACACACACACACACACACACACACACACACACAAACGCGCTGGAGAAACACCAGAACCAGAATCAGCATATCTATTTTCTGTGCGTAGAAAGAGAAGAGCTGTGACAACATACCTAAGGAGCCAGTGGTGTTCGAGAAGATGAAACTGGTAAGAGACCGGCCGTCGCCTCAGTCCTGTAGATTGTTAGTGGTTTACAGCCGGTGCTGCTGTGACTCGAGCGAGAAGGTCAGTCCACCACCGGGGAGCCTGGAGGAGCGTTCCTGGAATCGGGCTCGTTCGTCAGCGCAGACGTGTCGAATTAATTGCATCGATTTTCTCCATTGTGACAGAAAAAGGACGTGAGCCCGAAGACGGACCCCCAGTGTGTGACGGACCTGCTTGGACTAGGTATCCCACCTCGAACCCAACCCAGCCCCGCAGAGCACGGGGACGGAGGACAAATGGACTTCATCAATGTATGACGCCGATGTCCTCTCTCCCCTCTGTCAGACGCCCCTGCTCCCAGTCCTGCAGTGTCCAACGGCGGAGCGGGTGTAATGAGCAGCAACCGCAGCCCGGCAGTGTCTAATCCACCTCCGGCCCATTCTGCCCTGGACCTTTTCAGCTCGCTGCCAACGCCCGCCTCTTCCTCCGCTAAAGCAACAGTATGACAGACGCCACACTGTGCACAGCTCACACCGCATGCTTGTTCTGCTCCTGCAGCCTGATAACTTTACCCCCCCCCTCGTCTCTCAGGCCGCTTCCAGCTCCCTGACTCAGAGCAGGGTGACTGCCTCGGTGCCTGAAAACCTCAGTCTTTTCTTGGATCCGATGCCCAAAGCAGAGGAGGGCGCCGTCAAGAAGCTGTCCAAGGACTCCATACTCTCCTTGTATGCTTCCACCCCCTCAGTGCATGCCGGCAGTATGGCCACTCATGGTGAGCCTTGAATAGATGCTTTTTATCCCATTTTCTGATGTAATTCTTAGATGCTCATAATTAATCTAATGACTAATTGCAATAATCTCAGCCAAACACATTGTACACCACCTGTCCAATACTCTGATCCTTTAGTCTCATTACTACCAAGCTTCATTATCATTTCCCTGTGTCTGTGATTGGTTGCAGGGTTATACATGAACCAAGTGGGATACCCGACCCACCCGTACGGCTCGTACCACTCTTTAGCGCAGGCAGGAGGGATGATGACGTCGCACATGGCCATGATGGGGCAGCAGCAGAGCGGCATGATGGGCGTCCAGCAGGGCGCCATGGTTGGAGTTCAGCAGAGCAGCATGATGGGAGCCCAGCCCGGCGGCGGCGGCGGCGCCACCGCGCCCTACATGGGAGCGGTGGGACAGCAGCAGAGCCGAATGACGGCGCACCAGCAGAACGGCATCATGGGACAGCAGCCGGTCGGAGGCGTGGCCACGCTGCCCCACCAGCAGGTGTACGGAGCTCAGCAGGCGCAGCAGCTGCAGTGGAACATCGCCCAGGTGTGTGTGTGTGTGTATGACCACATCAGTATTGACAACAATAATAGTCCCTGAGCGTCCTTTGTTCTCGCAGATGACTCACCACATGGCTGGCGTGAATCTCTACAACACGAGTGGCGCGGTGGGATACAGCGGCCAACACATGGGGGGTTCAGCCACGCCGAGCTCAACGCACATGACTGCACACATCTGGAAATGAACTCATATGTTTGAGAGGCGAGGTGTTACGCGTTACAAGTAAGAGAGGAGGCCGAGGCGTAGGATTGTGTGGACCGGATGAGGAAGAGGAGGAGGAGGAGGAGGAGACAGGCTGTCAGCTCCCCTCCTCTCTCCTCTCAGCTCACGCTTCCTCCTCTCCTGTCATTCATAGCCATGTTTTTTGCAGATTTCCATGCTTGCCTTCAGAGCATCATCATATGATGACCTAGACAACAGGACTGAGACCAGAGGTCAGGAGAGAGTCTCTGCTGTGTGCGCGTCACTAACGGCCGGAAGAACAACTCGTTTTCCTTAATCAGAGTCAGAGTAGATTGAAGATCCCCCTAGCTTAGCATCAGCAGGTGACGCACCAAAATACAGATGTCTAGTCATTTATCGAAAACTCTTGGCCCTCATGTTTGCACCACACGTACATTTTAATGGTAGTAGTCTGGGAATAGTAAAATTCAGTGAAATTCTGTATTTCTTTTTTCTAACTGAGGTCTAAAGGTTTTGTTTTGAAGTTAATTTCCTGCGTTTGCTATATAATCTAATATAAACACCCACGAATTAAGCTGCTCTGGCTATTTTGATCCCTTTATATGTTGATAGATCAACAACAACCTAGACAGCCCTTACGTATGATGTCTTCTACTCTACTCTGTTCACAGGGCTCTTTTTACATCGAGTCTAGACTTTAAACGACGCCGGTCGAATTTTGGGAGACCAAAGATGAAAACTAGCTTTATTACGGTTATACAGTGTTCCAACATGCTTTACTACATAACCACCTAACTAGTGATGAGTAGAAGCGTCGCTCCTTTAACAGTATGTCTGCATACCTGCTCCCGAGCGTCACTGTGCTGCCTATATGCTGTACACGGGGGGGGGGGGTCCAATCAGAAGCCACTTGCATGCGATGTCGTCACTGTAAGCGCTCACCAACCTCAAGTTAAGAAACTACCTTGTACAATGGAGGCCTCAATAACGATGAATGTCTGTAAATAACAGAAGTGGAGGAGGAGGGAACAGAGACAAAAGATGGCTTCCGCAGAACTGCATGAGAAGAATGTCTATCTAGCTCTGACTGTGTGTACCGTACTGTATGTTTATTACGATATCTGAATGTGTCTCTGGATTATGTAACTGAATGTTTCGCTCCGCTGTTCACGTGGGTCAGTTTTTAGATCGACGGAAACGCCCGCTGAATGTGTTGGGACCTCGGCCTACGTCGGCGCGTGTTCGTCATATCCTTTGACTCTGACTACTTACACGAGCCCACACTTTTTTAAATATGTTCATTCCTAGAAATGCATGCCATTGTTGTAAATAGTCTTCTCTTTCTGTTTTTTCCGGTCTAAAAGCATGTCAGTGTTGAGCTGCCGCTTTGAACGAGAGGGTTAAGAGAGAAATAAATGACCGTAAATGAGCAGCGTGGCTGAATTTTGGAAAAGCAGTAAAGCATCTCAGAACTCAGTTTTTGTTTTTTTTTCTGTTTTTTTCATCTGTAAGGATTTTAGCTGGCTTATATTCAGTTCATTTTACGTCTGGTATCTTTTCTGTGAAATCAAAGCAAATAAATGACTATCTTTTATGTATTTGTCAATCGAGCCATTGTATGTTTTATTCTATACATTAACATAAACACAGCTTAAGTTCCAGATTCTTATGTTTTGTCCTTTTTGAATTCATATTCTCACATTTAGTCAGTTAAATTTGAGGATATGTAACTTATATTTGTCTCTTTGACAATGCAGACTATATCTGACACACTCCACCATGTGAGCAGAGGCCCTTAGCCTGTTTGGTCTAGGCATGCGCCCCCTGGAGGCATTAATAGTTACTGCACAGTTACACTTACACAGTATATAAAATATACAGGTTTTACAAACAGGACTAAAGACAATAAAATGTTTGTGATTCAAATAAACTTTATTGACTTTGTGTCCAGGACATGCAAATACAGGCTTCTGAATCTGAAATTGCTCTTTTTTTTCCTCATTTCGCATCTATTTTCTTACAAAACTACGTGCACCTTAAGTAATCAACTCTGCAGCGTACAAACCACAAAAATACCAGTTTTACATTATCAAATACTGCACATAGAAAACATTTACAAAGCACAGGTATAAAATTACAGCTCCCTTTTTCTTCGTTGCCATGAACCGCATCCTTTCATCAGACAGTCTGCTTTGCTTTGCCCTTTAGGATGTACTCTGTGAACACTCCTTGGTGAAAAGGTTAAGGCCAGTTAAGAATTGACAACCACTCATCTAACAACACCAGAAGTCCAATTGAACTGGGCTGGAGGTTTGGGAGGCTCTCATCCATCTAACACTGGATTCCAGAGCAGGGATTTGCTAAATGTGCTTGATTGTGCTCCTGTACATTAAATATATAAGCTTTATCATTTCCATCAGTTCCTGATGTCTTATGGGGGGGGGGGGGGGGGGGGGGGGGTTGTACTTTGCTGGGTTTGCTAAGATGGAGGTTGTCTCGACAGCGGGGGAAGGAGCTACATTGGCCTTAACATATCACACAGACATCTAATCAGCACAGAATGGCTACTGGGGATACTTGTGCTGTGAATACAAACACTTAAAGTGGATGAATGCAACATAAACTGGCGTACCCGGCATTAAACACCCCAACATATCCATCAACCCAGCAGTGATGTCTGCTTTGTGCCCTTGGTGGCAGCGGCTACATTGGCAAACAGACACATGGAACGCATGCTTCATAAGGAACCTGCACGGGGTTGTTCACGGGGGCTCGTGTGTTGGCCTGAAGTGCTACAGGTAATTAAAGATACAGTCTGACCTTGTATCTTATGTGTCATTATGAAAATTGCAAACGGTGAGAAATGACAAAGAGCCACATTAAAGGCTCCACAAAAAACAGTGAGAGTTGATGGTTATTGCCAGAAGGTGTGTTCCAAATGATGGAAAGCTGAGTTCATGCTACTTAACGATACAGCATTTTTGATAATTGCCTTGCATCCCAGTGAATAGATATTTTATATTGCACTGGGTCTAAATGACTTTGACCATTACCATAACTTATCGATTTCTTTTTTTTAAATCACACAACCAGAACCATTAAAGGCAACAGAAATCATCAGAGTAACCATGCGGCAAATATTGTCAAGTTCAAAGTAGAAAAAAAACAATTTTATCCACTTCATAGAATAAATGGGCGAGTTAATAAATCAGACGGCGCAGGGGGGAGAATCGCAATCGTTTTTGCTTGAAGTCCATCGTGGCGATTTAAATAAATCAAAAAATGCATTTCGCCAGACGGACTTCGTGCCTGTTCCATACGCAGCACTGTTCTTCCATATAAACACAGACAGACATACAGTGTACAGTACAGTAAGAGTAGGGGCCACCTGCACCCATGCAGGCGAGAGCCCCGGAAAAGTCTTCAAGGAGACGGATGAATAAGACGCTACAAGTAGTTCTGGTGTAAAGATTAGGAAATACATTCAGAAAACTATACATATACGCATGTATAACTTCAATACAATAGTTCAAGCAAAGTACATTTGTCAAAACTTTCAGTTGTGTGCTACAATAGTGAAGCGACATCTCCTACACAAAATAAGGCCATTGTAAACTGAACAAGCCCTCATTCTCAGTAAAACCTAAAGGCAGTTACGCCCACACCGCCTCTCTAACGCCACCCTCAGCCAAGAACACCGCTTCCTTTACAAAAATAAGATGCAGTCTCAACACAGCACGAGTCGGGTCGACTGAAGGTAAATTGCAAAAAGCCCCGCGCGCGATCCGAGCGGCTTCAGAGGACGCTCCGCGCGGAGGGAAGCCAGCGTTTACATTCCAGTCACAGCCTTTACATTCAAATCGCAGCCCAGCGACGTACTGTACAGTATGCACGGACTGTCCCCACCCGTTCACCGCTCACCAGGCGCCACGCGCCTTGGGCCCTTTCCAAAACCGCTCCTGAGTGTCTATAATGAACTCCTCAAAAACTCCAACGACATCAAGTTCACTTTCATGCATCAACCTTTACACCATGACGGATCTCTGACCACCTGCTACAACCGTCCCCTCGCGCTTCAACCTCTTGTTGAGCTTCCGTCTCAGCTTAGGGGTCAATTACTCACTGTAATAGCAGACTCCAAATAAATGCAATGAGCATGTGGTGAGAAAACGCCTGTTAATCCTGTGATTTTTAATTGATCACAAATTAATGTCTCCTCGTTGAGAATTCACCACCAACTGGCTTCTTAAAAAATATCTACACATTTAAAGCTCTCTCTCTCTCTCTCTCTCGCTCGCTCGCTCGCTCACATCCAGCTGCCCTGCGACTCGCTACGCATCACACAGTCAGATACATCTCGGGGAGACACACACACCCACACTTTGAAGAAAGACAGGACTTCAACCTTTCCTTTTGGTTGCAGGACTCAGCGGATTTGGGCACATTAGGCAAAGTGTGCTCTGCAGAAGACACGTCATGACGATGCATCTCATGGATGTGCCTTAATTCTCACTCAGCGTGGACTCATCGCGTTTTAGGTTATTCAATATACAGCAAAGGGACAATACAGGTTCATACAAGCGCCAAAACATTTGGAATCACATGGAAAAATATTAACAGCATTTTTTTATAGTTTACCAAGGACTGAACATTTAGCAGGGAATTATACATGTCGAGAGCAATTCTTTAGACTTCTTCAGAGTTTTTTGTTTAATTTCTGTCGTCAGCCAAGCTTTTTTGTCTGCACACTGTAGAGAATGTGTGCAAATACCAAGAGTCGGCAAAAGTCCTTTTTTTAACATCATGCCAGCTGTCCACAAAAATAGAACAATAAGATAAAATGACTTCATTTACAAGACCACACAAGTAGAGATCCAGGAGGAAGTAGCTCCTAAACAAATGCAAACTGGAGCCAAGACCTTCATGGTTCATGGTGTTAAGAGAGGGTCAAAAACGCCCATTTACCCTCCTCTACAAAATTATAAAACACCAGAAAACCCAAATTTAAAATATAAAAATGAATCAATAGAAGATGTGATACATAAACACATCAACGCCTTTAACAGGCCTTTAGTACTAAAGGCAGTGTCAGTGTCAGGTTAGGTGTTGGTCTGATGGTGGACAGGCAGACAAATGCATCTTCATGTCAAATAAGTTATAGAAACAACAGGAACTCTCTTTTCTCTTTTGCTTATGAAGCTGCAGCTATTGCACAACTACAGTAGGTATTAAAAGGCAACAGGTCAGTCTTACCTTCTTAAAAATACTTAAAGCATTTGTTGAAATTTTAAAAAGGGGTTAAAATTCTCAGTTGAATAATTTGAGTAAATCCAACACAAAAATAAATTTTAAAATCGAATGCCATCTTGTATTTTGGAGGCGTATGTATACAATTTTGCTTATAATAAAATCCAAGGATCTACAGATACTGTACTGTAATCAATAAAATCGTCATTTTAGGCATGTTTTTTTCAAATACTGTTATTACGGGCACTTCATCAAATGCTGCAAGGCAAAACTGTCCTGTTTCATTAGACCTATAGAACTTTTAAACCTCTCTCTGAAAATTCAATTCTTCTTTCAATTGAATTTTCAATGCAAAGGAGCCACTGTTACCAAATAAAAATAAAATAAATAAAGTGGTCAATACAAAGATTTCAAAGTAAAAAATATCTTACAGTAAAGTGCCATCTTAAACACAGCAGGAAATATCAAGTACGCTAAAATCTGATTTTATATATTGCACCTGAAACAAGTTAAACTATCGTAAATGGCAGGTTAACAATCCCCCTGCAACTAAACACTGGTGTAAACAGTCAGATATTAAAAAGCAAAAAGTCTTCTGGAATCAAATACACACTCTGCAATTTACAGTCAGTGAGACAGAGAGAAGCGACTACACACAAAGTAGAGGAGGGTTAAAAAACGTAGGTACCAGCTACGATATGTGTGCGATTGGCATGTGGTCGAGTATCCGGCTGGGACCAAACACACACACACACACACACACACACAGAAAAAGGTTCATCACCTCCCTGCCTCCTTCATCAAGTAGGAAAAGTGTGAAAAGATGCAACAAATGACACAGGTCTGGGGAAACCAACGGGATGGACGACCGTATAGATGCTGGTATGCAGAGAGACTAGGGCACGTCCCTGGGCGTGCTACTGACTGGAAAAGCCAAGGCGGGGCCAGGGATGTGCTGACGGCCGCCTAGCGCGGTGCCTTCTTGTGCTGGTGACGGCGGCGGCCTCCCCGTCACCGAAGCCCCCGTCCTCTGTCGGCGGTCACGGCCCGAAGGGGCTCTGTGCTCCTACTACACCGGCCAAAAAAGACTGAAGCACTTCAAAATGTCTCTAAAAGGGTCGCAGGCAAACATGCAGAATGCAGCCGATACATACATAAACACAAATAAGTATTTATCTATTTATATATATATATACTATATATATATTTTTTTTTTATATATAAACTCTGCCCTGTGAAAATGATAGAATAGCAGTGTTGCTACCTCACATAAAAGCCATTATGTGAACAACTGAGCCTGTTGCTCAGGTGTGTTTAGGTGTTTGTCAGTGTGTAGAGTGTGTCTTTGTTTTTTTGCATTACATCTAAGTCTTTGACTCTGCTACATATCCATACTTTATCATTTATAGACTAGTTCACCTACGACTTCTAGTAATAATAACAACAAGAACAATTGCTTTGGTTTTTGAAAAATAAAGTTCTTTTCTTAGTTTGGCATAGAGACGTTAGGAACTGGCACCAGGACGGCCCTGGGATGAGTCGCGCCGCAGGGATGTGACGCCTCGGGAATGCGGAATATGGCACCTGGCGGGTCGTCGCGTCGCGGTACGGTAGGAAACGGTCTGATGGCGAGGTGAGGCTTGCTACATGTTCTGGCAGAGAGTGTTTTCCCATTTGGGCATCGCAACTGAAAAAACACCTGAGTGTGTGAGAACATGGATGTGTCGTTGACAAAGGACGTGGCAGCACATCAATGTGTATGTGTTCCTATGAATGAGATCCTGTATTACAGTATATGCGTGTGTGCCCACCTGTCCTGCACTTCTAATACAGTCATTGTGTATATACAGTACGCGTGTCCTTGTCTGCATGACTCTGCCTGTGGGGGCGTCTCCTGGCCGTCTAGGGGCACGAGGGGCTGGTGGCGCTCTCCAGGGACGACTGCGAGAGGCGTCGGGTGAGGGGTCCGATGCTGGGGTCTGCCAGAGAGGAGGTAGGGAACAGCTTATACCAGCCACTGACCGTGGCAGACAGGTCCAAGTCCTCCAGAAGGATCTGGGCCATTCCCATGAAGCACTTGTGGTCCATACGCCCATAATCCCCCCAAACTATGACCTGTGGAGCAGATGAGGCTTCGCTGTTAACACCGTCAGACGCCCGTGGGGCGATTAAAAAGGACAAACGGTTACATAAGGTGCTCACCTGTAGGACTTTGCCCTGAGGACTCTCATCAAACAACAGAGCCTGCTGGTACGTGGGGTCCAGAGTTTTCTTTACGACTTTGGTTTTCTTCTTGGACAAGCACACTCCATTCTCCAGGACATACACCTTCACATAGGTTGCTGCTGACACACACACACACACACACACACGCACACACACGCACACACACACGCACACACACGCACACACACACACACACACACACACACACACACACACACACACACACACACACACACACACACACACACACACACACACACACACACACACACACGCCATCAGTACTGTTCAGTCAGTAGATGACTCAGCAGCAGCACCTGCTCCAGTTCCAGTACCTGGTATGTTCTTGGAGCCTGGTTTCGGGATCAGCCCTCTGGCCTGGTTGACCTCCACCTCCAGCTGCCCTCCTCTGTCAACCATGCCCACGTGAACATCCCCTGGAGATGGAAACTATACTATTACCAGGAAGCATCTCAAAACAACTACTGGTAATTGTCTAGTCCTCAGTTTCCTGTTTCCAGTGTAGTGGCCAATGTCTGACAGCAGAGGGCGACACAGAGCTTTAAATCCGACTACACAACCAGGTACAGTGAAAGACGTTGCTCTATGGCTCTAATGTGTCTCACAAGAATAACTTCCTCTCTGCTAAGAAGTCAGACTACTTTTAAACACATGTACAGATATTATTGTGTATTATCTATATTTTTTGGCTCTCCATCGTTCTTCAATCCAAATATTTAAACACAATCTGACACTGTTGTGCAAAGTGACCTGCACCTGATCTGATGAACAGAGAGGCTTGTGTGATGCGTTACTCCTGACTCACCCATGGGGGGTGTAGCTAGTGTTTGCCGGCCCACAATCTGAGCAGGGCCAAGTCCATCCAGGAAGTCACTGAACTGGCTCTCGGGCCCCAAGCGGGTGGTAGGAAAGACAAACCTGAGGGGGGCAGAGTCGGGTTAATTACTGTGTAATAGACGCGGACGGGCGACGTACTGGTTGCATACTCACGTTCCATCAGAGCTGTTCGAGTTGGTGCTGCCATCAGTTGAATCCTTGCTGCCCTGCCGTGTGACTCGGTTCCTCATCTCCACGGCAATGCCGGTCTCCGTGCTCCGTCGGATGGTGCTCCGGAGCTTCTTGGTCCCCCCGTCTGAAAGTAGCAAACAGTAGGACTTTAGTCCACGGGGCTTAATGATCAGAGGAAGCGTGTCTGATAAGGTATTATACAGGCTGAGCATCTGCACGGATTCATTTCATCAAGCTATACTGATCTCTATAAATATCGTCCCTCGGCAAACTAATTTACTTCCTTGGTTTGAAAGCGAGTTACTGTCAAACATTCCTGTACGATGGGCTCAAAAGCGAATCACAATAAAGAAGGTGCAATTTAGCTTTGGCCATGAGAGCAACCCTCTCTTCGCTATTTATTTTGAAGCAAGCTCACTCGGGCAAAAAGGCAATCTCACCTAATATCCACTGGGAAGTCCCTGCGCTACTGGAAAAAGCCCCTTTAAACAAGCAGGACAGGTGGGAGAAGTGAGACAAGTGAGCGGCTAAAGACGGAGGAACATCACAGGGCGCCGTCACATGTAACAGCACAGCGTACATGTGTTAACGTGACTGTCAAATGCATTGAAGGGACTCGGGTGCAGAGGATGTGCCATGTGAAGGCAACTCCTCTTGCTTCTAACTGCAACATTACCCACAGTTCTCAGGGTGCAAAGCAGCAAAGCATGCTGGGATACCCTTAAAAACACACACTTAATAATGTATATGCACAGAATTGGAGCCACTTTGGAAGTGGTTAAATTGGGATGGCTACATAAGTAGGTCAGAACATTTCAAAGGGCTGCTCTGTTCCCAGTCTCCGGTGGGGAGTAAAGGCCGAACCGTGTGGTCCAATCTGACACACATTATATTACTGAAGATGTTCTGATAGAACAGTGTACTACAATTTGTTGAGTAAAATGGTCCAGAAATGGTTTGAAACTCATTTGGCCTCCAAATTCCCCAGATCTCAATCCAGCTGAGCGTCTGTGGGATCTGCCGGACAAACGGGTTCGACCCACTGAGACTCCGCCTCAAACGGGGCATTTGCTGACTAAATATTCTGACAAGGCACAAACCGTCACTCCTACACAAATGTCAAGCTGACACAAGCCAGCGGCCGTGTTTATACTGTACATTCCCACCTCAATGAAGCATTCACACTTACAAGCACAGTGTTTGCACGTGAGCTGTCAGATGGAAAAATGACTAGAAGCTTCACTCTTACAGGGACTTTCTCTTATCACCAGTCACTCATTTTGGTGTTGCATCCATTGTGGCCGCTGTAAACACATCTCGCCACTATCGGGACCCAGTTAGTTAGTTAGGTGTAATACAGTAGTATGATGAAGTCACCAGTGGACACTGCTCATTCTTTCCAGTTAAGCACACACTAGTGATCCCACTTCATTAGCACAAGCAACACCAAGCTCATCAAGCATCCCCATCCTGTCGTCTCATCACCATGACAACCGCAGGCACTGTGCACCATCACTGTCAAAGCACCTACGAGCAAACACAGAAATTTGATGAGACTTTCGGACGGATGCAACCACCGGAGAGGGGCCTTTAAATGAGGGTCAGAGATGAAAGAGAGCAAATTGAAGTAGCTGTTGAGAGGAGATGGTTGGAGGGTGGGAGGAGAATGATGGGCTCCCACAGGTGTTCGAGATGAGAAGAGGGGAGCAGCTTCTGGTGCTTTCTATTTATAACCTGTAGTCAAGATCTTTATGGGTGAGAAAAGGAGGAGTGTCTAGGAGGCTAGTGTGTGTGTGTGTGTGTGTGTGTGTGTGTGTGTGTGTGTGTGTGTGTGTGTTTACAGCACTCTTGCGGCCATGACAACCCCCGCCCTCAGATCTGGACCCAGACAATGCCACCTGAGACAACTGGCGCCATGGCGACAGGCTCATCACCCGTCACTTGTTCAAAATCAATTTACCGACAGGAGCATTTCACCCAAACCCCTGCACATCAGACAGAAAACTCCTTGCTTATAGTTGAACCATGGAGGCCTGACGTAAACATCCTTAGGCTGAGTGACTCTGTAAACTTCTAAGGTTACCCCCCCCCCAATCAGACCAAACAACCTCCACCCATCCCCCTGCTCCCAACGGTGTGAAGCAGTGATCTCTTCCTTCCTATTTAATCCCCTCCTCCTTGTATGCGCTTTCCCTCCATTCGTTTCCATGGCAATGCCGTCTGCATTGCACCAAGAGCCCCGGCCGGCGTGTTCACTCATAAGCCTATCTGCTCTCTCCGTGTCCATCGTCCTCCCAACAGGTCTCGCTCCCTAATCAGTCGCCTCTCGTCACATCGTGCCTCCCAACACTTCTTTTTTTATTGGCACTTTATATGTGCCTCTCTGTTTGCTTTCCTTTTCATATCCCTGCTCCCCCAATTTATTTACATACACTCTTGTGCACCGATTCCTTAATATTTTTTTTACTTCCTTCTTTCCTGCTTTCCTTCTCTGGCCGAGCTTCACTTCTTTAGCAACTGTCCATCTTTACCACACAAGTCTTATCTCTTCTCTCAGTCCTCCCATCTAAATTATTCAGTATTTTCTCCCCTTCCAAGCTGGACTAACATTGTTATACAGTGGTAATGTCAAATACGTGCACATCCTGGAAGACATAATTAGAGGCTCTCTGACACATATTCTGTTTGAAGAGCTAAAATAACAACATTACATAAGCTGTTGTTCCTTCTCTACATGAGAGGGTTGCTCTGTGTGCTACAACACAGTTAAGGTGTCTCTTATAGGCTCCACTGTGATGAGTAATACTGTACCTTGTTGCTGCAGACACGCTGGCGAATGTCAAAAATCACATACAAAAACTTTAATTTTGCATTTATGCATATGCTTGTGCAAGTAACGCATTTGACTGGCATCACCAGACACGATCAAATCACAGGTGAGCAGATAAAGATGGGAGGAAGCTCAAGGTGTTTGGGGTGGAGAGAATTTATAGCTTCAATAGTGAGAATTAATGGCAGACAAAAATAAAGGAAGGAGGGTTTACAGAAAACGCCAACAATGCAGAAAAGACCATATTAAAGGACACACACACATAAAATACTGCTTCCGTGTGTGTGTGTGTGTGTGTGTGTGTGCGTGCGTGCGCTCAGGAGATCATTAAAGCTGCTCTGACATTTGGAGAGAACACTGTTGAAGCCATTCTCATTATATGCGCTATATAGAATGCTGTTTTTAGACTCCCTGGCTGCACCGACATGCCTATTGGATGCACTAGTGACGGCAACGATCCGCTGTGCATAGCAACAGTAACCAAGCACGGGTGTTGGAGATGAAAGATCTGTTGTCGTATTTTTACTGATGGCCCCCTGCTAAATATGGATAAAAGAGGTAGAAGGTAGGAAAAGGGTAGACGCTTAAATAGGAAACAAGGTTTTATATATATATATATATGTGTGTGTGTGTGTGTGTGTGTGTGTGTGTGTGTGTGTGTGTGTGTGTGTGTGTGTGTGTGTGTGTGTGTGTGTGTGATTCAGAGCCACACTCACAATGTGTCATACAGTTATGTAAGATTACAACCACAGATGACTCAGTGGTTAACATGGTTCATTGCAAACGACACATTGGAACATGTGAAGTTTCATGTAACTCCAAGTGTGCGTGTGTGTGTAATCATATGTCTTTAAGTGTGTCAGGGAGTGGTCCATGTCAAGCGGAGAGCCTTTCTCAGCATCACGTCGCATGGGAAACCGTTTCTCGTCATTGAGAGCCTTAATGCGCGGCAGGATGTCTGTCAGGGAGTTAATATGCCACACGGACTCCTGTCTAATGACAATTAATTACAATAAGTCAAAGACTAATCTTATTCAGATGCCATTTCCTGTTGATTACTCGGCTCTGCTTCTTATGGGTAAAGGATGCAACTTGGTTGGTTTACATGGAAAAGGCAGACGCGCAGCAAATTGCTTCATGAGGAAACAGCCTGCTCTTAATATCCCACGATGAACAAGCAAAAGTGTGTTCTGTTCAAAAACTAAATATCTAAATACCCCAATAAAACATGTAATTTCAATATAAATTATTTTAACTATTGACTTCTCTTCTGGGGGGCTAAATGATCACATATTTTGTTCTTTAATATCCAAACAACAACAACAACAACAACAGAAATCTATGCATTAAACATGTTTGTGAAGCTTTCCTGCAGTGCTGCAGCAGCTTCCTGTGCACCAGCTGCCAAGGAGCGTGTTGTTATGCACCAAAAAGCTGCTCCACGCTCCATGTCTTTCTTTTACAGACAGCAGCAGGCTTGTGTAGTGTCTTTGCTTGTGTGCGTGTGTGTGTTTACAACATTCTATGTCAAGAGTAGCGGAAATGACACCCGGGTTCAGGTAAACGAAGGAAGCCTTCATTTACCATTTATCATTTTCCTGGAGATTGGGTTAAACATAAACACTGCACGGCTCATTTTGCTCAGGGACAGAACATGGAGGTAGCACAGTATCTGGTGCAAAGCTTTTAAACTATCCGAGAGTCAGCATTTTACACACAAACACGAGCGCACACAGGCTGGAAAGAAAATTTCACGGTGGAATGATTCACCAGTCTGGCTAAGAATAGAGAGGGCGCGTGGAGGGGTTTGGTGGGAGAGCGAAAGAGAGGCGGCTCAAAAAGATGGAGATGAAGAGATGTGAGATGAAGCGGGGCGAAAATGAAGATGTCAGTGAACCGGGGGGGAACGAGCGTGATGACAGAGAGGAGCAAGAGGAGGCACGAGAGGCAGAGAGAGGGAGGATTTGACGGCCGGTCCGCTAAGCTGGTGCTTGGTAGCTTTTAAACGCACCAGTGGGGACATTAAAGCATTTAGAGCTGCGGCGTTTGGGTTTGTGCGCGTCAGGAGAGGGACTCAATGCGCTTAAAAAGCAAATGGAGCAGGAGGCGGTTAAGACAGAGGCGACACCAGTCTTATCTGAACCAGCACAAGGAGCGTTCCTCGGTTAGTCACAATGAATGTGAAAATCCCTTCATTAGTAATATACTGTCGAATTCAAGACATGGGAAAATGTCAAGCTTTCAAAACACCATGGAGAGGACTCACTGTCCAGTTCATCCTGTCAGGAGCCAGAGCTGTAGTGAAGTATTTGTCTAACAAATGAACCTAGAAGCTTGGTGGCGGCTGGTGCTAGATCAAGGCTGGGTCGTCAGTTCAAAGAGCAACCTAAGCGTCCTCTTCCTGTGCGAGACATTCTTCCCTCGCTCGGATCTGTTTCTCCTCCGAGTCTCTGGTGTCCGTCCAGTCGTATCTCCACCGGCGCAGGAATAAACATGCAGGGGGAGGAAGGGCAATTTAAACAGAGGAATTTAAAAATGGCCGACGAGCGGACTGACACACACACACACACACACACACACACACACACACACACACACACACACACACACACACACACACACACACACACACACACACACACACACACACACACACACACACACACACACACACACACACAGAAAACAGAGACGCGCCTGTTTCCTTTAATCTCGCCCCCCTACGACACTTCCTACATCAGCGGAGCTCGCTCCTCCGCCGCGTCCCTCCGCGCAGGCTGTCACGGCCATGGATAAACCCGCTCAGGAGATAAGTCCGTTCATTGGGGGGAGTGAGTCACCCGTTAAGCCTGGGGACCGCTCCTGTACGCGTTCTCTTCGGCGCCACTAATAATAGCAGGTGAAAAATAGAACGTAAATGCCACCGCAAACACCATCCAACGCGCCACAAAAGTCTCAGTGTGGGAGTCAGCGCTATGAATGGAAAGACAGAAACTGAGAGGAAACACACCGCAGGGTATTTCACATTCAGCACGGCCTCCAGAGACACGTATCTGGACAAAGTTTTATGAACTTTATGAAGCAAGGTGCAACCAGAAAGTCCAGTCCTGGTCCCACTACTATCGTCTTGAAAATTATATATGGAATTCTTGACACCAAAGGTGGGTAGAAATGATAGCGGACGTTCCATAGCCGCGTTACTTGCTTTGGACGGGGGTGAGATAGAAAGCGCACAAGAAGCTACTGAAGGACCTCATCAGACAAGTATTGGAGGGTGCTTTGTGCTTCTTCGGGCCTTTTTTGCCTCTAGGCAGTCTTTATTATGAGGTGGGGGCCAATTTCAGCCTCACTGGGTCACAGCGTAAACAACCTTGCCTTTCTCTAGCAATCGTTTTCCTGGTAATGCTCTAAGGGCCAATCGCTAGTGGTACGGTTACCACGGTTACATAACCCTCAGGTAAAAATAAATACAAATTTGATTTGGGATCTGGTTGGGACTTAACAAAAGCAATGGCAGCGGAGGGTGAGCTCCTCCAGCCAATGAGGAAGAGTCCACCTTTAAAACACGATCTGATTGGTTGCAGGGTTCATTAGAGGCAGGTCGTCAAAGCAGTCGTGAAACAGAGCCGTGCGGCTGAGGATGCTGTTAGAGATCTATCGATGGGAGCAGAAGGAGCTGCGCGTGATACTGTGATTTTCCTCTCGCAGCTCAGAACATCTAAATTTAGACCCGAGCCTCGTCTCTCCTCCCTCGGCACCATCAGGCCCCCGATCCACAGTTTCACCGTGCGATCGCTTCATCAACGTGGACAAAAGGACACGAAGGGTCAAGTAAAGCTCCCTGCATTGAACAAGTTCAGGCCTCAACTCTAACTGATCAGAGGCCAGATCATCAAAACTGGCAGAAAAAGTCATTAATGTGTAAACTCTTTCTTTGTAATAACCTACACAGGCACACGTTCTGTCATATCAGTCAATATAAATCAAAGCACAATTTCTATCACGCATATGGGTCCCTTCTCCTTTTTTATGATATCATATGGTTAATTAACTGCTTAACTCAGACATTATTGACTACACTTATTGGTTTAATGTCTTCTGAAATAAAACAGGCCACTGCTTCGCTGTCATGGGCCACTATGCTGCAGGAAGTGGACTCAATGGTCCGTGGCTCTCATTGCTGCTTTAATTAACATCATCATCATCATCTTTTGTTTTACTCCCACACTTGATGTACTGGTGAATACACTTCAATTTTGTAATTTTTTAGCTATTGGTTGAAAAGCTTAGATGACAAATCCTGCTTCTCCCGGTAGAGGAACCGCCAGCTGCAGAGCAGACAGCCTCAGAGCTCGTAATCCAACCTAACGTTCTTACAGAATTAGGACACACACACGCTGTACAACCACACAGTGAGCAGCCGAGTACAGACACGGTGTTCTGAAGGGGTTACAGCTCGGTGAGACAGAGCGTGCCGCGAGGACGTGAGCAGATAAACAGCGCGTATGTTACTGACAGAGTGAAAACAAGACGGCAACAGTGTCCCCGCGGCTCCCGGACCTCCCTCTCTGCCGTCGCCGGGCCTCGGCCCGCGACATGTTTCCCCGTTTCCCACCAGGAATGAGTGGGTCTGTGCGAAAGTGAGAAACACTTGGGCTGCAGCTGCACAGAATTAGTAATTATACCCCACAGGGGATATATTAGAGCGCTGCACCAAACGCTCGCCATTCACGCGAGCAGCTACTGCTGGAAAACCCACTTCAGCACACAATGAAGCCCAGAAGAGGGTTGCAGCCTTTTAAAAAGTTCATTCTAATGATAATAGCACAAATTTAGCCACTCACGCCTTGATCAATAACATATTATAGGTACAGACTTGCTAATGTTATTGTGCAGACACTAATATTAGATTTGGATTAATGTCATCAAACTCAGGGAGAAGTGTCTGTTATGTAGGTGTTCAACACTGGCCTTGCTGGTTGAGCTGCTGTGTGCTCCGGCTCCACTGCGACAGCCCCACGATGGCCACCATCTTTGCGCCCAAGCTGGAGCGCCGCTTCTTGTTGCCGGCCAGCGACGCGGAGTCCGGCCCACCGCCGCCGCCGCCGCCTCCACCGCCTCCGCCGGGGCTCTTCTCCAGGCTGTACATGGCCCCCGAGATGCTGGAGGAGCGCACCACGTTCCGGGCCGCCGCGCTCAGGCTGCTGAGGCCGCTCATGCCGCCGGGGCTGGGCACCTCCACGGAGCTGCTGAGCATCATGGTCCCGCTCGACTGGAGGGCCGGTGGGCTGGGGGAGGGAGGGGAAGGGCCGGGGCGTTGGCGCAGGGCTGGAGAGGAAAGAGGAGCGAGGACAAACGGTAAAACGGTTTGTTTTACGGCTGCAGGCAGTCGAGTTGAAATTTCAGCTACACTTTGGTTTTTAATTAAATCCTTCACTTATTGCAGAGGCAGCAGAAATTGAGCCCGACTTCATAAAAGAAAGAAAGGAGGAGCTCCTAAAAGTCTCCTCCAGTGGGTTTCCAAACTGAAAACAAAGAACACAAAGGTCAGCGGGCGAGAGCAGTGCAGATGGAAGCAGAGTCCAAACTTACAAAAGTCAGACAGCTTTTCCTCTCATTTTGTATCTGACCTTAATTAAACAGTGGCAGATGAGAAACTCTGCCGCCCAAGTCCTGACTAGTTGCCTAAAGGTGACGGACTGGTATCGCTGGTACCAAGGCGAGTTACTGGTGAGCAGAGCTAAGAACAGATGTGGACGCGTCATGGTGGAAACAGCACAGGTCTCTGTAATAACGTTAACGGCGGCTCTGCTCCACTCAACGCTCCACTCAACGCTCCTCCCCTTGTTTCCTTCTCTCCATCCTAACGTCAGTCATTACACTGCGCAAGGGCACATTAATTATATATACACACACACTGTGGCCCACATCATTCTCCACGTGCCTCTATTTCTCTTTCGTCTGGTTCGTTTTATTCTGTAAGTCCTTTTTATTTTATAATAAAAATTGACTGTGATCGTACAGGAAGTTCAACAGCGCAGTATTTTGCTGACTCAGAACCTCTTTAATGCTTGCAGAGTTTTGCTGACGTTAAAGTCCAACTTGCGTGGTAACACACGTGTCATTTAACAAGGCTGCTGCTTTTATGAACAACGCTGTTCAATTATGCTCAAGTCAGTAGCCCCCCCAAAAAACAATACAGCTTCATTGTGCATGTTAAATATTAAAAACAGTCTGCACCTGAACTCAGTGAAAAGCTTCAACGGGAAGAAGCTCAATTCAGACCCACATGAGGTTTATGACGTTTTAGTCACAAAACGAGCTAAAAGACAAAAAGAAGCGACTGTTGCTAAATTTAGCACTGATTTCATTTCCTAACATCAGAATGCAAACAAAACAATGGCAAAACTCTGGAAGGAAGCACTGCACAGCTAATGGGGGGGAGCGACCAGCAAGTTCCCCTATCCATATGAACACACTGGCCATCACAGTGTTACCCCAAACACGACATGGGAGGAACGACGGGCGCACGGGGCAAAAGGGCAAATTTTGGCATTTTGTTAATGACACTCATAGAAGCAGGCGAGGAGGAGGAGGAGGAAGAGGAGCAGGTGAGCGACAGTGTGGCAGTTGGCGTGGCTGCAGAGACAGAAAGTGGAGGTCAGCGCTTACACCCCAAACTCAAGTCCTCCCTTCCCTTCTTCACTCCCTCCTTCCTGCCCCCTGTGACTTTCCAGCCATTGCGCACTCTTCAGCTCTCTGGGGGGGGAGAGGGGAGGGGGGGTCCTCCACTTTGAACATACAGCGAGCAGAGCGGGAGAAAATGAGGATCAGGGAGGCATAAATGAAAGCAGCGAGCGAGAGGAGATAACCGGAATAATTCTGCTTTCAGGGAGGCGCGGGGACCGAGGGAGAACGGGCGAGGGAGGAAGGAGTACGGGAGAGAGAGACGTGGGAGGAGAGGCTGCTCCGTGATGAATGGACAAAGACGGCGGGGAGCCTGGGCCGGATCAGAGACAAATAATACATTGGCAGAGGGACAAGGACGACAAAACCTCAGATACGCTTTTAATGAGATCACTATCAGTGATTTGGCTCTTTCAATGCCCTATAACAGGTAGACTGTCATGTATGTGGCTGTATCTGTGCCTCTCAGACTCTGAGCTGCTGTGTCACGGCCTCACACAAAGCTGGAGACGGAGCCGCAGCCCATCCGTCTTCATCTCCGCACCAGACAGCTGCTCACACGAGCTCTCCAGCACCTCGTCCCCGAGCTCATTTACTGCTTCTGCCGTCAGCACCCCCCCAACACCACCCATCACCACCACCACGAGATCCGGCCTCTCAATTCAAACCAGCGTCTGTGTTTGAGCGAGAAACATCAGGATACAAAGACTAAATTTACACTGGTCAGAGTCAACAAACTTGGGTCTTGATAAGAGTGTGGTGGATATAAAATTACTTATTTCTTTCTCTGTTGTGTGCTACTGTTGTTCATTAAGCTTTTTTGTTTGCCGCCGAATGAGTCTGCATTGGAGTGTTTGTGCCAAGTCTTTTCGGCTGCTCA
Source organism: Betta splendens (assembly GCF_900634795.4). NCBI lineage: Eukaryota > Metazoa > Chordata > Actinopteri > Anabantiformes > Osphronemidae > Betta > Betta splendens. Next base: position 7,294,927 of record NC_040891.2, read on the forward strand.
GGCCAAATTCCCCATGTGGAACAGTGATGAGTAAACAGAGCTGAATCACAGCTAAATTGGAAAAATGAGAAATAAATAACTGCCTCTATCAGCAATATTCTGTTATTTATTTGTGTGGGTCAAGTGGAGGTAGTGTAATTATTATTATTATATATGTATATAATTAATATTATATATTATATATGTATATGTATTCTCTGAATCTGTACTTCTCCACTGTGGGACTATTAAAGGTTTTTCTTAACTTATCTTAAAATATAGTGAAAAGCATGAATGTGAGAGTTTATTTACATCTTATATTTTAGGACTTTTCAATGTAGACAATCCACAAGGTCAGAGGTCAGACTACTGTAACGCGCTTCCTGTCGAGGGTGACATGGAGACTTCCCAGGTTAAGGTGCAGCACGCATCCGCCCTGACGCGTGTGACTGATGACCCTCCAGTCGCGAGGCGAGTAAACAGAAGGCTGGCTTTGTGGCTACGCGTGCGGAGACGAGCGCCAGGCCGTGGGACGACGAAGCCGGAGCCAAATGGATCACACACGGCGCAGTGGGAACACACATATGCCGCGCTGGGATGGTTTGCCAGGTCGCGGTGGAAGGAAAGGCCCGAGCGCCGAATGACACGGGCCGTCGACGGCTTCGCTGACGGGAGGCAACATCCGGATCAGCTGTTAAACGCTCAGCTCTGACACAGACGCACACACAAACCTGAATCAGAACCAAGAGCTGTGGAACGAACAGAAAGCGTCTTCATCTTGGGCTTTGCTCCCTTTGACCCAATCAAATCCTCATCCAGTAAAATCTTTAATGAGGTGAGTCACTGAGTCGCTCCCTCTACATCATCTCGTGACACAAATTCAATCAGTCACACCGTGTTTTCACAAACGTATGATTCTGACACAGCTGCGACCGGTGTCATAGCAGGAACGAGTCGTTTTTTTAAGCCCCTCTGACATAAATGTGAAAGACAGAGCAGTTCTGCTAATAACACACACGTGAACTCAGCCAAGACAGTCTGTTCATGGGATGTTCTGTTCATCCAGCTAGCGTGCACACAAACACACACACACACACATCACACACATCACACACTAGCCTCACCAGTTCACACTACAGGCCATTAAAGTAGTAAAACACATTATGTCTCTCTTAGCTCTATTTTCTCTGGAGCCTAATGTCATCTCCCTTTCGCCACCCGCGCTAGCGCAACCAATACCAAGCCGCTCGTTCTGCACCCTGTTCTCCCCATTTCAGGCTGCTGTGTCAGCAGTGAGGGGATGGAGCCCTAGCGCAAAACAGCTAAATAAAAAGCCAGAGAGGCCGAGCCACAAGGAAAGTGGGTTAAGAGGGCCGTGATGGATGAGGCCGGGCGCTTTCCTGACTCATGGCCTGCTTTCTCTGGTGACTAATGTGGTCGGTGACATCTCTCTCAGCCACCCCCAGTTCGCTCTCTATCCCACCTGAAATGCTACTGTAGCTGCCAGCCCGGGGCAGAGAAAGCACAGGGACCCATGTCCCACTCGAAGCGCCTGGATGACCAGGTCTCAGCTCAGACAGCACTGGGACCGAGGGGTGAGTACAACAGGCCTGTAGAGACACAACCACGGTCAACGCAGGCCTCCCCGTCTTATTTACTACTGGACCTCTGCAAGGGTGGCTGCCACGAACCTGGATCCAGAGCCAAAACAAGATAAGAGCTTAACTGTATATTTACCTTGTGCTCTAAAGGCTTTCCCACCTTCCTTTCATGACGTACAGTATGCGACCTAATTTGGATTTCTTGCAGGTTTTTGTTTTGTGGGATATTTGCTACGGAGTATTATTAAGCTAATTACCATTAGTATAATTATGTTAGGCCTTAAATCAGCATGTGCTTTGGCATTCCCTTTGTCTCATGTCAATCTTAGTGTGCATTTAAACTGCCTCCTTGCCTCAGTGTCTCATTAGCGCAAACACTCCGTAATGCTAAGTAAGAGTGTGGTCAACCAGTCACAACTACTCGCTTTACCAGTAGGCCAGTGAACTGTGCAGAGCAGATGGTGGTGCACGCAACACAACCCCCCCCCCCACACACACACACACACACACACACACACACTGAGGCCTGCTGATTAGTATGATAACTGTTGGCTCGGTCCCTCGCTTGTTTTCATTGGATTTTCATTTCAAACAACAGCAGGACCAGCAGCAGCCAGCGCCGCTTCTGAAGCGCGGTCAGATGTGTCGCTACATATTTTAGTGTGCGTGTGTTTTGCACTCATCTTGGCCTTTGCCCTTTCCAGCTATCAATTTTTCAGAGTGTGTGTGTATGTGGTGGGGGGGGTGCATGTGAGCAGAGCCTCTTTGATGGAAGATGATATAGTGCATTACGGTCAGACTGGCCTTTGGGCGGCCAACACATCTGATGCTTCTCTTTCTCCTCCACATCTGCTTCACCTTGGTGAAGCCTTCAAAGCGCCTGGGAGCCCCGCCCATGCAAACAGAGCTCAGCTGTAATGGAAATGCATCAATCCTTCACATGCTAGTTGTGCCAGTTGTGAGGAACAGCTGTCTCAGTATCGCCTGGGCTCACGACACACTGCAGATTCTCCACATTTAAACGCTGGAGTTATCAGGAAAACTGAGGTATGCAAACGTCTACGACACAGGGATGAGTCGTTTTAATTGTGACTCAGTGGATTATCCAGGGGATCAAGCATGAGTCAGGAAGGGATTTCAAGCGCCGAGGACATGGATGATTATTCTCCTTCTCCTTCAAAACGAACCCCGCCACTTTAGCATGAGTTAATGTAGTCACTCGGCGCCTCGCGCTGCATGATCCAGAAATGTCACACGGCTTTCAGACTGCTTCGATTTCCCCCAGCAGCAGGATGCAGGGAGAGACGCTGGCAGCTCACGTGTTTCTGCCCCCGTCCGCAGGTGACGAGCGCAGTTTGAGCGCCCGTGTGCGTACGTACGGCACCATCTGATGTAATCTCACACCTCGGCATGCACTTGGCTTGACCCGGGTGTTGGCAGAGAACAAGCATCGCAAAATATGCTTATTCTCACCCCCCCCTTTCCCTTTAGCTTACTGTGTCCTTTGCATACATATGCTTTACCCTGTCAAGACAAACGCGTCCTGAGGCGCCCCACACAACAAACCACTGTTGTCCAGCTGCAAGTGGACAGATGAACTCTGGCACTGCTTTTCTTACAGTATGAAAAAATAAAAGCAAAACATAATATCAATGCATTGCATCTATGCATTAGATCCAAAACATTTATCTTATTTATGTATTTAGAATGTGCATCACTTTCTGTAAAGCGTCTTATGTGACCTTAACAGTTTAGATTAAATAGATAAAATAGGAGGAGGAGCCATTTCACCAGTTGCCATTAATGATCTAACCTAATGCCCCACACCTGAAGCCCCAGTGTTCTGGTGACCAGAATCCGGCAGCTGTTTAAAATCGGGGGGGGGCAGCACGTTAGCGGCGTTTCTTAACGCGATGTAAACAAATGAACGAGAACAGCATTCGGAGCTTCACAAGAAATGATCTGGCGCAGTTGACGTCTACTCGTCAATTGCTTGCAAAATATTTAAAAAATATATGAAAAGTCAAACCTCTGCGTTTTCTCTTTGCAGCTTTGTTTGGGTTTAACACGCACCATTCAAAAACATTCTCAAACGCTTGAAATTAACAAAATTAGTCTTTAGGGCCGTTGCAAAAAAAATAATAGTCATTCAAGACTGTGACTTGTTGCTACAATAACTCCAGCTGTTTTACGATGCAGCGGCTGTTTTCTCTCGCCTTATCGGATCACGCGTTTACCTTGCGTTTCGTGTCACCAGCTGACGCGGCGCCCCGTTAATCCGCAACACCTGCGCCCCGCTCGGGCCACGCGCGCCGAACCGTCGCTCACCTGCTCGGCCGACGAGCCGCATTCGCATCAACACTTCGCCGGACGCCGAGCGTTAAAAAGGGGGCCAAACCACTGCACACTTACCACTGACTGAGGAGCGGCGACGGCTGCGTGTGGGGGTCGGCGGTTGTCAAATGAACGCGTGCTTCTGTCGCGTCTGCGTGAATGGCATCGTTCGGGGTGGCGGTGCTGCTGTGCGGACGCAGGGTCTGCTGGACGGTGGCTGCCGCTGGTCGCACTGCATCCGAGGCGCGGCCGGAGACGCGCTGCTGAGGGGGAGACGGGTGGGGAGGGGGGAGGGGAGCGTGGAGACTAGACGAGGTTACCGGGAGGCCCGCGCGCTTCCAGCGTGGCGGACAGCGACGACGCGTGGCCCTGTGCCGCATCAGCTGTGCACGCGCCGCTGCTCCTCGTACGAGGAAGATGGATCACGCTACAACGGGCTTGTTTTTACGTTCCGGATGAATGGAAATTGGTTTATTACCTCCCAGACGTGCTCAACTTTTTTTTTTTTAGATTAGTTTAGTATGATACTAAAAACGTGAGGCTTTGTTGCGTCTTCCTTCAGAGCGCTGTCTGAATGCAAAGATGACATTACTGTAATGAATGTAATGTCATTTTCTCATCTGGTCCCCCATGCAGTCTGTTGTTACTGCCAGAGTCTACTGTCTGAGCATGTGCAGCACAGAAAAGCAGGTCAGCAGCGCCTTGCACTTGAAAGATGTGTCACTCAGGCTCCGATGCTACAAGCTGCTCGAATGGGCATGAATCACAGGCCTTGGATCGATACCCTGTTTCCCATAGGCGCACCGCTGCGGCACAACACAATCAATTCCAGCCCAGGATTCATTGTTCCAATTACTAGGGCTTGTTCTTTGCTGCGGCAGTGACTGGAGTGAGCCCGCGTCGAACGTTGACGCCCGGCCCTGAATCCGAATCGGCCCGTTGTCATTCTGCAGCGAGACGGGATTCAAGTGGTGGTTGCAGCATAAAGTGCTGATCTGGGGAAACCAGCTAAGCAGGAAGAGGGATTTTAAGACCTGTGAGCAGAAGTCACAAGTCAAAGGATTGATCTGTTTATATATAGTCTAAACTGGGAGTAAAGACAAGCAGATACTGCCCCTATGGAAAACAGTGCTGTGTTTATAAGAGCATCATATACAGAAGGTCCACAGTGCAGGAATCAGGTTACACTCGATTAAGTTACAGTACACATTATGGTCACGTGACCTGGTTTGAATGAGCCACGATTTTACAGGAAGGTGGGAGATTAAATGAGGGAGGGTGCACAGAGTATCCTGTAAAATCAGTGTAGAATGGAAACAACTGTGTTAACACATTTTAAGTCTCACTCTGAGATTTAATCATCTTTTATTTAGCAACTGCTCAAAACGATAAAATGTTTTTATTAAACGTCTGTACAGGGATCGTCCCTCATTTTTCATATTCCTCTGATCCCCTCTGCTCAGACATTACATCATTACATAAACTCAGGCAGGCTGGTAATGTGATGCTACAGCACTTACTGATGAGATCTGCATATTTGCTTCTGGGCAAACCAGGACTCATAAATCCCCATATTTCTCAGGCATATTGAAGAATCAGGATGACTATTTAAACAAGTTCCATTTCATAAGCTAGTCGGCATTTCAAACACTTTAATCTGTTGAATTATTAATGTCTTATGTGGTGCTGGGGGTCTGGGTGGGACATTACTGCTGACAGACTGATGTGGCAGAGAAAAATACTACTTCATGTTGCACAGTATGCTGTTGCTCTATGCATTATTTCTAAGACCTAAGGCCATGGATGGGATGAAACTCACATGGCTCACTTTCACCTTTTGCTGATATCACATAAACCTCTGTAAGCTGGAAATATGCTGCCGTCAGCAGAAACAAAGCTCCTGCAGCAGAACAGTAGTAACTGCCTCACCGTTACCGTTTTACTCCTACTGCGGACCCCTCTGTGCTCAACACTTAACTAATACAATAGCCTACTCACACATCGTCATCTGGCCTAAAAGCTGGTGTTTTGGCTTCAGATGTTTCAACATTAGACCATATTACAATTTAAATAAAGAAAAATACACAATCTGAGCAACCTTCATCTACTTATAGAAAAGAACAAAAAATGTTACTGGGTTGTATGAAACCTTTTTTAAAACCTTGTGTGCTTACATTTTGCAGCTAGGTACAAATTCTACTGTACTCTACATGAAGCATTCAGTGAAATCCATAGACAAAAAAGTTGTCTATATACAGAATAGCTTGTAAATATATATATATATATATATATATATATATATATATATATATATATATATATATATATATATATATATATATATATATATAGGGACATAAAATATCAACAACACCTGTTTCAGAGCATTGCAAACTATAATAACTAGAAAGTAGGTTTTCAGGAACAAAAGCATATCAGCGCTATCATCATTTACGCGATCAAACTAACCTGTATAGAAAACAAATGTACATTCACCATGTCCATTTTAAAAAAGGATGATGAATGTCCCTATTGATTATAGGACCAACAAGCCATTCGGAGGAGGTTTTAAAGGAATCTGACCAAGAGTGAACCTCTTGGCCTTGAACTGATTCAGTTCTTCTGGTGTCAGTGCACTCTCAGAGGAGAACAGACTATCTGCTACCACGCCTCCTGCTGCAGCTGGACCAGCGCTTGCCCCAAATCCTCCACTTGTTTGAACATTGTTGCTTCCTGAGACTGCAGGTGCTTCCGTCCCGAAACCACTACCGAATCCTCCTCCCGCGTTTGCTGCAGATGAGAAGCTGAACCCTGAGGCAGAACCGAATCCTGTACTTGCGGCCGGCTTGTCAGAGGACGGGGCAGCGAAGGAAAAGGTTGAAGCCGATAGAGCAGACGTGACAGCAGAAGAAGAACCAAATCCAGAGGGAGGTTGTGTGGGTGCTGTTATGGCACTGCCGAAACCTGTTGCAGCCGGGGACCCAAATCCCCCAGTAGGAGCAGCGAAGCTGAAACTATTGGCCTGCACTGGTGCTGAAGCGCCAAAGCCTGCATGGACAGAGGGTTCAGGGGACATCAAAGAGCGTTTGTGTTTGTGTGAAAACACTAACACAGGCATTAAACTATCATCAAAAACCTGAAGCTTAATGATGACATTTCAACATTTCATGTTTTAAGGTCTTGGACCACCCATTTGCAAGGAGCAGTCAATTCTACAAAATAGATTATTCAATACTAAAATACTCGCCCATTACTTTATACTGTTACCATAAAACAAAGCTTTACCTTTGCTTCCAAAAGCAGATGCAGAAGATCCAAATCCAGTTGCAGTATTTAATCCAAAGCTGCTTGAAGATGTCTGAGGTGCTGGGTTATTTAATTCTGCCAGCTACAGGCAAAACAAATGATTAAAACATGTGCACTACATTATAACAAACCAAGAAGGGCTGTTGCAGTGACCGTGCATCTCACCAAGGCAGCACGAGTAGCTGGAGTCATAACCTTCAGTTCCTGGATTCTGTTTCTCCACTGGTTGAGCAACTGGTTGACACCACTGAGCTAAACATATAAAGCAAGCACTTCTTAAAGGTCAAAAACATCTTAACATGCCAGAAACTCAGAGATCACACAAAGGAAAAAGTAATAAAAAACATGCACTACATGCAGAATTCAATAGGAACTTCTTGTTAATATTAGGAGCTACTCTTACATAACTCTGCAGGTCTCCTGAAGCTTGTGCAGAGCAGTACTCCAGTCTGAGTTCTTCAGGAGAGAGATCAGTGAAACCTGATGAAAATAAAAATCACATATGACTCCAATCAACCATATCCAGCTAGTGCTGCCACTCCAAATAATATAAATCATGTGAATGCAAAATATTGATTGGTACTGACCGGATAAAGATGCCTTGGATTTTGAATAACACGAGAAGACCCACTGGCCTGAACTTTCCCAAGACTCCATGTCAGCCTGAATGATCTCCCTGGGAAACCATGGGACAGACGTCACGTGACTGATGCCCAAATGACACATTGATGCATTGCATTGCTTTTAATGGAGCACCAAAAACACTCACAGGCTTTTGTCATCGTCCTCCTCACCGGCTGCTGCCACGTCCCCTCGCCTCCCCCCTCTGTCAAAAGCACTGGGAGAATCAAGCGCTGAAAACCTGTTTTGAGCTCCGAAGTTGAAATCAGCGCTCCTCACGTTATCCCTCCTCCCCCCACCTCCTCGATTCCAGTCACTCCCCCCACCTCCTCGATTCCAGTCACTGCCCCCACCTCCTCCTTCTCCGCGACCCCAGTTTGCCTCTCCTCCACCCCCTCTGCTCCACTCACTACCTCCATGAGAGGAAAACGACGAGGGTTGGATGTAGCCTCCCTTTTGCTGATTGGGATTCACCCAAACTCGGTTTCCAAAGCCTGAAATCAACACAAACGTCGCATATTAACGCAGCCTCGTGCTTTGACGTTAGTGGTGTTTATATAACAATGTCTGAAGTGACTGTGGAGTTGGTTTATTGGATTTGAATAAAAAACAAAAGTTATATGTAGTTTCCATTTAGTCCTCACTACTCTTACCCCCTCCTCCTCCTCCTCCTCTGGGCTGCTGTTGCTGACCAGACCCGCGGCTGTAGTTGCTGCTATGTCCTCCTCCTCCTCCTCTGTTTCCTCCTCTCGGGTGCTCATTCCAACATTTATCGCCGTAACGACAACGTCCCTGAAGAAAAAAGTTGCAAACTGTCATCTTCGCTGACGGCGTCAACTCCACCGTCTCTGCCGTGACTCCTCAAACTCCAATGCGGAGTTGTCCGCTGTGTTTTCATGCGACGCCGCCTACGTCACTGACGCAGGAGAGTGACGTCTTTCCTGTCCGCGACGATCAACGCCAGAGACAACAGCGACCCCACGTGGCCGTAAAAAAGACTGATACAACAAACACCGTCACCGTCAAACAAATGGGAAAACAAGATATTTTTTATTAAAAAATAATGAAGACGTTATATAAAGACATTAATCAAAGACAAAGCACACATTCTCAATGTAATGCTCTGCATTCATCCTCATGTATGTCATGATTATTCATTTTGACCCCAATTCTCATTTTCAAGAAAAGCATAACAGATGAATCAAGGTGCAATTAAAGAAAAGACAGTTTATATAAAAGGCTTGCTATTTTCAAAATGTCTAAATATACAGTAGCTAAAACGAGACATGAACTGGAATGTAAACAAAGTACTGATACACATGATTTAGCTTTAAAACACTAGTAAAAATGTAACAATTTCAAATTTAGCATTAAGATAATGTAAAATAAAGCTTTTTGCAAAATACATTTACTGTAGGCTGGTGACAGCAGCAATAAAGAACAAGCTCATTAAACACTTTGAGCTAAGAAATTAGAAATGCCTTAATGTTAACTACTGTTTATCTTTTGTAGATAGTAGTGTTACTGAATAAACACAACGATAAACAAGCTACAGTTCTAAGAAATTAATTATCTCTTTAAGATAAAACTTAATACATTTAAACAATGAGAAAAACATTATTTTAGTCGTACAAAAAAACAACGGTTTGTTGACTTAATAAATGATGAAACAGGCAAAAAAGAACACAAAAGCTGCATCACTGATCACATCTATTGATCATTGATCCATCCAAAAATATTAGCTTGTTACATACAAAAGTGTTGTTCTTATAAAAATAGCAATAACAATTTGAATTTATGTGTTTTGTGTATCTCATGAATCTCATGTAACAAAATAAACCAAAGTGAGCTTAGAAACATTAAACTTCATATAAAGAAGGAAATAAAGTAAATAGATTTCACAAAAGAGGTCTGCTCATGCAGACACTTGTTCTACGACAGATCATTACACAGTACAGACAATCCCCGTACGCTGAGGAGCAAAGGGACAAATGCTGCTTCATTTGGTTTTTCCATCCACAGTCTGTCTGTGTCTCTCCTCAGCGTCACACTGGTGAAGTTCAGCAGCTGCTCGACCAGCTGGAAGGCCTGGTTGTCCTGAAGCAGGGAGGGGAGGCACTGGATGGGCAGAGGCCCGCTGCTTTTTATCATCCTGCACATCTGGTGAGAGAGAGAGTTGTATTTCAGAATGCTCACGTTTTTTGCAGGGTGTGAGTCTGTGATGTCAATCAGAGACATTTATGTACCAGTGTGTTGATGCCTTTCAGGAAATCAGGGCAGCTCTCGCTCAGGAAGCACAACGCATCATCAGGCAACTCTACAACAACACAAGATTGAAATGTAGAAAATAATAATCAGAAGATTGGTTTCTGGGAAATTGTGCAGGAAATGTGTGTTTAGGGAGATGACCCTTACCTTCCATGGCGCTGACCAACAGGTGAGCAGCCATTAAGCTGCTGGAGTGGCTGTCAGGGTTGAGCTGATCCAGTATGACTGACACCGCTCGTCTCTGACTGTCGGACAGGTCTTCCTGCTTTGCCAAATCAAGTGACTCGCCGCTACACAAATCCTGCAGCTAAAAGAGAAGAAGAAAATGGGAGAAACAGAAAACATGTTCAACAAAACGTTTGCACTTGATAGAGACTCTTATCTCATCTTATCTTATTACATGCAGCAAATTGATGCTGGTGTCACTCACCACACACTGGAGATACGACAGAGCAGATCTGTCCCTCATCGTCCCTCTGAGACCCGTGAACAGGACACATTGAGCCGACTGAGGCAGCTCTGCCAGTGAAGACAGGTCCATGTTCATGTTTGGTCCTGTGAGGGGAGCACATGCAAGGTTTCCTCATTATTGAAGCTGGTTAAATATATGAATGAGTTCACCCTTTATTGTACTGACCATCCACCACATCCAAGGACTCATTGGAAGGCGACTCTGCCTCAAAGCCTCCTATTGTTCCTGGTTGTAGGCATATATCTGAAAATACAGACGTCATACTCTGATTAAAGCACAGAGGAGGAACCACGGGAGCGTCATTAAACAATTTCAGCTGTTTGCTTAAAGAAAAAAAACGTTGAATTACAGAAGTATTGTTGTGATTCTGAGATTTCTTCTCTCACCATACTGTCCATTTCTTTTGATCTCCAGCTCCAAAATGCTGTACGCGATGACTGTGTCTGACGGGATCTCCAGGGAAACATCACTGTCTGCCTCCATGTCGTTTCTGTCCCTCACACATACCTGGGAACACACACACAAACAATAATACATCACCCCTGAAATCAAATACATACAACATACGTCATATATGCCAATATGGATGAAAGCAACGTTCCCAACCATCGCCCACCTTAACCGAGTTTCCCAGCATTCCCATGATGCCGAGCATCCCTTGAATGGCACAGTTCTCCTGCTTAGTCTGCGTGATGGAGCAGGAGCTGGTGGTGAGGATCCTCTCCTTCACCACGGCCAGCACCTCCGTCTGCTTCCTGAGCTGCTGCACCAGCCTGTGCTGCATGTTCACCAGCCTGGTGGGAAAGGGGAACGTTGGGCAGTGCGTTTTGAGCAAAAAAAGACAAAGTGCAATTTGAATATTAATAAAGAGATGCAATAAAAATGACTGATGTGGGTCTCAGCATTACACTGTTCACGGTCCCGGCATCAAAAGTCTCACCTCTAATTACATTTACACACTGTTCCTGTTTATAATTTACCTTCCTGTCACTAGCTTCAGTGTAATAACAGCGTGAACAGTCAATTATTAAACACCTGTCGCGGGAGTCACGTAACAGCTTCTTCACGTCCAGTTCCTCTTTCTTCAGCTTGCCAAAAACGGATCGGAGCTTGGAGGTGCCCTGACCCTCCAGTGTGAGGTTGACGACAGATCCGGCCTCAGTGTTCAGCTTACCGGACAGTTTGTCTCCAAAGGTTGCCTCATAGCTGAGAAAGTCTGTCTCACACACTTCTAGGAGCACATGTTAATGTACAGACAACAGAAAAGCTCCTCTGATAGCAAGGAAATCAATATTATATAGGAATTGTCCTCTACATGTACACACCAGGAGAGAGAACCTCGTCCCCGAGCAACAAGTCACTGAGGATGAAATCTGTTGGATGGAACTTCGGCCGCTGCCACGACCAGAGCCTGTTGCGTTTGACGACAAGCGCCATGGAAACCAGTCTGTGTGAGTCATTCACACGAGACACGTGGATGAGGCTTCCTTCAGGGTCAATCTGGCGAACGAAGTTGGCAGTGGCCTTGGAAAACATAACTGATGAGGACGGCAGACAGCTGGGGGGGGGCAGACATTGAGGGGTTTAACGTGAGCTTATTTGGTCCACGAGACACTAATAACAGGGATTCCCACCAGTTGTTACAACGTTTGACCCAGTAATACCAGGAACCTGTGTAGGTGTATGAGCAAAATGTAACCCAACAACTGAGATGAAACAAATAAAAAGTCCCTACGAACCCACACATGCAACTACACACACACACACACACACACACACACACACACACACGGAACAGCCAATTTTCCTAATTTGCTGGCTCTGCTTTCTTTGTATAAATATTTAAAGCAATCTGGCACAAGAGCTTTTTTTATGTGAGGGAAGGAGCAGAAACACAAGTCATTTTGATCTGATAGTTCTATCGACATGTAGGTAGTCATTTCCTTATCATACTAACACCTCTTAACCTCCTTTATCGTTGAGTCATTAAGTGTAAATTAATTAAGGCTTCTCGTAAATTCACACCAAAAAAATAACTCCTAGGAACTCGTTAGCAGTTTCAACCCTGTTTTTAAAAATGTGACCAGGATGCTACAGATTCAGAAAATAATAGGAAACAATATATTGTATGTTTGACCATATATAAGTTAACGCGGCGCCCAAACAACCAATTAAACTTAAGTTTGAATTGTACAGCAATTAAAGGTAAAAGACAACTGGAACCAATTCCATCCTATTTTTCCACAATATAAACAGTTTACGTCACAGCATTCCTAAACTAACTTGGGAGCACGTGTGCCAGCGCGCGTGCGTATTTCCCGGCAGGAGACTTAGACTGACCGACTCTAACATCAACCAGGTCCTTAGCGCGCGCGTGCTGGAAGGGCTCTAACGGAAATGTTAGACCATATTTAGACCAGGTTGTTCTACTGACACTGGATTAGTTACTTACCTCGATGATCTAATTTAATAAAACTGTCGCTTACCTCTAAAAGACTTCACAAGTTGATCGTCTTCCTTCCTTCGGTCCGTCCGCGCGCGCAGCCGGCGCCACCGATGCGTAATGCGTAAAAATTAGCCGTCGCAATAAATATGAAACCCTGCGGATTTGATGGTTATCTCTCAGCGATACTACGAAGCGGCTCTGGGCTGTGAAACAGAGTTATAGCGAAGGAAATGAGTGAGTGTTGGCTCTGAGCTGTGGCTGAGGGGTGTCCGTACAGTCCAGGATAAACACCGCCTCTCTGCTGATCCTCTAGGACCTAATTAGGCTCATATGAGCTGTGGCATCCGTGTGCGCGCGCCCAAGTTCCCTGGAGTTCGTATATTCTTTTATGTTACAAGGCAACACAGTCATAAGGTTACATATATGTGAAAAGCCTATAATGTGGCCCACAAAGGGCAACCTGTGCTGTTTATACAGTGGCATATACAGTCAGCAACTTCATCATTAATGGACTCAGCCGCATTTAGCTGCAGCCCCAGATCAGTAATACTGTACGTTCTCTACTCATGTTATGAGAATATATCTGATCACAGTATAGTGAGAAGCAGAATAAATAAAACACGGTAGCAGCGTCTGTGTAGCGTTTCCCCTCTAAGGTGGTGGTGGATTCTTCCTCCAAAGCCCGGAGTGTTAGATCATCTTGTGGTCGGTTGTTCCAGTTAAAATGTTATTTTTGTTTGCCCGGGTTCAGACTTCATTTTATGGCCATCGACAAAACATCTCTCAAAGGCAGTTTTTTTGGTCCACTTTTTGTTGTTTTCATTACAATTTCCAATTTAATTAAAATTTACCGTCACCTGCTGCATTAGGTCACACAGTGAGACACAACACAACTTTTCCACATTACAGTTTATTATGTTTAATAAACACGGAGTATTATTGCTGTTTTCATCTGTGAAAAACTATCACAATATTTAAATCCCATGACCACCGTGACCGATTAAAACAAGGCAGCGTGCTGAAAAAAGGCTAAAGGCCCGCTTTTAAAAATAGAACCTGTGATCAGCCGCTGGCTTAAAGCAATCACAAACTTGAATTCATGACGCTGATTCAGTGGAAGAATACTAGAGCCGCTCATCAATTTCAAGGCTGACCCTTTTCTCACCCTTTAAAATCTCTTTATCACTCTGACATCATTCAATGGAGGAGTCGTTACAGTCTCCTGTGTGCAAAACTGTTTCAGCAGGTGACTGAGTGTCACACTGCAATAAAAGGCACTTTGGTAAATGCTAAGATGCAAAAAAAAATTAATAAAATCTTACTGTTTACTGACAGTGTGTTTTTTAGAATAATGACAATAAGAGGCGAACATCTTGCCTCATGATTCATAATCAACCATACAAGTAAATCAAATGTTGTTCTACAGACTCAGCTTCATCTGTAAAGAGGAACCAGGAAGCCCACAAGGGTTTGGGTCGCCTTGACATGAAGCAGTTCATGTTAACCGGGTTAAGACACTTCGATGCTGGTCTCAGTTCAGTTTTATTACTTCCCATCCTGCGACAAGGGGCAGTGGAGACGTCCAGAGTTACCACAACACAGGAAAGTCCAGTTTGCTGAAGCCAGTGTCCTTCCGCTGATCCCAGTACAAGTTGTTGCTCACCCATGTGTCATCCTTAGACTTCCTGCCAACACAAGGTAAATTAATAAAATTACCCATATTTAAATGCATCTCTCTGTACAAAAAACATTTTTAGCATAAGATAAGGCATTGGTTTTGCATGATGACTATAAGAGAAAGACTTGTTGGTGAGACTCATGAGTGACATGCAATGAAATGAATGTGACACCACACACAATGATCTAATGGTTGGAAATTGATTGTTTATCTATCTAGACTTATTAAGTCTGCAGTCACAGCTATTTAAAACACCCGCTCTGCTCTCACGTCAGTAAGATGGAAAAAAGCATCCATATGATGTTTATTTGCACACAGACTCACAAACGAACAAAGATGAGCACATACTTGAAAAAGCGAGGCTGGTGCGTCATGCTGTTGTCCTGCAACACTTTCCTCCTCTCCCTCTGGAGCTGCTCTATCCTCTGTTTCTGCTCCTCAGCTCCGTCGATGTTCCCCTCCTCCAGCAGCCTGAACAATGACCACAGAGACAGTGGGGAAAGATGAAAAGCTCCATATAAAGAGTCACGACCATTTACAGTAGTAGCAACAGTGAGTTAGTATATGGTCCAAGCAGTAACTAAAGAAGTAGGTATTCGATATCTACAAGGTTGAGGGATGATGAAAGGGGCCAACCTCTGGTCCGGCCTGAAGCGTGTATCTGTGGGGGGGAGGAAGGGTCTCAGCATTGACTCGAGCTCATTTAACTCCACTGCAAACTGGGTGAAGCCGTAGTACTGGTCGTGGTCCGCAGGCATGGGGTCTACACAGACACATGCAGATGTCACAAAATGCTGTGCACGTTGATTATGCTGCGGTTACGTAAAGGTTGTCGACTGGAATTTCCCTTTGATCACTCACTTGCTCTCCAGATGCATGTGGCAGAAGGTGGATCCCCTTGAAACATAGACTCGTGCCACTTCCCAAAGATGGGGTATACAACTTTACCCTTCGAATCAGTAATCACACCCTGTACCTCATTTACTGTGGAATTCCATGATTTTGCCTAAAAGGAAACAGCACCAACATTATTTTAGCACATTATAATAAAAATGGTTAAGGTATTTAGTTTTAGGTAATGATGTATTTTAAATTGCAGTTCCCCGTTGTGTCCACAAGAGGGCACCGCTGGCTTTGATAATGTCTATGATACAGCATGTATGAAGACAAACAAAGATATAAATATAATACTTGTGTTTTCTAACCTTCACAAATGTGACTTTACACTGACAGGAATCACTGTTGATGTTTTTAATGGCCATTTCTCCATAATGTTCAATCCAGCGCTGGCCACTCAGGATGTTATGAATGCAGGACGTCACTTTGTTCCATTCGTAGTGGTCACCAAAGCTGAAATATATACATACTTAATACCAAATATGTCAAAACAAGCATGTTCTATCCTTAGTGCACAGTGACATGGACACTCATATTACTTGTGCAGGAGTGGACGTACAAACATTCACCCACATGTAAACACACACCCACACACAGACACACTAAGTAAGAGTAAAGCACTTACGCAGGTAGTGTGACATGTGTGGTTCCCATGGGAACAATTTCCATGGACTTCCCCCAGAATTTATTTTTCCACCGAACATCTGAATGATAATGGGTTCCAAATCAGCTTTGTGGCAATGGAAACTCTCATGTTTCTGTATATGTTTCTATCTTAAGATGTCATTGTCTCGTCAGCAAACAGTGTCACAATTAACAAATGATGTCACACAGTGGAAAGTGATATGAGATCACCAAAGACACATGAGGTTAAGTATAGTGCATTAGGTTTCCATCCTAAATTTAATCTCCACTATGTAGTAAAGACGCAAGAACAGTGGTGTGGTTGCTTAATCATGCTCACCTTGCCAATAGGTGAAGTTCCTTGAGTCCGCGTGGCAAGCTGACACAGGGGGGTGATGACTTACCTAGAAAATCAGAGATAAAGTTCACGAACATATGAGTCAACAGAAAACTATTGCAAACTACTACACCTTAATGTAGAATAATTACATTTAACAGATCTGATTTTTGTGTTTTAACTAAACTAAAATACAGTCTAAATGCATTTGTGCTAAATCATGTAGTTCGTAAAGTCCGCGATCTCTACCTGCTCCGCTATAAACCTGAAGCCCTTATCAGGTCTGTCACACTCATAGGTCTCTCCCAGGACTGGGTTAAAGGGTTTGCTTCCTGCCCGGTGGTAGGTGCAGGCATAGGAAGATATGGCAAAGGTAGCAACATACACCTGTGTGGAAAAACAGAGAGGAAGAATGAGCCTGTTTGCAGCAACACATTTTACTATATATATGTTACTATAATCAAGCATGTTTGTGTGAGACTAATCAGATATATACACGCTGTGCATAGGTTTGTGCATTAGTAAAGTAGATGTTCACAAAGCTCCAGCTCCCTGTGCAGGTTTAGCGTTAGCGGTGCTAGCTCACCATGCGTTGGTAGGGGTCCTGGGTCTGGTTGGCCATGTCCAGCAGTTCACTGTACTCCAACTCCTCGCACAGCCTCTGCAGGGTGTTGAGGGGCTCGTTGAGCTGCACCGGCATGGCCACCTTGGACAGGTCCTTGCCGATGTTGTTCCTTAGGATGTTCCACAGGCTGACGCTGCTGGTGGGACTGGGGGAGGGCAAGAGGGAGCGACGACTGGCCAGCGTCACCACGCTGCTGACTGGAGGGAGCAAAAGCAGAGGGGGAAGGAAGGAGGTGAGACAGGAAATGACGTGAATGAGCAACTTTTATATGCAAGATGTAAAGTTTTTTACTTCCAGTGTAACCAGTGAAAACCTTAAATCGACACCATGTGCGGCAGTGACTCAGTGACGCGCGCTCACAGACGCTTTGACACATGATGAAACATCACACTGGGGTTGTAAACAAATCGGTGCCAGCATTGCTAAACACATTCTCTGAGCAAGTAGTTCCCTGATTCCACACATTCATAATTTATTTGACACTTTTTGAATAAACGCACAAACGCGCACGCACGCACGCACGCACACACACACACACACACACACACACACACACACACACACACACACACACACACACACACACACACACACACACACACACACACACAGGCTTAGTCACAGGCACAAGGGCTCAAGATAGACGAGCCTTTGTGAAAGAATAAGGCCTGTTCACACCGTCTGTCTTTCCCTCTGTTGTTTTGACACACACACGCACAGGACACACAAGTTGCTCGCGCACCGGAGTTGTGTCTCTCGCTGCCTCCCTCATTGCTGCAGGTATCCATGGAGACGCTGTCACTGACATCGCTGATGTAGGAGTCGTCGTCAGACACCTGGACAGGACGAACAAAAGACAAAGTCATAGCTGCACTCAGTGACCTACAGGTTACCAGGTGTTTCTGTGCTGGGGCAGTTTTACTGTAGGTGTGATATAGACTCAACTTTCATCTCAAGTAACACAAATTCAATAAATTAATTACATTAAAATAACCTATTTTCCCATATTTCTAACATTTTAGAGAAGAGGTGGCGTCTGACCTCGTTCTCGGAGGAGGAGGAGGAGAGCAGGTACTCCTGAGCGTCAAAGAACTCTGAAATGGAATCCGGGAGAGATGCTCTGCTCTCATTGGACACCTGGTGGACCAAGGAGTGTGAGCCGCCGGGACATTCCTGCTTTGATAACACAAAGTCACCTGAGAAAACCTGGACCGCAGTGCACAATCATCATCATCGTTGTGAATCTGGGCCACTCACGGGGGCATAGGTGGTTTTCAAGCCCATGACCTGTGTGGGCTGCGGGACCTGCATGTCGATGGTGTGCCGCAGCCTGTCTCGCTCTGCTACCAGGGAGCTAAAGGCTGATTTCAGCGTAGCGTGGACTGCAGGGAGGGAAACGTGAGAGTCCGGTGGAAAAACTAAGGGAGGCAGCGGCTACAGAGTTGTCATGGAAACTGCCTCACCATACGGAAGCAGGCACTTAGCGAAAAGCAAACATCTTGTTCTATGTGAAGTAAATACAGAGCGACCTCCGGGAACTCACTGCTGCTGGCCAGCTGGCAGAAGTCCTCCTGCAGGCGAGACGCGTCTGTGGGTGAGTCTGGGGCGTCGGCACAGGCCTCCTGCGCGTTGGACTCCGTGGAGGAAAGGTTGGGGTTGGAGGCGTGGAGACGAGGCGACTTGGAGGATATGCAGCTTGGAACCTGTTGAACATTCGCCCCTTTAGTCCCACTGCTGAACGCTCGTGTCGCCGAATCGTGTATCCGCATGCAGATAATAATTACTGTGGCTGTACCTGAAGTGTGGCTTTGCTCTCTTTGCCATTGTTTTTGGATCTCCACCTTCTTGGTCTCTTCTCCTTTTTGGGGAGGTCATAAGTAGATGCCTGTAATGGAAAAACAATGAAGTATAATATATCCGGAGTGTGAGTGGTGAACAGTTCTGATGAACTGGTCTGTCTTTGCTTACTGGTAGTGCACTGATGGCTGGAGCTGAGTACGTGCGGTGGAGGACCTCCATGCTCTTCAACAGCAGGTTGAGGTCCAGGAGGTAGGATTCGCATTCTTCCAGGTCTGAGAAAAAACATGGATCATTATTATTATTACAATGAGGAGATTGTGGCACTGCAAAGTACACAGGCATTAAGGCAACAATGATCATGCTAAACAACAGGCGACCTTTGCAGCACTTGTCCATGTCCTCCGAAGAGTGGAGCCAAGAGCTGACCTTCGCCTGGTGGAGGGACGCCTGCTTGGTCAGAGTAGCCCGCTGCTCGAGAGGGAGACGCCCATGAGACACGCGACACACCGCGACACAAACACAACGGGGAAACGGACCGAGCACCACTTGCTTTTCTCAGGGTGTCACTGAGCGAGGGCGACGGCGAGGCGTGGGGGTGGAAGAGATGCCTCTCGTGGGGATACATGGCGATCTCGTTCTGCCGAAAGACGCGGTGATGACGGAGCCTCGACACCCACTCCTCGAACAGCTCCCGAGACTTCACCTGGAGGACACACGCTCGGATTAGGAACCGTAACGTGGGGGAAGCCACAGTGGGCGTTTCTGCATGAAAGTCACAGGAAATGAAAGGTGAGAGAGATGATTCAGATTTACCTTCAGGTGATAGATGTTGTCCTCCGTGTCCAGGTCAATGCACATGGCCTTCTTCTTTACGGACATGACAGAAAGGCCGACGTCGATGCAGCCATGAAGCTTTCCCTTCTTCAGCTGTGACAAAAAAGAACTTTATTAGCGCCTGACTGTCTCACGAATGACAGGCAGGGGGCGATACTGAGGCGATACTTACATCAGCTCCGTGCTTTGCATACTTCAAGATGCCTCTCTCCAACAGAAAGTATCTCTGGCAGAGAAAGTCATACACAATCAATACATATTTATGAAAAGTACTGTTTTGTTATGACATATTAGTGTTTAAGATGTGGTCAATTCATGTTCCAAGGCAGAAGTTTCCAGGTATGCATGAGCACACTCACAAAGAAAAGAGGGGGAGGATGATGAGTCAGGGTTACAGTATAATCAGCTGGGAATAAAAAGAGTGGAAAAGGGAAATACTGAGGACTAGAATGGTGAAGAGGAAGAAATGTCAAAAAAAAGGTCAGGACTCATCACTAGACATTTAGGGAGAACTAAAAGTATTTCTGGTTCGGTCTTGATGCAAACTAGAAATAAAATCCAACTAAAGCCCACATGGACTACTTCTTTTTATAGCTGTATTATTTTCTTAACAAAAATCTATATATTTGTATAACACAATACTTTATTTTACTGTAGGAGGTACAGTAGAAGTGCACATGGACTCATTACAGTTGTTTTGAATTGGCGTTGTTACAGTATTATTAAATACCTATTTGACAAATTAGATCTTTGGTTCAGTCAAACATGTGTGATGGTAGAATACATCACAGGTGGAGTTTCACTGTCTAGAGCTTTGAGACGAGTGGGTCGGGAGCTCACCTTGTGCCACCCCTTCATGGGCCACTTCCTCCTCTTGAGCAGGAAGCCCTCCTGTCTGTCCGGCTCCTGCATGTTGGCAGGAACCCCCCTGAGCCCCTCCACAATCTCCCAACTGTCCTGGAGGGAGACACGGGATCAATGATAAGCTGTGTTGCACGTTCAGACCTACACCTTTAAATAGGCCATCAGTCACTTTTGCAGATAGCATGGCTAAAGGCCACTTTGACTGCAGCATTGGCCATTGTGTACTGTAAGTGTGTGCAGCAGCAACACCTTAATGTTTGCTAACATAGAACAAGCTTTATTAATCTAATCACTAGACTGTTTGACTTAGACAACATGTGCACATGCATAAATGATTAGCATCTGCTGGATCAGTACATTCTGCATTTAAATGAGAAATCTGATCCCAGGTGATAATAACAGGCGACGCTAATAGCGACTGCAAGCACTTTATTCACGCAGATCCACACACACCCGGTTGCTGTCATGCTTAGAGGAGCCGCTGCTGTCACTGTGAGTGGGCGATGGCGACGTCATCATTCCGCGACAGTTGTCTCGTTTCTGTGGGAACCGCGGCAACAGAGATCACAGCGGAGCCAGGAGCATCACTTTGACCTTTGAAGGCCACTCCACAACAGTCAGCACTAGGGAGAAAGGTCAAACCAAATTGATGTCATTTCACACTAGGAGCACACGAGAGCAGAAAGATGAAAACAGAGAAATCACACAGTCTGTACATACCAGCCCTACGGACGAAAGCACTTTCATTTTATTACTAGTAAAGTTACACAAGCATGTGAAGCCTGAAATCCAGGAAAACATCCCAATGGAATGTGCAGAGCATCGCACAAACACTTAATACCCGCTAAAAACTTGAACATGAGCTTGTAATAATAAAGTCCTTCAAAAGATCAGCTGGTGCAGTACAAATAAGTTCCAGTTCTAAGTTCACCAATGATTTTTCTAAAATTAGATGTGAAGAAGTTTAAAGCGTTTCTTTCTTTACAGTGAGTTTGTCCTACGGTGTTACATAGTTACGGTGATGTTTGTGTGTATATGGGGTGAGTCGGGAACACCGCATTCTCACTGTGATGTACTGTTACATGGATTCCTCCCTTTGCCACAAATGGCATGTTCCAGCGTGCTGAGTAAGCGGGCTCAAATGCATATTTGCTATAACTCTGTGTTTTATAGCCACCGTGAACGCTGACACGGCCAAAGGCTACGCTCAGGTGTGCCTGTCTGGTGGACTAGTGCAGCTGCAGACAGCTGAATGCCTGTGGCCTCTCGTGTCCTTCTTGCATGCAAATCGGTGCGAACTTCAGGAATTTAACTATGGTCCCAACTATACCGTGTGAAAATGGTCTGGTAGGTACTGTATGCATGTGTTTAGTAGCTCCCCATGGCCTCGCTCACAGTCAGCGCCGTGCCCAGGACATGAGTCATCGACAGGAAAGAATGTGCTCCGTGCCTCGATACCCCCCAACACACCATAACACGCGGCTAGCTACAGTCAACACTGGGCTAAAAGCAGACTGAAGCACATGGGCAGCCCACTTAGCTCACGGCTCCGGAGCACAGATTAAAAGAACAGGCAACATATTTGAGGAGGCTTCAAATGATAGACTTGATTTAGCTCATCAAGCTGTTGTTCATGCCTTTCATGCATAGCATCCTTACCTAAAAGCTTATGGATACAGATCAAGTTAGGAATTTACTACACATCCATCCTCCATGCAACCACTCTGTGTTTGAATGATTATAGACTTCGAACAACAAAAGATATGACCATCTATTAAACACAATGCATTTGCTGTAGGACCTCAAGCTCCCAAAGGTGAACTTAACCTAACACAATACACATTCATGATTATAATCAGTGCGTACAGGCTGTGGCATGAAGGAAACACTCAGGCCTGCCTTCCAGTCTTCAGCCGTTTTCCTTTTTCATACAACTGAGCAACCAGCCCCGCAGCAACACACTTCCTCAAAGCAAAACCTCAAACATCAGCCATGCACAGATGCACAGATTTCTGTTTGTATCAAAGTGTCAAAAAACTTCCTTATTTCACTGATCCAAAAATCTTTAACTGTGCTACTGTCTGGCACAGGGTACTGTACAATATCTAAACGAACAAAGGTGACGTGAGACCCTCAGCATCCCACTGTGTGTCCTATTTACCTCAACGAGTCATTACTGTATTACTGCACCTCACACAGCTGCACTGTAACACTAGGTTTGCCTTCAGTTTTTAGTAATGACAGTCAACCATTTGATGCACAGCAGGGGTTTTTCTTGCAAGGCACACATTAGGGAATAAAGACTTCTTTTTCTTTCCTTTACATGTATCAGGACCCGTTTTTACGAGACCACAGAGCACAGGAACGGTTCAGCGTGGCCTGGCCTCCAACCCACAGTTTGTAAATGAATAATCTTAGGTATTCTCTTCTTTTGATCCCTCTGGCAGTTTTGCTCTTTTTCTCAGCGCGGAAGAAAAAGGTCACGGCAACTGGCTGAGAACAGGTACGTCCCCTCAGAGTCGTTGAAGTCACGATTTGGAATGAAATCATTTTTAAGCAGAGATCTGCTCGGCATTAGAAGCAGAAGACAAGGGCACCAATGCAAATAGACTCAAAGTCAATAAATAGTGTAAAAACCTTGATGAGTGTCAAACCTTCAATGTTAAGCATTTAATGCTGCCTAGAGGGGCATGTAGGTGCACGAATATCCCCTTGCTTTCCGAAAAGAAACCTCCTTTTCATTGTTGACCAGTTTCTATGAAAAGCACTCTAGACAAGGAGGCTGAAGCCTGAGGGATGGTCCGGCTGGACTTTCCAGTCTGGCATGACAAACGCACAGTCCTTGACTTGACAGCAGCTCCATTTGCTCTCTGTCTACACACATTCTTGCAGTAGGACTGCCACAAACCCACCTTCCCCATTACTGACTGACTGGGCCTGACTGCGACTCTACCTCTATTAAAGTGCCAGAGCTCCTTCACAGATTAATAGAGTTAAAGCCTGGCGTGATCCTCTGATTATCAAACTGAGAGTGAGTCCAAGATGCTTTAAATAGACTCACATCTGGCTACAGTCTCTGGCTACTTCACACACCAACACCCACGTTAGGAAGATACTAAAAACGTGTAATAAATGTGTGGCAGCATATGGTCTTGGATTGGTTAGTGGCAGCACCACTCAGCTGATCCGACCTCCGACATCACCGCTCCACAACAGGCTGAAAGCTCTGACTCGTCCGAAGATATTTTTAACACCATTTTCCATCTCAAAATGATACAGTGCCTGTGTTCCCTGCGCGGCCGCAGAGGGAAACTAACATGTGTATCAGCGCAGTGATCAAAGGGCTGAGAAATCAGCCCCAGCATGACGCTCGGCTGTCAGGCATTTTCAGGCGACCCACAAAAATTCCGACAGGAAGACGACAGTCTTGGGAAGCGGCGCGCTCATAGATTCTTGACCAACGCGTCTGTTTGTCAGGCTGCATCACAAAAGCTGTTTTTCTGCCTTCTCCCGGCTGAGACAAGGGACACTCCGCGTTGCTGCTCAATCACTGGTTGCTATGGATACAAAGAAAAAACCCAGAGGCTAGAATATATGTTCCTTTGTTCTTAATGGAAAATATAAGTCCTCAAAACACAAGGCTATTATTCTTTGTGAAGGTGAAGATGATGAAGATGATGAAGATGACAGTGTTGTTATGCTTTCACACCAGCCTCCGACCAGTTGCCTTGACTATACAATAAAGCACAACATCTTATTACCTCAGAAAACCACAGGGATAATAAAGAATATAAGCAACCCGCCCCCCACGGGTTATTCTCAGAGTGGCCATTTGGTGAATTAGTCAAGACAGCAGTGCTCTGTATTTACCAGCTTTTAGGTGGGTGTTGTGCAAAGGAGAGAGTGACATAGAGATAACTCAGTGAGTCACACTGGCCACGTTCACGCCCAGAGAAGCTGCAGGAAAAATTAATTTTTGCTGAGCAGCTATCAGCTGATTGGGACGTTTTTAATTGATCCCTGCGGCGCAGTCGTCCTTCGGCTCACGTGAACGCAGGACTGAACGCTTCTGCCAGAGCTCGTGGGGACTCACTGTCTTGCTCAAGGGCACTTAGGCAAGAGACTTGGGTTATTGTTTATTGCTATGCTAATGAACTGTCTGGGTTATGTATTGCAGATCTGCTGAAGTCTAAAACCTGAATGTGTACATTTCATTCATAGAACTGTATAATATTACTAAGTCAATTTTCAAACACTGGCAATTACATGATCTGTGACTTCATTACAGGTTCTCGAAGCAGCCTCACCCTCAGATCACATGTGTTACCAAGAGCCGCCGGGCTACAGATTTGTTTAAACTAGCTTAAATACTGTGTGTACAGAAAGGCGTCTGTGAATGGCCCAGAGCTGATGATGCCATCACCGCAGCCACTGTTTGAACTCATAACAAGTTAGAGTGGCATCACAAAGCCAATCAAGTGCTTAAATGGTGAGGCTGAAATCACTCAGTGTTTTATTACCATAGTGTTCCACAGAATAATAGTGTTAAACTGCTCCCAGTGATTATATTGATTATTGATTAATTACCTGCCAATCATGTTGAGGATTGATCAAGATTATTGTTCAAACTCATTTTTTCGACACTTATAATACTATGTAAAACATATTTCCTGTAATAAAAGCCTAAGAACGTTAGTAAACCGATCTGCCCCACTGTCGCTTTATACAAGACATTGCTCCAATCTGAGTCCTTACAGTGACCTCCACGTGTAATTTGATCCTAGTGAATGAAGAAAAGAATAATAGTTTGCCTGCGCCGGTGATGATGTCACTTCAGCAGGCAGTGATTGGTTCAGTGAGTCGGGCATTAATGGGGACACGCCGTCTGGGGAGAACCCACAGGTGTCCCCTTCAAACGCGCTGCCCGGCTCGGTTCCCCGGCCAACAGCTCAGAAAAATGCCCAACATCAACCATGTGCTCGCGAACTCGGTCTCGCGACGCGTCGACCAGAGCCCAGACTCACTCTGAAGCAGCAGAGAGTCTCGCGCACCAGTTCAACGGCAAAACGCGAAGACGAAGTCAATCAATAATTCCATCGAAAGCGATCTTTCGTTTGAGCCAAGGCTTCCTGCTGCGGACGCGGCACGAGCGCTGTCAGCGCTGGCGCTGATATGAAGCGGAAGCTGAAACACGCCAGCAAACACAGACACTGCTTCGCATTAGATATTATAAAAAATGAATCAGAAATAAATACTTACAGGTTTTTGGCGAAAGCTACAACATTTTCTCCTCACAGCGGAGACACGCACAGTATCTGTTACTGTGGACTACCTCGCCTCGGGCTCGTGCGTTATAGTTGGGGAGGGGCTTAGAGTAGCCAGGCGTAATGTGACACCTGATCCACCCAATCACAGGCCAGAATGTGCGGACGGGGCGGGTGCAAGTAGTTGGGCGGACGCGTTTTTGAACTGACTGCGGAGTGACGTGGACAAAAATGTAGAGCAAGGTAGCGTGAGCTCGAGCTGTTGGGCCAGTGAGTAGAAAGTAACGTAAGAAATATTATTTCAGGTTTTTATTTGCTACTCTCTCCCTTAATTACATTACATTTAAGAACAAATATACTTGTATTCCAGTACAATTTATTTGAATACTATTGTTCCTACATTTTTTTTATTTCCAAATTGTTCCAGTGTTTGATATTCACAAGTTGATAGCAGTGCATGGAACAACATATCAGCCAATAGTATCATACTTAACGTAATTACATGTCATTACACTGTAATTTTGCTCACACAGTGTTTAATTGTGCAAAACTCTGCTTTAAGTGCTCACTAAAGATTTATAAGTGCCTACATCCAAACCGAGCTGCATCACATGCACGTGTGCTTTTGGTGTTTCAACACTTTCTCTGATGCTTTCTTCCTCTTTCTTCCAGTCGTCTTTGGACAAGGTTGTGCTCAGTCAGTCCACTCACGCAGTCCTTGCAACAATCCAAACCACCGTCACGCTTTGGATTTGTTTACCCAACAAAACAAATGCGCTCCTTTGCATGGGCATGTGGTTGTCACTTCCTGTCTGAGCGGATTTCTATGGCAACAGAGAAAAGGGAAAACATAAAACGAGAAGAAAACACATGTTTTGAAGGGAAAGTCAGAGCTGGGTGTGTCCCAAGACTCAATCTGAAAAATAAACTAATTTCAGTATTTGAAATTTGAAGTAACACAGTAGTACTGGAAGTTCAGAATACTGTATAAAACTGAATGTTGATTGAAGGTATTGAACCAGAGAAGGTAGAAAAGGTATGTTTGTTGCCTCCACTTTGACAAACCCATGTGGATTCCCTTGTGCCGCCCTGAGCTGTGCTCCATTCAAAGCAACACACCCTCACATACCAGAAAACAGAGACACAGACTCTCCCTGTTTGTCAACCACACCTGTCCATACACTGGAATTTACTGAAATTTTATTTTAAGAAAGGCAAAATAAAGGTAAGACAATGAACCTGTGTATGATACAAACACTTACACACTGGGCACGTCGTTATAACTGATTACACCCCCTATGCTTCTCTGTTACACACTAATTGGAAAACAGATTATGTGTGACAGCGTCATCTATAGGTTAAATATAGTCATTGCACACGGAGCAGTTCATTCATATTGGAAAGAATTACGTTGCTTGTGGGTGTCAGTCAGCTGACGTGGAACTGTGCTTAATAACATAATTGTTCCGAAGGATTAAATATGATATCTAAAATAAAAACAATGAGGACTTAAACGAAGAGAGAGACAGCGCCCACAATTAGGAGGCTTTTGTTCCCTTTCCTGTGTTCCTTGAGAAACATTGTGACATTGTGTTTGTTGTTTATGTGACCTCTGACCTCTGATCCTTGGCTAAACTCACTCCAACTCATTCACACATTCCCTATTTTGCGCAGCTAAGCACAAATGTATGTTGGACAAGTCTTGTGAGCACAAACTAAACTACGACTGTGAAGTCGGAATCTGAAAAATATAGACATTATTTCTATTTATTCTTGTTTCAGCTCAGCACATCCGTACAATGTGCAGCTCAGTGTGGACGTGTCTGTTCCAGGCCTGAGGTTTTGCCGTCACCTCCGAATGCTTTACTGTTCCGTGTCTGCAGAGGGCAACGTTGCACAGAAGCGGCGCCGCGTGGAGCCGACAGCTGCAGATCAGATGTCTCCGCTCTCCAAATCACCGAGCGACAACTTTGTTTTAATGACTCATAACGCCCACATTTTTCTGCTCTTTGTTTGTGACTCGCCTTGCTGTCAGATCGCTCGCCAGTTCGCGTGCACCAGCGCGATCTTGGGCTTTCATGCTCGTTGCGCGTGCTCGTTTACGGCCCCATCAGTGGTGAGCGCTTATCTCCCATGCAGCTCACTGGGCGTTTGATCTTTGGCCATTGACTTGTCCTGTGTCAGTGTCATTATGAGATTGAGGCAGATTGTGGGCATGTGAACAATTTCTATCAAACCTGGTGGATCAAAGTGGTGCACACACACACACACACACACACACACACACACACACACACACACACACACACACACACACACACACACACACACACTACCCTCCTTATTCATCTATCTCCCCCTTCAGTCTCTACACTCAACAGGGCAATAGCATGTGCTGTAACGTTTTCCAGATGTTGAGTCCCTCCCTTCTTCTTTTCCTCCGCTTTATTCCTCCCATTCCTAACTCGGGCCGGGTTGACTGAAGCCCCCAAGGTTCTACCCCCACCCCTGCTCTCATTTCTTTGCCTTCCACGATCCCTCATCGCCTCACTCACTCCTCTCCTCCACTCTCTGGTTTGACATATTGGTATCAACGACCAAACGTGACCCCCGGAGGGAGAGAGAGGCTGCAGCTCCTGCAGAGCAGAAAGGAATGCGCGCTGGGCTAGTGTTGCTACACTCAGATATGTGGCCTCTGGTGCATATTGCCAGTTTATGAAAAAGTGAAATTAATGCACTTTTTCAAACACAGTGACGATTAATAAAGTTTTGTGTTATAGACTCCATCCTCCATCTTGGCCTATTTTGCTCCCTCTTGCGATGGGAACCAGCTGGGGGAGTTGAAAAATGGAGCACGGGGAATTGGAGGAGGGGCCCAGGTGTTCCTTCCACTATTCCTCTCTCACTTTAATGCATTTGCATGATCTACCACAACATGCCTGCGTCTTCGGTTTATCCTACAGTAACGTCTCACAGCAGCATGTCGGGACAGTCGCAAACACACATCGCATATTGTAGTGATACAGAGCTCCTTTCATCGTCTCCCTCTAAGTGCAGTCACACTCACTCATCTAGTCCCAAGCACACACACACACACACACACACACACACACACACACACACACACACACACACACACACACACATGCACACACAGACTTAATGATCCCAGCAGCTGCTGCTCATGTAAACTTCACTTACAAACACACCACATTCCCACCTCCACTCTCCCTCTGTCCCTTTGCTTTGCTCTCCTTTCATTCAAGTTCATCAATTCTTTAGCATAAGCATAAATTAAGTCACACCAGTCCAACCTGGCCACACATAGAGACAATCTGGTATTTTTATTATTATTATTTATTGACACTATTTCCTATTGAAGGCCTAATGTAAAGCTGCTGTTCTTCTTTATTACAGCCGTCCTTGACCTCCACCATGATAAGCCCCAGATATGTGCTAGTTCCATGCGGTGTTGTGTTACCAGGATGTGTCCTGTGCAGCTTGTCTTTGGACCCACAGGGAAGATGTGAGCAGCCGAGACGCCTTCATTCTGATATAAAATAGGATGCACATGTTTCCAGCACCATAACTTCCTCTAAGTTTGTGACTTTGTGGGAGATTCATTAATCTCTACATCTGCAGAATGAGTAAATCATCTATTGTGTTTAATGCAACACTGTTGTTTAATCCACGACTGCAGCTTTTGAAGTGCAATTCAAAACACCATCATTTTCTTGTGTAAACTGGCTCTTTCTCATCCACGGAGCAGCTTGCTCGGCACCTGAAGACTGCAGGAGAAGAGAAACCCTCCTTAAACGACCCACATACGCTACAGCAGCAGCTCATTTGCATGTTCACATGCGCACGCTCACCTGCGCTGACCTGAATATTCTGTATCTCTCACACAAACAACTTTCACTCGCTCAGGTGATATCAGCATATCAGCTTCTCCCTCTCGCTCTTGTCCTGATGGAATCGGGTTTCTCCCACACATACAGATGCCCTCTCTTGGCCAAGACGCTGAAATGCCATAAAGCCGGCTGTTGGGACTTGAGAGGACTGAGATGTGATGAAAGGAGGTCTAGGTGAAACCAGTCTGCAGCTTTTACTTTAGTCGGGCACTGAATAAGGCAGCTCTGTGCGGGGGCCTCAATGCTGCCCATTTTGTTACAGTCATTGTGAATCTGGGTCAACTTCAGGCCGTTCTCTGTTTACAACTGTTTAACATTGCACTCAGTCACCTCCTCATCTGATCCACAGCTCTCGCTCCTCTCAGACTCTCTGTCTCTTCCTTGTGTTCCCCCTCATTCTGTCTAATTAACATCCTGAAGTCTCTCCTTTTCACATGTCACTACCCTGGCGTTAAGCTCAGATGTTTGTTATTTCTAACATCACAGGGCTACAGTGAAAGCCACTCTGTCCCGGTTTGTGTATTCCTTTCACCTCTGACACAGACCAGGCTGCTGCCATAAAACAACTAGTCTAGTCCCACTGGGTCTGGAGCCAGATCCAGTGTTTTCTCAATGTGTGTGTTCCTTGGGGAGAAAGAAAGACAAGGACACAGAGGGGGGAGGGGAGGGGATGGGGGGATGCAGCAATATGTAGAAAATACTAGGAATAAAAGGCCAGGCAGGAAATGGCCTCCCAGAAAGACGGGGCTTCCCCAAGGGTCGCGTTTCTCTCAGACACTCGCTCACAGAGAAATATATTGTCTCACTATGATGTGTACCAGCAGATATGCATGGGAATGAGGCCAATCAAGGAGCTCGACTCTGAGCTGGACCGGTCCCGCACTGGCTCGGCTCCAGCGCTTCAACTGTATGGAGAAAATGTCATAGCACTGTTTATTTTGATAATATTTAAAAATGAAACATGTCGTGTTGCATTAGACAGACAGGTTGTTTTACACAGTGATGCTGGTTCAGTGTGTAGGTCGCGTCAGTGGAACGGTCCTCTGCCTCATGTGTAAATGTCCAGATGTCCTGGCAGCGGCGCCGCGTGCTCCTCAGACTGGACCGGAACCGAGCGCTTCACGTCCACCGCAAAGAGTCATTTTTCAGTCTGCACAAAACCTTCCCCCATCTTATTTCCCCGCTTTTAAGTGGGAGATCTTTAGGTCCGATTTTGGCACCTCTCCTCGTCGCGAGGCCACATTCCTCGTCTGCAAATGTGAACCATGTGTGCTCCCTGCGGCCCTGCCAACGCGAGGCGCCTTAATGAGAGAATGGCAAATTACAGTGGAGCTGCATGATGAGGGTGTTCCCACTGTATGAAACTGGAGCTGGGCTGAATGCAGCTTCGCTCAGTCACCCTGTCTGCACTCTCCGCGCCATCTACTTTATGAAACCATTTTCACATTGTATCAACAAACAGTGACAATATGTTAAACTTGTTCCATAGTTCCATGATTTGTTCTGCACCCCCTAGATGGAATTTCAGCTTCATAGCTCCCTTGGGATTTTGTGGGAAGGAAATCTTCCTGTCTGCTTTGTCCATACCAGGGCTCCGGTCCAGATCTCAGACCCCTGCGTGGCGCAAAAAAAAAAAAAAAACTCGGTCAAAGAGTTTCTCCGCGTCGTTCACCCGCCCCGTTTCATTGTACACCCGTGCGCGCGTGCGCGTGTCCGTGTGTTTGATTACCTGCGAGCACGCGCACGGCTATGGATCATGTGCACATCTGGTTTTGGCAGGGTCGCTGAGTTGCAGAGGTGGGACTATTTCAGCGCGCGCGCGCGCGTGTGTGTGTGTGTGCACGCATGAATGTGTGTGAGAAAGAGCACGCTCTGACTCTGAACTCCGCTTTTTTGCGGGACTCTAATTCGCAGCAGATGATCACTTGGGGGGATGGCGGCTTTAGCGGGGAGGCGCGCGTTTCCTCACACAGCATCGGAGCACGCTGCACAAATTAATATGCTCTATAGGCAAGATGATGCTCAGTAATGAAGCTTGGGTTTGACCCGTACGGCGCTTTTTCCCCACTTTTCAGATCCACCAGTGGATTATGGAAGAGTCGGTCTCTATCGTAGCAGAGGACAGAGGTGTTTGCACCTGAACAACACTCAGCGACCGCAGCCTCAGTTTCTGGCTGCGCCAGACGCCGTGGGAATGGAAAGTGGCAATTCCCTGACGAGGATATGCTTTTTCCTGTGGCTGCTGAATGGGTTCGGCGCTTCTTCACCGGCGCCGAGCTCTTGTCCCGACCGCTGTGACTGTCAGCACCCGCAGCACCTCGCGTGCGCCAACCGCGGGCTGCGCATCGTGCCAAAACCCGCCGCGCGGGTGCCCGAGGACGTGCAGGTCTTCAGCCTTGGGGGCAACTTCATCAGCAACATCTCCGCCTTCGATTTCACGCGGTACAGTGATCTTGTAAGATTAAATCTACAGTACAACCAAATACGAACAATTCACCCCAAGGCGTTTGAAAAACTGTTAAAGCTAGAAGAGTTGTACTTGGGACACAATCATTTATCAAATATACCTGTTGGGACTTTACAACCCCTGAAGAAATTAACTATTCTTTATGGAAACAATAATGATATTAAGAAAATTACACCCGAGCTCTTTGCCAACTTGGATAATTTAGTTAAATTGCGTCTGGACGGCAACTCAATAGACGTTCTGCAGGAGTCGGTGTTTAAAAGCTTGACCCGTTTACACTATCTGCACCTGGAATCCAACAAACTGCAGCACATTCACAGAAACGCCTTTTCTGAACTCACCAACCTACGCTTTTTAAACCTGGCCCACAACAGGCAGTCGGCGCTGCGCAGCGTCCTCACGTTTTCCCAGCTCAAAGCCCTGACGACGCTGCTGCTGTCTGACAACCAGATTCATCACATTGGGAAGCACGTATTCCAGAACCTCAGCAGGCTTTCCGAGCTGTCCCTGAGCAACAACAGGCTCTCTCAGCTGGACGGCGGCGCTCTGAGGGGGCTGTCCGGCCTCAGGGAGCTCCTGATTGACGGCAACGAGCTGCGGGAAATCCCGGCCGGCCTCCTCGACCCGCTCGAGCGCGTCGAGGAGCTGGACTTCAGCAACAACCGCATTTCCAGCGTGGACGCGTTGGCCTTTTCCCAACTGAAACGCCTGAAGGTGCTGAAGCTGAAGAACAACCTCCTCACTAGCCTGTCCGGTGACATGTTCGCCCTCAACAAAGCGCTTTACGACCTGGATCTCCATGGCAACAACTGGACGTGTGACTGTCGCCTGGAGGAGCTGAAGAGGTGGATGACTGTTGCACATTCTCAGGGTAAATTATTGACTGTTTTTGTGCGATGTCACCATCCCCTGACTCTGAGGGGGAAATATCTGGACTATGTGAACAGCTCCCATCTGCAGCCTTTTGGCAACTGGACCCACTTGTGTAGGAGGCAAACTGGGCCCGAGGAGAGCCGGGGAGGGGGTGTACTGGTAAAGATGGAGGGTAGAGAGATAGATGAGACAAGCACAGAGGGCCAGGTGGTCAACAGAAAGAGAGAAGGCGTAGATTCAAGGCAGAGACACAGGGATGGGGCGATACTGGGGAAAGATGGAGTAAATAGGAAAAGAGACAGACAGGAAGGAGTGGGAGTCCAAGGAGACCAGGGGGGTCCAGAAACAGAATCCTCTTCCTTGTTGGACCAAAAGAAAGCAAGGAAGGTGTCTCTGAATCCAAAGTCACGACCTGCTGCAGAGACGACTGGGAAACGCACCAAGGGGAGACGAATGTCCAATGTCACTCCCAAAACCGAGCCACCGATTTCCACCTCAAGTCACAGAAACACTTCGCACACGGGGCTCAGCACAACCCCCCCGGCGCAGGCAGGAGGGATGTTCGATCTGCTCTGGGCGGATCCGAAGGGTCCACTC
This sequence comes from Betta splendens, assembly GCF_900634795.4. Classification (NCBI taxonomy): domain Eukaryota; kingdom Metazoa; phylum Chordata; class Actinopteri; order Anabantiformes; family Osphronemidae; genus Betta; species Betta splendens. Next base: position 7,328,725 of record NC_040891.2, read on the forward strand.
CCTGTAATCACAGATCCCTGTGCCTTCAATCGCCATTTCATCACCAACGTGTCAGTGGATCAGGTGACCTCCAGCACAGTCACCGTCTCCTGGACCACACGGGATCATCACCGCTACACACCAGGACCCGGGCCCGGTCCGGACGAAGTCCACTACCGCCTTCTGTTCGACCGGTTCGGCACCGCGGACCGCTTCCCCCGCTACGTGTACGCCCGCGGCGCGTCTCGCTCCGTGACCCTCCGGGAGCTCAGCCCGGACGTGACCTACATGGTGTGCGTGGAAGGCGTGGTGGGGGGGTCCGTGTGCCAAGTGGCCCCGCGCGACCACTGCGCCGGACTGGTCACGCTGCCCGAAGGCCCCGCGCTGACCCTCGACCTCCAGCTGGCGACCGTGGCGACGCTGGCCGCCAACGCCGCGCTGCTGCTGGCGCTCGGCGCCGCGTGGCTGGGGCGGAGCCTGCGGAGGAGGCTGCGGAGGAGGAGGTCGGCCGTGCACGTGCGCCACATGTACTCCACCAGGCGGCCGTTCCGGCACGCCGGCGCCAGCGCCGCCGTGGCCGCCGACTTCACCAGCTACCAGAGCAGCCGGCCGGCGCGGCTGGCGCCGCTGGAGGCGGGGGACCTCATCGAGTTCCCCTGCGACCGCTTCCTCGACACCGGCAGCACCCGCAGAGACAGCGACATGCAGAGATTCACAGACTAGAACCGCGACAAAGACCCTGTAAAGACACCAGAAAGTCCCTTTTGTGCGTTTGTGGCGCTTGTAGATTTCTGCTTTCATTTCCTCACAACAAAATGGCTGAGGTGACAATAGAACAGCTGAGCTCAACAGGACTCTCAGACACCAGAGGAAGCGCAATCCCTTTGACTTCCTCTTCCTGCTTTGTGCCTTTTCCTTTTGTATTTCCTTGCACCTGCGAGTGCTTCTAAGCCCATGATCCATTGTGCAGATGTATACACATGACGTATGGACCACTGATTTCAATGATGGTGCTAATATAAGTTTCTAGGCATTATACCGTCTTATAATTGTACAGTTAATAATGGCTGCTGGTTGGCAGAAAAACACATGTTTTATATCACATCATCATGTGTGATATTTTATATACGGAATGTTCATTTTGCATTACACAGAGAAGTGAATCCCCCAAAATGTGACTGATTTGTTATTTGAGTGTCTTTGTCTTTCCAAAACAGTAGAGCTTGAATAATATGTAAAGCACAGATTGTATTAAATGTCTGCAGTTAATGGGAATTGACACGTTTCATGGATCTTAATAGCTCTGCTTTGGCCACGTGGCGTTTAAGGGTGGACGAGGGCAGATAACGGCCACAGCATGCGCGTGCATGTGCCTCCACACTCCTGTGTGTTAGTCAAGATGAGGTCTGGTAGTAGTTACGCTGTCCCTTTGTTTGAGCAGACAGGGTGGGGTGCCTCCCACAATTAGTCTAAATCACATACTCACACCATGCAACCAAGTATTTTTATATCATCAGAGAGTCAGGACCTCATAAAAGAGTAGCTTCAACAGCTTTCAGCACTCTAAGTCACTTATTTACAACTTAATTAACAGCTAATTAAGTTCTTAACTGTTACTAAACATAGTCAGACAAATGAAACGTCGATATTTAAGCTGCTTCCATTGTGGATCAGTAAATAGTTCAAAGTATTGTATGTAAAACAGGTCACTTGTCTGGCTTCCAGTTCTAACCAGCTACCAGCAAGACCAGTCACTAGGTGGCAGACTAGACCATTCTGTGTGTACTATAGGCCTCACATTCACAGGTTCACTGTCATTAAGATATGAGACACAACATACCAGAATAAAGGCTTTTATTTTAGCAATAGATTTACAGCGATTGTCAATATTTGTACAGTACAAAAAGCTTAACTGTGGGTGTAAATTAAGTTAAACTGAGAGGGACTGAGTTACGCAGTGTGTTGTGATCTAGTCTCACAGAGTAGTGGTGTTTAAAAAAGTGCCTGACAGGAAATACAATCAGGTGTTAACAGGTGTTAAATGGCTTTTCAAGACAGTCGAGGGTTTGACATTTTATTATCAATATTATTTTTATTATAAAAATACACACATTTGCCTTTACATCAAATAAAACCTGTTAAAATTCTATACTGTTATGTATATTTTGTAATTAGTGCACAATGTAAGAGCAAGAGAGCTTGAAATGCGTTATGATCTTGTGTGCGCAGTCAGTGGGTAGCAGCCAACAACCTAATTGCTGTAAAAAGAATCAAATATTTTTCTGGCTAAACAGATGATCCGTTGCCATGTAACCATCTCAGTTCTTAAGGCTTTCACTCTTGCACCTGCCACAGAAATAAAACTGAGTGTCTCTCAGCATGTGGTTTTGGTCTCCCTCTTGAGAAATTAACAATGATGATGAATTCATCATTTCACATGTCAAATTCAGTACCTTTCTATGTACAAAGGCATGGATCTGAGTGTAATTATAACAGAAATATTATTCAGTCCCAGCTCATGGTCTTTATGATGAGGGCTATTGTCCGGACTGGGGGTCGTGCCCTGTGTCACCTCCAGCTGTCGAGGTGGAGATGCTGTTGTGTTGGATGGCCTGCAGATGAGACCCTGGACATGCAGGGGTGGGACTTCCTCCCGGACTCACCCCTGCAGCTGGACACAGAGACAGCTGTCAATCAAAGTCACTGATCCCGTATGGCTCGTCCATTCTGTGAATGGCTTTGTGAGGAGTTGCATTTGTATTCATATGAACATAAAATAAATAAAAGCCTGTTAAAGTTAAAGAAATATATTTTATTTTAACAAATGAATACTGTACATACATGTAATAAAACAACAATAAAAATGTTCAAATACGCCACAGACACAATTTCATCCGTATTTGTTCTGAAGCTCAATACTCAAAAGATAATAGCTGTTTTCCATTTAAGCAACAAGGTGCAGTATTACTTTATCTTTTCATTTCAAGTCAGTAACACAGTTATTGGTGAACATTAACTTGAGCCTGACAGGAGTGCAAGATGGGCACAGTCTGCATTTTTGTTAACATGAGTTTGTGCAAGGCAGAAAAGCTTAGCAACAGTATTGCACATCACAAATACCAAATTCGGATCTGATTTGTGAAAACGAAACACAAAGTGAAATATGTATTTCTTTGAATGGAAAGTTAAGAGTGCAACGCTTCCTCCGCTGACTGGAGCTCCACAGGGACAGAAGTGCATATACTAACATGTGGAGACTGGCTGAAAGGCAACAGTAAGTGCTGTTCATCTGAGCTCTGTAACATACAGATTAAGGCCCTTGTGCATCTTGAGATGTTTGATTCTCTCAACCAAACGCGTGTCCTTGGGGTATGGCCTTCTGTGCACACATAGGAGTCACACCCCTGCTTGTGCATGATGATGAAGCTGGTCATATGTCTATCAAGGGGTGCAGGGTATGGCATTTTACTCACTGGGGTACCCCTCCGCCTTTCTCTGCCGGGCGGTGACCGGACAGTCCTTGTGTGTGAGCAGAATCTGCTTCAGCTGACCCACCTCTGACCTCAACGACGTCACCTCGTTCTGGAAGCACACAGAGGAACACCCGTGAGGCCGAACACCGGCGCGGCCGCCGTCTATGCGCGTGCACGCGGCGCAGCCCACCTGTAGCTGCAGGTTCGTGTGCGTCAGCTCCTCCGCCTTCTTCTCCAGCGACGACACCCACAGCTTCCGCTTCTGGCGGCACCGGGTGGCGGCGGCCCGGTTGCGCTCCAGGAACTTCTGCCTGCGCTCGTCGGGGTCCTGCTCGGACGTCCTCCTGCGGCGGCCTCCGCCCCCCCCGCCGCCGCAGCCGCTGCTCGCCTGCATTGCATGCTGGGAATGTGGCGACTGGGAGGGCTGCATCTGCTGCGCAACAGGTGACAACTGCAGAAAAAAACACAAGCAGGTAACATTTACGGTGCCTGAGAACTCTATCTACGATGAGAGGTGTTACTTGTGACACCATCAAGCTGTCACACCTGTGCGGGCACAGGTAGAGGGGGTGCAGGAGGGGAGGCCCGGTGCAGGTGGGACGGTGGCGACTGGTGAGCCTGAGCGTGCGGCGCGTTCACTGGCTGGCGAAGCTGGCGGCCGTGGGAGCTTCCCAGGAGCTGTGGGGGAGGGGCATGGCATCGTTGGTGGTAAGTGAGGGGTGGAGCTGCAAGCTGTGGATGATGAGGATGATGATGGTGAGGATGGTGGGGATGTTGGAGCGGAGGCGCCTGATGACGTTGTGACATCATGTCCATCACATGACCCATGGATGTAACAGGGTTGTTGATGGCGACCATCCCTGGATGGTGCTGTTGGAAATGATGGCCCAGTGTCTGTTTGGATCTCTGAGTGCAGATAACAATGAAAGGGGCTCCATTTATTCTATTCACTGATTCCATACATTTACTTAACTATTAGTTGGTTATGTTATGCTCTGTTATGAAATCTACTAATACTTTCATTTCTCATTTTTGTTGGAACTGTCACAAAGCTAATAATTCTGCTGCATGTTTTTAGGTCATAGTGGACAGTGAAGTCATTTACAGTGAGGAGACTTCTTTTCTACTCATTTGGTAGCACTGCTGAGGAGGAACACACACAGAGGAGGAGTGGGGGGGTGACATGCTGGGACACGGGACCTTGCCACACAAACACCTCACATTGTTCTCTCTGTGATTTTTACAGGTTCACAGATGACTGAATCTGTTAAAGCCACTTCTTCACGCAGGACACAGGCGGTAACTGGAGCTTCAGTAATTGCAATTCTCATTATGTCGTGTATATTTTTGTATCATCTCACCTAAGCCACACATTCCTGCTGAGTTTATTATGGTGTCTAGGAATGCTAAACTCAAGCAGATTCTACTCAGAGATGTATACAACAATCATGAAGCAATTACAAGAAACCCATCATTAGTTTGGATTTATTGAATATAGATGAGAATAAAAATAATTTACTGCAATTGAGCATTGGCAGGTTTCCTAATGTCTTGCTATTGTTGCTATTTTAGTGTGCTACAGGTAGTAACAATGAATCTGTTTCACATGATTTCCAATGTACACAGTGAGAAGAAGCTGTAGAAAGCTACTTTACATGAACACAGTGTGAGTTGAGGAATGAAGACCTCGTGTTTAAACCTTATGACTGTCTCCACAGTCTCTTGCCCTACATTACACCTGAGGTCAAATAAGCACAAGTGCTTCATTACCAGCTCTACTGACCTCCATCTATGCAGCAACGTGTATTAATATCATCAGGTTAGATAATAAATAACACCTCCCCACCATCATTGGTCCACTATTTGTCCACAGCAACAGCCTCGACTACGACAAGTAAAGATACGCTGAATAATGTGCTCCAATAAATGGTGCCGTCTGCAGCGCGATACCTTCACACTTTATCATTCCCGTGTATCATCTGACTAAACAGACTGTAAGAGCTAAATTAAACCTCATCTCACCTTACTCCTGCGCTCAGCAGAGGAGAGGAGAGAGGGAGAGGTCATGCTTGGAGCATGACATCACCCCCCGTCCATGGTAATATTGCTATCAGCTCGCTGTTACACAATGTTTCTTTAAGAGAAGAAGCGGACTTTTTCCTCTCGCTCAGCCATTCAGCATGGGGGGGGGGGAGCACATTTAGCGGCTGCCAAGAATGAGGTCACCGAGTCTTCTGTACCAGCTTTACCAGCCAGCCAGGCTGCCAGTCAAACACACATGCCCAGCCGCACACACTGAACAAGACGTGACATGAGAATTTCAGCTCTGTTTACTACATAGAAACACCCTGACACTGTGGGCCCGCGATTACATCATGGGTCTCCTCGGCCCGGATGACACACCACGTTGATATTCCTGTCTGGAGGGCAGCAGTGAATGAAGACACAGAACTATACGTGAACGGCCCATCCACGTTCACTTTTCCACTCGGGCTAAAGGTACAGTAGACGTACTGTGAAGCAGAGTCGTGTCGGTTTTACACAGTAAAACAGTGTTGTTTCACATTACAGACATACAAAACCCAACAGGGTGGAATTAAACTAAAGAGAAGAAGTCTTGACTAACAAAAAGATCAAAAAAGGCAAAGGAGCGAACCTGATGTGGAGCAAAGGCTGTGTCATGTTACATCTCATTGATGTCATCAGTTTCCTGAGGTTATGTGCCAGATTATTTCTTGGCGCTAAGCAGCACCAGATACTTCTTTTAGCCAAGACGACTGGCACATACAGTACAGTAGGTTCTTGTAAAAGACTGAACTTCTGCATCTGTTGTTCTGAATTTAAATATTTGTAACATCTAACGCATAGAAAGGACTTAGATGAGGTGTTTAAAGTTGTTTTATTCTTTCAAAACTAAGCGTTTTTATCCGTTTTAGAACAAAGGGATTTGTTTTAGTGGTCGGAGCCGCTCATTGGGCTGTTAGAAATAAAACATAGTATAAAGAAATATTCTATAGGCACAAGAAGAATATGCGCTGGTCTGTACCTGAGCTGTGGAGCAGGAGGGGCTGTGTACAGGACCTGGTATACCCATCACACACGGCATCTGCTTTTCTATCTGTAAGTAGGAGAAGCGTTAACACGAAAATAACCTTTCAACTGTGACATAGAAGAGAAAACCATCAGCACACCATCCATCCGAGGGTAAAGTGAATTACTCTAACGCGGCCCCCATACCTGCTAGATGAACTCACACAGCGCGGTGTGAATGAAGCAGATTGCATACTTACAGGCATGTGCTGCGCAGATGCCCCTTGCATGGCGGGGTCTGGCAGGGTGCCAGGTAAGGAGGCTGGCAGCGGTTGTCTGTGTCTGTTCCGCATGTGGAGGAGGGAGGACGGCGGCCCGGGTACTGGCCTGTGGTCAGCCGCAGAGGGACAGAGAAGAACGGGTCACGCGTGGGAGCTGAGCCCAGATAAAGTTGGACCAACGCAGGTTCAGAGATGCTCAAGTTGAAGTCAACTAGTGTGTTGATTGTTATAATATAATTATAACTGTACATTATTGTTTTGGGGAATCAGAGGAGCTGCATTGCTCCCCATCATCACAGAGAAAAGGGCCATTGTTTAAAATGTGAGTTTTTGTGATACTTCAATAAAATGTTACGGTGTCAATTAGGTCAAAAGAAGAAGAAAAACTGGCTCTTAAACACGGCTCTATAGAGTTTAGTCAAATATGGCCACACTAAGTAAATGTCATAAAAATGTGGGAACATAAATCTGAAAGTATCTACAAATCTCATACTGTAAGCAAGAAAATATGTAATGTGAGTCAACCTACATGTCTTAACTGCACAAACACATTAACTGGATTAGACAAAATGTCCAAATGTTACTGTAAGTGTATGAAAGTAGACGTTTGATGTGAGTCGTTGACAATGGAAATCATGACGAGGTAAAACAATCGCAACGAAACGGAGATATGGAAAATAGTAACAGCTTGAGAGGGAGGAGAGAAGCTGAGGGATCACAGTGGGGGGGGGGGAGTCAGACCCGGGCTCGCCGCCAGCCGGCCGGCGTGGGCCTCTGTGGCCGCGCTGAGGTCATCGGCGGTGATGTCATCACTGACTCCGGGGCATGCGGCACGTTTAATACACACCAAAGTACAGGAAACCAAAACAGCATTTCCCAACGTAACCACGGCGGTTCTTACGGGCCAGGAGCCAGACGCTGTGGCAACCATTGTCTAACACAAGGGGAAACAGACAGACGCTCGACCCTGGTTCATGTAGTAACACTTAGCTGGTTCCACTGGCTGGAGTATGTCTGGATTGAGCTGGCACAGATTTATTCAACCACAATGGACATGTCTACGTCTGGTCACAGACAGATGTTAGGAGCTTATGCCACTGACTTATTTCTGGTCCCTTGAGTCACATATTAAACTGCAGAGTTGTATCTTTGTTAACTGCGTAATGTGATGCAGGCAGAAAACACTATTAGGGCTGTTTATTATTATAAGACTGAGATCCAGGGTAAGTTCAAAATTTCATTTTTCAGAATTTCAACAGTGAGTAATCGAATAAATGTGAAATTCGCAGCTCTTTGCCACAATGCTATAAATACTCTTACACTATGCTGTACGTTCATATAATCCCGTTTTCTTAAGTGTGTCTCCTGAGCTCCTTAAATCGAGCCGTCAGAGAGAGTGGGAGCAGCTGCTGGGAGCTGGCCAGATGAAAGACAGGAACTCCTCTAATCTGTCAGTTCAACGGGGTGATAAGCGGGGAGCCATGGAAGCTGCCCAGGCGCTGAGAGACTCCAGTCTGGTTTCTGAGTCTTCCCAGACGTAAGAAAGGCAGTGGACGGGTGGTAGGGTGGGTGTGAGCAGATCTCCGTCCTTTGCTGCTCTGTTTCTGTGTTCTCTTAATTAATTGGTCGTTAATTGGTCTCTGAACCCCCCCTCTTCTTTGCTTCAGTTCATTAGTGAAGTGATTAAGATTGTACCAGAACGATTTGCAATACATCCAGAACAGAGCAGCCTAAAGGAGGGGGGAGAGTAAGAAGGATGTGTGCATGTGTATGAGATGGAGAGGTGCTGCATGGACGCCTTAGGGTGTGCATGTGTGCAGCCGTAGCCATACTCACCCTGAGGAAGCCTGCGTGATGACTGATCCAGCCTGGGAGGAGGACAGAGAGTGCTGGGCGGCCAGACTGCAGCTTGGCCCCATAATCGGGCCCTGGGACTGGGGATGCTGCAGGGGCTGGGTCTGGGGGAGGTGCAGCGGGTGCTGGGGCTGGGGTGGGTGTTGGAGCGGAAGCTGGGGTTTGAGCTGGTGATGGTTCATACAGGACCCAGGCCCGTTATGGGAAAGCGTCTGTGGGGAGAAGAGGCTGGGACCTCAATCTCCTAGCGCAGTATCTGGTCTCAGGCACAATGATTTGAGGCGGCTTTGATGTTCTAAGTGTGTGTCTGCGTGTGCTTGTGTGTTGATGGGTAGATAATAGGAGTGCCTCTACACAGAAGGTTGGATATCTGCAGCTGTGTAATTGTCTCTGTTTGCATTTGTCTCCCTCACATTCTTTACCAAACACCATTTGATTAGGTTTTTAGGGAAACTGTACCTGTTTGCTTTTTTCTTCTTCCTCTTGCTCTTGAAGAAACTCTTCCTCTATCTCCTTAAACAGACCGACCTCTTCACAGTTCTGCAAAAATCTTGTTGGTGTTGGAGTCTGGTCTGGAAACATCACAAAGAATATACATAAAAAGAGACAGGTTTTAAATAATGAATGCACATTATTTTTGCCAAACATTCTGTGTGTTTACATTTATTTGATTTTAATTCAACTATAATCCAAGTCTTGATCCCAGGAGGAGTCCCAGTCCTCTCTCAGGCATATTCTCAGGCTCTGATAACATCAGTCTGTCTCTCTGTGTCGTCTAAACATGCAGAGGTCATAGGTCAGCCGAGCTTTTTTGTTTTGACATGAGATTTCCTGCAGGAGGCGTGACAGTCTGCAGGACGGAGATACACCGAGACTGAGACGCAGAGGGGGAGTCTGCAGATATGAGATGTGAGCTGGTGTTTGTGTGCAGAGAGACAGCTGCTTCTGTGGATGCAGAGGGAGTCACGTGACAATGTTTTGACCACGAGTCTCTGTAATGAGTGAATGGCACAAAGCGGAGACTCCAGGCTGGTAAAAGCGCTCTTTGCATTAATAATTTGTCAACAAGCTGCACACACCATGCTTTGTCTGTCCTGTGTGTTTTCCAAATGGTCTATTTTTTTTATTTACAAAATGCATCATGAGACTGAAATTCTCCTTGACTCTGCAATTCTTTTACATAATGAACCTTATTCTTCTCTGCTAGGAAATAACCTAAGGAATGATTCATTATTTGTCTCTTTAGGAAAAATGTTAGGCAAAAAAAAATCGCTATTTGTGTCCTAGAAAAACTAGAATAAACTTTGACAACAGCCTCGGAAAACTGATTTGCATAATTTTCTGTACTCAGGCAAACAATAACACAATAGGAGCTCTGGTGTGGTATTTGCACAACACATACCTACCGTTCATGAATAAACAGTTTTGTCTGTTTATTTCTGGTAAATTTTGGTTGAACAAATTCTGAAACGCAGAATAAACTACTTATGTTTAGAATAGTTTGTGCTGACCCGTGCACGCCTCCTCCCCTCTTTGTTTTTAAGTCACTGGTGGCATTATCAGAATGTTTGGTCTGCTCTGACGAACAATAATGCATATGTTGCAACATGAGTGGCTCTCGCTCACAGCACAGAGAGCCTGATAGTTTGGAATCCTGCACTGAGCTTATCTGATTTCATACTGTATAACACGGCGTCATCATTTTTTTTCCATCAAGCGCTGGATCCTGAAAAGAGGTCAGGCCAGTTACAGTCTATGCAGTGATAAAAATAAAAGTACCTGTGTTAAGATAAGGAAAATATTGTATAAAATATATATCCCTCTATAATTCAGGCCGTACGATACTGAGCGGGTGCTGATGTGGACACAGAGCTCTCCCTAGTCTCACCTGTAAAAGCCGTGTCCATCTTGATGGAGGGGAACTTGAGCGTCATCTCATGCTTGTGGCTGTGGACGATCAGATGCTCCTCCAGGTGGAAGCTCTGCAGCGCAGGGTGAGAGAAAAAAGTTAATTAAAATAGTCTCACTCACTGGATTTATATTATTAATGATTGAAAAATATTATATATTATTATTGTATTGGTACATTTGTAGTTTTGCCTAACTATATTAAAATATTTGACACAATAAAACTGATCATGTGTGATGCTGATCATGATAAGAACAGAACAGGTGTCAAACCCCACATATACTGCACCCAACTGACCTGAGAGCAGCCCGGGGCGCCGCACACATATGGCCTGTCCTGTTTGTCATTCATGTCACACACAAGCCTGCAGAAGGGACAAAGCAAGAGTAAAATGTGAACCGCCAGACTTTACTACACACGGTGTCAAAGTGTCTCCCGTGTCCCAGTTCCTGCGGGACATTTATGTTAGCGGGCAGTCCGCCATTTTCACTTTTATATTTCTTGTGTTTGGCATCAAAGCTCATTGACCAGCAACACAATAGGTTGCAGTTATCCTCCTGTTATGAAAGTGGTGTGTGATGAGGTGGATGCCGCAGATGGTGAATGTTTCTCTTTCAGACACTAAATTATGTCTGGGATAATGATCCCTTTGGTGTCAGCAGGAGTGCAGCAGTCTTTGGCTCTGACAGCATCGCTGCACACGGCAGGTAGTCATTATTATTAGGACAAGTACTATAATACATACAACCTGTTTGTGTGTTCCCCCCCCCCCCCCCGTAACTACTCATTACACGTTACTAATAACATGCGAGCACTAGAAGGGCATCAAAGTCCTGCAGCTTTCATGATCTTTGCTTGCATGGTTTCATGCAGCATTGTGATAAGTGTAGTGCAATTGTTTCAGCCTATAATTAGGCTTTCATCAAGGCATCAGTTAATAATACCAGTGCGATGAAAGGACACATACTCATGATGCCTTACATGAAAACTAAGTCATCATTGGATGAAATTATCAACACAAACACAGAATAGTGAACGATGATAAATACACTTGTTGCGTGTTCACCCTGGCTTGAACTGCTCAGCTCTCACATATTATTATCACTCAGTGATAGCGGATAATTACTCGAAATGTTATAGCTGGTGGCGTTTTATGTTCCACATAAAGCAAAAGACTCATCTTTCATCTCCCTGACTTTCAGGATTTCCTCTGAGCTGCAGGTCACCAAACATGAACACACGGAACGTATGGTTCCGGAAAGTTTTTGTGCGTATGTACCAGTCATTTTCACTGGTACGTACACAGAAACTTTAGGTTTGTTGGTAAAAGCGCTGGTCTTGATGGATGTTATTGGAAAGAGTGAGAGCTAAAGAGAAGCAGCAAGGGCTGGGGTAAAACACATGCTCCCATAAGAAATGGAAAGTGTGTGCGAGGACGTGTGCGTGAATGTCGGCGGAGGGGTGACATTAGGGGGATGGAGAGAGGAATGGAAAGGACAAGTGGCGGAGAAAGAAGGAGAGAGAGACAAGAGGACACAATGAATGGAAGAGAGAAGGAAACCGAGTAGGAGGCGTCAGAGGGAGGGTTGTACACGAGGCCTCCTTCTGACAGGTTTGAACCTGCCTCAGCCCCCATTTTCCAACCCCAGGCAAGTAGAGGTGACTTCATACTGTAGGTGTGTGTGTGTGCGTGTGTGTGTACACTTGTGAGTTACGCGATACAATGAGCAAGCAAATATCCAGCAACCAACTGAAGATAAACAGATAATTTACCAAAACTGATCGAAACATACAGTAGTGTGGAACATGAAGTGTTTCTTAGAGTGTTATATATATATAATGTGATATGAAATTATCTAATAATTCACATATAAATAAAAGACATAATTCAATCATCTGCCTTGTTACCATTCAGCACCACTGCAAGAACAAATGAGCAGACTCAGCACGTTTCCACCAAAACCTTCTGTCAGAGAGGTTACGTCAACGCACAGTGACGTCACCCTTAATACACAAATCCAACAACAAAACAGAAGAAATAATACACAATCTGTCGAGCTTCCAAATGAGATTTTCCCGCCTTTTCTCGGTCTTTACACTACGCTCACAGCAAAGATGGTGAATGACATAATCCCTGCATAACTTCTGAAGTCGCCGCGTGGTAATGAATCGCCTCCGCGGGTCCAACTTTACGTACTGCCTCTGAAAGTTTCCGTGTTTGATGAACGACTGTCACCAGCACCGAACCGCGCTGGGACTGTTCTGGCCGGCGCTTTCCCCCGCGGGCGAGCGGTCATCGTGACCACGAGCCGGTGTCGCTCCGTGAAACAACCTGTTCAGCCCATAAACAAGCCCGGCACAGCTGTACGGAGAGTGCTGTCACACCCCCCAAATAGACGCTCGCGCTCTACATACCGTCCGCCGGGTGATGGGACTTCACCGAGACAGCTAGCCAAAAACGTCCCCCCTTTACTGTCTGGTGCCATCGAGAGACGCGAGACGCTGGCGGAACCCGGCGCCGGCGGGCTGCGGCTCCGCGTGCGGAGCGCGGCGGCCGCGGAGCCGAAAGTTTTGTGAATGAAAGTTAACTGCGGAGACTTACCTACAAGCAGTGCGGGACGAGCGGCGCTCCGCGGAGGAACCACGTTGGACTGGAGCGAGATTACAATACGTTCTATTTACAGAAGCATTACATCACCCCCGCGGTGACGTCACGTGGGATTCCTGAACTTTTAAATCATTGCGGTCCCGTACGGAGAGAGAGCGATTGAAGGTGGGCGGGGCTACGGCACCGGCCGGTAAGAAGGACGGAGCGGATCCCCCGTTAGTCACACCTGAAAACGTTAGGATTTACAATTAATCTGAGCAGACAAGAAATAAATATAGGTGTCTTCTAAGTCAACACATAACAACACGGAGCCGTGTATTATTTTAGAGTAATTACAAATCATATTAATGATTATAGTGCTTTACAGTTATGCTGTATTTGTTCACGTAGCTCGGCGGAGGTTGAACCCTGTGGGAACTGGATCATAATTGGATCATACACAATAAGATTTGAATTAGAAATGAGAGGCAGATTAAAGTTTTCAACACTTATGCAGTAACCCTTATTTATACATTGTAATTCAAATATTTTGCAATGCAAGCGCGTTTTAAACATATTTATTTAGTTTGTTTTTAAAACTGTACTTTTTAGTAAAGTTGCTAAACAGACAAAAGTCTGTTGCTTTTAAAACCAATTTATTGTGTTTTTTTTAAGGTTTTGCAATGCCATTGAAAATAACAGGATAGACTTCAGCCATTCATGTCTACTGAACTAAGTCAAACTATAATATCTGAGCCATGTTTGGTCAGGCTTTCCGGCGCTCCGGTCAGACTCGAACTGCTTGAGCTGGAACATGGTTTTTGCTGCGGCTGAAGTGCAGAGTGGGACCAAACCCTATTGACTCATCATCCACCAATCACAGAAAGTATGCAAATGCTGCCGGCCCATGGCAACAAGAAGAAACAGGAAGTTGTGATGATGTCACTCTGTGTTTTGAGCTCGTCCCCTTGTGGACGTGAATCACAGAGTTTTGTTTTCGGTGGAGATAAGCGGCGCTTCACAGCGTGCAAACTTGCTGGTGAAGAGCAGAGTGCAACTCTCAAAAGTGGATGCCAGCAGCCAGGAAGTCTGTGGCTGGTGCCCTAGAGCACACAATGTTAGTGAGATTACCTCTACCTCCATAACTCAGTGGCAGTAGAAGCCAGCCCCATCTGGCATGCCTGCTTTTACATGGGCTTTTAACAGCTAGACTGAAAGCTTTAGTGCTACCTGCTCAGAGCGCCTGATGTCATCCTGTCTGTCAAAATATGGCGTTCCAGCTCTAATGTCAAACCAACTTACTGACCTCAATCGCTATGAAACATTATACTCAGTGTAGGTGCATTACACATCCGATTCAGCTGCCAAATTGTTCCGACTTGACAGATGGCGGTTTCTGACAATTTGGACTATTCCTTTCAGAGTGCTGTGGAGTTATGTGAGATTGGTTTTGCACCTTAAAAAGAAACTGGAAGCAGATACTGTAAACAGCCTCCAAGAATACGGGTTACAGTCATCACATTATATAATGCAATGGCTGGAGTTAAATTTACATCCACCGCTGGCCCGCATATAGGTTTCTGCTCTGCTCTGATTCTGCTCCAAAATGTACAACATGAATAACCTGGGATGTGTTCATCATGGAGATTATTCAGGGTGAAAAATGGAATATGTTAATCAGAAAATTGATGCTAGTTTGAAATCCATCCCAACTTGTTGCAACTTTCTCCACCTCCAGCCACAGGGCTCAGATTTGACCATGCACACCACACACCACATGCTAGCACTTCTTGATTACGTAACGATGTTGGAAACTGCGTCACAGTCCCACTTCTGATACACCATGTGTGTAATGGTGGCGTTTTTGCTGAGTACGTGTCCACGTGTTTGCGTGTGCCCATAAGAGAGAACATCTGTTTGAAGCAGGTGAGGTCATACACTATGCCGTACATACAGTATGTGGGAAAGTGTGGACCCCAGTGATGTTCGTGTGATTGTGTGTGGTTGAGACTAACCGTGGATAGGACTGCAGTTTTGTTTGTGTATTTCTGCGTTTTATGTGGCCGGGTAGAGGCTGGTCTGGATAGGAGTGAGTGGGTTCTCAGGTCTTGGGGTTATTTGCTGAAGTCACTGGCCAGTGGTTTATGACAGGCCATTTTAACGCTTGATTAACAGGTCCAACACAAGACAGCCGGTCCTAGTTATCCAGGACCACTGATTTAAGAACATTCTCCTCTCTCTGGGAGCCACGCACATATTCAAAGCTCTGTCATCACCACTGAGCCATTATGGGATAAGATTACAACCACATCAACACACTACGGTCAGCTTTTAAGCAACTTTATCAGTAACAAAATGTAACACGTGACTCAACATAAATAAATGTATGTTAGCCTGAAAAAAAAAGCTTTTTATTCAGGAAGCACATTTTATACTGGCAATTCCAATCAACATCAGCCATAAAAGACATTAAAAAAGAAATACAGCTGGGGGCATTTATTGCAGTGGTACATAAAGAAGAATGCAGATTATTAGCATCTGCCCTCATAACGGCCATTATCCAGCTGTTATTTATGGAGTATGATGCCGGTCACCAGGTGCTTGGTTCCACCTACAGAGCTGTAACCCCATAAAATCTGTCTGAGTCGTCAAGTCTAGTCGTTGGAAAGCTATTTTGTTGTGCACACATAAAACATCATATACACAAATACCCGCTTATAGCGTTTGATGCTATAATAGCGGAAAGTAACGGGACTGATTAGATTAGCAATACACACACATTAGCATGATTATTATCTCCATTAAAAAAAAGATTATCCCACTCGTTATATTTGTACGCGTAGCAACCGCTGCTTTAGGTTCACTGAAATCCGTCTGACACATGGTGTCAGACTACCAACAGGTAGCCAGGTCGTGACGTCAGCGGCCACCAGCCAGCCAGCCAGACCGCCCTCCCCACCCCCACCGTCCCGCCCGCCTCCCAGCTGCGTCCGCCGCTGTCCTGTCTGGCCGCCCGGTGTCTGCGCCGCCGCTCCGCGCTCTGCCCCGCTCCCGCCCCGAACCCGAAGCCTCTGCCTCCTCGTTCACCGCCCCGACTCCCCCGGACCCCCCTCTCCGCCCGGTGAATGCGCCAGCGCCGAAGACATGACGGGCATCGCCGCTGCGTCCTTCTTCTCTAATTCCTGCAGGTTCGGGGGCTGCGGTCTGCAGTTCGAGTCTCTCGCCGAGCTCATCGTCCACATCGAGGACAATCACATCGGTGAGTCGGCCCGGAGGGGCACGCGCGGCTAGGCGGCTAGCTGGCGTTAGCTAGCTTCCCGGCTAGTTAGCTTAACGCAGATAGGCTTTGCGTTCCGCTATTCCCGCTGCTCGCTCTCCTCCGACGCTCGCCGGGGAGCGCCTTATTGAACCACACGGGGCTTTAAACCCTTGAAACCACGTTTCAAAATAAAAGCCCGTGCCTAGTTTAGCGTGTCTACCCGTAGCTGGGATATGTAGGTTTTGCAGCGGTAACCCGACTGTGAGGGCCGCGTAGGACTCGTACTGTGGGTGACTAGCATCCGAGCAGGCAGCGGTTTCTCAGCTAACACTGCAGAGACTGTGTTTACGTTTCCAGGCCTGCGGAGCGGCCGCGGCTCCTCGCTGACGTCCGCTGTTCGCCACCCGTGAATAGCCAGGGACAATAAACTGTTTCAACGTAGTCGTTGCAGTAACGCAGGAAGAGTTTACTCCACATGCACAAGCTTCAACTTGTTGCATTGTTTATTAGATAAAGATTTTAGATTAGATTATTTTGATCTGAACTTTCTGAACTGTCACCTGGAGACGCTTTCAGTTATATAGGTTATACACATGCAGTTTGAATGATTAGATTAAGTTCAATATCAGTATTGTCTAATTTTAATGAAGTATGTGCTGTGATTTTTTCATCTTTATTTCAGTGCAAGCATTAATGCTTTCAATGCTTTTGAACCACAGATCAAACTCTCCCATCTGCACTAATCCACTTTAGTAGATTGAGCTATAAATCACCATGGGATGTTGCAGCATTTGAACAGATGTGAATCGCCAAAATACTCAATAACCTGTAACATCGAGTTGACGCAAGCTCATCATTATTTGTGGCATGCGCTATCTATTACTGGGGGCTGTTTGATGGGGGTGAGGGGGTAGAATGGATGCTTCAGTGAGCCGGTCTCCGTGGCAACTGGTTGTCAATGAAAGGGTTGGGGACAGTACGCTGGCTGAGTTATTGCGCACCTGCCTTCTGACTAACAAAGAGCAATCCACAGTGGGCAGCTTTGGGGTAGAGAAAACATGGGACAGAGCTGATGTTTAAAATCCAAGGATTGTATTGTGAGTGAGGTAGGAAGTGGACCGGGTTGCATGGCATCAACGCCACAATTTTGCATTTGATGTTTCATTGCACAAGATATCTTGTGATTTGTTGCTTCGTAGACCACATGCTCCACTAATTCTCCAGTGAACCACTCTGGGATATATTTGGTTTGTTGGTCCCACAGCCCAAACCCTGCAGACACCAGAAGATGGTCCATCTGGCTTTTAGATCGACCTTTGACCCCAACCATTAGCTGAGCAGATCTGCAGTTTACCAGGCGTAGCGCCTGAATTAATGAGTTACTCCTCGCTTTATATTGCAGCTTATCATTAAGCATCAAGGACACAGTCCAATCAATAACGCTGGCAGATAGATCGGTTACCACCAAGATTCATGTGTCTGATGGAGGAGACTGATGTGAGAGCGTAGAAAGGGAAGAGTGTTTGAGTGATGAATAGTCAATGGAAGTATAAGCTATTTTAATCTGGCCACCTAACTGATATGAAATGTCAGATAAGAGGTTTGAGGCATTGTAAATACCAGACGGCTGTGATTGTGGTGCATCTTGCAGACGACAGAGAAAGCAGGAAGTAATCACGAATTAGATAATCTAGAGGTGACATCAAGGTTGTGATACGAGCCACAGATAGAGGTAAGGTAAAAGTGAGTCAATGGGCTCTCAGGTCAGTGCTATAAACTGCTCAGGGCTGTGCTATAACCTGGTCATTACCACAGTCCGTGCTGCCCTCTTGTGGTAGGTAATGGTATGTGCTGTGTAAAGAAATTATTTTGGTTTTGGCCCATCCTTTATATCTCAGTTACGTCAGCTTGTAACTTATGTGGACTCGTGCCTCTGCTGACACAGCACATGATGGCCGATCCCGTCCTGATCTTTCTCGTGAGAAAACCTGGATAGCATCTTCAGCGCTGACCTCATTCCAGCAGAAGGCAGCGCTGCCTTCCAAAAACATACCCGCACTGTTGAAATAACAGCTGAATGCGTAAGGAAATGGGTTCGGTGAAGTGTGTTTAGTGTGGTGTTGGGTTGTTGTTGAAGGCTTTGTGCGGTGGCTCTAGCTAAGGTCTGAGGAATGTAATGATGTCAGGCTGTGCTGCCTGCGTGCACAGTCCAAATGCGTTGTGTTCTCACCTGCACAGGCACATACCTGCCTCCTACCTCAACAAAGATGAGCCCCCCCCCCCTCCCCAGAGAGGCAGACACAGATTAAAACCTAGGAAGAGATTTAAGATTAAATGAAGAAAATATGGGGGTGGATGCAGGGAAATCCCAAACAACTCCACTTTGTTGGGACAGAATTCTCTTTTGTTCTCCTGGTTTTTACAATCGAAGGCCGAGCTGTGGGCTGACACGAGGAGCCAGGCCACAGCTGTATTGTGAGAGAGGCTCTGCCGAAGCTTGCTCATAATTAACCCACATTAACCTTTTAAGACGCGAGCACTTAGCCCACAGGCAAAGTTCAGCTTCACCCCCTCTCCTGCGTCGGCAGGTGAAGACACAAACAAAGCTGCAGTGATTAGGAGCTGAATCGATGCCAATGCAGATGAAGGTGCTTCTCTCACATCAACTTAGGAAAAAGTGTGTATATAAGAACTGGCTGTAATATTTAATTTCTTAATTTAATGGTAAAGTAATAATTATTACCTATTTGATTATGATATCTTTTTTTACATTTATTTATTTTATGTCTTTGTCAGTTGATTAATCATTTCTGGTCCTGCTTGCCAGACGTGTGACACAGAAAGGAGCGCGTGCTTGCACATGTGAGAGCCTGTATTCACCAAACGTCCTGAATGACCTGTCAGGGTGTAGCAGAGCAATTAGTGGATTGGCAAACTGAAAAAAACCTGCAGCCTGTAGACCCTCTCTGTTCAACACAAACACGCACACAGTTCTGCCTCTAGGAAGTCTCAGGGCCCGAGAGCCCCACCAAAGACTGTGCGGTGTAATTACAGAGGAGTTTGTATTTTCCTCCTCCCATAATGCCACCCCACCCCCCACCCCCTCCGCTCTGTCTTCTCCGCCTCTGCTCTCCCTTCATCCGGTTGCCTGCTGCTCTAGGAACATGTTAAAATGCTCTCTGCGGCTTAATTAGCAGCCTGCAAAACAAGCCATACATTCTTGACTTGGTCTCGACACATACACACATGTTAAAGGGCACGCAGGCGTGTGCACATGTGCCGATACCTGTGGAAGCGTGCACACAGTGAGTGTTCAGCAGGGGGCACTAGTGGGCTGTCAGTGGAGGCTGGTTGAAATCCAGGGGGCAGCTGTTGATTGGGTGCTAGTTTTGATGACACAAATGCTAATTAGGGAAATATATATAGAGCACACACACACACACACACACACACACACACACACACACACACACACACACACACACACACACAGTATGATGCTTTTAATGCACTTCATAGATTCAAAATTAAACCTGAAATTAGGTCAATAAAATTTTGTGTGTGTCTGCGTGCAAATTCTCCTCCTGCTGCAGCCGCAGGATCACCGGTGTGTTGGCTTCCTGTCCTGCTAGGTGAGCGGAAATCATAAAGCTGGCGAACATTTACTGCGACTCTCTCTCTGTGCACCTGGTTTATTCCACTTACACCAACACCTCGCCGCCCCTTCCTCTCTGCACACAGTCACCTCACCTTGAAAAGCAAATCGGAAGCTCCTTGTGCTTTTATCCATTTGCTTTTATTCAGCATCTCTATCAACAGTCGTGCTGAAACATTTGTTCCTTTAACTCATCTCTCGTATCTGCACTAAAAACACATTAAATACAATCTGTCTCGGTATCTGTCTCAGTTTTTTAAAAGGTGTGTGTGTGTGTGTGTGTGTGTGTGTGTGTGTGTGTGTGTGTGTGTGTGTGTGTGTGTGTGTGTGTGTGTGTGTGTGTGTGTGTGTGTGTGTGTGTGTGTGTGTGTGTGAGACCTCTGGTCTCTGCATTTTAGCAGCAGGTAGGATTATTAAAGCTCAGCTGTAAAAGACTGTCAAAGACCACCTCTGTGGACCACCTCTGATGTGTGTGGGGGTTGTGTGCATGGATCCATCCCAGTGCTGGCTTTTTCCCTAAACTGACCTTTTCTGTGCTGCGTGTTTTTGATCTAAAGTCACATGTTCGAGGCTCTGTCTTGCACAGCGTCAGCATTAGTAAAGTGTATTTTTCCTGGGTTGTTTTCTTGTTTGCTGGTCTCCTTGGTGTTCTCCTGCATGCTGGGAAGTCTGCATTCTTTTTTAATTATGAGGTGTGAAAGCCTGAAAACCAAATGGCTAAAAAGACCAGCATGCACACGCGCGCACACTTGGGATTAGTTGGAAAGAGCAACCAGTCGTTATTGCTGCACAGATATGATCCAGTTGGATCTAAATCTGTGTACATCTGTTAGCCATTACATACACAGCTCCAATTATGCCACCATTTAGACACGCTCACACAGACATGGACAACACTGCCATGTCTATTTCAGTTTGGATCCTACTGAGTGTTCCCCTGTTGAACACTTGATGGCACTGGTACTTCACAGATGCACCCACCCGCAGGGTTTTCATACACACTTGCTCCTGTTTTCCAAGGGGAGGGAGGTGGGGCTTTGAAGTTAACACTGTTTCCCTCAGGCAGTGGAAGTTGCATATGTAGTGTTACTGACAAGTCAACTGGAAAAAGAGTGTGTGTGTATGTTTTGAGCAGTACACTGTGTACATTCATCACAGCTCCAAGTTACTCTTAGACAATTTCCTCTTTGCCAAATTCAACCTTTGCTCAGTTTAGGGAAGGTATCTGTAGTAAATTAGAAAGCGCTTGGCAATGGGGAAATAATGTGTCGTTTATGAATTCATACATAATGTGTCCACACATGATAGACTAATACAGAGAACACAGTGTGAGAAACCTCCAGTAACCTATCAGCCAGTCTGGCAGGAAGAATAGATGTATGAGTCAGCTACATACTAAGAGTATTCACAGAACATTTTCCCTCTACGCAGAGCAGTGATTAATCTGAATGTCTCTCGTTCTTTCTTAGACACAGATCCACGGGTCTTGGAGAAGCAGGAGCAACAGCAGCCCACTTATCTGGCCTTAAGCTACATCAACAGGTACACACACACACACACACACACACACACACACACACACATATAAAAAGTGTGTGTCTGGTATCTGTAGGGGGCACCAATGCTCCACCAGCAAACGTCCCCTCACGTGCTTCTGGATGTGTACATGTGGCTTGCGGGGAGCAGCTCAAATGACTGATGCTTTCCCATAGACACAGCAGTGACTCATCCATAGACCAGCACAGAAAACCACACAAGACAATCATTCCCGACTCCCTGTGCTGCAAAGAGCTCAGCCAGAGTCATGCCGCCTCAGGATTATGGCATGTTTTTGTGCGGTGAACCGATGTGGCACGTCTCCACGTCATGCCCCATTAAATCACTCTGAGAAGCAACGCTCAGAAAGATAACGGTGAAACAAAGATGGAACAGAGAGAGAGAGTGAGATTGAGGTTAGGTTTCTGCTGTAATGGTTCAAGTGGTAGTGTTGTAAATGTCATCTGTATTTACTGTACAATCCCGTGATGACTATGTATTTAAAGGGAAAATTAAATCATCAGTGCAATTAAGTTGTGTTAGAGCTCAGACGTCCTTCTAATAGCACATAAATGAAAAGCTAAGAACATCTTACAAGTGATACTACAGTGAACAGTATAATTTCAATCACAACTGGGGTCAATACCTCTGTACTGAACAGCTGACATCTGGGAAACATTGCCACGGAGACTTTACACATGGCAGGAAATGCCAGCATTCAGCTGATCGGGCCGGACTTGGACAAATCTAGAAAATGTGGGAGAGAAAAACAGCGCTGTTCAGCAGTAATATGAGCCAGACTGTCATTATCATCCATCTTGTTTTACAGCATGGCTTCCTGGTCCTGAATGAGTATCTTCAAAGAAGTCTAAATACCTGTGTTTCCTGATGTTTGACAGTTCATTAGGTGTCAGGTACACATGCAACATGGGAGGGCTGTTGGTGAATAATATTTCACCCAGTGACTAGAGCTAGGCCGATCAATGAGTTTTTTTTAGAAAATCTTAATCCTAATATGATTATCAGCCCTCAAATATGTATTTGACAAGTTGGAATGACAACACAAATTCTCTGTGTTAGGTTCATGACAGATGCGGCGCGCCGGGAGCAGGAGACCATGAAGAAGAAGGCCACGCCCAAACTGTCCCTGTCCATCACTGGCGGAATGTCCAGGAACAGCACGGCCACGCCCCCTCGCCACACCAGCGGCAACCTGACGCCACCTGTCACCCCCCCCATCACCCCTTCTTCCTCCTTCCGCAGCAGCACACCTACAGGTACGACAGGTGTGTGCGTCGACATGCGTAGGAGGAAGAAATACACATTGCCTTATACGTGCGGAGTGAATAGAGGCGTTGAGAGCGATTGATGCTAATTGCCACCACTGTTAAAAGAAAAGTCTTACAGTTAGTTGCGCCATCAGTTGGATATTCATCAAATTCGACAGGCTCCTGATGAGCAAATGGAGATATTTGTAACCAAAATGGAATGTGGATTTTTTTCATACCTGGTGACTGTGCAGAAAAAGAGAGTAGTTTAACAGCTACTTAGTCTCTCAACATATTTGATTTTTATGCTTAAAATGCTGTAATGTTTGTCTTTGGGATAATGACTTTTCTGCATGAGTGGAAAGTGGAAGAGATTTAGACCCAACTGTCTTGCTGTGTGTGTGTGTGTGTGTGTGTGTGTGTGTGTGTGTGTGTGTGTGTGTGTGTGTGTGTGTGTGTGTGTGTGTTTGGTGGCTCCTGCAGTGAGCAGACCAGTCAACACTCTGCTAATTACATAGCAGCTGTCACGCTGTGTGTTTGCATGGGGCCGTGTGTTGCACAGCCCAGAAGCAGATGTCCAATTCCAGCCCAAATGGTTCCAAACGTAGTGTTAGGTCTGGACTTATACACCAGCACAGCTACACACACACACACATGCCCTCTTTCAACATGTGCCAGGGTGCCATCCATTTCCTCATGCTGAGGTGCAGCATTTCCTGTGAGATGGTGGGGGGTCAGTGGGGTTTTGTGTGTACCTGAAGGTTTCAGTAATGTGTGTGTGTGTGTGTGTGTGTGTGTGTGTGTGTGTGTGTGTGTGTATGTGTGTGTGTGTGTGTGTGTGTGTGTTCACGCACGCAGTGGAAAATGTTTTGCACTTAGAAAAGCACATTTTCCAGGCTAAGCAATGGGGATCACTCCCACTTAATGATCTCTTTCTCAGTGCCAATCCCTGCATTTTGACTCACAGGCACTCACACACAGACACATCTGCACAAGCACGCCACTGCTGCTGCGACTGAACGGCACTTCCAGTGACATGTGGGTTGCTCATGCTTCACAGCCAGGCCAGAATACAGAGAAAGGCATTAATAAAAAGTCATGCAATATATCATTTCTCTTGGTTTGGTGAATTCCCAAGGCATGACGTCCATTTGGAGAAATCGCCATCCATATTTCATCGGAGATGACTAGAATTGTTTTTGTTCTGCGTGTCTCTGTTGTGCCCCCAGGCAGCGAGTATGATGAGGAGGAGGTAGACTACGAGGAGTCGGACAGCGATGAGTCGTGGACCACAGAAAGCGCCATCAGCTCCGAGTCCATCCTCAGCTCCATGTGCATGAACGGGGGCGAGGAGAAGCCATTTGCCTGCCCCGTCCCTGGCTGCAAGAAGAGATATAAGGTAGGGTTTCACCAGACGGCGGGGAAGTCGCCAGCCACATAGCAAAAGAACACGAGGCTCAGTAGCTCTGCTGAAGTTCACACTAGAGCTTTTGTCTGAGCATCACATGTCCTCACATAAGGTTTAAAAAAGCACATTATAAATCCAGAATGTCGTGATTGGAGGCTGTGATAAATATATCATGGTATATTTGCTTTGGTTGAATTTTATTACCGCTGGTAACAAACCCCTCATTCAGCTCGTTGTCGTGCTCTTTAATAGACAGTGTGGGAACATTACTGTTTCATACCCTTCTCAAACCAAAACAGTGATGTAAGATAAAGACAGACTTGCGTTTTCTTTGTTGGAAAAGACTCGGCATCACCAATTAGATCCATAAATATCTATGTGATGTCTTTTTTTACCAGTTAGATATCTTGATCATATCAGGCTCTCGAAGGTTTATTTTCATGCACAATGTTTTTACGTTTCAATGAACTAAAAACAAAATTGCAGTGAGTAGTGTTCGCAGTGAGGAGGTACGGAAATGCAAATATTCTCGTGTCACTGCATTGTAGTAATACCACAAGGTTTTGACACGGCGGATGATTTATGAGATGAACTCTGAGCAGAACAGCTTCACAGCATAAGGTTAATTGCCCACGTCCTAAGCAGGATTTATGAGGGCTGGCACGCAGATATTAACATCAGTCACAGCAGTCTCAGATTTAAAATGTGGAAAAACATTTGACTGCAGTGTGTAAATACTAGATCTTCTCTAACACTGGAAGCAGCAGTGGATCTCTGCAATGGTGGGGCCAAACACAGGCTGCTTTATTGTTCAGCATTGCATTCACCCAATACACAATAAGAAGCAGTAACGGTGTAACGTTCTTCTCTGTCTCATCAGAATGTGAACGGCATCAAGTACCACGCCAAGAACGGCCACCGCACACAGATCCGTGTGAGGAAACCCTTCAAGTGTCGCTGTGGCAAGAGCTACAAGACCTCGCAGGGCCTGAGACACCATACTATCAACTTCCACCCACCGGTCTCCACGGAGATCCTGCGTAAGATTCAAGGCTAGAGCCGTGGTCTCGCCAGTCAACTACCCCAAACATAGCCCTATTTCACCCCAACCCCCATTCCCCAACTTCTTTATACCCCTCCCACACACTAAAGGATCAAGTGCATGCTTTAAGTTGTTTTGTTTTCATAATTTTGTTTGATTGAGTGACTTTATTTTTACTATTCATGCTATATCACTTGTATTTTTGAGACAAAAATGTATCTTTGTAGTATTTTTATTGTACATTTGCACATTCGTATATGCTATCATGTTATTTTTTTCTATTGTTTTACTTACATAAGGTGCTAACTGTAAAAAACAACAGAAAGAAAAGACAAAAAAACAAACGAAAGGAGAGGCGATGAACGTACGAGGGGGGCGCCGAAACGGGAAACGCAACCAAGCCTTGGCCCTGCTCACCCTACGGTGGGACGAAGTTGATCGTTAGCGCTGATCTGAGTCCAGTTGTTGCGCCTCCATTCCATTATTTGGGGGGATCCGGCTGAGCTTAGATCTGTGCCTGCAGAGTAACTTCTGGGGTTTAAGTGTGAGAGTTAAGTTATACTTTAAATAGATATATTGATATATAAACAATAGACAGATATGTGTATATACAAATATAAACTATTCATGAGCATATACATAAATAGTTACACTTTATTTTCAAGCTTTATTTTATGTGTTTTGTCAGTGTTAGTGTTTTTTTTTAAGTACCCATAAGTGTTTCTTTCATTCCTTATTTGCTGACATGGCCAGTTCTGCCACGGTCAAACGGGAGGCTGACCCCACCTGGTTTGACGTACTCTGAATTATTTTCCTGTTGGACCTGAAAGAGGCCCAGGTCTTTAATCCATGCCTCAGAACACTTCATCCCCACAAAAATCCATCCACGTATTTCGAATCGCTGGCGTTTCCACGTTCACAGTGTCAGAGCTGTGATTCAGAGGCTTGACTGTGAAAGCAGGTTAAGCATCATACTGTATTCCAGTTGCCAAGATCTTTGTTTTTGTTTTTCCATGTTCGTTGCCAACAGCTCTCCACTGCCAAACATTGACCATACCATGTGCCTGATGTGGGGGGAGGGAGGGAGATTAAGTCTGGGTGGGAGGGTACTTGAGGGAGTTGTAACGGTTTCACCCTGGAGGTCGCCAAACTTGTGGCAATGATTTTCTTCTTCGTTGAGCCTCCAAAACGCGTGGATGAGTTGATGTCCATCGACGGGAATGTCTTCACGCATGCTTTGCGTGTTGTAGCGACACAGTGTGTGAAACAGCAGGGAGGGGTTTCAGTTCGGAAGAGATTATCATATCCAACCTGACGTTTGTGTGTTGTAGACAACAGCATTCCAGAGTCATCGTTCGTACTGTACATGTGTGAGCGTGGTGTTTTTTCAGCAGTATCCAAGTCATCAGCCGATAGAGTGTTACTGTATTGTGTGTTTCTGTGCCAGGCTGCTGGCTGGACCCCTGTGGAGCAGGACGGTTGTCTAGCTGGCTGGTGGCCTTGTGTCATGTAATGTTGGCTCAGTCGGGGCTGTCTCGTCGCCCCCGACTGGGATGTCATCATTCTTTGCCTCTAGAAAAACAAAGCGGCACAGTGAAGCGTTGCGTGCCAATAAGACACATTCATTCATTCATTTCCTTCATCGTGCACAAAGCTCAAAGCCATGAGCTTTTTTTTCCCTACTTGTTGGGTACAGTGACCTCTGACATGCACACACCCTCCTGTCCTCCGAACCACCGTTGCCATGGAAACAATTTGGTCAGCATGGCATGGGGATTTTCTTATCTTTTAGGACATTAGACGGCAGAAACGATAGCGAAGTCAGTTTCTCCTGCAGGTTTGAGCCTCCTAATTTCAGTTGAGTGTCATGTTTCTGCACTCAGTGCCTTTAAGTACTGTGCTGCCTAACAAACAAGCACAAATGTTGGCTGATAAACATCAGTGTTCATCGTGAAGCACTGATGAAAGTTCCAAGATCTGTAAAATCTGCAGATTCATTGCCCTGAAAAACACGCTGAAGTAATGGGGTGTGTTACTGATAGAAGAATCTCCAGTCCTGCTTCTCAGCCTTTGGCTGGGATCACAGCGTATACCAATGGAGACCGATTGTCTCCCGACTCAAGCTTTTACACTCGTAAAATCACTCCTGCTTTACAGGCACCACGACAATATTTTGGACTCTACACGCCAGACAACTGCAGTAATGCACATATTGGAGAGAGAGGAGCGGAGGTTGTGTGCAGGAGGGGGGATGAGGGTGGGATTTGATATTGTGTAAAGTGAATGTATCGTAACGTGTGTCTGTTGTCAAGTGCTTTTAAATTATATTTTCGTATGTAACGGTGAGACCAATGTTTCCTTTTTGTATTAGGGGGAAACCGGTTCTGAACAGAGTGATGACTTGTAAATGATGTCCAATCATCCTTCTTTATAAGATAAGCTGCTTACATGTAAATGGAAAATGACTGAAAAAAAACAGCAAAATAAAGTAAAAAGCTCTGTAGATGTCTTTCTTCTGAGGTACAGTCAAGGAAGGACAGCACTGTAGTTAAATGCATTTACACAAGCTCTTTATTCATAAATTTCTTTGCAATGCACACGTTAACCACTGTCCAGACGTTCCAACATGAAAAGGGTTTCATTGGACACATGACGTACTGTACAGGCACACACACTCACACACTCACACGCACACACATACGGTTGCCTTTTGATTACTGGGCATGTGCAATTCTAAAAGCCTGAACACAACACGATCCATGGTCATGACATGAAAATAGAGAAGCGGTGTATGAAGCCCTATGGAGACACACATACGGAAATGACTCTTGAAACAGTAACTTGTAACTTTAAAATGATGGAAGTATATAACAGTAAAAGTGTCCGTAACTTTGATCCCCGCAGGGCATTTAGTACAGAATCTCTCACAGACTGACCAAAGACCAAAAAGTGCACATCAGTGAGTAAATCATCGTTGGTCCGTCACTCCTTCATGACCACAACATAAGGGATGAGGGGAAGCAGAGTCATAACAGTAATTCACAGGTCTCTGCACAGCTTGCGTTTATATGTACAGTACATTCAGAATAAAGCCGCATTTAGTGCAGATACATGATGATGTAGTGCTGTTGGTGCTGAAACCATTTGACGTCTTTGCGAAACACTATTATACGTACAGTCAAACACCACTTCCCACCATTAGGTGCATTTACACTTGACATTTGACCTCTTCCGCCTTATCACGCTTTGCTACAGGTTAATCCTACGTATTGTAAATATTCAAGGTTGGGAGAGAACGGAGACGTAAAACCCTAGTGTTGCTTTCCTTTTCCAAAGCCCTGGTTCCAGAGCTGCAGCAGCTACAGTTCACACCTGTAATTTTGTCATTTTAAATGATTCTGAATGCAATACAACATGCATGCACTTATAGATTTAGTCCCTTAAAACAAAGATTAAAAAAATAAACAGGACCATGGCTGCTCCGTAGTGTTAATCATCCTTTTGCCCACTGTGTATTAATGTAAAGCCACCAATGGACGAACTCTGCTTTCAGTAGTGGAGTACATTCTTTCTAACCATTAAAACCGCAGCAAAAGTGCTAATGATTGAATAATAACAAGACTTAAACCAACCCTAATCAAAACGAACTAATAGCCGACAACGTACATTTACCCACACAATACGTCGAGTGTACGCAGCTTCGCCCCCCGTCTCCCTTCACTCGATCTGCTCAAAGTTGAGCACGTGGCCGTCGAAGTGCGTGAGGACGTGCCTCTCGAAGAGCTGCTGCTGGCAGTTGAGGGGGAACTGCTCTGAGCAGACGGGGCAGACCTTCCAGTGGCTCTCCACGTGCTGCTCGAAGCTGCGCTGCTCGAAGTGGGGCGGGAAGATCACCTCGCACAACGGGCAGCGCTTGTGGACGTCGCTGCTGAAAAAGAAGGGGGTTTTAGTGTAGTTTGGCCTGAATGGACATATAGATATATAGAGTAGAGTAGAGTAGATTCCATTCTACTCCATTTAAGTACTTGGGACAGGAACTAAATACTTCACCTTGTCTTAAGTAAAAATTTCTACCATATGGTTTTAAAACAGCAGATGCATCCTGCGCTGACTATACTATACTCAGGATTCAATTTTCAACATGATCAAGGCAGTTTGGACACTTCCCGCCCTGTCTGACGGAGAGGAAGAGAGGTCTAAACGGTTCTAATCCAGGTGTGCACAGCTGGCAGTGACGTAGCCGCCAAGACCTGAAGCTGTAATTTCTACCAAAGAGGCTTCTGCCAAATGAAAGGTCTGAATGCTTTTGTGAATGAGAGGTTTTAGTTTTTGATTTCTTATAATGAAAAGTCACACATGGGTAAAAACATGTTGCTCCTTTGCCACTGACATATTTAGTGTGGACAGATGGGCAGAAAGAAAACCATAGATTTACACAATATTAAATAATTATATAATTTAATACACAACATAGAGGGAAAGTAGGGATCATCTGTTGAAAAAGAAACTATTATTCAACGGCTATTTCTATTTCTAAACATTGTCAATGTCAACGTCAATGTGTGTATTTCTTTGGGGGTAGCTGTGCTACCTGGAGTCGAAGCAGAAGCTGCTCCTGGCTTCACTGTGTCTGCTGGACTGATGGTCACAGGATGTCTGAGCCCCGTCAGAAACCTGAGGGACACAGCACAAATCATTATTCATTCCCAGAACTCACCCAACCAGGACAGACTAGTGTAACCCTTGCACACAAGTCTCCACAACCACATGAATAAGGTGATCTTAGGTCTGTTGCTATGCAAGATCTCCATTAATTACTCTCCCGGCCCTTGTTACCCTTTTTTCTCTCGAGCTTTGAAGACGTAACGTTAATTAGAAATGTATGCAAATTAGTGCAAAGCTTCCTCTTTAAGGCCACGGTGCTTATTCCTCCATTCAGTGACAAGGGCACTGCAGAGCCTGATGACAGGAACCCGGAATACACACATGTGAATTGTTAGCAGGTATTTACACAAAAATTTCACAGGGAAAAAGAAAACAATATATTTGTAGATATTGTAGATATACGTTTACATTTCGTGGCTCCTCCGGCGGATGCTCCAGGCCTTCGGGGGGGGTCGTGGTCCGACAGGGCTGGATGCAGACCACCTCCTGGTCCCAGCCCGGTGCCGCGGGGCCGGGGCTCGAGGGTGTGAGTGGGGGCGCGCAGGGAGGCGTGCAGGGCGGGGC
This sequence comes from Betta splendens, assembly GCF_900634795.4. Lineage (NCBI taxonomy): Eukaryota > Metazoa > Chordata > Actinopteri > Anabantiformes > Osphronemidae > Betta > Betta splendens. The sequence continues at coordinate 7,359,235 of NC_040891.2, forward strand.
CTCGGGCGGCGGACGGGACATGTGCTCGGGCGACGAGGCGGCGTCCGCCACTGAATGGGCGACACACGAAAAACAGGTTCCGTTCTAACAGAGCAGCATTCTCACAGACAGCGGCGGTAAAGGAATGAGTGGGCAAAGCCGGAACTCCTCTCGCCTCTCGCGGTGTCGGTGGAGTAGGGGTTGCCGTACTGCAGCTCAGCGGGCCTCTGCGGCACCAGCGGTGGGGGCGACGGGTCCTGGGGGTAGGGCATGGGGTAACGCAGCACCATAGGCTGCCTGACCTCCGCGCCCTGGACACCGGCCTCCTGCTGCCTCTGTCTGGACATGTAGCGCCGCAGCTCCTGGAGGAAGCAGAGCGCAGGACCAATCGCCACAATCACCTCAATCACCCGATCCCAGTGCAGTTGAAATGGGTTAAACTGTCTAAAGTTCACAATTGGTTTCATATTCTCTCGTTTTGCTCAATTTACTGTACTTAATGAAGACTCACTTACTGTTTCCATAGCAACACACGAGGAGTCTGTAATTTTTCCTGCTACACTATCGCTGCCCTTTGTGATTATCTCTGATAGGAGAGCATTAGTATCCTACTCATTACTGTAATGGTGTCAGACTTTGGCTCCGTCTGCTCGGGGAGGGCCTATTGTCGCTCGACCCTCTCCCTCTCGCCCACCTCCCCCCTTCCTCCGGCTGCTCCCTTCCCACCTCCTCCCCTGATGACTTCATTAGTGTGCTGCCATCAGGTTTAACATTTAAACCAGGGTTAGGAAGGTGAAACAGACACCTCACGTGGCATTTGAACTGTCTAATAGCACGATACCAACGGGCGAGCAAAGCAAGTATAGATGTTTTAATTAGCAGCTAGTGGGGAGTGTGAAGACACTGCGAGTGCTCATGACTGAATGCTGTGGTATTTCTGTGGACTTTAATTGAGAGCTCACAGTAAATCCTTACATCTGTGGAGTCATTTTTAAAGTCATTATCGCTGCTTGGGGGTTGGAACTAACCAAAGCAGACTTAAGAGGCCGAACTAAAACTTCTGCAACACCGCATACAGCCTCATCTCCCTTCCACATACGCAGCACACCCGTTACCTCCTGTAACTGCTCCTTGTCTCTCAGCGCCTGCGCCAGGTTGCGCTTCAGCTCCGTCACCTCGCTGGCTCGCTCCGCCATCTGCACCTGCAGGCCCAAAACAAGCTGCTGAGAATTCCCTCACCCTAAGGTGACCGCCTCAAATGTTTGCTCAGAAAAAAAAACACGATTTCAAGTGTTTCAGCTCCCAAATAACTGTAAATAATAAATATATAACTAAAGATAACTAGTGACAGATTGGCTTAAAGTTGATGGGACAAGTCTCTTCTTATGCAGCACTGAGAAGAACGCCTTCTAACCTCCATCTTGCATCCAGGATTTGAATAGCAGCAAACATTCACACAGGTGAATGGACATATTAACACGTGAGCTGCTTTCTGTTACAGATGTTTGTGTACGAAGTACAGCGAGTGGAGCGGACCTGGGGATGGTAGTAAATCTTTCTCTCTAACATAACTGAACCTGGGGGATAGTTTACATGCTTAGTTGCTTAGTTGTCTGCTCTTCTCTTATTTCATCCCATGACAAATCTCCCCCTCTCCCGCCGCTCCTCTCTGCTTCGTGTCTGTCTGTCTAGCCTCACTCTTAAATTGTCCGAGCCCCGTTCGCTTTCCCTGTCATTCCCTTTCATCTCCCTTTGTCCTTTTCGCGCTCTCCCCCTCTTTTGTAAATTTAAGGCACAGCATTAGAGGGTTAAGTTCAGGTGAAGGGAGTGAATTTCTGCCCCCCCCCCTCCGCTCCATCCCCTGGGTGGCTGATGTAAACAGCCGTAAAGCACGGTGTTCTGCGGCTGCCTTTCTTGTCTGTCTCCGGGGCCATTAGGACGGGCTCGGGGCCTGAAGCACTCGCCTCAGACAGGGGGCTCTATCACAGACAGGGGAGGGCCTTATTTACGCGCTGATAAACACACACTCACTCATGAAGATTAAATGCCAGTAGGTGCTTTGGTGCATGCTTGCACGCAACATGCAGCAGGCTGCATCACATACCACACACAGGGGCTCATGTGTCCCATGGGTGCAGCATCTGCTCCTCCAAGCAGTGCTGTAGAAGCAGCTTGTATGCAGCTATGAGCTCATGGTGTCTTACTCTGAATCGCTCCTCCTCGTCGGCCAGTCGCTGTTTCAGCGTCTCATTAATGGCGCACTGCTCCCTCCATTTCTCCTCCATCAGGGCCAGCTCCTCCTCGACGGAGAGAGTCTGTTCCATCGCCGCCTCCTCCTCCGTCGCTCTCACCTTCGGCGGCACCTGCTCCTCCTCATTCATCCCGTCCTGCGAGTCGGATGCACTCCCCACCTCACGGCCTTCCACAGCGCTGGGCCTCTCGTTCTCCACCTCCACCCAGCTCGCCATCCTCAGGCTCTCCTCTGACAGGCTCTCCTTCTCATTTTCTTTCACTCCTTCTTCCCCGTCTTCCTTTTGGCTCACTTCTCCTACTCCTTCTACTTTGCACCTCCCCTCTTGTTGTCTTTCTTCATTGTCACTGCTGATGGGTGCGAGATCCTGATTATAAACCTCTGTGGTGATTGTCATCTCAGCCGCTTCCTGTAAAGCTGCAATTGCTATATTGCCTATAAAGAGATGATGGTTGATTCAGCAATATAGAAATATAGAAGTTAAATATTTCTAATTGTAATGCACTGGGTGGAAATTGGAACCCAAATGTTTTTCATGTATGCCTACCTCCTGTTGGTGATTCTGGACTAGGGGTCAGTGGCTCCTGTGTTGTCTCAGTGGATGCGTTTCTCTTTGCCTCCTGTAAAAGGCACATGGTATCAAAACCATCTATTTAGCAGTAAGTTAATTTTCTTGGTTAAACTATCCAGTTACTCACTGTCTGGGCCTCATTAGTGTTCAGTTTGGCCACCTGCCTGCGGAGCCGCTGGCACTCGCGGTACTTCTCCTTGTAGTGTTCGGCAGCCATATGAAGGCGCAGCTTCAGCTCCTCGACCTCCCTTTGCAGCTCAGCTTCTGCCTCTGACACCACAATCATACTGGATGTCACCTGCTCACTGGTGCCCACTCCCTGAAACACAAAGACACAATAGGTTGAAATACACACTCAATTACTCCATTTCTTTAATTCTTTATTAATGAAGGTTTTTCCTTGTTTTTCCTGGAACAACACGTCACAGATCGTAAACATCTGGACTACTGAATCAAGAGGCTTGGTACCAACCACTTCCTTCTGTGCGGTACTCCTCATGCGATCTAGCTGGCTCTCCATGCGCTGGCACTCGGCCTGAGCATCAGCCAGGCTGGCGCGGAGCTTGTCGGCCTCCAAGCGGGCGTGGTACAGCTCGGTCATCGTGTGGTCGCGGGCGCTGGCTGAGTCGCGGAGCTCCGAGGCCAGCATGGAGGCCTGCTGCCGGGACGCCTGCAGCTGCTCCTCAGCCTGGCGGAGCTGCTCGCGCACGCGGCCCAGCTCGGCCTAGAGGCGTGTGAAGGTGTAACGCAGAGAGCAAACGCCCGCAATGCCAAGCACAGGTGGACAAACCTCCCCCTACCTTATCAGCCTTGTGTGCCAGCAGCTCTTTCTCCAGACTGTCCCGCTGGGCCACGCAGGCCCTGAGCCGCTCCAGCTCCTCCTGGAACTGGGCAATGGTTACCTCTCGGTTCAGCTCCACTGCCTTCAGCATCTGCAGCTCCGCGCTCAGCTTGGTGTTCTCCAGCTCAGTGCTGCGCAGGTGGGCCTGCACACGCAGGAGAGAGCGAGAAACAAAGGTCATGCTTAAGAGTCAACGCCTTCCCTCTCATACTGTATGCGTTCAGTTACCTTGTAGAGGTCTCGCTCATCCTTCTCGTTCTTCAGCTGGTTCTCCAAACTGTCTCGCTCTGCGGTCAGCTTCTTCAGACGGTCACGCAGACTGACACAAAAAAGGAAATGTATATCATCTGGTGCCATAATAACAAAATTTTAAACACAGCCAAAGTTTCAAATGTGTATACACTGAGAATCAGGTAACAGTAAATACATTTTGGTCTTCATGTTAATGAAGGCTAGAATGTGCTGACTTTAAACAACAGCTTTGAGGCTTTAGGTTGTGACACCATTGACAGTACAAACAAGTGCTTTTGCAAACTGAAAGTGTGTGGATGACGGACGGTCTCACCAATCGAGCTCGGTCTCCTTTTGAAGGCCCCGCTGGGTGACTCCCAGCAGGTCCTCCTCCAACTGGCGGACCCGGTCTGTGGCCTCTGTCAGCCTCCTCCTCACCTCCTCCCTCTCCTCTGACAGGCCCTGCGAGGAGCGCAGCAGCTCCTGTGGGACAGAGAGGCCGTGAAGCTGCGGCTCACGCTGACAGGCCGTGCCACCAATCAGAGCAGCTGACAAAGGAGATAACATGTTTTGTAGTGCAGCTGTACTGTGAATTCCCCCTGAGGTGATTTCTAGTCTTATCGAGCATAAATCACCAGGTACAAATTATGACTCATGAATTTTTTTGATGGACACAGAACACATTCTGCATTTGAAGACATCGGTCTGCTGCTTTATGAATGCATATAATCTGTCTGGAATCAATCAATTCCTAGAAACACGCCACTGATCCTGTACCACAGATCACATAGAATCTGGCTGCACCATGTTGTGCGCCTGTTGAGGAAATGCCTTGTTTAAACTTGCTGCTAATCAGCAGCGAAGGATAATAAATCATTGGTAGCTGATATTGGCTTTGACAGAACAACATACCTCAGCGAACGCCCTAGTTTCTATTTGTAGCGCGAGCACACACACACACACACACGCACACACACACACACACACACACACACACACACACACACACACACACACACACACACACACACACACACACACACACACACACACACACACACACACACAGTGCACTGCTACGCGAGGAGGAAGGACATATGGAAAGACACATAGCGCAGAGATTACCCGTCGATCCAGAACAGACAGCGTGCACATGCTCCCACCAATGTGTACTCAGGCCTGTCTGCCTCTAGGCTTGGCTCTGCGTAGATTACTGTATGAATTTTACTGCTGGCGTTGGGGAAGCACTTTAGCAGCGCATAAAGACCTTATAAAAAGTGTAGTCGTAAAATTAGCAGCCACAAAATATGTACTTATGTTTTCATGTTAAACTCAAAGGATATTTTCATCAGCGCGACGCGAGCTAATGCAGCTACTGTAAACGCTGTACAGAGGACACACACACACACACGGACATGCGCGCTGAACCGAAAGGCAGCGCGGCAACAACGGTGCGAGTGTGCGTCGCCTCGTAATTTATGGCGAATTTGTCCTTCATAAAAAGAGCAACGGACTAACTCAAAGCAGCCTGCTGTGACTCGGGGCCGAGACTGGAGCGCGGCACTAGAGGGCGATAAGACACAAGCTTCAGACGGGCCCAACTCAGGTTTCGGGCCCCCACCCCCCTCCGCTTCCACTGGGCTCCTTTCGCGTTGGCTCTTGGCTGTTTTCTAGGTGCGTGTGCCAAGCTGCTACTTATCAAATGCGCAATTCACGCATATTAAACCTGGTGAGTGACTGAACGGCGGAGGAATGAGGAAAAATTGCATTAGACCAATGTGAAGGTTTACCAGCTTTCACAGTTTATATTATACTCTTACTGATGCTGCTCCAATAAAATAAGTGAATTTCTCATCATGTCAATAAAATATCCTTAAACTGAAGGAATGGTCAGACAGTCAGGGAGAAAATAGACAGTGAGAAAGCAATGGCCACTGGATCGCGTGACTGAGTGGTGTTTGTCCCTGAGGCTGGGCAGGGCTCTTTTTTCAGGCAGGCGGTTTTGCGGACTACCCTCCTCTCATTCCACACACAGACTAAAAGGGTTTGCAAGCGGGTGGCATAATGAGTGTGTATGTGTGTGCGCGCGTGCCCGAGTGAATGTACATTAAAGGGGCCCTGTGGTGTGGAACCTGAATGTGAGTGTGAGATTTAAGGGGGGGGGGCAGGTTGTGCATGTGTGTGTTTGTGTGTTTGACGTCATGTTTGCTCGCTCTGCGGTTACGATGGCATCGTCCCTGACGCCAGATGCCCGAGAAAACTGCATCCCAATTCCGTTCTGGCCCACTGAGTCAGGTCGTTAAATACACACACGCACACGCGCGCACGCGCACACGCACACACACACACACACACACACACACACACACACACACACACACACACACACACACACACACGCGCGCCGCAGCTCCTTGTGTGTCTCTCAAACATGGACACAGATTATTCATAAATCCAGGCCTTTGAAGTTGTCAGACCTGTGATCGCTGGCGAGGAACCGATTCCAAGCACATGCAAATAGTGTCCGTCTGTCCGCACAGGCACGACCTACATGCGTCCTCACTCCTACACATTTACCTACGAGCGCCGGCTTACTGGAACCGCCTCACCTTGAGTTAAAACGCAAACACGCCGTCTCCCTCGCGGCCTCACCCCGTCCCTCTCCGTCTAACCTGGTTGTGCGTGCGCAGCAGGCAGCACGTCTCCCTCTCCTGCTCCCTCTCCCTGGCCAGTCGCTTCTGCTCCTCCTGCAGCTGCTGCTTCTCCTCCTGCAGGAGCCGCATGGCCTTCAGCAGCTCCCTGCGCTCCTGTTGCGCCTCCTCCACTCGCTGCAAGGCAGGAGATGAAAAGGCATGAGAAGGGCACCTGCACCCTTAAATGTTGAAATGAAATGTTTTGAGAATTTTATACAAAAAAAAATTGAATTGATTCCATATGACTTGTTGTTTGGTGGTTTAATGGCAGCCTACCATGTATTGCCCAGAGGGGAGTTTGCTCTCTCCCCTCCTCCTCATTACAGGGCAGCACCTGTGGAACTGCTTCACTGTATGTAAAAGACATTCTCACCTCTAACAAACCAGTCTTGGTGGTGACGACCAGTATGTCGGAGTTGCTGTCGTCCTCAGTGACCGTCAGCAGTTCTTCCGTGGGCGTGGCTGATCTGAACTGAAATGGCGTGCTGGCTCCTCGGATGTCGCCAGAGTGTGTAACGTAACAGAACTGGTAGAACTCTCCATCAGACCTAGGCACATAGTAGCCTGGGTTGAGAAGATAAGAGGAAATGTACAGTATGAATACAATTAAACATTCATTCCTACTATAAATAATAAAAATTCTTCTAGTTTACAAAAATGTGCTTCCTTCCCTTTTGTCTTTGTGTGGTAGATATATTTATTATAGCAATGAAAATTTTCATAGGCAACATAATATTTACATATACTATTATTTCACACAGCCAATAGCTACAAATCCCACCAGAGCAGGATATTAAATTTTTAGGCCTAGTTCAGAGGAGTAAGTACAGAACATCCGGCAGTCAACCTCTTTTACAGACTACTGACACACCACAGTATGCTCTCCTATTTTCACTGTGTAATATTTGACCATTCCAGGCCTAGTAAAATAATTTTGCAGCCCCTTATGTGTATGTGTGTGTGTGTGTGTGTGTGTGTGTGTGTGTGTGTGTGTGTGTGTGTGTGTGTGTGTGTGTGTGTGTGTGTGTGGTTAGAGAGGTGCTCAGGTCCCAGGCCGCCGTTTGCGGTTGTGTTCCCTTATTAAATAAAAGTGCTGCTTTTTATATGTGCCGTAAAATGGAGGAGTTGCTTTGGAATACCCTGGGCCTGCATGCATGTACCTTGAAATACCACAGTCCTGTGCACGGTACTTCCTGGTTCGTAGTTTTCAGGCATAGGAGACCACAGGAAGGTGTAGTAATCTCTGGCTGTGCTCCAACCCACCTAAAGAACCCAAAATACAAACATTAGTTCCCATAAAAAACTGCTTTACAATAAATCATTTAATGTAAAGATGAAAATCATCAAAAGCTTAACACACATAATTTTTTTCACCAAGAAATGGAAGTGTTTTAAAGCCTGTAGCGCATCATCCTTCATTCAGAAGGTGAGAGATTATGGTGGGAGGGCATCTTATTTTCTTGTTACAACAAGTTGACAGAGAATGAGCCACGTGGAAACGAAGAGGTGACAATTTTACATAAAATGGCAAGGGGGATGTAATCCCGCGGATTTCACTTGCTGCTGGGTGAGACGATAAAAAGGAGTTGTTAAAATCATAAGTTGGGTCCTGGATCGTAAATCTGTCCCGCACAAACGACAAATTGTGCACTCTCGCTTTCTTCTCCAGGTTTGCGTGTACACACACACGCCATCATTTTTTAACTCGCATGCGCATTACACATTTCTGACATTACATAACTGCCCTTCAGCCGCGAGAAACTCAACCACCTGTGCATCTACAGGAAAAAAAAGCGAAGAAAGAAAAAGTTGCACAAAAGAAACACTGCTGTTTTGACAGCTGCTACATAGCAATCATGTGATATTACAGCTTCACCAGGTGGGCTATTGTGTTGTACAGGAAATTATAGCATGCACAGGACACAGGGAGGGGTCTGTCACTTTAAATAAGCATTAATCTTTAAAAAGTGAACAATAACATGCCAGTAAATCGTGGAAGTCAATTGGTAAATGACAATGGAAAACAAAACCCAAAATTCAGGATAGGCCAATACATGACGGAGCATTTGGACGCTTTACCTGGCGAGAATAAATCAATTGAACTACTCAAAACATCTGTCAAAACCTCAGGATGGATATTGTTTTTTTCCCCATCAACCCATTACACTGAGCATAATGCTCTTCCAAACAAATGTAAATTGTCAGCAAGACAGAACCAGAGCCAAGAACATTCTTTTCCCCTCCAAAAGGATCTCAGCGAGCGCCTCAGCTGCAGTGGACTCCTGCCAAGGTTGCTTGTGTACTCACGTGTATTTGCTTAAGACAGAAAAGACATAAATAATTTTGCTAATTGCAGAGTGAAGCTGACTGATGTTTGGTTAGGTATGGGGTGGCATTCCAACATAGGAGTGATGTTATAAAATAATCACAGGCAAAGCAGCTATCAATCATTCAGCCAAGGTGTGAGGGAACAGCGCGATGACATGTTAATTATACACTTACACAACGGGTTTCTCCCTGCTGGCCTAACAAACATGCCACAATCAGAAACCTCCACAGGGTTTTCTGCAGAGTACGTGTGCTTGTGTGCGTTTTTGTCAGACGTCCAACTAAAGCAAAATTTACCTGGACCAATAGAGCAAAAGATGTGTTTCACACACCAGCGACATGTGAAACATGATGCTGAAAAAACAAATGTGACACACATCAGGTGTAGTTGTACAAGTTTGTTCTGTACCAGCAACTTTGTTTAAGAAGGATCCTCTCAGTTATATTATGAACCTGTTCAACCACTAGAGGGCGTCTGTGCACAACTCAAATAAACTGCCTGCCTGATTGGTCTGAGTCATCCTCATAACAACGGAGCTTCCATGCAGAGTATTTCTCTCTCTCTCCGTCTGAAACAGGTAAGGCCTGTAGATGTGACATGTAGGAGGAAGAAAATTCCCTCTGCCTGAGTCATCTCTTTTGACATGTTTCACCAAACAGACCTGTAACCTTTCCATTAATGTTAGTCATCTGTGCTCAGTGGGAAAGTTTAATGCAATCAGTGATTTTGAATAATCCAACAGCCTGTTGATTTTCACATTAGGGCTTCCAAACACCCCAGGCAAAACATAACAAGGACCAACTTTAGTCTGACTTAAATTATAATGAGGCGGCACTGCTGTGTGGCAATCCTGTCCGCAGGCCACAGCAGTTGTTGTCCTGTACACACAGCCTATGGCAATCAGTCACGCAGTTACACATTGACATGGCACAGAAGTCAACATTACAATCAGTTTCCCCATTTTTACAACAGGTAAGAAATCAGGAAGGAAGCAAGCTGAATGCAAAGAATCATTTAAAGGCAAACACATTGAGAAATACTAAATACTATCATGAGTTCCCTATGCTTATTTTAAAGGTAAACTCACAATGTCAACATTTTAACAGAATTAAATTGGTTAAATATGTGCATAAATACACACATATACATCAAAAGCATGAAAGAAGTGCAGTCAGCCTGTCCCTTGACACGCAGTGCTAACCATCAAACAGGATTCATTACCGTGGATTACGACAATTAAATTTTCCAATCGACTTTTTCCAAATAAACCCAGCATCTTTATTCTTTTTTAATTGAGCTGAAGGATTTGAAGTCAGTTCTTAAAAAACGATAAAACGTTTGTCTTTTGACTTTATAAGACATTAAGTTTCCTAGTTCACATTTCCTGTTAATTACGTGTGAGATTTGATGGCCTTGATAAAAGAGTGGAGCGGAGTGGGGGGCTGACTAGCAGGAAGCAGAGAAACTACTGATGGAAAGACAGAGGAGAACGAACAAGTGTGGTGATGGGGGGGCTAATAAGAATCAGAGAGGTTCATAAAGAGCACCAAATGTTTGCCCCACAGCGAGACCTACTTCAACCAGCCCACCATGTAAACCCTTCCTCCTTCTGCCTGCACGGCAACCACACTAAAGCTTGTGGTGAGGTTTTAGATATGTACTGAAGAGTTGGGCCATTAGTGTGAAGGCGGATGTACGTGTTAATGTGCCAAGTGCAAGTCTTTGCCAATTAATAAAATCCTAACACATACTCCATGTCACAAACACTAGTGTAATGGGCTGGAAAAAGCTCCAATCTCTAATTATCTTTTCATAACATAAATGATTTTGGTTATGGCTGGGTCACAGCAGCTGCTGTGGGTGTGTATGATGTACCTTAAAGATGCCCACCCAGTCTTTGGGGTGGGGGGTAATATAAGAAGTCAAAGTGTAGCGACACTCCAGGGGCGCCTGGGGCAGGAAACTCTTGCCCACATTCTGGAAGATGACATGGGCAAAGTTGGATGTTTCCATGACGCTGACGCTGCTTCCTGGTGACGAATCTACCACCTGGAAAGATGACATTTTATCCTGTTTGTCACTTCATTTGTCTGTAAGAGAAGAGAATAAGAGGACAGACAAGTTAAGTATTCAAAGACAGAAGGAAATGAATGAACCACATTTTCAGAAAACAATCTCTTGTTCTACGTTCTGACATAGGTTAGAAAATATGATGGGAGAAAGTAGAAGAGATATAAATATACAGAACCGTACACCTACATAAAGCAACCACATGTATTTATGTAGTCAGTCATCGTGCGTAATCATTCACAAAATCTGCAATATTTACTGAGCACAGAAGTCTTTTGTTGCTTCACTACTGCCTTTAAGGCAGCGCCTCCTCATCTTCCGTGCATCCTGTACTAAAACAGCACCAGACATGAAGAAAAGCGTTGTCCTTCTGAAGAAACAAAACCCATTTTTCTTTCTAAAAAGTATTGTGGCAATAAACTTGTTACAAAAATGAATAATGTAAGATGATTGTTACAGTGTAATCTTGTATTTCACTAAAGGGGGAACTCCATGATTTGACTAGTCAAAGTAAATGTATGAGTCACGATGAAAATACTTGACCCAGCGGCGTAGTTTATCTTCAGTGATGATAATGTATTGTGCACTACACTTTATATAATTATTAGAGTCACACTTCAGAGAAGTCACTTCACAGACCAAACTGAGCCTTTGCTTAAGGGAGGAAACAGCAGGTGTGAATGAATGTAGCTAGTAGCAGGTGATGATGGTGTGTGCATCATCCTCTTTCTCTGGATGTGAGCACGACTGAAGCTACAAATCCTCCTGCCCTAGATTTCCATGTGACCCAACCCTCCACTCCTGACTAAGATAAACGAATATGGTAATAACGACCTAACAACTGTAGAAATCAGCTAATCAGCTAAAGTAACATCGCCAATACTCCAAAGCTATGTAACGCTTTCGTTCAGTTCACTAGAGGACACTCTTATTTACGGTAGCTAAACAGGTAACATTAGCTTGTGAACAGGCCATGTCAAGTCACTAGCTAGCTAAACATTATCTTGGTAGGACAGCTAGCTAGTTGACAAAAGAGACGTACACTACAGACGCGGATCTAAGTTAAAATAGAAAGAGTACCCGTTTAATATGAAATCCGCATGGAAACGAGTAAATATCTGCGGGTCAGGCCGATGTTTTTGCCACTGTCCTCGTTGTTGTCAAACCTGACGATGATGCGTCGGTTCCTGAAGAAGCAAATGATGCGGCGCTTCCGGGATGCTGAGTAGGACGGAAGCTTCTGAGGATGTGCGACACATCCAAGACGGAATAGACTTATAAAATAATAATTAAATATAGATAAATCATCTTAGTATCTAATACTAATTGTTGCAATTAATAAAGTCCCTTTGAATATTTTTTCCATGTGAAAAAGAAACACATTTTTATTACACATAGATTTACGATTTAAAATAATAATTCCTCTACGATTCAAGTATACATTTTGAAAATAATGTATAACTATCATGTTTTTCTTTTAGTTTAATTACAAGTTGTCAAATCCTTGTCAAGTAAAAGCGCAGGATATCCCGCCTTACTTCCTTTTCATTGGATGACCAAACTCACCGTGAGCTCCGATTGGCCGAAATCAAAGTCAGTCCCGATTGTTTGGTTCGGCTTTCCTGGTTTTACATATGTCACTGTACGCCGCTGAGGTCAAGGGGAGAGAAGCATGGCTGCATTTTTTAGGAGGTCTCGACATTTACTGTTAAGGTGGAATAAGCATGTCGACCTTGCGCACGGTAATGTATTCGCTTACGTTGTCCCGCTTGTCCGTGGCGTTTTTTCCCCTGGTTGTGGAGTGTGTTGCAAGAAGACACCGCTAGCGGTCTGCCGCTGCTGACTGTTAGCTAGAGCCGTCCGAAGTGAGAGCACTGTCCATGTCTTTGGGTTTCGGTCCGAACCCGGTGTCCCCGACCTCCCACCTGATGTCTGTTGATCATTCGTGGTCAGGACGGTGCGCGTGATGGGCACGAGCGTGCAGCAATGTGAACACCCACGGTCACTGACACGAACACGTTGTGTATTTTTAGTAGTTTAAACTACTCTGCACAAACCAATGAATTGGCCTCGTCCCGCAACAGTGCCACAAAACCTACTGGATCCATCCCACAGCACAAGAGCTGTTTGCTTTTAATAAGAAACTGAATTGGTATTAATGATGCTACCAGAGGCATCAGTGACAAAGCTTGAATGTTGTACTTTGAGAACTTTTCTGGATGAGCGACAAAGACAAAATAGTAAAGATTAGGTATTTTAAATTTTAATTAGAAAATGAATAACTATTATTAATTACAGTTGTAGTTTAGTAGCTTGGTGTAGAATAATAGGTAGTTTTAAATATAATATGAATATGAGAGACAAGAACTTGGTTAAAAATGATATTTTTTTTACTTTTGCACAGCAAAAGGAAATGGTGCGTCAGTTCTTGCATCTAATCATCACATATAAGTCTGCACGCTGATGCAGCTTCTCAAAAACAAGGAAGACAAATCCTTGCGTCATCACATTTAATAGCACAAACTATTCCAGACTAACCAGAAGATTAGATGTATTTGTCCTTATGCATTTTTGTACATTTTGACCTTTTTCTGATCTTGGCATAAATAATAGTAACATCATTTCGCATATATCCAACATTTGTGTGGGTTAAACCTTGCCAGCTAAATTTAAACTGAGTCTTTGTGTTTGGCCTTCAGGCCTAATCCTGTTGTTGTGGTCTGGTTGGTTCACTGGCAGAATTACTACTCTGTTTAGTATATGTTCACCTGTCTGCACCTTGACTGAGCCTGCAAAGTTTAACAGCCTGACCAAACACTAGTTGTAAATTGCTGCAGTAAGTGCTGGTCTGTTATTACTGATTGTAATTGGAGGATCCCCTGTGACAAATTAGCTGTTCACTGTCATTAAAACACACATAATGCACAAGTTATTCTTGGTCCAGGGGACTAAAAATTGTTAGTTGTCATACTAGAGTTCTATATGTCCTTTCTGTATTTATCTTACACATCTTCTTTTTCCTTCCTCAGTGTCAGTGCGATCAATGGCCTCAAAAACACCAGTTGGGTTTATTGGTCTGGGAAACATGGGCAGTCCCATGGCTAAAAACTTGCTGAAAAACGGTTATCCTGTTATAGCCACTGATGTCTTTCCTGAATCCTGCAAAGAGCTGCAGGATGCAGGCGCTCAGGTAACTTGTACCTACTAACTATATGCCATTACACCTTTCATTTGTCATGAGTCACACATACGCCCTTTACAACATATTTTGCAAAACATCCATAACAGGCTGTTATTAACAGTGTGTGCGTTTGAGCCAACACTTTTGGTAAAAATTAGATAACCTGTGTTAATGTTGTCAAACATTCAGGTAGTGGACTCCCCAGCAGAGGTGGCAGAAAGAGCCGACCGAATCATCACCATGCTCCCCTCCAGTCCAAATGTCACAGAGGTCTACACTGGCCCAAATGGCATCCTAAAGTAAGCTAACTTTACTATCATAGTCCCAAGTTCAAGTTATTCAATGTACAAGGCCAACTCTTGGTTAGACAAAGCTTCTTTCACATTAATTGATTTGTTTTCTGCAGAAAGATAAAGAAGGGAACTCTGTTGATCGACTCCTCCACCATTGACCCTGCAGTCTCGAGAGAGATGGCCGTCGCTGCAGAAAAGATGGGTGCTGTGTTCATGGATGCTCCAGTGTCAGGAGGTAGTGTCTCAAGTAATAATTATTAAGTAAATACATGCACATTTGAATTTACCTTGTATGAGCATACACACTTAATATATGTTTTGTTGTTGTGGTTTTTCGTTACGCTCCACTCTCTTTTGTCTTTCATAATATCAGTTAATCAGTGTCAGTTGATGCTTATGTAAGAAATGCGTGAGAGAAACACATTTTTTAAATGCATGTACAGCAGTATTTATATCTCTGTCAAGGAACTTCAACTGATCACATTGTTCAAAGTGAAACCGAGAGGAGAGTGTCACAGTAGAATCAGACTAGTTTGCTCATTTCAGATTACCAATCATAGCGTTGAGCCTCTGACCCCTTAGACTTGATTCTGACTGTCTTACACTTTTTTGTATATCTAAACTATGGGACCTTTTGGGTTATTGCCAAGACATGGGTTGTAATTACTCATCGGGCCAGCCAGTAGGTGCCCTCTTGAGGTTTTTACTGCTGCTTTTCACCGGGGGGTCTTAAAGGCAAGGTTAAGGTTTTAGGTCCTCATTATGTTAGTACTGACTGCTGGTGACAGGTCCTTGACAGAGCACAGGATCACCAGTCATCCTTAATGGGCTGAGCCGCAGTAGAGAATCATGTGTCAGAGCTTTTCATGTTGATGGAGCTGTAATGGTGGGTATCCCATGTTAGTGCCTTTCATGTCAGATAAAGAGTCATAAAGTGCAGAGAAACTGGCCTCACATGGAGTGAAGGAGACGAGAGGAGGGAGATAAGACATGAAGGAGACACATTGCAGTAAAACTGTCCATCTCTCTGTCTGTCTTTCTCTGAAAAGCACGTTTCTTCTCAGTTATAGGTTTTGCCTCTGGCCACAGTGTATTTGCTATATGTTTTTCAGTTCATGAACAATACACAGCGTTGCCCATGCTCCCAAACAAACACAGATTTGGCCCATATGGGCATGTTTACCAACTGGTGTCTGCAGACCACACTTGCCCTAGTCAGTAAGATCAGAGCCTTAAGCCTGTTACGCTTCCTTAACACACACAAAGCGTGCAGTTAGTGTGTGGAGTCTTCTGTGAAGGTTTTCCCACTCTCGACTCTTAAGTCAGCCAATTTTACTAGGCCGAGATGACCAATGATTTACCTGCTGTCTCAGAATACTGTCACCCCAAGATTCCCATGAGGCATGTCCACTGTTGGCTTGACTATTAGTCATTCTTAAACTGAAATTGTTACCGTGACTTCAACCTGTTGTATTTCTCCTCATAATTCTAGCCGAAACACAGGTAACCTAAAACAAAAGGGCTGCAAAATACACAGATGGGGATTGAAACTTGAATCATTTAACGAAGCTCAACCCGTCATGGTAAAATGTTCCAGTATGTGACAGCTCAATGGGTAATAGCAGAAACCTGTCACTCCACCTTCCACTTCTCTGGGTGTGATATGAAATAACATGCTGTGTTCTAACCAGGAGATGGCACCCTCCCCAAATAGGGCACTGTCATACTATCATACATAATGTTTGTGTGTGTGCAACAGAGAATGGATGGTACACAAGCTCAGCTTTATGACTCATAGACGCACCTTATCACTACCAATAAAAGCGATGTAACATTAAGGTAAGCTAAACAATACTTCAATTCATGATTTTAGATTTCTTAGAATGATGCAGACAGACTCCATAGATATGGAATATAAATTGTTTTATATCATAAATAATGTACATACACTGGTGACTTGCAGAAAGGCACAATCCAGGAAAAATTTCTTTCACTTTCAGAGGACACCAATACACTCTGTGGTTCCCATGCTCTTAAAGTTTTGGAGACGCAAGCCGTTAGTTTTGTGGTTTCTATATTTATTTTTATGTTTAATTTGTGCATTTCTCTTTGATAGAAAATGAATCCTTTGGTGTGCGTGTACGGTCTAAGAGGTGGCACAGTCAACACAAAACGCTTGTTTGTGTATGTTGTTTGCGTCACTGGAGGTTTGGCAGCCAACGGTGCTATCAGAGTCGCAGACTTTTTAAAAAAAAGACACAATCCAAAAAGAAAAAGCCTTTCTCTCATGTATGTTTGGTTTTGTTGTCGCACATTGACCATTGTCTTGGCTTTAGCACCCAATGGCCCAGCTGTGTCCCTTCATACACTACACATACATTCACATGAGATACATGAGATTGTGATCTCAATATAATAATGCATACACTAGTACTCAACGCGTGCTAACACATGCCAGCGCGCACACACACGGCACTGTTTGGTGTCATTAAAAGCGTCCGCATGCAAAGTTGACCCACAACAAAACAAGCTCTGATGTCACTGGCCTAGGGTGTTGGCACCATAATGGCACAAATAGGAGGCTTGGCTAACAAGCGACAGGGTCGTTAGCAGTAATTACCCAGAATGCCTGTGTTTGTGCCTGTGTGCCCATGGTGGGCTGCCACATTGCTAACGGACGGTGGCTTTTAAAAGCCCCTAAAAAAACCTTTCATTGTGTTTTTCCCAGCGTTGGGAAAGGCAGCTATCGGGGTAAATGAAGACAAGAAGGAGCCAGGCTGTTGTGGGACCACGGGCATTCGAACTAATGTTACTTGTTTGCGAGGTCTTATAATCCCCAGCTAACTACCTATTTATTCTGAGTCTCGACACCGCTCTAATCATACCCACACCACTTCAACCGAAGCCCGGGCTTCGCAGTGTGTCATTTGCCGACAGTTTGAACGTCATCCTTCAGCCGGTTGGAGCATGTTTGAGCCAAGGCTGGCACCAGTCGGTTCGTCAGTCAACACTGCCAATCTACAGCTCTGCCATTTGATACGAGCTCTGTTCCTCCTCTCAGGCCAATAGGGCCTGGAGGCACTTAAACAAAGATCCTCTCTGACTTACACGCTTGTTTCAGCAAATACTAATATAAATTCTAGTAATAGTGTTTAATTATTAGTGTACTATTTGACAAAATTATTTAAAACTTTTAATTTTCTTTTAGTTTCACTGCAATATAAACACAAGTGGTGTACAAATAGATCACAAAGTACTGTAGCAGATTGAAGTGAGTGTAGCCGCATCGTCACACTTGCATATGATTAGTTTAACGCGTTTACCACTGGCACGTCAGGTCAGCGGAAGTCGCAGGTCCAGCGCTCGTGCCAACCTAATCTAGTCTGAGACTGGGATTAATCAAGCCTGCAGGCTGTGTTGTGATGGTTAGCGATGGTTCTCTAACGCCGAGTTACGGAATCAAGTTGGACGAGCAGGGGGTGGTGCTGTCGCAGTCTGTCATGTTGACGGCTAACCAGCTCTAGAGAGCTTCAGTAGCCCAAAGACTGGATTAGCATAACAAGCCTTTCCCTGACAGGTTTTGGTGACACAGAGGGAGAATGTGGCGGGGGGCGTTGAGAAGGAGGGTGTAGGGCAGTAAAGTGACCAGGCATGGGGATGATGGAGGGGTGGTGGTGGGGGGTGGGGGCGCTCCAGCCTATGGTCCAGATGGGTGTAGACCAACAGCAGCTGGGGACTGGCTCTTCCATTTCTGCCCCTATGTCATCTGCTGTGTGAGTGTGTGTGAGTGCACAAACAGTCAGCTGGTGTATGAGTATTACAAAAAGTCTCTGTCTATCAAACGTGGCCCGAGCGCCACACTGCGTGTCACTTATCTGAAAGGGAATTAGCATTCTGTCACCAAAGCGAGCGCGTATGTGTGTGTGCCTCTGCCTGCTAACAGGCTAATTGGGGATCATTATTAACTTGCTGTATTGTAGAAAGGATTGATTGTGGAGCTCTCCCGCTCCTTCTATCCTCTGTCACCTACCATTGACCAGCCTCTCCCCTGCGGAATAGATCAGTTACTGATGATGGTGATGATAATGCTGATGATGAGGGCTGGCCTCGTGGTCAATGAACAGATTTTGAAATCAAAAAGCTTAAAGCTGCAGCAGCATTTGTATAGAAGACGTATTTTGGCTCTTTCCCCATTTTTTTCCCTCCTCAAACCCAAACTCTCTCCAGTCTTGCTCTGTGTTCTCATGGAGAACCATGGAGCGTTTCTCATTGAGCTTATGGCTCCGTGCTCGTTAACTGGGGCCGATAAACAGCCCGTTTCTTACACAGCAGACAAACATTAGCAAAGTTGGCAGAAAAATAGTTGAATGTGCAGATTTCTGTTTGTTTGTTGTTGTTTTTTCTGAATGTGTGCACAGTTTTGGGTTAATGCATAGCCTTTTTCACTTTTTCACTCGATATCCGTTTATGCTTTTTACGGGGCCTGTTTGGGTTTTTAATTTGTTTGAGAAAAAGATCTGCCCTTGGGTGTAATTATAATGGTGGACCACATGAGGCTGCATTGTTGGCCTGTAAACATCCTACCCCCACTGGCTTACACTAAAAGCAGCCAACTCAAGTCAGGTCATTGACTCACGGCTGTAACACCGCTAAGTGTGAAAGCTCTTTTCAGCCCGAATCAAAAAAGACTCCGTCCGAGCCAACATTTCATTCTTACATGTGCATATAGTTTAAACTTGGTAGAAAACAAGGTACTATATTGCCAAATGCAGAGTTTGTTTACACAAACTACATTTGGACCCAAAGGTGTGACAAGAAATCTGGCACAAACCTAAATCTTTCCTGGTGTTCTCGCACTAAGAGCATTTACATTATCATTTGCGGAAATGAGGTGTTTGAAGGAGCTCTAATGATGTTTAGGTGTTGTTTTGCTCTAAGTGTTTTTCCATATTGCCTCTTTGGGGGGGGGGCAGGGTTGTGGCTCATTGTCAATTGCGTCATTCGTTACCAAACTCTGGGACCATCCCTTTTTGTGTGCGACTGTGTGTGCTGCCTGTGTAGCCTTATGCTTACAAATGTAGTTTAATTTAACCCCACCGCCAATAAAAACAGTGCCTACTGGTTTACATGCCGCTCGTAACTCTGAAACGCAGCCTCAGAAGCTCCAACTGATGTCTTATTGGCGGCCGGTTCTGGGATCTGCACCTGTCTGCAGTCTCGCACGCGCACAGATGCTGCACGGTTATGTGCACGAATGATCTGCTTCTACTTTGCACATACACACACTTCAAAAAGAGCTTCAAGTTATGAGGCTGCCTTGAATTGCCTTGGCTGATTATTTTGTGTGTAATGAAAGACGTGCTAATGAACTGAGTGTTCACTGCAACTACAGACAGGCCAAACCAAAGTCGTTGCTCTGATCTCCCTTTGCCGTCACACAACTAATTTCAGCGTCTTAAGTTGAAGGTTAATGCCTGTAGTCAAAGCCTGCTTTTAAGCATCAGCTGTAATAGTGTGTGATCGCTTTCTTATTAACTTGCAATATTGTTAATAGAAGAGATGGGAAGACGGGGTTTGTTTTCTACTGTAGATGCATGTGTCTGCACCTCGGAGGAAGCCACACACAGCTCTGCATCTAGTTACACAGACTCACTGTATCCCATAATGCTGGGTGGTATAAATTAAGAATCTGCAGCTTAATACACAAAAGCTAAAGTATTTTAATGTGCATTACAATTAATCTGGAGTCTGCTTCATATTTTCGAATAAAACAAAACTAAATACCAAAAAATAGTTTCTTCCTTCTATATAAGTTATTGTAATGCATTTTTGATCTGTTGTTTTTTGTCTAGTAAGTAAGTAAGAAGTAATCAGACTGCTCATTCAAACGTAAAGCTGACCTGTTCAGATGCCATCACATTAATGGAAAGGAGTGCATTGAGTGCCAATCTCTCTCTTGTGCAGATTGCGATGCTACCTCTGTAGCAAGACATAGCCAGCCAACCACATGTGGTGATGTAATTTAGTAGAAATACAAGTATTTGTTGTGTATGTGGGCTTGTATCCTGGTAAAGATAGTAAATTGAATCAATAATTAATAAAGTTAGTCACTGGGAGGAGGGGTCTGTCCTCCATTCCTTACATTTGTTGTAACTGGATGAAGACTGAGGACAGAGGTAGTCATCCATAGGATTATGTTTATAATAAACATATTAGTACAACATTTCCTAAGAAATCTCTTTTCCCTGCTTTTCTTAGTACCTTCATTCTTCCCTTATTCTTCTTTCTAGCCTGCATCGTCTATCATAGGAGCACCCCCCCCCCCCCCCCAACATACCAACCATCCCCTACACAGTCTCTCACACATGCACACACGCACACACAGACACACACATTTTGTCTCCCCCCTAGGGGGCGTTGTGTAGTTGTGCAGTGTTAACGATCCAGGACTGTCACTCCCGCTGGGATGGATGAGCCGACGGACCTGGCGCTCAGGAAGCCTCATTAGGATTCCCTTTTAATCCGTCTCTGACAGGGCCGACCCAAGGATGGGACGTCCCCTCATGCATACACACAGACGCACACGTTCATAGACACAGAAACACAAATATATTTTAGTCCATGCACATTGCACAATGAGCGGACTCACGTGTAGCTGCAGCACGCACACTCACACATTGTTATGCTAATGATGTGCTATTCTTCCAGCAACAAGGATCTTTAATCATCCCAGTGTCACTGCTTATAGAAATCCACTACAGATCATAAGAGCTTATTATGGGTGATTAGTTAATTTGAAGGAGGGAGTGTTGTGAAAGACGCTGGGAGGTAGAGAGAGAAACATTGCTTTTCTCCCCTGCTGTCTTTGTTACATCTCTCTTTCCCTCTCTCCCTCTCTTGCTCTCTTTTGTCCTCCTCCTCTTCTGCTGCCTTGTTTTTTCTTCTCTCCTTAGCGGGATATATTGATCAGCATGTTGACTGAGTTATCAATAATCTCCTCTTTAGTCGTCCATGAACAGTGATCTCCACTAATGAACCAGTGTGTGTGTGTGTGTGTGTGTGTGTGTGTGTGTGTGTGTGTGTGTGTGTGTGTGTGTGTGTGTGTGTGTGTGTGTGTGTGTGTGTGTGTGTGTGTGTGTGTGTGTGTGTGTGGCAGAGGGAGGTTCAGCCTGCAGGTAAGACTAAACGGAATGGGTGAACTTTCCAAACTATCAAACTATTTGTAATTAAAGATAATCCTATTATTGCTAGCATTCTATTGTCATTGAAAATATAATGGGAGCATTATAGAGAGGCTCTATTTCTAATCTTTGTGTAGTATACAGTAGTTGTGTAATCTGACTGTGTCAGCAGTTTGTCTGCCACTGTGTAAACAAATAAATATTATGCTACATAAATGAAGTAGGATGTGGAAACAAACAAGAGAAAATAAGAAAGGAGCTACATCGATCATGTCCTGGGTCTGTGGACCATATGTGTGTATGATTGGTGTGTGTGGCTGCCTTATGCTAAGCTTGTGTTTTGCTGTGGTCCAGAGGCAGCTGCCGCGGCATTGGGCTTTGGGCTTCATTATGTAGCCCTAATGACCTGCTGACAGCTCATCACTGACACACACACACATACAGTAGAGTGACATCATCATACCCTTTAGAACAGTACAGTTAAACAAGGGGGATGGGAAAAAGGAATATTTATGTTTGTGTCATGAAAATCTCCAGTTCCTCCTCCTCCTGCTCTCCTGCAGGGAAGTCTGATAATGTGATTTTGGTTGTGTTATCCCCAGTAATCCCCTTTTAATTATTAACACTAACATTATTAGGCTTTCACCATTAAGAGGCCTTTCATTAGAGCTGGATGACGCCCTATAGACAAATTAAACCCCCCCTCTATTTTTCTCTGTGCTTCTTTTGGACAAAGCAACCTTTGTGCATTCACAACATGAACTTGCACAACCTTGTGACTTTCAGGATACTTTTCAAATACATTATTTTCTATACAGTTTTACTGTATAGGTTACAGTTTGTTACAGTTTTACTGTATTTGTTGCTTGAGAGATTGTTGAGCCATTTTTATTTAGCATTTTTTCATTTTCTGCATAAATATTAACAAACTTTGACAAATTAATGTATCCAAAACTACAAAAGGCACTTTTTCTAGATATTAAATAAAATTAAGCTTAATGTAAAGTAACTGAAATATACAGATATAGATTAAAAAGAAAATGATATATGTTATAAATATAATTATTAATACAAGTGAGATTTAAATTTATCAATATTACAAAACTTTAAAACGGATAAAAATGCAGTAACCAGTTATTTTCAATGTGTTGAATTTTGCAGGTTTATATTTTAACTAAAACTAATAAAATGCTGATGCATCATTAAGAATCTTTCATTTAAGAATTTATCAAATGAATCTGGACTACATTTGCGTATAATACATGTTTTTTTTTTTGAGTACTTTTAAAATAAAAAGTAAAGTGAACATATACTTCTACATGTTGTGGAGCATCTTTTTTCTAAACATATACTTCCAACTGTGTGAAAACTACACACAGCCAGCAAAGTACTTAAAGTACACTACTACAAAGTACTGGGACAGTAGTGGCTTCCTCTTTGCAATATTGGCGTAAACATCACATATTTTTTATCATTTAATCATTGATTAGCCACAGGAAGAGACTGTTTAGTTTCCTGCACTCTACTCTCAAGTTTCCTCCAATTTCAGAGATGATGTGTGGCTTTCTGCTCGTGTGTTATGTTGTGGTTAACCACTAGTAGAAGGCTGACCGCGGTGGTGAAGAATAATCTCTGCACAGTGTGCCTGGTACTGGACTGGTGATCTCCTCTGCAACCTGAAGTGATCACAACATTTCCGGCACCACAGTAAACGTGTATAACACCAGTTCCCTGTGTTAATGTTGTGGCTCATCACTGAAGCATTCAAGTGATCATTGCATAAGAGACTCGGGCCGTCTGGGGCCACCCCACTCTAAAAAAAGATTTTTTTTATGCATTAAGGACTTTAAGGGGGGGAGTGAGAGGGGGTGAGGTTGCCTCCTACAACATGGCACGCTCCTTAAGCCATCAGGCATGGGGAGGGACGCCTAATTGAACATGATAAAGTATAAAGTTAATTACCCCTCACGCCTGTCACTGATACCCCCATGAGAGGGGCCGGCCTCAGGCACAGCTGTTGGTGTCGCTGCGTGCGAGGGAGAGACGGAGACGGGGAAAGTAGGGTGACAGGACAAAAGGCGTGAGCTCCCATGAGGGCTGTGCAGTGGATGATGGCAACAATCGGCTTTTAAAGATGCCTCTGTCCCTCTGGTGCACCGATACTTAACACGCCTGTCCCACTCTGTGTCTCGCACGCACACGGGAGCACACAGCTGACCTTTTAGACACAGTTGGTAATGTTGAAATAGTCCAGTGCTTCATACATTATGTTCTTTTGTGTTGCTCTTGCACTTTGTATATACCCACTTGTTCTCAGTTATGATGTTATGTTTTATCTGCACTCATTAAAAGTTTGTAAAGATGTAGCTCCCATAGCCTTATATATAAACGTCACATAAAGTTGTTGCAGGTCCACAGATCTGGGTCGGACTATTTACATACTGGGATCAATGTCGTTACTATGTGTAGTTCAAACCAGTTTTTTCCTTAAACGTATGTTGTATGTCCAGGTGTCGGTGCTGCCAGCTTAGCCAAACTAACCTTCATGGTAGGTGGAGTGGAGGAGGAATACAACGCTGCCCAGGAGCTGCTCACCTGCATGGGAGCCAATGTCGTCTACTGTGGACAGGTCGGCACTGGGCAGGTAAAGACGCTGGCACATTTATAATAAGCAGTTGCTAGAAACCAATGCGCCAAATCAGATGCTTTTAAATTGCTTGGGTGGGAACACATATTTAATCAACATTTTCATCCTATGATGTGTTTTTGTGGTCAATCTCCTTTAGGCAGCAAAGATCTGCAACAACATGCTGCTGGCCATTGGGATGATTGGAACCGCGGAGACTATGAACCTCGGCATCAGGTAGCGTGTAAACGTGTGGAGCGCATTCTTCTTGACCAGTCAAAAACTTATTATGGCACATTTGAAGCTGCCACATTTTAGCCATGCAACGGTACAGCTCGATACTCACCCTTGGATATAGCTGTCACTATAAATGCAATTACTAAACCAGTGGTGTGGCTGTAACTGTGGCAACAATTTACTGCTTCAATACAGGTTCTGAAATGTGCGTGTACACAGTTTATGGACGTGCACAAGGGTCAGCTTGGCTAGAATCAGTGCCGGCTCCACGGAAGAGGAGGCGGAGCCACACATTTTAATTTACATCTGCTGATTGAGCTTTCACCAGTGTCCTCCCGCTGCCGTGTCCCTGAACGGCACCTGGAAGTCCCATCATTCATCATGCTCAACCTGACACAAAGCCTCTTAAGCCGAGAGAGTGAGAATGATGGGATATGAAGTTTTCTGAATTAAACTAAAATAATTTAATGTTGATTGAAATGATGTACGAATAACGTTGAAGATTCCTGCATCTCCACATCCAAGTCTTGTCGGTTTACAATTAAGCAAGGTTTGATGTTTATTGTGAGAATTGTAAATGCGTTGCATTGTGTTGAGTTCATTCCACCATCTTACTAGCATGTGCTTTACGGCTTTTGCAACATTAATACTGTGTGCGCCCATTTTGTGCAAGTGTGTGTATGTGAAATACTCTTCTCTCGGCACAGCTGATTTATCTGGGCTGAGACGACGGAGGAAAATTGGCATGAGCAGTTGCACATAAATCCCCCCCTAGACCTCTGAAATATGGAGGCATTAAGGAAGCAACACAGATTTACACATCGCCACACTGTCTTAGATGCACACACTCAAACACACACACATGTATAGACGCGAATGTGTGTATATATGTGTATGTATACACATACACATATATGGAATTACACTTAGATACTGGAGACGGTGGTTTTTTGTACCAAAGCACAGCTTTTATGAATAGCGCACATGATTACATTGCAGGTGTATGAAAATGATACGTGCACTGCTGCATCTCCTCAGTCTGCGCTGTGAATTATTTTTAAATTGACCCATATTCAGGCCTGATTGTGTGCGTCTGTTTCTGTGTTTTCCCTCTTCTCACTATCTAATCTCTGGGGCTTTATTAGAGGGTTTGACAAAGACTGTCATCGTTTAGAGAGAGCCCACAACCGTAAATCTCCCACGCTGCATTGCAGCGCAACCTCTTATGCAGAGAGGACGCTCTCTCAGGCCTCGTGCGATCTCACACACACACACACACACACACACACACACACACACACACACACACACACACACACACAAAACATAGTATGACAGAAAGGAGACGGAGCACTCACAGCCAATTTAGAGGAAAACAGCAATAACATTTTATCATTCCGTATCCGGGCTTCATAGAGCTGCCCTTATTTCAGATATGTCTAAGACCCTACCTGTACATGCAGGTAGATACACACACACACACACATACACACATACACTGTCACACACACACACAATTCTGTTCATGGAACTAATTTGTTGATCTCAGATGGAAGCTGGGGCCGTCTCCAGCAAAGCGTGACGTTCTCTTAGCACAAGGAATGGCCACGCATGACAATCATGAACACACACACACACACACACACACACACACACACACACACACACACACACACACACACACACACACACACACACACACACACACACACATACACTTTTCTCTCTGTCTCGCTGTCTTTCCCTAATTTCGGCTTGTCTTCCCCATCCTTGTTTGCTTTATCTCCTCATTTTACCATTCTTTTAATCCTGTTGTCTCCCCTCGCTCTTTTCTGCGTAATTTCAGCCAAAAAATTCAGTGAGAGACGGGAATAAAAAGCAGAGATGGGAGTGACGGCAGTGATTTTAATGATGTACGCGAAGATGGAAATAGAGGCAGTGGGTTTAACACATGTATCAAAAGGCAGAAATAAATTTATCACAGATCAGATAATTTGTGGGCATGTGTTCAGTTAAAGATAAAATGTGATAAACACGTAGCTTCTATAAATGTGATAGTAAACATGTGTGTTCTTGTGTGAACATGTGTGTTACCTCTTTAATAAAATTATAAATGTGGATGGAGTTAGGATTCCTATTCTACGGAATGAAGATGAGGAGGTAATCGTAATAAAATAGACACTTAAGATCATCTCTGCACATGAGGTCCTAGAGAATGAGCATGCAACCCCACAGCCCCACTCATTCTCATCCGCACCTCTGTATCCCCCACATTTCTTCTATCTGCTGGTCCACTGCACAGCAACACGTTTGTTTTACAGTTCATGTCAGTCTTGTTACAGCGTGACATGTCCTCTTCTCCACGCAAATTACCGCAGGCGAGGAACAACACCACTGCGTCGGCTAATAACCACGGCGGTGGGTGTATGTGTGCAGGGCTGTATGTATGACGGGAGCAGGAGGGGAACTTCATTGATTTATCGTTAACAGAGGACAACAGCTCCCCGTCAGCGTCTCTGGTTGGTATAACAAACGATCTGCGCGCTCTGACGCGCTTTATTGTAGCTCAGCCAGTAACCTTTTCAGCTGCTGACCCAGAACGCTGGGAGGGGCTGCTTGTGTGTGTGGAGAGGAGATGGGGGGGTGCGATGTCAAACATATGTCCCCCAGAGTCCTCAGACAGGGAGGTGTCAGCAGCGGAGACGAGGGAGGAAGAAGAGGAGAAGCAGGGTGTTTGAGGGATGCTTACAAGCAAACTAAAAAAGCCATCATGAGAGAGTTTGCCATCAAAACACACTGCAAGCTGAAACACACACACACACACACACACTGTCACTTATGCCACATTTCCAAAACAGTTTTAAAAAATTGAGGCACCCAGAGACAAAAGGAATAGGAGGAGGGAGAGACATGGGGAGAGTGTAAATGCAATTCCCATTCTTAATTAGTTAGTAGACAGCTAATAAAAAGTGTGGCTGTAGCGGCAGAATGAGAGCCGGGCGGAGGGAGGGAGAGGGTGGCTGCTCGCCTTAAGGACCTATGATGGTTTAATAGTTATATTGAGAGCAGAATAGAGTTGCAGACCTGTAAGTAACAGCGACGAGAAGCAGCCAGGGTTTGATGTGGTCAGCTTCACGCCGGCCTTTAAACCGTTAATGTCGCAAAGCTGCACTACACAGAAGCTGCAGTCACACCCTCCTCTACTGTAATGCTTGGCACTTTGTCTCACTCCTTCTGCCTGCGCTTTCTTCTCCTGTGCATTTATATGCAATTCTCCAGACTGCGTGATTGCCCGGAGACCGGGTCCTATTGCATAAGAAAGTAGGTTGCAGCAAAATGGGGCAGCAGAAGTAAGAGCATGCTCCTGTATGTGACAGCAAGGTTTATGGCTCCCCTGTGCTACTTAACCACTTCTCCTCCTCCTTCACTTTCTGTTTTTTCCATGAAAGAGGGCTGATGAAGGATGGATGCGCTGGTAAACATCAATACTGCATTAGCCAGCATTACAAAGCCTTCAGCCATTAACACTGAGGAATGGACACAGCTGGGCACAAGGTTCAATTGGGGTCACTGAAATCACCGGGCGCCCCCCGTGCCGTATCGTTCTCCATGCTTCACCTTGGCTCAGTTCTGAAAATGAAGTGCTTCTGTCATGCCTGTCGGCCCCATTTCCTCCATACGTTTCAGGCCCCGCTGTCTTTTGTAGCCTCTTCCAATATTACTTCAGGTCCTGCTATATTTCTTCTATTCAGAATTATTCTGCGTAACAGTTCGGGGGTAAAACTTGACTTGACCTCTGTTCTTCCTTAGGGTTAATGCAGATTGATGAGCTCTCCACAGACTTCCAAACCAACTGTTCACAGAGGATACTGACCTTTGTGCTCTTCTCCTTGTCCCAGACTGGGTTTGGACCCCAAGCTGCTGGCACAGATCCTCAACATGTCGTCAGGCCGTTGCTGGTCCAGTGACAAGTACAATCCAGTCCCCGGAGTCATGGAGGGAGTTCCCTCTGCCAACAACTACCAAGGTGGCTTTGGAACCACACTAATGGCCAAGGTACTGGATCCATGAAGCAGCCTGGCTTTTGTGTATTATGCAAAATGGAACGTGTGTGTAAAATGATTTACTGTAGGTTCCTCTATACAGTAGATCTGACTGAATTAGAATACATGCATACTTTCTTCTTGTCATTTACATCAGCAGACAGATAGGAGAGAGAGAGAGGGCTATGATTTGTCATCTGACATTTTTCTTCTTTGTGTGTAGGATCTTGGTTTGGCCCAAAACACTGCCACCAACACAAAGACCCCAGTCCCTCTGGGTTCCCTGGCCCATCAGATCTACAGAGTCATGTCCTCCCGTGGCTACGCTAACAAGGACTTTTCATCTGTATTCCAATTCCTACGTGAGGAGGAGGAAAAGTGAATGGAGGGGGGAACACAGCTGACTAGGACACGACTGTAGACACACGCACACACGCGCACACACACACACACACGCGCACACACACACACACACACACACACACACACACACACACACCCTAGTTCCCCTTATCCCACTATGCTCAGGAGAGAATAAGGCCTTGCCTTCTGGCACAGATCTGTGGTCCAATTAACATACTGTATGTTGACACATGTCCCCTCATTGCATAGGCTGAATTATATTTTCAGTTCATCTCTTTTTTTCCGCTCTCCCCCTCTCTGCACTGGGGAAATGCTAGAGCTGACCTTAGATCATTATATAGAGACAAAGCAAGTCTCTAGCCCTCAGTTGAGAGACCGGGGGCATCAGGTAGGATAAGATGTTGCAGGTTTACATGTAACTATGCAAATAATTTGTGGGTGTTCAGGGTAACTGAAATATATATAACACTTGTTTTAATGTTACAATTTTTATTCATGTTTTGTTTGGTTTGTGGTTGTTAACTTTTTGCCCAAATATGCAAATGGGTGCATTCGAACGTGTTAACAGCAGCGTGTCAGTGCTGTCAAAGATGGTGTTAATCAATCATGTAGTTGTTGGCCAGACTTCCTGGCAACTTCATTATTTTCATTACTGTAAGCGATACACTTTTTTACCTGACATAGAAAACTGCACCTACATAGGTTGAACTTCCTTCGCACTACTACTACGCGACCAGTTCAGTTCCTTCACTGTGAAACATGTGTCTGGTTACTTTTGCACTTGTGCATTGCTGTGCGATGTGCGGTACGGTTGCCAGGTCCCTTTGACCTTACCTCGTTTCTCTATTGTCTACCTACGCTTAGTGAGCCGCAGCAGTATTATATTGTGACCACCACTGCTTCAGTTTTGTATCGTTTTCTACCAAAAGTTTTCATTTTCTAGCCAGTTTTTACCGTGAAGACCCTCTTTAGATATTTCTCTATCTCTCAGTGAGGAATGGGTTCTTCCCTGTTCTGTGCAAATGTACATACTGTATATTTAACGTTGTAGTATTAAAGAGAAATTCAAACAAAATATAATTTTTCAGTGGATCTCTTTACTGTCTGCAGTAGGTCATACTGTGGCTTAAAATAAAAGATTCTGGGTGTTTGGTCATTGTGTCTCGTTCTGTCAACTGCTCTCGATGTACAGCATTTGTAATTTAGAGTCTTATTCATTATCCTCCTTTATTATCTTGGAGTGAGCCTGCAGATCCCGCCATCTCGCTCTTCAGTGGGTTCTCGCTCTATTGTTTCTCCAAAGCTCTCCAGCATGTGCTCATAACATTTAACGTCAGCCGGGGAGAAATAGCTGCACTAATCTCAGAATGATGCCCTTATTTCCATCATTACAATGAAACGAGAGGAAAGAAACAAATGTGGTTTGGTTTTATTTCACTCCTTTTTTTTTTTTTTTTTTTTTTTTAAGCCCTGCTGTTTCTTCGCAACACTTTATAGAACTGCTGTCGTCTAAGTGGCAGCCGCAGTCGTAGCAGACTGTGGCGAGCCGTCGGTGGCGGGACTTACGTCGTGGGCTCGTGACTCATTCTGTTATTGTTCTTTGGGAAGTTCTGCACTTGCCTTGGTTGTGTGCTATGACAGTCGTGTCTGTGTGTAGAAGTGAGGATTATTATTCTCAGCCCAGAAATCCCCACGCCGGCCATTTAGACACCATCTAGACTCTGGTCGTCCTGAGGTCTCCGTCAAGTAGAGCTACGCCTCTGGCCTGTTCTGCTGAATTAAGCGTCGAAGCTGATTCATATTCGGGTGTTTTAATTTGCCTGCGTTTTACGGCCGGCTGCTGAGCCGGCGGTTTCCTCATTAAAGGCGACATGAAAGCGAGCTATAAAGGAGCCGCGGTGAGACCGGCCCGCGCTGACGTCTGAAGGGGACACGGGCGACGGAGGGACCGGCGGGTCCCGAGCCAGCCGGTCTGAGCCTGAGGGCCTCACCCTGCGAGCCAGGCGGCCGGCGGTGCGACACCAGACGCACCACATCCCCCGTGTCCACACCAGGCTCCAGCTCCAGCCTGATGTGTCAGCAGAAGTTCACTGCTTAATGGAGCCGAAGTAACCTTGAAGTTACATATATATACGCTCTACACAGACGATCGCGCTTTGTATCTTTCCAATTTCTGGCCGCTGCGCTGACAGACTTTGAAGTTAATTGCCCACCTGGTTAGACCCCCCCTCTCTGGCAGTTAGAGAATAAAACAGCCCTGGCTCTGAGAGTGGCTGCTGTGATAAATACCTGAGGCAACGGCGTTCATTATTTCCCCATTATAACCGCCGGTGGATCCTCTCGACTGTTTAACGACCTGCTCTTTAAGAAAGTAAGAGCAGTGGGGTCACAATGCGGGGAGGGGGGGGGGCGGCTCTAAGCACCCAGTGATTCATATCAAACGCACGTTAAGTGGCGCGGTGCTACTGTAAATTAGCGGCCGCATTGGAGCAGGTATAACAGCTTGGCCGGCGGCGCGTGACAACCCACTGTCTCACCGTGCAGCAATTGGGCGTCGATATCTTTTACCCAACCGACGCCGCCGATAGTGGTCGAGAGGTTTAATACGAGCCCGCATCCACACCCACAGTGTCTGCACAGCAGCGCGACACCCACACGGGTCGTCTTCCTGTTTTGTTTCCCCCGGCCTGAGTCACCGACGCTGCTTAGGTTCATTAGGGAAGATAATTCCATTGCAGACAGCGGGTCAGCACATAACATGTCACGGGGACAACTAGACACACAACATCAGCTAATTATAACGATGAAGTCCTCATTTGAATGTCTGCGGGGTGGAGAGAGTTGTTGTGGAGTGTGAGTCTGTTGCATCCCATGAGCCAGAAAGGACCCCATCGAACCCTCGTGTTTCTGATTTGGTCTCATTAAGTTTCCTGGTTGTCGCTTGTTCGCAGACGAACATTCACCATTAAACTAGTATCAAATTAAAAACATCCTCTTGTTCTTTTCTAGCCTGCTCTAACTTTCTTTTACTTCCAGTGCCTCCACTACTTTACACTTTCATCTTCACATTGCCCCCCACACATAGTCTGTCACCTGTGAGTAATGATAACGCACGCTCTCGATTTATCACACGCTGCTGCACATGCTCAGTAGCTCCTGATTATATTAATTAATCTCGTTGGAAGAGTGATCATCGGCCCCATCAGAATTCATCACCACACGGTTCCCACAGAGACCCAGGCCCGGTAAATAATCACCAGTCCCGGCACCAGAATTCTGGCCCTGCTTTTCCCGTTGGACCCACCAGGGTGGGCCCTAAATACCCAGGGGGGTGCGACTCCCACCGAGCCACATTCATCTCTGCCGACCGGCTTTGGGTGCCGGTGCTGCGTCACACCTGTAATGGGTGAGGCTAGAGTCTGATCCTGGGTCAGCAATCAGGAGGGAATACTGTTTTACAGCAACCCCTGGAAAAGTGTATGATGAGCTATAGATTATTCTGTTATGGTTTATTAAAGGTCCCAATGTAGCAACAAGACCCGGAGTCCAAACTAATTTATATGACTTGCAAGAAACCCTCCACATACCATTAGGGAGTTCCAGAGGTTTGCCTTCACACCAAGCATCCTCTGTGTTATTCATTAAACTGTGGGATGTTTTTGTCCCATCTGAGCAGAGATGCTCCTGAGGGTCAGGTGGGAAGATCTGAAAAGAGCACAACATAATAATGCCCCAATCCAACTTTTACATTGTTGGTTCCTATCTTAATAACAGAAAATGCTTGCTTTTCTAAATGTTATTGTACAAACTGGGAGCGTATAGGAGGAAGATCACCCTTTTTATTAAAAAGACAAGCCTTTAAAAGCGCAGATTAGGTTTCCAGCGCTGCTGAAAAGCATCGCAGCTCCAGTGATGGCCTCATCTCGCTCTGTTTAAAGCTTTCTTCATGGCCAATTGACCTGATAGCTCACGCTTGTCTCTCGCTAATTGAACGGCGGAGATACCAAAGAGTGAGGAAGGGCCTATCGGCAAAGAGAGAGACGGGGAGAAAGCGAAGAGGGCCGAGGAGGAGGGAGTGATGCGACGGAGGACAAGCGGGAGCGGGTGTAGCATGCGAGGCCTCATCGATTAGCTGGTGAGTGGTGCAATGTTTCTCTCCTGACGCTTACAGACATTAAACCTACATAAACACCTATAATTGGTTCGTTTAGAGCGGAGTGGAGAGGAGCGGTGCGTGTACACACCAACAGCCGCTGCATGCGTGTCAGGAATAGAGACAAGAGGGGCAGAATTAAATACTCATAAAAGACATCAGCGTGCGTGGAAACGCGCATGTGCCGCTCATACGTCTCAGCGCTAAGCAGGAAGGATAAAACCATCCTTGGAGACTCGGGACGACAATAACACTCACTTTAGGGAGCGAAAGAAATGGGAGGGACGTTGCTGACTGTGACAAATTGGGTCGGAGGAATGGAGGCGTCCCATTGGCTGCGGCCGTCAAGGGGGAGAGATGCATTTGGCCCGCTGAGTTGATGGATAGATATTACGCGATTCTAATAAAAGAAGATGCAACTTTAGGGCTTTTCAGTTCGGCGGGAGTCGAGGGGACTCGAAATGATTCCGCGTTTGCTCATCGGCGCTTGTGCGGAATCGTGCGCGCGGCGCTACTTAATTAGCCGCGACTGTGTGGAAGCAATGGGTCGCGGGTAGCGGTAGGAGCTGATGTCAGGGAGTCCAGCTCCTGGCAGTGTGCGGGGTGTTCCCTGCACCCTGTAGCATCACATCCATCAGGTCATAAGTCCCACTGACAGGGTATAACTTGCACCCCCCCCCTCCCCCCGCCGCTCCACCCTAGAGGCCCGTGTCAGTGGGTGAATGGAGCGCTCACTGGATGTGGAATGATGGGATTCCTCGGTCTTGGTTGTCATCTCTAATCCAACACTTTCACCCACACAGCTGAATCTTCATCTGAACGCCTACTCTGTCTCTCTCTCTCACACACACACACACACACTGCAACACTCTCGCTTTCCTCCGGCAGACAACACTGTGAGACACACACACACACATTAGCATTCACTGCCAATTCAGCTGCTGTGTCAACTTCGCTGAATCTACATATTGTTGATGTGTCCAGGTGCTAAGTCACCATTATGTCTCCTTCTCTACAACACACACACACACACACACACACACACACACACACACACACACACACACACACACACACACACACACACACACACACACACACACACACACACACACACACACACACCTGAGCCTGCAGGTCACAGTGGCCCCGGTGCAATGGGCTGTGCTAAGCAGGTAAATATAGCGCGGACAGGCTTTATTAGAATAGAAAAAGTTCGGCTCCTGTCAGGGGAAAGTGTAACCGATCCGCACGCCGCTGAGTTCCCCATCTCATGGTGGAATCTCTTCTCTACTGTCAGCGTGCGCCTTGTGCTAATTTACTACTAATGTTGAAGGTCCATAAAGAAGGAGAAGGTGTAGGTATGTCATGTCCTCCTAATGTAACTGGCCAGCAGATTACCGCCTTATTGCCTCCAAATCAATAGCACTGCACGGGTGAAAAACTCAGTATCTGTCCTGTATCCACACACACACACACACACACACACGCTAGCACGCATTCATTTCCACATGCATGCTAAGATTCAGATAATTGGAGAAGGGAGAGACACCGATACGGGGAGACGAAGAGGGAGACGCCGGAGCCCCTGCTTGTTTAATCGCTCGGGCCTTGTCACCGCTAACAGGGCTCACGCACCGAGAATCATCCATTCTCAGAGCTCTAAAGCTCATTGATTCTATCAATATCCAGGACCTCAGCCCCCCCCCCTCCTCACATCACCCCACACTCACTCTATAACTGGGATCAATATTGATTATCATCTCTAAACTGCCTGTCTTTGACTGTGTGCTTCGGGGGCTGACGTGGCCTAAAAGGCATTTGTAGCGATTGAGGAAACAATAAAAGGCTGTGAAGGTCTCGTTCTGAGATTATAAGTCGTGGATTTGTGACTGTGCGGGTAAATGGAAACGGAGAAGGTGTTAGAGAGAAGATTAGCTTCATAGTTTGTAAGAACAGAGCTCTGACTCATTGCATATTCGTATTTGTAGCAGAGGTCCAGATTCCTCCTGTCCTCCGTCCGACGCTTCCACCCCACACACACCTCTGGGCTCCGTCCTGTCAATCTCTCTCCTCTCAGATAGCTCCCATGATCGCAAATCGACACTCAAATGATGGAAGTGAATAAAACTCATTACTGACAGTCAGCGTGAGTCATGGCCGCACATTAAAAGTTCCGTCTCGTCCGCAGCCGTTCATCCCTCATACGTGCTTTATGGTGGTGATGGTGGTGATGGTGGTGATGGTGGTGGTGGTGGGGGGGTGCGGTCGGGTTCCTGTCGCCTTTGTCCGCCAGCCTCCATCAATTCACCCCCCCCCCCCCCCCCCCCTCCCCACCACCACCACCACCGACGCCTCTGTCCTCCTGTCGACCTAATGCACCGACTGTAGCTGCTTCTCTGTGGGAAAGCGTCACATTGTTGGCTTTGGGGCCAAATGGTGTCATGGAAGCCTCGGCGTCTGGGGTCGCACATGTGGCTGCTGCCATAAAACAAGCGAGCTACTACTTTTTATTTTAATTAAGCACCCTCTCGAAAGTGGAACTAATTATTTCCCACAGGCCGGAATAGGCCCGCGCTTTCTCAACCCCTCCACCATTAGGCCATTAAACGGCCGCTGTCCATACTCTCCACCTGACTGTACTAACCACTGCCTAAACAAG
Organism: Betta splendens; assembly: GCF_900634795.4. NCBI lineage: Eukaryota > Metazoa > Chordata > Actinopteri > Anabantiformes > Osphronemidae > Betta > Betta splendens. Next base: position 7,394,939 of record NC_040891.2, read on the forward strand.
TCTTTACCCAGAGTAAACCCAGCCCGGCCAGTGATTCACCCGCTGCCTCGGACCTCCTCCTGACGTGTCCTCTCCTCATAAACCCCGAGCAGAGAGAGCGCCGTGTTTACAGAGACACGGCAGCGGCTCACCTCTGATCTGCGATACAGGGGGGGCGAATGGAGGAGAAAAACAAAGAGAGCGGGGAGGAAAGGAGACGCCAGAGGTTGCATGATTGCAGGACAAACTCATAAAAGTTCCATTAACCCGCGAGGAGTTAAAGAGGCCCTGTTTTCATCCAGCAGACAGCCGTCACAAACAGAGCATCACCATAAACCCCGTCCTCCTTCCTACCTCTATCCCTCCACAGCCGCTGCGCCCATAATCTCTGTTTTGCTCTCCTTCATCCCTTCCTTCTCTCCCTTCCTCCTCCTCTCTCCTAACCTCTCACCCTTTAACATACCTATAAGCAAATACAGCCTACGTCCTTATTATAAATGAGGATATTCAGAATGGATTCCCTGCTGCCCTGCTCTATTTCCTACTCTCGTCCTCCGACTCCTCGTCTCCTCCTCAGATGAACAAAACAGGTCTCCCTCGTTACGCCCTCAACCCTCTTAATCTGGGTTCCTGGTCTGTGAGTCACGCGCTGAAGACGCCACAGGTCTATCTGTCAGCGTCAGCCTGTCTCTCTTATTAAACCGGCTTGCTGCCACTTACCCGTGTTTATTCACCGACGGCTTTCAAGTTCAACTACGGAGGAATCTCAGCAGAAATGTGTTTACAGTCTTTTGTGCAGGGCTTTTGGTAATGAGTTCATTTCTCTAAACCCCTTTTATTTCTTTTCTCCATTCCCTCGTTGCGACGAGCGAAGCGGGTATCTCCTCTCCGATTGATTTTTCTGCTAAATGTTCTGCGGATTCCGCCAGAACCAAAGGATTCAGGTCCGGCTTGAGAGGCTGTCGACACAAGTTATTTCTTGGAACAAGATGGTGAATCATCCCCTATGCAATTAAATCAAATTACAGGAATTTGTTCTTTTTATTCCTCACTACATGAGAAAACAACATCTAATGAACTCGCTTAGAAAGAGAACCAATTACACATTATTGTTTATTCATTTCCCCAGATCTTATATATGGTACCTCACTTTATAATATAAGTGGTCTTATTCCGACTGCTCCCACCAGATTTAAGCAGGTGCCATATTTATCTGGATGACGATGGTTTGGACTGTATTCTAAAGAGTATGTTGTGACTTTGAACATCTCCATCCATCCCATAACCTCTCACAGCCTCGCTTGGAGCCTTCTTGTGTTTCTATGACGTTCTTTTTGGACCAAGACAGAGTTACATTTGTAATTAATTTCCTTTGGCATCATTCTCTGCAAGAAAGAAGGAGTTTGAATTTGAGGATTCTTAATACACAGACATTGTTGACCCCACGTCTACCCTGTCCGTCATTAGAGTTTTATAGTTTTAAGGAGGTCTGGACTCGCCTGAACAGTGTGAGTGTTCTTTCAAATACTCCATTAAGGCACTAAGTACGGCCTCTTAGCCCCTTGTGTGATGCCCTCGCTATCTGGGACCTCCATCTCCTCCGCTCTCTTTCCCATGGTGTAACCTTACCTCATAAACCTATCCCGTCTCTGCATGCACATGCATTCACACTCACATATCGCCCTCAAAGTGGAGACATTCAGTGACATACTGCGTTGCCTTGCCCTTTACCTGAGCCCAGCGCTTAACTCTAGGCCCAACCTGAGCCCGAGCCTGATTCCACCCTCAGCTCTTGAGCACAAGTGCAATGAAGTGAAAATGATACTCACTTCAAATGCTGTTTTCTGGCCATACAAGATCACATACAGTACAAATACACACCAGCGCCATCGACCAGTGGTCCCATTCAAGAAAGCAAGTCTTTTCCCAGTTTTCAAGTTTTTTTTTCAAGTTTCAGCATGTGGAGGTTAAAACCTCGACAAACCTGTGATGCCATATTTGCATTTGGGCCACACTGTCATCAGTCAGTAAATCACCCGTTAGACTCTATGGTTTCAATGTTTACATTATGTCTCACCACCACGATACGACTCGTGACTTCCCTCTGAACGGCGGCGGGGGGACGGGACCTTTTAACTCTGCGGGCCGGAGTGTTGGGAGAGGCAGGAGCAGAGAGAAGGGGAGGCCCAGACGCCTCGGTCCCTGAGGAGAGGACCGGGACGCTGGGTGTGACGGTCATGGGGTAGGGGCATAATGAGGATGCATCACTGCAGGAATGAGGTGCTCTATCACATGGACACACACCAACCGGCAGGCATGCACACAAGCACACACACACCTACTGTGCACCCATGTTACCCATAGACCCACACACTGGCATCAAAGTTTGGATCAGGACATTGCACATGATGTCAAATAGACCTCAATTGCAGCACATCTGCATTGTAAAAGTATAAATGCTGCGTGTTGAGTGATGCAGGCCCAGCGATGCTGTGGGAACAGGCTGCTTGTTTTTACCCCGCTCTGGAGTCAGATTCTCTGGGAAAGAAGGGACACAACTTTTCCTGTCGCCCTCAGCCACCACTGTTGCCGAGCGGCAACGCGGCCAACGCGCAGTAAAACAAAACGAGGTGTGGAGAGAATTGAACTAATCTGCAAAGTCATTGGCTGCAGAGAGGCTCGTAAAATAACAAGCCGTCGTAAAGCAAAGTGCTTATTAAATCATTTTAAAGAATATCACACAATACGGCGAGCTCTGTGAGGAGCTTATCAGAAAAAAAAGGGTGTCACGGGGAAAGCAGCCGAACCATCAAATGAAATTTAATAAGTTGCTCATCATCACAAAGCTGAGTAAGACTTTTGAGAGACCTGGGTGGCTTAGCCCCCATCAATAAACGGACACTTGGCCATTATGTGGCCATTACTTGGACTTTAAGTGACAACCGTGCACCAGAGAAGCAGAGGAGCACCGAATCCTCTATAAAGGCGGGTGAACTCCTGCAAAACGCGCTGCAGTGAACTGGTTTCCACTGCTATCATTTACAGGTGACAGCAGAGACGCTGGGAGCACTGGCACCAGTAAGAGGACACAGAGTTATGCAGTTCAGTTTGGACAAAGTATGTTTAACTAATCTAATATAATACAGCTACAGCGTGTGTTATCTGCCTGTCTTATTGAACAAATATTTACTGTACTATACCATCCTACACACCCAGCCAATAATTCCACAGAACAGGATGCTGAACACTTCAAATCTGCTTGCTACTGTACTCTGTGTTTTCTTATTCTTCAGCTTTAAGACCACGTGCAATCCATAACTACCATTATCAGTTCAGTAAACACTAAGACCCACCAATATCCCAGTACCTCTTCATGATTCTCTCCTGTGGCCACATCCACCCATTGGGGCTTCCCACCACTAGTCAGTCAAAGATGTTTTTTACATATCTACTAATGTTGATGTGGATTTGAAGAATTCAAAGGTTCAGAGACAAATTCAAAGACAAATGAAAACACTTAAATGTGACTATGGATTATGCGCAGACCAGTATTGACCTATATAAATATGAATGACGCATGGAGCTGCGTTACTGATAAGTAAACTGACTAAAGCATAGGATTGCAAGTTAACTAGAGCTTGTCTGCAAACACTTGCGTACACCTGAAGCGCTCCTGCTGAGTAGCTCCTGTTTGACACTTGATCAACGCACGAGCCGCGCGCACCTGCTTAAAAGCTCCCGGAGCAAACCACATTGAAAAGCAGGGGCGCAACGCAGAAACAACGTCGATCTACGTCACTATACTGGTTGAATTGTCCCACTGACCCACTAATATGAATCTGTAGCAACGCGGTACAAATGCAGTTTAGGCGAAAATGTAATTATGATAAAAGGTGCAGGCTGTGTTTTAGTCATCTCGACTTCCGGTTCCACCCAACCCTCCAGCGCCTCACCTGCTCACGTGATCTTTGAAGCCTAAACGCTTGGCGCCCAACTTGTTTATCTGTTTGGCCAAACATTTCTCATCAAATTTAGTGATGAGGTCATCGACAGCATCTGAGCGTGTAAGTACATGATACTTTCTACCTCTAAATTGTTATTATTACTATGTGAATGGATAAATAAAGTTCCGTCTGTGGTCGTTGAGATGGCTGAGGTTTGGGCCTAGCAAACAAATATAGTTTGGTTTGATTTACATGCACACGGTGGTTTGTGGTACATGAATAACGTATGTCAGTAATTATAACCAGTTGCGTAATGTCTGCTCTAAAAACTATTAAGTAGGAACCGGACTCTCTGGATTTTCATTATCAAATTAAAGGTTAAGATTTTATTTCAATCCCACCCTCCCTTCAGTCACTTCCGTTTCGTTACATACAACATGTCTCAACAAAATGCTGTGTTGATTTTGCGTTTCATTTAAGATTCATTTTAATAGATAACCACTTTATTTTGTATTTTTACTATAATTTGTCACAAAACCGCTTCAAACCAAATCCAAACTAAAACAGGGGATTCAACGGAATCGCTTTTATTTCGAATCCATCCTGCTCGTTTTGTCTGTCACTTAAGCGTGCAGCAGCCGGCCCATTTTCCTGCTGCATATAGCTGTCTCCGGTGCACCGTAAATAATGTTGATAAAGACGCCGACGAAAACGACTTTCACGCGTCCCCCGATTGATTTAACGATACCTCCTTTCTCGAAATGATATTGGAAGCCTGTTTAAACAGATGAAGGCTTAAATTGTCTTGCTTGTATGTACATTAATCTCCCATTCATCATCATTACGGCGTGATTGGTCCGTCCACGCCTCCGCCAGCCCCCTGCGTTACGACGAGGGCCTGTAAATTAGGGTGTAATCCAATCTTAACAGCGGCAGCAGCAGCCACGGTTCCATTTTTTTTTTTGAATTTGCAGTCAGTGGACAGCTGCACTGCACCGCCCCTATCAAAATGCTTTGTGCTAGTCGTGGGAGCTGGGGAGCACCGAGACAATTCTCCCTAATAGGATCTTATAAGGCTCCTGTAATTGCTGTTATGTGCGCAATCTATGAACCCATCATATATTGAAACGCAGTCATACACAAATCCAGCGATGAAATGGCAGGTTCATGCTGGATTAGGCCGCTGAGGATTGCGCCGTAGTTCATGCAGTAGAGGAGCACTCCGTGCGCCCGGCTGCGCGAATGGAGATGTAATTTGCCTCACTTTAATGTGTCATTCTGGCACAGTGTGACGCGGGTTTAGACGATGGTTGTATAGCGCTGCTGCCGTGGAACCAAACGAGAATCAAATCCAAGCTCTAGCCTAAATTACCCTCAGTGAAAACATTTTGTAGTGACTGTACTGTACCTTTTTTGAATATTCAGCTCTATTCGTCTTGATTTTTACTGTGCGACTTGATTATGCGCAAACCGGAGCCATTTTCCTGCGTGACCCGTGTCCCTATCAAGCGTAAAGAGACCGGCTGATAGTTTACATAAATCTGCCTTGTGGTTTTGCCCCGAGCCGGGCGGCTTAAACGGTGTATTATTCCAAACATATGCATTTTAATCAGCTCGGTCACACTTACAAGAATTCCAGTTAATAAGGCCATCAATCAAACACTTGTGCGGGAGGCGGGAGGCACCGGGAGGACCCGCTGGTGCGGGGAGCGTGAGTGAGGCACTGACTGATTAGGATGAACCTTTTACCTTTAGAAAACATCAGAGGAAGCTGCTTTCTGCTACAGGGATTCCGCTGTTTTCGTTATCTGTGAGCTTCCAAATTGCGTTTGTAGCCTAAAGATAATATCTTGTAATGTCTGGACGTATTTGGTGTATTATATTAGAAATTTAACGCTATATACTACTATAAACGTCTGACATCTCTATAAAGTGAAGCCATTTTAAAAAATGTAATTTGTCTGCGCCTCACCTCAAAACTTCTAATTTCAGCCGGCTATGCGGCCAATTAAGATCTCGCTGATTGGTCGCGGGCCTCTCCGCGTCATCGATCTTTTCGCATTACCAATATCTTCAGACAACTCACTCTGTCGTGTCTATTAAGTGTTCAAAGGAGAAATATGGGAGGCGTTAGCGGAGCCCGGGGACCACTTAACTGTCACAGTCAGTCTAGCGGTCCCACCAGGAGATATGGAGACGCGTTGTTGTGCCTTGACACCGACCGCTTGAGAGCAAAATGAGCGTTATGACTGCAGAGGGGGATGCTCGACCACGTCTTGAATGTTTGTGCGAAACGAAAAATAAATCAAGACTCGTTGGGGGATCTGGTTTTATTTTGTCGTATTTAAATTAAAATACATTTCGATTGAATTAACTCTCTCATATCAGACTATTTAAATAAATAATATTCAAGATCAGACAGAGGACAAACAAGTCATTGTTCTATTGATTCTTTAACAATGTTTATTGCAAATTAGACGTTGAGGACAACCCAGAAAAAATAAAATAAAATAAAAAAAATCAGTCGTTCGTTAGTCCGTTCCTTGACTGAATGCCACCACTGGTCCAAAGCGAGAAAATATTTTTTAAAAGACCCATAGACTTAATTTAATCACATTTTCATCAGATGTTATTCGTGAATATTATAAGTGAAGGATCGAAGAGAAGAGTTTGATGGCCTTAAAATGTCCAATGTGTTCTCCCTTTTTGATTGTCCTCTCTCTGTCTGTCTCCATCCTCTTCTGCCCCCCCCCCCCCGCCCCTCCTCAAACCGCGCAGACTGTCGTAATCCGTTCCCCTGGCGCCTTGTTACCTTTTGGCAGCAACGATCTCTTCCTGATATTATCATTAATTCAGCACCCAAAATTCACCGGCTCGTACATATACATCACGTATTAATTTCACTAGCATCTGCACATTTGGACTCGGATCGCCGTGGACGCTCTGGTGTGGGGAGCTGGTTATAATGAGGCGGCCGCAGTCTGTTAACAAATCCCCTTGTTAAAAAGAGAGATGGAAGGCATCATTCTCGCGCAACCAACAATACATGTAGGTCGATTTGGACGCGCAAAGAGACGACGAATAATGATAAAAACCTTAACGCCATCCATCACGCGGATTTAAACGTTTTTTTCTAGATTTCTCCTCAGACATGAAATTAATCTCCTAAAAATCAAATCGGGTTTTTGTCTTTGCCGTCATATTTCATCACTCTGTCTGTTGGAGGATTATTGTTATTTTTTTAGTAACGTGAGATCTGTTGTGCGTCATATCGCCGAAGATCTGACTAATTACCTTGCCTCAAGTGTAAGATGGCGTTCAATGTCACGCAGGCTACCTCTTCATGCTGTTTGAGTCCTGGTCATATAATGTGTTCGGTTAAAAGCGCATAACGGCTTGTATAGAACAATAGTGGTGGTTTTCGTTTTATCTGGTAAGAGGCACTTCTTCCCTCTGGTCCAGCGTTACAGACGAGGCTTTGCTGAGAACGGAAGGCGTGAAAGTGACGAAAGCGTCAGTCCTGCTGGTTGGGGAGCAAGCGAAGTCCGAGCCGGTGGGCCTGGTTGAGATGCCGTTAGACTGGCTGGAGTGACAGGCCAGACAGGAACAGGGGCTTCCTCCGGGACCCAGGCCGTGGGTCGCCCCTGGGTACAGGGAGGGGTGCCTGAAGGCGCAGAGGAGCTCCGGCCTCTGGTACGGATGGGACAGCATCCGGAAACTGTCGAGGGAGCGCAGCGGGTTGGAGAAAGGGGTGGCGGCCGGAGCCGAGCCCGCTCCCACGCCCAGGTGGGAGTAGTAAGGCAGCGGCAGGTGGGACGGGAAGGGGTAAGGCAGGTTCCCGGTGGCCGCGGCGTGGCTCATCATGTACGTGTAGAAGGCCGGGTCGGCGGGGTGAGGCCACGTCATGGCCAGCCGCTGGCGCTTGTCTTTCATCCTGCGGTTTTGAAACCACACCTGGTTGCAGAGACACATCGGGTCAAACATTAACCACGCGGCTCCATTCAGCTAGAGACACGCCACAGTAACCAAAGCAGACGTGACGCGCACGACTTCCGCTTTTACGCACGAGTATGGATGACGCCATAGTTTGCTTTAAGTGATCATTTTCACTTTTCACTTGTGTTATTTGCGCTCTTTCATGTCAGTTTTAGCAGCATTTGAATATATACATATACTTAAAGGCCTTCGTTGCTGCCAGTCTGCAGCTTTTAGGTACTGTGTATTTTATAGCTTGTTCTTGGTCTGTGGCTCACCTTTTTATTGTTTTTGCTGTACGTTCGTTATAAAATAAGCTTCTAGTTTTTGAATCACAAACCGCTTTTTGCGACTGCCTAGTTTTAAAGACACTCGTCAATACGAGCCAACCAAACGCGACCCTGCTGACACAGAGGCCTGACAACAGGTGAACTCACCTTGATGGTGGTCTCAGGGAGGTTTAAGGCCGCCGCCAGTTCACACCTCCGCGGCCTGGACACGTAGTTCTCCCGGTAAAATTCCTTCTCCAGCCGCGCAATCTGCTCCCGCGTGAACGCGGTCCGGTACCGACGAATCTGGTCCGCCGAATAGGACAGCGAGCCTGGACCCTGGCCGTTTTTACCCGTCTCAGGGCCGGTATCGCTCTGGTGATCCGGAGAATCCCCGCTTCGACCTGAACGAATATGCAGAACATTTTTAAGACTTTGAAACATCCTTCTAATCTTAAATAAAACAGCAACGCCACACAACTCGTATGTTTGTTTTAAATTGAATTAGTTAAAAATAAATATTTTATTATTTCACTGGTATTTTTGACATGACTGCCCTGGTGCTTCAGTTTTCGTGTTGTTGAAGTACCTGCAATATCTCTGTTTTATCACACGCTGATACCTTTTTATTCCAGTGGTTTAAAGCAGTTCATATCGCTCTTACCAAATTGTGTAAGTGTTAAGATTAGTCATTAGTCAACCTTTATATTATTACTAATCTAATCTGTTAGCATGGAACATAACAGCCACACTTTTTCATACATAAAGTTTTACAAAGGTCTCCCCACATCATCCCTATGGTCTGTCTTTTATATGTTGTCACTTAATCCCAATTTAGTTTCTCAAGCAGATTTTGTACGCATGCAAATTTGCTGTATAGGAGCAGCTCTGAGGGGGAAACGAGTGGTTAGATTGTGGGTGTCACACCAGCAGGTTTCCAGCCGCACTGGTCACTTGTCAGATTAGTTGTGCAGCACTGACTGCAGCTAAACCGTTTTAAGGCTTAAATTCAGATAAACATCCTCGTTTTTCATAATTTCTTTTTTTTTTTAATATATTTTAAATCATGGTAAATTTATTTTCTATTTGAGTACTTTTTAATTATTGGCAATTTTGACTGGCACAATTTAGTCCTAAATAAGTGACTTCAATAACAGCACCGTGCAGTCAGAAACGCCGTAGTGGCGTGGAGGACCCACGCGCAGCCAGTCCCTACCTTTAGCCGTGGGGTAGTCCATGCTTTCCGGCGTGCAGCTCACATCAATTTCCTCGTAGAAGTCCGACTCTGTGTCAGAGCTGCTGCCGTCTTTCTGGGGATGATCGCTCCGGTGTCTCGCCTCGGAAGACGACGTGCCAACCGGTCTCATGTCGGCGCACATACTCCTCCGTGCGCTCTCCTCCGCCAGCAGCTCTGCTCTGTCCCGGGCGTACGGCGCTGCTCCGGGGCTCAGGCAGCCCCTGTGGCTCTGCTTCCCCTGCGGTTCTCGCGCGGGGCTCCCGACCGCTTCCGACAAATTAGCCGCGCTCTTGACGAGCTGACCTCCTTCCGCCAGCATCACCATCTCCTCTCTGCTTTCCATCACAGCCGCGCGCTGGAAACCTCGGCTTCCCCTCGGTTTTTGACGGCTTGCACTCTCCTGCGATGATTTTCAGGTTGGAGGGGTGTGTGTGTGTGTGTGTGTCTAGTGGTGGCGGTGATGATGATGGTGGAGGTGGGTGGGGGGGGGTGAGTCCTAAGGAGAAGGAGAGGCTTCTGGATAAGAGGGGATGCAATCAGGTCTGACCCTGAGAGACGAACGCTCCAGAGTGCGAAGAGGGAGCTCTGGGAGGGATCACCATTTACCCTGTCTCTCTCTCTTTCTCCAGAGCTGTCATTCTTAATAGGCCACTCGTCATTATGGTCCCCCCTGATGACGACACGCATTGATTGGGAATATGGGTAAACAGAAGTTATGGCAGCATGGAGCTGTTGGGGTGTTAGAGGCACAAGCCACAATAAAATAAGAAACGAATCACCGATCTCTTATAAGGAGCGTGTTGTCATATTCCGTCTTTCTCTAAAAAACATTGAACAAAAAATATTTATATTTTCGCTTCAGATGAGATTGAATACACACTTGTGATATGACATTTTTGTACTCAATGTCGGGTTTAGTAGAAATCAACTGGACCGCACCACACCAGAACGTGTGTGTGTGTGTGTGTGTGTGTGTGTGTGTGTGTGTGTGTGTGTGTGTGTGTGTGTGTGTGTGTGTGTGTGTGTGTGTGTGTGTGTGTGTGTGTGTGTGTGTGTGTGTGTGTGTGTGTGTGTGTGTGTGTGTGTGTGTGTGTGTGTGTGTCATAGAGTTTTAATGAAAGATGCAGCCCACTCGTGCGTGTTTTGTAATCCCGTCAGCTTCATCCTCAATTTGTGTTCACTTCTTTCAGGCCAAGTTGCTGAATTACATGTTTGTTATCTGTCAGCAACAAATACAATGTTAAATATGTCATGCACAACCTGCAGAAATTCTGAAATTTAAGAACAACGTTTCCTTCAGTGACGATTCTTGGGTCAGCAGCTGATGACGTTGTCCGCTCCTTTTCTGCATATATCGCACAGCTCAGTTGCGGTTTTAATGGCATCTCTGCGAACCAGACCGCACCTGGAGCCTCTTAAAGAAATGATGCGCTTTTAAAGATGCCCTGATTTGAGATGCAGATCCGCGGTGGCTGTAGAGAGGTGGAGTCACGCGGTCTTAGACAGAGGAGATGGAGGCAGCGGCTGAGTGCCCGCAGTCTCCGCTGTCCTTGTGCGCCCTCGCCTGTCCGAAAGAAGGAAAAGGCCCCCGAGCTGTGGCCGCCCCCTCCCCCCCCAACCAACCAGCCATCTGAGGAGTGAGGGAAATTCCTTTGGCTTTCTCCTCCGACTCTTTCATCTGGGCTGCTAAGGGAAAAAAACTAAAGCACCCCTCTCTCTTGCCCCCCCCCCCTCCTCTCCCACGATCTTACCCTTTCTGACGGTGTGAAAAATCTTTAGCGTTGCACCTTTGGCTGAAACCCACGTGAACAGCGACAACACGAAGCGATGACATTGCACTTTTACCATGTTAATAGATATGTATATTTGCGCATTTCCTAATTCGTGCGCATAAATGTCCAGGTTTACTTTTAAAGCTTGCGCACTGCTAGCGGAAAACGCAGGCTGGTAGCTGGAGCAACTTCACTCCAACTACAACAAACATTCTTGCTATTCCACCAACGCTACACTGACATTAACCAACGTGAGCATGTTGTAGTTTCGTTTAAACGGCCTATTCTGTATCAAGTCAAATCATTTACATAAGCTTATAGCGAGATGTGTTGCGTGTATGCAGCTCCTGTTCACATCATGGATGCACCGATTCAAGTTCCTCTTGTTTTGCCTGACGAACTTGGTTTACTTTTCCTTTCAAAATCGTAAGGTTGTGTTTAAACCGTGGGTGCCCTGTTAGGCGCACTTAGATGGCAAAGGTCTCCTCGTTGTGCTCCTACCAGTAGTTATGCAATGGGTCGTGGACGGGACAGACGGGATCTTGTGATGATACTGAGATAACACTAGGAGTTTTGCGCAACAGACGAGTGACCTTGCGGGTTTACAGTAGTGTCACTTATATTGTATGTGTGTTTTAGATAGTGAAGGGCAGCAGATGGGTTTGCTGATTTGTGGAAACTTCTTTTCCTTGTTTACACAGACATTCAACAATGCTATACACGGCATTCATCCTTGGAGCATGACTTATGCAAAACCTCGCGCGATCCCGATGACAGCGGGGCAGAGGGCCGGACTGCGCTCATGTTCTCCGGTGTCTAGATTTGCAGGGGAGATCAAAGAGGGGGAGCGCCCCCCTCGGCAGACGCTGTAGAATGCGCCCCTCAGTTTTACTAGCCAACCCAACTTGAACTTGACCATGGAGCCTGCGCAGTACGCACGCGAGCCAGTCCTTTTGCAGCGCCAATCCGCCAAAAGCGCCAAAATGCTCTCTGCGCGTGATGGGAGAGCGCATGAATTGGTTTGGCGCATGTTCCGCGCACCGCTGGCTGGGCTGCATTGTGTTCAGCGCGAGGAGTCAGAACCTGGAGCAAAACACAATCGCGTCTCCCTTTCATTATCGTGGCCCCTCCCGCCTCCGTTGCTTCAACTTGGCCTTGAAACGGGATGACGCAGCCACTCGAGTGCTCACTCGCTGACCTTGGAGCGAGACACGTCCTGATGACTGTACAGCTGGAGGTGGCTGCGCTGCAAGAACCCTTTTTATCGCTCTTCCCTGCTCCATCCTGCGCACCCCGTGCTTTTACACCAAGGGCTTAGCAAGCCTCTGAGATCAAGCCCGTATTACCCCATTAAAGGGCTGCAACATCGTGGGGTATGGGCTTACCACCAATTCAGCAGTAGCAGGGCAACACATCAGGTGTAAAGCCCTGATGTTTCACGAGAACGTGTAATACTTTAACGCAGCTCTGTGCGTCTTGGGGAAAGGTGATATTTACAAGTCGGTCTGGTTGCAAATGGGTTTTTATTTTTAGAGCATTCCTGTCTTTAGTTACGTTGCAGGTACCCCCTCCCCCTACTTCATTTTGTTCTTGTAGTCTGTCTGACAGGTCTGTCATGACGCACATTTTGACGCTTGTTTTTAGATGAGGAAACCTCTGATTTCATGTGTTGAGTTAAAAGGGAGTTCGGCTGCTCCTGTTCATCAACCAGCTGATTTCCGCCGCTGTAGGAGTGAACGCCGGCGGTGGCAGGAGCTCGGTGTTAGCGAGAAGCCTCTTTGAGGATTTTTATTTGGAACGACGTGTTATTCGTTGCGCCTCGGTTGAAAATGGAAGGAGAAATTACTCGTGTGGAACTAAATACCTAATTTGTTTTGACGTTGGATTGCCGTTTGATTTTACGTTGATTCTGTTTCCATAGAGGAAAATTTACTGCAAGGCATTAATATTGGCCAATTTCTTGTCGTTACATAATGTAATAAATAAATGGATCGAAATGCAAAATTGTTTTTATGAAAAATAATATGTAGTAGATACACCACAAATTATTTAGATG